>NC_080786.1:142167142-143417142 GCF_028018385.1 Neofelis nebulosa | reverse complement strand
CTAGGACACAAATGTCCTGCTAGCATCAACGTCAAAAGACCTTCTTTGGGAGAAAAATTAGGGATGCTCTTTTGCTATCTGTCTGCTAATTATGTAAGGTATTTGAGAACTCAGCATTGTTCAGAGAGGTTTCAACATTTAGAGCTGTCAGCTCTTAAATCCATATTCCAATTTCCGAAGTAAACTCAAGTTTTAGACCAAGGTGTGGGATATAGAATTTCTGTTTATAGTTATCAAGTAAAAATCTTGTCAAACCTCAGTTGAGGTAGTGTGATGTCGGTGTGGACTTCTTCCACTTCACCTCCAACTCCTCACCACAGTAATGAGAAATGTAGGCACTGATACATTTTTCTTTGATAAACACCTTGCCTTTCATGGTCAGCAGTATCGAATTTCAAAGAAGCAGATATTGCCAGTTTTGACTACTGAAGAATAATCTATGGGAGAACCAGCATAAATCTTCAGAAACAATTCAAATATTAGTAACCATCTTTGGAACAGATGACCTAAAACTAACTTTGAAGAGGAAATTAAAATGTTTAAATATTGGAAGTGTACCCAATGTGCTCATAAGACGCATGCAAATTCAGATTATGGTATCGTTATTCTCCAACTAGTGTGGCACTGACAAGTGCATATTGACAAAGGTATGGAAAAACAAGAACTCTCAAGTTTTACTGGTGGAAATACACTTTTCCAACTATTTTGGAAGGTAGTTGCCAATATCTACATTTAAAATAAATAGAATCTTCAACCCCAAATTCATTCTTCTAGGATTTTTCTGCAGATAAACTGTTACATGTATGCACAAACATGTTTATTGCAACATTTTTTTGAAGCAGCAAAATATTGGAAACAACCTGAATGTCTGCCATATGGGACTTGGTTAAATAAATTATGGTATATCTATAAAACGGAATTTATGTATCATTTATAGAGGAAAGTGGAAAATCTACATGTGTCAATATAGAAATATCTTTAAAATATTTTAAAGGAGAAAGCAATATGTGTAGTGTGTGCTTATATTTAGAAAAAAGGAAAATGTGATACATATCACATAAATGTGTCCCTAAGTATATGTGTGTATGTGTGTGTGTGTGTATGTACATAGACTATCTATATATACATAGAATATATGAACTGATACTAAGAGTTATCCCTGGGAAGGAGAACTGGGAAACTGGAGGGCATGGATGGGTTTAATTATATATTCTTTTATAGTATTCGAATTGAAAAAAGGTGTTTATTTAGCACTTAGTATACTCCAGATTTTATGCTCATTTTATGGATGAGGAAACTGAAGCCCAGTAAAGCAAGATGCTTGTGTTTCTCTAGCTAATAAGTAATGGAGCCAGTGTTTGCATGCGGAGAGTGTAATTTCAGAGCTTGAACCCTACCTACACCTGTATATATGGCCTCTTTCCACAAATTAAAACAAAAAAAAAAATTATAGTTAATTCACCACGTTGGAAATTTCAAAATAGTGGAGCCAAATAAGTATAATTTAATTTCTGCTTGTTTAGTTGGGAAATGGCTTCTTTTTGGTTAAATTGCTAGGTTGCACCTGATAAATCATTCTTAGTCTCCCGTATGTTGTGAGAGTCACCTAGAAAAATCTTGAAACTGTGTAGCTGCTATTGCTGGACTACGTCACATCCATCTGTTTATGTGTCTCTGCTCTAAAGTTATAAGCAGTAGCCGTTGGTCCACTATGCTCCAAGGAACTGAAAAGATTTGATGTCATGGACCGTGTCTCTGGGGTTGGCATTTGCTTGACATGGTGTCGACTAATCTATCAGCCCATGGGCAAAACTAATTCCATCTCCATTTTATTTCTGATTAAACTGTAAGTGGTTTTGCTTCTTCCTGATCATTCTTTTACACAGAGTAGGGAAGTTAAGGCATGAGCATAAGACGGAAACTGTTACCAACTGGAAAGAGCCAGACGACTTAGGACCAAAAGACTAATTTTAAATGTTGGCTGATTATATGATTTTGGACAAGTCACTTAACTTTTCTGAGTCTCAGTTTACTATCTGTAAAATAAGAATGCTAATACCTACCACAGAGGTGGTTATGAAGATCCAATGAGGTAACATACTAAAGTAACTAGCTCAATACCTAACAATGATGGTTTCCTATGTAAATTGAAGTGTTCAGCTTAATACCTAAAGCATGGTTGTTTCTTGAAATATATGAACTGAATCAGAATTTGAGTTTCCTGAGAGCAGGCAGTCAATTCATAGTTGTTGCTGGAATGTGTGAATCAGTGAATGAATGATTATGATTAATATAGTTGTCTGCATGTAGCACAACACCCATATGTTGTGTCTCTAATGGTGGATAGTGAACCAGGCCAAAGACCCAGAGTGTGAATATTTGTCACTGAGGTATGAGAATCAGAGAGTTAATGGTTCTTAGGTGGAGTGTGATATTTTGAGAGAGTTTTAACACCCAGTGGATACTTAAGAATATTTTTTTAAAAGTTTATTTATTTTGAGGGGGGGGAGGGGCAGAGAGGGAGAGAAGAGAATCTTAAGCAGACTCTGCACTGTCAGCACGGAGCCCGATGCAGGGCTCGAACTCACAAACCATGAGATCATGAACTGAGCTGAAATCAAGGGTCGGACGCCTAACTGACCGAACCACCCAGCCACCCCTAGAACAATTTTCTTAATTAATGTCAGAGTTCAGGTTTGTTGGTGCGGTAGAATCTGCCCTCAATTCACTGATTCATTTGTTAGTTTACTACTGTTATTGTATTTGTGTTCAAAAGAGCTCAAGTGTTCCAGAACCTTTGCTTCCGGCTCTTATTACTAATTATTTACATCAGTGGTAACTGAGACTCTGGGAGAGTTACAGAGGGAAAACAGCAGGAAGAGCCTAGGTATTGGGGACACACTCAGGACAACTTCTGATTTTCATTTCCTCTCTCAACCCAGTCTTGTGATCTTATCCCCTTTGGCTGAAACCACACCCTGAAACATGACTGTGCCTCTTTGTACTGGCTAAAGAGTGTTTGTCCTACGATGTGAGATTTTGTGCCCCTTCCAGGGAAGGAGACTTAAGTCCAGCGCTGATAATAAGGCTGAGTGACTCCAGGGAAAAATGCCCAGTGTCTGGGCCTGGCTATGTTGGGTTTATGCTGAAAAACTGAAAAGCAAAAGCCTTAAGCACAATAATTGTGCTTTTAAATTCTGGAAGCACTATGTAAATATATGAATCCTGTTAAGAATAGTTTAGTTAGTAAATTCCCCCCAGCAATTTGCTGATAAATTAAATCCTGGTGCCCCTACAGCTGTTTTTTTTTTTTTTTTAAGTAAACAATTATACATATCACTTTATTTTTTTTTTAAAGAATCTGAACTAAACCGTTTTTTTTTTTTTTTCTGGTAATTTGTGCACAGATGATGAAAATGACATAGAATACAGGTAGTCGTGGACATGAGTCCGACAATACTTGGCATACTGAGGTCAGGGATCAATCACTGTTTGAAAGGTGATACCATTATTTTCTTTAACTTTAAATTATCAAACTGTTGCTGTTTTTGTAGCTGTGGCATCACATTACATCTCTTTTGTCCCCACGAACTAATTTCTACTCATTTACTAAATACCAGTGATCCATGGCTTATAGACCCATAAAGTTGAGTCCCAAAGCAATTAGAATGAAAGATAATAGACATTTTTCAAGTTTTTTTCCCCACTGATGGATGGAATATTAGTTTTTCTCTTCCTTCTGGCCTTCTTTTCTCACCCCTTTCTACCTTCTAACCCACCCATTAAAAAAAAATATTTTGAAGATTTTTCCTGCTACAAGTGTAGGGATGTACCGTACCCAGGATTCTTGGTTTCAGATAACAGGATTTGACAATGATTCACTTAGGTTAGGAAGAGAAAAATTTAATGAGCCTGTATGGGATAACTCAGCCTGGAGGACAGAGCTCTGGCAAGAATTTGAGGAGGCAGAGCCTGGCTAAGATCTTGATGGAAGAACGACCCACTGTCCAACTGGGAAAGATTTTCTGTCTCTGAGGCTTCCCTACCAGGAGGTGGGATCTTTACCTGCCTCCTTTCTAGATATTTCCTCCAAATGACTAGAACTTTTCATGATAGTTGGACTAATGAAATATGTCTTACACTGGGTACCAATGAGGCTTTTGCTCTGATGGGAGCCACATCTCTGTTTTCCAAAGTTCTAGGAACAAGTAGAGAGCATGGGTTCTTATACTGATGGGTCTAAGGAAAGTACCTCCTTGACAGGACACACTTAACTCTCCCTGTCCAGATGACTTAACATCCATGGAGCTGCAGCTGAGAATGGGACGCCAAGGAGCAAATCATGACTAACAAGATTTGGGTGATGGGAGATGCTTACGAACATATTGTATGTATGATTGGAAATTTAACTGTTCCAGGGGCACCTGGGTGGCTCAGTGGTTGAACGTCTGACTTCGGCTCAGGTCATGATCTCACGGTTTGTAGTTCGAGCCCCACCTCGGGCTCTGTGCTGACAGCTCAGAGCCTGGTGTTTGTTTCTGATTCTGTGTCTCCCTCTCTCTCTGCCCTCCCCCTCTTGCATTCTCTGTCTGTCTTTCTCTCTGTCTCTCAAAAATAAATAAACATTAAAAAAAATTAAAAAAGAATTTCACTGTTCTAAAGAAGGATTCCTCCAGAGGCAGTCACAGACATCTTCATCAAAATTATTGCTAAAAATGAAGATTCTTGAGGATCCCTCCAGGCTCACCGGATTAGAAGCTCTGGGAGTCGCCTAAGGGTTGGCAATTTTTACAATCCCCTAGATGAACTTCAAGTTCACCAGGTTTGAGAAACACTTGGAATGTAGGTCCAACAAAAATTTGTTAAAGTTCTTGTTACAAGCGCTCAGTTTTAGCTTCTCCTTTCACCACTTACACTTATCTGCATGTGTTTTTATTAAATATTGCATTTATGCTTTATGAAGAAAGATGCTATTCTAAGGCTTAGTGAGTTTGAAAAATCAAAACATGTTGTTGCTGTTGAATGAGCCTCTTTAAAGGAAGATAGAGATTTGTAAAGTGCTAGACTGTTATTTGGGTAAAAGGTCAGTGAGCCCAGTGGAAACTCTTAGAAGGTGAGCGGGTGTGGAGTTTCTGGAAGGGAAGGGCACATTTTCTGACAGTAGTTGGTCACTGAACATTTCTCCACTCCATCTGAGTTATGGAAGACTGACAGTCCAAGGGCTCCCTAAACTCAGTGGCATAGAGTCTGTCTATGATGTGTTTTACCTGCTTGGTGTCTAGTGCTTCTCAATTAAAGAAAAAAAAAAAAAGAACATGAAACTAATTTTTCCCCCCAAATGTGTTCTCCAGAACCGGTACCATAATTGTGAATGTTCACCTGGTGGGCCTCAGAGCTGAGCAGGTGTTAGAACCACCTTACTCTGTACTTTTCAGTGGTACATCAAGCATTAAAATGTAAGATTCAGTGTCTGGTTCGGGGCCTCTTCCTGGTTTGCAGATGGCTTCTTCTTGCTGTATCCCTATGGGACAGAGACAGAGAGCAAGTTTTCTCATGTTTCTTCTTATAAGGGCACTAATCCCTCTACGAGATTACCCCCTAAAGGCTTAATCTCCAGATACTGTCACATTTGGGATTAGGATTTCAACATATGAACTGGTAGGGGAGGCAAAAACGTGGGTGTTCACAGCACGTCAGGTATGGCATTCTGATGGCACCTAATAACTGCTTGCTGAATGAATGATTGCGTGAGTGAGCAAACTTGTGTTTCTTCTGGCATTCTCTCCCAGATTTTCTGGGAAATATTCAATCTTCTTCACTACTCTGAACTCTCTCCCTTAGTCTCTGAGAAGGTGTCCTTGTTGGAACCTTCTGTTCCAGCTCATTGGATGCTGTGGCTCATTCAGGACGGACATGGTGCATGTTGGAGACCCTCGTTAGGCCAGTGTCTTCTCCATCATCAAGACTTAGCACATTGGAGCACTCTTCTTTCTAACCCACTTTGGCTGAAGTTCATCACTGTAAGTGAATATTTTAAGTGTGATTGAGGAGATTGTTTCCGAATGAGCAGCATTTAGCAGATTTACCTAGTTTCTGGGAGGAATAGGCAAGGTCTGGGTTTTGCCTGCCGATTCTTTATGCTAATTTGAGTACTCTCCTTGGTGATGAACCTTGTTACTGTTGGAAAGTTTTCTGTTACTAATTGATTTTTATACAGTGTGTAGAAGACCTTAAACAACTGTCATTATCTGCAGGATGTGCTGTTGTCAATAGTCACTGTCCTCATTCTGGTGGAATGTTAATTAATATTTGGTCATGGGAGAGACTTAAATGGCTCTGGCATGCTAGCTGATGTCACTAAAGATTTTACATATAATCCATGTTCCCACCAGAGAGATTTTTGCCCTGGATTTAAATGTTCTTTAGTGTTTCGATCATCTTAAAATGTGTGTTTATTCCACTTAGCTTTTAAAAAGTTTTTAATGAGGGAAACCAAAATAATGTGGGACACTGCCAGTATTTACAATTTTTTTCCTATTGGGGTGTGTGTACATATGAGAGCCCTTTAAGACTATACTTACAATGGGATCTTAAGTGTGTGTGTGTGATGATTTTCAAAAGGCAGTGAGGGTGACTTCCATCTACGGGATGTCTGGTTTGCTCTGTTTGTACTGAACTTTTCCACTTCCATGAGTTTAGAAAAACTGCAGGCCTGTGGAGTTGTTTTACGTTTTTTGACCATTTAAAGCAAATACCTTTCATCATTTATAGAGTACTTTTCTGGTTGCCCTTTTCCTCTCCCTTGAAGGTCATAGGCTGAAATGGCCAGTCTGGTGCTGTGCCCATCTCTCCAACTGGCCCCTCTTCTTTCCATGTGTTCTTTCTCTCTTATGGCTGCAGCCACCTGACCAGGAGATGTGGGTGGATCTAGGCTCCAGTCTCCTGAGATTACTTTTAGGTGACCAGCTGTTCTGAAACTTTCCAGATCCTGGCTTTACAGTGCTAAAAGTCAGGAAAGTACTGGGAAAACCAGGATGGTTGGTGACCCTACTTTTATTCTTGTCAGAGGATCTTTAAGAATTCCTAATTCAGTGGCTCCAGTGACTGGACATTAAGTCTGTGACCTTGCATTGTTGCCCCAACACTGAATTTTGCCTTGATCTAAGATCAAGAGCCCACCTTGCACCTCCACTGAATACCAAGGTCTGGCCATCTTCCTTCCTTCCTTCCTTCCTTCCTTCCTTCCTTCCTTCCTTCCTTCCTTCCTTCCTCCCTTCCTCCCTCCCTCCTTTCTTTCTTTCTTTTTCTTTCTTCTTTCTTTCTTTCTTTCTTTCTTTCTTTCTTTCTTTCTTTCTTTCTTTCTCTTCTTTCTTTCTTCCTCTCTCTCCTTTTCTTTCTTTCTCTTCTTTCTTTCTCTTCTTTCTTTCTTTCTTTCTTTCTTTCTTTCTTTCTTTCTCTTCTTTCTTTCTTTCTTTCTTTCTTTCTCTTCTTTCTTTCTTTCTTTCTTTCTTTCTTTCTTTCTTTCTTTCTTTCTTTCTTTCTTTCTTTCTTTCTTTCTTTCTTTCTTTCTCCTTTCATTTCCCTTCCTCCCTCCCTCCCTTCATCCCTTCCTTGGAGAGAAAATCTTAAGCAGTCTCCATGTGCGGAGCCTGATCTCACCACAGTCCTGAGATCATGACATCAACTGAAATCAAGAACCGATTGAGCCACCCAGGTGCCCCTGGCCATATTTCTTTGCAATGGAAGTCCTATTTTGATTATCTGTCTTATTCCTTGTAGTCTGGGTCATGCTTTGTTAGCTTAGATTGGCTCAAGGCCGAGAGTCCTGTCCTTGGTCCTCAGCCTACATCTCCACCTGATGTGGACTGCTTCTAGGTCTTTGTTGCCAGGATACCACCTGCACCACCTGTTACCTATGTTACCCAATTGGAAGTCTACTTAGGACTTAGAGCAGTGGTTCTCAAAGTGTAATCTTGAGACCAAGAACATCAGCATCACATGCGAATGTGTTAGAAATGCAAATTCTCAGGCCCTACCCTAGCCCTGCTGAATCAGGAACTTTGGATGTGGGGCCCAGTGAGCTGTGTTTTAACCAGCCCTCCAGGCGACTCTAATATATACTCTAATTTGAGAGCCACTGCACTTTACCTTCCCAGCTAGACCTTGAACCCCAAAGGCAAGTCTGCCTACCTTGATGAATATTTGTCTTCCTGCCCATTGCTGGTGTGGCCTATCTCCTTCCTGACCAGCCTGAAGTTCTCATTCCTATGTAAATCCTTCCACTTCTGATAGAGACTGTCTGGGTTTGTCCAGGACTGAGGGGTTTACTGGGCATGGGACTTTAGTACTAAAACTGGGAAAGTTCTGGGCAAACTGGGCAGATGAAGACCCTAACTGAAGAGCCCAGTAATGTATTCAATGTTTGTTGGCTTACAGAGGGAAATAGAAGGAGGGTTATTACTCCCTTCAGGATATCCCCTCATTTACAACCAAAAGAATGAATAGCCAAAAGGAAGACAGTCTATTACAGGGTATGAGTGTACTAATTGTATATTGGGATAATTTTCACAATCGAATAGGTTACATTTTAACCAGGACTATTTAAAAAGTCTTTTTTTCTTTTTTCCTTTTCTGGAAAGTGAAAGCAGCAGAGTTAGATTTTTAGCATGAACTTACTGTATTATCTCAGGCAAAGTCATTGTCTGCTTTATCTGTAATTGATGCAGCAATAAATGTTTCTACTAATTACGTTAGAGGGGATGAATTAAGGATACATGAGATTAAGTGGTGTCTATAAAAATATTGTTTCTTGGATGGATGCTGTATAAATATGTCATTTTGTTAGCAACAATAAGCCCATTTACAGACACTGTCCAAAGAGAACATAATGTCTTTTGCAAGATATGAGAAGAGCTAAAGGTAGCATCTGACCTCCCCAGATGGGAATTATTTCTCTCTATCGTGAATTCCTGGAGGACTTACAGTCCAGGCTGGTTCTCAACCTTGACTGTGCTTCAGAATCACTTGGGGATCTCTTAGAAACTGAAAAAATGCTAAGGTCCCTCTCCCTCCACAGGGTATGTGTGAATTGATCTGCTACAGTACAAGGTTGTCTGTGTCTTTAAGTTCACAGGTGATTCAAATGTGTAACCAGGTTTGAAAGTCACGGATTTAGAATAGTTCTCAAATATTAGTCATGAGAATCACTAAGGAGCATTTTAGAAATACAGAATTATTCCATCCATCAACTTGGTTAAGTAGATCTAGGGTGGGATTCAGGAATCTGCTTAGTTCTGATGGTGCTGGTTGGAGATCTGGTAACTTGCAGAAATCTTCAACTCTTGACATGTATTTTTTATTTTTTGTCTAGTATATAGCACATGGTTGGGAGGGTGTCTGACATGGGGCGGGTATCTAATAAATGTGTACTGAATGAGGCTTGCTGGTTTGTGTCCACTGAGTGACAGTGATTTCAGCTCTTGGATTGTAGAGCACCAGGCTTTACGACCTGGGGGTTACTTTTAAAATTACCTGTGCCTCAGTTAAGCTTGACACAGATGAGGTAATATAAGAGCTCAGTATATATCTCCATAGTGTGAGAGCCTTACCCAGCTGGAAAACGTCCCAACAGTAGAAAGATAACCCCACACTGTGCATTAGTTTGTAACTCAGCCTTGTGATTCCGTTTTTGAGATGGTTCAGCGGAAACAGAGATCTGATGCCCATTTTTAAAAAGGACCAGCCAAAAGAAATGAGCGGAGTGCACCATGATATCCAAATTAATGATTTTATTCCGTTTTTTTTTTTTCTCTTAGAACCTAATTTCTAAGCTTGGATTCAGCAAACAAGGATCTATTGAGTTTGCTAAGTGTTATCATGGCCTCAGAAATGAAAAAGTCCCCTCCCCAGGCACTTTTAACTTTCCTGCTGAAAAATCACAATAGAAAAGCAAAGCCTTCAGATACAAAATTGTCAAAAGTGCCTTTGGATATAAAATTGTCGACTTGGCAGTTTAACAAGGCCCACCCTGTATGCGGCAAAGGCTAAAACTCCAAGACAAGCAAAGGCCTGTGGCAGTCACTTAACAGAATTAACCCCACTGCCCTGTTCACATTACATTGCCTTTGTGAAGCTCGATAGTGATCTTGCTCTTCTTGGATGAACCAACTTTTTTTTTTTTTTTTTTAAAGTTGACTTTTGTTTTCTGAGCTATGCCAACATTCCAGCCACATGAGAAAGCCTGAACAGATTTAAACCGTGCTTTCAAAGTACTGTTTGTACTACAAACATATTACAGTTGTCAGTGAGCAGTTCACAAACACATTGGGGGGGAGGAGAGGGCATGGAAATTGAATGGACATTAATTTCTGGGATTAGCTGCCAGGTGGAATGCTATATTTCAGAAGGTCTGTCCAAACTGTAATAGCCTTCCGAGTGGTGTAGTTTGAGTCATCATGGGACACAGCTTTGTTGATGCTAATTACAGCAGCTCAGCTAGATAATTAAAGCAAACCTTCAGTAACAGTTGGGGAAAGGAAAGACTCCAGCTGGAGTTCTTCAGCTCTCTCATAGCAAAGTTCCTCTAACAATCCAACAATTAAGAGGGCCCAGGGACATTTATACATACATAAAAGTGTGTTATAACCACTTTTATGGTGTGGCTCATTTTAAGGAAATAAACTAGAGAAATTCCTCACATATTTTATTCCACAAATGTTCTATAAAATTCTTGCTACAATCAGTCCGTTTATAGTGTTCTTTTAGAACATGGGCCAAGAAATTGAACATTTTTAAAGAAAATTACTATTTCATATGATTCGTGATTTACATTGTGAGTGTGTTGATATTGTCAATAGGACTTAAAACACAAATTGCCAAATATTTTAAATAATTTTACTTTAGTTTCTGCTTAATTTGGACTGATACCATTAGGTAAATTTGTAACTGCCAAGGAAATGAAAAAATACTTTATTTTCTTTGTCCCAGATGGTATATAAGATATCTCCCCAAGGGCTTCTAAACCCATTGGCTCCACTATAATTTTGAGTGGGAAAATGACTTTTCAGAGTGTGGCTAAACTATTGACTGGAATTCTGAAGGACAAAATGTCCATAAAAAGGGAACAGAGAATGTGATACTCCACAAGATAGAATAGCTCTCTTCTGTGCAGTTGTTTGCCCAAATTCCCTTATTCAGTTACCCCGATATTTGTGTTTATGTCACTTTTTGGTCTTCTAGGATGTATTACTAGAGCAAGCTTCTAATATCTAGCTCAAGAAGCAGACGGTGAAAATAACTGGAAAAAATTACTAAGTGTTCCCATCAGCAAATAGAGATAGGACAAAGTCCTGAAATACTTTCTGACTTGTATACAAAATACTACATTATACTTTAATTTGAATACATTTGGTTATATTAAAATTTTATTGACAGTTGAGTCATCACTGTATTCTAATGGTAAATAACTGTCAGCTCTGTTCTGTTGGTCTTATCATTAACAATTAAGAGGAGGGGCAGTGGAAATTCTTGCTAAGAGTATTTTGGGTTGTCTGAGACTGTGGACACCAGGCAGAGGATTTTAGTGCTTTTTTTTTTAGACACACATTTTAGCCTTTTTTCTTTGGTACTCTGCCCTTGAATTTGCATATAGATTGTGAAGGTAAAGATTTGTGGAAGTCAAGTGATACGAATTTATAGACACAAACGTTGTCGTTCTTGCTTCTACATTCCTTAAACTAGGGAAGAGAAACTAGAGTTTATCAAGCATCTATTATGGTCCATTTTCTTTCACATAGGCCATTTATTTGTTTGAAGATGGCCTTGTACTATTATCTCTATTTTTACAGATAGGAAAATGGAGGCTCAGAGAATGTAAGATCTCGCATGATAACACATTAGCACTAGAGGCGGCAGAAATTCAAACTGAGTTTGCTGATTCCACTGTGGTACACTGTGACGCTAGGTGTTTGAATAGGCTTTGGATAGAGGCAGGGTGAGGATCCGTAAGGAAAAGAGAAAAACTGAATGAGTCCCAAGTCACATTAAAGCTACATTGCCGGCATTCCATATCTGAAGCTTTACTCTGCCAGTATCTTAAGAGTTACAGCCTTTGGGGGCACCCGGCTGGCTCAGTCCATAGGCCATGCAACTCTTGATCTTGAAGTGGCGAGTTTGCACCTCACAATTGGGTGTGGACATTACATCAAAATAAAATCTTAAAAAAAAAAAGAGTTACAACCTTTTAAATATAAGGAATGAAAACATTTGGTTTGAGGAAACCTGCAAAGGAAAAACACACTTATTGTGGGTGGGAAGTGTTAAGTCAGCGGGCTACATTTGTAAATTTATTCTCTGATGTAGGTATATGAGGACAAGCCTCTTTACTTGGGTATTTTGTGTGGGAGGCCAAACAAAAGCGTACAGGATTGCTTTGGATTCCCTGTATTTTAGGTTCCCCACATTTTTATTAGATAAAGAAAATCCATTATCATAAACATTAAAAAAAATAAGTGCTAAGAATACAATCAACCCTACATGCTTTAAAGCATTTGGACATCATGATGAAATCTAGAACTTTTTGTACACTTAACATTTTTATGAAAAGGAGGTAAAGTGCCAACACAAATTTTTCTGGATTTTTAAGAGTATACATATGTCACCACTTACGATGGACATGCTGTCAGTCTAACTTTCCATATTCTATGCCTAGATTCATACAATTTACAATAAACTGAAAACCAGAAGGACATTTCTGAGGCATTTTTTTTTTCAGAGAGCCTATTTTTATTCCTGTTTGAGACCTTGAGTCTTGTCTCTTCTTATTTATTTATTTATTTATTTATTTATTTATTTATTTATTTAATGTTTATTTCTGAGAGAGAGAGAGAGAGAGAGAGAGAGAGAGAGATTGAGATCGTGAGTGGGGGAGAGGCAGAGAGAGAGGGAGACACAGAATCCGAAGCAGGCTCCAGGCTCCGAGCTGTCAGCACAGAGTCCAATGTGGAGCTCGGACCCATGAACCGTGGGATCGTGCCCTGGGCCAAAGTCGGACGCTTAACTGAGCCACCCAGGTGTCCCTCCTCTCTCCATTTAGAAGGGCACAGCAGTGCCAGGGAGCAATGAGGTCAATATCTGTTCCTCACCAAACCACCCCACCAGCCTCTAGACCACTGCTGTGATGCCAGTCGGATGTGAGCCAGCCAGCTTTCCTCGGGATGGACAATGGCTTCATGAGAAACACAAGCATATTTGCAGTGAAGTAAGGGTTCTCTAGCTTAACCAGAAAGAGGATACAAATGGTGGCATCTCAGGCACTGAGGCAGGCTAGGGGAAATGGGGGTTTGGGGATTAAGAGTCTCCCACTGTGAGGGGAGGGACTGTCCTCCCCTCTGTGCTTTGTTGCTTGGTGTGGTGGGAGATAGTCTCTGATCCCAGGCCAGGCTGCTTCCCATGTGCACTCCTCTCAAAAGAGTACCAGTGCGCTGGCAACCACATAAGGTGCCTCTGAAACCCCCTCAGCGGACCAAGAAGGTGGCCACAGGTGTGACACACAGTCCCCAGATCCTGCTCTTCTTTTAATACCGTAGAGAAATAAGATTGTCTGAAAGGAGCTAGAAGAGGAATGCTGCTCGATGGCAGACGCTAGAGCTGTGACGTTCAGCCCTGTCAGGTGGCCGGCCAGGGGGATGTGAGGACAAGACCCAGAGAGTGTCCATCTAAGCTGCTTCAAGTTGACCAGGACACTTGGGTGTAAAATCTGAATGGGGCTGATCCCAGTGTCCGGGCCCGAGGCCCCGTTGGAAGGAGCTTGGGTCTCACCTCTGTATCTGAGTCTGTGCATACCCTTCAGGCTGAGGACCTGTGTCCCAGCAGCTTCCTCTCCACCTTTCCTGCCCTTGGAATGGCCTGTCCTCAGGACTGGACCTGCCTCCATGGCCTCCCTCGGACCCCACCTGCAGAGCACCTCTGCTTCCATCCCTACCCCGTTCGAGAAGGGAGAGGTCAAGACCTCCCTGAAGTGGCTCCCCAACAGGTGGGAGGAGACTGGGCCAGGGTCCACATTAGAAGACCAGTCTGTGGAAGTCACCGCCATTGCCACCTGCAGGATGGAGGTCTCCTGGAGAACTTGGTTGAAGCTTCTCCCCCAATGTGGGGATGCAGGGAGTGCAGAGATTCAGGCCACCCTGCTCCATGCCTTCTCCTCCTGAAGTCAAGGAGGTTGTCTTTAGAAATGGCCTCCATCAAGTCTTTGTGGAGGGTGGGCTCTGTCCCATCTGAGGCATTTTTTTTTTTTAATGCTTATTTTTTTTTTGTTTTTTTTGAGACAGAGAAAGAGTACCAGTGGGGGAGGGAGAGAGAGAGAGAATCCCAAGCAGGCTCCACATTGTCAGTGCAGAGCTCGACATGAGGCTTGATCCCATGAACCATGAGATCATGAGCTGAGCTGAAACCAAGAGTCAGTTGCTTTACTGACTGAGCCACCCAGGTGCCCCTCATCTGACCCGTTTTAAAATAAGAAGTTATTGGTAAAAATAGTTGTCCTCCTTAAGCATGATGTACCTATTGAGTCAAGGACCTGGGATGATTTTTTAAATAAATCATTGGAAAATAAAGGTGGAAAGCTCAAGGACGATGGGGGTAAATCCTCCACTAACTAGGAATTCAATAAGCCAAAAAACTGCACAGATATTCTCATGTATTTGTTTTTTAATTATTGACTTTTACTTATGATTAAATTAAAACGGTAATAAATGTCTTCACATATAAAGTAAATAAAAATACTTAAAAATACATAAATGGCATAAATTTAAATGCTTATGATTTTTTGAAGTTAATAAACTATATGGTTGTTATTCGACTTTGAGGGCACATTTTGACCCTGCAAGACAGAAGACTTTGTGTATCCTTGTACCATGCATATCCGACAATACCTGTCTAGTTTTATTTGAGGTTTTTCTGTACCCTATTATTTGTTGGCTTTTTCTTGAGTAGCTACCAGATCTTCAAGAATTCCCAGTTTCTTCAAGTATTCACTGACTGAAGGCAACTAAAACATTAATGACTGATTACAGATAGCTCACAGTTCTAAGGCTTAGAAGTGGTAAGGAAGTGACAGATAAGGAGAAACACTTAACACAACAAATACAGGTGATGATTCAACATAAACAACAACTTTTAAATCAGCAACAACAGGCCTCTGTAATTCTGTTACTTTTGGCATTAAGAAATGAGTACTGATGCCCTTCTCTGTGGTCCTATCCCCTTCTTTTCTGGGAGCAACCCAACATGATTTGTGGAGGATGTAAAAACAATAATTCTTAATCTAAAGATGGTGGTGATCAGTGGTGAAGCAAGTTGATGTTGCCAGGGTTTCACACCAAGCCCCCTGGGCTGTGGTGAAGGTCCTATGAGGTTCTGGGAAAGACACAATAGGGGCCTGGCTGTGGCAAGCTCACCATGACAACTTATCTGTACAACTGTTCCAAAGTTTGGATTCACCAAAAATTTCTAAGGACAGTATAAGTAAAGAAGAGGAAGAGAAAAGCAGAAGGAGGGGGAAGGTCCCAGTGATATCAATATCACTCTATATATCTGTCCAGAAGTGCAGATGATGGGTCATCAAGGGAGGCTTACCTTATTTTATTTAACGGCATAGCAATTTTGCAAGGTGTTTAATTCCACTTAAACAATGAACAAACCACAAATCCAAGAAGGGAAGTATGATGAAGAAGGTCACACAGCCAGTAAATGGGGAGCTGGGACTTTAGCCTCAGTCTGTACTGTTGATCACTGTTGTGTTTTTTTTCCCAGCACAAATGGCCATTGATGGAAGGGGCAGCTGAGGAAGTTCATTGCTCTCTGTTCCTGACATAAACCTGTTCTTTACTCCATCAGACATCTATTCGTAGCTGTTTGGTATAATTACTAATCTCAATAACATCCCTCATTTCCCTTCTTTTTCTTTTAATTTATTTTTGAGAGAGGGCAAGCCAGAGAGGGGCAAAGAGAGGGGGACAGAAAATCTGAAGCAGGCTCTGAGCTGACAGCAGAGAGCCCGATGTGGGGCTCGAACTCACCAACCTTGAGACTGTGACCTGAGCTGATGTCCGATGCTCAACTGACTGAGCCACCTGGGTGCCCCTTGCTTTCCACATTTTATTGTATTCCACATCTTTTCCTTTCTTATATTTAGTTTTTAATTCTTTTTGGAGTGCATCCCTTGAGAAATTACTTCAGAAACTTAAGTTTTCTGAGTTCTTCTGTATCTGATCATGTCTTTCTTTTGCGTTTCCATTTGAAATTTGGTTGGCCTAGGATTCAAGGTTCACTGTTGCTTTTTTGTAGAATTTTGAATATGGTAATCCAACATCGTCTCACATTCAGTGTTGTTGTTGAAATGATAGGTGGTAATCTAATTCCCATTCCTCAGTTGATAATCTTTCCCCTGTCTCCAGAAGTATTTAGGATTTTCTTTTTATAATTGGATTTTTGAAGTGTCATGGTAGATGTGACTTACTGTGGTTCTTTTATCCATTCTGATGAGCACTTCATGGGGCATTTGAATGAAAAGTCTCATGTATTTCTTAAGCTCTGGGGAAGTTTCTGCAATAACTTCAATGCTATCTCCTCTTTTCTGTTATCTCTGTTTTCACCCTGGGATACCTGTCGGACAGCTGTTGAAAGTCCTGGATATGTTCTCTGTGTCTTTGAGTTCTTCCTTTGTGTGTTCTATCTCATTTTTCTTTTGAGCAACATTTTGAGAGAATTGCTTAGTTTCCTTTTTCCTCTTCCAGTTCACCAGTTCATTCTTCAGCTGTGTGTATTCTATTTAGGTAACTTAAAAAAAAATTCAACAATAACATTTTAAATTTCTGAACTCTTTAGTTTTTGGAGTATTTTGGGGGGATTTTTTGGCAATATTCCCTGATTTCTCTCTGAAAACATCATTGTTGAGTTAGCTTGTGAGGGCTGCCATAACAAAACCATAGAATAGACTTGGTGGCTTCAACAACAGAAATTTATTTTCTCACAGTTCTGGAGGCTGGCTTCCTCTGAGGTCTCTCTCCTAGGCTTGCAGATGGCTGCCTCTTGCTACGGACTTCCTTCTGTGCCTGGGCATATCTGGTGTTCCATTTGTGTCCCAAGTTCCTCTTCTTATGTAAGGATACCAGTCAGATCGGATTAGGGCCCATCCTGATTACATCACTTAACTTAATTCTTTAAAAGTCCTGTCTCCAAATACAATCACATATTATGATATTGGGATTTAGGGCTTCAAGATACCAATTTTAAAGGGACACAAAGGGGCACATGGGTGCCTCAGCTGGTTAAGCATCAACTTCAGCCCAGGTCATGATCTCGTGGTTTGTGAGTTCAAGTCCCACATTGGGCTCTCTGCTGTCAGTGAGGAGCCTGCTTCATATCCTCTGTCTCCCTCTCTCTCTGCCCCTCCCCTGCTTCTTCTCTCTCTCTCTCTCTCTCAAATAAATAAACTTTAAAAAGGGGAAAAATAAAGGGACACAATTCAGTCCGTAAAAATTACATATAAATTTTACTGAAATTCCTTTCCCTTGCGATTATTCTATTATTTTCTCAGCTATTAGTTACTTGGTTGGTTGGATTTGGTGCCGTTCTTTGATGGTGTTGCTTTTACTCAAGTGTTTGGTAATTTTTGGTTGTTTTCCCATCTTTGTCCTTGTCATGTGTGTGAGCATGCTGATTGTGGTAACTGTAGCTCGCTCATCTTTAGTGATCGTGTGGGAGAGATGGAGTGCACAGTTGGCTGATAGGTGCTATGTAGGGAGGTTCTGGGCTCTTCCTTGGGTTAGTTTCTTCCTGGAAACCACCTTGGTCTTGGGCCCTAATGTCAGTGTTTTAGCCCAGTTGCCAGTATCTCTCCTGGCAGCTGTTCAGCAAGATGTGGGAGTGACTAGCCAGCTTTGAATCTTCAAAGCTGCCTTCAGACCCTTCCCTATTATTTTATCTGTTGACTCCAGAACTTTCTGAGCTGCATGTAGCCTTCTTCTATATGTGTTTTCTATTGAGGCTCTTTTCAGTTTTGTGACTCTAGAGATACGATTCTCTCGGCTGATCACCTTTCAGAGAGTCCTCAAAATGTCTTCAGATGGTACACTTTCTTTTTTTCTAACATGATGGTGGTAATTTATCCTCATTTATGTCTCTTTTGGGGCTTTTCATGAAATTTGGGGTTGAAGTGGTAATACTTAAAATTGCTCCTAAAATTTTGTATCATTATGAAATAAACCTGGAAATACCATTATTCAGTATATGCAATAAGTATTAAAATACTTTAAAAATGCCATAATTCCTCTGGCTATATCACCATTAGTTGTTGCCTAGTGCACAATAATCTTCATTTCTATCTTCACGGAAAATCTTTTCTCATTCCATTTTCCCCCCACATCTCTCCTCCTTCCCCTCCTCCTCCTTCTTCTTTTTTTTGAATTTTTAAATGCTTTTGTTTATTTTTTGAGAGAGAGAGACAGAGTGTGAGCACGGGAGGGGCAGAGAGAGAGGGAGACACGGAGTCTGAAGCAGCCTCCAGGCTCTGAACTGTCAGTGCAGAGTCTGACGCAGGGCTAGAACTCACCAACTGTGAGACCATGACCTGGGCCGAAGTCAGACGCTTAACCGACTGAGCCACCCAGGTGCTCCTCCCACATCTCTTCTTAAATGGATCCATAAAACATCTTGGTTTGAGGATTTATCCGTTTAAAAAAAAATCACTATTTACTTATTGAGAGGAAAAGATTTAAAGAAATAAATGAATTTTATTTTGGATATATTATATTTGAAGTGATGAAGTGATATACACACAGGAACATTGAACAGCCAGTTGGAGATATGGTAGAACACTTTTTAAGGTCCATCTTCCTATTCAATTTATTCATGGAAATCTTGCTATATAGTTGGTATCACATTATGCAGCAGAGATACAAAGATTGCACTCATGTAGCTCACAATACAGTGAGAAAGTCAGACACATAAGAGAGTCAGACACATATTGAATTACTATAAAAGATATGTGTGCAATGGGTGTGGAGGATGAGTGGAATAATGGGGATCAGACACAGCAAATCTCTACCTACTCTGTGGATTCTTTTTGAGTTGGAATATTCTGAACTAAAGTAACGTACACACTTCTTGGTTGTTTGTATGTACTAGGCTGGCTAACTGGAGCACCGTTCAGTATATTTTGCACAACCTATTATTTTCACGTTAGGTGTTTCATCTTGAGTTTAGTGAAAGCTTCTCACACTATTTCTCCCCTACCTCTTCACCCACAATAGCCCACACACCGTTATTTGAACTCTGGAAAAGTAGCTCTTTGGAAGATGAGGCACGGTTTCCAGGGGGAAGCAGATATGGTTACAAGTAGGACCAGAAGAACCCGGCATAGGGAAGGAGGAGCACTGAACTGAATCTCTGGAGGGAAATCATCACGATGAGAATACCATGAAGGAATGAGTCTGGATTTCCTGGGAATGCTTTTAGCTGTGGATTGTGAAGAGAATAAAGGTGTGCTGGATATTGGTGTTCGGCAATGCCCTTGCCTTTCGAAGCCTCTCACTGCATTGTAGGGAATGCTAAAAATTACATTTCCCAGTTCACCTTGTCAGCAGCTTCCAGCTTATATTCCTTCGGTGTGAGGCTTGTGTGTGAGTTTGGGAAAGCAGAGGAGAAGGAAGGGTCACTGGTCTTTGGCTGCAGGTGAACGAGCAGCAGCAGATGACAGAAGTGAGATTTTGCAAATGGCTAGTGGGTGTTCTGAGATTTACTCACTCTGATGCTGGTGGAAATTTCTTGGGATTTCTGCCTCTCCTGATTTACTGAATGTAGATAGAGGCTTCCATGACTGTTGTTCCCTGAGTCCTTTAAACAGTTTTTCAAGTTTCGGAATCCCTTGATTAAAATAATTTCTTGGCTGAGATACTTAGAGTGGCTTCTATTTCCCTGGCTGAACCCTGATTGACCGAAGGGAAATTACTGCTGCTTGAGCTGGCACAAAAGGTGTGTGTGCTGTTGGGGAGCGTAATTTAGGGCTCTTTCCAAAAATGGTCTTCCCAAGAACCAGAGGCATGGATGCTAGTAGGTAGAGAGGAGTGCATTTCTGGCAGGGCAGGGCAGAGCACTGGCACTGGACTGAGGGAATCTCTTTTTGCACCATGGCCACGGTGGCTCCAGGCATTCAGATTTGTTGCAGTTTGTAATGTGCCATTTCAGTAGTCTTGTAGACCATGAGACTATGTGGGAGATCAAGGCAATGAGAGAATGTAAGAAGATTTATACCCAGATACTGATAAAACTACTTAAAGCATTTTTCTGAGTCTCTCAGACTTTTTTTTTTTTTTTTTTAATTTCAAAGATGAAATTCTTTTTGGGTGGCACTTAAGATAGATCTAACACTTGGGGTGCCTGGATGGCTCAGTCGGTTAAGCGTCTGACTTCAGCTCAGGTCATGATCTCATGACTTGTGAGTTTGAACCCCGTGTCAGGCTCTGTGCTGACAGCTCGGAGCCTGGAGCCCGCTTCGGATTCTGTGTCTCCCTCTCTCTGCCCCTCCCCAACTCGTGCTCTGTTTCTTTCTCTCTCTCAAAAATAAATAAACATTAAAAAAAATTTAAAAAAAAGATCGAACTCCTTATAAATTCTCTCTGTAATTAGTAGCTTTAAATTTTTTTTTTTTTCAACGTTTTTTATTTATTTTTGGGACAGAGAGAGACAGAGCATGAACGGGGGAGGGGCAGAGAGAGAGGGAGACACAGAACCGGAAACAGGCTCCAGGCTCCGAGCCATCGGCCCAGAGCCTGACGCGGGGCTCGAACTCACGGACCGCGAGATCGTGACCTGGCTGAAGCCGGACGCTTAACCGACTGCGCCACCCAGGCGCCCCTGTAATTAGTAGCTTTAGAATGAGTTTTCAGCACACTATATCAAAGCATTTTAAGAAAACCTTTAGAATGAAAGACTTTTTTTCCTGAACAATTTCATCCACATGGCAGAAGTGTTTCCTCTTTTTGGAATATTAAATTTTTTTTTAATGTTTATTTAGTTTTGAAAGACAAGGGAAACAGAGTGTGAGCAGGGAGGGGCAGAGAGAGCGAGAGCGAGAGAGAGAGAGAGTGAGAGAGAGCGAGAGAGAGAGAGAGAGAGAGAGAGAAAGACACAGAACCTGAAGTGGCTCCAGGCTCTGAGCTGTCAGCACAGAGCCCGACACGGGGCTCAAACTCACAAGCCGTGAGACCATGACCTGAGCCAAAGTCGGACGCTCTTTTCGGAATGTCAAATGTATGTTAGCCTTACGTTAAGTCATTTTTACAACATAGAATCTGATATGGGCACTTCCAGCTATGTTATTTTAAATGGAGTTATCAGGATGTCATCAGGAACATTACTTATTTGGCTTTGCAGAAACACCGGCACAGAAAAACTGTTCAACCCTTATGTGGACTGCCAGTGGTAATGATATTTATATCTATGATCTCCTCTCAAAGTTCTGGCTTTCCTGGACTGAGGTCTAGTTGGGAGATTGCCTCTTGTCCTGCTTTCCTGCTTGATAACCTTTAAGTAAGCAGAACAGGAAATTCAAACCGAGTAGCTAGTCATGTGAGACCTTCTGCCGGCAGTTGCCAGTATTCCTTATAACAATTTGATTTGGTGTCTCTCTACCTTTGGAACATATTTTGCGTATCTCTCCATCTGTACTTTTGTTTACTCTGTTTCTGAATCTTTCCTACTATTAATCTGAATGCCACTCTTTTTTCAAAGGCTAATTCAGATGTCTTGTTCTCCAAAAACATTTCTTTGCTTTACGTGACTGACTAGCAATCCCTCCCAGCTTTTGAAGTTACAACTTCCATATCACTTCTGTAGTGAGTTGTGAATTCCTTTAGGACAGTTCATCTAGAACAGAATCTTATTCTGCTTTATTGCCACAGTAGGAATAGAGTACATAAACATTTGCTGAATTCAATGACAGTTTTAATCTTTAGCCTTTGAGAGCTTTAAAAATGACATTTTGGTGAAAATTTAAAATATCATTCTCTTACTTAAAACCTTTAAATTGAATTGGTAAAAATGCATTTAAGTAAAAGACAAAAATCAGAAGAAAGAAGTGGAACTGTTTCTATTTGTAGATGATAGGATGGTTTACATAGATAATCTTCAGGAATCTATAAAGTGCCCATTAGAATACATAAATGAATTTAACAAGTTCGTAGGGTATAAGGTTAATGTTAAAAAATCAGTTGTGTCTCATATAATAGCAGTAAAAAATTGGAAAATGAAATAAAAACAATTCTGGTTATAATAATATCAAAAAGTATAACACATTGAACAACTAACTGCATGCCAGCAAATTGGATAACTAGATGAAATGGACAAATCCCTAGAAACACCAAATGTACTAAAAGTGAATTATGAAGAAATAGAAAATATGAATAGATCTATAACTTGTAAGGAGGTTGAAACAGTAATCAAAAATCTTCTAACAAAGGAAAGTCCTGGATATTATGAGTTCACTGGTGAATTCTATTAAACATTTGAAGAATTAATGTCAGTCCGTCTCGAACTCTTCCAAAGAATTGAAGAGGAGGGAACACTTCCTAACTCATTCTGTGAAGCCAGCATTACTCTGATCACAAAGCCAGAAAAAGGCACTATAAGAAAACTACAAAGCAGTATCCCTCATGAACATTGATGCAAAAATCCTCAACCAAATACTAGCAAACCAAATTTAACATCACATTACAAGGATCACATGTGATGACCAGTGGGATTTATTCCTCAAATGCTGCAAAGATGGTTCAACATAGATTTTTTTTTTAGTTTCAAGATTTTTTTAAATTCTAGTTAGTTAACATCTAGTGTAATATTAGTTTCAGGAGTAGAATTTAATGATTCATCACTTACATATAATACCCTGTGCTCATCACAACAAGTGCAGTCCTTAATACCCATCACCCATTTAGCCCATCCCCCTGCCTACCTCTCTCCATCAACCCTTAGTTTGTTCTCTGTAGTTAAGAGTCTCTTATGGTTTATCTCCCTCTCTTTTTTTCCCCCCCTTCCCTTATCTTCATCTGTTTTGTTTTTTAAGTTCCACAGATGAGTGAAATCATATGGTAATTGTCTTTCTCTGACTGGCTTATTTTGCTTAGCATAATACTCTCTAGCTCCATCCATGTTGCAAATGGCACAAATGTGCAAATACCACGTCTTCTTTATCCATTCATCAGTCAATAGATGTTTGGGCTCCAAATAATTTTGAGTTTGGGCCTTTCCATAATTTGGCTATTCAACATTGGAGAACCTATCAATGTAATACACTTCATTAACAGAATGAACCAAAAAAAAAAAAAAAACCCATAATAATCTCAATTGAAGCAAAAAAAGTTTTTGACAAAATTCAGCACCCCTTCATGATAACATTCAACAAAATGGGCAAACAGAGAAACTACCTTAGTATGATAAAAGCCATATATTAAAAACCCACAGTAAACATCATACTCAATGGTGAAAGACTGAAAGCTTTTCCTTCAAGATCAGGAACAAGGCAAGGATGAGTGCTTTCACTTCTTCAATTCAACCATCTTAGATGTAGAAAACCTTAAGGAATCCCTCCAAAGGGAGGGATAACCAATAAAAAGAACCATAAGCAATAAAAAAATTGGTTCTGTCATAACCAATAAAAGAATTCATTGAAGTTATAGGATATGAAATCAGCATACAAAAATTAGTTTTGTGTTTATATACTAACAGTGGACAATCCAAAAAAGTAATTAGAAAAATAGCATCATTTATAACAGTATCAAAATAATAAAGCACTTAGGAATAAACCTAACTAAGGAGATGAAAAACTTGTACACTGGAAACTATAAAACATTGCTGAAAAAAATTAAAGAAAACACAAATAAATGGATAAACATCCTGTGCTCACTGGTAGACCTAATTTGATTAAGATGTCCATATTATTCCAAAGCAGTGTATACCTTCAATGCAATCCCTATCAAATTCCCAATAATGTTTTTTACTGAAATATTTTATTATAAATCTCCATCTCACAGTGAGTCTCTCAGGGAACTGACGACTTATTTTGGAGGTAGAACTTAAGAGGACACACAAATGAATTGCATATGGTAATAGGGAAGGTAGAAGACGACTCCAGTGTTTTAGCTTGAAAAACCTAGTAGACGGTGATGTCATTTACTTAGCTGGAGTAGACTACGGGAAGGTTGGGTGGGTATTGAATTCAAAATCCTGCTTTGGTCATGCTAATTTTGAGATGTCAGTAGACAGTCAAGAGGAGCTATCCAGGGAGATTTGATTCTTGAGCTCTGGGAGAGGTCATGAGTATGGATAATACCTTTGGAAGTCATATGATATAAATGGCATTAAACCCTTGAGCTGGATAAGTTTACTTAAAAACGGATCTCAGTTCAGTTCTGGCTCCCTCTGACGTTTTCCAGCAGTCACAGATGCAAAAATATGAGCAAATGTATCTTGGAACAGGGAATCTTGGAACAATAGAAATTTATTGTCTTACAGTTCTGGAGCTAGAAGTTCCAAATACAGCTGTAAGGGGCCATGCCCCCCTCTGAACCATCTGGGAGAGGATCTTCCTTGTCTCTAACTTCCAGTGGCCGTAGGCATTCTTTGGCTTGTGGCAGGGTAACTTTAATCTCTGTTTTCATCTTCCCATGATTTTTCTTCTCCCTGTGTGTCTCTTTACATAATCTTCCCTCTGTACATGTCTGTTTCTGTGTCCCAAGTTTATCCTTTTTGTAAGTACACCAGTCATACTGGAGTAAAGTTCCAACTACTCCAGTGTGACCTCGTTTTAACTAATTACATCTTCAGTGACCTTGTTTCTAAGTAAAGTTGTATTCATTCTGAGTTACTGGGCATCAGGCCTTTAGTGTGTGTGTGTGTGTGTGTGTGTGTGTGTGTGTAGTGTGTTTCTCTTTTTTAAAAAATTGAGATATAATCAACATACAACATTATATTAGTTTTGGGTGTGCAACATACATTTGTATACATTGCAAAAAGGTCACCATAATAAGTCTAGTTACCATCTATACCCATACACAATTACAGATTTTTTTGTCTTGTAATGAGAAGTTTTAAGATTTACTTTCTTAACAACTTTCAAACTTGTAATACAATATTATTGACTATATGACTTAGTTATTTTACAACTGGAATTTTATACCTCCTAATACCCTTCACCCATCCACCAACCCTGCTCCCCTCTGGCAGCCAACAATCTATTCTCTACATCTATGAGTTTGATTTGTTAATTTGTTTTGTTTTATAGATTCCATGGATCAGTACAATCTTATGGTATTTGTCCTTCTCTGACTTATTCACTTAGTGTAATACACATCTTCTTTGTTCATTCATCTACTGATGGACACGTGTTTCCATATCTTGGCTATTGTAAATACTTCTGCCGTGAACATAGGACTACATATATCTTTTTGAATTAGTGTTTTTTTCTTTCTTTGAGTAAGTATGCAAAAGTGGAATTGCTGGATTATATAGTAGTTCTATTTTTAATTTTTTGAGGAACCTTGATACTGTTTTCCACAGTGTCTGCACCAATTTATGTTCCTACCAACAATGCACGAGGGTTCTCTTTTCTCCGTATACTTGCCAACACTTGTGATTTTTGTCTTTTTGATATTATCCATTCTGACTGGTATGAGATGATATCTCATTGTGGTTTTGATCTGGATTTCCCTGGTGATTAGTGATGCTGAGCATCTTTTTTATGTGCTTGTTGGTATCTGTGTATGTCTTTTTTGGAAAAATGTCTATTTAGAGCCTCTACTCATTTTTAATTAATTTTTTTTCATTATTGAGTTGTAGGAGTTCTTTATATATTTTGGATATTAATCCCTTATTGGATACATGATTTGCAAATGTCTTCTCTCATTCAGAAGGTGATTGCTCTTTATTTGTATTTTCCTTCACTGTGCAGAAGATTTTTAGTTTGATGTAGATTCATTTGTTTAATTAATATATATAGAAAGTATCTGAGTAGGAGAGAGGGGCAGAAGGGGAAAGAGAGAGAGAATCTCAAGCAGGCTCCATGCTCAGTGTGGAGCCCAATGAAGAACTTTATCTCATGGGGGATCATGACCAGAGCCAAAATTAAGAGTTGGACGCTCAACCTACTGAGCTATCCAGATGTCCCAACATTTGTTTATTTTAGTTTGTTGCCTTTGCCTTTAAAGTCAAATCCAAATAAATATTGCCAAGAGCCAAGTCAAGAAGCTTAATGTCTATGTATTTTTGTAGGAGGTTTCTGGTTTCTCGTCTTACATTCAAGTCTTTACCCCATTTTGAGTTAATTTTTGTGGATGGTGTAAGATAGTGGTCTGGTTTCATTCTTTTGTATGTGGCTATCCAGTTTTCCCAACGTCATTTACTGAAGAGACTATCCTTTCCTCATTGTATATTTTCACCTCTTGGTTGGAAATGAACTGACCATATATGCTTGATTTTATTTCTGGGCTTTCTATTCAATTCCATTGAACTGTATGTCTGTTTTTATGCCAATACTATACTGTTTTGATTACTATAGCTTTGTAGTGTAGCTGAAAGCATAGAGCATGATACCTCCAGCTTCGTTTTTCTTTATGAAAATTGCTTTAGTTATTTGGGGTCTTTTATAGTTCTATACAAATTTTAGGATTGTTCTATTTCTGTGAAAAATGTCATTGGACTTTTGATAGGGATTGCATTGAAACTATAGATTGCTTTGGGTAATATGAACATTTAAAAATATTTATTATTTTGATCTGTGAGCTTGGAATATCTTTCCATTTATTTGTATTGTCTTCAGTTTCTTTCATCAGTCTTATAGTTCTCAGAATTTAGGTCTTTTACCACCTTTGTTAAATTTATTCCTAGATATTTTATTTATTTTTTTTTGATGCAAGTATAAAAGGGATTGTAGTCTTAATTTCTGTCTCTGATAGTTCATTGTTAGCATATAAAAATACAACAGATTTTTGTATATTGATTTACCCTGAAACTTTACTGACTTCATTTATTAGTTCTAATATTTTGTTTTGGTGGAGTCTTTAGGGTTTTCTATAAGTGAAATCATGTCATCCACAAATAGTGATAGTTTTACTTTTTTCTTTCCAATTTGAATACCTTTTACTTATTTTCTGCCTAAGTGCTCTGGCTAAGACTTCTAATAGTATGTTGAATAAAAGTGGTGAGAGTGGGCATCTTTGTCATGTTCCTGATCTTAAGGGAAAGCTTTCAGCTTTTTGCCAGTGAGTTTGATGTTAACTGTGGGGTTGTCATATATGGTTTCTATTATGTTGAGGTATGTTTTGTCTATACCCATTTTTTGAGAGTTTTTATCATAAATGGATGTTAGATTTTGTCAGATGCTTTTTCTGCATCTGTTGAGATGATCATACGATATTTATCTTTCATGTAATATAGCACATGGATTGAATAGTGGATATTGAATCATCCTTGCATTCCTGTAATAAATCCCACTTGATTGTGGTATATGATCCTTTTACTATATTGTTGAACTTGGTTTGCTAATAGTTTGTTGGGGATTTTTGCAACTGTGTTCATTAGGGATATTGGCATGTATTGTGTGTGTGTGTGTGTGTGTGTGTGTGATCATTATCTGCTTTGGTATTAGGGTATGCTGGCCTCATAAGATGAGTTTGGGAGAGTTTCTTTTTCTTCAATTTTTTGGAAGAGTTTCTGAGAAGGATATGGGTTTTTCTTTTCTTTTTTATTTAGTTTCTTTAGTTATAAAGTTAGATTGTTTATTTGAGATTATTTATTTATTTATTTATTTATTTATTTATTGAGTGCAGTTTGGAGAGGGGCAGAGAGAGAGGGAGAGGGAGAATCCCAAGCAGGCTCTGTGCTATCTCAGTAACCATGAGATCATGACCTCAGCCGAAATCCAGAGTTGAACACGTAATCAACTAAACCACCCATGCACCCTGAGATTTTTCTTGTTTCTTTGTATTGTGGATGAGAGTGACCTGGGAGATGGGGCCACAACAGCAGCACAGGGTGGGGGACAGGGTGCTCATCCATGGCTTATGGTAGTGCTGCAGCAGCGATATGGCGGGGGCGGGGGGAGGGTGCAAGCAGGGTAGAGAGTGCAAGAATGGCATCTACCGGCCCTGGTGCCGCAAGGTAGAGGGACAGTCTAAAAATGGTGCCTTCCAATGTCTTCATTCTTGGAGAGATTCCCGGCAGACTTTGGCCCTCTGGCAGAAGCTTTAAAACTAGCAAATAAATTTCCACTGCATATTGTGTTGGTTCTTTTCAAACTACTGCTTTTGCTCTGGGTTCTGGGGCCAGTGAGTCTGCATGTGAGACTTTTTTTCGGAGTGGAATCTTCTTTCTCTGCAACCCTATGGTTCTCCTGGAAGCAAGCCCTTTTGGTTTCCAAAGCCAGACGTTTTGGGAGCTTGTCTCTCCAGTGCAGGTTCCCAGGGCTGGGTGCCTGATGCAGGGCACAAAGCCCTTACTCTTCATGGAGAGGTTCCATATTTGTGAGATCTCCCCTGCTTGTGGATTCCCATGCGAGGGTGGGCTTTTTTGGTAAGACCACATCTCTGCCTCACCTACCTGCCTTCATGTGGCCTTTTTATATCTTTTGTTGTGGATGTTCAGGAGCTCAGATTCTTTTCAGAGGAAACTGTTCTATATGTGACCGTAGTTGTCTTTTGTTGGTGGGAGGAAGTGAGTTTAGGATTTTCCTATGATGTCATCTTGAACCACCTCCTGGCTTTTATTTTTCTTCACATATCTTTCTTGAGGGGACACAATTCATCCCATAAGAGGCTCCTACAATGATTTTTTTTAACCAAGTTTACAGAGTTAAAAGGATATTCTTAAGTTACAGTTATGTTACACATGGTATATGACATTTTACATTAACCAGAGTATTGAATGTATTAAATCCTTGCATTGTACAACCATTCTGAATAAATGAGAGCCCATAATTAACTATCCTGTCAACTTCCCTTAGAAAAGAAACGAACACTTCAGAAGCCTCACATGCCAATGAGGACAGTCAGTGTGGAGGCATGGAGATGTAATTCCTGGAAAACACACTCGGATTCCATGAATACAGTACTTTACCAAATTTGTAGATAATAGTCGAACAGCTGACTCATGTTTCTGGATTTTTGGAAAACAGACACTGCGCCACAGTACATACTGATATGTGTACTCAAAAACAAATGAGGGATAAGAGCTCACAAAACTGCTGTGGATTCAGAATGGGCAGAAACACTATGTACTACTGGCTGAGTTCTTGGACAACTTCAGTTTCAACTTTGTGACAAAGGTTTTGCTTGTTTCAGCGTCACATTATTTTTCATAGTTATACACTTTTAAGGCATGTAGCACCTAAAAATACACTAGCTTCCAAGATAAGGAAGCAGAACTTTTAAATAAAACAATGTAAAGTCATGCAGGTGAATCTATGGAGATATTATGCAGCTGAAGGGTCCAGGGACTTGAGACTGTATTTTGTCTGAGAAACAACTCAGCTAAGGGAAGCCTCCAGATTCCTAACAAGTTTTGTCTATTAGAAACTGCTAGTTATAATTTCCAAACGTTTTGGTTTTAACCAACTGTTTTTTTTTTTTTTCCTTTATAGAGGTATAGTTAGAGACAATTAGGAAATATCATATGGTACTCATTAGTTTGTCTTTTTGTTCAAGCTACTAGGCAAAATTCTACTATTTAAGAACGAGGAATATAATGCAAGAGCCTGTATTGCTGGGTTTCGGGAGCAGGTGATGGGAAGGGAAAAAAGGCCACAGGGAGCTAGAGCTGCTGTAGACATACACTGGGGCTACTCTTGCAGGCACAGTGTGCAGATGGAGTTTTATTTGCCTGTGGCATGCTGTAGTGATAAAGTGGGCTTCGCAACCCACTTCCCTGAGACCGAACGCACACCTTGTGCACTTGGGTGTCCTAGAAAATTAATTTCTCAGTACTTCAATTTTCTTGCTTTTGTAAGACGGGAATAATGACCATCATTTCACAGCATTGCAGTCAAGGGTAGGTTTTGTTAAAAGCACAGATTCTTGGGCCCCAACCCGGCACATCTGGATCAGAATTTCCAGGGGCAATGCCTGGGAATCTGTATACTAAATGACAACCCTGGTTTCTGTATACTTAACCCTCAGGGTATTTTGAGAAACATGAATTACATATGATATGTAAAGTGTCTAGAATTGGGCATGTGGCACCTGACAAACGGTAGTTTTCTCCCCACACCTTCCCTTAGTAAGTATGCAGGGATAAGGGCAGTGTGTTCAGGTGGTGTGGTCATAGTTGAGCCTGGTAGCAGAATCATTCTTTCTGTGCCTCTCTAGCTTAAAATTATGAAGGGTTCTGAGTGCTAAGACTTTTGAACAGGATTATTGGTTTATGATCCATTAGCCTACCAAGTACCATGATCTCTTTACCACAGAGTTTATCATTGTTGGAACATACATTTTAAAATGATTTAGGGGTACCTGGCTGGCTCAGTCAGTTAAGGGTCTGACTCTTGGTTTTGGCTCTGGTCATGAACTCACTGTTCGTGGGTTCAAGCCCCACATTGGGCCCTGTGCTGACAGTGTAGAGCCTGCTTAGGATTCTCTCTCTCTCCTTCTCTCTCTGCCTCCTCCCACTTGTGCTGTCTCTGTCACTCTCAACATAAATAAATAAACTTAAAAACAATGTAAAGTGATTTAATATTTACAAATATTTTCAACATTCAAAAATGATTTCAACATTTTAAATTATGTCACATATTCAAGTTGGTTACTGGAATTATTTTGTTGTTAGTTAAAAAAAAATCTGGCTGTCATCTTTATTTTGAATTACAAAATGTTTAAGGGTTTTTGTTTTTGTTTTTTGCACTTTAAAAAAAATGCAGTACCTTTATCTAAACTTCAGTGGTACCAGAGTGCCATACGGGCAGTCCACGGGCTCGTTTGGATTGCACAGAAGACCAAGTAAATTTATCAGAGCCTCTGATTATAGAGGCTCTAGAGGAAAAAAAAATCTGGTTCATAGACATTTCATTTAGAATGTTGACTTCATTTTTTTAGACCTTGTTAGAACACGTGTTCTTCATTACTCCATTCCCAAACAATTTTCAGCTGTGACTTTTCCTCAGGAATATGCTGGGCTTATTTTGTGAGAACTTCTGTTAACAGCAGTGTTGATAACTGTAACAGGGACAAAAATTGTGAGTGTGCACCACTTTGTTCCCTTCTCTTGCCACTGCAAAAAAATTCTGGCATTGCTGGAAGTTCCTGCTACCCCAGTCTGGCCCCTAATTATTCAGATGTCTGTAATGGGGTGCTCAAGAAACGGACATGGATGATGCACACTTGAACATGCGAGAAGAAGATGGTAGGAAGAAATGAAGTAGAGAAGAAAAATCCTACGTGGGTGTGGGATGGAGAGTAGTGGGCAGGGAGAGACTTTCGCGAAGTTATCCCAGATGCTTGGAGACAGAGGCAGTAATGGAGGGGACTTTAAAGATGTCTGTCTGGGTATTAAGAATGTATTTCCTTCTTTGGCATTTCCTTAGAAGGCTGAAAAAAAGAAACCCCCAAATCCTTCGAAGTTTTTTTCATTACGTTTTGGCTGCCAAACTACAGTTCTTTGATTGCAACACTAGGCTGAGCTTGGACCACGTTAGGCTCTGGGGTTTATTTAGTTTCAACAACTTAACTGAGTGCAGTAAAATGAAAACTTTGATTATTTCAGAAAAAACCCTGACCTTGTCTACAATACCATTTATGAAGATTCTGTCATTTTGGATGAGAAGAGATTTATAATCCAAAATGTGTACTGTAATCCCATTAGATTAAAATCAGTGCATATTCGGGTTAATTGCTTGGGAACCATGAGGACATAAAGTATGTGAGAAATCAGGGGAAATAAATGTTAGGATGTCCTTGGAACCACAGTAGAGGGGTCGGCCATCTTGCCAGAGGAACCCAACGAAAAGCCCCTAGTAGCGTGCCAGAACGAATTGGAGGTCAACCAATCACCGAGCGACAGCACGACCTGACGCGAAAAAGGCCCACCTGGGCCTAAACCCTAAAACCCCACCACACCTGGGGGCGACTTCCCTGACTTCTCTCTCTCTCTCTCTCTCTCTCTCTCTCTCTCTCTCTGCCTGAGTCAGGGAACCTCGCCCGAGGCCTTAGTTCCCAAGTAAAGCCTTTGGCTGCTAAAATTTTTTAGCCTCTGACTCCTATCTTTACCCTGCCTTACGCCTGACCCTAACAATAAACTTTTCTAAGACTTCTGCTGCCTGGGACTTTAGAGAAGCAAGTTGTTTTCCTTTGGGAACTACAACAGTATCTTGAGTTCTTTTTGCTGGCAAGTATGGTCATATATACAAGGGCCAACTTCTTGTGTGACTTGTAGTCTCACACGCCCTGTGTTTAGGAGGGTCACCCACTTGGTTAATGCTCTGTTGCTGACATCTTGAAATTCTTAAGAATTTTTTAACAAGTGGCCCCACTGTTTCATTTTTCATTAGGCCTCACAAACTGTGTAGATGAACTGGTATATAACTCATATAAATGGACATCTACTCTAGATTCTTTATTAATCAGCCACAAGACTTATTGGTTGGTTCATTGCTTTTACATTTTTTGAACACGTAATGCGTTCACCTGGTTCAAAATTATTCAAAGATTGACAAGGAAATGTATTTCATCTCAGTCTCCAATCTACGTAGTTCCAACCCCTTTCTACATAAATGGTATTATTGATTTCTAATGTAGTATCCTTCCAGAGTTTCTTTATGCATAAAAGAAATATTAATTAAGAGTTTTATGTTTATTCCTTTTGTTTTACTTAAGAGGTAACACACAGTCTGCACTGTTTTGCATCGTGTTTTTCCCACTGTATTTTTTTTAATCAACTGTTTTCAGCCGAATATTTTTTGGAGATCTTAACCATATCTGTATATAGGGAATTCCTCTTTCTTTTTCACAAGGTACATAGAATGTCACTGTATCAGTGACCCATTGTTTATTTAACTGGTCCCTATTGCTTGAAATTTGGTTTATTCCCACTCTTTTGTTATTATAATCAAGGCTCAAAAGAATAACATTGTGCACTCATTAGTTTACTCATGAATAAGTATAGCCATAGGATAAATTCTCCAATGTAGAATTCCTTAGGCAGTGTAATTTCAGTAGATATGCCAAATTGGTCTCCAAGGATATATTTAAATATATTTAAAGATAATACCAATGACATGTGAATGCATATTTCCGTACAGCCTCACTAACAGGGTGAGTTTCCAAACTTTTGAATTTTTTTGTTGCCAATCCAATAATGATGTTTAAATTTGCACTTCTTTTTACTAGTTGGTTTGAACATTCTTTCATATGTTTTAATAGCTGTTAGTTTGTACTATATGAAATTGTCAGTTTCCATGCAATTTTGAAATACAGAAACCACAATTTCATATGATTTAACCTAATTTTATACTAATTTTTTCTGAACTGTCTGCTCATTTCCTTTGCCTGTTTTTCTATTGTGTTGGTCTTTATTGATTTCCAGGTGATCTTTATGTATCTGAGAGATTAGCCTTCTATGACATGTTTCAAATATTTTTTTCACCAAAATTGCCTTTTGACTTGCTTTTGATATTTCTATCCATGCGGTTTTATGTCATCAAATTATCATCCTTTTCCTTTTATATCAAGTTTATTGATTTTGAATTATAGTTAGAAAGGTTGTTCACAGTCCAAAATTATAAAGGAATTTCTATATAACTGCAAGGTCTTTTTTTAAAAAAGGACATTTATAGTTTTACTTTTTACTTTAGAAACCTTTGATCCATTCATAATTCATCCTGGCATAAGATGTGAGGTATGGATCCAATTTTGTTTTATTTTATTCCTTCTAGTTGGTTATTTAGTTGTTCCAACAAGTTTAAATATATATTTTTTAAGTTTTATTTATTTATTTATTTTGAGAAAGAGTGTGCATGCAAGTGGGGGAGGGGCAGAAATAGAGAGAGGGAGAGAGAGAGAATCGCAAGCATGCTTCTCACTGTCAGTGCAGAGCCTGACTCGGGGCTCGATCTCACAAACCTGAGATCATGACCTGAGCTAAAACCAAGAGTCAGACATTTAACTGATGTGCCACTCAGGTGCCCCCCAACGCATTTATTGAATAGACTTCTTCAAACTGGTTTGATATGCCACCTTCATCATATGCTAAATCCCTATAAACATTTGAATTTGAGACTTTCTGTCTCTTCTATGGGTGTTTCTCTTTGTTTCTCTTCATGTGCTAGTACCTTACATCTTTAATTATTGTCAACCCCATGACCCATAACGACATCTAGCAAGAGAGAAAAACCTGGGCTAATAAGGACAATTTTTTGGCTTAACTTACTGATATTTTTAGTCAGGGACATACAAGTACTGTGTAAGCAGATTTGTGTCTAAGATTTTTCTGGTAGAAGCTGACTTATAGCAATAAAAAGTAGAAAAGAGAATAATGACTGATTGTTAATGCTATGTGTCAACTTGGCTAGGCATGGTTTCCAGATGTCTGGTCAAACATCAGCCAAGATGTTGCTGTGAATGTGTTTTTTCGATGTGATCAACATTTATAGTTGGTAGACTTTGAGTGGAGCAGGTGACTCTACATAATGTGTCTGGGCCTCTTCTAATCAGTTGAAGGCCTAAAGAGCAAAGACTGAGGTTTCTTGGAGAACAAGGAATTTTACCGCAAGACTCCAACATGGAAATCATGCCTGAGTTTCCAGCCTATCTGGCTTTCCCTGTGGATTTTGGACTCAAGACTGCAACATCTACTCTTAAATGAATTTCCAGCCTGCTAGCTTGCTCTATATATTTCAGACTTTGTAACCCCTACAATCACATGAGCCAGTTCTATAAACCAGACCTCTCTCTGTGTATCTCTTATTTATTCTGTATATCTGGAGAATCTTGATTGATACATTAGGTGAAAACTGTAATCAGAATAAAAAATTTTTTTAAATTATTTTTGAGAGAGAGAGAGAGTGAGTGTGAGTGGGGAAGGGGCAGAGAGGGAAGGGGATAGAGGATCTGAAGTGGGCTCTCTGCTGTCAGTACAGAGAGTGGGGTTCTCGATGCGGGGCTCAAACTCACTAGCCATGAGATCATGACCTGGGCTGAAGCCAGATGCCTAACAGACTGAGCCACCAGGCACCCCCAGATTTTTTAAGGACACCTAATATTTCCTACCATTGCCACGCCCCTATGTGCAGTTGATTAATGCATGTTTTCAGTGCACCCATGTGCTCAGAACACGGGTAGCTCTCCCCAGACTGTCGCCCTTGTCCTGCCCCACAGACATCTGTCTATATACCCTTTCTCTCTACCACTCTCACTAGGTTGCTTTATTTTTATTGGGGAGGGGGGCTGAATGCAACGAATGGAAATACTTTTTAGTCAGTGAAGGTCCTGCAGATCTTGTTTACGAGATAATTTATTCTGTTTTTCTTTTGGCTACTTTTGAAAACTGACATTGTGACAGAATAGCATAAACTCTTGAAATCATTGAAAATTGGCCTTTTCTAAAAGAGTATTTTTGCAGGAATTGACATTATCCCTCTATATTTTGAAAAAAACCTTTTTTTAAAAAAAAATACAGATTATTTAGTACTTTTCCAGTCTTTAGAGGTCTCCCAATCCTTTACTACAAATACATGTATTTATTTGTAAATACATATATATTTTATAACACATATACACACATATGCACACACTTTGGATACAGTTTGGCTATAAAAGGTACAGTGGGGACTAGCCCAATGAAAAGACACATAAGGCGAGGTCTAGACAGGTCCTGAACACACAGCTTCCACTTTGTCTCCCTGCTCCCACCAAATTTTAAAAGAAAAAGATTATAGTTTTGTTTTAACTGGACTTTTTAGCGGTTGGGTTGGTTTTTCTGTCACAACATTAAACAACCCAAGATTGTATAATTTGAGAATTTCACACATGCGTAAGCATAAGATGAATAAGTCTGATGTTTATATAAGTGCCACTGCTTTAAAACAAAGGGGTCTGCTTGGAAGCAAGAGGCAGATAACTCATGTGTAGTGACGGTGTTTTGATTTCCCAACCATGTGTAAGTCTGGACCAATGAAGGCAACCATTGGGAATTTCTCTGCTTGGAGACCTCGATGGTGCGTAAACTGTAACGTCATATGCTTGGAACGGGATTTGCAGAGCTATAATGTCTTAGAGGGTATACTGCTAAACTCAAATGCTCTTAGAAAACCAATATCCAGAGAAGTGAAAAATGAATATCTCTCTGTTTGATTGAAGCGGAGTCTTCTCCCTGAACCACACACACAAAAAAGGAACATCATGGGAGACTATTCCGAATTTGGATATGCCAAACTTAATACCTGATCAAAATCAAGCTATAAAGATAGTTTAAGTCTAAATAAAATACAGACCTAGGAATGAGAAGATAAATAAAAAATGAAGTTTTCTATTCACATAAGAAACATTTTTGGAAATTTCATAGGACTTTGCAGACCTTCAGGAATTAAACACTGGTTTGGTTATGAAAACACCGCAGAGAGTGTAGAACTGTCATTACACATAAAGAAACCAAGTTTAGTGCAGTGGCTTTCAGTTTGTTGAAAACTGTGAGCCTTTGGTCTAAAATGTTTTATGAATGAGGTCAGGGGGTGGGGGTGGTCAATGCAGAAAACAGATCAAAACAGAATTACTCTGAGTGAAGGGGGATCTGAGCCCTGGAACTCAGGTTCTTGGCCATGCCACCTGCCCTGCCATTTCTAGGGAGGTGCTGTGGAATTTGGAACTCTTAGTGCTGTGCATAATGCAGCTTAAAAAACGCCAGTTTGCTTTTTGTTTAGAGTCTTAGGACAGCACTCAAATTAGGGTCCCAGTAGGTGGACAGAGCATCTAGAAGGATCCTCAGGAAAGCACACATGTCTCAACTTACTGGGTCAGAGACAAGGCAGCCTTTTGCCAGAAGAGGTCTGACTGCTCCAGGACCAGCACGTCTCTCACTAAATTTTTTTTAAAAATCTTTATTTTTGAGAGAGAAAGAGAGACAGAGCATGAGTGAGGGAGGAACAGAGAGAGAGGGAGACACAGAATCCAAAGCAGGCTCCAGGCTCTGAGCTGTCAGCACAGAGCCCGACGCAAGGCTCGAACCCACAGACCAAGAAATCATGACCTGAGCTGAAGTTGGATGCTTAACTGACTGAGTCACCCAGGCACCGTGCACATCTTTCATTGTAAAAGTAGTGGCAATGAGAGGTGTAATTGAGATTTGTGTCCTTAGCACGGTCCCTGGCACAAAGCTATCCACAAAATATCAACTATTAACTGCACCTGCTACTGAAAATGATGTATGAGTCCTACTGTGTTTGCTGCTACTGCTGCTGTTAGTTTCTGTTGGTCTGTGACCTGCCACTGCCATTTTTTTTCTGCCCCCAAAAGCAAAAAGTGAGGATCAAAAGGAAAAAAACCCCAAAAAACCCAATGACTCAGAATTCTATCAGCACATTTAAAGCAACATCTTGTGAGCATACTACAGATTGTAGCTTTCTTCCTTGAGTCTCATATTTCATAGAACCTCTCATTCTCTAGAGAAAAAACAGCCTTCACTGAGTCAGACATCAAATGGAGGCTCCTGGTGGCTAATCTCATGCTAAGAAATAGAATAACAAAAATAAATAATAGTTACTCTCATTTATCCAGTTAGTAGCATAGTGCCTAGCTATAAACTAACTGCTAAATATACAGCACGTCATTTCATTCTCACAGCAACACTGTGGGTAGGTACTTTTATTATCTCTACAGATGAGGAAAATGAGGCCCAGAGAGGTCAATGGTCACAGAGCTGCGGAGTGAAATAAAAGTAGGACTAACTATTCTGTTGATATATAATTGTTTTGGGATTTCATCCAGAAAGGGACAAGAGGCACTGAGTAGTGGTTTTGTTTTGTTTTATTTTATTTTATTTTATTTTATTTTATTTTATTTTATTTTATTTTATTTTATTTTATTTTGTTTTATTTTTATTTTTGAGAGAGAGAGAGAGAGCATAAATGCAAGCTGAGGAGAGGGGTAGAGAGAAAGAGAGAGAGAGAGAAAATCTTAAGTAGGCTCTGTGCTCAGCGCAGAGCCTGATATGGGGCTTAACCCCACGACGTTGGGATCATGACCTGAGCCAAAATGAAGAATTGGACGCTCAACCTACTAAGCCACTCAGGCACTCTGAGTAGTGGTTTTAAATACCCAACCTGAACCCCATACTGAGATTCACACACTCAGAAGCACTGCCATTAGGCACCTGTTGCTACGTGGGCAAAGGAGAGGCCAACCTTAAGCAGGGGGAGCAGAAGGAGGGGTTTGGAGTCCTCAATGGCTTCGGGCAGCACAGGGTGATTTTCTTTGGTGAGTAATCCTTTAGATTGGCTGTTGGCAGAAACTAAGCCTGAGAGGAGGCAGGGTTCATGGTACTCCAGCCAGAAACCAGAGGAGGAAAATTCAGTGATTTTAAATAATCAAACTGCTAATTACTTTCTAACTCAGATTTGTTATATTTTCATCACATTTGGGCCAAACCTTGGACATCACTTTAGGATAATTTATTTGGGTCATACACTTGAACATTATAAAAGCCTGTTATCAAATTTCCTTCTTCATCGACCTCTAAGTTTCCCAAATTGTGATCCAGATTCACACTGCCATAGTTTGCATTTATTGAACATTGAGCTACTTAGATGTGTTTTATGGATCAACATTATTGGGTTGTTTATATATGACTGACACTCATGTATGGAAGTGGAAAATTCACCTGAAATATTTTCTCTTAAATGCGCCTCCTTTTTTCTGTACCTTTTATCTGTTCATTCAGTAAACACTTATTGAGTACTTAATGAGTTTAAATGATCACTGTGAGGAGCACCTGGGTGGCTCAGTAGGTTGTATCTGACTCTTCATTTCGGCTTAGGTCATGATCTCACAGTTTGTGGGTTTGAGACCCACATTGGGCTCTGTGCTGACAGTGTGGAGCCTGCTTGGGATCCTCTCTCTCTCTCTCTCTCTCTCTCTCTCTCTCTCTCTCTCTGTTTCTCCCCAACTTGCTCTCTTTGTCAAAATAAATAAATAAACTTTAAAAAAAGAAGAAAAGGAAAACCCAATTTATTAAAATAAATGATCACCATGATAGATGTTGCATATGTAAAGATGCAGAGACACGGTCCTTTACAGAGTTCCAGCAGAGTCCATTTGAACTAGGGAAGAGAGGCTCTTGGCCCGTGGTCAGCTGATGAGAAAGACTTTTTAAGGTCCTATTAGGCAGCATATTGCCATCAACCAGGAAGTAGCACAGGCTTTGGGAGAGAAGAACCTTACTTCTGTGATGTTGGAGAAAGTTCTTCAACCATTCTGAGCTTTCGATTTTTTATCTATTTTATCAATGTTATTTATCATGGATTAATTAAATGACAGCCATCATTATTTGAGAAGCTCCCTTCCTTCTTTTAAAGTGTCTCTAAAAATTTTTGAAAACAACATGCATGAAAAATAATGGAGTCAATTCAACAAAGACAGCACCCTCTTCTCCTAGGGACATTGTTCATTCTCTAAAAAAATGCTCATTTGACCCTACAGAGTAATTTTAAATTTTATGTAGTGTTATGTTTCAATATACTTAGTAAGAAAAATGGCAGAACCTACCCCTTTGACATATCAAAGTGCTATAGACCCAGGTGTGGATTTCAATGGCACTCATTTGTAGACTCGTGGGCTCCAGAATTCTATCAGCACATTTAAAGCAACATCTTGTGAGCATACCACAGACTCTACCTTACTTCCTTAGTCTCATATTACATAGAACCTCTCATTCTCTAGAGAAAAAACAGCCTTCACTGAGTCAGACATCAAATGGAGGCTCCTGGTGGCTAATCTCTTGGTTCTTCAGTGGTTACTTGTCAACTCTGTAGTCAGTGAATAATTTAAAACAGACATCTTCATGCATTATTCAGTCAAACCAAACCTGTGATACAATGTGTGGATACCACAATTCCTGAAGGGAATTTGCCACCTTTGATGATTTGTACATTTCCTTCCCCCAAATATCCAAATATTCAGTTACAAGATTATCTGCTGATCCAAATGACAGGTTTATTAATGTCTGCATTCAATTGTATTGACATTGTTGTTTTCAGTGTTCACATATCTTCCAGATACCTCACATGATGGGAAATTCATGAATTGAATTCCTGTTGAATTTACAACATGGTCCCAACTGGACCTGACATTTGAGTCATTCTGGTTTCACGTATGCATATTTAGGCAAAATTCTTGTTGCTTCACTTTCTTAGGAGATTTTTAGTTGACTGGTCTTTCAGCTTTAGCATTTTTAGTGACAACCTTCTGAAACAAACATTTTGATAACCAAAATACTTTTGGAAATAATGGTTAGGCAGTGAAATATTTATTGAGTAGCATTCTGTAGTATTGTAGACTAATGAATTTACATGCATCCTATTAAAAAAAACCTTTAGGCATCTATTTCTAGCAGTCAGTCTCAGGCTTGGGTATAAGCTCTTCATGCCAATTGAGCAAATGTTCTGGAAAGGTTTACTGGCTGCTTTACTTTTTTCCCCTTGATTTCTGTTGGACCAAATCATTAAGCACCTCCTAATTTTATTTGGTATTGGCCAAAAATGAAGTACTTTACCTTGAGAGGCATCCTCAAGTCAAGCTGATTCTCTCTCCTGTGTAAACAAAACAAAATGAAACAAAACAAGCAAACAACAACAAAAAACTTTAGGTACCTAGTTAATTCCTAAACATGCTATTTTTATTTCCTGAAGGAGTATGCTGCAGAGGAAGGAATAATAAACTGCATTCGTTTTCTTTTTTAAAAATTTTATTTAAATCCAAGTTAGTTAACGTGTAGTGTAATAATGGTTTTAGGAGTAGAATTTAGTGATTCATCTCTTACATATAACACCCAGCGCTCATCACTACTAGTGCCCCCCTTAATGCCCATCACCCATTTAGCCCATTGCCCCGCACCCAAACCCTCCAGCAACCCTGAGTTTGCTCTCTGTATTTTAGACTCTCTCAGTTTTTAATCTTATTTTTCCTTACCTTCTGCTATGTTTATCTGTTGTGTTTCTCAAATTCCACATGAGTTAAATCACATGGTGTTTGTCTTTCTTTTGACTGACTTATTTTGCTTAGCATAATACACTGTAATTCCATCTGTGTTGTTGCAAGTGGCAAGATTTCATTCATTTTGATTACTAATATTCCATTATCTATCTATCTGTCTATCTATCTATCTATCTATCTCATCTATCTATCACATCTTTAGTATTCTGTGGCTGCTGTCACAAATGACCACAAAATGAGTGTCTTAATACAACAAAAATTTATTCTTTCACCCTTTTGGAAGCTAGGAGTCTGAAGTCAAGGTGTCAGCAGAGCCACAATCCCTCTGAAATGTCTAATAGAGATTCTTTCGTTGCCTCTTCTAGCTTCTGGTGCTTCAGGTGTTTCCTGGCTTGTGGCTGCATTAAGTCTGATCTTTGCCTTCATCTTCACATTTGACTCCTTCTCCCTGTGTCTTCCCCTCTTTTCTGTGTCCCTTATGAGGACATTTGTCATTGGATTTAGGGCTCATCTGGATAATCCAGCACGATCTCATCTGGGATTCCTAATTTATATATCTTCAGAGACTGTTTATTGAAATAAGATCACATTCACAGGTTCTGGGGGTTAGGATGTGGACTGCTCTTTTCAGGGGTCACCATTCAACCCACACCAAAAGCTAAGATTTTATCACTACCCATTTCATTTTGGGTGTATATAAACTATTTTGTAACGGCCACTTACTTTCATCCTATCAGTCACAGAACCTCTGAATTCTCATCATATCAGTCATATAACCTTTGAAATTCACCAAAACAGACTTATTTGACAGAATCAAGAAGTTGCTTTTCCTTTATAAGTTCAGTTCAATATCAGTGATTTATCCTGGACATATTTTCACACATAACTTGAAAATGGCAAAGCTCCTTTTACTAATAGGTGCATTTTGTTTCAGGCAGATAAATTGTTGGAATTGACAGCCAACTTGCCCAAGAGCTTTGTTAAAAGTTGAGATTTGTATTTGCAGTTCAGAGGTAGTCACCACTAGATGTCAGTCTTGACTCATTAGAGAGCCTCAATCTCTTGACTACTTACTGGTTTCTCCAGGAAGTGATTGCCCGGAGACCATAACTTCCTAAGGCAGTATTTGCTTGCCTTTAAAAACAACACAGTTAAAATACTAAAATACATGTAAATAGATTTATACTTATAGAAAGAGAAATGAAACACTGAGTTAAACTTGAAATGCAAGGAGAACAGAATTTCCAGGGATTTTGAGATGTCATCTTCAAATTTTCTTTGTTTTGGGCTAAATCTGCACGTGTAGGTCCACTTTGCCTTGCACATATTCCTTGTAAGAACAAGGTGCAGTGGTTCTCTACTGTGGTTGCACATTGGACTCCTCTGGAGAGCTTTACAAGACACTGATGCCTGAATGCCACATGGGAGCTTCTGATATGCCTGGGCCTTGGGAGAGAAAGCTGAAAAGTTCCGGAGAGAGACAAAAGCAACAATGTTCCTGGGAAGGCATAGGCAGCTGTTTGCTTCAGTAAACAAACAGTAGGTTGGCAGAGAGCCATGCAGTATGAGGGGAGGAAGGCTGAGAAGGTAGAAGATACAGGGAGCAATGCCGTATCTCCTTTTGGCAGAGGTTCAATAGACAGCTGTTGTTGAGTGGGACCATTTCGAGGTTTGGAATTCACATTCCTCTTACTGCCCGCAAGTAGCCACCTACTAAGTCCTCGTGACTCGAGGCGGCCTATGGGACTCTGTTTCTTGTAATCCCAAGAGCAGGGCACAGGGGACCTTCTACCCGAGAGGATGTGGACTCTCTTGAGTGTTTCCTTGTCTCATCCTTCATACCTGTGGGGACTTGGGACTTGAGCGCAGTGGATTTGGCTAGTCCTCCTCCTGCTGCTTAAAGCCACCTGGTGACTGACTCATGGGCAACTCAGGCACCAATACATCCAAAACTAGAGCAGTAGTTCCCAACTTGACCCTGCCTGACCCCAAATTCTGTTCCTATTAGCCATTTCTTAAAAGAACTTGTGCATTTCTTTTGAACATTAATGTTTATAAGTTTATTCAGTTAGAGCACCATAAGAGGAACCTTACTGGAAGAGGAACATAGAACATTCAACACCCCCCATTTTTTTTTTTTTAATTACAGTTGTCCTTTGAACAACATGGGTTTGAACTGTGTGGGTCCACTTACACTCTTTTTTGTGATTTTCTTAATAACATTTTCTTTTCTCTAGTTTATTGTTAGAATACAGTATACATACATATAATACACAAAATATGTGTTAATTGACTGTTCATGTTTTAACTGGTAGGGCTTCCTGTTAACAGTAGGTTATTAGTAGTTGAATTTTGGGAGATTCAAAAGTTTATATGTGGATTCTTGACTCCATAGGGGTTGGTGCCCCTAACTCCCATGTTATTCAAGGGTCAGCTGTGTAACATTTTTGTGACCGCAGTCTGGGAACATAATGAAAAGGAAGATGAATGCTTCTCAGCCAGGGAGGGCCAATACCTCAGTGTCTCACGAATGGAGGATGAGTTTTTAATCTATTCTTTGTGTAGAATAGAGTTATATGCACAATTTTGGGGGGCCAAGAGTAGAATAAGAGTCTGTATCCGCCACTCTCAACCTTGATTACATAATTAAATCCCTTTTTTAAAAATAGTGATGCGTGGGTTCTACCTACACAGGTTTTGGTTAAGTGGGTGTGAATATAGCCTGGAAATCCAGGTGTTAAAAGAGAAATTCAGATGATATTAATGTGTAGCGAAGATTGAGAATCCTTGGTCTGTACGCTGTTCCTAATTCACACAGTAACAGTCATCATTTTTTATGTCCAGCCACCAGGTCACAGTAGGAATGTTATGTAGAGGCTTTTTTTTTTTTTTTTACTTTATTTCCAAAATATCCTTTAGAAAAGAGAAAATGCACTTAGAATGTGTATGTATATAGAATCATTTATATTATTTACAAAATACATTTAGAGTTCATTTTCCCTTCATTCAAGTTTCTTTGTAACGTTAGGGGAAAGGTAAAGAAATACTTAATGATTCAGTGAGTGTTTATCAATCACCCCTACATGCCTGGCACACTGTTTATCAGATACTCATGTTGTGATTTTTCACACCAGCCATGGAGTAATCTCGTCCTCTGTCTTCTACAGATGGAAACCGCTGTATTCAGACAAGACATACAGTGTCCAAAAAAAAAAGAATCAGCGAGACACCTGAACTTTGGCACGCCCTGTGGCAGTGACACGTGTGGGTTCACTGATTTAAGTTCTCTCTGAATGCTACAAAACATTTTTAACAATAACCCTCTCCCCTCAAACTTAACCAAATAGCACTTTGATGTTCAGTGGAACTGGGAGAGTGGTTTGGAAACATGTTCTTAGTTTATTGCAGGTGTTTGTCATCAAAATGGAATCACATTTCCAAGTTTTTGCTTTGAAAGCTGGCATTCAAAAAGATTTCAGAGATGTTTTATGGTGTAGTTCATTGCTTCAAGCTACTGAAATTTATTTCATTTCTATAAATGTATTATGTTATAAAGTAGCTGCAAAGTGTTTGTAAGACAGCCAACCTTATTGTTAAAAAAGGAAACAAGAAGCTAAAATTTTAGTTAATTTAGGTAACTAAGTTAGTTAAAGTTAATTCACAGGGCATTGCGTTAACAATGCTGTGTCAGTGTTTAACCTTTATACCATTAGGCCAATGTTTAACAACAATAATGAAAAAAATATTTGTATGGGTAGGTTTAGTGGTTTTAGTCTGGTTTGGTAGCAAACTCTTTTGTATTTGCTCAGGAGATGCCATCCACTGGCCCTAAGCAGAACGTTTTCTATTTTGGTTCACGATTATTCAGGGTGGGTTTGTAGACCTCCCGGTATAGAGGCTGAAACAAATATATGTGGATTTGCTCTTCCTTGAAGCCTCTCTCCAATTATTCATGCAATCCATATGTTGGCTGTTTTGCGCCAGGCTTTAAGTAGGGCTTGGCACCTTTTAGTGGCAAGAAAGAATTTACTCTAGAATTTACCCTTACCCCAGTGCCTTAGTGAGCAACGTAGATTTTCCTGATGTATTCGTAGAGGATGAGGAGGATGATTTTACACCTCAGGAAAATGGCATAAAATATCTTCAGCGTTCCTTCCTTGCGCCCCTTCTCCTGTGCCCTTCAGACCTCTGCCAAGTGTCTTTTCACCCTTTCCATGCTGGCGCTAGTCTTCCCAGCTTTTGCCTGGGCATCCATATCTCTCCCTTTTGCATGAAGATCAATTTAGTATCGGCACCTCCCTGCCAAGCTTGCATACTCAAATCCTGATAAAGCAGGAGGGCATTAAAAATAAAAATAAAAATAAAAAATAGTTTCCTATTGCTACGCTTGCCAGATTTAGCAAATAAAAATACCATCCGTGTTGCACGGGGCATACTTAAACGAAACATTTACTCGGTGTTTGTCTGAAATTCAAATTTAACTGGACGTTTTGTGTTTTACCTGGCAATCCTAACTCTCCCCTTTGGAAATCTTTCTGATCTCCTACCATTCAATATTCTTCTGGAGTTGAAAGCTGATGATTATCATAAACATTTGCCCTGAGCTGAGGTTTTGCTTTTTAATAGTCTCATGTTTAGTACACGAGTCACAGTTTTCTATCTTTTTTGCTCTTCGTCAAACTCTGGTGAAAACTGTCAATGTCTAGCCTGACCGGGCTCCTTCAAGAAGTGAAAACATGCCACAGGGACTGAAGCTTCCTACTGCAAAGCTGCTCAGACCAGTGAGCCTTGTTTTCCTCTTCTCTGGACTGCGTCCTTCTGACTTCCGGCATATGTTTGAATACCTCCAATGATACGCTATTAATTGAAAAGTTCAGTTAGAAAACCTGGGGTTTTTCAAGATCTGGATATTAGGTATCGATTTTTAACTCACTTTTCCAGTTTCCCGTTGGATATTTGCTAGAATGTAGAAACATTTTAAACATGTGTTATGGGGCTGCCCGCATCTGCTCCTGGAACTGAGCTGAGCGTGGAAATGGAAAGTGTAATCGTTAGACACGGCTACTTATTTTTCAGACTTGTGTTCAAACACTTGGCAGTGCAGCAAGAGAAAGCTTGAGTGCACGTTTTTCGTAAACTTTTCTTGTGAAAGAGGGCTTTTGGGGCGGATCTCATTTACTGATAATTCTGTGAAATTCTCATGAGGGATTAATTAACATAAACATATTCAGAATTACTAAGTTAAATTATGTTATCAATTACTGTTCTTTACGGTGCTGATTAAGAGGCACAGAAATTGTAGGATAGGTAGGCCCTGAATTTCTGGGATCCTACTGACTGGGTTTTAGAATCGAAGAAACTTTTATATTGATCAGTTAGAAAGTCAGTTTTGGCTTAAGGAGGTGGATATTTGGCCCATGTGTAAAATTCAGCAACCAGTAGATATTTAGGTTCTTACCACAGGGAATCAATAAATTGTCTTTCACAGCACAAGGGATCCCTCTGTCTCTATGCTGATGAGCTATGATTAATCATAAAAGAAAATCAAAACATACTTTCCTAGCCAAATGGCAGAACTGTACTATTGACTCTGGGGTAGAGGGCTGGTGGGCTGTTTCTCACGAGGTTGATAGGACAGCGTTGTTGCCTTGGTAGATGTATCATGTAGTCTGGCCTTCTGTCTTGTAGGCTCTTACGCTGGATTTTGGCAGAACACTGAGAGCAGATCCATCTCTCGTGAGCAGACTTGTTAAATAAGCTCACGAGGCCAAGGAATGAAATCAGAATATCTCTGTCTACGTCTCCAGCTGTGTCCCCAGGCCTCTTCTCCACTGTGCCTTCTGCTCCAGTCACACTTTTCTTTTAGTTCCTGAATGTTCTGTCATGCTCTTTATTTCTCGTTAGTGTGCTTGTATGTTGTTCCTCTTCCGAGGATATTGATCTCTGTTTTCAACATCACTCATTGAGCCCCGTCTCTCTATCTATCTTGCACATGCACACACACCCACACATACACACACAAGCTCAGGGAAGCCTTTATGGATGCAGTACCCCCCACCCCCTCCTGGCTGCACATTATGTCAGGTCCCCAGGCTCCCTATCTCTTTTCATGCATGCCATTTTTCATTCTTATCATTATTTATTCAGTGTCTCCCTCCCCTGCTAGGTTGTAACCTCTGTGAGGGCAGACACAATCTAACACAGCATGACTGCATTATGGCTGTGGAATTAATTGTGATGCCTTTGCTCTTTACTCCAGAGTTTCTATTCTCTTTGACAGGTTTGGGAACTCAAAGCTCAGGTCTGTGAGATGGATATGCTAGCCATCAGTGAGCATCTTTCTTGATGATTCTCAAGGAAGATTGACATTTACTTCTTATTGTTCAAATGGGGTCATTCAAGTGATTTCTGCCTGTGTCCATGCAGAGAAAGGAATCAGCACAAGGTATCAGAACTAACATTCATGATTATCTGCCTAAGCCATAGACTCTGGGAATGAATGGGTTTAACACCGGTTGTCCCTGTCCTGGGCTGGCTCAGGTCTAGGCAGCTTGACACATGCTAGCTAAAGTGATTTTTGGAATTACACCATAAACCAGCTGGCCATCTGATTATATTATTATGAAAGTAAGTTCTTAAGGGAGTTTTTAAGTGACTTCCCATTACAGACTTCATTTTTTAAAATGACTTCTTTTTAGGTGCCTCTTCTTTCCAGGATGAGAAACCTTCAGACAGAGAGTTAGCTGATTTGGTAGATTTCATTCTGGTCTTGCTGGGTCCTAGAAGGAGAGGTAGACTGAGGGTCAAACCCAGACACATTTTGCCACTGATGGCCTGGTCTTACATGGGTCAGTTTCTTCATCAACATGCTTTCTGTGGCTCATTCTCATATAAAATTTTTTATTTAGTGTGATGGGAAGAGCATGTGATATAAGGGGAGTCCAGGCCTCTTAAAAATCCCAGCTCCATGGGTTAATGCATGCATGACCATACACAAGTGACTTAAACATTCTGAGCCCCAGTTTCCACTTCTGTAAAATGGGATAGCATTGGCACTCAGTAGTTGTCATGAGGCTTAAATGAGATGATCCACGAGAAGTCTTTAGTGTAGTTCCTTGCACACGAGAAGCACTCATTAAATTGTTACTCACATTTGTAAAATGGGATCAGTAATGTCTACTGCTGGAATTGTGAGGATCAGGTAAGGGGGCATGTGGAGAAGCCAGGCTTTTTGTCCGGCCATGCATTTGTCCAGTAAGAGAAAAACTCTCTTCCGTTCTCTTTCCACTTCAGAGAATGATATATCTTCCTGAAAACCGGGACAGACCTCCTTCTTGCTGATGGTTCCAAGAACACAACACATTTCCTTCTTTTTAAAATTATTTTTTTCCTTCCATCTGAACTGGTTAGTGATCATTATTGCACTGATGTTATAATGACCAGCTTGTAACCTATACCCTATGATTTTACCCCATTTCTTCATCCTTTCCACTATCATATATTCCTTGTAGGGATCTTGGTCTTGAGTGATTCTGACATATTTTATTTGTGGGTCTCATCTGTGTTATTTAGACCTCTGCAATCCCAAAGACAATGATGGCTGCTCCGATTTTTGCCTGTATCTCCTATCATCTAATTACATAGGTGCTCCTCAATTCTTAAGCAGGCTGCACTTTGAAATTTCTTTTTGATTGCTTTGATAAAAAATGGCACTGACAACTCATCTGATTGTTAATTTGATTCCATTTAAGCAGAGAAAGTTTGAATTTTGGGCCCCCTAGTAAAATTCCAGATCATATCTCTCCTTATATTTCATTAATAGGAAAATGAAGAGCTTTATAGAAAAAAAAAAGCTTCCTTTATTTTATGGGCCTTTTTACAAAGGACTAGCAGCAATGTTACTTACGTCTGTCTTTGTGACAACAAAGATGTTGCTTGCAAGTTTCATTTACTTATTTCAGTATGTTTGCTTTGATTGAATTTTCTTTCTCCTAATAAGTTTTGGTCAATATGTTCTGTTATCAAAAGCCATTGCCAGTGTTATAGTTTATTTTCCAAGAGAGGCTTTGTTTTTCCCTTTTTATAGAATTTACTTGAGTTTTTTATTTTCTAAAGGAAAGTTATAAGAACCATTCCCTCCCTTCTTTCACATTTGTGGTTGCATTCGTTTTTCTCTTTAAAGAGGTTTAGGGTCATGACATTGGCTTCCAGGAATTCCATTAAGATTGACTGTGGTCTCAGATGGAGTCATTTTTTGCTTTTGTCACTGTCCTCCTTTCAATGAGGGCAGCTTCATGTTGCAAAATAGAAAGAAACTTCATCTTCTTATAACAGGATTGTAGTTAATGGCTCTTGGAGCAGTTAATTCTCTTCTTTGTTTATGTAAGTCTATATCCATGCTTGCTCAGTGCTTCTCAGTTGTCTCATGACAGTTTTTTTTGGGGGGAGGGGACAATTTGGATTTGGTTAATCTTATTTAGTTATTTATTAAAATGTTTTATAATTCAAGTATAATTAACATACAGTTATATGAGCTTCAGGTGTACAATATAATGGTTCAGCAATTCTGTACATTACTCAGTGCTCATCACAATGAGTGTACCCTTAATCCCTTTCACTTACTTCACCCATCATCTCCTATATCTATAGATATAGATATCTATATACATAATGGAATATATGTCTATATATATCTATATATGTCTATATCTATCTATCTATCTATCTATCTATCTATTATCTATCTGTCTAAGCTATCTATCTATGTATCTATCTACATACCACATCTTCTTTATCCATTGGTCTATTGGGGAACACTTGGGTTGCTTCCATCATGTGGCTATTGTATATAGTGCTGCAATAAACATAGGGGTACATATATATCTTTTTGAATTAATGTTTTTGTATCCTTTGGGTAAATACTCAGTAGTGGAGTTTTTTTTTTTTTTTTTTCATCGTTTTTTTTTTTTAATTTATTTTTGGGACAGAGAGAGACAGAGCATGAACGGGGGAGGGGCAGAGAGAGAGGGAGACACAGAATCGGAAACAGGCTCCAGGCTCCGAGCCATCAGCCCAGAGCCTGACGCGGGGCTCGAACTCACGGACCGCGAGATCGTGACCTGGCTGAAGTCGGACGCTTAACCGACTGCGCCACCCAGGTGCCCCAGTAGTGGAGTTTTTGGATCATATGGTATTGGATCATAATTCTATTTTTAATTTTTTGAGGAACCTCCATACTGTTTTCCACAGTGGCTACTGCACCTTTCATTCCTATCAGCAGTGCATGAGAGTACCTTTTCATCCTTGCCAACACTTGTTATTTCTTGTGTTTTTCATTTTAGCCATTCTGACTAGCCATTCTGTAAGGTGACATCTCATTGTGGTTTTGATTTGCATTTTCCTGGTGGTTAGTGATGTTGAGCATCTTTTCATATGTCTGTTGGCCATCTTATGTCTTCTTTGGAAAAATGTCCATCAGGTCCTTTGCCCACTTTTTAACTGGATTATTTTATTTTTTCTGGTGTTGACCTATGTAATTTCTTTATGTATTTTGGACATTAACCTCTTATTAGATATATGATTTTGCAGATATCTTCTCCCATTCGATATATTGCCTTTTTGTTTTGTTGATGGTTTCCTTGACTGTGCAGAAGCTTTTTATTTTGGTGTAGTCACAATAGTTTAATTTTGCTTTTGTTTCCCTTGCCAGAGGACAAATACCATATGATTTCACTCATATGTGGAATTTAAGCAACAAAACAAATGAACGAAGGAAAAAAGAGACAAATAATAAATAGATTCTTAAATACAGAAAACAAACTGATGGTTGCTAAAAGGGAGGTAGGAGGGGGGATGGATGAAATAGATAAAGGGGATTAATAGTACACTTACCTTAATGAGCACTGAGAAATGTATAGAACTGTTGAATGATTATATTGTACACATGAAACTAATATAACACCATATGTTCTTTATACTTGAATAAAAAAATTAACTTTGATCATTCTAACAATGTTGTGAAGTGGAGAGATAAGATATTGTACCCATTTCACAGGTGAGAAGTCTGAAATGTGGAGGCATGATTTGTCTAAGTGATGAATCAAGAACCAGAGCTCTGATCTAGTGTCAATTCAGTAGTTTATATAACAAACACCTAATGAGCATTTCATCACTGACTAAACACTGGGAATCAAAGACAGAGTTAAGTCCTTGATCGGGAGGACTTCGTCATATAGAGACAGAAAGGCATGGAAAGCATATATGACTACAAAGAAAGTGTGCAGAAGTATAAGCAAATGTCTTACATGTTAGCGGCATTTACAGAGGATTCCTGGATTAAATAAGGCATGAATGTGTGTTGCCTGATGGAGTGCCTGTGAACAGACATTTCAAACAGAAGGACTAAAACACGCAAAGGGTAAAGGGCCATGGTATATATGTGGGAGATGGCTGTGAATCTTAGGTCAGTAATTTAGGCTGGGTTTAGGGATGGTGGTTCTTTTGGTCTCCTCTGGGCTTGCTTACATGTCTAGGAAATGGCTGGCTGTTGGCTGGGGCAATTGGGATGTTTTGACTTGTTCTACAAGCCTCTTATTACATACAGCAGGCTAGCCTGGGCATGTACTCATGGTGATGACAGAAGTGTGAGAATATTAACAGAAATAGGCAGTTTTTCTGTCCTTGTTGTGTAATATTGTCAGTATCTCATTGCCCCAAGAAGTTACATGGCTGAGGCAAGAGTCAGAGTGGGAATATACTCAAGTGGAAAATGCAGTGGATGTAGGGAGAAGTGAAGAATTGGGGGCACATTTGCAATCTATTGGGGGTAAATGCTAGAAGTAAAACTGCTATGTTAAAGAACCTGCATAATTTTTAAGTTTGGTTGTCTTCCTGAAAAGTACCAATTTACATTATTATCGAGGTTGTATGAAAGTATCCATTACTCTATACTTTCACCAGCACATGAAAAAAATAGCATATTATGTATTGACCTACCATTAAGTTTATTTAATTTATAGAGAGGTTGGACTTTTTAAAGGCAACGGCAGCTTTATTGAGGTGTAATTCACACACCATATAATTCATCCACTTTTATTATTATTTTTTAATGTTTATTTATTTTTGAGAGAGAGAGAGAGAGACCAAGCATGAGCAGGAGAGGGGCAGAGAGAAAGAGAGAGAAGGAGGCACAGAATCTGAAGCAGGCTCCAGGCTCTGAGCTGTCAGCACAGAGCCCAACATGGGGCTTGAACCCACAAACTGTGAGATCATGACATGAGCAGAAGTCAGATGCGGAACTGACTGGGCCACCCAGGTGCCCCACCAATTCACTCGTTTGAAGTGTACAATTCATTGGCTTTTAGTATACTCCCAGAGTTGTGCAACCATCACCATAATTTTGGAACATTTTTTATTCCCTTAAAAGAAATCCCATATTCATTAGCCATCACTCTTCATTTATCCCCATGGACATTTAAAAATTGTAAAAATTCAGGAACACTTGGATAGCTCAGTTGGTTAAGCATCTGACTTCGGCTCAGGTCATGATCTTGCAGTTTGTGAGATCGAGTCCTGTGTCAGGTTCTGTGCTGACAGCTCAGAGCCTGGAACCTGCTTCAGACTCTGTGCCTCCCTCTCTGCCCCTCCCCTGCTTGTACTCTTTCTCTCTCTGTCTCTCTCTCTCTCTCAAAAATAAATAAACATTAAAAAATTAAAATAAATTGTAAAAATTCAAAAGTTCTCTCTCTATGAGTTTATAAATTAAGCATACTAAACTTTTTCCATCACATACATTACAATTATTATCTGTTTTTAGAAACTATTTGTTTCTCCTTTTGTGATATGTAGAAGTTTTAATTTTTTATTTAAGTTTCCATATTTTCTGTTTGAATAGGTATAATTAGATGTAGATTGGTGAAAACACAAGATAATGCATTTATGGGTAACTTTCCTGAACTTTGTGTATATATTGAATGAACTGGATTTGTTGCTTTTAACTAGGAGGGGAACCTAGGTCTTGATTGTTTCACAAAGATACAAATCTGTGTTAGTCAGGGTTCGCCACAGAAACAGTCAATAGTATACATGTATATGTGTGTGTATTTATATTTATACATGTAAAAGAAGGCATTGGTTCACCCAGTTATGAGAAGTCCCACAATCTGCCATCTCCGTCTGGAGACCCAGAAGAGCTGGGGGTGTAGTTCAAAGCCCTGAGAACCAGAGAGTCAATGGTGTAGATTCTGGTCTGGTTCTGAAGGCCTGAGAACCAGGATTACTGAGGGCAGAAAAAGATCTGTATTCTAGCTCAAGATACAAGAAAGAGAGAGAATTCAATTTTCCTCCACCTTTTTTTTTTTTTTTTTCCTGTTCAGGTTTTCAACAGGTTGGATGATGTGCACCCCTATCGGGGAGGGCCATCTGCTTCACTCAGCTCACCAATTCAGATGTAATATTTTCTGGAAATACCCTTATAGACATATAATATTGAAATGATATTTAATGAGTTATCTACATATCCCTTCATCTAGAAAAGTAGACACATAAAATTAACCATCATAAGGCCCATTTCTTTGGCCTAAATGCTTATAAATGTTGAGCATCAAAAGCAAGTATTTTGGACACACGATATTTTGAAAATATTTTGAACACATATTTTCCTAAAGTTATGTATAAATTATGTATAATGCACATACTGGATTATTAGGTGCAGTTCTGTTCTTCATGTCAAATAAAATTATTGAAATAAGAAATTGACCAAAAGAATAAAGAGCCTCTCAACAGACCATGCTGCAAAGATTAGGACTATTCAGTTTTGAAAAGTCAGCAGGGAACATGGCTAAGAGGTGATAAACACTGACATTGATATTTGAGCAGCATTTTCATTTTGGAGGAAGTAGTTTTTGTATTAAGACAAAACGAGATAGTCTAACAGAACTGTACAGTAAAAAATCAACTTTGCAGTTTGTCTGTACCTTGCACATTCCAAAGAAAGATGGACCTTTGCCTCGCTCCTGGAAGGCAACCTCTGAGCCCTTGGAATATCCTGCTCGATAAGAGTGTCTTTGTTACCTGGTGGTGGTATCAGCTTGACCTCTGGAGGAACTGGAGACCGAAGGTCAGTCCCATGGGCAGTTCGCCTGGACACCAAAGCTCAGGTGAGCCTTCCTGGTTGGCAACACTGTCTGCGTGTCGTCTCACATTGTAACAGGGAGAATTAGGCTGGTCACATGCATGAACTGCAAGAGAACTAGAAGCACGTACTTGGTTTCTGCTGGAGTTTGCTCTATGTATCTTTTTCCATTGCTGACTTCAATCTGAATCCTCTTGCTATATAATAAACTATAATTGTAACATGACAGGTTTTCTGAGATCTGTGAGTACTTCCAGTGAATCACTGAAGACCTCACAGGAACATACCTGGAAAACTCTAGCATGGGTTCACGGGTGGTCACATGCCCTGTTTAATTGATGATGATGTTAGAGATTGGTGAATAGGCTGCACCTCTCTAAAGTTAAACATATATAACAGGAGGCATACAAAACTGCATTCTAATCTTAAGGGAGTTCCCTGAGTTGATAGGGAATTCACCTGTAGGTAGGAGTCATGCAAGGGAAGTGTGCTTTAAATTAGATGTTATAAGGTGCCTCGTTAATATCTGCTGACCTATTCCTGGGTGAGTATGTCCCATGTTCCTTGAGACAGGCCTTGGAAAAAATCTGAAAAGTAAAATAGTAAAAGCCACCTTAGTAGAAGTTATTTAGGAACCAGAGAGAGGAAGGACCATGCCTTTGGGAATCTCTGGAGATCTATAAACATGATGAGAAAGCTCTTGCTGCCTCAGTGAAAAGCCTTGACTGCACATAAGTGTAGCCTGCCTGGAGGCCCTGGTGATGCATGAGTGATGTCACTGAGTGGTGATGTCACAGTCATAGCTCAGGAACAATACCAGGGAAGGTTCAAGAGTCAGAGAAGCAGAGGCAGGTAAAGATGACCAGCAGGCAACGAAGATGTCAAACACAGCCACAGAAGAACTGTAATGGTGACTTAGAGCAATTCCTGAGTCTCCCAGGACTCTTCCAGGGGTTTGGGGCTTGAGGGATTTGAACAACTTCTTTGCTGCATAGACAATGAGTGTGATCACTGTAGTGAGTAAAACCTTAGTTTTAACTAAATATTATGGTGATCTCTTTGAATCTTAAGGTTAGAAGGAAGTTTGAAAGTTGTCTAACTCAGTCTCCCAAAGTCACCCAAGCAGAAGCCGATGGGGTCTCATTTGCCACATCAGTATCTGATCCAGAGCGATGGCGCATCTGATGAGAATCCAGTTCTTCTTGGATACTGAGGCTCTTCCTGCTATGGGTAGTTATAGTTAGAGGTTTTTCTTTTGTTTGTTTGTTTAGAGTGTCACACATGCTTTGTGGGCAGAGCGTGTCACATGTCACGTGTCTAAGAGAAAGTATGTGCCAACTAAAGGAGAAATTCTCAGGCAACAGCAGCGTTAACTTCAGGAATAAATGCATTTTTTTAATTATGAAGAAAATATGTAAGTAAGCCTCTCTTGCATACCCAAAGGAGGCCAGGAGCTAAGTCTCAGGTAGGTGTGCGGAGTAAAATTCCTCCACCTTATAAAGAAATAGACATCTTGAAATTGTCCCCTCATGCTTGGGATGTTGGGAACTGGAAGGAGAGGGATGTTGGGGAAGGTCTGGAGAGGAAGCGCTGGGCAGACATGGCAGGCGCCCATGGCCCAAGGAGAGATAGGACCCATGAGAAATACATGGGGAGTGGCTAAGGATTTCAGGAATAGGGTGTCTGAGAATTCAGTTTGAAGTTCTTATTTTACTTCCTGGTGTGTTGTGTCCCTTACCAAAGAATAATTTTCAAAAACCTAAAATCATGATTCTGTTACAAGAATTTCATTTCATTCATAGCTTAAAATCATGTGTTTAAAGGATAATTTGAAGAGCGCGCACACACACACACACACACACACACACACACACACATTTAGGTAATCAGGAATGTCAAATAGATGCAAAATTGAGTGATATCCTACAGGGGAATAAAGTGTAAGGCTTGAGAACATCATTTTTACAGGATGGAAGTCAATTGTATTTCTCCTAGATAAAATTCAAATATGTCATTCTTAGTTTCTATAGCTTACTCCTTCAGAGTTGTAAGATAGCCTAGTCAGTGGAAGACAGTGCATACCCCCTGGAGGTTCTGGTAGACAGAGCCAGCACTGCAGGGAAAGGGCACCCAGCAATTACTTTTGCAATTACTGTGCCCCATTTCCAAGTCTTTGATAGTTTGTCCTGACATCCCCCTGAAACCTTCAGCTGTCCATAAAACTCTGTGTTTTTTTAAAAAATTTTTAAATGTTTATTTACTTTTGAGAGAGACACAGAGACAGAGAGAGACAGAGAGACAGAGCACGAGCAGAGGAGGAGCAGAGAGAGAGGGAGACACAGAATTGGAAGCAGGCTCCAGGCTCTGAGCTGTCAGCACAAAGCCTGACGTGGGGCTTGAACTCACTGATGGTGAGATCATGACCTGAGCTGAAGTCAGATGCTCAACCAACTGAGCCACCAGGTGCCCCCATAAAACTCTGTTATAGCAGCCACATTTTAATGGTGCTTTGTAAAAATGAAAGTGGGATGAATATGGATGAATGTTGGTAAAGCAAGACCAAAGAAAACAGCACGTAGAGAACACCAGATTGTAAGTGGATACCAAGACTCAAGCTGAGAGTGGGGCTAGAGTAGAAATCCTCAGGCATCTCAAGGAAAAAATCTGGCCTTTGTGGCATTTGGGAGGGGGTATTAAACAATTTTATTTGGATAATAAAGTAAAGGAGGATCTCAGAAGGCTGGCAGGCTAATAGACATTTGTGTTGATAGATTTTTTGGATAGTAGAATTTGTGAGAGAGGAGGAGAGACTTTAAGTGAACTCTGATATTTTCCTCCCCATTAATAACTCTTTTTTAGGGTTTTAAGAAAGATAGCACATGATAATTAAAAACATTTTTATAGATAATACATAGCAGTAAAAATAAATCAGTGAAATGCAAACAACAAAATTTATAGAAATCAATGGGTATGTAAAAAAAATTAATAAAAATATATTTATTGAGAAGTCTCATTCACATTCTGGTTCCTGTTCATCCTATGAGGGTAGCTTTTTATTAAATTTCTACATATCCCCCTGTTGTTTTTATGGAGATATATGGACTATTTTTCTCTCTGTTTAACAAAAAGTTAGCATTCTTTATGCTGTTTTGCATCTTACTTTTAATTTAATGTATCTTGGAAATCTTTCCATGTCAGTGCCTACAGGTCTTCCTCATTCTTTTTGGCTGCTGTATAATATACCATTATGCAAATGCACTATAGCTTATTTTATTTTAAAAATGGACACATGGGTTTTCAGTCTTTTTTAAAATTTTAATACTTAGTTAACATATAGTACAATATTGGTTTTAGGAGTAGAATTCTGTGATTCATCACTTACATGTAACACTCAGTGCTCATCACAGGTGCCCTCCTTAGTACCCATCACCCATCTAGCCCATCTCCCACCTCCCTCCCTCTATCAACCCATAATTTGTTCCCTATCATTAAGAATCTCTTGTGGTTTGTTTCCCTCTCTCCTCTTCCCTACTCCTTCCCATATGTTCATCTGTTTTGTTTCTTAAATTCCACATATGAGTGAAATCATATGGTATTTGTATTTCTCTGATTGACTTATCTTGCTTAGCATAATACATTCTAGCTCCATCCATATCATTGTAAATGGCGAGATTTCATTCTTTTTTATGGCTACATAGTATTCCTTTGTATATGTATACCCCATCTTCTTTATCCATTTGTCTGTCGATGGACATTTGGGCTCTCTCTGTAGTTTGACTGTTGTTGATAATGCTGCTATAAATATTGGGTGCATGTTCCCCTTCAAATCTGTATTTTTGTATCCTTTAGGTAAATACCTAATAGTGCAATTGCTGAATTGTAGAGTAGTTCTATTTTTAGGCTTTAGTTTTTTGAGGAACCTCCATACTTTTCTCCAGATGTTTTCAGTCTTTTTACATTAAGTATCATGCTACAGTAAATAACCTTGAACATGCAACATTTCCTATGAGTGCAGGTATAACTGTTAGATAAATTCCCAGTAGTGGGATTGCTGGGACAAAGGCTAGGTGTCCTATAGTTAGTTGCATTTTGGTAATTACCCTCTTATAGGGGTTGTGTGCCCTTGTACTTTTTTTAGTAAAAATGAGAAGAGGGCATGATTCCCCATAGCCTTGCGGTGCTGGATAGCTTCTCCTGATCTATGCTTTAGCATTCTCCATACTGATCTAGGCCATCAGAGGCTAATTTTAATGTTCATCATTAAGAAACTACCTTGTCTCAGGCTCTGTGCTGACGGCATAGAGCCTGGAGCCTGCTTTGAATTCTGTGTCTCCCTCTTCCTCTGCTCCTCCCCCACTCATGCTCTGTCTCTCTCCTTCAAAAATAAATTAAAAAACATTAAAAAAATTTTTTTAAAAAGAGACTACCTTGTCCTACGGCATCTTGTTGGGTTCATCTAATGAATGGAAGATGAGGAGGCTAAAGAGGGAAGAGAGAGAGATCATGGAGCTTGTTATCATTTCTTTTCATAGGTTTCTGTGGGTTGACTGACTCCCTTTACCAAAGACCTCAGCTCTGTCTCCTACTTCTGTTGTCTCTGGGTTCTGGTAGTTGCTTACTGTCTTTGCTCCTTCAGGCCTCAAGGTGGTAGTAACTTTCAGCTTTTGTTAATTTCTCTGCCTGCTGGGTCCCCTTAACCTGCAGCTCTGTAAGTATTCTTTTTGTACATAGTCACCCCATTTAAATGTGCCCTGTATTTCATTAAATGACCTTGACTGGAACATATGCCAGCAGAGTATGTGGCTAAACTTTAATTGACAAGCTGATATGCGAGACTGGTATTTAAGTCTAAGTTTTAGCTTGTTTTTATTGTATTATGAGAGGCTGAGCATCTTTTCATAAGTGTAAGTGCCATTTATAATTTTTTAATTCTGTGAATTACTTATTTCCTTTGTCCATTTTATTCACTTATGTATTCATTTATACCTGTAAATTCATTTATAGATTATTCTGGAATATTTTTGTTTTATTTTTTTATATACATATTTTTTATTCATTTGGAGGTTTTCTGGTTATGGTGTGAGGTATGGATTTGACTTTATATTTTTCTAGAGATTCCTGGAGAAGTGGTAACACATGAATGAAAAAGAACATTTTTCAAAGAATTCCTAGACTTGACCCCAAAACATGATGCATAAAATGAAAGTTGATAAATCAGATTTAGTCAGAGTTAAACATTTTTGCTTTGTGAAAACCCATGTGAAAAGGATGAAAAGATAATATATAGACTGGGAGAAAATATTTGGGAACTACATTCCAACAAAAACTTATATCTAGAATACAAAAAATTTTTTCAAAAGTCAACCAAATTCATGTAAAAAATCCAAGTGCAAAATGGCAAAAGATGTGAACAGATATGTTAGTGAAGAAGGCATACAGATAGCAAGTAGGCATGTGAACAGGTATTCGACATTATTATCTATTAGGAAATGCAAATTAAAACCATGGTAAGATAGCACTACATACCTATCAGAATGGATAGTATATAGTGACAAGAGCAAATGCTAGTGAGGATATAGTGAAACAGAACTACACGTATGTTGCTGGTGGGAATGTGAAATTATACAGCCGTATTGGAGAAGTTTGGCAGTTTCTTATAAAAGAATACTGCAGGGGCACCTGGGTGGCTCAGTTGATTAAGTGGCCAACTCTTGATTTCAGCTCAGGTCAGGGTCTCATGGTTTATGAGTTTGAGCCCTGCATCCAACTCTATGCTGACAGTGTGGAGCCTGCTTGGGATTCTCTCTCTCCCCCTTTCTCTCTGCCCCCCACCCCCACCCCTTGTCTGTCTCTCTTTCCAAATAAACTTTAAAAAAATTTAAAAAACTGCAATTTTCATATGACTTAACAATTCTACTTTGGGGCATTTATTGTAGAAAAATGAAACCTAATATTCATATGAAAACACACACAGTGTTTATAACAGCTTTATTTGTGATACTGTAAAATTAGAATCAGTCTGTCTGCCCTTCAACAAGCAATTGGTAAACTGTGGTGCATACATACCCTGGAATACTACTCAGTAATAAAAAGGAAAAGACTATTGATACACACAACAACTTGGACAAATCTCCAGGGGATTATGCTGAATGAAAAAAAAAGCCAGTCCTAAAAAACATGGCATATTGTGTGACTCTACTTACATAATATTTTGAAGTGACAAAATTTTAGAAATGGGGGACAGCCTAGTGGTTGCCAAGGACTGGAGACACGAGTTGGGGGGGAGGGGAAGGTGGAGAGTGTGGTTATATAAAGATCACATGAGAGATCCTTGTGGGATCTGTTTAGTATCTTGACTGCGATAGTAGGGAATCCTGCATAGGTGATAAAATCATACTGAACACACACACACACACACACACACACACACACACACAAGTACAAGTACAACTGTGGAAATCTGAATAAGGTAGGTAGATTGTGTCAATGTCGATCATATTTTACTATTCTATTTTGCAGAATGTTGTCATTGAGGGAAAGCTGGCAAAGTGAACAAAGGAACTCTCTGTATTATTTTATATAACTGCATGCGAATTTATAATTATCTCAATAAAAATTTCATTTAAGAAAGTTTTTTATTCCTGTAGATTTGAGATTCCAACTTTTTCATGAATTAAATTCCCTATATATTTATGCCTTTCCTAGATATTGTATTTTATTTTAATTGGTCTTATGTCTGGACAACATGAAGATTTTGAACTTGCTGTTTCTGAAAGATGGCTGATTTATAAATAGATATTTTGAAATTTCACTTATTACATCACCGCCTATGGTAAATTATTTCCAAAAATGGCTCCAACGATCTGTCTTACATGCCCTTTTTCTACTCCTTCCATCAAGAGCCGGAGCATGTTTCCTCTTCTCTTCTCTTTGCTTCATGTCCAGCCTTGTGACTAGCAATGGCCAATAGAAAGGCAGAAATCATGATGTGTGATTTCTGGTTCAGGGACTTAGAAGGCCTTGCAAGCTCACTTTTTTCTCTTTTAGTAACAAGTCACATGGAAAGGGGGTCAAGATAGACTAAATTTTGGGAAACCAGTTGGAGAGAAGGTGGTTCCAGCCTTCCATCTTTGCTGAAGTGAATACATGTGAGTGAGACCATCTTGGACTTTTCAGCTCAGCTCAGTCACCAACTGAATTAAGCCTCATGTGGGTCCAAGTAAGAGAAGCAGAAGAACCACCCAGTCAATATGTGGAATCATGGGAAATAAATCAGTATTATTTTAAGCCAGTAAAATTTGGGGTGGTTGGTTATGCAACAATAGATTCATTCTTTCTTTCTTTCTTTCTTTCTTTCTTTCTTTCTTTCTTTCTTTCTTTCTTTCTTTCTTTCTTTCTTTCTTTCTTTCTTCCTTTCCTTTCCTTTCCTTTCCTTTCCTTTCCTTTCCTTTCCTTTCCTTTCCTTTTCTTTCTCTTTCTCTTTCTTTCTTAATTTCTTTCCTTCCTTCCGTCTTTTTTCTTTCTCTTTCTTTTTAAACTTGTTTTCTTTTAATTTTTATTTAATTTTGAGAAAGACAGAGACAGAGAGTGAGCAGGGGTGGGGCAGAGAGAGGAAGGGAGACACATAATCCAAAGCAGGCTCCAAGCTCTGAGCTGTCAGCACAGAGCCCAACGTGGGGCTCGAACTCACAGACCTTGAGACCGTGACCTGAGCTGAAGTCGGACGTTTAACCGACTGAGCCACCCAGGCGCCTCAACAATTGATAATTTATACATGTAAATATAATAGGCATAATTTATAGGTTAAGATGAAGACTTTTCAATTAAATTAATTTTTATTGAATACTATGTGACCAGCCATAACACAGGCAATTTAAGGGATACATTAGATGAGATCATATATATATATAAGCGGTCTTTTTAGGTAGTATATATATATATATATATATATACATATATATATATATATGTATATACACATATATAGGTAGTATATTTAGGTAGTATATATATGTATATATGTGTGTATATATATATATGTGTGTGTGTATATATATATACACATATATATATATACACACATATATACATATATATATATATATACACATATATATATATAAATGGTCTTTTTAGGTAGTATATATATATATATATACACATATATACACATATATATACATATATACACACATATATATACACATATATACACATATATATACATATATACACATATATATATACACACATATATACATATATATATGTGTGTATATATATATATATATATATATATATATATATAAATGGTCTTTTTAGGTAGTAAAGGACTTTTACGTTTAAGGTCATTTTCATTATTTGTCATAAGAGGAGCAGTTAAGGGAAAATGGGGATTGAAGAAGAATGGAGAGGGCTAAAAGGGAAAAGGCAGATGGGGAAATGAAAGAGAAGAGAGAAAATGGTGCCAAATTATTATGAAAAGTGGTGAGGTGTGGGGAAAGGAGAGACAGGGAGAAGAATGGGCAAGAGACATGAGAAAAAGCATTGAGGGGGAGGAAAAGGCAGCAGCAGACAAAAGATGGAAAGATATTGAGACAAGCTTGTCCGAAGAGAAAACCATGCTTATCACATCTTGCATGCAGATTTCAGAAAAAATTTGTTCTGCCTCTTGAAAATTTGATATCCAAGAAAATTATGTGAAACCTAGAAATTTAGGACAATTCTTTTGTACTGTTGAGAACATTTTCAAACTTCAAAATGTATTTTTTTAAAATAAAGGTTCTAAAGGGATTTCAGAGGTCTTTCTTCAAGCAAAGATGTTATTTAGAATTGGGAAATTTACATTGGAATTTTAATGGTATCTCATATATACAAAAATCCTCATTAACTTTGCTGAATAAATAAATGAATTCACTAGCGAGGCTTTTGAAAATCTCTTTGAAATCAAGCACTGTTTGGCAACCCTATCTTTCATCTTTGGGAGGTCAAGGCCAGTTTCTACTTTAATAGCAAAGGTCCTTCATCTGTGACCAGTCACCTTCTCCTGCCAAATGTACTTTTTAATTCTGTTGTGACCATTGTTTGCCCATCCTAGGCCATCCCATCTCCTTTTCCTTCAGGGCAGAGGGTTGATTTTGTCTTCATGTCACCTCATAAGCACAGAGTAGGTGACAACCTCTATGGATGCAGGGAGTGAATTATGGCTAGTCTAAGGTAATCATGGTGGACTCATTCCCTTTGCAGATATTGACTTCAGGAAGGGTATGTGACTAAATCTAGCCAATAGTCCCTGAGGAAAAGTCACCTGGGGTGCTTCTGGAAATTTCCTTCCTAAACACAATGGAGACATGGGAAGAATCTCCCCTCGTCTTCACTAGATGTTGTGTCTAGAGCTGTCAGCTGATGCTCCTGCAAAAGCTGTATTTTGACTCTAAAGGGAATCATGCTGAGGTCTGAACGGCCCCGGGGTCTTGATCCAAATTTAGATGCAACTTGATTGATAAGTGGGAGAAATACTCTTATTGAAGTAAAACAAATATTGTGAGGATGCTTATCATCGCTCCGTCACTCAGCAGTACATAATTTAGGAACAAAGGAAGTAATGCTTGGTCGTAAAAAATAGTCTTGAAGTAGGAAAATATTTCTGCTTTTAGTGACCTTGATAATGTCCATATGAGATCATCATATCACTACAGAGAAGGAATAAATAATTGACAGAATTTCAAGGAAGTCTGAACGTTTGTGTGTCTTAATAATTTTTAGGAGGTAAACTTGATCTACAGATATCTTGATAGAATGCTCCAGGAGGAACTTGAGACCGCCTGAACTTAAAAACCAAGTAGATCTTATGTAGTCAGAAGATAACCCTGTCAACCTCTTTTATTTTGAAGATAAGAAAACTGGGTCTGTGAAGTTAAGTGATTTGCCCTCACTTATGTAACTTGCCGAAACCCGGCCGACACTATGGACCATGTCTCTGGGTTTCTAACCAGAGTCATAAATTAAAGAATGCAAATGATGAAGCACCCGTGGGAATCTACTCTTCAATTGTGCTTGATTTCTTTCTCTACAAAAATAATGTCACAGCATGTGAAAGATTTGTACCATCCGCGGTATTTGTAAGCAGAATCCCAGCCACAAATTGTAGCCTGGGAGTAGTTTTCCTGCTAGGGGACATCAGGTTTCAGGTCATAGGAAAACAAAATCAAACCAGATTAGCAGGGCTTTAGCCTTCCCGGAGACAGTGGAGAGAGATCAGTACAGCATGTGAGCTGGGCTTTCCCCAGAGATAGTCCCTTTTCTCTGGATTTATTTTCGCAATGACTGTCGCCAAGTGGAGCTAGTGACTTAGCTCTGTATTATTAAACGATTTCAGTGGCACACTGTATATATTTAAAATGCAGTCATTAGGATAGTTCCTGTCTCCTGCAAAACAAACTCCCTTGCTCACCCAGGACATTGTGGGTAAATATTTTCTGTTAAAATAATCTTTTAGTTTTTTTTTTATATTAAAAGACCCTACTATTTTATTTTATTTCTTTATAGGGGTTCAGCTCTATGTCCTTACTGAGCTCTGTATTTCTAGTTGCTGAAGATACCTACCACATATTAGCTGTTCAAACCTCATTTGTTGATAATAAATGAGGCGGTTGTTAAGTGAGGGAATAAGTGGGGTAGTTTGAAACAAAGTATTTATAGAAGAGCCTACCTTAATTACTTATTAGCTAGCTTGCCTGCAAGCACCTAGAATCAGGCCAAATATCCAGTGTGCTATTCACCCACTTGGAGCATGGTATCTCGTATGGTCCCAATCCAAGACAGCATATGTATCAGAAAATGTTTTGCTTATCTCCTGGCACTTACTGGCACTCAAACTTAAGTCCAGGGGAGGGAAGGCACTGAAATTATTTGTCTTAACTGATTGAGGTTCGTGTCTCATAACTATTTAAATGAACAAACTACTTCAAACAAACCAAGAGAACAAGCTGAAAAAGGAATTTCGATCTGATCAAACCTGTTTACGTAATTTGATCAGCCATGATTGAGTGTTTGCTAATTCCAGGCTCCTCATCAGTTTCCTGGGATGCAAAATGAGTATGATGCTTGCTGTCTGTTCCACTGAAGGTATTTTAACTCAGGAAGACAGATGCAGACGAATAACTGAAACATAAAGCAAAATGATCATTAAAATGCTTTTTTTTTTAATGTTTATTTATTTTTGAGACAGAGAGAGACAGAGCATGAATGGGGGAGGGTCAGAGAGAGAGGGAGACACAGAATCTGAAGCAGGCTCCAGGCTCTGAGCTGTCAGCACAGAGCCCAACGCGGGGCTCGAGGACCGTGAGATCATGACCTGAGCCGAAGTCGGACGCTTAACCGACTGAGCCACCAAGGCGCCCTAAAATGCTTAATGAAGACAGAAGTAACGTAGTTGGGGAGCAAAGAGGAGCCTTTGGTTTTATGTTGATGGGGATTCAGGGGCAATTCCATGGGGGAAGTGGTATCTGATTTAGGCTTGAGTGATAAGGAGTGGCAAGGAAGGAGAGAAAAGGATACCCCAGGCTCAAAGAATTGTATGAACAAAATTTGTCAAAACACCATAATTTAAAAAGATATTAAATGAGGTAATAATTATAATATATTCCAGATTTTTCCTTTGCTGTGAGGCAATTAAGTACATTCTAAGGTATAAATAACCTCTACCCAGAATTGGATACAATCTGGAATGCTTTTAAAAAAACTGACATAATGATTAATAGTTCTTATGGTGTTAAGACAGCCTAATGAGCTGTCATAACCAGAGACCAGTCAGGCAACATTTTAAACAAGTTGAATTTGCCCCATAAGAATATTTCAAAGGCCAATTAAAATATTTTCTTCAGTCCATAGCGTGCTTTCAAAGTTTACGTGTAAGTACTGTAATGTAAACAAAGATGTTTTCCACTAATGTTGCCTTATTGTCTATCGTTTCCTGACTTTTAGGGCTTGCTTAATATAGGAATGGTTGGGACATATGTTTTATTACTGAAGCCTCTTGAATTTATCTTCTGACTAATTGGGCTTTGCTTTCAGAACCACAGAACAATACATTTTTCTCCATGTTGTCTCTTCCATTTCTGTAAATGTCAGAGAACATGCCATTTGAGTGTGATGGAAATTATTTCACTTTCTCTTGATTTATGGTTAGTGGAGAGTATTTAAGACTAGCATTAGGTTACAGGTTTTTTTTTTTTTTTAATTAAACATTTTCTTCCCTCTTAGAGGATTTTTCATTGCAACAGCATGTTCCAGGGCAACCACTCTCCCCACCCCCAAACATTTTCCTGGGACAAGATTCCAGGAAGCACCAGTCCTGACAGTGAAGGGTGTGGAAATGACAGACAGACAGACTGCTGGGTCACCATTCCCAAAATAGTGCCCTCAGAGCATTTTGTTCCAAGCAAGGTGATGTCCCCAAAAGAGTTTTCAAAAGTCAGTGTGTTTGTCCTTAGTCACCCTCTCCCTGCTTCCTAAAAGGACTTGCGGTGCCTCCCAGTAAAAGATTAACATAAGTCCAGTAAAATGCACACAAAACAAGAAAAATCCACAACAAAGAATGGGGTAGTGTGTGGGAAGTATGCCAGCTAGACCGAACCCTGAGTGCTGGTGCGGTCCTCAGCACTGTTGACATCCGAGGCTGGGTAATTCTTTGCTGTGGGGGGTTGTCTTGTGCACTGAGGGATGTTAGCAGCATTCCTGCCCTCTACCCACAAGGTGCCAGTAGCAGCCCCTGGTTTGACAACTTAAAGCGTCTCTGGACATTACCAAATGTCTCCAAGTCGGGGGTGGGAGGGGGACAAATGACCTCCAACTGAGAACATCTACCCTAGACTAACAAGAAAATATCTGACTTTATACTTCCAACTCATCTCTCCCTGAACCATAACTCCAGCATACTTCCCAATGTGTTCCAGTACATTCCAGCACTTGCCTGGCGTGCTTCCTGTTCACAGGGCACAGTGGCAACCACAGATCGGGATTCAAATCTTGGTTTGCCACTTTCTAGTTATATGGTCGTTTTATCTCAATATCCTTATTTATGAAATGGGAATAATAGCATTATTTGTGAGGATGAATTGGTATTGTGTTTCTAAAGTACTTATCACAGTGTCTGGCATAGGGTAACTGCTCTATAAATTCCCGTGAGTATAGAGTGAGGGTCTTTTTTTTTAAAACAAACAAGCAAACAAACTTCTTTCTCCATCTTACCTCACTGCTCGGGTAAGAGAAGAGGGGTGCACTGGTGCTGAGCTGAGGTGGAGGAAGAGACAGACATGTCACATACTACTACTCAGGAGGTATCCCAGGAAGAGCGCTTGGAAGGATCTTGGTGTTTGTAGACATTTGACTCATCATTGGAAAGCCTCTCTTCCGTTTACCTGGAGACAAAACTGAATAGGTGAGGAAAACTCAAGAAGAGCCCACCAGGAAGGAAACCGGAGCTTAAGGAGACTGGGTGTGGCCATGGGATATAGAGAAGAGGAAAAATTCTATGAATGTTGAGCCTAGTGACCCAGGAGTCAGGAGGTGGGGGAAGGTTTGTGGAATGCACAAGAGTGGAGGAGCCACCCCAAACTGGACCTTTTTGTGAAATCTTCTGTGAGCTGGACAAGCCTTTAAGAATGAATGCTTTGTGGCAGGGATGGCAAGTAAAAATCACTCATTTACAGCGTACTCTAAAGATAAATTCAGGACTCAGTAGTTACTTTTGCCTTATAAGTATTGCCCCACGGCACCCAGGGTGCTGGCTGATGACTTTGATGCCCCCAGATTTAATTATCATGCAACCCATTAGCCCAGAAACAGAGGATGTTTAGTTCAAAATGTCACGCTTGTATGCAGTTCATTCGGTGAAAACCATCGCTCACAAAGGAGACCGATTTAGAAATGATTCAGAATAGGGAACCTTTATAGTTATGAAGCTCTGAATTTTCATCCTTGGAACTGGACAGTTAAAAGTTGGGCAGAATAATTTTGGTATGTGAAAGCTTTTTCCACATAGGACAAGAAAGCCTTTACCTCATGGATTTTGTGGAGAAAAATTTCAGTTCACTGTTCTCCTGTTTGAATCATTATGACCAAGTAGGAGAGAATGAGGATCTGTTCCAGTGGGAAATATTTAAATTAGGAGGGATTAAAAAATATCTATAATTATTTTGTATCATCTCCAAGGGAACCTCACTTCAATAATATCCTAGGAAATTTCCATCTGGAATAGAAAAGACAATGGAATCCAAATATGGGTGTCCTAGTGCATGCATACGTTGCTGTTAGTAGCCAAACTTCTGGCTTTGTTATGCTTTGTGAAAGTTCTAGTAGATCTTGACCTTCGTTTTTTGGGAGACCTTCAATATGTTACTGAGCTGAAATGTAGGTCCAAATGTTATGTTAGCCCACAGTCCAGAATAAATCTTTTGCAACTTTCTAATTTTTCCTGAATGCTTACACATTACCCAGGGAGCAATGCCAGAAGATTCGGTCTTGTTTTGGAACCTGGGGATCCCAGATGGGCCCAAGATAATTGACTTCTGGAGGCATCTTATATCTGCTAGTGAACCAGTTGGGATCCTTGCCAGGGTGTAGAATGCACCTGGATCCTAGAGCAATCAAGAAATTAGTGGAGAAGGAAACTGGCCCACCAGCTTTGGTACCTGTGAGATGTACCACTATACATTGGTTGTGCTCCAGATGGGACCGAAAAGAGGCTGCATCTTTCCTCAGCCTCCTCCCATACCCCCCCCCCCCGCCCCCATCTAGGAATGGGTGGTAGCCTGAACATGAGGAGAAGGGTACTTCTTGGATGAAAGCTGGAAAAGGAGAGAGCAAGTCCCAAGTACCCCTAAGCTAAGAAGTTGGGTGTGGGATGGTTGGGCTCTGAGTAGAGAAGTAGTGGTATTTCCATATAGGTGACCCTCAGAAATCTTCTACCCTTTTGGCTGACACATGAAATAAGGTGGATGTGAACAGAGTGGACACTGTCCCTGTGGTTGGATGCTGCCTACTGCCTGCCTATGCATACCTTTTCCAGTATTCTGTGGCTGTGGTGTGGAATAAGAGACACTTATCCTTTGAGCAGACTCAAAAAGTTGGTTTAGGTAAAGAGTGTGGTTGGAGGCCTTTTGCTTCCTCCAGACTCCAAACTCCCCAGTTTTCCATGGAAGCTTGGTACATGGGTAACAGAATAAAGCTCAGGTTAAGAGAAGTGCATGCTGTTTCCTCAGAGGAATACCTTATGGCAAATAGGCTCTAGGAGGCATCTAGGCAAATAGGCATCTAGGCATGAAAATACCTCTAGGCAAATAGGCATCTAGGCATGAAAAGCCTGGATCTCAGAGATACAAGGAAAGAGGTTCTCACCTCTCCTTTTCCCACGCTTTCCTGATACCCTGAGTGTTTACTCTTCATCCATAAGGGAAGCATATGGAACAGAACAGCTGATGACCATGTTGGAGGTTGAGGTGAATTGAAGGGATGACACTGGGGAGGGTGCAGAGAGGAGCTAAAGGGACTGAGGGGCTCTGGGAGAGGAGAACTCTCCTGACATAAGACAGGTGGCCACAAGGGGACATCTCAAGAGCCAATGTCAAAGAAACTATGTATGTCAAGGAGTTCTGAAGGATAAATCCAAGAAAGGAAAGAAGCCTCCTGAACCCCCTGAAATATCCCCCATCTGCACGTGCCCCAGTCATGTATGCATTGGAAGATATGACTTGAATATGTAACAGAGGGCTGTTTTATATGTTCTTCTAGGTTCTGTGTGTGGTTACAATAAAGTCATAATGAATTTTGTAGTTCCTTTCTTGCATTAAGAAAAGCATTATACCAATTAGCACTACACTGTTGGTCTTATCAGGTCCTTCACAATTACCCTTAACCACACAATTATGCACCCAGACAGGTTTTGTATGGAGGCTGAAGTCCTGAGTTCTCTTGAGTTCTGTTCACTGTATGGGAATCTCACCAGTTGTTCAAGAACATGATTCTTCTTCCTCCTCCTCCCCTTCTCCTCTTCCTCCTCCTCCTCCTCCTCCTCCTCCTCCTCCTTCTTCTTCTCCTCCTCCTCCTCCTCCTCCCCTCCTCCTTCTCCTCCTCCCCTCCTCCTTCTCCTCCTCCTCCTTTGTTAGTCACGTGCCTTTTTAATTTTTTTTTCTTTCAAATCATGGCTCTTTAGCTAGTCATTATTCACATTTCTGGCTTTCTCTAATTTTTCCTGAAGCTCAAGTGTGAGGAAAATGGAGCCTGGAGCACTAAATATTCCCTTCTGTTTAGAGGTTGATTCTGAACCCACAGCAGTAACAGTGGGACTTCTCCAGTTCTCTGTCCGATCTGGCCATTATCAGGATTTCTCTTATCACTCATTGAAGAAGTTGTGTGTTGGTGGAAATGCTTTTGGCCGGTTTGGTAGCCCCCATATTCGCTATCACAGGTTTTTGAAAGACAATGGCAAAATCAGCAATTTGCAAATCACATGGTATATTGGTTAGAACTTATTGAAGATAAACAGCACAGTTCTTAATACTAAGAGCCAATTATAAGTCAATACAAGATTATAGTTAGCACGTTAGTTATCTCTTGCTGTGAAGTAATATTACCACAAACTTAATTAATACCTCAAAACAATATATACTTATTTTGTAATTTATGTAGGTCAGGAGTGTGGCATGGCTTAGCCAGGCCCTCTGGTCCTCTGCTTACAAGTCTGCAATAAAACTGTCAGCTGGGGGGTGCCTGGGTGGTTCAGTCCGTTAAGCTTCTGACTCTTGATTTCAGCTCAGGTCATGATCTCATGGTGGTTCGTGAGTTTAAGCCCCTGCGTTGGGCTCTGCACTGGCAGTATGGAGCCTGCTTAGAATTCTCTCTCTCCCTCTCTCTTTGCCTCTCCCCTGCTTGTGCCTCTCTCTCTCTCTCTCTCTCTCTCTCTCTCTCAAAATAAATAAACTTAAAAAATGTCAGCTGGGCTGCAGAATCTGAGGCTTGATGGGGAAGAATTCAGTTCCAAATGCATGTGGTTATTACTAGAACTCAGTTCATTGTGACATACTGAATTGAGGGCTTCAAGTTTCTTGCTGGCCATCGTCTAGAGAATCCCTTAAGTTCTTTACTACACAGACCTTCCCAACATAGGCACTTGCTTCTCAGGAGAAGCAAGGAAAAGAGTTTCCTTGCAAGATACACGTTACAATCTTATGTAATGTAATCACACATATGCCATAATCTTTGTCATGTTATGTTGGTTAGAAGCAACTCAGACATCCCATCCACACTTAGGAGGAGATCACACAAGGCATCGGATACCAGGAAGATAGTATTATTATCAAGTAGATAATGGGACCAATTTAGAGTCTGTCATCTGCCAATTAGCAACACCCAAAAACAAATAATACTCATGGCCAGAATTAGAAATAAATGTAGTGATCTTTGCACACTCTTGCTTTGCTAAAGCAGATGGGAGAAAAGGTAGAATGGTCATATCACCTGATCCCTAGCCAGTCAGGAGTGGCCAACGTGGAGCTCTGTGACTGTCTCCCTCTTTTCCCTGATGGTTACAATCTTAAGTTGCACGAGAGATGTATCTTCTGGGATCTGCAGGTACTTCTAGGATGGGGTGATACTGAGTAGAGAATCATCTGCCTTCTCCATTCTTCCCTGGCAGGTGGATGCAGGGTCCAATTGGTGGAGTGTCAAAGGGACACATTTCTTTATTTTTTAAAGGACTAGTGTGTCACGTGTGCATGTCCTGATAGAATACAGGTGTGTTAGAGGTAGATAGGTTTCATTGTAGTTTCTATGTCCTGTATATTCTTGTTTATTACAAGGGGCTCTACTGTTATTATCTCTTTGTCTATCTGTCTATCTATCTATCTATCTATCTATCATCTATCTATTTTTTTGCTGCCTGTTGGGCCTCTGCAAAAGTATTTCCTGCTCAAGTCCTCTCTTGCTCTCAGCAGTTTTGACCTCACTTAAAATTTTTTTATATTTAAAGCTAACTCCCTCTAAGCTCTTTTCTACACAGTAAACACGCATAGCACATGTTGCAAATACAGTTTGTCCTTCTGACGCAAATCCCAGGCTTGCATCTTGGACTACGTGCTGGGTGTTCCTGCTTAGCTATCTTGGGTTGCATCTCCTCAGCAGCAGATTCTAAGACAAGGATTTGAACACAAGTAGTTTATTTGGGAGGCGATTCCAGGAAACAGCAGCAGGGAGTGGGGAGGTGAGATAGCGAAGGAAAGGAAGCTATTAAAGGGCATGATGTCAAGCAGGTCACTGCTGCATGTGGCAGGGGTTTAGTTTTGCTGGGTGATACTGTAGAACTTGCTTCCAGAGCTATCAGCCTTGCTCCCACCCCCAAGAGTGAGGGAACTGGGATTTTTCAGTCATTGGCTGGGGACTCCCTCTGGGGTGCATTAACTCCCTGGCATTTTTGGCCTGCAGCGTGTGGTCCAAATGGGCTGTGGTGTCCAGAGAGTCCCTCAGGGAGGGAGTGGCTGGTGTTTGAAGTTCAAACCCATTGGCTGGGGAAATTCTATCACAACTGCTTAACTGCCCTCAGTTTGGCTTCTGAAAAGAACATGCTCATACTACCTCATTTCTTTCTTTTTTTTAATGTTTATTTTTGAGGGAGAGAGAGCACAAGTGTGAGCAGGGGAGGGGCAGAGAGAGGGAGACAGAGGATCTGAAGTGGGGTCTGGGCTGGCAGCAGAGAGCCCGACGCGCTGCTCCAACCCACAAACTGAAATCATGACCTGAGCTGAAGACAGACGCTTAACCAACTCAGCCACCTAGGCGCCCCTCACTTCCTTCTATGTGAACATAATTCCTCCTCTTAATACCTCTGACTGTCAGACATCACCACTCCACGGTCACGTAGGCTTGAATTTACTAGATTATCCCTATTTTTCTAGTGAGGAAGCTGAGGCTTGGGAAGCTCAAATGAATTGCCCAGTGTCACAGGGGTGCTTAGTGACAGACCTTTCCACGGCTGTCCATAGCAGGTGGTCCCAGGGATGGAAAAGGGCCCAAGCTGCTTTGCTTGCAGAAGCTCTAACTTCAAGAAAGTCATTGACCTGACCTAAGGGTCACATTCCAGTAGATTTCTCCCTGAGCTTTTTGTTTCTGAACTTCCTGTTTCCCCTAAGCTGAAATTAGTGCACTAGCTCTCTATAGTTATGTAGATGGTTTAACAATTCTCCTGTTACCAATTCCAGTTAGTTCTAGAAACTTAGATGAAGCCTGTATGCTCTCTACAGCTTGTTTTTCTCATTCAGTGAATTTTGGAGGATCCCTTGTACCCTAACAATGTGAGGCAGGTGACAGAGGGTTTGCTTTTTTTGGTAAGGATTTGTGTTTATCTATCTAACTATCTATCTATCTATCTATCTATCTACCTACCTACCTATTTTTAAAGAGAGAGAGAAAGAGTGAGAGAGAGAGCATGAGCTGGGGAGAGGGGCAGAGGGAGAGAGAGAATCCCAAGCTGACTCCACACTCAGTACGGAGCCCCATGTGGGGCTTAATCCCATGACCCTGGTATTATGACCCGAGCCGAAATCAAGAATTGGATGCTCAACCGACTGAGCCACCCAGGTGCCCCCAGGATTTGCCTTTCATAGTGGGCTGGTTATGAAGGAAAAGCTCAGCTTTATTTATGTTTAACGTGGAGCATGATTTGGATAACTTTTCTATGTCAAGCAGAAAATATTGTAGACCTTTTCAAAATATTCAGGGACGACGACTTCTTCTTCCTCTACGTCTGCTTCTGCTTCTTCTTCTTCTTCTTCTTCTTCTTTAAATGTTTATTTATTTTAGAGAGAGAGAGAGAGAGACAGCATGAGTGGGGAGGGTCAGAGAGAGAGGGAGACACAGAATCCAAAGCAGGCTCCAGGCTCCGAGCTGTTAGCACAGAGCCCAATGTGAGGCTCAAACCCATGAACCGTGAGATCATGACCCAAGTTGAAGTGGGACGCTGACCCACCCAGGCGCTCTTGTCCTTTGTCTTCTTGTGCAAAGACTTAAAAGGGTCACAGCGATAGCTACTGATGTGACTGACTAGGGCCACGAGCGGGAAAGGTTGTGAAACAGAATGTACTGGAGATAACATCTCCGGGAGCCACACACAGCAGCACTCCCCTCTACTTGCGTGAGTTCCTGCAGGTTGTCAGCAATCTGAGGGCAACATCTTTTCTTAGGGCAAGTTAAGATCCTCACTGTTGCCCCAGAGTGAGTATCAAATTACCTGCAGTGTAAGGGATACACAATGGCGGAGATTTTATTTCTAATGAGCAGAGACTGGAAACACATTTGGAAGTCTGTCATGATGTTTCTTTTCCTACCTCAATCGAGTGATCTCATTGGGTTGAATTCTCTGTGGTTTGGCCGCAAACTCTTTTCATTCCCATGTTCATCTTTCCAACTTGCTGCCCCATTTTATGTTCTACATCTGTCCTTCCAAGTTCTTGCTCCTCTGCGACGTCTTGATTCCTCATCTTTTATTCAACCTGTTGCGAGCCCCCTCTGGTCCTTCCCTCTGCTTAGTTTTATAAAACTGATCAGTGCATGTGGCAACTAGGGGGACAGAATGAAGACTGTCTAAGCAAACCTCTCTAAGACAGGCTACATGGTTTTCCTCTAAGGCTTTCTATGCTCCTCCTAATCTGATAATAAATGGAAGAAAATCTTTGTAGAGCAGACAGGAAAGCTGAGGTGCCAGTGAACTGACAGACTTGGTTGGGGTTATATGACGTAGGTAACCAAAAGAACACACTTCATGTGATATGACCTTTTTTTCAAAAGATCATTTTGCGGTTTTTTTTTTTTTTAAAGTTTATTTATTTTGAGAGAGAGAGAGAGGAAGAGAGATGAGAGAGTGAACGGGGGAGGTACAGGGAGAAGAAGGAGCGAGAAAGAGAATCCCAAGCAGGCCTTGCACTGCCAGTGCAGGGCCCGTTACAGGGCCCCATGTGAAGCTCCATGCAGGGCTTGAACCCACAAACTCTGAGATCATGACCTGAGCCAAAACCAAGAGTTGGAAGCTTCACCGACTGAGCCACCCTGGCGCCCCTGAGGGCAAGAGAAGACTGAATGTCCCAACTCAAAGATAGGCAGAGAGAAAGAATTCTTTCTTACTCAGCCTTTTGCTCTCTTCAGGCCTTCCCCGGATTGGGCAAGGCCCACCACCACTGGGGAGGGTGATGTTTTGCTCAGTCTACTAATGAAAATGTCAGTCTCATCCAGAGAACATTCCCTGCCCCCCGCTACAGACATACCCTGAGTAATGTTTAACCAAATACAAATATCCTGGCACTGTGGGGCCCTGTCAAGCTGACACATACAGTGAACCATCACAAATTCCCACCCTGGTGGTAGGGGGCTGCTGTGGCATCATGTCCTCCTTGGTCGAGACAGGAGCAGTGAGATTCCCTGGACCGTGGTTGCATTGTGAGATCTGGACCCTGTGATACTTTGTGCTCCGAGGAACCAGGTCCAGAAGAGAAGCTGTCACTGTGATCCCAGAAGTGATGACACATCAGTCCTTGTCTAGTTTGACAAGGACAGACACAGACCCCAGGTAGGGCCAGCTCAAGAATTCGTGAGGCCTAGCGTAGATGAAAATGCTGGCCATTGTTTCAAAAAAAGAAACTGTGAAGCATTTCAAGATGGCAACCATAGGGTTAAACTGAGTGCAGGGCCCGGTGCAAATGCCCAGGCTGCCTGCCCAGGAGGCGGGCCCTGAGCCTCAGACTTTGGAGTTCAGAGAGACATCAGAGGCCACCTCTTCATAGATTATGACAATCGCATGTTGAAAACTGGCTATGCCACGCTTCTCTGCTGATGACCCGGAGAGCGGGAGGGCAGCCCACTTTGGCAGCTCTGGAGAGGGCCCCACCAGGAGCGCATGCTTCTCGGACTTGGCCTGAGTTACTGCATTGCGCACTTTCTGGATCTGTAGAGCGTATCCGGATCCACAGCCGTGTGGCTCCAGCCTCTGCACCAGCTCTCCCCGGTACCTGACTGTTATTTTTAGGTGACCGATGGTGGTCAGGTTGGACTTGTAATTTTCATGCCTGAGGCTTCAGTTTCCCAGGAAATGTTTCAGAGAATTTAATACAATGCAACACATACATGTTAACAAGGGCAGATTGGATGTGTTCTTGTTGCCTGACCATTAGGAATTTCTATTCTTAGTCTTTTTCTCTTCTCACTGCACCTTCCTGACTCCCTTCCTCCACCTCCATGTTCCTCTTTCCTGCCAGTGCCCAGCCCCTCACTGCCACAAGGACTTCCTTTCCCTGCTCTTTTGCCAGTCCCTCTGGTTCTCCACGATGAAGAGTACGTGTTGTTGCCAACTTCCTATCAGTCTTCTCCACATTCATTTCTCCTTTTATTCTTTGCTCTGATCAGATTCTCCTCTTGATTTCCAGACCTTGAATCTAAGGAACAACTTTCTCCCTCTGTCCCTCTGAACTGATTACACAGTGCAGCTCATACTTGATTGTGGCTCCTGCCCTCCCTGTCTCCGTGATTTTCCTGACCTGTTCAGGCTTCTGTCATCCTTGGATTTGCTGAAGTGTAAGGAAATAAGTGACCAGCCAGCTGAATTCCTTAGCTCATTCATTTTTGTCTAATCACCCTCCCATCCTTTGATGATGTTATTTAGTTTGTATGTCCAACCCTTCCATACTGCTGAGAAGAAAACCCTCTGCTATACTTCCCCTGCCTCGAACTAAAACAATAACCTGCGCTCATGGTATATGCATAATCGGCCTGCATTGGGAGGTGCAGTGAGTGAGATTGGAAGTGAAACCATGTAATGGTGTAGCCAAAACATGTGGTTCTGCTAGTTGAGGTCAACTTAGTCATGGGAGTATGTGGCTTCAGTGTGGTCAGGTGCATAGCTCACAGAGAATGCACAGTTGAACAATCCATCCATTGCTCAGAACAACAAGGTACATCTGTAAGTATTGATAGTGAATCAAACGCCTGAATTTGCCGTGCGTCTGCACTCATGAAAACTGCACCAGTGATCAGAGGTCACTTAACTTCAGTTGCTGCAGTTCACCTCTTAGAAGTGTGGGAATTGGGCTTACACATTTAGTCTGATATTTGGTTCAATATACCTTTTGTGCTGGGATATATCCTTTATTTTCTTCCTATCCTTTTGTCTCCCACTCATCCAGTCCATTAAGAGATGAACCAATTCTTTCTTCATAAAGAAAGAGCATACTCTTATTTCAGTCTTACTGACTGTGTTCCAGCTGCAGTTTTCATCACCTCCTAGGTGTATAGACGGTGGGTACTGAGTAACTGCTTTTTGAATGAATGTGTCATAGGCACCTGATGGGCTCTATCTGGTAGTATCAGAACTTGGCAATCCATTCTCTTCATAAATGCTAGATAATTCTTTATAGTCCTATGGGTCAAATTAAAGGTAGTTCCTGAGCAAGTCTTCAAAATCTCCTACCACCCAAGATATTACGCTTCTTGGATTTACTCCCCCAGACTCTATGGAAACATGTTTGAAACCATGAGTTGCAGCTTTTTTGGTAAGTCTATTATTGTGGATGGGAGATACCTAAATTAAAAGTCAGGCCCAAGGGGAGTTGGGTTGCTGATAAGGAAAGAAAGATGAGGCAAAGTGGCTACAGTGAAATGTACATGGATGTGACAGTCAAAGGACAGCTCTTTCACCTGTCACCAAATAAGGCTAAGCCTTGCTTACCTCCAGTGTAAATCATCACTCTTTGGCCATTTTGCAGAAATGATAGTTCCTCTCTCATTTAGAATCTGCTCCATTGTAGCACATTTGGTTGCAGAGATTGTGGGAGCTCTTATTCTGATGCCATTAGGCTTCTCACTTTGGAAAACCCTGTCACCTGTGATAATGAAGGGACATGAAGATCTCCCACTAATTTTGCTAATGCCCTACACTTCCTATCTCTGCATATTCATGCTGCTCCTTCTGGCTATAGTGTTTCCCCGTCTCTGTGTTGGCTAACTCCGTCTACTCAAAGACCCAGATCAATATGGCACTATCATCAAGAAGCCTTTGCCAATCCTCACCAGACAGATTAATCTCTTCCTTGTCTCTTCTTCTCTAGCTATTGGTTTATGCCTCTTCTAAAGCACGGATCATGGTTTGCTTGGCCCAAGAGCAGCTCATTCCCAGAAAAGTTCTCAACTCTTCCTGTCTTTATGGGCAGTGTCGAAGTAAGGACATTTACTTATTTGACCTTATATTCCCCATGGGGCCCAACAAAGTGCCTTGTGTATAATAGGTTCTCAATAACTACTTGTTGAGTTAAATTAGATTATATTTTGTAAACATTTATAAATGAGAGAACATTGCCTTACATGGTTTACAAAAAAAAAAATCTGTTGGGATAAAAATAGACAAATAAGAACTTAAGTTGAAAGGTTGCATCTTACCCAATGAGGTTGTGTCTTCTTGAATTTTTGGGAAGCCTCTCAGAATTTATGCTTCCTACATACCTTCTGCTCTAGCATTTTGCCTAAATGCTAAAAGGCATCAGAATGGATTTTGATAAAATGGGATATTTTTAGGCATTCTGATCAGCCCCAGCTCTGCCAAATTCTTGGCCTTTGGTATGTGCTGCTGAGCAATGTCAGATGCTCACACGTACACACATTGACATTTACAAGGCATGGGGCGGGCTCAGCCAAGTTCAGAAATGAAGCCCCCCTTTTGACTGGTTCCCCAGAACTTCCTCAGATGCATTTATTGTTTGCTACTGGAGGAACTGACAGGCTGCTGGTACCAAATGCATTTCCACTCCCTTCTTCTCTCTGGGAAATGACATCTGCATATAAGGGTCAGGTACTCTGTGGAGCTGTGGATTCACGAGGTTACATTTTCACCTGTGGGAGGGGGACCTTGGGCCACTCTGGTGTTGGCACTAACAGAAGCTGCACGTAGGGCTGGGGCTGTTTTAGAATGCCCTGGTGTGGGATTCGCAGAAATGAAAATGAACAGGGCTCTACTCCAAACATGTATTCAATGATTTTAGAAAATTCCAGATAAGAATCCAAAAGGCCTACTCTCTTCTTTCTGAAAAATACTATCTTTTATATATAAAAAAGCACTATTTTACTTTTGTGCTTCATAAAAATATCAGAATATATTTAGTAACTTCTGGAATTCCATTGCCTTTTTATTTACTTATTTTTATTTAATTAATTTATTTTTTTTTTGAAATTTACATCCAAATTAGTTAGCATATAGTGTAACAATGATTTCGGGAATAGGTTCCTTAATGCCCCTTACCCATTTAGCCCATCCCCCCCTCCCACACCCACTCCACTAACCCTCTGTTTGTTCTCCATATTTAAGAATCTCTTGGGGTGCCTGGGTGGCTCAGTCGGTTGAGCATTCGACTTCGGCTCAGGTCATGATCTTGCGGTTTGTGAGTTTGAGCCCTGCATCAGGCTCTGTGCTGACAGCTCAGATCCTGGAGACTGCTTCGGATTCTGTGTCTCCTCCTCTCTCTGCCCCTCCCATGCTCGTGCTCTGTCTCTCTCTGTCTCTCAATAATAAATAAACATTAAGGAAAAAATTAAAAAAAAACTCTTATGTTTTGTGCCCTTCCCGTTTTTATATTATTTTTGCTTCCCTTCCCTTATGTTCATCTGTTTTATCTTACAGTCCTTATATGAGTGAAGTCGTATGATATTTGTCTTTCTCTGACTAATTTCGCTTAGCATAATACCCTCTAGTTCTATCCACGGAGCTGCAAATGGCAAGATTTCATTCTTTTTGATTGCCTAGTAATACTCCATTGTATGTGTGTGTGTATATATATATGTATATATATATATACATATATATATACACACACACACACACACACACACACACATCACATCTTCTTTATCCATTCATCCATTGATAGACCTTTGGGCTCTTTCATACTATTGGCTATTGTTGATAGTGCTGCTATAAACATGGGGGTGCATGTGCCCCTTTGAAACAGCACACCTGTATCCCTTGGATAAATACCTAGTAGTGCAATTGCTGGGTCGTAGGGTAGTTCTATTTTTAACTTTTTGAGGAACCTCCATACCGTTTTCCAGAGTGGCTGCGCCAGTTTGCATTTCCACTGCCTTTGTAAATGAAGGAACATCCCAAAAAGGAGAGACTAGGACAGTGTGTGTGTGCGTGTGTGTGTGTGTGTGTGTGGGCACACACATGCATATGTTTGTCTGAATCTCTGTGTAGACAAAAATAGAGGTTAGGTAGGTCATAGGAAAGAATTTTATATGACTAAGCAAAAATGATTTCTATTTCTAAAATAGTGTGGTTTATAAAATAGTGCTTTTTTTTCACACTAATTCTGAGAGTTGTGGGTAGCTACCTCTGGAGATAAAGTACTGCTGAGAATTCACATAGTCTCTTTTAAAGGCTAATAGAGGATTTACAAGCTCCTGGACACTGTTTTCATATTAAGGCACAAGATACCACTACTTGCCTCCTTTCTCTAGGTGCCGAGAATGTTAACCTTTCTTTTCCCCAGATTAGGGCCTTGGGAGGTGCCAGACAATGTATTCTGGCCTTATGCACGAGAGCACATACTTTTCTGATTGAGGCCAGTATGGATTCTGGAAACATCTGAGTCGTGTCCTGTCATCTTTTACTTCTTAACTCTGAGGAATCACTATTGTTAGTTCTGAAATCATTCTGTGGAAATTAGGCTATGGTGATGCCCGTTCAGAGGCTAGACAAGGTGGAGAAGGATGGGCTCCCTTTCTACATAGGGACGTCTGGTGATAACCTTTCTGGCCTCTACCATGGCGCAGTGAGTAATGGGATGGTCCTGGCCGCAATCTGCATTATAACACCACCATCACCAGGCAGTTTATAGTACTTTCTACTTTTCAAGTTCATCTCACATTCACTGTCTTTAAAATAACTCTTGGAGGCATGCTAGCTGGTGTTACTTCTTCCCTTTCCCTTGAACCCATCAGAGGCGGACATGTGACTTGACTAAGGACACACAGTTGGTAAAAGGCCGCTTTGAGAGTGGAACCCTGTTCTCCTGAGGTTAATCCAGGCTCTGCCCCCTGTGTGTGGGCACTCAGTATCCCAGGCAGGGAGGTCCTGTCTCTAGATGGGAACAGAGGCAAGCAGAATCATGTAAGTGAGTGTCTACTTGAAATACTTCCCTTTTTTATGATATGACAGAAGAAGAAAACACATATCTGTATTGCAAGAATCATAACTTTCCAGACATATTTCTGGAAGAAGCTTCAAGATTATTGTGGGGCATTTCTATGTCTGAGTTATGACTGGAACTCAGACTCACCCACCTAAGTTAAAAATGTACTGTAAGGACTTTCTGCTATCAGGGACAAGGCACAGCCTGGTGATGTGTTATTTACGGAAAGGGCAGCTGTTTATTTGGTCTTTTTTTTTTTTTTAACTATTCTGAGCGTCAGTTGATTCACTCTCTGCTTGTTAGGACGACCCAGATAACCAGACTGATGATGTTACTCTCAGGTATTTCACTTTTGAGTTGTTTCAGTAATGTGAGAGCAGCTTTCCCCCGCCGTTTGGGGCCAGCTATCCTATTTACTGGCAAACAGGAACTGAGAAAATGTAGATTAGAAATTGGTTTCAGGACTTAAATAAATCATCTTAATTTTAGAGCTTTGAAGGAAAAGTGTGTGGGAACCGACCAATCATTTTACAATCAAGATAATTGACTAACCTGATTGTGTTTTAGACTTAAAGAATTTTTTGTTCTGTTCTATTTATTGTTTTCCTAAATCCTTTCTGTGAACTGAAGGTTTTTTTTTTAAAGAAAACTTTTGCTTATGCTGGTTCTAAACAATATAGATGTTAAAAATTGGCCTAATTTTTTTTTTTTTTTTTGCCTAAATCTTCATTTGTAGCATCTCTTTGTCCTCAACCAACTGCTGGTTTTATGTGCACAATTGCCAAAGAAAAGGAAAAGGAAAAGAGTTTAAGTCTACTCGTAAAATAATCCATGGTGGAATTTTTCACTAACATATATATTAACCTTCCTTTTTTTCAATCATTCTAAGCTCAACAAAGTCACTTTGAACAGCAGATATGTTTACAAGTATTATTCTAAATGATAGCTGGTTCTTTTAAATATCATTTACAGATTCAAAAATCTGATAGGAAGCCAACAGCCCTTAGAAGTATCAGGTAACAAATGCCTCAGGATTTCCCTGTGTCATGATAGTGAAACAATATATTTAACATTCTTTGAAATCTCCAAATATGGCGAGTTTGGAAGAGTTGGCTGAAAAGTTGTATAACTAATATCAAATGCCCAGGTGTATTTCAGTTACCAAAAATTTCTTCTTTCATTTTTCTTAAGAGAAACTGAACCAGGTTCTAATCCTGGGTCTGATACCAATGAGCTGTATGAACTTGGAAAATCACTTAACTTCTGTGAGACGTTTTCTAATCTGTCAAATGGGTTTGGCCTAGTAGACATCAGTGGTTACTTCCACAGTTACTAAATTTGCTTATTAAATGGTCATGTACTATCCTGTGGTGCTCTACAGAACAGTACTAAACAGAGTGAGAACGTTACAGCTAAGTATTAAAAATCTTAAGAGAATAAAAAAATAAAATCTTAAGGGAATCTAATTTCATGCTTACAGAAGATGTTTCTTTTTTCTCAAAGCTCATTCTATAATAAGATTTCCATGTGCTTTTCTTTTTCTTGATTTAACATAGATATATGCTTGTATTGCTTCATATACTAATACATTCCTTCACTGGGTTTTGAACACTGTAAGTTTGTATACTGCATATATCAGAAATATTTCCTTGCCCATTGATCCTTTCTGTCTTCAAGGTGATCACTGATTGCCTGCTTCTTGGCAAAGCAATGATTCATTTAGTCGGGTTAGTTAAAATAGTAATAATAAAGTGAGTGACTTAATAACTAATCGTATTTATTTCTCAGCCAGTTGTTTTGGTGTGTAAAGACACAGTTTGCTATCTTCTTAGAAAGTATGCTAATTTTTGAAAGAGAATGTCATTACAGAGCTATCGAGACACCTCCAAGTTTCTTGTAAAAGATGCCCAATCTCTGGTTATACTCATTCTAATTTCTTGGTAGACTGATCAGTTAAATTGGCTGAGAGCCATATCCGATCTCAGCTATCCCCTGAATACTTACTCGCTTCTGAAATGACCATCCTTGTTGTACTGTGAGCAAAGACTATGTTTTAATAGCAAGATTGTTTCTTAGAGAGTCATACTCTGAAGATCAGGCTCAAGGTTACCAAGTCCTTAACAGTATTGGCATTCACACCTCTTGATTGGAATCAAACTGAAGAAAACATGTTTTTAGAGCAGTTTTAGATTCATAGCAAAATTGATAGGGAGGTACAGAGAGTTCCCATATACCTTCTGACCTCACACATGCATAGCCTCCTTCGTTATCAACATCCCTCACTAGAGTGGTTTATTTGTTACAACTGATTAACTTACACTGACGTGTTTCAACCAAATCCATAGTTTACCTTGGTAAACTTTATCTTGGTATTATATATTCTTTAGGTTTGGACAAATGTATAATGACATGCATCCATCATTAGGGTTTTATACAGAGTATTTTCACTGCCCTCGAAATCCTCTGTGCTCCACCTGTTTATCCCTCCCCACTCCAGCCCAACCCATAACAACCACTAATCTTTTCCTGGTTTCGTAGTTTTGCCTTTTCCAGAATATCGTGTAGAGTTGGAATTGCATAGTATATATCCTTTCAGGTGGGCCTTTTTTTCCACTTAGTAATGTGCATTTAAATTTCTTCCGTGTCTTTTCATGGCCTGATAGTTAATTTCTTTTTAATGCTGAATAATAATCTGTTGTCTGGCTATACCACAGTTTATCCATTCACCAACTAAAGGACATCTTGGTTTCTTCTAAGTTTTGGCAATTATGAATAAGGCTGCTATAAACACTTATGTGTGGGTTTTTGAGTGGACATACTTCTTCAACTCCTTTGGCTAAATACCAAGGAACGTGATAGCTGGATCATATGGTAAGAGTATGTTTAGTTTTGTAAGAAACCGCCAAACTCTCTTCCAGTGTGGCTGTGCCCTTTTGTATTCCCACCAGCAAGGAATGAGAGCTCCTGCTCCTCGGCCATCCCCATCAGCATTTGGAGTTAGTATTCTAAACTCTTAAAATTTTTAAAAGGTGACATTGCTGTTAAAAATTTTGTGTGGAGCTTTGGCTGTGTGTCCTTTATGCCAAGAAATGTGTTTGTGTCCTCAAGTATCTTAAAATGGACTCTGGAGGCAGGGACCTTCTGACTTTGAGGAAGTCATTTCAACTTCTTGTGCCTCAGTTTTCTCCTCTGGAAAAATGGGACAATAATTGTATTTACCTTATAAGTTCTCATGAGAATATGTGCATCAAACAGTGCTTGGCACATAAAAGGCACAAGTTAATTATGCACTATTATGATTATAAAGATATTGATCATTATCCTTGCTGTCAAGAAACAAACTATGTTCTTGTTTCTGATGGAGGCATAGATTGATAGGGTTTTAGGGTTCCCAGGACCCTTAAAGGGTGGATAGCCCAGTCTTTCGGCTGATGCTGGAATTGCCCACAATAGCAATGTTAGGAACTAGAGGCAACATTGTAGAACTCCATACACTCCACTATAGGTGAGCTCATTCACCCTGCATCAGGAATCTGAAGTATTAAGTCTCCAATATCTTAGAAGTAGATGACGACATGTATGCTGTTTATTGTACAACAGGATTTATCAAAAATCTAGATCAGTTTGTTCAAATATAGATTTTTAGTGGTTTTGGTAACATGAATAATTCAGCTGCCCTTCAAATATTTGGAGAAAGCAAATCAGAAAATGGAAAAATCTATAAAAGTTCTAAGGAACAGGGCAGGGATATTCCCACCCCACCCTTACAGTCTCTTTCTGACAGTGGAAAGAAGGACCAAGTTTTAAATTCAGCTTAGCTCCATATAATGGATACCTCTGCCTATTTTTCCAGAAGATGGAATATTTCTTTCCACTTCTCTATTTTCAATTCACATATGCTGAGTCCAGAACCATTTTGATTCTCTGGGATTTTCTTTAAGAAACCCAGATATTCCAGCAATAATCTCCAAACCTCACAGGACCCTCTAAAAATAACCCAAGGAAAAGAATTGAGTGCAGGTGGTCCAGTACTTGATGGAAAGTGATGTGAAGAACAATGGCATTGTTAAATCAAAAAGAACTTACTTCAGTATACAACATTCACTGAAAGTATGAATAAATCCACAAGCAGATATTTCTGTTGTGTAGAGGAATTTTACCTCCCAAGTTTTCAGAATATGTAACATGAAAATTCATTTTATACCAGTAATGTGGTAGGAGTATTATGACTCCAGAAGGTAACTTCATCTTTGTTTCTGGACACTAACTTTGAGGATTGAATCCCACTGTGGGTTGGTTGGTCGGTGATTCATTCATTCATTCATTCATTTTTCCACACAGGATCATCCCAAGTAAGCTAACGTGGATTTCCATCATTACCCATAGGTGGGAAGGTTTTAGAGCCATTCTTTGCAAACTGCAATAAATCCCATGTAGAGAAGTTATCCAGAAAGGATCTGCTACAGCATTTTTAGAGATGAGGACAGTGGGGCTCAGTGAGGTTCATTAGCTTGAGGAGTCACACAATCAGAAAGACAGAATGGGTTTCCTGATTTACAGGAAGTACAAGTCTTCCTGTTGTACAGGAAGTTCAACAAATCTTGAAGTACAACTCCAGATTTGTTCCCCTTCACCCTTAAACTTTGCTCCCCCCCAGGCCATAGCAACCCCCCATATCTGAGCATTATTTTCAACTTGTCTTTCTCCACTCCCCTTCCACGTTGAAATCACGTGACCTGTAGAGTCCCTGCTCACAACACAAACATCCACAGCATAGGGACAGACCTGTCCACCCCCATTACTACTACTGGAAAGCATCTGTGCAGCTTACCTGATGCCCTGTTGCAAGTCATTTCCATCTGGGACATCTGCTTCCATTCTCTGTTCCTTCAGACCCTTTCTCCATAGAGCAGCCAGAGTGATCTTTTTAACAGGTGTAAAGCCTTCCAAAGCCTTTTCTCCCTACCTACTACAAAATCCCCATCCATGGCCCTGGCTTATGAAGCCCTCCACAGTGCAGCCCTTCCAGGCTCTCAGACCTCTGCCCTGCTCCTTCTCCCTCCTCTTCCTCACTCCCGCAACAGGCCCTATTTGTGCTCTTGAAGCTTGTCGACATGCTTCCCTCCCTCGGGGTTTCTGCACCAGCTCTTATGTATTTTTGGAACTTTCTCTATCTCCATAGAACTTCAGTTCGATAGTTAAAAAAAATTTCTTTCCAGAAAATTTAGTATCATTTAATATCTGTCACCCCTTTTCAGACCATCCAACATAAACCAGCTTCTTGGTTACTTCCTCTCTTAACCACCTTAGTTTGACTCTCAATATCTTACGTATTTTATAAGCTACACAGATCACACATATTTTTCTTTTGAAAATAAAAACAGCTCTGTTCTGTGTTCTCTTCTTACCAGGGGAAGTTCTCCTTCCTACCAGCTTGCACAATAGTGATCAAGGCCCTTGCCTGTCTCATTCCCCTCTGCATTCTCAGCACCTAGTGATACTTGTGAAGGAATGCCAGGCAACGCCACATCTGAGTTTTATTTCACAGCCTCATGCTTTCTTGTCATTGTCCAGCTTCCTGAAAGGACAGGGGTTCATCCAGTTGTGAGGAACGCTGACCTTGAAGGCAGATACATGGGGCTTAAATCCCAGCCCAGCTATCACTTGCTGCGGAACTTCAGACAAGTTAATTTCTTACAGCCTCAGTTTCCTTACCTGTAAAATAGGGCTAATGATAGTATCATGTGGTTGTCGAGACAAGAAATGTGTAAACATGGTATCAGTGATAAAATACACAGAACCCTGCCTGCCACATAGTGAGCCATGTAAGTGCCATCCCTTCTTACTATAGGATATGTTTGCATCATTTATATCCACGGTTTTGTTATATGTATAAAACATGACATTTTCATGCTTTTATTATTTATCATAGCTACATTATATATATAGTGTTAGCTATTTTTATTCTATTATTCGATAGAGCAGCAAATAAAATGTGTTATAAGATTAGTAAAATGCCACGGTCTAAATGCCAGTCGCTTCTTTCTTAGCTGCTTCTATTACAAGATTCAACCAGGCTCCTCTTCTGGTAGCCAGCCTGCCTGCCTGCCTCTCTCTGCCCCTTCCCTTCTTGTGTTCTCTCTTTTTCTCTCTGTCAAAAATAAATAAACATTTATAAAATAGCTCTCTGTAAAATGCAACTGTGTGGTTGAAGAGATTGAAAAGGTGATTGTCAAATAAGGGATTGTATGTAAAATACCCGGCACGGGCCCACCCTTCGCAGGGATCATATTAAATGCATGCTCTTGTCCGTCTGCCTGCCCTTCCTTCCTTCCTTCCTTCCTTCCTTCCTTCCTTCCTTCCTTCCTTCCTTCCTTCCTTCCTTCCTTCCTTCCTTCTTTCTCTTCCCCTCTCTCTCCCCCTCTCTCTCAAATAGCTTTTATTTATTTATTGTAGGAACACACAGTATGAAATCTACCCTCTTAAGTTTTAAGTGTGCCATACAGTGTTGTTAGCTATAGGCAGGATGTTACAAAGCAGATGGCTAGAACTTACTCATCTTGTATAACTGAAACTTTATGTAACATTTTGCAGGAAGTAAACAGCCGTTCAGAACGTGCTGTTATGACAAGCGTCCTGAAGGTGGCAGCAGAGGTCTAAGGTTTGGAAAACGTGGAGGGTTTTTGTGGACACGAAGACTTGAAGGGGAGGGAAGAGTTATCCCACGTCCTGTTTTTGTATCTTAAATTCCCCTTTATTATTATTACTGCTGGGAAGGCATGTGTCAGGTTATTTCGGGAAGCTGCTCTAACGCAAATCATGTCTGGGAAGTGGAAGCCCGCTGTTGTCATTAAAACCTGAGGCAAAATGAGAGCATTCGTGCATTAATAGGATGCAAGGAAGTGAAACTGATGGTGAAGGTGAGATAGAGGGTTTATAGCAGTAAGAGAAGGGCTGGGTTTGGGCAGGCACGTCCTTTGGCCCCAGGGCTCTGATCTGCAAGGAGAGGCACAGCCAGGGGAAGTAAGGGGAACCCCCTAAATGGGCTAGAGTGGAGCGCCCTCTTGTTCAGGTTTAAGGCTTGAACTCCCGCAACCACCTCATTCATAAGCTTTAAACACCATATAGAGTCTACAATGTCTGTGTGTACAGATTAGATTCTTTGTATCTAATAGAGATCAGGGGAGTAATAAAGTGGATAAAAAGAGGCCAGGAACATTATCAAACATCCAGATAGTCACTCTCTGCAACTAAATGTGAAATCTTCATATAAACCACCAGATGACACTATTGCACCATAAAATACTTCCACTGACTGGTTCCATCTTGTAAGCTAAGTGGAGCTGCTACAACCACAGGTATTTATTTCTCCTTTGCAGCAGTAATTGGAATTATGCTTATATGGAGCAGTTATTTGCACTTTTTCCGTAAATGAAAAATACAGTTTTTTTGTTAGTAGTGGCTGCTTTAGGTACTTCAGTTATTGTTTTGGGAAGAAGAGAATCTAAAAGTTGTATTGTCTCTGACTCTGTGTATTTTATGATTCAAAATTATGAGTGAAAAAAAAAACTAAGCAACATGTGAATTGAGATATAATATCCCCACTGTGAGAATATATCACAGTTGCTGCGAAACTGCAAGACGAAAACAACATAAAATTCTCCAGTTCATAATTCACTCTTTGAATTGCAGCCTGTTGTTTTTCTCCAAAAGCATAAAAACAAAATAGTTGCAAAATATGGTTTATATTGTTTGCATATTTTATAACCATTTATGTATAAAATAGGTCTTTGTAGGGGCGCCTGGGTGGCTCAGTCGGTTGAGTGTCTGACTTCGGCTCAGGTCATATCTCATGGCTCATGAGTTCGAGCCCCGCGTCGGGCTCTGTGCTGGCAGCTCAGAGCCTGGAGCCTGCTTCAGATTCTGTCTCCCTTTGTCTCTCTGCCCCTCCCCTGTTTGTGTTCTCTCTCTTTCTCTCTCTGTCAAAAATAAATAAATAAACATTTATAAAATAGCTCTCTGTAAAATGCAACTGTGTCGTTGAAGAGATTGAAAATGTGATTGTCAAATAAGGGATTGTATGTAAAATACCCGGCACTCATCCCACCCTTCACAGGGATCATAAGAAATGCATGCTCTTGTCCCATTTCTTAAGAAATGGGGTAAGTGCAGCCATCCTTCATGGGAGCAGCCAGTGAAGTATCAGGCCGTTGCTTTACTGGAAGCATCACAGGGGGAGATGTCTGCTGTGACTCCCAGGGCATGAAAAGCATGGGTTCTACCCTTCAACAGACACTGCAGACCACAGTGCTCAGCAGTGAACCATTAACACCTTTTGAGAATAGCTGATCCATTTTTCCCCGTTTTGTTCCATTTGTATTAAATCTCTAGGGCAAATTTAAAAGGGCACCTCTGGGGGCAATTTTTGCTGGGATCTGCCTGGTGTATGGTTTCTTTGATAGCTTCAGAGCAATAGAACATTTGGTTGCTATGGTGACAATGCAGTTTTTTTTTTTAAGACACTATTGGATAATCCAGAGGGTAACAGGCAAAGATGAGTGGCCTTAAGAGTTGGGATCATCCAGTCTTCAACGTAGATTCTGATATTCATGAATTGATGGGCTCCTGGTAGGCATAGATGGGGTGCATTCCTTAATTAAGCAAGATCTCTTGTTTGGGCCATTTAGACTCCAGTCATTCATGAAACTTTTCTTTCCCTTTCCTTCCTCCCTTCCTTGGCTTCCTTCCTTCTTTCTTTCCTTCCTTCCTTCCTTCCTTCCTTCCTTCCTTCCTTCCTTCCCTCCCTCCCTCCCTCCCTCCCTCCCTCCCCACCACCAGTTTTTCTTTCTTGGTATGCTAATGCCTTAATCTTTCTGTATTCCATTCATTTTGGTTTCAAACATTAGAAGCAAGTACTTTATTTGACTTATTTCCATTATGGGCTGAGTTTTGCTCTCCTTGCCCCCTTCCTATGTTGTAGTTCTAACCCCCCAGTTCTCAGAATGAACTGTATTTAGAGATGGGTCTCTAAAGAAGTAATTGCAGATGAAAAAGGTGATTGGGGTGGGCCCAGATCTAATGACTGGTGTCCTTATAAGAAGAAATTAGGGCCCAGACACATAGAGGGGGAAGACCCTGTGAGGACACAGTGAGAAGCCAAGAGAGTCCTTGAAAGCAATCAACCCTGCATACCTTGATGTTAGATTTCTGAGCCTCTAGAGCTGTGAGATAATAATTCTCTGCTGTTGAAGCCACCCAGTCTGTGGTCCTTTGTTACAGCAGCCCCAGAAAACTAACACATCCGTGTAGGTTATTATTATTTTTCTTAAATATGGAACACTTCAAGAATTTGCACTTCCTCCTTGCACAGGGACCATGCTAAACTTCTCTGCGTCATTCCAGTTTTAGTATATGCTGCCGAACCAGTGCTCCCGTTCGATTATTTAATCACCAAATTTACCAGAGTTTTTTTTTTTTTTTTTTTAAATTGGCTGTTTTGGACTGACTGTCACAGCGCACTCAGAAATTGTGACCGCATTTGCGTGTGTGAGCAGACACTGAACTACCTACAGAATTTCTGAACAGTTTTATGGCACTTCTGACGGTACGACACATGAATTCATTCTCATCTATAATATCGCTGCTGTTCATAAGCATGCTCAGGAATCAGAACGGTCTTAACAATGGTGGTGGTGAATGGGGGGGGAAGGAAGGAACCCCATGACCAGAGATAAAATTTTGGTTTACAATGTCCTCTTCCTGCTTAACTGGCATGGCTCTTCTTCCTCAACATCACAGACACAGGTGATAGCGCTCATTAAAAACCCTGAATTTGGGTGAAAATAGCGAAATACTGCAGATGGCAGCATGACATCAAACATGATTTATTTTAGAGCAAAACTACTGCCTCATTTAGAGCAAAACTACTGCTTTCCTTTTTTTGTGTTTTCTTTTTTCCCCTTTTTCTTTTTTCCTAGTGGGTAAGTTACTGGAGCCTTTTAAAAAATGATTATTTATGGTGCAAACTTGGAAAAGCAATGATGCCTGTTTTTCAAGCTCTCTTCATGGCCTGGGTTTACCAAGTACCAATCAGCTACATCCCCTTGAAAGGCCTCTAGGCAAATACATTCTTATTCTAGCTACCCACTTGGAGAACCCCAACTTGGATTTGAACATATTTTGAAATTAAACTTCAGAGATGTTCCCAGCCTTCTTTCAAGTTCCTAAAGATAAGTTTACCAAATGTTAAAGTAATAGTTATTCTCAGAACTCACAGCAATGGAGTGATAAGACTGAGAACTGCCTTTTAGACTGTGGCTCACATGCTACTCTGTAATGGATGGAAGTGTTTGCCCCCATTCATTTTCTTCTTTTTTTTTTTTCTTTTTTTTTTTTAACGTTTATTTATTTTTGAGATGGAGAGAGACAGAGCATGAACGGGGGAGGGTCAGAGAGAGAGGGAGACACAGAATCTGAAACAGGCTCCAGGCTCTGAGCGGTCAGCACAGAGCCTGACGCGGGGCTCGAACTCATGCAGTGCGAGATCATGACCTGAGCTGAAGTTGGATGCTTAACCGACTGAGCCACCCAGGTGCCCCGCCCACATTCATTTTCAAAATAGTTGCTTCAGGGAACTCCAATAAGGACCATTGTCAGTAAAATCTAAAACTCTAAACCTGGGGCCAGCAAACTTTTCTCTATAGGCCCAGATAGTAAATATTTTCAGCTTTTTGGGCCACATGGCCTCTATCATGCTCTGCTGCTGTATCCTGAAGCAGCCACAGAGAATACACATACCAATGGGCACAGCTGTGTTCCAATAAAACTTTATTTACAAAAGCAGGCAGGCAGATTTGGCTCTGGACCAGTGTTTGCCAACATCTGCTTTAAACCTGGGCCTGCTGTCTCTCTGAGGAAGACTTTGTATGGAATGTTTAAATTCATCTATACACTTTGCCTTCCCTCATTTTTTTCTCCTCTAAATGTTGCTATTTTCCACACATATTTCAATTATGGCCTTATGTCATCTTTTTTGGAGGTAAAATTATTGGGTTGGGTGGAGTACGGAACTGACTGTTGAGCTTGATATTGTAGATCAGGCTAATCATGATGTTGACCTGGGCATATCTCATTTTTAATTTTTTTACATTTTTTTTAATTTAAAATATTTTTTTTAACGTTTACTTATTTTTGAGAGACAGAGAGAGAGAGACAGAGAGAGGGAGATGCAGAATCCAAAGCAGGCTCCAGGCTCCGAGCTGTCAGCACAGAGCCTGATGTGGGGCTTGAACCCGTGAATCATGAGATCATGACCTGAACCAAAGTTGAATGTTTAACTGACTGAGCCACCCAGGCACCCCTCATTTTTTAAATCTTATTTCTTCCCATGGAATCCATCTGGATTGGGTTCAGTCTTAGGGATAAGAGTTTGGGGTTGGGATTGTGCTCAGAACTGGCTCAGTAAGTATGAAGGTAATGGAGAAAATGCTCTTTAGGTATCTTGGGGGTAAAGCATGTACCTATTAACCAAACAACCAGCTTAGGGAGTAAATCACATTAGTAATTGTATTAGAGATCACGTACATATACATTTACGCATTTATGGACAGAACCCTAGCTGTAATGATATGCATTAAACATATGCATTGAATTCTCAAGAAGTCAATATATTTATTAATATATTTAATCAACAATCAGGTCCCATGGGTGCTAATTCCACATACAGTCCACTTGAGGTCATTTGCTAATGTCTGGTCTCTAGTGGAAGATGGCTTAGATGTAGATAATGGTGATGAATGTGAGCATCAACAAACATGAGCTCCTCAAAGCTAATCTTAGGGAGACCTGAGCTCTGAGAGACCCCAAACTGTTTTGCTTCTTGAAGAGATTCCCTTGAGGGAATTTACCTGCTAGGTTATTTCTCACCTATCCAGACTGGAGCAAATCCCAGAGGACTAAAGCAAATAATTTCCAGGAATTCACTCTAGTAAACTTCTTCTGGGGCGGGTAGAGATGGAGGGATGCTTTGGATAGCTCCTGACCTCACCTTAATTCTACCCTAAGCATCTGAGTGAAGCCTTTGAATATGAAACTGAGACTGGTTAAGGGTATCTCTTCTTTCACACAAAAGCCCCCAAACTACATTCTGTGCAGATATACTTTGTATAGATTAGAATAAAATTCAATTTTATTAGAATAAAATTCAATAAAATTCAATTAGATCTATACTTTGTATAGATGAATAAACTCTGTCATTCATATATGTAGTATGATACCCATTGACTAAAACTAGGCAGAAATATGGCCAACCAGCCTTCAAATGTTGACCTGGGGTCATTGGAATTCCTGCTTTATGCCAGTTCTCACAGGGAAGGAAAGGCATTCCAGAGGCTTACCTGTACAATCAGGGACTTTGTCTGTTTTCATCTTTCTTGACAGTTTGGAAATCTTATTGCATTGTCTGGGTTGCAGAAATAGACAAAACTAAATAGAGAAATCTGCTTTGTGGGAACAGACTTGGAAAGTGTGGTTGCTAAGATAGTGATAGGCTTTATGTAGGGGGAATTGCCATTATAATTATACTCAAAGAACCAGAAAAGTGAATTCACATGAAAAACATACGTTGGGTACTTGGGAAGTGTGCTTTCTGTAGACAGGTTGTATAAAGCCACATCGAGAGAATTCTCCAGAGGAAGACTTGAGAATTTGCTCAAGGCTTTGGGATGAAAAGTACTGCTAAGTTGTTTTAATTATTGGGTGAAATGTGATGGCAAGAGGGAAAAAAATATACAAAGTGGATTTATTTTCTCATGCTCCATGGATAATTTTTGGGAAACATTTTCCTTTTCCATCCTTATTTGACAAGCTTTGGATATGTATTTTCACTGCGTACCTAAACATCTTTCTTAGGTTCTAGAACTGTGCTGCCCAATATGGTGGTCACTAGCCCCATGTTGCTATTATGCACTTAAAATGTGGCTACTGTGACCAAGGAGCTGAATTGTTAATTTTATTGAATTTCGGTTAATTTGAATGTAAGTAGCCACGCGTTATGATTGGCCACTTTATTGGGGCAGCACAGATCTGGAACATTTCCATCATCACAGAAAGTTCTATGTAGATAATACCCTGTTCTACTGTGTGAGAGATCACATTTTTATCCACAGAGTTGTTTTTCATATTGAAGACTTGATTTTCTCCGAGCTAACAAAGTGTAGAAAAGAAGGCTATGAAGAAGGTAACTTTGCTCCCATTTTATTCAGACAGTACTAACATTTTTTCAATATGCTCCTCCTGTTCTGAGTAATTCTATTTATTTTTATCTGTAACATTTTATATTTGTTTTTTCTTTCTAATGAAGTTAAATACAAATATAGTAATTTCAGGAAAGTCTTTTTTAATTAGCTGTGCTTGAAATATTTTCACCAATCCTCCGTGTGATAGCTGAGTAACCAATCCCATATCCTCAGTGAAAAAGTCAAAAAAGAGAGGGAGTCATTTTCTTTATTTGTGCTAAATAGGAAAATGCTGTGGTTTACCAACAGAAAATTCAGAGGGAGGAAGCTTTTGAGGTCTTCAGAATGGAGTCAGAGATGGGCATGTTAACTTACCTTCCTGCTCTCTTGTAATTTCTCAAGAGGATATCTGTGAATATCTAATTTAGGCTTTTTTTTTCTGTTTTTGTTTTTGGTATTTTATTAAATACACATTAGCTTCAGGAAAAAGAAGGAAAAACCTTTATTTTTATTTTTTAATTTAAAATAAAAAAAAAATTAGGGGCCCCTGGGTGACTTGGTTGAGCGTCTGACTCTTGGTTTTGGCTCAGGTTAGGATCTCACAGTTTCATGAGTTTGAACCCCAGTCAGGCTCCGTGCTGACAGTGTGGACTCTCCTTGAGATTCTCTCTTTCTCCCTCTCTCTCTGCCCCTCCCACACTCATGCTGTCTCTGTCCCTTTCAGAATACATAAATAAACTTTAAAATAAAATAAACTAAAATTAACAAAATTAAAATGTATTCAGTGTACATCAGCTCTTTCCCCTTACACACAAAAATCCAGAAAGTTTTTGATACACTTTTACATATTTGTTTTCCTATTTGAATAATGGATAAAAATTGAACAATAGTTTACACATTGATGTCTGGAGGATGTGTAAAAAACTTGAAATATGTTGACAGAAAAATTTCTCAGCAAGCACATTTGAGTTGACAGTACATTTTTTTGTTTCTCAAGGTCAGTTTTGCAGCCCAAGAGACTATGGACCTGGAAATTCATGAAGTATTGCAGGGACTTTAATTTTTAAGTCATGGTTTACAACCTTATGTTAGTATATTTCAGGATGTATGTAATGATCTCAAAATGGTTATATACCATCAAAATGGTGACCATAATTTTCTTATAATTCCATCAGGAGAAACAAATTGAAAGTGAAATGCATTAAAATTACTAGGGAGCAGGTTCCCTGAGGGAATTAATCCTGTTTTGTTCCTTAGGTAAATCCGAGTGCCCCCAAAGTACCTCTGCTGTATTTGGTTTCTATAGATTGAATCCATTTATTTTTATTTTTTATTAAAAAATGTTTTTAGTTTATTTTTTGAGGGAGAGAGAGAGAGAGAAGGGGAGGGACAGAGAGAGAGGGAGAGTGAGAATCTCTACACTGTCCGTGCAGAGCCTGATGTGGGGCTTGAACTCACATACCATGAGACCATGACCTGAGCTTAAACCAAGAGTCAGATGCTTAGCCAACTGAGCCCCCCAGGCACCCCTAGAATGAATGCATTTAAATATGAGAATCAGCTTGTCTATTGTTATGGAGTAAGAAATGCTATAACCACAAGAACATTGGGGAGTGGGGCCACCTCTGCATGATTTTCGAGGCTGGAGACCCTACTGTCCAGAGAGGCGCGTGGTGATTCAGGATAACAGCCCTATGAACCAGGCTTAGGCTCCTGCTCTTTCCATGTGATTGTTTCCTATATTGCAGACAGTTTGCTGAAAGGCAGATCCAGTGTTAGAGACCAGGCAGGGTTAACTGTCCCTTCTGGCATTTAAACTTTAAAGAGCTACCCCGCTTTCTGATTGATGTCAGGGAGAAGCAAGAAAGTCTAGGAGAGTCATTCCCCAGGTCCACCTCAACACCCAGCTTCGCATTCCCTCCCCTTTATCTTGTCTCATCTGTAGATTGTCAGAAAAATGCATCAGCAGCATTGCACCCTGCTCAAAAGATTGCCAACACCTTCTCCAAATAATAGTGATCAACATATTTAATAGACTTCAGCTGTCTTTTTGGGAGATCTGGCACCGAACTTAACTGAAAAAGAGAGTCAGATTTTTAAAAAGAGGCACTGCTTTATTGCTTAAATGTGGAAATAATAGAGACCACCAGCTGAGCTAATAGTTTTTCAAAAAAGAAAGTTAAACATGTCTGTTGCCGCTTCAATAGCATACACATAAATGGAAAGTGACAAAGGGGAGTAATATGTGAAAAGGGGCTCGAGTTTGTCCCCCAGACATTATTATTCAGAGCTCTCTACCAACAACAGTGATCTGCATCTCATCTGAAGAAGCTAAGAAACAATCTGCAAATCCTCCAACCGTGCTATCTTCAAATAAATAAAAGCACAGTACAATTCACTTTTCAATGTTTCCTTCCCTCCCTCCAACCCTCTCTTGCCTGTATTTCTCCCTGAAAGTGATTCTTGACTTTGCACTTCCCTCTTGCCCTTGGATGCTGGCTGGACTCCAAGCAGCAATGGAAACTTGTGAGTTTGGCAGACCTGACTTGTGAAATTATGCAGTTTGGTACATTTAGTCTATTTAGCTGAGATGTGAGAGCAGTGACGTGATGTATTCAGGGAAAGGCATGATTCTTGACAGCTGTTGAGAGTCCTTAAAAGAAATATATGTTCCCTATAAGCTTTCATTCTAAAGTTGGTACACACCTCCAAGGTGGCCCAGAAATCATACAGCAGCCCTTCTCTCTTTCTCCCCTTTTCTCTTTTCTTCCTTCCTTCCTTCCTTTCTTTTTTCTTTTCTTTTCTTTTCTTTTCTTTTCTTTTCTTTTCTTTTCTTTCTTTCTTTTCTTTCTTTCTCTTCCTTCTTTCTTTCCTTTCTTTCTTTCAATTCTTTTTTCTTTCTTTTATCTTCTCTTCCTTCTCCCTTCTCCTCCTCCTCTTCTTCTTCTTCTTCTTCTTCTTCTTCTTCTTCTTCTTCTTCTTTTTCTTCTTCTTCCCCTCCTCCTCCCCATCCCCTTCTTCTTCTTCTTTTTCTTCTTCCTCAACATTCTATGAGCTAATTAAGCTCTGAAAAACCATTTGAACACAGGTAGGCCATTTCAACACTACCAAAAAAAAAAAAAAAAAAAAAAGAGACTGATAGTTGAAATCTTGTTTTCTCTGACCCTGCCTCCAATGTCTCAAAAACTTTTAATAACAAATAGATAAAACTCCACCGAGGACAGAAAATCTCCCCACCCCAACAGTTTTGTATTAGTTGAGTCTCTTGTCTCTTTCTGCATCTGAGTTTATAGGTAATCTCTTTTAAACTTCTCCAACTCCTCAGTTTTATATATAAAGGGAGGTGAGAGCTCCTAGGACTTACTATAAAGATAGGACTTAAAACTCGATGAATCTTGAAAAATCGGTAAGTGAAAGGAAACCTAAAGTGCCAGTTTTGACTTTCCCATCTGGCTGGTTGTGGCTTTTATTTCCTCTGCACCTGCCTCTCATCCTTTTCTTTGGGAACAAACACAGTCAGCAGGGTATCTAGAGAGGATATTAACATACTCAGGTTTCTGGTTTGGGAAAAGCAAGTCCCCTGTCCGCCTACCCCCCTCCTGAAGTGAGGTGTGGAAGCATCATGATGTTTTATTGCACCGATGAGAGAGCAGGAGGCAAAGATAGATTAGGTTTTGTGGAATGGGGAGGCCAGGAAATAAAGGTGGCTGGTTCTACTTCCATGGACAGTGTGCACCCGACATTCGCTGCCTGCCCATCCATGTTCTCATCCTTGGACGTAGACACGGGCTTGCCTTCCTGGCCACCTTGTTGCAGCAAGAGTTACCATGGGTGTTGCCACTGGACTTTGTAAGGAAGTCTCACGCATGCTGTCTGCGGCAGATTGCAAAGGGTGGTCTCAATCCTTCACCCCTCCTTGTGTCCACGCTTCTTTTCAGTGTGACTCTTCCATCAAAAGGTAGCATCTGTTTCCCCACTGTTTGCATGTGGGCTGATCTGCTATGGTCTCTAGAATGTGGTAGATGTGATGATGAGCCAGTGGTTGATGGGCCTCTGTGGTAGGCAGAATTTCAAGATGACCCACAGTGACCCTCACCCTTGTGTGACCCACAGTGACCCTCCTTGCCTTGACTCAGTCAGAACCTGTGACTATGATGAGCTGTCACTCTTATGATTACATTCTAGCAGAAGGGATTTTGCAGAAAATATAATTAACTTTACAAATCAGTTGACTTTAAGACAAAGGGAGTATCCAGGTGGGCCTGACCTAATCATATGAGCCATTGAATCTGGGTCTAGAGGTCAGAGATCTCTGAGATCTCTGAGAAAGTCAGAGATCTGAAGCCTGAAAACTATTTGAAGTGCCCTTTCTGATTGGAGAGGGCCATATGATAAGGAGTGTGGGAGACCTCTGACTGCTGCGAGTGACTGCCAGCCAGCAGGGAAACAAAGATCTCAGTCCTACAACCACAAAGAATTAAATTCTGCCAACACCAAGAAAGATTGGAAGCAGATTTGTTCCCCCTAGAAGTCTCCAGACAAGAACTTAACCCAGCTTGTTTTCTGCCTTGTGATGCCCAGAACAGAAAAGCCAGTCATATTCTGATGAACTTCTTCTTTTTTTTAAGTTTATTTATTTATTTTGAGAGACAGAGAGTGCACAAGTGGGGAAGGGGCAGAGAGAGAGAGAGAGAGAGAGAGAGAGAGAGAGAGAGTCTCAAGCAGGCTCTGTTCCACGAGTGCAAAGCCTGAAATGGGGCTCAAACTCATGAACCATGAGATCATGATCTGAGCCAAAGTCAGACGTTTATCATACTGAGCCACCCAGGTGCACCTGAACTTCTGATTTATAGAACGGTGAGCTAATAAATGGTTGTTGTGTTAAGTTCATGGTAACTGTTACACAATAGTAGACAACTAAGACAGTCTCAAAAGACCTGTGCATTTCTGTCCTCTCCTGGAACCTTGCCGAGGACAATGAGACCATGTTCAGACTGTCCTGCAGTGAATGAAGCACCTCAGCTGACAGCTGGCTCGCTTCTAGAAGCAGAGCCACGTAACCACCCCCTCCCCCACCCCATATGCCTGAGGGAGCTCAGCTCACCCTAGAACCACCCAGCTTATCCTAGATCGGTAACCTGCAGAATCATGAGTGCCGTGGTCTGAGTGTTTGTGTTTCCCTCAGGTTCACAGGGTGAATCCTAACCCCCTTGTAATTAGGGCCTAAGGGCAGAACCCTCATCAATGGTATTGGTGGTCATATAAAAGAAGCTCCAGAGAGATGCCTTCCCCCTTCTGCCCTCTGAGGTGACAACAAAAAGGTGGCCATCTATGAACCATGAAGCAGGCTCTCACCAGGCACCAGATCTGCCGGCACCATGATCTTGGGCTTCCCAGCATCTAAAACTGAGAAATAAATGATTGTTACTTATACGCCCCCCCTCCCCGTTCTCTGGAATTTTGTTATGGCGGTCTGAACAGACTGAGACAGTGAGCTATAAAAAGACTGTTGCTTGGTCCGTTATGTTTTGGTGTGGGGTGCTACACAGCAGAATCTCTGTCTTTGCTCAATGCTGATGTGTACGTTATCACCTTTAGGGGGATAGGCTGGTTGTGTCGTCCGGTGACAGGGCCTTACTTCGGTGAGGTATTCAGGTGGAGCCCTGCCTCAGAGCTGATGAAACCGTGGCATGGTTTTGAACAGGATCATCGTACAGGCTGGGTCAAAATTGCTCATTGCCTCTCCAGTTCATGCTAGAAACATAATCAATGTATCAACATTCGTTGTGACCAGGAGTTCAGGGTACACGATTTTAACAACTCAGCTTTTCCCAGTCGTAGACAGGATTGTAAATTGTAAATATGTAAAACATGAAAGTCGTTTTGCCAGATTTTTGATTACGGCCGAAAGCAGACAGGCTGTGGCAGACAAAAACACGAACATGAACACCTTGCGGTGGTGGGCTCATGTCAGAGTTTAAAGTCGTACAAAGGGGCGGCTGTGTGGCTCAGTTGGTTAAGTGTCTGACTTCAGCTCAGGCCATGATCTCACGGTTCCTGAGTTCGAGCCCCATGTCGGGCTCACTTCTGTCAGCCTGTCGGCAGAGAGCCCGCTTCAGATCCTCTGTCCTCCTCTCTCTCTGCTCCTCCCCCACTTGTGCTCTCTCTCTCAAAAAATAAATAAAAACATTAAAAATAAGTCATAAAGACATTTATAAATAAAGGCAGTGTGCCTCCGTACGAGGGTCTGAACTGACCTTAGTAAATTCAGGGATGCTGTTTTGCATACTTGGGTCTCTTCTTCAGTGGCCACAGCCTGTTTTATGTTTCTTAGATAGACAGGTAGTTCTGTGAAACAAAGATGTGGGAGGCTCCATTTTATTTTGACTCCTGGTATGGATATTAGGGATCCCAGATTTAGAACTTTCAATTTCTTTCTTTTTTTTTTTTTTTAACGTTTTTATTTATTTTGAGACAGAGAGAGACAGAGCATGAATGGGGAGGGGCAGGGAGAGAGGGAGACACAGAATCGGAAGCAGGCTCCAGGCTCTGAGCCATCAGCCCAGAGCCCGACGCGGGGCTCGAACTCACGGACTATGAGATCGTGACCTGAGCCAAAGTCGGACACTTAACCGACTGAGCCACCCAGGCACCCCTAGAACTTTCAATTTCTATAGCGTTTCAGTAACAGGAAGACTGTTGTGGCATCCAGTGTTCCCATCTCCATCAAGGAGCTCTGATGATGGCCTACCTCCATCCCCAAGGGCCATGGCAAGGGAAGGGAAGAATAAGCAGTGAATTGCAAAGAACAACACGCAGGTTCTGAAAACGTCAGACAGGGAAGAGCTATCTGTGTGAAAGAACTGGGGGTAGGAAGCTGAATTCAGCATTAGTGACCCGGAGAGAAAAAGAGAACCAAGTGTAGGGTATGAGGATGGGTTGAGGGGATGGATATGAGTATTCAAGTCAACTGTTGAGAGGCCCACAGGTGCATCATTGGTTTCTCTGATATGGTGACCTGTAGGTCTGTCACAGCAGAAGCTAACTCCTGGAGGCTTAATGTGTATCACAGGATACTCAGCTGGAAATTGTTGTGGTTGCTGACATGGGAAAGAGAGTCCGTGCTGCCTGAGAGAAATTCTGCTCTGTATACATAAATGAAGACTGGGCTGTGGGTTCAGCTTTCAGCTTTGTCCAGCAAAGCCAAAGATGGCAGAAAGGATTACTCAAGACCCTACAAGTTAAGAGAGGTGAGAGGGAGGCTAAGGGAAGTCTCCCCGAGCTGCTCTCAAGCTCCTGTATTTATTAGGCATACATCAAAGGGAAGACATTGTGCAATATGTCAATGGCTATGTGCCAGTAAGAACGTATGGAAAGCTCGTGCAAAAAAACAAGGCATTCTCAAGACTACAAAAGAGCAGATGCCAAAAGCAGGGTGGAGAACAAGATAAGATATTCCATAGATAAAATAGTCTAAGGAATTCATGAGCACAGCCAGGACCCAACCCCTATATACTAGATACTGGTCATTAACCAGATACTGGTCAGCTGTTTTCAGCATGTTAAGAAAGTAGTGTAATGCGTTTCCTATAATCTCCTTAACCAGGACATACTATTTGATTTCCCACACTGGGCAATTTGTATAAATGCTATCACTGCTCACTTGTGGGGGAGGTGATGAGCAGAGGGAAAGCTGACCCCCAGTAAAGCCCCAATCTGGTGTAATCCCTATTCTAGAAGAACCTGGGTATTACCAACAAGCAAAATTTGATCTGGAAGGAGAGATAGGTTTCTGCAGGACATTTGGAAGAGGAGAATAATGGTGAGGACTGAGACTCAGCAAAAGCCTGGATTTTTCTCATTCAGATGGAAACTTTTCCTCTGGAGATGTGGGGAATCTCACAGGCTTTGGGTGTATTTGCTAAATGTGCACTAGCCATCCATTATACATTTTATTTCTTTCTCTGGGAAACATTATTCACATAGGTTTCTTTATCCTGACCTGTGGACCCCCACCTAGTCTCTTTACACACCCCACCCCTCACAACCCTAGCCTTCTTTTGTTCTGGGCAAGGAAAGAGCAGTTTAGTGGACCAAGTCTCAGAGGGAGAGATGCATAAGTATGTACATGACCCAGAATCTCCTGTCTTCATGAGTCCCCTTCACATATGCACATGTGCATACCCTCTTTGGAGACCTGGGACATTCCTTTACCACAGCGTCCATTGTATTGTCTTTGGGAGTCAACTTATTTCCATCACACTAGACCCTGTGCTCCTGGCACACGAGTCCTTTGTTTTATTCATGTCTGACACTCAGCACACATCACAGTCCTGGCACATGTGGGTACTCAAATATCCATTGAATAAATGAGACTAAATATGAGGGTACACATATGACCAGTTTTCTTTTAAAATAATTTTTTTGTCCATTTTTTTTAAAGATGTGAAATCTTGAAGAGACAAAGGTTCCTAGGCATTATATTTCTGTGCAGTATGTAGGGCTAGAAATAGCTGTTGTACGGAGCTGGTACTTCAAAGGCCGCAGGAAGCGAAGTGTTGCCATATTTGATCTATAGCCTATATCAAAGAACAAAAGGGCAGGAGACACTGGGTAGTGGATGAAAGCAAATATCTTGTTTCAAGTTCAAAGCAGTGCTTTTGCGACCTGTTACATTATCGGGAGTGACACATCCCACCCGTGCATTCTGGACAAACCTTTGGACACACACCACCGCTGTCTGGGCTTCAAGCTACTGACAAGTCTCTTGGCTGTAAGCATGGGTTGCCCAGTCCTGACTGAGGTGTGGTTGACTCCAGTGACTGCTTGCTTCTAAGCCAGGTGTGTATTTTATTTTCTGGCAGAGCTATTGTTTCGTTACTGTCACAGAACATCAGATTTAGGGGATATTTAAGGGCACAGAAGGAACAATTGAGTCTCATTCCTGAAATGAGATGTTTTCACTGGCAAGTCTAAATGTCTTCATCAAATAGTTGCTTCCAAGCAGATTCTGAATATGGGGAAGTATAATTACAATACAGAGTATGGCACTTCTTCAAGGATTGGGTATTTATAGATTCTGGCTTCATCACGTACTATCTGCATGACTGTGAGTTACTCAATCTCTATAAGCTTCAATTTCTTTATATGTAAACTAGACATCATAATAAACAGGGTATTGTGAGTGTTGGGGGGTTGTTCATTCCTTACTCCTGATGTGTCTTTCCATTTGGAAGGACCTCCTTCTTCCCTTTCTCCCCTCTCCATGATCAGACTAAGGCTTACAGCCTCTCTCCACTTCTCCCTCACTCATTCAGAATTCATTTACCCAATTGGTGGGTGTTAAAGAGCGTGTGCAGTGTGCCACATTCACTATCATTTCTCCTGGGGGCCAAGCTGCTTACAGGGAGCAGGGTTTTTTCTGCTGGGTTGGGGCAAGGGCGAAGAGAGGTAAACTGCCCTACCCCAGCACCATCTGACTTGTTGGTCATGGTGGGCTGTGCCCGATGATCCCTGCCTCCTGGTAATCATGTCCTTGTATAGTTTCCCCTCCCTTTACAGTGTGGGCATGACCTAGTAACTTGCTTCTAACAAACAAAATATGGTGGAAGTGATGGGCTATCAACTTCTGAGATTAGGTTACAAAAAGATTGTGACTTCTGTCTTTCTGGACCCCTCTCTGTGTCATAGAGCCCTGGAGGCAAACAAGCTGCAATGTTAGCCCTAAGGAGAGGTCCACGCAGCAAGGGACTAATGTCTCTGGCCAACAGCCAGCAAGGGAATGAGGCCCTCAGCCCAACAACCTGTGAGGAATGAATTCCTGCCAATAGTCAGTGAGTCTGGAAGCCAGTCTTCTCCTGGTTGAGCCTTTAGATGACCACAACCCCAGCCAACACCTTGACTGTAGCCACATGGGAGACCCTGAACCAGCCCCTGAACCAGCTCTGCTGCATCTAGATTCCTGGTCCACATACACTGTCAGATAAGAAACGTTTGTCACTTAAAACTACTAAGCTTTGGGGTTGCTTACTAGGTATATCTGTTAGGCAGTAGGTAACTAATACAGCTGGGTAGACCTGGGGGATTCTTGTGTTCAGTTTTAGGAAGCCCTCTGTCCCTCACATATAAGTGTATTATTCTCCAGCCCATCCTATACTGGTCATGAACGTGATAGTTTATTCCCCATTAGCATTTTTCTGTTCGTCTTATTTGCTAATTGTTTATTAATTAGAAACCCGGACAAAGGAGAGATATTTATCACCCACCACCCCTCTGCTAAAATCCTTAACATGAAGGCTTTTTCATAGCTGTTAATTATCTTTAAGAATTGGGATAAGCACTGGGTGTTGTATGGAAACCAATTTGACAATAAATTTCATATATAAAAAAAGAATTGCTGTACAGATTGCTGTAAGTGGAATTAGTAGCTTTGCTTGAGACAGCATTTTCCCTGTTTCTCTGCTATCACTAAAAATGCTCACGCTCTTTCTAGTCCTGTTACGGGCTTATGCCAGAGGCATCTGCACTTTGAAGTCTCTTCACCTCCAAGCCCAATTCACAGACTTTCCCAAGGCCACTGTCTTGTCCTTGTCATTTGCTCGTATCAAAACCTCTCCATTTGACGCCTAGATTTCAGTAGTAGGAATCTCAAGTTCATGCGAAGTCAGTGTAGGAGGAATCTTGGGGCTTAAGCAGCTGCTGAATTTTGAGATCACTTCAGGAGGCAGATAGGCTCCCCCCCCACCCCACCCCGATTATAGTGGCACATGTCCATGTTACTTTAGGGAGAAGCAAAGAAAGAAATCTGGACTATTATTAAATAGTTAAAGACTTCTCAGAAAGTGTTAATAAGGCTGCAAGCATTTGGGCACCCTTTGCTTTTTCTCACTTGTTCTTTCTCTGTTCAGGGAATTTAAATGTGTGCGCGTAATCCCAAAGCTTTGGTCACTCCTGGACATGTCTCAAACATGGTCTAGGAGGGGACAGCGTACGAGTGGCCTCTCACTGGGAGTCGTAGCTCCGGGAGGGCGGGGAGCAGGCATGGTTTCAGACCCTCTGGACGGAAAGAGGGAGAGATTTGGGGCCTGGCAACTCCAGAAAGTTAAAATGTGCTGTCTCCATTTCTTCCCTTGCATCCTATTTCAGATTCTGTTTTTTAAAGAAAGTATTTAAAAACAGAAAAACAGCATTTGGATTTTATAAAATACAACAGATCAATTCCTACTTGTGGTTTTACCCTGGAGCCTGGCACAGGGAGCAGTTCTAACAGATATTTTTCAAAAATCATTAGGCTCACCAGAATTTAAGCTGGCCCATGGCATTTGGATTGGATCCATTTTTTTTTTAAGTCTAATACTTTTCCACCCCCCAGTGGTCTCTGGCCTTTAATCTTGCTCTCTACATCATAAATTTAGGAAAAAACATGCATTTGCCCACTTTCATATTCTTTCATATCCCTGGGTTTCTGAGCAAACACAACTGTTGGTTCATTTCCAACTGTTTAGGCAGCCGCCATGATTTTTAGTAACCCTCAATTTCTGATACCAACCTCTCAATTTCCTTTGGGCTTACCCTGGTGATATACTGATGTTCATATATGCATTGGGTTATTGAGGGTAATCAAAAGTCATTGGTGATAATTATTAAAAAAGGATTTTATTTTAGGGAACATTATATAATTTTCATGTATAGTTAATACGTGCTATGTCTACATAGTTAATTTGTGAAAGTACCTGTCATTTAATTAGGGCACTGGATTAGTTTCCAATTGTTACCATAACAAATTATCAAAAACCGAGTATTATTTTTTTTTTTTTCAACGTTTTTTATTTATTTTTGGGACAGAGAGAGACAGAGCATGAACGGGGGAGGGGCAGAGAGAGAGGGAGACACAGAATCGGAAACAGGCTCCAGGCTCCGAGCTGTCAGCACAGAGCCCGATGCGGGGCTCGAACTCACGGACTGTGAGATCGTGACCTGGCTGAAGTCGGCCGCTTAACCGACTGCACCACCCAGGCACCCCAAAAACCGAGTATTTTTTAAAACAACACACTTTAAAAAATCTTACAGTTCTGGGGGTCAGAAGTCTGAAATGGGACTCGTGGGGCTAAAATTAAGGTGTCAGCAAGGCTGGTTTCTTCTGCAGGCTTTGGGGGATCTGTTTTCTTGTCTTTCCCAGTTTCTGGAGGCTGCCTGCATTCTTTGGCTCATGACCCTGGATGGCTCCAGTCTCTGTTTCCTTTGTCACATCTCCTTTGACTCCAGCATTCATGCCTCCTTCTTTCAGTTACAAGGACCCTTATGGTTACAGTGGTTACTTTAACTTAACCCTTATGGTTACAGTAGGCCCATTCAGATAATTCAAGAAAAAAAAAATCTCCCTATCTCAAGGTCCCTAAGTTCGTCACATCTGCAAAGTCCCTCTTGCCATGGAAGGTAACGTATTCACAGGTCCCACAGTGGAGTATGTGCACATCTTTCAGTGGAGGGAGGCATTATTCTCTTTACCATAAGGCTTTTTCAGAAGAACACTTATGTCATTATCATGATATAAAAGGGTCTCAGACTATCTCTGTTTGATTGTTGGCATCAAGGCCAGGATGAGACAATGTACAGTCCTTATTATTATTGCTATTGTTTAGGAAAGATACAACGGATGTTATTGTTGTTCTCTTTTGAATTCTCAGGTAAAACTTTGGTAATTCACCTCTGAGACCATTTTGGTGTGTGCCAACTTGCTGTTCTATAGAAGGGATCATCTTGAATTCAATAAATAAACCATTCAGTAAAGAAATCATTCCATTGGGGAACCATCTGGTTTAGACTGCCTGAAAGGACACATGTCTTGCTATAATTAAATAGTAGCAGACTGTTTCAGATCACTGCATGTATGTGTGCACGCACTACCTGGAAAATAAAGGCACACTTAACATCTACACCAAATTAAACCAATCCCTGTAAAGTTTCCATGAAGGCAAGAAGACCAGCCAGGCTATTCTTTTGAGTGTATCTACCTGCAGATTTTAATTTCCTGACATAACTTCAAGTGGGATAAAATCTTGATGATCTGTTCACATTTCATCTGCTGTAATGAAGGTTGCAGATCATTAAAATGGCCACTTTGTGGGATTTCCGTATATGGAAATCTGCATTGATTCCTCACTGCTCACTTTAACTTTTCCTGTGCTGTCTCTCCACCCCCTTGTCTGTTATATGAACCTCACCATAACTGTTATTTCCACTTTTTTCTGAATATCCTTGGTGATTTCCAGCATCCTTCTATTTTTTGTCTTCTTGTTCTCTACCTAGAAGTTGCTCCTTTTTTCTTCTCCACACTAAGCTTAGATCTACTAACTGAAGGTCCAAGTCAGATTATTTGGACTTGGTGAATTCTGTGATGCACCTGTGATGTGCACTGTTTACTTGGTATTTTGAGCAGGTTATTTTATCTGTGGCAAGGTGCAACTTGGAAACATTCACGAATGTATTCTTTTCCTCCTGGTAACTGTTTGTCTCCTGTCCCTTCCCTCCTTTTCAGGCAGCTGCCAGAGCATTAGGGTTTTACTAACCTGTCCAAAGGGTGCTAGAGCCAAACCAAAGAGTTAATTCTCAGCTTTTGGGTTTTGAAAGCCTGGCCTTTGAATTTCACAAGGCAAGGTTCAGAAGGACATGGGTTCACAAGGTCTATTCCAAGGTCAGTGAACTATAAACAGGGATATGTGTGTGTGTGTGTGTGTGTGTGTGTGTGTGTACTGGAGAAACAAGACTTCCCCTAGGGGTGCACAGGGACATGAGCCATGTCAACCAGTCAGCTTCCAGACCCTCTGATTCCCTATGTCCTCTTTCCTCAGATGGCTCTGTGTACAGACACACTTACAATCTGCACGGCTTCTTGTTTTCCCCATTCCCCCCTTATTCCTACTATGCTGGACAAACTCTGAGCACCAAACCAAGAGCCCCCAGGAAATACAGGTACTGAGGAAGCAACCTGCAGAGATGGCTGGCAAACATGTCCTTTTATGACTCAAATGGCTCCCGATTCTTTGCTCTAAATAAAGTTGAAGACCTGCTGAGGATTATTCAAAATAATCGTTGCTGTTAGGCCACTGTGGTCTGTTTCAGATGTAACTCTGAAAAAGTTCAGAGAATTGACGGACATTGCTGTAACAAAGTCGATTCCATTTCCAGCTATTTACTTTTTTTTTTTTTTAAAGTTCTTTCAGTACTACTTAGTAAAACGAGGAATAGCATTAATGCCTTTTCTCATTTTAGCAACAAGTAATATTCATTCGTGCAGAGATGAACCGATGAAGAAAAACAAACCAGTCCTGTCCGATTTACTAAGAGATGAATTTCTGGTAGAATTTGAATTTTTATGTTTACTTATCAACATTTTAAATATATTTGTCTTGTTATGAGAAGTATAATGATATCTTGCCAGAAGAAAAATTAAAAGAAAAAAACACAGTAGAATCTGTCTAGTCATAGAAGATTTAAAAAAAAATGTAAACTTACATTCTTCCTATTTTTTTTACAGTGAATTATGATAGGTTTCTTTAGGAAAATTCTTTCAAGTATAATTTGTTGTATTAGGATAAACTTCTATGGGAAGATGAAATGGGAACATGACTTTAAAGAATGTATAAAACAAGATCCCATGTACAATTATATTTTTAAATGGACAATGGTGTGTATCCAATTCCTTTGGGATTTAGATTCCATAGGAAACACGTAACAGAGTAGAGTAACAGCTTTATTTTAGCTCACTGCAAGCCACATGTAGCAACTACTTACCTTATGACAAAAAAACTATAGATGGCCACTTAAAATGTGTTAGGCAGTGGTACAAAGTCCTTTGAAATTATTTTAGGGCCTAGATGAGCAAAAACGGTTGAACACCTGATCATACAAATCATCCATAATGATTGACAGGCAAGATTTCAAATCAGATGAATAACCAATAGGCTGGGGTGGCAGGCAGCATTGTTTCCAAGACCAGTGGAGTGTGGAGGTGACAGCGGGTGAGGCCTGGGTTCAGGGAACGATAGAATTTGCAGAGTCCAGTCCGAGAATCAGGAACCTAAGCCCTCACTCTGGTCTGCAGTCCCTGGGAAGCAGGTGGTGTGTGGCCAAGAGCAGGGGTGTAAAGATAGCTTCCCAGGGGAAGTGCCTGAGATTCTATAAATTGTCACTCGTGTGGTTCCTGCTAGTGTCCCTTCTGGGTTTGAAGCCCACAGCCATTACCCATCTTATTAATGTTCCTTGTGTAGCTTATCTTCCTTCCCTGTCTCCCTTCCCCACCACCTCACTTGTCCTTCCTGAGATCCTCTCCCAAATAAACTACCTGCAGCCAAAGTCTATCTCAGGATCTGCATTTGGGGGCATACAAACCAAGATGTGTACCATAAGTTATTTTCTTAAGTAGAATACATTTAATTCCAGTTCAATATAGCGTGCATTTATTGGATACATGCTAGGCTGGTTCTAGGCACACCTAATAACTATTTATTGATTAATTAATCCAGATGGAATTGCTGGCAGTATCATCTGATCTTTCTACTGCATGTGCATGATGAGATTTGGAAAAAAAAAAACTGACCTTGAAGAAATTAACCTTGAAAAGATGATATGTGGGGCTCCTGGGTGACTTAGTCGGTTAAGCGTCCAACTCTTGGTTTCAGCTCAGGTCGTGATCTCACGGTTTGTGGGTTCAAGCCCTGCATTGGGCTCTGTGCTGATAGCTCAGAGGCTGCTTGGGAGTCTCTCTCTCTCTCTTTCTCTCTCTCTCTCTCCCTCCTCCCTCTCTCTCTGCTTCCCCACCCTGCTCTCTCTCTCTCTCTCAAAATAAATAAATACACTTAAAAAAAAAAGATGATATGTGTAGTGAGAGGCTGATTTGTCAAAAGCAAATGCAAATTAAGTTGAGTATTTAGTGGAATCTTTTGGAATAACTGTAATTTTTCAGTAAACATTTTTTCCTTCTTATGACATTTGCTGCTGCTCTCTCATGGCAAGCAGGAACCATAAAAGAACCCAAGTGTAGTGTCTGGTTTTAAAACAACTGTTAAGCTTTATTTGTAAGGGCAAATAAGAATCATGTTCTATTCTGGAGTTAATAGGAAATAAGCAAGATTTTCCCCTTAACTTTCATTACAGCTCATACAAATGCTGGTAATGCAATTATGTAAATGTGTAGCTGAGGTTTGGAATGCTGCCTTTATTATCTAACTGTAAAGTTATAAAATGTCTAATTTGCATATTACTTTTTTTCTGCAGTGGTCTAAAGCTTATAAACAAGGCTCTATTTTTTAGAGAAGGATTTAAAACAGAGGCTTCTGGCAGCAAGAATATAGAATCTTACCCAGTATTTGGCTTTGAGCTTTGGGCAGGGAGATATGTTTATAACTACATTTGGAGAAAACTACAATTAGAAATAATAAGTGTGTTAATAGCTTTTTAAGTCATTAACAAGTAGAGCCAGAGGGCTTGGAGGCAGAACTGAGCTTTGGGCCTTTCTTGGATGGTTTCCCTACATGTCTGATGTTGAGCACGTGGGGTCCTCACTTCTCCATCGGAAAAGATGGAGGTCCCTTGTCGCACTCAGAACCATTACTGGCGCCTTGGTGTCAGTTGGTTTGCTTTTTGATGCTCAGAATTACAGACTAAGTTCTTCCTTCACTGCCGTGTTGTAGCATTTTAGTAGGGAGCAGACATGGGTCAGAAAAAATGACACAGAATGGAAGACAGTGCTTGCTGCTTATATCTGTAGAATGTCTGAGCTGGAGAGAAGCTTCATTATAATGTACTATTTAAAAATTATTGGGGCGCCTGGGTGGCGCAGTCGGTTAAGCGTCCGACTTCAGCCAGGTCACGATCTCGCGGTCCGTGAGTTCGAGCCCCGCGTCGGGCTCTGGGCTGATGGCTCAGAGCCTGGAGCCTGTTTCCGATTCTGTGTCTCCCTCTCTCTCTGCCCCTCCCCCGTTCATGCTCTGTCTCTCTCTGTCCCAAAAATAAATAAAAAACGTTGAAAAAAAAAATTAAAAAAAAAATTATTTTGGGGCTCTTACTATGTGCTAGGCTCTGTGCTAGACACTTTACAAAGATGACCTCATCCCATCTCATTTGCATTTCTATGATGATTAGTGATGTTGAGCATTTTTTTCATATACCTGTTGGCTAATTGTATGTCTTTGAAGAAATGTCTTTTCAAGTCCTTAACCCATTTTATTTTACTTATTTAATTTTATTTTCCTTAGCCCATTTTATTTATTTATTTTTAAAAAAAAATTTTTTTTTTTCCAACGTTTTTTATTTATTTTTGGGACAGAGAGAGACAGAGCATGAACGGGGGAGGGGCAGAGAGAGAGGGAGACACAGAATCCGAAACAGGCTCCAGGCTCTGAGAGCCCGACGCGGGGCTCGAACTCACGGACCGCGAGATCATGACCTGAGCCGAAGTCGGTCGCTCAACCGACTGAGCCACCCAGGCGCCCCTTAGCCCATTTTAAAATCAGGTAGTTTTTTAACTGTTGAGTCATTATATGATTTTTATTTAAAAAAAAATTTTTTTTAACGTTTATTTATTTTTGAGACAGAGAGAGACAGAGCATGAACAGGGGAGGGGCAGAGAGAGAGGGAGACACAGAATCTGAAACAGGCTCCAGGCTCTGAGCTGTCAGCACAGAGCCCGACGCAGGGCTCGAACTCACGGACCCTGAGATCGTGACCTGAGCCGAAGTCGGACACTTCACCGACCAAGCCACCCAGGCGCCCCTATGATTTTTAACCATTATGCACACGTCTTTCTCTTCTACCCTTTCACTTTTGAAGCAAGGGTGTTGGTAACTCTGGGATGTCTGCAATCCCAGGGATAATAAGTGACAAAGAAGGACTTGAAATGTAGCTTTGACTCCCAGACAGGTGACTTGGTTTTGCACCACCTGCTGCTGCTACGAGCCCAGGCTTCCTTGTGTGACAGAGGAGATGGCTGGGACGCAACTGCTGTACCAGGGAGACTAATTTTTCTCAGTGTTTTGAAATGACATCTACAAGACCTGTAGTAGGTTTTGGAGACGCAGATCCCTTGGGTATAAAAAGGTTGTCCAGTCTCCTACACTGCCTCTTCTGGATGCCTTCCTTCCCAGGAATAACCAAAGAGGAATGATTTCAATGTCCTTTGGATGATAAATGGGTATAGTTATTATTCCTTAAATGGAAAAAAAAGTCATCCAAAGAATTCTCAGTTGACTTTTGAAAGAAACAAATAAGCAATTTTATACAGGTAGCCTGGGCAGATTTGTTTTTACAACACTCATTCCATTCATTTTGCAATTTTCTGTCTTTTCCAGCAGCCTCCTATTCCTGTTGACTTAGCTTTCCATTTACTTAGAAAAGCTTAGTTCATCTGAAAATGTGGAGCTTCCCTGTTACATGACCTTTTTAGTTTTTACTAAAAATTATCCCTAAACTTCCCCTGTTTTTATTTTTTAACATTCTCTTTTATCATTGTTATGTTTACTTTTCTCTTTTTACTATTTCTCATTTTTGACCTCTGTTTCTAAACTAGTTCTAGATTGAAGACAAAACAAAATCCTCAAACTCATAATGATTAAATTTTTTCCCTTGAAAAATCTTGTTAAAAAACTTTTGAAAGCTAGTGATTGTCCTTTAATAGACCTGCTTGTTTTTACCTCCAGAGAATGCCACTGAAAGCATGTATACCATGTTTTCTGTCTACTAGTAAGTAATTTTTATTTCAAGGGTTTGGCGACCACATCAAATAGCCATTTATCTGTGTGTGTGTGTGTGTGTGTGTGTGTGTGTGTGTATGTGTGTGCATGTATGTGTAATGGTTAAAAATGTGACCTAAATTAGGATCCAGTCAGGTTCAAATCTGGTGGGACCTTTGGCAAATCATCTAACTTTTCTTTGCCTCAGCCCTCTCATCTGTAAAATTGGGGGAAAATGATTGTACCTATTTTAAAGTGTTCCTGTGAGGGTTAATCAAGTTAATATATGCAAAATACTCGGAACAGTTCCTGGCTCAGAATAAGTAGCATGTGAGTGTTAGCTGCTATCTTGGAGTATAAATTCTTAACAATTCTGCTATTTGTTCTAGATGACTGTTTAATATAAGCACAATGTAGGTCATACACACAATTTAAAATTTTCTAGTAGCCACATGTAAAAAAGGTAAAAAAAACAGATAAAATTAATTTTAATAGTGCATTTCATTTAACCTACCTTATTAAAATTTTTCCATATCTAATCATTATAAAAGTTATTTATAAGATATTTTATATTATTTGTATCATACTGTGTCTTTGAAGGTGTGTATGTTACACTTACAACACCTCTCAATTTGGACTAACCACATTCAGGTGCTTGATGGCCACGTTTGGCTGGTGGCTACTATACTGGGCAGTGCAGATCTGGATTATCAAACATTAAGACAAAATTTCTGACATAATCCCTCTTAGGCCATGGATAGTTTATGTAACATCATTGCCAGACTCTTTTAGCAATGGTATTAACCTAGGAATAGGGTTGGGCTCAAGAAATATTGAGAAGAATTAGAAGTTGGTCTCAAGTTCCTCTAGCTCGGGTTCCATGCTTTCCTCTGATCTGGAACAACACTCTTGGCTACAGTCTACAGGATGTAGCTCCTATCCCTACAGGATCTGAGGGTGGATCCCACCAAAACCTCCTTCCAGACCACATTACTGTCTATTCTGTGTCTGATTCTCTCAGGACCCTAATGTGATGAAGTTTTAGTTGATTCTAGTTATTCATGGTAGTTACATTTTAGTAAGTCTTTGCAAACACTGAGTTAGCAATTATGAAACCTTGCTCCCAGGAGAAGTACAGATTTACGTTCTTGTGAGCCTCTGATCACAATATTTTCAACAACTGATAAATATATAACCTTGTTTTATTCATTTATGTTTAAAGACATCTTATTTACTGTGTGTGTGTGTGTGTGTGTGTGTTCTTGAATGAAGCTTATTTAATACTAATTTATTACTTATTACTTTAATACTTATTTATACTAGATAGGTCTTCAGTACAGTGCTGGGAGGGGGGCCTTCTAAACAGTGAAATCACCAACGCAAAGCACAAAAATGCAAAAAGAAAAAGCATGTCAGTGAATAGATTGCAGAAAGGACACTTGTTTTACAGTGTGAGAGCTGAAACAAGAAGGCAGAGATTGCCTTATTTGACCCCAGCTTGGAATGTTGCATGGGGCAACTCAAATCTTTGCCACTTTTTGTATATCTGTGAATGATCTAGGAAAGCTCCATGAGTACTGATTTTGGGGTTACAAATACATTTTAGTGAGTCGGCAAATTTGGGAATAATGAAGATCGGCTGTATTCTTGTTTGACATCATTTGCATTTTCAGAGATGCTTCCAGTGTATGTGGGTGGGCAGTTGAGAAGCTACTGGGTTCCTTCAGACTTCATCACATGGATGATTGCTCATGCATAGTGAACTGCCTACTCCCATTCCTGGAGAAGGGAGCAGCCAAGTGGGTGCACCCTGGGGGCTTGGTTGGGCAGAGTCAAGTACAAGCAGAAAGAGCCAGAGACTGAGCAAAGTTGCACCTTGGGAAAAGGTAAAAATAAAGGAGCTTCAAACAGGGACCCTCAAGTGCAGTGCATCAGCAAGGGTGGGAGATAAGGTCAACAGATGGGGAGCCCACAAGAGGAAACATTAACTGAGACCACACACTAGCCAGGAGCGAGCTGAAAAGGCCAAGACTCCTGGGGGAACATAGCTAGTGTGTGTAGGGTTGTCTCTTTTTGGAAACTGTCAGTGTGGGGCATAAGTAGATTTCTCTGGGATAAACGCACAGGGTTGTGAGCCAGGACAATACCTTGGCTCACGCCTGAGCTTACTGCACACAATCAGCAACAGATTATGCAAGAATTATTGGTATTTTCGTCTACTTTACTGTCTCATCATTAATCAAGTTGACCTGATTTTCTGAATTCACTGGGACCTCTCCCTGTGTCCCTTTCTTCAAGCTACTTTTTGTTCACAACAAACCAAAGTATATTTATATATTGTAAATGATTCTAATTTCACTAGGAAAACAGTAGTCTATTTAAAATATAGAGTGATTGTGTTATTATACAAGCTAATCCATTATACTGAACTCTCTTTTGGGTAAATGGTTTCAAAAATTTTCCTTTTTGAAATAAAGATTGTGTTCAGCCTTCTGTGTGTTACCCAATCCCATGTCACAGTAGATAGTCTTTAAGCATGTTTTTCTTTTAGCTAGGAAAATTATCTGGTTCCATTGTTTCCAAACTGGAACTGATTTTTCCTAGCCTTTATTCTTTCAGCCTCCTCTCATGGTTTTTTCCACCCTATTCCAAAACACTCTCCACACCCTACCTGTACAGGAAAATGTATTTGTATTTTGAACAAAAGTAACAAGTCCTAATGCAGCTTCCCATGTTATTGCAGTTTTGCAAAAATCATGGGAGAACATAGGCAAAGAGTAGGAAAAATAGGTCTGGAATGACATCATAAGGTACAGTGAGAAGCTTAATAGCCAAGTTGGAAAAGGATGCTAAAGAATTAATCACTAAGTTAGAATTGGGATATGATGAAGCTTAGAAAAGTTTATCCGTAATGTAGAAGAGCATTTTTATTGATGAGGCATCAGGAGACGGTATAATGGAAAATTTTGAAAAATAGAGAGCCCCCCTAACTCTGAACACTAACACAACTCCATAAATGTCACCTGTTACTCTGCCATGGTGTGGTGCGATGCAGCGGTCAAGAGTGTTGGCTCACGTCACAGTTGGGCGTAACTCCAGTCCCATCACTGTTGACTTTTTTCAACTTCAGTTTTTTTTAGTGATACATTGACCTAAATAGAAAATGCATCTAAAGCAATCAACAAGATGCATGGGGCAGGTTAACTTATCACTCATAAATTTTTTTAAAACATGTATCTCTTAAGCTCCTGCTGTGTACCATCTTCATAGAGCTCATGGTAGAAAGAGGTAGGCAGACAAATAAGCACACAGGTGGATAATGGCAGATAGAGAAGGAAAAATGCAGAATATTGGGAAAATCTCAAACACAAAAAGGTCTGACTTGATCTGGGGAATCAGGAAGGTGCCCCTAGAAAGTGATGTTGGTCTGAGGACGTAAAGGAGAATTGTCAGTTAAGTAGGTAAAGAAGGAGAAAGACCTGGGAAAGAATGTGTGTGTGTGTGTATGTGTATGTGTGTGTGTGTGTGTGTGTGTGTGTGTGTGTGTGTGTACACACATATTGGGGATCATGGACTTTTCTGGAGAACTGAAGGTTACCTAGGTGGCTGGAGCCTTGAGAATGAGTGAAGGGGTTGTGAGGGGTGAGGCTGACTGGGTGGGCTGAGGCCACATCATGCTGGTGCCTTATCTTAAGTGCAGTGGGAACTGCTGGAGGACTCTCCCCTGGGGAGGGACATGATCTGCTGTGGTCATAGCATGAAGTGGGTCAAGGGAGAATGTTTGCTCTTGCTCTCCTACAGGGAGAGCTGATGGTGTCTGACACTGAGTGGTGACATAAGCAATTGAAAAAGCCAAGAGACCCAGAAGATGTTTAGGAGGTAAATGGCAGGACTTTGATGGGTTGGATGCGGCTGGTGAGGAAGAGAGAAACGTTAGGCATGAGTCGTGATCTTCCAGACTGGAGACAGAACATGTGGTAATAGACAACACCAGTAAAGTACCAACTTTGCAGAATCCCTTTGTCATTTACATGCAGACATATTTCACAACTCTGAAACCACAGTGTACATGTTTTGTATTTATTTTTATTCATGGAAGAGCATCAATATTAACATATATCTATCTATGCAAACGCACATACACAAAAATAGTAGGTTTGCCATGAATGTTCTAAACTAGTGAAAACCTTTATTTAGCATTACTATATATTTAAGAAACTTGACAAGTTTATACTATTTATATTATTTCTAAGCATCTGTCTTACATGATTTGCTTATAGGCTTCTAAACAACGGCAGGGTGTTAATTCTCCCCATAGAATGAAATTTGTGTTCTTAGGATTTAGCGTCATGTTCAAGGCCCTGAGTCACTTTTGCTGCTTATCTCCAGCATTTCCCTGCTCATCCTGAGCATACTATCTTTTCTTGGTCTTGATCATGTTGGTCCCTCTGCCTGGGGTGTCCTTTCAACTTCTGCTCTAACTGAGCTTATATTCATCCTTCAAGAGCTCTTTGAAATGTCACCTTCTCTCTGGAGCTTTTCTGGATTCTTGTCAAGTTACTATATTGCTTTGTTCTGGCGTGAGTCTCCTATCCTATCAGCCTCCTTTAGATCAATAGTTTCTAAAACTTATTATTTTTTTTTTTTGCTGAGTCTTCCTCCCCATCAGTAAACATTGTTCAGCATACCCTTTGATTTAAGTTGCCTTTCCCCAGAAGCAGATCCTGAGATAAGGATTTGAATGCCAGTAATCTCTTTTGGGAAGGAATCCCAGGAAGTGTCTTGAGGGAGTGGGGAGCTGAGGAAGCCGGTATGAGATGCATTTCTGAGCAGGTAACCACCACAGGTGACCAGGGCTCATTCCCTGTGGGACCTCTGAGAGGCCTGTACAACATGCTCGGGGTTGTCACACCCGAAGGCAAGGACACTGGAGAGATGGTCCTCTACTGTCAGTCAGTCAGTGGTTGATGGCTGCTCCCAGGGACAGCACTCCCCCCAGCACTTTTGGCTTGGTCTGGCCTGCTCTGCCCCTGGGCCAAATACACTCTTCAGCCTGAGAGCCTGAGAGCCTGAGCCCTGAGAGCTGCTCAATGCAGGAAGGTTGCAGCTATTTGCATTTGAAATCTGTTCCTGCCTAGGTGCCTAGGGAAAAGTGAAGGCTGAAGACAGTGAGGGTGTCTGCAATGCCCTGTGTATATACCTACTGTATTTTCTTATTTCTGAGTCATACAGAGCAATGAAAGCTTCTTCCTTCTCTGAAACAATTAAGAGGACATGGTATTTGAGAAGGGAAAGAGCTATTACCAGAGGGGAGTGTGGTAGGGAACTTTTTTATTTTTTTATTTTTTAAATTTGATTTGTTTTTTAATTAAATGTACCTAGTGTTTTTAAGCTAATATATTTTAATGGTGAACATATGAAAAATCAGGGTCTAGAATTTATAGTGGTTGTAGAAGGAAAAGTGAAAAATCACAACACTCTGGAGTCTGTTTTTAGTGTGTTAGCGCCACCAGCAGAAGGAAGGGGTTATAAAATCTTATCATGGAATATGGGAGGCATTAACTGCATAGTTATACACAGGAGAATTTTCTCATGAACAACGTCATGCAAAGTCTGTTTAATGAAGGACTCTGAATTTGGATGGGGCCTTAGTTTAGGAATGTGTTACTAGAAGTCATAAAAAATAGCAAATGTATTTACATGAAGTATATGCATCAAAGCAGTCTTATTTGCTTTTTTTCCCCAGTAGAGCAAAGAGGAAAATGATCCTTCTCATCCCATTGTCCATGTGTTGGTAGTATTCACTGTCCTCTGATTCTTTTCTACTGTGCTGTCTCTTCACTCCCCCTTCTTATTCCCTCTCTCTGGTACTGGCCGCTTTTTCAGATGATGTGATTTCTGGATTTGTGGAGTATATCAATTTTCCAAAAAAGGAATTGCTATTGAATTGCTGTCACAGTGCCTGAGTTATAAAGTATTTAGGTGTTTTGTTATCCATACACATATGGAGGAAATATTTTAAGTGGAGAAAACGTATATAAATTGTCTTCTTCATCTGCACAGTTCCTATCACAAATACCATTTAAAATCAAAGGGAGGTAGAGTCTTGATGGGCTTGTGTTACTTTAAAGTACTTTCAAGAACAAAAGCAGGCCGCTCATTGGCTGGTTTTCCCGATTCCAAATCCTATTCCCAGCAGAATGCCAATAGCATCCAACAATTTAATTCATTATTATACAAAGTCCAAGTGAGTGAAATTTTAACCTCTGCTTCTAACCACTTGTGTTGGTTTTATCTGTAATTAACTTAGTGAAAGGCATCTGATGACAGATTCTCCCTTGTGCTCCAATTACCCAACTTATGAGGTCCTTTGAAGAATTTAAGTTAACCATTTTATACTGAAAAGAGTCATGTGGTAGAGCAGGAATATTAATTAAGAATTCTAGGTGTTTCAAAAGGAAATCCCAAAGGGCATTATTGGATGAGCCCACAAGGGGAATGTTTGTTAAGTCTTGACTGGTGTGGTTAAGTCTGGGGCATATTGTGGTCAAAAGAACATGGCACCGAAACCAAAATTAGCTTCAGAGTAACTTAAATCCATTACAGGTCTCAAAAGCAATGCTCTTTAAAATTCCTTTTCCCACTCCTCTCCCACCCACTGTGCATCTTCTCTGCAGGTGTACCTGGATCTTTATTTTTTAAATGGCTTTCACAGAGGAAAACTTTTCTAGGCCCAGTTCTGCAATTTTCTATACTCTTCTCCCCTGCCACCTGCCTGATTCTGCCTACAAAGCCCTAAAGGATCAGTCTGGCAAAAGTGAGAGCTCCTTGTAGGGCAGAAATGAGGAATACAGACTGGGTAAAAGAACCCTTTTTATACGGTGGGAGAATGGAAAAGCCAAGGGATCCTCATTAAATAATCTTTGTACTTAAGGTATACAGATACAGGTATAGGATTGTTGTTTATCTGACAGCACCAGGGGGGCGTTTTAATAATAGCAGACATGATTGTCCTTTATAACAGCCACCCCAGTACATTTGAGAGATGCATCCCAAAGTTCCATTCTATAATGTGACTCTTCCAGAAACCCTTCTCAAACCTATTCATATTTTAAAATTGTGTCACTCATGAGTTCCACAAGTTAAAGACAGTTTGTGAACTCTCAGATTTGGTAAATAACTCTACACGCTAGCTATACCTTTTATGATTTCCAGGACTTCATTCATTCTTCCAATGCTCTTTCCTTCTTTTAATCTCTCGTGTTTGAGAAAATGCCTTCTTTCTCTTTAGCATTTTTGTCAACCTCCTTGGTCTTCCTCCAGTTTGGCTATGTTTCCTTTAAATATGGCAATCAGAATTGTCCACAGTATTCCAGGTTGTATGAGTCGGTTTTGGATGAGGAAGGACAAACTTGTGTGATTTACTTTTAGCATCCTTTTTTTTTTTTTTTTTTTTTTTTTGCAAATATCCAGCACTATTTTTGTTGCTATAGCTTTTCAAAGGACCAATGTCTTTAAAAAATACGCCACAGTGATTCCTACTCCAGTTTCCTTGGTCATAACCAATGTTGAGACTGTCATAACTATTCTTCTGGAAACATGGTTTGGACTAGTTGTTGTACTTACCTAACTTGTACCCACATAAAATATTTTCCTTCACACCCTGAAGATTATAATTAATCTTTGGGATTTCATCTAGGAACAGTTTGGTGGGAGTTCTAAGATAAAGGACAATTCTTTTCTTTTCTTTTCTTTTTTAAATGTTTATTGATTTTTGAAAGAAAGAACATGAGCAGGGGAGGGGCAGAGAGAGAGGGAGACACGGAATCTGAAGCAGGCTCCAGGCTCTGAGCTGTCAGTACAAAGCCTGATGCAGGGCTAGAACTCAAGGACTGTGAGATCATGACCTGAGCCGAAGTTGGACGCTTAACCAACTGAGCCACCAAGGTGCCCCAAGGATAGTTCTTGACTGCGTAAGTATGAATAACATAATGGGTGGAAGAAGATACTCTGAGAGAGAGATGAAAGCATGTATAGTAGGATGAACCAGTGAAAGCAGAATTTGACTTTCAGAAGACCTTTAACAAAAGACCTGTAACTCCACACATGTTTTATATTACTTGGTAGAACATTTTACTGGGAAGAGAAAATTGAGTAAATATAGGAGGCAAACCCTATTTACAAGAGAGTGATTCTCCTTCATTCTGCCCTGGCTTCTTTTGATTGAAGGGAGGGTCACACAATGAAAGCTGAAGTTTGCTTATTAAGCCAGTGTAGGTCATAGACTATAGCAGTGGCTTTAGAAGATGGTCTGGGAGCTTCAGGGGTTCCCAAAAGAAATTCACAGGGTCTGTGACTGAGCCACACAGGAGCCCCTAATCACACAGGTTTTGAAAAGCAGAGAATTTTTCCTGGCTCTGTCAGAGATAAGGGAGACTACAGAAGAAGAAATGGTTAGAGATGCAATGTTGCTGATTTGGAAGATGGAGGAAAGGAACAAAGATGGAGGAAAGATGGGTGGCTTCTATAAGCTGGAAAAGGCAAGAACATGGATTTACTCCAAGAGCCTCTCAAAGGGATGTATCCCTGCAGACACCTTGATGAGGCTGTTTTATTGGACTTCTAATCTAAGAAATGCAAGGTAATAAATTTGTATTGCTTTAAATGTCTGAATATGTAGTAATTTGTTATATTCAACAATGAATACAGCTAGTTCTTCATTTTCTCTTTGTGTTCACTATTATCTGTGCTTAGAGTATGCCACCTAAATTAGTTGACCAAATAGTAAGATAGGAAGTCAAAGAGATGTATATTGCTTTCCTCTGTCCTTCATGAGCACCCCATTAGAACTCATTTCTAAGTCTTTGATACTAGAGTGAGTGAGGAAGGAAGGCAGTGTTCAGGGAAATCATGTTAAAATCTTGCCTTTTCTTTTGGTGAGTAGGAAGAGAAGTAGTTGAAGAGTCTTAAAAATCACTTAAATCAACGAAATCATTTATTGTGGTTATTGAAGGTCCACAGATAAATTTTAATTTGCCAAAGAAAATGGGTCCAAAGGAATGTTCAAAAAGTATTTGTTAATATTTGAAGCCTTGGCCCTGTAGGGGAAAGGTCGAAGTGGGATGAGAAAAGAAACAAAAAAAATCACTGAGCCTCTTGGAGAGAGGTGAGGAGTTTCTGTTTCTTCACCCTTATGCAATTTTGTTGACTGCTAACAATATCTAGGGGGAAAGACCAGCACATACAAATGCAGCGGTGCAAAGGGAATAAGGCAGTTACTCTGGATGCAAAATTAGAAGTGCCAAAGCAGTTTGAAGCCAGCCAGGAGTTTGCCAAGCTGTGAAGGCATCAATGCTTGCTATTTCTAGTGATCCACCTGGTTTGGGGACCAGGACAATCTCAGTTTACATTCAGCATTTAAATTTTGACACTTTGAACGCTTTGTCACTGATTTTTATTTCAAGTAAATCATTTTTTTGTTGAATGATTTGCTTTACATTACTAAAGGGTACTTTTTATTCAACTTAGGGCCCACAGTTTTCCTGGGAGATGGCAGCTGGAAGTCAGGGGGAAATTAGGCTCACCTGCAAGAATTTGACTTTTTAGATTCCCCCCCCCCCCCCCCCCCCCCACCGCTGTGTCCATTCAAAGCCTATCTGCGTTTCATAACTCTAGTGGAAAGGGAACACTGATTTGCCAAACCTCCTGGAACATGCTGGATATCATGGTAAAAAGAATATAACATCTAGTGAAATTGCTAAGCAGGGAGTTTAGAGCTACCACCTGAATCACTTGTGTCTCACCCAGATGGTGTCCCAGTTACAAATTTCTATTAGGAGACAAGAAAAGCAAACCTTTAACCAGCTGCACGTTTTATTTGAAGTCTCAGGACACTTAGAAAATTCCTCATGAGTATAAAGAGGTTTAATTGTAAGAGCAATGAATTTGGAGGCCTGCAAGGAACCAGAATGGGCAGGAAAAGAGTTTTCTATGAGGTCTAAATTATACTCCCCACCTAGAGTTAGCTTGTAGAAAGTCAGCGTTTTAACTAGTCTTGGCTTCCTTCTGCTGGTCTAGAAGATTCAGTTAAGTCGCTAATTTCCAAGGCACAAGGAAGTTCTATGAACTCTATCTCCCATCTAATGTTTGTACGCTGAGGGTTCTATTTCTTCTATTTCTTAAGGTTCCAAATGATACTTTAGACAGTATTTTAACTGTAAGGTGACGTTGTCAGACACTGTTTCATAGGCACATGATCTCAATTAGCATTAACTGCGATCAAATAAACTGTAAACCCATGAACAGGGAGTAAATGCTGGTGTTCTGACCTAGGAGAATAATGTCTAAAATACCAGAAGAAGAATGGAAAAAATGTAACACCTCGTTAAATATAATGTTTTTACGCTGTGATTTTTTTCTGTAACTCTGAAACTGAGCATTCAATAAATTTTACACAGGATGGATGTACTTCTATAAAAACCACGTTCTTCCCTGTGCAAGAGGATGCTGATGAAATGTAGGGGGTGGGGAATATAAGAAGCGATGAGCTTATTGGAAGCTGCTATGGGGAAGTGCTGCCTTAGCTTGGACCCATGGATAGAGAGCGCTGGAACAGGAATCAGGAGGTCTGGGTTTCGGCTTTTCTTCATCCTTAGCTAAAGAATGAGCATGGTCCTTAATAATTCCTCATGTGAATTTCTTCCTCTGTAAGATGGTATCAATAACACCTGCCCTCAGTGTTATTTTTGTGAAGACTATATTAGATAAAGGAAGCAAAATATCCAGCATAGCGCTTGACAAGGCTGGCTTTATTTTATTTATTTTTCTTATTTTAGAGAGAGAGAGAGCAGGGGAGAGGGAGAGAGAGAGAGAGAGAGAGAGAGAGAGAGAGAGAGAGAGAGAGAATCCTAAGCAGGCTCCACGCTCCACACAGAGCCCGATGGGGGGCTCTATCCCACGACCCTGGGATCATGACGTGAGCTGTTATCAATTCCGACGCTCAACCGACTGAGCCATCCAGGCTTCCCAGGACTGGCTTTATTCTTCTTTAGCCTTAATCTAGAAACAGGGGTAGTAATCCTTATTTCATCCCCTCCTCTGAGCACTCCCTCTATCAGCCAAAGATTCTTCAGCAACCCCCCTTCCCCCACTTTTTTTTTGAGAAAGCTAAATATAATCACTACTTCACATACCATCGACTATGATGAAGACAGCCATCTTAAGAGAGATACAGTCGTGATAGCAAAGTGAGGGGAGAGGAGGGGGAAGAACTCAGGGGAAACTATGCAGTGGAGGTGACCACAGTATGGGCAGAAGGGTCAGTGCTTGGGAAGAGGAAAAGGAACGCAGGTTTCCTAGGGACCTTCTCCTTGATGTTGTTACTTGAGGTAAGGCTTGCATGGCCAGGGGCTGTTGCCCTACTTCTTTCTTACCTTAAGGATCGGTGGGTGTTGTTTACCATTTAGATGTTTTTGGGGAAATATAATTGCTGTAAACCTATGAAATTGTATCAAATAAATCTAAGCGATAGGGAGAACACGTTTAATATTTTAGGGATTTAACGGTAAAAATCTCTGAAATTAGTTTGCGCGAGGATCCTTGGCACACGAACTGAGTGTTTACAGTTCGTGTTTCACTGGGCATGTCAAACCCTATCGGAATCATCTGTTCCTGCTCAGTGTCAGCAATCTCAGACGTGAAAAGGGGGCAGACATGTTTGTGCTTGCAAACTTTTTCCTTAAATACATTTAACAAAGAAGGTGTATGCCTGCCTTTGATGCTTCATCCTTTTATTGATTATATCTTCTTGGCAGAAAAAAATTCCCCTTCAGTTTGATCTGATAAGGTCTGAAACAGGACTCAGGTATGCAGTTTTATTTCTACCTTCTTCAAACCTCAAAATGTCAGTGGTAGTTTAAAAAAAATGTTTGTTTTTTCTTATTTTTTGTTTGGCCCATACTAATACTCCTAAAAAAAAAAATATTCAAACTCAGCAGGCTGATCTACTTAGCTGTAAATTTTGGCCCGGTTTACTATCTTCAGAATCTTCCTTGGATATTTTCAGTGTATTTAGCATTTTTCCTAAATGTGACTGTAGGGTCATCCACAGTGTTTACTCAGCCATCATAATCTGTTTTTGTTTTACTGTGTTTCAGAATTCTCTGTGGTAAACACCCAAAGGTTTTGACATCCTAAATTTCTTTCAGCTTTGAGAAATAATTTTTAAAAGAACATTCTAGAATTAGAGTAGGCATACTCCTCATAAGTATACTTTCTGAATTTCATTTTATTCAGGATCTGTTGATTCACTCTTCCATTTAGGTAGGAAATGCTTCATAGCAATTACATCACTGATCCTGATGTAGATGGATGTTTGTTTTTACCTTCTGCTTTCCACAGAATTCATCTAGGACACAATTATGATGTGTCCTCTGCTTTTAATTACTTGCTTGTTCAATGAGGATATTAATGTATATTCTACCAGACAGAGATAAGCTGTTTAGTGTACATAATAATAAATGTCCTGGGGGGTCAGAGAGAGAGGAGTGGTATGAATCCTCAATATTAAAGCCATAGTGAAGTTGGTTTAGCTTTCAAATTATCCATTCACTTTATTTCCCTTTTGCTCCCTCAAAAAGTGCTATCTTTATCAGTCAGTTTAGACCCTTATGTTGCAGTAACAAACAGCTCTGTAATCTCAGAGGCTTATAGTAACAGTGATGTATTTCTCATTTGTGTAACACGTTGGAAATGGCTTGGTTATAGCCCTCTGTTCCGTGTCTTCCTTGCTCTGAAGAAGCAGAGAACATAGACCGATGGTAGAACCAAAGAATAGCTCTCAAAGGTTTTTTCAGAAATGGCCCATATCACTTCCACCCACATTTTGTCAGCCATGGCAAGTCACATGGTTAAGCCTATATTCATGGAGTGAGTAGTAAAGTCTTCTTGCAAGGAAGGGACCAGTAGGGTTGGAGTGCGTGGGAAGGAATTGGTATGGAGGAGCAGAAAATAGTTTGAAAAAATAATTCAGTGTATTTTCTAATCCTTGTTAATACCTCTTCACATGTATACACAGAGAAACATATACAGGAGGACTGTAAAGTAATGAGCATGATTTTCCTTAAAATAATCTTATCTGGATTTTTAATCTCTGAATAACAGATGTCTCTTTGACAAGTTTTTCAACTTCTCCAACATTATTCAAAGGCCTGTGAATATTATTTGAATATTCTCAATCCTTTGTAGATTTGAAAATCGGAAATGGCTAATACTCATTTGTAGTTAATCTGTGTATTAACTTTAAAGTACTTATGGCCCTTGTGACATTCGGTATGTGCCAGTTAGGCTTTTACTTTCTTTGTGGTTGATTCAGGTGACTAGAATGGATCATATACTATTGTATGCCAAAGTCAATTTTAACTAAAATTTTAGGTTTTCTTCTATTGTTCATGAAGTGATAATGAAGGCTGTTCCAAAAGGTTGAGTTCCAATAATATTTTGAGCAATGGTTGTGTAGATTAAAATATGTGTATAATATTGGGAGGTGAAAAGGTCACTTAGATGCTTATATTTTTGTTGATTTTATAGAGAGTACAGCAAAACCAGGGATAATGTGAATTCTGGTAAGTTTTGACTGTGGGGTCTCATTCTCCACTCAAGGAGTAAGGTTTGGTTGGGGGTAAGGATTCAATATACTGTGCATATTTAAAAAAATAATTTGTCTATTTCTGATGCAGTCTAATAAGTGAACATAGTTTTGTTCAAATAGTTTCTAGAAGATAGAGTGGAAAAAAATTAGCTTTCATTAACTTTGCAATAATTCAATCTAGCTTTTGTGAGGTTGCAATTTTTGGCTCCTATGGTTTAGTTTCTTTCCTGTAATAATTACAATATTCTATAGTATTCCTCATTTTTTTTTCTTTTCCTTTCTCTTTTTTAAAAAGAATTTCAAGTCCCTTGAGAAGATGAAACCAAGTCTTTATAATCCTGGCATATACCCCATAATATTAGGAATTATAATGACAATATCAATAATGATTAACATATATGCATTATTTATAATGTGCTCAGTATTATTTTAAGCAGTTTCTCATTTTAACTTATTTAAAGCTAGGAGCTAATCAATTTATATTATTTTAACTTTATAAATGGGAAAATTGAGTCAAACAGAGTTAAGCTTGTTCTTTTTTTTTTTTTTAATTTTTTTTAACGTTTATTTATTTTTGAGACAGAGAGAGACAGAGCATGAACAGGAGAGGGGCAGAGAGAGAGGGAGAAACAGAATCTGAAACAGGCTCCAGGCTCTGAGTGGTCAGCACAGAGCCCGATGCGGGGCTCGAACTCATGGACCGTGAGATCATGACCTGAGCCGAAGTCGGACGCTTAACCGACCGAGCCGCCCAGGCGCCCCAAGAAGCTTGTTCTAATAGCACGATTAGTAGGTAGTTGAGTTCAGTAGGCTTCCGACCCAATGCTCCTGCTGAAACTACATATGCTGCCATATTTATGTTTGTTAGTTCATTATTCATTCGCTTAGAAAAATACATTAGTCATTAACTATGTGTCAGGCAGTATCTCAGGCAGGAGAAAGATAAGATCAAAGATGGGGCACCTTGGTGGCTCAGTCGGTTAAGTGTCTGACTTTAGCTCAGATCATGATCTTGTGGTTCTTGAGTTCAAGCCCCGCATCAGTGCCGAGCCCTCTTGGGACTCTTTCTGCCCCTCCTACACTAGGAGGCATGCTCTCTCTCAAAATAAATTAATAAACTTAAAAAAAAAAAGGATCATAGTATTGCCCTTTAGACCTGACTCAGCCGAGCTAGCTGAGGAGGAGAAAGTTGAATGAAGTTTTCCATTGTCCAGTCTTGAAAAAGTAGCAATCACTCAGAGAACCAGGAAGAGACAGATGTCCCAGAAGAGAGAAGGAGGCATGAAAAAAAGTAGAGAAGCAAGAGTAAACATTTGGTAAATGCAAGTACAACTATGTTCTGGAGTGTGTTAAGCAAAGTGGTAAGACAGGGAGAATAGGAAAGCTAGGCAGAGGCCAGATGATAGCTGGTTTTCACCGTGCTAAGGATTTAAGGCTTTAACTAGAAATGATGAAGGGAGGCTTTGGAGAATTGTAAATTGATGACTTCTCAGTGTTATCCTAAGAGTTTTCCTATACCTTCCAGTGTGGTTTTTCTCATAATACTTAGAGCATTCAAAGATGAGTACATTAGTTAAACAGGGATGGTGGCACATAGCTTTATGACATTCCTACAAATCAGGTCAGAGAAAGTTCTGTGTATTGGACAGTCTACAGTTCAAGACAAGGATATACATTAACATTAAAAGATGGAAAGAAAGCAGAAAATGAAGTACAGAGTGTACCTGGTTTAAATATACAATGTTCTTGAGGAATGGAGTTGCCCAAGAAATTGCTGGCCAGCCAATGATTACAAAAAGGTAACTTTATTTGAAAATCTACCTTTGGAAGTACATTTATACTTAAATTGTAATAGCTGAGAAGATGTATTTGGTAATGTTTCAATACTTTGTTTATACCATCCATGACCTCTAGGTTTGTAAATCTATCTTTAAATGGGCACATTTTCTGAAAATATTCTGGAAAATAATTCTCTTTTGATTGTGTGGATAAAGAAGTGAAAATCCATGTTGAATTTTAATCCAGCTAAACACTGATTAAAACAGACAAAACTAGAGCTTTTCTTCATTCTTCCTGACACAACATAAAAGGTGATTGATATATGTGCATCCTAGATGGATGAGATTACAAATGTGTGACTGCTACGCTCCAGGCAAGTTACATTATGTAAACCAGCTGGACTGATGAGGGCTCACTGTGGTTAACATGATAAAGAAGAAGGCATGCTTTTCTGCACGTTCTGCTAATACAAAATGATGTGATTTCTAAAAGATAAAAATGTATTTACCCTTGGCAGGCTGCAGCATGCCAGATAGGTATCGTTTTAACATTACTGGTGCAGTGATGGAAATGCTGAAGGAGAATTCAGAGTTTCTGGTTAAGAAATACATGTACAATCTACAAAATTCTTCATTCTTTTGGGGGCTTATCAATACCTGACATTAGGCTGGATTTTTTTTTTTTTTTGTCTTTAGTGGATCTGACTTAAAAGCGAATCCTTGTTAGTTTAAAAGCATTACAAATTGTGTTAGCCAAGTACTTATTGTTGTAATAACATTAGCTTTAATAATTTGTCATGCTTGCTACAATTTGGGCAGATACTGCCCCCCGTTTCTGCAGCTAAGACCCCACACAAATGCCAGCTTCTTTGTAAAAACTTTCCTGGTTCCTTCCACCTTCTCATTTGTATAGATCTCTAAAAAACCTACTTGTCTGTTGAATGAATTATATTATTATCCATGTTATGCATATTAAAATTTTTTAATGGAGATGTAATTTACTGCCATAAAATCTTTCCCTCTTTGAAGTGTAAATTTCAGTGGTTTTTAGGATTCGAACAAAGTTGTGCAATTATGACCGCTATCTGATTCCAGAGCATTTTCATCACCCCACAAAGAAAGCCAGTACCCATCAGCCATCACTCAGCTTTCTTCTCTCTCCCCAGTCCCTGGAAACCACTAAACTACTTTCTGCCTTTATACATTTGTGTAGTCTGGACATACCAGATACATCGAAGCATACAAGTTGTCGCCTTTTATGATGGTCTTCCTTCCGTTAGCATAACGTTTTCAAAGTTCATTATGTTGTAGTGTATCAGTATTTCATTGTTTTCATTAGAAAACAGTATTCCATTGTACGGCTATACCACATTTTGTTTATCTATTCATCAGTTGATGGATATTTAGGTTGTTTGTACCTTTGGCTATTATGACTTATGTTGCCATAAACATTTGTTTACAAGTTTTTGTGTGGAGCATGTTATACATTTAAATATATTTTATTAAAATGAAATTTTATTTATTTTAAATATTTTTTTTTCTTTTTCAAATTTTGGTTTTTTGAGGGAGAGAGAAAGCATGTGCATGCAAGCAGGGGAGAGACAGAGGGAGCAGGAGAGAGAGAATCTCAAGGAGGCTCCACACCGAGCACAGAGCTCAGCATGGCACTAGATCCCACAACCCTGGGATCATGACCTGAATAATATAGTATTTGCCTTTCTCTGGCTGACCTATTTATTTTTATATGTTTAAATATATTTTGTTAAAGTTAAAACATTATTCATAGTTAAACATTTATTTAGAAATGACTATAACCTTAAATACTTAAGATCATAAAAAACATACTGTTAACATTTTGGTTTATCTTCTTTAGGCTTCTCTAGTTACTTGTGTTACTTCTCTGTTACTTGCATTTAAAAAAGCAAATTTTGGGGGGCACCTGGGTGGCTCAGTCAGTTGGGCATCTGACTTCGGCTTGGGTCACGATCTCACATCTTGTGGGTTTGAGCCCTGTGTTGGGTTCTGTGCTGACAGCTCAGAGCCTGGAGCCTGCTTTGGATTCTATGTCTCCCCCTCTCTCTGCCCCTCCCCACCTGTGCTCTCTCTGTCTCTCTCTCAAAAATAAATAAACATTAAAAAAATTTAAAAAAGTAAAAATAAAAAAGCAAATTTTGTATCAAAATATGCATACTGTTCTATATTCTACTATTTTGTTTTACTTTTCTTATAGTTTATATGGTGTATATATTTCTGGGATAGGGTTTTTAATAATTGTATACTACTCTATATTTTATTTTAATATTATGTTACATTTCTGTACATTATAATTACAATTCTTATGGTAAGTTACTTTGATTTATTTTTCATTTTATCCATTTCCTTCCCTTCTACTCCTAGGTAGCAAGTATCTACAGTGGTAGCTTCTTAACAAAAATTTGCTGAAATTAGTTTACAATATATATGGATTCATAGAACTTCGGATTTGAGAAGAATCTTAGAAGTCGATTATGAATAACATGGGTGATACAGTATTTTGGTTAAAAACGGGTTTAACTAATGACTACAGTCTTGGCTCTTAACCTTGCATACTTAACCAGCATTCTTTGATTAAACCATTTGGGCAAATTGAAAGAAGAATAATAGGAAATTTGTTCCAAGTCAAATTATAAGTAAGGTTTACCCATTTCCTGGATACCTATATGGTAAAATTTGCAATTGGGAGAGAGTCAGTGAGTGATTTTGGTTTGGCTAGTTTAAAGCTAGCTTCATTAGTGAAAATACATATTATCTTCTGAACTTATAAAATGTTCAGCAGTCATTAAAAAAAAAATCTCAGCTATTATCAATATTGTCTTGTCAGGTAGCCACGGGTTATTTCAAAAGAGTAAAATGTATTTGTTTTGCATGTTGGGTCCAAGATGTTAGAATATGAAGTTTGGAATATGAAGTTTAGAATATGAACTTCATATTCTAACATCTTTGTTGACACTTTGCTGGTGAGTCATAGTAACATCACTAATTGTACGTTGCCAGGTTGATCTTGTTTCAACTTTTAAAAATGTCATTAATCCCAACTAGATTTAAAAATCACCTAGATTGTGGTGTTGTAATACTATCTTCCACCATAAGGATCCAGGGCTTCTCGGAAAAATGGTTGATTCTAGGTTCTGGGGCAGGACAGGCACAAATGAGCCTGCAACAACCTGTCATGTCAAATTTCAAGGAAGCCATTAGAGACCACTGGGGCTGGTGGCCACCGGCAGCAGATTTGAAGAGGCCAATTCGCTGGCCAAGGATGGGACCATTTGAGCTTTAATGAAGATTTTAATTGCTAGAGTATACCTCATCAAATACATTTAAATCCTTAAGTTCACTATTAAGAAAATAATTGGTAATTTTTGAAAGATGATAGGGAATGGATTTATTGTTTTGAAAACTGGTTTTAGGAAAAAAAAAGGGAAAGAACCACGCATTTATTTTGTCTTTCCGTATAAACTGCTCTACTGGTAACAAATAGTAGACGAGAAGCATTTTTTTATAAAAGTATTCCAATGAATAAAAACAACTGATAGGCTTATAATTGTGTTGCAACACACACGAGAAAGGTCTAGGCATTGAACTATTAACATCACAAGAGAGAAAATCAGACATGATATGCCTCCTGATGAAAGCATACACTACTGCCTATAGTCTTCCCCAAGGGATCAGGTCAGGTTGATCAAGGCCCTGGATTCTGTGGCCAGTTTGCCGGAAAAGAGAGGGCAGAGAAGTTTGCTGAACTTGCATTGCTCACATGCAAACAAATACAGACAGAGGGAAACCCTGCAGTTTAAATAGCTTGGGGTCTTCCACAGATGCACTGAAAGAAGGGGGTAGAGAGGGACACTGGCAATCAAAGTGACTTTAACAGACATGTTGATTTTTTTTTTTTAAATTGGGTAAGACTAAAGTATAGATAATGCCTGGGGCTTATGTTCGTGACAGGACTATCAAATGCAAGGAAGCAATTACCATAAAGGCAAGAGGTGTTGTGTTTGGGATGGGCCACATAGTGGGTCTTATGAGTGGTGGGTAAAGCTGTAGTTCTTGACTTGGGTGAGGGTTTCAAGGGCATTGTCTTAATTTCCTATTGTTTCCAGAACAAATTACTGAAAAACTAGTGGCTCAAAACACAAAATTAACTATCTCACAGAAGTTCAGGTGAGCTTGACTGGATTCTCTGATGTGGTCTCACAAGGCTGAAATCTAGTTCTTGGTCAGCTGCACTGTTACACTGGGGGCTCCAGACTCATTCAGGCTTTTGGCAGAATTCAGATCCTTGTGGCTGCAGGGCTGAGGAACCTGTTTTCTTGCTGGATGACAGCCAAGAGCCTCTCTGAACTTGTCAAGGTTACCCACATTCCTTTTACATTGTCCCTTCTATCCGCAAACAGCAACTGTGGGTTGAGTCCTTTTTATGCTTTGAATCTGTCCCATGGCTCCTTCTGCTTTCCTCTTCTGTTATTTTATTTTATTTTATTTTATTTTATTAATTTATTTTATTTTATTTTTTAATTTAATTTAATTTTAATTTTAGAGACAGAGCACAAAAGGAGAAGAGGTAAAGAGAATTTTTTTTAAGGGATTAACATGTTTGTTTGCTTGTTTGTTTATTTTTAAATTTACATCCAAGTTAGCATATGGTGCTATAATGATTTCAGGAGTAGATTTCAGTGATTCACCCCCTACATGAGCACCCAGTGCTCATCCCAACAAGTGTCTTCCTTAATGCCCCTTACCCATTTAGCCCATGCCCCCACCCACAACCCCTCCAGCAGCCCTCAGTTTGTTCTCTGTATTTAAGAGGCTCTTATGTTTTGTCCCTCTCCTTGTTTTTATATTATTTTGCTTCCCTTTCTTTATGTTCATCTGTTTTGTATCTTAAAGTCCTCATATGGGTGAAGTCATACGATACTTGTCTTTCTCTGACTAATTTCACATAGCGTAATACCCTCTAGTTCCATCCACGTAGTTGCCAATGGCAAGATTTCATTCGATTGCTGAGTACTACTCCATTTGTATATATACCACATCTTCGTTATCATTCATCCATCGATGGACATTTGGGCTCTTTCCATACTTTGGCTATTGTTGATAGTGCTGCTATAAACATTGTGGTGCATGTGCCCCTTCAAAACAGTATACCTGTATCCCTTGAATAATACTCAATAGTCCAGTTGCTGGGTCATAGGGTAGTTCTATTTTTAATTTTTTGAGGAACCTCCATACTGTTTTCCAGAGTGGCTGCACCAGCTTGCATTCCCACCAGCAGTGCAGAAGAGATCCTCTTTCTCCACATCCTTGCCAACATCTGTTGTTGCCTGAGTTGTTACTGTTAGCCATTGTGACAGGTGTGAGGTGGTTTTGATTTGTATTTCTTTCTTCTTCTGTTTTTAAGGGTTCATGTGATTACATTGGTCCCACATGATAATCCAGACTAAACTCCCTATTTTAAGGTCAGCTGACGAGTAAATTCAGTTCTATCTTCAGAGCCCTTTCACAGCAGTACCTAGATTGGTGTTTGACTGAACAATCAGGAAGCTAGAATCCTGGAAGAAGGTCTTTAGAATTCTGCCTTCCATAAAGTGTTTTTACCATATACATTTGTTTGTATCATTTTATGTGTTTGTATTTTATTTTACAAATATAAAGGCTAAAAAATCATTGAGACATGTAAACTGATGCCTTCTTGTGATATTTGGAAGATACTCATCAAAGGTGCGTACTTTTCTTTAGGGGGAAAAACCCCAAAACAAAAAGTGGTTTCTTTTCTTAGCTGACAAAAATTGTACTTTCACCATGTGTAAGGATGGTAAAACATGTAAGTGTAAAAAAAGAAAATTCTGGAATTTGCTTTTTTTTCTTTTTTTTACTGTAACTCTAAAACATTTGCAATAAAAGGTTAAAGGTTATGTCTTAATAAAATTTACAATTTTATGGGGTTATTAAGCATGGCTTTTTTTTTTTAGAAAGAGAGAGAGAGAGAGAGAGAGAGAGAGCATGAGCAGGTGGAGCAGAGGGAGAGGGAGAGAGAGAAAGAGAGAAGGAAAGAATCTTAAGCAGGCTCCACGTTCAGTGCAGAGCCCAACTCAGAGCTCTATCCCATGACCCGGGGATCACGACTTGAGCCAAAATCAGAAGTGGGATGCTCAACTGACTGAGCCACCCAGTCGCCCCTAAACACGGCTTTAAGGGTTTGCAGTGAGTTCTGGGTTCATAGGATAAGACTGTTTCTGTTTCAGCAATCCTTTTATAAGAGCCTATGCTCCTTTGGTTTTCTTGCCACTTCATAACTACTTTTTGGAAGAGCTGTCATTACAGTTTTTACTAACTTAATTGGTATTACATCAAAATTGATTTACACCAGAGATAGGTAGACTTTTCCTGTAGAAAGGCCAGATAGTAAATATTTTAAGTTTTGTATGCCATATCATCTTTGTTGCAGATATTCAATTCCATCACTGTAGCTCAAAAGAACATAGATAATACATAAATTAATGGGGATGGTGGATTTGGCCCAAGAGCCATAGGGTACAGACCCCTGTCGATACATTTAAATATTTCTTCTATTATTGTGTGTGCTTAGTATTTTACTAGTGATATATTTTCATTTCCCTCATTTGTATGAGCAGATCATACAAAAATAAAAAATAGAGACAGATACAAAAATGTATATTTTTCTTTAGTTGTAGCATAAAGATTTCAATATTAGAACCAGTTTTTCAAGTATATGAGTTATGATAATTAAGATAAGTATAATTCTGTGTCAACCTTCTTACTCATTTATTCATTCAACAAATATTTATTGAGCACGTTGTATGTGCCTGGCACTATCCTAGGTCCTGGAGATAAGCAGTTAACCAAACAAAGTCTCTGCCATCACCATACACAAACTCTAGTTCATCTGTCATTGATGAAGTCAGGAGTCTAGGATATAGTAAGCTTCTAATAGTTTGTCCCTTACCTGCAGTAGGACAGCATATGAATACAAATGATAACGCACTTTTATTGTTCTATTTAAATATTGTTTGCATATGTTTTCTCATAAATTGTTCAATTACTGTTGAAAAAAATCTCAGGGGCTATGTTATATGTTCACTACATTTTGTTTTCAAATTTATGCTGGAATATGCTAGGAATCAAAATTATTTTGCAAAATTTACCATGTAAAACCCATTGGAGACCTGGGCAATGTACACTTTCTTGTCTTCAAGTTGTATTGTGTGCATTTGAGAAATACTGATTTCATTGTACATGCTGCTGTGATTGAAATCAACCCTTGTTGAAGAATCAGTTGGTGATGGATGGACATTTTGACAACTTAACTTGAATTTTACCAATGCATAGAAGCCATCAGTAAGTTTTCTTTGAAATTTTATTTTTATTCTTTTGAAATTTTTATTATTTCTTTGAAATTTTCTTTTAATTTTATTTATCATAAGCAGGCTACATGCTTGGCACAGAGCTCCACAAGGAGCTCAATCCCATGATCCTGAGATCAGAAATCAAGAGTTGGATGCTCAACCGACTGAGCCACCACCCAGGTGCTCCTTGGGTGAACTTTTCATACCTAGACCACCTGAAAAGGCTTTATGCTGCCCTTTCTCTAGTACAAGATATATAAAATTCTTTATATATAAAGTATGTGGTGCATACCCATTTTTGGTTTTCAAAAAATTTATTCTTCTTACCTAGGGAAAACAAAAAGATAAAAGACCCCCAAATTTACTATAACTCTATACAGCAGTGCCCCCTTGTCCACAGTTTTGCTTTCTGTGGTTTTAGTGACTTGTGGTCAACTGCAGTCCTGAAACAGATGATCTTCTTCTGATGTATCCTCAGAAGGTCAATAGTATCCTAATGCTACATCACGATGCCTGTGTCATTTACCTCACTTCATCTCACATGTGGGCATTTATTGTCTCACATCATCACAAGAAGAAGGATGAGAACAGTACAATAAGATCTTTTGAGAGAGACAGAGACACATAACCTTTACTACAGGATATTGTTACAGTTGTCCTATTTCATTATTAATTACTATTGTTAATCTCTTACTGTGTCTATAAATTAAACTTTATCATATGAATGTATGTATAGGAAAAAACATAGTGTCTAGGGTTAATGCTATCTGTAGTTTCAGGCATCCACTGGAGGGTCTCTGAATGAATGCCCTGCAGATAAGGGGGACTTACTGTGGTTAAAACAAAAAGTCCAACTTTGACCAGAAATTACAGCGAGTGCACAAAGCATTAGGCATTCACTTTTTATTGCATAACTGACAGTTAGGCTGTGATGAGAGCCTTCATCCTTAAGCCTTTCCTGGCATTGAATTGAGTGCATTACACGTTTCCTGCAGTCATGTCCTTCCTCACGTACTTTTACATGAGTTGACATGCATAAGCCTAAATGAAAAAAGACATTGAGTTACAGCATTACGTCCTCAACCCCATGTTTACATTATATTTATATATCATTTACAGATATGGTTGGAGAAACTTTATTCTAAGATCTGAATAAAAACAAGTTATTCTGGTGGCATTAGTTTTTACTCTGTTCAATATTGGTGGGGGCGTGCATGCTCGCATTAACACAGTGTTTTCCTTTCTAAAAAATATATGACCAATAGTTACACTCTATAAATAATGTGAACTGCAAATTTGTAGAGCTTTTGGAGTCCCTCTCTAAAACCCCAAGGTTCTGCAGAACAAATCTGAGAGATTTGATCTAAGTCAATCCCTTTATGTTCTGGATGTGGAAAAGGAGGCCCAAAGAGAAGGTGTGTCCAGTGGGGCGGCCCTGAAGTCAGACCAGGGCTCCTAACTGCGGGCATAGTGTGTTCTTCATTGCCATGGTTTGACTTTGCATTCAACAGGTGTTATAATAACTGTAATTTACTTAAAGCCCTTGTGACATTGGTATATTCCAGTTAGGCTTTTACTTTCTGTGAGGTCAGGTCAGCAGAGTCCAGTGGTAACAGGTGGCATTGTGTGAGGGTGGACCCACTCCAGAAGCAGCTTCGACAGGCCTTTCTGTGTTATAGCCTTCTGATTAACAATGGATATTTTATGAATTAACATATTGGTCCCAAATTTGGGTTTCCATTGCTGAATCTTGTTCATTGGCATGATGGATGTTGGAAATAAGCTCTAGTTCTCCCAGATGAAATTAAACATATTTTGAACATATGGATTTGTTTCTATTCTTTATGAACAGTGTAAAGAATCCATGGGAGGTCTGCACTGCTGTTTTTAGGGATGACAGTCATTGTTTGATTCCCTAATTGGTCCTCGGTCCAGACACTGGACCTGATTGCATGTGATTGCATGGTGCCTCTAGGGACAGCATCCTGCCTCAGAAATCTGGCTGAGTCTGCTTCAGGTGAATCAATCTTTCTTTCTTTTCTTTCTTTCTTTCTTTCTTTCTTTCTTTCTTTCTTTCTTTCTTTCTTTCTTTCTTTCTTTCTTTCTTTTTCTTTCTCTTTCTTCTTTCCGCTGCCGTGGTTCTTTGTGACTTCCTGGGAAATGATCCATTTGTTTTCTTTCAGCTTCTTTCTCTTGCTGATTCTACTGCTTTTGGGACACAAAACATCACAATCAGTCAGGCCCCAGTACCATTCCTTATTAAATAGAGCAAGATCCATAGGTATTTGTTTTTCCATGGTTGGGGAGGAAAGATGGATGTTTGACCTTGAGGCTTGGAGCTTGGGGAGTTCGTGTTCAATCAGAAATTTCAGGGGCGCCTGGGTGGCGCAGTCGGTTAAGCGTCCGACTTCAGCCAGGTCACGATCTCGCGGTCCGTGAGTTCGAGCCCCGCGTCAGGCTCTGGGCTGATGGCTCGGAGCCTGGAGCCTGTTTCCGATTCTGTGTCTCCCTCTCTCTCTGCCCCTCCCCCGTTCATGCTCTGTCTCTCTCTGTCCCAAAAATAAATAAAAAACGTTGAAAAAAAAATTTAAAAAAAAAAAAAGAAATTTCAGATGTTATAGGCTGAATTGTATTTCCACAGAATTCATATGCTGAAGTCCTAACCTTTAGTACTGCAGAATGTGACCGTATTTGGTGATAGGGTCTTTAAAGGTGTAAGTAAGTGAAAATGAGATCGATTAAGGGGCGCCGTGATCCAGTATGTCTGGTGTCTTTATAAGAAGAGGAAATTAGGACATGGAACACACAGAGGGAAGACCATGTGAGGGCACAGAGAGAAGACGGCCACCTATAAGCCAAGGAGAAGGCCTCAGAAAGAATCCAACCCTATGGATGATGCCGTGTTCTTGGACTTCCAACAGAACTGGGAGACAGTACATTTCTATTGTTTAACACCTCCAGTCTGTGGTACCTTGTCAGGGCAGCCTGAGCAGCCTATCACATCATTTCAGTTTGTTTCCAATTCAACCTCCCTGAGCCCTTTCTTTTATCTGTTGCTGGGACTTTGGCTCAGGTTCTGAATGCTCACACATTGGAACTGAGGTTGAGTGGGTGAGGTGCCTTCCAACGTTGGGTTTTGTGCTAGAATCAGTTCCAGGGGGCAGTGCAATTCCCAGTTGGCCCTTCAGGCAGCACTGGCTTCAGGAAAGAACGCCCCTCAGACTGCAAATGAGAAACTCCCTGCAGCAGCTCCAGGGCCTGCTAGGAAGAGCTAACAGAGATGTAACATTCTGGATTGTTTTTATTCTCCTCTCTGCAGGTGAGGAAAACTCTTTCTGGCTCCAAGTTAAAAACACACTCCCAATACCACAGGAACTAAGATGAGTTCTCAATTTTCTGTTCTCAGTCCCCACTGATGGACTGGGCCCAAGGCTGGTGCCTTTCCCAGCTCCCAGCTCCCAGGGATTTTCAGATCCCTGAAAATCTGCCCTATCAGTGGTAGAGCAAGCTGTCAATAAACCCCAAATTGACCCCAATATTAGGAGGAGAAAATTGTATCTATTTCTTTTAAAATGCATCTTCAGTCCTTACAGTCTTAAAGTCATGTCCAGGGTGAGACTGGAACATGTCATGTCTGTTTCTACCTTTCTTATAATATTTATGATTGACTTGCCCTCTGTCTGTTGTCAATGATGGATGATGCCCTGCCTTCACCACCTACAGTTCTGTTAGCAGTCACTTTGGATATTCAGTTCACTTAAAAACAGTTAAGTAAATCATGGGTTTTCCAAAAGAGGGACAGTGTGGTGAGATGAATCAGTCCTTGGTCTACTTAACATAATTTATGTGTCTACCAATCTGGGACCTATCAATTTTTCATCCTTTGGTATTGATGTGTTTTTCATTTGGAACATCACATTTTTAAAAAAAAAAATGTTAATTTATCTTTTGAGAGAGAGAGAGTGCAAGCAGGGGAGGGGCAGAGAGAGAGAGAGAGAGAGAGAGAGGAAGAGAGAACCACCAGCAGGCTCTATGCTGTCAGCACAGAATCTGACATGGGGCTTGAAACCACGAACCACGAGATCCTGACCTGAGCTGAAATCAAGAGTGGGACACTTGACCCACTGATGCCCCCAGAACATCACATTTAAAGGAATATATTGTTTACAGCAATAAAAGATTACTATTTAACTTCTGTGACCCTTGTCCATAAAAGTGGAGGAACTTTACCTGTTTTAGCTTCTTACATGTGATAGACATAGAGGAATAAACCAATTGTTCTGAAGCATTCAGTAAATGTGGTAAAATCACACACAGTGTGTAAGCTTCCCATAATTTATCAATGCATTCTAGCTCCTAGGATCCTGTGTCATTAACGAATCATTCAGAGCTGCAGAGTCTAGCAAAGAATTCATAACTGATAGAATCTGGAGATAAAAATGACTAACATAGGGGCACCTGAGTGGCTCAGTCGGTTGAGCATCTGACTTTGGCTTAGGTCATGATCTCACGGTCCGTGAGTTTGAGCCCCACATCGGGCTCTGTGCTGACAGCTCAGAGCCTGGAGCCTGCTTCGGATTCTGTGTCTCCCTCTCTCTCTGCCCCTCCCCCGCTCATGCTCTGTCTCTGTCTCAGAAATAAATAAACATTAAAAAAAAAGGAATTAAAAAAATGACTAAAATAAAATGCAGGTGGATAAACAAGGAGTTAGACAGTGGAGCGAGCCTCTCACTCATCTCCTGAGGAGCTGGAGAGGCTTCCTGGGGGAATCCATAGTTCTACCTCTGATTGAGTTCGGTTCATGCATCTCTGAGGTCCTAGTCCAGGGCTACAATTCAAGTTATCTGGGTGGTTAAGTTTAGTGAATGCTTTTTCCTCAAGTCCTGAAGGACATAGGCAATTATAATGCGAAAGACATGTTAGCATTTTCATACTTTTTTGTGCGTATCCAGTGGTTTTTCATGTCATATGACTCGTTTGTGTCTGAGTTAAGTATTTGAGTCAGGACTGTTGCTGAGGGTACCAGTGTATCTTAAGTTCATTTTTGGGATGAGAAAGTGGATTTAAATCCATTTCCAGTAACACAAGAGAAACAGTGCCCGACAAATTTCTGACTGGAGAAAATAGTTGTGGGGCAGTTATTAATTTGAAAGAGCTGGCAGAGAGCCAGAGGAAGAAACTTTGTGGAGGACAAGACTCAACAAAAGGAAGTTCCAAAATTATTTAAAAGTTGTTTTAAAGCAAAAGAGAACTAGAGATGAAATATTTAAAATGTAATAGTAATGAGAATGGTAACAATTTGAGCTGATGCTTCTATCCTGGGAGTTTACTTTGCAAAAGGGACCACTCTCCATTGTTCGTGTCTGTTGTTTGGAAAACAACGTGCATCTTAAAAAATGGATATGACTGCTCATATGATTGATGGACCTAGTTGTTATGGTCCGCTGTAGAAGGAATAAGTCATAGACTTGAGCAATTTTTTGCTTTCTGATGAAGTGATAGAAAAGACCATATATTGGCTTAAAGATTTTGCAAATTAAATTCTGAATTAGCACTATGGCAGAATTTATGTGTGACATGAAAACCGACATTTCCAAAGAGTGGAAGTGATTCAGAGGATTATGTTTACGATTGTGGAAGCAACCGTCAAATGTAATTAAAGAAGCCAAGTGTCCTAGTGACTAAGGGCATAAATGAGATTTATGGAATGCCGAGATCCCTGGCATTGCTTCACCAAACTCAGCCTTTAGGGAAATAGCATTAAACACTCTGAATGTTGTAAAGATACTCCAACAGTAGGTAATTCACCTACCACCTCCAAAGCCAGTCATCTAGGTTATATTTAAAATCACAGCCTTCCAGGTTGTGCAATAAATTCACCGAAGCCCATAAATTGTTGATTTTATATAGAATGAGTATAGAGTTGGTCTTTATTTCCAGGGCTGGATATCTGTAGGGGACTCTTCCTTTTCCAGTAACCAGAGGGAATGTTTGCCTGCAAAGGAAAGAAGGATGGTACAGTTAACCTGAAACCTTATGATGAAGGCTCATTTATTTTGATACGAGTTTTCACCCAAGATCTGTTGGGGCTTTGACTCTTCCTTTCTCCAGCCCTCTCTTTGCCTTTGTCCACTGTCTGTTCTCATTTCTTTTCAATATGTGGTTAATACTTCCTGCATTCTGTTAGGCCCCTCAAAGGGCAAAGGTGAAGCACAGGAGAAATATACGATCACTGACAAGACTCAGAGCTGGCTGCAGTCTCTGAGGCCCGAGTCCCACCAAGGAGGCTCCCCCTTGCTCCATACAATGAGTCTCCCGTCTCCCTTCTCTGTAGCAAGATGCTTCCACTAGCCCCCAAACCGTGCTTGCAGATCACACACAAACTACAACCCATCTTGTCACTTCCTAACAGGACAGAACTTCCATGATGCCTCTTGGACTCACTAGCTTAGTAGAAAATTACTTCCAAGCAATGTCAGCTTCCAAGAGTCTTGGGATGATAGAGGCTGTCTATATTTGAGAAGTTTTTCATAAGTAATTTTATTGAATAGAGAGAAATCATATTCTTAAGACCTCAATACAGTACATAGCATCAAGAAAGGAAAGTAGAGGGGCACCTAGGTGGCTCAGTTGGTTAAGTGTCTGACTTCGGCTCAGGTCATGATCTCATGGTTGGTGAGTTTGAGCGCCACATCGGGCTCGGTGCTGACAGCTCGGAGCCTGGAGCCTGCTTCCGATTCTGTGTCTCCCTCTCTCTGCCCCTACCTTGCTCATGCTCTGTCTCTCTCTCAAAAATAAATAAGCATTAAAAAAATTTTTAAAGAAAGGAAAATGGACTTAATAGATTTAAAAGAATACCCCACATGGCTAAGGTGCTTGGTTGGGTGGGAGACTAACTGCTGTTTTATGTCTTTATTTTGTTTTAATGAAATAAAACTAAGAGTTTTTTTTGTTTTGTTTTTTAATCATGTGGGGCAGAGTCAGACCCTTTGCACATTTAGACAGCAGGCACTGTTTCTCAAGACTATAAATTCTGTATTCAGTTTAGGAAAGAGTATTTTTGATTGAGGTTTACACAGTATTTAAGTTAATGGAAAACATGCTTCCATTGCAGAGTATTTCCACCAGAATTGCTGGATTCTGTACAACAATCTGTTTCTATTTTGAAAAAAAAAAGTGGTGCTGTCGTATGACCTAAATATTCCTTTTCACTCTCATTTTACTCTTCTACATTCATGTGTTTCTTCTTCAGGTATATTCAGATAAATGGCATTATGAATTCAGATGTAAATATTTCCTAGTGGTATATATGTTTAATGCTTCAGAAGAAAAAAAATATTATTTTGCTTAAAGTCTAAGTTTCATTTCACTGTAAGGAGGACGAGCTCCCATTACTGCTACCCAAATGATACTGGGATTGGAAAGAGAGAAACAGAGTGTCTTAGAGAGTGACTTTGAAACCCTGTATGAATTCACGTTTTCTGAGTAACAAACCACCCCAACGGTTACAGGTTCAAAATAGTCTTTTTTCTTGAACGAATATGGTTTTCAGATAAAGGTTGGTTGATCTAGCTGGTCTTGGCTAGGCAGCTCTGTTTCAACTTGTGTCCAACTGGGCTTGGATTCTTGCTTGTGGCTAGATTTGTCAATGAGTGTTAATTCTGGGGTCCCATCTGGAGACGCAGCAGCTACTGGTGGGGACTCTTCTCAAGGTCAACCGAAATTCAGGTAGACGAGCAGGAACATGGTTTAACCTTGGAACTGGCACACTGTTACTTCTGCCCATATATTGTTGGCCAAAGTGGGTCATATGGCTATGATTAAGATCAACAAGGTGGGAAAATTTAGGGAGAACTGCAATGTTAAGTGGTAGGGATGTGGAAACATTAAAAGGAGAACTAGGAGCCGATAATTCAATCCATCAGAAACCCCAAGTCATTCTCCTTTTCCTGCAGGTAGGAATGTTGTCACTGTGTTATCCTCTCTTCTCCTCTGGGGAAGCAAGACATAAGATGGAGACAATTGCTCTTAGTAGTGATTTGCTTTGATCTCTAGGGCACAGTTCTTCCCAGTGATTCTCAAACTTTGGTGTATGATAGGATTACTGGTGAGGTTGGTAACAATGCAGATCTGGGTCTTATTCTCCAACTTATTAAATCAGAATCACTTTGAGAGGGCCAAGTCATTTACATTTTTAGCAAGTTCCTCTGGTAATTTTGATGTGCTTTGATGTTTAAGATTCCTATCACTAGAATAAGGTTAATTGAAGTGGTCAGCCTAGGTCTTGAACTTGATGGGACCCTGGAAGTTTCACAAGTATGATAGATTGTACTACTGTTTGTAAATAACTGTCCCCCCTCCTCCACCAATTCCCCTACACATCCTTGTTCCAGGGGGGTTGGACTTAGTAATGTGATGGATTTTGGTGAATGGAATGTGGACAGATATGACATACTTCCTGTTCAAGTAAGATTTTAACCTTGTTTATGTCATTAGACTTAATGAGTTTCTGCCTCTTGAGTTTCTGCCCTCTACCATGAGAAGAATCTACCTTAGGCGGCTGTGTAGTATAGTCACTACAGCTGCCTCACTGTAACGTGAGAAAATAACTTTTAAGTGTTATAACTGGCCAAGGAGATTTCAGATTGTTTCTTACCTGGCATCATTGCAGCAAAGCTGACAAACATAGCCAATAACTAAACAAGGTAAATACCAAACTGGGACAAAAATGGGGTTCTATATTCTTTTCACATACTACCCCCAGATTTATAGATGCCTTTTAATGACTTATTTGAAGCTGTATTTAATGTTTGTTTTATCTTGACTTACAAGAAAATGCTGGCGAAGGGGAAAATTAGCTTATAAAGGGATTTAGCCAGAACCTGGAATGCTCCCAGGATTGGTCTTGATTCTGAATTTCCCCCCCTTAGGGCCTCTATCTGTTTTTCCCTGGAAGAGTAGGAGTCTTTGCTTTTTTGCTGTTTGGTTAATCAGTAGCAATAACAACTAACAATAAATACTGGTACATGCCAGGAGCTATCCTAAATACTTTCCGGGTACTAATTTGTTTACTTTTCCCAACCACTCTAGGAGGAAGAGACTATGATTCTGATTTCATGGATGGGGAGGTGAGCTTACATAAACTTTATAGCTAGAAAGTCATAGTGCTGCGAAGTCTGACTTCAGAAGCTATCTCTCTTGACTACTCTGTTGTTGCTTCTAGAAGAAGTTTTCAACACATTTCACTCCTCTTTATTTCAAACAATGTAAATACTCCTCCTAGAAAAGTAAGTTGCCTAATTTTCACCTAGAACAGAAAGATTCCAGATCTCAGAGATAAAGTGTGTGTACAATTTATTTCCTGTCTTTCTCCCTGCCCATCATTGTGGTCTAGAATACTTCTTTTTTCCACAAACTCCTTCATCAGAGAAACAGAAATTATGGCTTTGCATTTCATTTTCACCCAGAAACCTGAAGGTAGATGATACAATTTCTAGAATAAAATATACAACACAACACATTTTTACATATTCCATGAATTCATGGCAATGAGATACAGCTTGTACTGGGTAAAGTTGCAATTTAAAAATTGTGGAAAACAATATCATCTATTTATTCAGGGCCTATTCTGAGGTGTTTTACATATATTAGCTTTACTTCTAATAACAAATCTGCAGAGAAATTATTATTTTCTCTTATGGGCAAGAAGATTGAGTCTTAACAAAATTACACAACTATGTGATGGAACAACAAATGAGTCAGATTTTTATGACTGCAAATTCTGTTGTCCTGGCCTCCACACCTTATCACTTCTCTTACTTTGAAGAAAGGATTTAAAATTTATTTTTTATTTAAGGGGGGGGGCAGAGGGAGAACCCCAAGCAGGCTCCATGCTCAGTGCAGAGCCCACCATGGGGCTTGATCACATGACCATGGGATTATGACCTGAGTGGAAATCAAGAGTTAGAGGCTCAACTGACTGAGCCACTCAGGCACCCCTAAGTAGGATTTAAATATAGCAAGAGAGTTCCCATTCCTAAAAAGAAGTTGCTATACTTTTTACTGCTCTTTTAATATTTGTCCAAGCCTGGGCATATATATTCTAAATCTGTGAGCAATCTGTCCTCTGCTGCTTTTAATGATTAAGTGGAGAACAGTTTCTTATCTGATTCCTCTAGCTGATGTCACTTCACGTTTCTATCCTACAAGGTATAAAACAGGAGTTTGATCAACAAAATTGTCCCAAAAATCTATGTATCTGTCACATTAATTCTTTAAAAAAATTTTTTTTTGATGTTTCTTTTTGAGAGAGAGAGAATGAGTGAGCATGAACAGGGAAGAGGCAGAGAGAGAGAGAGGGAGGGAGAGAATCTTAAGCAAGGTCTGCACTGTCAGCACAGAGCCCAACACGGGGCTCGATCCTATGGGCTGTGAGTTCATGACCTGAGGGATGCTCAACTGACTGAGCCACCCAGGTGCTCCCCTATCACATTAATTCATTGTAAGAAGACAATATCCCTGGAAGAGGGCCCTTTTGTGTTTGCTTGTCACGTTCTCTGAAGATCTATATTAGCAACATCATCTCTTTTTTAGGTATTAAGAGAATAAGAAAAGCTGTTTGAATAAACAACCATTTTAAAGAATCTTGAAATTATACACTGAAGGAATATTACAGTTAAACACAAAAATGCATCCCATAAATGTTTTTTGGCTAAAACCACACATTTCCGTAAATATTAAAAAAAAAAAGATTAAAGGCATAAGAGGAAATTGATTTCCAATCTCTTTCCATTTAAAGCCCAGAAAAATGGGAACAAATGCAAAGATCCAGGGATGTTGGGAAATAATATGGACATATGAGTAAGAGTTCTCCAGGGAATCAAACCCATTAGGGTGTGTGTGTGTGTGTGTGTGTGTGTGTACATAGATTTATTATAAGTAATTAGATCCTGTGATTATGGAGGCTGGCAAGTCCACAATCTGCAGGATGGGCTGGCAAGCTGGCAACCCAGAAGAGCTAATGTTCTGTTTTTGTCCAAAAGCAGGGTACTGTAGAATCTGGAAGAGCTGACATTGCAGAGGAAATCTGAAGACAGTCTGCTGGAGAAATTCTCTCTTGCTTGGGGGATGGAGTGGGGAGGGGAGCCAGTCTTTTGTTGTATTCAGGTTTTCAACTGATTGCATGAGGAAGCCAGTCTTTTGTTCTATCCAGGTTTTCAACTGATTAGACAGAGAGAGATTGAGCAAGTGAGTGTGGGGGGAGGAGCAGAGAGAGACGGAGGCACAGAATCCAAAGCAGGCTCCAGGCTCTGAGCTGTCAGCACAGAGCCCGACACAGTGCTCGAACTCACGAACCATGAGATCATGACCTGAGCTGAAGTTGGAAGCTTAACTGACTGAGCCACCCAGGTGTCCCCAAAACATTTTTTTATAGAAACACTCATAATAATGTTTGGCCAAATATTTGGGCACCCTGTTGCCTAGCAACTAGACACATAAAATTAACCATCTCAGTGGGTATAAAGAGGATCCAGTCATCCATTGGTGGTGTTCAGGCAGGGTGAGGCACCACAAGTTCATGGAGCAAAGCCATAGAAGAACACTTTATTAAACCTGGAAAATCAGAAAATTCTTATAATAAACACCTGCCAATCAGGTCTATCGTCAGAAGTTGTGACATAGAGTCAATCATGTCTTGTAGCACCCAAAATGCAACTGGAATATTGTTATAAAACATATTTAAGTTCTGAACCCAAGAAATAGGAGAACTATGAAAAAAGTTGGAACAGAATATTTTTATGTTAGGTAGACCCAATTAAGTGGCATAGCCACCAGGTAGGGATAACAGATCCTGACTAATATGATTTGAAAATTTGCTAATGACAGAATTCGAAACCGGTACCATGGTCTCCATATCCAAACCTTCCTTTAAATTTCCTTTAAATTTGAGCCTCCAACATAGTGTCTACAGAAAGGGCATTTCAGGTCATGAGAAAAATTGCCCTTTTCCAGATTTTATTTCCTTCTTACTGTCTTAGTTTAAGAAATCGCTGTAAATGGAGAAGACGTCCTAATGAATTCTTGCAGGAAATTACTCCAAAATTGTTTGAGATCATTAGTTATTCTGTAGGTGAGCATCTTTCACCTTAGGAAAACTTAGAATTAAACATTGAAATATTCAGTAGGGCCAAATCTATAGTATCAATAATTTATGTGCTGCATTTGAGATACTCTATTACATTGGTATCGTAAGTATTTATATTAGCTAAGAGAATTTGATTTATGTTAGTCAGGATGGGCTTGGTTAGGTTAGGATCACAAATAACCCCCAAACTGAAGAGACTTAGAAGTTTTTCTCTGCTCATGATGTGTGTTCCTCAAGGACAGGCAGGAAAATATGCTTTAAAAAATTAAATTAATTTTATATATTTTTTCTAGTTTTACTGAGATATAATTGACCTATAACATTGTGTATGTTTAATGAGTACATGATTTGATACATATGTATATTGTGAAAGGATTGCCACAAGGAGGTTAGTTAATATCCATCACCTCACACAATTACTATTTTTTGTGTGTGATGAGAACATTCAAGATTTACTCTCTTCATAACTTTCAAGTATGTAATAAAGTGTTGTTAACTATGGTCACCATGCTGTGCACTATATGCCCAGAACTTACTCATCTTATAACTGGAAGTTCGTACCCTTTGACCAACATCTCCCCATTTCCCCCACCCCTAAGCCCCCTATAATCATCATTGTGTTCTCTATTTCTAAACAGAGAGGCTTTTTCAGATTCCACATATAAGAGAGAACACATGGTATTTGTCTTTTATGTCTGACTAATTTCACTTAGCATAATGCCCTTAAGGTCCATCCATGTTGTTGCAAAAGGCGGGATAGGAAAATATGGTCATACTGTCCTCATCAGGGACTGAGACTGATGGAGTCACCACCATCTGGTGGAATGCTGATAAATGTTTCTGGGGAAGAGAATATAGCACTGGCTCTTGAAGTTTTCTGACCACAAAGCAACACATGTTGCTTCTGCTCATATTTTATTGGCCACAACAAGTCACATGGCCAGACCTAACTTCAAAGCACATTTTTACCATGAATCTGGAAGGAAGGAATGTGGATTATTGGTTATTAGTCTTAATGCCAACCATCAGTCATTAAAATAACATTAGATAAGGATTCTAATTTAAAATGTGTAACCTGTATAATCAATTTAGATTTGTGGTTTTAAGGTCAAAGATCAAAGTTTATGAATAGTATTGTAATATTCAAGAGAACTTGATGTCCAGGGCACCTGGGTGGCTCAGTCAGTTTAAGCATCCGACTTCGGTTCACCTCATGTTCATATGGTTTGTGAGTTCAAGCCTTGTGTTGGGCTCTGTGCTGACAGTTCAGAGCCTGGAGCCTGCTTCGGATTCTGTGCCTTCCTCTCTCTCTCTGCCCCTCCCTGGCTCTTCCTTTCTCTGTCTCTCTGTCTCTCTGTGTCAAAAATAAATAAACATTAAAAAAATTAAAAAAAAAAAAGAGAACTCGATGTCCATCATATGATTTTAAGTTTATTATATGTAGAATTGCTTAAACATATGAAACATTTTGAATTTTTTGTAGGTTGGACAATTAAGTATCCAAACAAACAAATGCAATTAAAAATATTTAGGGGAGCTTGGGTGGATCAGTTGATTGAGCATCTGACTCTTGATTTCGGCTCAGATCATGATCTCAGGGTCGTGGGATCGAGCCCCTCATCAGGCTCTGCACTGAGCATGGAACCAGCTCGAGATTCTCTCTCTCTCTCTCTCTCTCTCTCTCTCTCTCTCTCTCTCTCTCTCTCTCTCTCTCCCTCTCTCTCCCTCTCCCACCCCCCCTTTATATACTCTGTCTCTCTCTCTAAAAAATAATTTAAAGAAACTTAAACTAAGTTTTTATGTGTGTTTATAAATTAATCTCAGTCTCTTGAGAAGTAACCATTACTGTTTCTTTGAGTTATTAATGGAATAATAAGTTATGTCTGTTGCATTTAAAAGTATAAGAATGATTTGAGGGGCACCTGGGGGGCTCAGTCGGTTGAGCATCTGACTCTTGATTTCGGCTCCAGACATGATCTTGCAGTTTGTGGGATTGAGTCCTGCATCTGGCTCTGTGCTGACAGTGAGGAGCCTGCTTGGGATTCTCATTCTGGCCCTCCCTTCCTTCTCAAAATAGAAAAAATAAAAAAAAAAATAAAAGAATGGATTAGGTTTATGAATTTATTACTCAAACAAATAAATATTAATTTTTAAAACCAAAGTAAACTTTTGAAACAAAGCTATCCTTTTTGTGTATCAAATTCTCACATTTAATACTAGTAAGTGCTATTATAGGCTTCCTTTTTTTTCCTTTCTGAGTACCTAAGCCTGTGAAATGATTATTATTAACTAAAAACATATATCACAACAGAGGAAGACCTGAAGATGTGGTTGGCTAGATTACTAACAGAATGATTATCTTTTCTCTTTAGCGTATGTAAATAAAATTTTAAAAAAAGAGAATGTTTTAGGAGAAAAAAATATCATGTTTTCAGTATTCCCTAATGTCTCTCTTTTACAAGAATAATTGCAGTACAGGTTAAGTTGATGGCAGTTAGTGTAGGTAAAGTACTCACTGGAATTGGATGTGGGTAGAAAAGGAAGAAAAATACGGTATGTGATGAAATCCACTGCTTAAAAGTATGGGCCTATGTAATGGTTTACCTCTGATGAGTAAGAGCAAGTAAGATACTCAAAAACATATGACACAATTTGTGTAATGTGTGTACATATATTTATTTATGGCTTCATCTGAACCACAAAAGAAATTGTAATGACTTTGCAAAGACCACAAATCTTTTGCATACAAGTCTAAGTGTCTATTCCATGTGGCTTAAGAATATGTGTAAAGCTCCCATATGGGAAAAAGATCTTCTGATACTCAAACAAACAAAGAATCAAGCATCAAAGAACCTACTGAAAAGTTTGACAAATATTGACAAATATCACAAAACTTTGAATTCCAGTTTTAATGACTACATATTTTGCATTATCCTTTATCATTTTATATTAGAGCTGTTCAGAACTCCTTCCAAAGGCTGTGGGATTTAATATATGATTATACTGTATGTACAATGCATACGTGTGTGTATGTGTGTATATATCAACATTCATTTCAGTTTGCTCCAATTTACATATCCTATTAGATGCTCCAGTGATTGGCTGTTGCCCTCACAGTGAAACTAAAGAGGTATCAGCTCTCTTGAAGTAAATTCCAGAACTTTAGAACAATGATTATATATTTGATTTCTACAGTTTATTTCTCCTAAAGTGTTTATTTTAAATTAACTCCACATTGAAATGAGCAATTACGCTAATGGCTGACCAGGCTAGTTAGGCTGACTTTGCCTTAATGTCATTGACAGTAACAAGGAAAGAAAGAAAGACAGAAAGAAAGACAGAAAAAGAAAGAAAGAAAGAAAGAAAGAAAGAAAGAAAGAAAGAAAGAAAGAAAGAAAGAAAAGGAAGGATGGAAGGAAGGAAGGAAGGTAAGAAGGAAGGAAGAAGCAAGAAAGAAAAGAAAGAAGGAAAACACGGAAAGAAAAGGAGATAACAAAAGGAAGAACAAAAAGAGTGACTTAAGAAACCAATATTGCATTAAACTTGGGTCAGCGCGTAGCGTTGAACTCGGCTCTTCTTTCTCCTGGGATACTATGATGTGATACTCGGGGTCCATATATTGCCACAGATCCCCTTCATTTGCATGTGGCACTTCACAAGTCTCAGACCATGGCCCACAGGCTAGATTTGGCCCATTACAGTGTTTCATTTGGCTTGTGCAGTGTTTAAAAGAATTTTGAGCCAACATATTGAAATTAGAAGCTTTCACGTAAAAATCCAGATTTCTGCCATCTCTCAAGAAACTAGGAGATCTGGAAACACTGGACGCCCATGACCACATTGCAGTCTATGGATGGCTGGGTGTCTGTTGCCCTCTTTAGACAGATCTGTGTTCTCCACGGTCCCCACCAGTTCCTCCTCCTTCACAACACCGAGGGTGTCCGTTCCCAGTTACTCTTCTTGCTCTGTTTCTCTTTTAGTAGAAAATAGTTCTAACAATGTCTTTATAAAAAAGTAGGTAAAAAATATGGCAGTATGGTAACAAATGTGAATTTATATCTTTAAATTAGATTGTTCTTTGTGGATTCTCTTCTTATTTTCTCTCTCCTACGCTGAGAGCCAATTTCTTTTTCTTATCTTCCACTGAAGTTGAAACAGTGATCTGAGAAACTGTTGATCAGTGTAAATACCAGAAGGTTCTCAGAGGCATGTTTGCTGCTTTGCTTTTTCTCCCAGAGATCAGATAAGATTGGGCTTGGAAAAAGTAAGGGAGAGGGGAAGAATGGAGAGCAAGTAGGAGAGGGTACAGTTTTGGCTCTAAGCTTTTAAGCCCTCTGGAGTGGGCTTGGGGGTGTTGGGAACCTGCACTGTGCAGGCCACCTTTAGTTTGCCCTGTTAGGCTCTGCCAGCAGAAGGAGCAAGATAGAGACAGCAAGGCTGGAGGAGGCTGAAAGGGCTTGCTGCTTCTTGGTTTCTGTGGACTTGTTTCCTGGAAGTTCTTGCAAGCATCGCCCTACCAATAGTCCTTCACCTGGGCAGCAGCAAATCCTTTATGACATGGCGGCTGAATGGGGTCTTCAAGTTTTCCCATACTTACCAAACCAGCTTCACGTGTGACCCTTTCCTTTCACCCCCCATTGCCTTCTTCAGAGGACTAACTTCCAGCTCATGGGGGCCTCTCCTGCAGGCTTCTAAGTTTAAATATTCTGGAGTTTTTCTTTTGTTTCCTCAGCTCTAAGGAAGGAAGCTGCTTCCTACAGTTGCTACTTTTGTGATGCCTTAGATCTTCCATTTTTTCTCTACTTAAAAAATTTACAGGGGCGCCTGCGTGGCTCAGTGGGTTGAGCGTCCGACTCTTGATTTCGGCTCAGGTCATGATCCCAGGGTTGTGGGATCAAGCTTTGTGTCAGGCTCCATGCTGAGTGTGGAGCCTGCTTAAAGTTCTCTCTATCTCTCCCCCTCCTCTGCACCATCCCTGCCTCTCTCTCTGCCCCTCTGCCAGGCTCATGCTCTCTCTCTCAAAAAAAAAAGAAAAAAAAAAAGGAAAATAGGGAGAATTTTGAGTTCAAGAAGGCAATAAAAACAAGTAAAAGCCATAAAGATTATATGAGAAGAAATGAAATTATAATTATTCACAGATGTTATTAAATATTCCAAGAGCCTAATGATAAGTTATGAGAATTAATTTGAAAATTTAGCAAAGGTGTTATAACTTAGCTCAATTTTATTTTATATCCAGGAATAAAACAAATGAAAGATAAAAAGTTATACCATTTACAATAATATAAAAATATCAAATACCTAGGAATAAGTCTATCAGAAGATGTGCACCACCTCTACACTGTAACACAACATTTGAGAAACATTTGGAAATCATCTAAATAAATGGAAAGATATACTACATTCAATATTTCAATTCTCCCCAAATTGATTTAGATTCAGTGTCCTCCCAATAAAAACCCCATCACTTTTTTATGTGCTTGCATTTATGTGTGTGTAACCTGATTAGATAATTCTAAAGTTATACGAGAATGCAGAACACTGAGATAAATGAGATGAAGATATATAAGGTTGATGATTATGAAGATGATAACATTGAGGATGAATGAGGACTCAAGATTAGATATCAAAATTTGAGTAATTCAGAGAGTGGATTGTGAAAGATGTTATCCTCTGAGCTGAGCTTGAGATGTTCTATTACCTATTTCTATTTTGTTAGAAATATACGAAAGAGTCTTCAAGTCCAGTCTGGTCAGTCTCCATTATAATGCAATGTTGAATCTAAGGGATATGAATATGGAAGAGAATCCTGCATCCACATAATCTCTTTGGTTTCTACATTTCTTCTTGAACAGAGAATATGGCAGTGAGCCATTTATTTTGACAATGATAGAGGCATTGAAAAAATGGAAATGAGCAAATGCTACTAAAATCAATATTAAATTCTGAAATAAAAAAATACATTTTGAACACTATGGATTGATGAGCTTGATTATCATTTTGGGATGAAATGCTCCGACAGATTAATTGAAAGATACCCTCTGAGCTTTGAAAAAGCAGAAGTGCTTGCTGTGATTCTGAATTCACTTAGAATAAGGGCCGTCAAATTCCCCAAATTCCTTTGTTTAATAAAGTGCACAGGTTGATTGATGAGAAAAGAGTTACAGACATCCCAGCCTGTTATGTTTATGTGCAGCAGATGTTTGAGATTATGTCTACTCAAACTGTTGATGTGCTTAGGAAACACAGGGTTAACTTGGACTTTGGAGCTTTAGCAAATGTAATAGATGACAGAATCAACATCTAGAGCCAGGTTGAAATAAAGGGCTAAGTTTAAGAAGATGAAGTGTAATAGGGATTAATGGAAACTGTTACAGTGAGTTTAAAGTCAACTAACCAAATATGGAATGAACAACTTGTGCCTTAACATTAATTTATATGTAAAAAAAAGGACTAGAGTTTTTTGTCAATTATGAACTCATGACAAGTCAATGATCTAATATATCTGCTTAAAACCTAATTCAGTCTTAGGCTTCATAAATCGATAGATGGGCCACATTGACAAGGAGGTGACAGGTAGAGAGTAATAATAGCCCACCGGCCAAATCTCACCTCATTCATCTCACTTTATTGGGATGTCACACTTGGAAGGTGACACTGATGAACTGAAACCTTTTCAAGGAAAGACACACAAACTAAAGAAGGGCTTGAAACCTAAATAATATTTAAAAAACTATATATGTTTAGCTTGGAGGAAAGAGGACTTGGTGTCATTTGGGAAGTTCTTATCAAATAGAAAAGTATTTTTTCCCCAGTTTTCCAGGAGATAAAATTAGGAATAATGGGAGGTGGATGTACGTGTCTCCTCTATGGATGGAAAAGTTTGCAGCCATTAGAAATGTCCAAAAATTGAAAGGTTACTGTAGAGACTCTGGTTTCAAAGTGTTTGGGTTGTGAATAGTATGCCTGCAATATAATTTTTCTTGTAAGTCCTGTTATTTTAGTGCTAGAGCCAAATTCTTTACTGAGATTAGTTGGTATTTGTCTATACAATCTATATTTGACATGCAATTTATTTTTTGGAATCATGAACATAATTTTAAGCATCTTACACTTTCTAGGATTTTTGTACATAGCACACACAGTGAGAAATAGCCTAACTCCAAGAACTACTTACTGTTCATAAAGCTGGTGTCCCCATTTACTCAAAATTTGAGGTAGCTTAGGAGTTAATTTAATTCACTTACATTTTGTGTTTGCATTTTCCCCCTTTCATGCATGCATGTTACACAGTTAGTAGCCCTAGGGTAAAGAGCCATCTTAATCCAAGTCTATCTAGGAAGCTTGGCCTAACATAACGTCATTTATGGTTAAGAAAGATCATTGTTGTGCTAAGTAATTTTTTGTGGTTGGCAGCTTTAAAGGTTGGGATTGCTGGCTGCCTTTTGAATATTATATCATAAGTATGGATGAATTGCAGTACAAACATTAAAAACCTTCAGTATGCTTTGTCCAAATAAAAGAATAACCATCCAAGTTATGAAGAGATACATCCCAAGTATTCTGACTTCCACAGATTTTTTTTGGTCTTTTCTCTCCAGTTATAATTTTTCATGGTGTTGTAGCCTGCCAGTGTCAACAAATTTGTGTTTTCTGGTGGGATAATTGAGTTGAGATTTTTCTCCTCTGACATGAAGTCAGAGCATTAAGTTACAAACCTATGGGTTAGATCTTTGTAGTAGGAAAGCCAAGTCCTCCCTGAAGTCACTCCTGGCATAATTCAGATACAATAAGACTGCTGCCTTTTGGGATAAACAGTTAATTTCCTATTATTCAGGAGCTGGTCTTGCAACTTGTATATAATTCAGATCTTTAGCCTTTCTTTTTCTTAGATTTTGCTGCCAACTCTTTATGGCTTAACCACCTTTCTGTGTCTTTATATTTAGACTATTTAAGCAGGAACAAGAAATTGATCGCTTAAGTTTGGAAATTTCAGCTAATGTTTGTTTTAGAATATTTATGAAATACGCAACCGTATATATACATGGGTATGAAAACAGTTTAATAAATTGTTGAATATCAGGAAAGGTCATCAGCCAGAAATGGTTATTTATCCATGTCTCTTAGAATGAATACTGATAAAAGCTACTATTTGTTGAGCACTTACTCTAAGCTAGACATTTCACTTTGCAAATCCTTACAGTTGTCTTAGAAGACAGGTTTTCTTATTTTTTCAGTTGGGGAAATTAAGATCCAGAGAGGCATGTAATTGATCAGAGGTCATACGACGGTCAAATAGGAGAGCTAGAGTTTGAACCCAGGTCTTTCCTACACTGAAGACCTTGTACCACATTGTCTCTGGACAATGGGCTTATCTTGCTTTGTGTTTTAAAGAATTGACAGTGACATGGACTTTTAGTCTGTCTTCTCTTTCGTTGAATGGTTAGCCTGTCTTTGGTTATATGAAGGATAGTTGCATTAGTTTAGGTGGAAGCGTTATGTCACTGTCTTTATTTGGAAGTTAAAGATGGTTATAGTACTAGGATGGATGCTGAGTTAATGAGTTAACAAGGTTATTGTATGGACTGTGCTTGGTTGATTTCAGCTTGGCACCATCATCAACAGGCCTTGCTAAGGCAGAGAATCATTTCTCTAAATCCCCTTTCCTGAGCAGTGCTGGGTTAGGATCTGCCATTGAGAGGAATGTAAGTGACGTTTAGAAGGTGGAAGTGAATGGAAGCTGTTACCTTGAGGAGATCCCGATGGTTAGTTGAAGCTGGCATCTAGGCTTCCCACAAGTTCCCACTTAGTGGTTCTGGCACTTCCTCGGACTTCCCCAGACCGTGATTTCTCTAGGTTGTGGCAGAGAAAGTGGTTTCCAGATCTCTCCAAAGGTCCCATTTCATGGTTGTGGCGGCTTCTTAAACTACCCAGGAATAAATGGCTTTTCCCTTCTCTAGTTAAAAGATGCTCCAGTGACCAGCTTCTGAAACCTTCACTGTTGCATCCTCTCATATTTATGTACCCTTAATTTCTATATTCTATCTGTTTTCCCCATAATGCTGATATTGACTTTGTTTCCCTGACCAAACCCAGACTGGTATATAAGATGTGACATTTCATAAATTTAAATAGAATGCAATCACGCATTAATTTTCCATTTTGATTTAGTGCTGAGATAGGATAAATAGAAATAAGAAATTGGAAGCAGCTGAAAGTTTAGAAGAAGCTAGTGTTAAAAAAAAATGTTTGCTGGGTGCCTGGGTGGCTCAGTTGGTTAAGCATCCGACCTCAGCTCAGTTCACGATCTTGTGGTCCGTGAGTTCAAGCCCTGTGTCAGGCTCTATGCCAAGAACTTAGAGCCTGGAGCCTGCTTTGGATTCTGTGTCTCCCTCTCTCTCATTATAACATCATAACATTAATAAATAAATGTTAAAAAAATTAAAAAATTACTAATTGTAGTTATTCCTTATATAAAAGTACTATTTCATAGCATGGATATAGTATTCAATTTTGTTTTATTCAGAAAACATTCTTTGAGTATCTACTACATAAAGCCTGAGCTGGATGTGCTGCAAAATCTATAGAGAATAGATACTAATTGAGGGTTTTTGATGAGTTGGACGCTCACTTCTTGCATTCTCAATGCAACTCCGTCAGGTAGATATTATTATCCTTATCCTACAGATGGAAAATTCAAGCCGGGATTGAATAGGAAACCTGGCAGAGGTCACGAAGTGTTTGAATACTTGGGCTGCTATTCTGATCTGTCTGATTTCAAACCTCCACTCTTCTATCCACTGGTCTGAGCTGCTTCCTGCCCCCAAGGAGTTTTTAATTCAATTGAGATGGATTTGGAAAAGAAAATGTATTCCCTACCATCCTTGATGAATTCAAATGGATTATTTTAAGAACTACTTAGGGTCAAATTCACTTTTTTCTTATTTATAGCAAATTTTTATGCATTTAGACACTATTATGGTTACAAGCAATTGCAGCAAACCAAATAGTTTTCATTCATTCATTTTTCTCCCTAAGCTGGTTTGTCAAAAACAAATTCCGAATGAAGAACTTATTGTACTTATTGAAACTGGTGAAAAATAGAAAAGACAAATAGCAGAAAGCAAGATACTTGAGTGTTCCCCAACATGGAACATCTGACATAATATTTCAATAGAAAAAGAAATATATTTCTAAGATATATTAGGTACAAAATGTGCCCTAGGCACACCTAGTGTAATTTTTTGAGAGAGAGAGAGAGACAGTACAAGCAGAAGAGGGGCACAGAGAGAGACAGTGCATGCGTGCATGTGTGTGTGTGTGTGTGTGTGTGTGTGTGTGTGTGTGTGTGAGAGAGAGAGAGAGAGAGAGAGAGAGAGGGAGAGAGAGAAAGAGAGAGAGAGGGAGAGAGGGAGAGAATCCCAAGCAGGCTCCATACTGTCAGCTCAGAGCCCGACGTGGGACTCCATCTCATGAACTGTGAGATCATGACCTGAGCCAAAGTCAAGAGTTGGACGCTTAACTGACTGAGCCACCCAGGTGCCAGCGTAATTTTTTTTTTTTATAGTACCTGTTTAATGATCTTAAAGTTTTGGGCTAATATTTGAAGTCAAACTGAATTAGCTTCCAGGTGAGTTCAATCAACTTTAGAGATGGATATTTAGGCAGTGTGGAGTGAGTGGTGGAAGAAAAGATAACATTTTCACAGGTACATATCTTTTACATGCCTGGACAAAATAGCTACTCAAGTAAGCAGTTGGAAGTTGGCTTTTATATACAGTGCTTCTCATCCTTGGCATAAGGGATTCTAGGCAGCCACACTTGTGTTTCAGAGAACTGGCCTAATATAGTGACCTAATGTGCAGAGCCACGTCTCCTCAAATTGGGCACTTTATACTAAAACTATGAATTGCAAACAGATTTCATTTACCTGTTCCAAGTCAATACTTATAGCCAAGTTTTGGTTTGGGCAGCACCGGGATTCTAGGAAGATGGGAGGTAAAGAGAAATGTGTTAACATGTGTACATTACATTCCTTCTAAATAGATGCAGGTTGGTCTTGGTAAGTTCTGCTTGAGAAAGCACCTGCTCAGAAACCATTCTCATGTTTTCATTGATTTGGATGAAAAAGAAAAAAGTTCTATGGATCTCTAACTTTTGTTTATATTCTACAAACAGATTCTCATTTGTCTGAGGCTAACCTTCAGTTTCCTTCCCTTCCAAAGTGAGTAACTAAACAGTGAAAGAAAATGCTGGATACTAGCATGGAAGCCTTAAGTGGACACATCCACTTTTCAGAGTGTTTGGACAGAGATTACACCTATTTACACAAATTGGTTCTCTTTTATAGTTGTTTCCCTGTCTGTTTTTATCTTAGTTTTCTTCCCTTCCCCTATGTTCATCTGTTTTGTTTCTTAAATTCCACTTATGAGTGAAATCATGATATTTGTCTTTCTCTGACTTATTTCACTTAGCATAATACTCTCTAGTTCCATCCACATTGTTGCAAATGGTAAGGTTTTATTCTTTTTTATCATCAAGTAATATTCCATTGTATATGTATCCCACACCTTCTTTATCTATTCATTGGTTGATGGACATTTGGGCTCTCTTTCCATACTTTGACTGTTGTGGATAGTGCTATTATAAACATTGGGGTGCATGTGCCCCTTCAAATCAGCATTTTTGTATCCTTTGGATAAATACCTAGTAGTGCAATTGCTGGGTCATAAGGTAGTTCTATTTTTAATTTTTTGAGGAACCTCCATACTGTTCTCCATATGGCTGCACCAGTTTGCATTCCCACCAGCAGTGCAAAAGGAGGGCTTGAACTTTTTCTTACTAATCATGGAACTAGATATATTTTCTTATGATCATTTGGGGTTGCACAGGTTTCCAATGATATCTGATTTCTGTTGCTAGTATATATGAATTAGACTTAGCCCAAGCGACACTTGGGATTTTAAACCTCATTATTGTATGACTGAACTACATAAAAAGAACATTTATCAAGGGTCTGAGGTATCTGCAGAAGCAGGGATACTTTCATTTATTCATAGACAAGAAAATTATTGAATGGTAAGAAAGGTTATGCAAAAAGGGATAAATAGTTGATTGAGGACCTATTTTAGCTTGGAGGATTGAGGGAGGCCCCTGTGAGGATGGTTTATTTACAGTAAGATCTGAATGAAAAGAAGACATTAGTTATTAAAAGATTGGGAGATGAACCTTCCAGGAAGGGTGAAGTGCTTAGGCAAAGACCCTTAATTCGGATATAAGGATGATGTATTCAAGGAACAGAAAAGAAGTCTTTTCTAGCTAGAGTCTAGTGAGTGAGGGAGAGGGAGAGGGAGTCCAAGGGGACTGGAGGGGACAGATCATGCAGGGCTTTGTAAACCAGGCTAAGGGGTTTGGGTTTTATTCTGAGTGTGGTGGAAGATATTGGAAGATGTTAAATACGTGTTGTGATCCGATTTATGTTTTAAGGAGGTCACTCTGGCTTCTGTGGGAAGTATACATTTTAGAGATAACAGCAATAGAAGCAGGTAAAAGATAATGATAGGGATTCAGGTGGGGGATAATTATGGTTACTTGGACTGAGGTGATAATAGAGGAATGTGGCAAAATAGAGGAATTTGGGATGCTTGCACATGTTGAATCTCATTGATCGTGAGACTGAAATTATGCAGCCAATGCCATTAGGAAACTGCATACCTTAGAGGACTGTCATGTGTCATTGGTATGTTAGGCCCTGAAAGTTCTAATTCTGGTCTAGTTAGATCACATTTGGCAGTTTGGCCTTATCCTGCCTCTGTGTTTTCAAATCTATTAGAAATATGCCACCCAACCTGCTCTATTTATAAGTTTAGGTAAATTTACTGTATCACATGGGATACTTTTGGCTGTATATAGCAGGAAATCCTACGTCAAATGGACTTAAATAAAAAGGACATTTTTCCCCCCATTTCTGGTAGTTCAAGGGATAAAGTGCACTCCAGTATAATGGAAAGCAGGTCAGTGGAAGCATCTAAAATTCAGATTCTTTCCATAATTCTGCTATGTCATTCTTGATCTTATAGCAGGTTCTTCTCAGGGGAGCAAGATGGTTTTCTGTGGCAACTGGGATTTCATGTTCCTTGTTCATGTCTATCAGGAGAAAAAGAGGGTATGAGCCTTTCTGTCCAATTTGATTGTGCCAGCTTAAGTCATAGGCTCATCCTGGGACCAATCATAGTTTTCTGGGCACTGATATGCATACAATTGACTTAGGGTACTCAGGATATCCCCAGTAGAGGATGGGGTGAATGGCTGAATAGAATCAGGATTCTGATACAAAGAAGGAATAGTTGTTGGGTAGACAATCAATGGTACCTTCAATAATTACCTAACATTCATTTTCATGTTTTGATAGAGTCAGTAAACACTCTTTGCATTTTAAGATCTTAGAGGACCAAAAATATGGTGAGAAAAATTCCTGAAATAATAAGAAGCTTTACCTTAATAGGAAAATATGTAGTGAAGCAACCTCAGAAACACAGTTATTTAAATTAAATTCAAAGACCTCAAATTGAAGAAATGTGGTAATTTAATTTTCTTCCCCAAGCTAAAGGAAAATTTATGAGACAGGTATAATGTGGTATGTTGTGGACTGTTGGAATCTGAACAAGTTGTCTTACTTGATTTTCACATTTTGATATGTTTTTCTTCCCATCCCCCCTTTTCTTTAAATACTAATATTAGAATTTTCTTTTACAAAATAATGGCACGTTAATAACATGACAGACCTCATTTTCTATTTCTATGTAATGACATTAGCAGAGATCCCCTGAGGTGATTGACATTGAGAAAGAGTCCAAGGAAAATGAGGTGTTTGAAAGACCAGTCAGACCTTCATGATAATGCTTTCTGCAAGATATACATCAATTTAGTAATTATTCAGTGCAGAAAAAAATGGCACCTATTGTTTTGAAAGGTATTGATTTTGATTGGGCTCAGACTGCAACTTGCAATTAAAAATTCATAGGTGATTGGGGCACCTGGGTGACTCAGTTGGTTAAATGTCCGACTTCAGTTCAGGTCTTGATCTTCTGGTTCGTGGGTTCAGTCCCCACATCATGCTCTGTGCTGACAGCTCAGAGCCTGGAGCCTGCTTTGGATTCTGTGTCTCCCCTTCCCCTTCCCCACTTGCGCTCTGTCTCTCTCTCTTTCAAAAATAAATAAACATTAAAAAAAATTCATAGGTGATTATCCATTTAAGTGACAATGGTTAGAAGCTAAATAATACTACTTTATACCAATTGTATACATAGTACATGCATGATACTGTTTATTTTGTTCAAAGTACCCTATTTTTAGTAAACTAGTATTTCATTTATCTCCCTAAAAGTCTTAATTCATTTCAACAGAAGCAGAATACTTTTTACAGGTTTTCTTTTAAACCACTCTCTGGTAGCTTCATATTATAGCTAAGTTCAAAAGTACAGTGATTTATTAAGTTGCTACATTCTTAATTCATAATTTACATGAAATCAGGCAGTGGGGGAGAGGGAAAGAAATTCTTCTGTAAAACAGGCCCTTTATTATGTTTTAAAAGTACTGGTATTTGACAGCTGGCAAAGATTTCATTGGAGCAGAAAATTATGCACTTTGACTGGCACAATTATATTTATTTCCAGAGCAGTGATGCAGCTTTATCCTCCTGAGTAGAGTTTACTCAATCCACAGAAACTTAACCATACAAGTCTAACTACGGTCAAGTGTCTTCTTGACGGTATTTTTGACATTCTTGACTTCCTTCACTTCTTGAATTACTGCAGACATAATACTCTCTGGATTTCTCTTATCACTCTGCACCCGTTTAGTACGTTTTTCTGGCTCTTTTTTTTTTATTTCACACCTTAAATGAGATCATTCCTAAGACTCACTTCTATTCATCTTCCCTGCCCTCTTCTCATCCTTCTGTCTCCTTATCCCACCTTCCTCTTCTGAGCAACCTCATCCACTCTCAAGGATTTAACTCCCATTTATATGCCTACAACTTCCAGCCCTGCATCTTCACTCCTTTCTTCTCAAAACCAGACTCGTGCCCATAGGCACCCAAAGATGTTTCCTTGGCTACTCCACAGATATCTGACCCTCCACGTGTGACTGAAACTGAACGTGCCTCACAACATTGCTGCTCAGTATGTTGTCCGCTGATTCCCTTTCCCCTTTGGACATCCCTCCCAGTTTGGAATCCTAAAGTTTTCTGACTCCTCTCCTTTCTGAACCCTTGTATCTCATTGGTCCCTGCACTTATTATGATTTCACCCCAGAAATGTCTCTTAATTCTTTTTTCTCTTTTCCATGAACAATGCTGCTTTGCTAATTCTGCCTCCCAGTATTAACTGCACCAGGGCAATCAATATCTTTTATTTGGACTCCTGTCTCTAGTCACTTTTTGTTCCATTCTCTATGTTCATCCATTCCCACACCATCCCTTTGTTTCTTATCTCAAGAGTAAAGTGTAGATTCTCAAATGTTCTTCCCAGCTCCCAACCTTGTTTTTCAGCCTCATTCCCATCCAGTATTATAATTCAGCTACATCAGAATTTCTTGTTTCCAAACCTGCCATGTGCTTTAATATTTAAATATTTATTATTACTATTACTATTATTATTATCATTTTGCCTTTGCCCAAGCTGTTTCCTCTGCTTTGATTTCCTTTTTCACTTTCCTCAAAATCGTATTGCCTCCAAGCCTTTGTATTTACTGTTCCCTAGGCCTGGAATAATATTTTCTTCGTGCTTAGCATGGGAAGCTCCTTCTCCTTTTGAGATCCCAGATGAAATGCCATTTTCTTGGAGAGATTTTCCTGACCATCCACTTCAAAGGAAACTCTCCCCCTCACAATGTATATCCCATACCCCAGCATCATATTTATATACCTTAGATTACTCATTACTCTCAGTTCATCTGTTTATATATTTATTTATGCTTCCTCAACTAGACTGCTTGAAGAAAGGACTTTGTCATATTAGCCACTGCTCCTCCGTGCTTTAAAGAGTATCAGATACTCCTTATACAAAGAGTATAGTAGATACTCAGTAAGTATTGTTGACTAAAGTATGTTTTTTTCATGGAGGTGATATGTTTTAGTTCGTTGGAATACCATGTGTTGTTTATTGCTGAATCAGGTCAGACAAGAGTCCCCTCTTTACCCTCATTTCTTCCTTCTAAATTTGTTGGAAATTAGGTTATATTTATGAACATTTTCTTTTAACTCAGATGATATGACTTTGAGAGGAGAGGGGAAAAGTAAGGAAATATTGTTGCTGCTAGCTGGGGGACACACTCAAATTCAACCTGTTTGATGAGTACAGGGTTCACCCAGTGCCCCACAGTGTGGAGAAGGAGATGTGGTATGGTAGGGAAATCCCTGGCTTCAGAGTTCCGATTCTTGCCCAGCCACTAACGTATGCCATCACGATAAGTAGGTTCTTTAACCTCTGTGGGCCTCAGAATCGTAATCTGGAAGGTCAAGGTCAAATTAAGTGACCTTGACTCTTCTACCTCTAGAGTTTTGTGCTTTTTGGACTCATAAACTCAATTCAGGCATTAATCCAACAAGTATTTATTGACTGTTCTCCTTGTGAGAAGTGCCATGCCATGTGTTAGAGATATAATCAATGGTAGTCCCTGGCCTCAGAGAGCTTACAGACTAATTGCAAGGACAGACATTTATATTTTATTTATTTATTTTTATTTTTAAGTTAAAAAAAATTTACATCCAAGTTAGCATCTAGTGCAACAATGATTTCAGGAGTAGATTCTTTAGTGCCCCTTACCCATTTAGCCCATCCCCCATCCCACAACCTCTCCAGTAACCCTCAGTTTGTTCTACATATTTATGAGTCTCTCCTGTTTTGTCCCCCTCCCTGTTTTTATATGATTTTTGTTTCCCTTCCCTTATGTTCATCTGTTTTGTCTCTTAAGGTCCTCATATGAGTGAAGTCATATGATATTTGTCTTTCTCTGACTGACTAATTTCACTTAGCATAATCCCCTCCAGTTCCATCCACGTAGTCGCAAATGGCAAGATTTCATCCTTTTTGATTGCCAAGTAATACTCCATTGTATATATATACCACATCTTCTTTATCTATTCATCCATTGATGGACCTTTGGGCTCTTTCCATACTTTGGCTATTGTTGATAGTGCTGCTATAGGGGCGCCTGGGTGGCTCAGTCGGTTGCGCGTCCGACTTCGGCTCAGGTCACGATCTTGCGGTCCGTGAGTTCGAGCCCCGCATCAGGCTCTGGGCTGATGGCTCAGAGCCTGGAGCCTGCTTATGATTCTGTGTCTCCCTCTCTCTCTGTCCCTCCCCTGTTCATGCTCTATCTCTGTCTCAAAAATAAATAAACATTAAAAAAAAATAAGATAGTGCTGCTATAAACATGGGGGTGCATGTGAAGGACATACATTTCAGACATTAATAAATGACTACACAGCTCTATTCCTGGGATAAAATAAGTATCTCTGTGGAACCCAAATACTCTGTATTTTATACATATATATTTTTGCCATAGGCCCACCTCTGACACAACAATTGGGTCGAAATTTCAGGATCTTCCCATTGGAGAATGAGTCACATTCTTTTGTTTCAAAAAGGTACTGACATAGAGACATTTTGCTTGAGCAATCTAAGTATTTTAGCATTTTCCAAACATGGAGTGGATTATTTTTAAGTTGTTATCCTAATTTTTCAAGTTCACAATCCCTTACTCTTGCCTTTAAGGGGTAGGTGAGGAGGAGAAGGTACAGTGAAGAAGAGGAAGAATGAAACAAAATTAAGCTATCGCAGCTTCTGCTGATAAATTTAGCATTGACCAGGGATTCGCATTCCAACCTGACTGTTAAGCTTTCAGGCTCATGTGGAGTAAATATTCAGTCATGTTCAAGAATCACTGTCCTCTATCACTATTTCCTATTCTGGTTCAAGGAACCTGGTAGAGGAGAAGGGAAAGCCCCTGTTTCTTTCTGAATCACTCCCTCCTATTCCTGCCCTACAAATGCCTGTGTGTGTTCTGGGCAATGCCCAGGGCATCCTATGCCTGTGTTAAAGGAGAAATGGAGAACATTTTGTGTTGGTCTTTGCCATCAGTATGGGGTACATGTGCATATGGTTGTGGTGTACCTTCCTCTGGAATTCTGAACTGGGTACATTTTCCTAAATGATGTGGCAGATACACCAGAGGTCTGTTTGTGGTAGATACTGTTGAATCTTCTAGGAGAGAATTTATCCTTAGGGACAAAGATCCAGGAAGATAAACTTGGCCTAGTAACAAAGCAGTGGTTGTGTGAGGGAGGTGGTTGCTCTGAATATGGCTTACTTACTGTTTGTTTTAGATTCATCCCTGATCCAATGCCACTGATTTTGGGGGGGGGGCGGGGAGAGAGAGAGGGAGAGAGAGCACGCAGAGAGGCTTGGTAATAAAAAACTGAGGAAGTTGTGTAATCTGTATTTCTTTGCTTTACTTGTATGTAAAAACCACTATATTTATTTTTCTAAGTGAAATAAGTCAGTCTCAGATCCATCAGGGTTTGTAGAATATTCAAACTTGGTCATGCTTTGGTGGTTTTCCACCTTACCCTAGGGTCTTTATAACAACCAAGGAGCTTCTCAGTTTAGAAGATTGGGGGCAAAGATCCTTTGGCCTTCAGTTCATAATTGTCTCTTCTGAGATGCTTGTTGTTTAAGGGCACCTGTTCATTAGGAAGTAGGTGGCTTTGTACTCTGGGTAGGAAGACTTCTCAGTGGCCAGGCCTCAAGCCCTTATTGAGTCCTTTCCCAGAGGTCCTGCTGGCCTTGAGTATGGGCAAGAGGGGGCACAATTCCGATTCCTTGAGGATAAATGGTCATCACCAACTTCTTCCGAACTCAGAGAAACCACCTTAAGGTTTGGGGCATTCCTTCTCATCAGTTCAAAACATCATCTTCTATCACTCTTCCTGACTTATTCTATAACTTTTTTTGGTCTGTGATACACAAGTTGTGTATTCTCCCCTAGAGTTGTGGTGGAAGGAGAAGTTAGATTCTTAAAGTCTAAACAAATGCTGGCATCTTCTATCTGGGTGAAAATGGAGAGGGAGGAGGTTTTTATTCTTTTGTAAGTCTACATTAGCAAAATCAAACAAAAATGCTAAAAGCAAAGCAAATGAAGAAAGCAAAAAGAAAAACAATAACAATAACCAGTGTTTCTTTTTTTATTTTTGAGAGAGAGATAAAACCACCACGAGTGGGCAAGGAACAGAGAGAAAGAATCTCAAGCAGGCCCTATGCTCAGCATGGAGCCCGATGTGGGGCTCAATCCCATGACCCTGGGATCATGACCTTAGCTGAAATCAAGAGTCAGATGCTCAACCAACTGAGCCACCTGGGTGCTCTGTTTCTTCTTAATAGTACAAACAAGTCAGTTTTTCTTAATAGTACATTCTGTTACAACTATTTTTATTAAAATGTCTAATATTTGGAAGTAGAATATAAATCCTTTAGTATCTACCTGAGATTATCAAAGAAATGGAGATATGTTCTTGTCCACTATGCACTAGAACACCGTATGTATATGGCATTGTGGTTGTTTTTGGTTAGTAGCTATAGTCTCCAGCAGAGTTGATGGGGTGTCAGGCAGAAATAGAAATGCTAATCAGAAATGGAGATACACCAAACAAAAGGCAGAGGTGCTAGACCATAGCCTATTACTTCAACCAGGAGACAGGACAGGTGAAAAAGAAGTATCTGATGAATGCCAGGTAAGTCCTAGTGGATTTGGTTTGGTTTTGAACCTACACGGGATATCAGCTAGGGATTCCCAGAAGTACATGGTGGTAGTAGTGATGGGAAAAATCTTTCCAGGTGGCTAGATTTCTGCAAAAGCAGAGATTTCAGGGATATGTGAATTATATTTAGAGTGAAAATGTTTCCACTGCATGATGGCAGTCCTTGATTCTACCTTAGCTCCATTTCAATTGTTTTCAGGGTCTACATGTTTGATTCAACATTTTCTCAAACTCAGTGAATCATTTCATAAATGGATCCTTTTCTGGATACTGAAAAATTTTGAAATAGTAATGTCACCAACCATACTGTGAGCTCCAGTCTTAAATGGTCTGGGAGCTCTTACTCTAGCCGCCCTGGGAACCCTGAAACTATTGTGTGAATGAGCCCAAGAGAGCCTGCTCGTGGATGTAAGTCTACATGGAGGAAAACAAAGGAACTGTGGCAGCCTGCAATCATCATGTGAGTGAGGTCATTCTAGATAATCCAGCTGCCGCTGACCTATCAGCTGACCCTGGAGCCATGAGAGAGCCGAGTAGAGTCAGCTGAGTTGGCTTGACCAGAAGAACTGCCCTCATGTTTATGAGCTAAACAGTCATTCTTTTTAAATCTCTAGGTTTTGGGGTAGTTTGTTTTACAGCACAGGCTAACTGATACACCATTAAAATCATGAAGCAATAGAAGATCTTTACAGATCTATAACTAGGAATGAGGTTGAATCAGTAATCAAATACCTCCCAACAAAGAAAAGCTCAGGACTAGATGGCTTTGCTTGTGAATTTTACCAAGTATTTAAAGAAGAATTAACATTGATTCTTCTCAAGCTCTTTCAAAAAATTGAAGAGGAGGGATCACTTCTAAACTCAGATTATGAGGCCAGTATTACCCTCATTCCAAAGTCAGAAAAAGACATTACAAGAAAAGAAAATTATAGACCAATATCCTTGAAGAACATAGGTACAAAAGTCCTCAATAAAATTTATTAGCAAACTGATTTCCACTATTCAATTAAACAGACTGTATACCATGACAAAGTGGGATTTTTCGCTGGGGTGTAAGAATGGTTCAACACAGACAAATCCATAAATGTGATACATCCCATTAACAGAATGAATTACAAAAACCATATTATCATTGTAATAGATGCAGCAAAAAGCACTTGACAAAAAATTTTTTTTTAATTGGGCATTCCTTTTTTTCCTTTTTCTTTTCTTTTTTCTTTTTTTTTTTTGCTTAAAACCGTAAAATGCTTTCTATCATTTATTGTAAATAAGGCTCTCAAGATGTAGTTCCTTCTGACCTCATTTGGCTTATCTCTCATGAATCTCCATTCTTGCCTCTCCATTGTTCTTTTCATCTCCTTTTTTTTTTTTTTTTAAATGTTCATTTACTTTTGAGAAAGAGAAAGAGAGACATAGAGGGAGAGAATGAGCAGGGGAGAGGGAGAGAGAGAGGGGACAGAGGATTCAAAGCAGGCTCTGTGCTGACAGCAGAGAGCCCAGTGTGGGGCTTGAACTCACAAACTGTGAGATCACGACCTGAGCCAAGGTCAGTAACTTAACCAATTGAGCCACCCAGGCATCCCCTTTTCTACCTCTTTTCTTTTTCTACCTCCTTTTTATGTAGCTGCCTCCTACTTATCCTTCAAATCACAGATCAGATTCCACTTCCTCCAGGAAGCCTGATAGCTTGAATGCCTGTCTTTGTGCTCTCCCTATCATATCCCTCTCCTGCACTTAAATCTTTGTTTTAAAATATTTATGTTCATAGCCGTCTATGTAGACTATGAGCTTCATAAGGGCAAAATTTTTATCTTATTCTTCTTGTATTTCTACTTCCTAACAGGTTGTCTGAATGTTGAATAAATGCATATTCCAGTTTTCAAGAATGCAAAAATGAGTAAGATGTAGCAGAAAATAGTACTCACAATGTGTGGCTACTTTTTTTTTTTTTTTTTTTACCTTCTAGAGATCAGTAATAAGCATCCATTTTAATCCTCATTTCTATGTCTATGGTTTCCATTTCTCTCCTACCCAAAGAATTCCTTTCTAGTTGATATGGACTTTATTTATGTAAACTGAGTTAGAAGCAAGAATATAGATTTTTTTTGCATTCACAGCAGTTGTAAACTATCATGCTCACATTAAAATGCTTCAAAATGCAAGACTTCGGGGTAAAACTGGTGTGTTGATTTTTCATAATTGTCAACTCACAAATGAGTTCACACTAGTGTAGCTTTTTGGACAAATTCTAAAATTAGTTTTAAAGTTCACTCCTACCCACCCATACAAGCCCACCCAGCAAGGAGGCTTGTAAGCTGTCAACATTTATGAGCTGTGAATGCCAGTTTTGACCGAAAGGCTTTTGCTGTCTTCAGGCAGAGCAGCATTTGTGTGGCATAACAGATCTACAGCAACCTGATTAAAACGATTATCCCTGTGATGATGTGATTCTCAGGTCTCTTGAGAGCAACACACTGAACTTCATTTTTTAAATTAAAAAACCATTCTTTCCTTTCTGGTAAGAGCTAAGACAGGTGCCCTCAATGAATTAAAATTATTTGCATACCAAAATTATCTGTTAATCCCTCTGACTCACTGTGTTCCCACAACACACAAATGATAACCTATGAGCACATTGATAGGAATGAAAGTAACAGAGAAGAGAGAACCCAACGAAAACAAGAGAAATTAAAATCTCTCAAAACCACCACCCTAATACCATAAAAAAATCAGTAAGATAAACACAACACATATACCCATTTTGCCTACAAAATTGTGGCGAAGCTGAGTCAGTGGGCATACTGAAAAAGATATGAATATTCTGCTTGGAAGTCCTCATCGGAAAACAAAGAGAGGAAATGACTTAGCAGGAGCTTTGCACATGAGCTCCTCCTTGGACTCCACAATACCACCACGCTGGCTTCACTACCTGCAGAGGCAACGCACTTCCCTCTTAGGAATCACTGGATCACCACGATGCCATATTTTAAACATTTGTTTTAGGATTTCAAGTTTGTAGAGTTGCTGTTATGTGGCTTCTAATCAAAATTACTCCACTAGTGATTTTGTAAATGACGTTTTGAAAATACTGATGATGAGTGAAGCTGTCCTAGAGATTTGGGTGAAAGTGACAGAGGTCATACTCTTGTCCTGCTTACAAACGGGACAGTGCTTGTTTGGGTAGAGCACAGATAACGAATCAAATGATGAAGCCAAAAGGAGATTGGGCAGCAAGCTTTGTGGGTTATCATTCAAATGAAATTGTTTTCTCTCTTGCAAAATAGATTTAACTCAGGAGAAAAGTGTGCTTTTTTGGATTTTTTTTTTTTTTTTTTAGTATTTCTGAACTTGTCTCGCACTTGCCAAATTACAGCAGTGGGGAAAGGGGGTGTAGATGGAGGAAGGGAGACCTGGCCATTTGCAATCCATCCTGCTCTGAGAAATTAATTTTATGGAATAGAAGTAAAAGCAAAAGCATAGTTTGGGGAATCAAAGGAAAGACGTTACCTGGTGTTACATGGAAAGTGTCATGATGTCTTTTTCTGTTCAACAGGGCTCCATTTTCAGGTCAGACACCAATCAGAAAGTTGCTAGTTCTGCAATAGATAGCAAAATAGAACTCCTGTCCTACCTAGAGAAACAGGAGGTGGGCTTGTGCAGAAAGCTGTCCACATGGGAGCTGTGGCTAAAGAATAGTATCTAGTATTGAACAAGTACAACAAGAATTCCTTCTCCGAGCAAGTGGCAAAAAGCCAAAAAATGAGCCATTATTAGTGGAGTATTTTGGAGGTAAAGTCTCCATGTACTGAGGATAATAGTGTATCAGAAAAGGCCATTTGAAAAAAAATAGATATAAAATTTTGAGTGAAGGAGCTGCAACCAGTGTAGACAAGTGTGGTAACAAGAACAGTTTGGATCCGAGTATTTACTAGTTTCTTTAGTGGGACTAGCCCTTTAGTAAAGCGATACAATATGGTAGCCTAGACTGTGCTGTTCAGTATGGTTACCAATGGACACATGTGACTATTTAAAATCAATTTAACTTAATTAAAAGTCAATCAAATAAAAAATTCTGTTCCTCAGGCACACTTACCACATCAGGGCTCAGTTATCAGATGTGCCTAGTGGCCACAGTATTGGATGCCTCAGACAGACTGGTTCAATTATTGTGGAAAGTTCCATGGGGCAGCACTGTAAGAGCATTGTCTTGGGAGCCTGAGATTGAATCCTGGGTCTACAGCTTGGTAAAGTTGTGGCTAGTTTCTTCATATTTAAAGTAGTGTGAGGTAATAGCATATGCCTCCTGAGGTTCTCTTCTTATAAATTAATTATTTTCTTATAAATTGTGTAGAACCATGCCTATCACATAGTAAGTGGGTTTTAAATGAATGGATGTCTACTGCTTATATTCTATAGTTTGTATACATGTAGGCTTATGTTAATTTGTAGTAATAATGATAGCTAGCACTAATTGAACTCTACTCCTTGTCGGTTAAGTGCTTTACCTGCATTGTGTGATTTAAGTGCCATTATGATCCCAGGAGGAAGAATGTATTATTATTATTAATAGCTAAGGACACGTGAGCTCCAAGGTCACTCAGGTAAGGGATGATTTCTTTTTAATTAATTAATTACATTTCTAAAGGTTATTTTATTTATTTCTAGAGAGAGGGAGAGAGAGAGAGAGAGAGAGAGAGAGAGAGAGAGCACATGGGAGGGGCAGAGAGAATGAGAGAAAGAATCCCAAGCAGGCTCCGCATTGTCAGCACAGAGCCTGATGCGGGGCTCGAACTCATGAACTGTGAGATCATGACCTGAACCAAAATCAAGAGTTGGACACTTAGCCAACTGAACCACCCAGGTACCCCAAGGATGGTTTCTTTTTAAAGTGGTTATTTATTTATTTATTTATTTAGAGCATGCCAGCGGGGGCTGGGCAGAGAGAGAGAGAGAATCCCAAGCAGGCTCTGTGCTATCAGCGCACAGAGACTCAGGCGGGGCTCCATCCCACTAACCATGAGATCATGACCTGAGCCGAAATCAAGAGTCAGACATGCAACCGACCCAGCCACCCAGCAGACTTTGACCTGCTACAGCATTTTCCATTGTGACGAGCTACCAGACTCCAGAGTCCATGCTGTGTTGCCTTTTGTCCTGTAAACTAAAAACAACACATATTTCTTCTGGCTTTAACTCTGAGTTACAGAAATATTTCAGTGATAACTTGCATAATATAATAATAATAGTTAACTCTCACACAGGATTTAATGCATACTACACACTGATCTAGGAACTTGACATGTACTAAATCGACTAATTTAATCCTGACAACAGTTCTGAGATACGTACCATTATCACACCATTTTATAACTGGGTAAATTGAGGCTCAGAGAGGTTCAGTACATTGCCTAAGTTCACATAGCTAGTATGTGTGCCAAGTCACACAGCTAACTAAGCCACTGGGAATCCCATCCTATTTTGGGTGTCTTTTTTCATGACCATTTGCTTTCTGCATAGGGTTTCAGTATAGAGTACAAGAGTACAAAGATGATTGGTTTAGGGGATTGCTGCCTGACCAGTGCAGAATAGATACTGATTCTCACAATGGACAGAGCCAAGTACCTTCGCTTAATAGCTACAGAGCTACTTAAACAAGGCTATTTCAGTCCTGCATGCAATGCGTGCATATCCTGACTCGCCCTTTCCTTGGGGAAAATAGGGAGAAAAGTACATACATGGAAATGTACTATTAGCTGCTGCACCAAATTTGGCAAGGGTGGTGGATCGCAGATTCTCTGCAGAAGAGCGTTTTGCTGCTGGCAAAGGGCACATTTCTCAAGCTCAGATCCACAGGATCCCCTCCACCCTCTGCCTTCCAGTTTCCCTCTGCAGCAGCTGGATTCCTGTGAGAAAAGGAAAAGTGATGTTATTTGGGAAGTCAGATCTAAGCAAAGACCAACTCTCTGCTTGTGGTCCTTAAAATAATTTTCAATGAAATAAAGCCTTCTGAGTCAGAGGATATGACATCCTCATTTGCATGATTCAGAATGGCGGTGACGCCACTGACAGTCATTGAGAGCAGTTCCCGAATGTGGAAACCTTGAACAATTAAACGGGTACTGTGGTTGGCACTAAATGAATAATCTTGTATAACTGAAGCCCGTTCCGTTGGCCTCAGCACAGGAAGCTGGTGGCTATCAGAACTTCACAGGAGGTGACTCCTGTTACTTCCCCAGCGTTTTCCTCGAGTTGGGGGCTGACAGCAGACAGTTTTCTGAGAGGGACAGAAGATGCTGGGCTTCCTACCCAGAGCTTGCAATGTTTGGCATATACACCACTCTTTTGTTTTTTGCAGAAAGTCTCAGACAATGTCCATATCATATTAGAATGGGAATTTGTATCTTGGTAGGCATATAGAAGAAGAAAATCTTTAGGGCTTCTTATGAATCCTGGAAGTTGTATGCAGAAGGTTGTTTTTGCGTCCTGGGAAAATGGCTCACAGATGCCATCATATTCTTAAAAGGGCCTCTGGCTTCTAAAAGATTGGCACCATGTTCCCGATAATCATACAGGTAAGAGATCACAAAGAAATTTGTATGCATGTTAGAGTGAAGTAGAATTTTAAAAGCTGCACCACTGATTATAGGTGGCAGGATCTATTGCAAGCAGCATCTTCCTCTCTCAAGATAAAAAAAAAAAAAACTCAAAGATCTCGTGCGTGGATATTTTTAAAACACATGGGAATGTGGGCATGACAATCATACTTCACTTAACTAGCAACCGCCCATTTAGTGGCCTTTCTGTTCCATCTCTTCTATTCCCTGAAAAGCTTGCCATGATTTTGAAGACGATTGCTGTGTGTCGATCCGGTAACATTTTCCACCTACGTAGGAGTTGCAAGTCTCAGATGTGGATTTTCAGTAGTAAGTGATGTCCTTGAATGGTGAGGCAGTGAGTGCCCCGGCTTGTGGGCTGCTCGAAGGGTTACACACTCTGGTGCCAGGAAGACTTTTGACAACGGAGGGCGGTGCTCTCCTAGCTGCTGCAGAAACCAGCCTCTCCCTCCCTGTACTCAGGTTCACACTTGCTTTCTCTCAGGCCATGTGGAACAAAGGCTGCTTTGATAGCAACATCCGTCACCATAATCCCATCCAATACTCGAGCTATCATCCTTAGAGTTTGGTTGCTGATGTTGGAATAAGGCCGTGGACAGCCAAAGATGGCTCAAATCAAGTGTCAGTCACGGTAGGAGCCATGACAATGGAAGCAAATGGGACTCTGATTAAAAATTTCTTTTGTGATTGACAACTGAAATAAACCACCACAGCAACAGAAAACCTGTTACAACTGCTTCTACTTTTCTTCCTTATCCCTCTGTCAGACTCCCCTGCTGTCTTTCGTATGATGATGATTCACCAAGGAGATATTAACTGCCAAGAAATCACTGATTTTGGCTTTGTGTTAGCTACCGTCACTGGCTTAACCCGAAGTGTACAGCAAGGGTTGGAAGAGAGAATTGCAAGAAGTTGTCCTGATGAAGTTTTCTATAAATATAATTTCCTTCCCTGTGAGCCAAAACTTACAAGAGCAAGTAGTTCAACTTTTATTTCACTGTGGGGACAGAAAAAGAGAATTGGTCACGTTGACATCAATAGCAAATGGAAATACATTCTGCTCTAAAACTTCTTTCTACTAAACTGAAACTTCGATCCCCACAATAGTTGGAAAAAATCAAAAGATCTTACACTGTGATCGAAAATGATTGGTTAATAAACTCTTCTGTTTAAAAGAAGTTACTGGGGCACCTGGGTGGCTCAGTCGGTTGAGCGTCCGACTTCAGCTCAGGTCACGATCTCACGGTCCGTGAGTTCGAGCCCTGTGTCGGGCTCTGGGCTGATGGCTCAGAGCCTGGAGCCTGCTTCCCATTCTGTGTCTCCCTCTCTCTCTGCCCCTCCCCCGTTCATGCTCTGTCTCTCTCTGTCTCAAAAATAAATAAACGTTAAAAAAAATTTTAAAAGAAGTTACTTAATGTTTTTAAGAAGCGTAAAAATTAGATTAGAATTTAAGAATATCCACGTTCAACTACAATTTTGGTGTCACACCGAATCACTAGTTTTTGCTATTCATTAAGAACTTCATGTGACATAATAAAGGTCTCATTTAGAGCTTCCCAGCTTGGATTGCTAGCTAGGAGCTTGTTAGAAATTCAGATTTTGGGGCTGCACTCTGGATGGACTGAACCAGAATCTGCATTTTAGCAAGACTCTCGGGGGGGCCCCTGGGTGGCTTAGTCGATTAAGCATCCCACTTCAGCTCAGTGGTTTGTTGAGTTCAAGCCCCTCGTCAGGCTTCTGTGCTGACAGCTTGGCGCTTGGATCCTGCTTTGGATTCTGTGTCTCCCTCTCTCTCTCTGCCCCTCCCCCACTCATGCGCGTGCGTGTGCGCGCGCGTGCGCTCTCTTAAAAATAAACATTAAAGATTTTTTTTTTTAACAAGACTCTCAGGGGGATTTGTCTGCACATTCAAGTTTGAAAAGCCCTGGTTTAGGGTGATATTTTCCAGGCTTAGATAATCATCCTAATCACCTGTGTCTAGAGCTCTTAAGAAATACTGCAGAGATACTGTTCATGAGCCTTTGTTCAACTCACTCTCTGGCTTACCAAGCTTTCTCTTTACTCTAGTAAAACATACTGACCAGTGTCCACAGCAAGCTGACTGCTCCTGGCTCGTAGCCCATTCTCTCCTATTCCACATTTATACCTTGTGTTTGTTCCTAAACCTGCTAGTGATACAATGTAAATAATGCAAACTGATAAGATATGAGCGCAAAAAATACTATTTGTTTATTTTTGTATGTAGACAAGGAAACTATGAGAAAAATTATAAAAATCTAAGAACTTATGTTCAGATTTCCCTTCAAATGTCTTTAAGCCCTTGGCTCTATTTCAAAGAGATGAACACTGAAAATTGCATATTTGCACTGTGGGTGTGAAAAATATAAGAAAGATGGCTTTGTAATTGAGTCAGTAGAAAGAACTATATGAAAAAAATAATTCTACGTCAAGTGTATCAAATAGATATATTTATATGTGTAGTTTCACATAAACTGTTGTACCTTAGAAATGTACATATAGCATTCTTTTTTTCTGATTCCTTGCTTTCTGCAACTTTTGTGTTGAACAAATCAAATGCCAGTTACAATTTTGCCAGGTAGAGGCTTTTTACTACATATATTCCTGGATTTCATCCCAGGCCACTTAATTAGGGCGAGGCTTGGAATATGTATTTTTAAAAAGATCCTGCAATCAGCTATGTTTGGAAATTATTGAGATAGAGAATTCTAACTGACCAGCCAACAATTATCAGAAAGAGGGAGACTTCAACAGGTTCAGATACTTAAAAAAAAATTACTAACACATTTATTTACTAAATAATTTCCAGAACCCTTGTAATGAAAAAAAAAAAAAGGCTTAGCCCATTCCACGGATAATATTTTGGATATTGTCTACATTTCCTGGTATGATGTTTTTGAAGTTTTCCTGGGATTTGACCAGCTGGCCGCTCTGAAACAGTCCATCTGTAAACCGGAAAGAGGGGGAGTTTGAATTGATGTCAGTTTCAGAATATTTAAATCTCCTTCTGTACTCTGACCTCACTGACATTGGTGATAGTGGCACACTTTTTTTCTTTGGAGATAATCATTACTTTCTTGAGACTTCCTGTTTCCTAAGTCACTGATAAATTGACATAGGGAATGTAGAACAGGGGATTTTGAGGAGACTAAGCTGTATTGATTCTCACTGGGCTAGTGGACTAAGTTTGTCCTTTGACCCCCTGATCTGGTTTGTCTGCTCACTATATGCCTTCTAGACTCCTATGGAAAACTGAATGCTGGTAGGTCATTGATTTATGGAAAGATAAACAACCTTCAAATGACAGGAGGATTGGAACATGAGATTATCACCTGCCTGTTAAATTAGAGATGACAGCTACAGTTATTCCTGGATCATATTGGAGTCTTGTCTTTAAGGCTTTAAGAATGTAGGTTTAAAAAATGATGTTTTAAATGAGCCGTCTTCTGGACCTGTCACCCAGTCTGCAGTGACTCTCATAGCTCTCTGCATAGCTCAAATATTTGGCTATCAGATACATAGCAAAGTCCACCAGCACATTTGCTTACATGGAGATCCTTGCTTTGGAAATCGCATTCTGGGTATTTTGGATGAGAAGTGCTATGATTTATTTTGATTTTCAGGACCCAGGCTGAAACAAATTGCCTGATGTAGAGGTGATTGCTTGACAGTAATGGGCAACACTGTAGTGACTTAACTCTTGGCCCCAGAGTCTGGCTGTCTGGTTATACTTTATCACCCACCTTCTCCCCTCTACTTACCCGTGAGATTTTAGGGAAAGAGAATCCAAACCTGAGCACATTAAATGTGTCACTTGTCTGTGAGAGTGATCTGCTGTGACTTTGAGTGAGGTAGATTCTATGGTTTCTCACGTTAGACCAGGGTTTTCCAGACTTGCCTCATCTTGAAAGTCATTGCGTGTGGTGTGGACTGTACTTAAAGTATATAGATCCCAGGCCAGGCCTTCTTTCCAGAGATTTCCACTCACTAGGTCTCTTGGGGGAGGGGGGAAGTGATGCTTATCTTTTTTTTTTTTTTTTGTTTGTTTTTAAATTTTTTTTTTTTCCAACGTTTTTTATTTATTTTTGGGACAGAGAGAGACAGAGCATGAACGGGGGAGGGGCAGAGAGAGAGAGGGAGACACAGAATCGGAAACAGGCTCCAGGCTCCAAGCCATCAGCCCAGAGCCTGACGCGGGGCTCGAACTCACGGACCGCGAGATCGTGACCTGGCTGAAGTCGGACGCTTAACCGACTGCGCCACCCAGGCGCCCCAGTGATGCTTATCTTATGAACAGTGAAGTTAAGGATTCACTGTTGTTGTTTTTTTAATTAAAGAAAAATTTTTTAATGTTTATTTATTTTTGAGAGAAAGATTGTCAGTAGGGGAGGGGCAGAGAGAGAGGGAGACACAGAGTTTGAAGCAGGCTCCAGGCTTCAAGCTGTCAGCACAGAGCCCGATGTGGGACTTGAGCTCATGAACCACGAGATCATGACCTGAGCTGAAGTCAGACTTAACCCACTGAGCCACCCAGGCGCCCCCAGGATTCACTACTTTAATGTTGTAGGCTTTATTTCATTTTGATGTCTCATGAATAATGCATTTTCAGTAAATGAGGACTAGTGGTGGTGGTGAATACACTTAATATCCAAATACAAGGGTGAAGTGTGTTAAGTGTTTCTTGTGATCCTGAAAATGTCAGTATCATATATGATATATGATGTCACTTAGCAGCAAGACTATTCAAGAAGACTGTTCTGCAGAGACCATGATCTCATCTGGACTAAAGAATACCAAAGAGACGAAAGCTGGTCTTGTTCATGATAACACAGTAACAATAAACAATTCTTAACTCACAGTGATTACAAAGATTAACATATCAGTCTTGCAACCATGAAATAAAAAAGCCTATATTGAGGGTATTGTTAAATATAAAGACAGTTAAATTAGCCTGTCACAGAAAAAGGCCATTCGCTTTTTAAATTGTGTATATAGGTATTCATGTATGTGTATATACATGTATGTGTAGATGTGTTTATTTATATATGTTATATACACATGTGTATATATATGTTTATATATGTATAATTACTGAGATAACACTGGGTGCAGGGAGTTTATGAACTGTACTTGACCTAAGCTAATTTTAGCATTTTAAACTGTTCAAAACTGTTTAAATGGAAGGGATCTTACAAATCATTGATTGCTCATGCTTCATTTTACCCATCAGGACATGAACACTTGGGAAGGCTAAAATAATGCTAATTGTAGGAGCATTAACACAGACCATTACTAAAAATGCTTTATTCAGAGCACATTTTTATTTTCTTTAGAATCAACTTTATCAAAGTATCATTTTCACGTTATAAAATGCACACATTAAAGTGTACAGTTTAGTGAGTTTTGACAAATATATACACTGGTGTAACTGCCAACCTAAGCAAAATATGTTACATTTCCGATACTCCAGAAATTTCCCTCCTGCACCTGCACCCCCAGCCCCAGGCCACTGCTGCTTGGATTTCTATCATTATAGACAAATTTTACCTATTTTAGAATCTCATATAAATGGAATCATACAATATGTTGTCTTTTGTCCTTGGTTTCTTTTGATCATAATGTTACTGAGATTGATTTGTGTCGCTGCACAGTTTGGTAGTTGGTTTCTTTTTCTTGCTGAGCACTATTTTATTAGATTAATATACAACAATTGGCTTATCCATTCACCTGTTAGTGTACATTGGATTGTTTGTAGTTTCTAGTTATTATGAATATAGCTGCTATTGACATGCATTTACAGGTGTTTCTGTCGATTATATATTTTCATTGATTAAGGGTCTGGCAGCAGAACTGTTGTGTCACATATCAGGTATAGGAGTGGGTTTGAAGTGGTATATCATAGTCCTTTAAAATTTTTTTTTAATGTTTATTTATTTTTGAGAAAGAAAAAGAGGCAGAGCATGAGCAGAGATGAGGGAGACACAGAATCTGAAGCAGGCTCCAGGCTCCAAGCTGTCAGCACAGAGCCCGACGCGCGGCTTGAACTCACGAACTGTGAGATCACGACCTAAGCGAAGTCGGACGCTCAACCGACTGAGCCACCCAGGCGCCCCTATTATTATTTTATATTATATGTTGTAATACAGCTTGAAGTCAAGAATTTTGATGTCTCCAGGGTTTTTTTTAAAGGAAATTATAAGAACAACGACAAAAAAGTTTTTGTATTTACATACTTATTTACCATTTCTAGTGGTCTTAAATTCTTGTAGAGTTGAGTTTCTGTCTGATATCATTTTTCCCCCTGCAACTTGAACAATATCCTTTAACATTTCTCTTAATACAGATTTGATACTGACAAATTCTTTCAGCTTTCACCTTAAAATATCTTTTGAGACCCTTAATTTTATTTTTTATTTTTTATTTTTTAAAGTTTATTTATTTATTTTGAGAGAGAGACAGAGAGACAGACAGGAAGAGGCAGAGAGAGAGGGAGAGAGAGAAAATCCCAAGTAGACTCCACACTGTCAGTGCAGAGCCTGACACAGGGCTCGAAGTCATGAACTGTAAGATCATGACTTGAGTCAGGATCAAGAGTTGGATGCTTAACTTCCTGAGCCATCCAGAGGCCCTAAGGACCTTTGCTCTTAAACTGTATGTTCAATGGCTATATTTACCCTTGTTGACATTTTTTTCTTTCAGTACTGGGAAGGCAATTCTCTTCACTCTTTTTACTTCTGAAGAGAAATCTGCCAGCCTTCTTGTTCTGGTTCTTCTATATGTAATATTTCTTTTTCTCTGGTTGCTTTTCAAAATAAATTTGTGTGTGTGTGTATCTCTAATTTTGACTAATGTGATTATCATATGCCTCTGTGTAGTTTTCTTTACATTTCTTGTGGTTCAGTTTTGTTTGAATTTGTCAGCTTACAGATTTTGTCAAATTTGGAAAAAAATTTGGTGATGAATTCTTTAAATATTTCTTCTTTCCTCCCCTTTCCCTTCTTTCTTTTTGTTGTCAAATTTCACATATATTAGGCTGCTTGAAGCTGTCCCAGAGTTTACTGATGCTCATTGTTCATTTTTAATTTTTTAATTCTTTTTTCTCTGTTTTACATTAGTTTCTATTGATATGGCTTTAATCATACTACTTATGCATCCATAATATCTAACTAAATGCTTTTTTTTAATATTTATTTATTTTGAGAGGGACAGGGAAGGGGAGGGGCAGAGAAAGAGGGAGACACAGAATCTGAAGCAGGCTCGCAGCCCTGAGCTGTCAGCACAGAGCTTTATGCAGGGCTTGAACTGAATCTTGAGACTGTGACCCGAACCGAAGTTGGATGCTTAATCGAGTGAGCCAGCAAGCTGACCCTTACTAAATGCTGTTAATTGCATCCAGTACTTTGTCCTGTGAACTAATTGCTTTGGTCTTCCTCGACTCTTAAGCGGTGTCCTCAACCCAGGGAGTCTGCTGGTCTCTCCACATGTTCTGGCTTGCTGGGCCACTCTCTAGAAAAATCTCACGAAGCAGAGTTCTGGGCAATTGTTTCTCATCTCTCATCTCGTCTTACCTGATATCCAGGTCTTAGGAACTTCTGTTTCTCATATTTTTTTCTGTTTTTGGTTGTTCCAGGCAAGAGGGTAAGTTGGTTTCTATTATTCTATCTTGCCTGGAAGTGGAGGTTTTTTAATCGCTTTTTCATGTTGCTTTTTCAGCTTGACCACTCTCAAACTATTTAGAGGTTTATTTCTAACGATAAATAGTAATAGTAATAATAATAATACCTTACATTTGTATAGCATTTTGAAGTTTATGTGATATTTCAGTCTCCTAAAAATTTAATAATTATGGCATAATTACATTTGACAAATAAGTTCATAGAAAAAAATCTCTTTGAACTTCATTTTTCTCTTAAGCAAAACAAGTGAATTGGACTGGAATAACTTTAGGGTTTCTACATGTTAATAATATTTTCAAAAATTTTCCAAAAAGTATGTTTTTATTGCTGGGCTTGTTTTAATACGAGTTCCACAAGTATCTGTTAAGAGCCACTCTCTTTTAGAATAGCCAACTTTGTAAATAATTCTTTTCCTGAAATAAACCTTATTCTTGAGACAAGATAGCTCTGCAAAAGAACTTACCTGTTTTTTTGTTTTTTTTTTTTTCTAATCAAACTTTCTTACCACTTGCTACTGATGTATAGTTCGAGCTCAGTGGTGATGTCACTCTTTTTTAGCTGATTTCAGTAAATTAAGTGATGACTTAGCAAGTGGATTTGTAAAAAGCTAAGGGCCATGCCAATAATGAACCAAAATATGGTAAATACAACTGTATCCACTTACTGGACAGAAGTGATTAGACCGTGCCTTTCCTCCGCAGTTAAAGTGAGCCCTAGCATCTAAGGGTTTATTCTACTTAATACAGGAGGAGATCAGACCTACCACAGTGGGTGGTGTATAGCTAGCCTCTTTGGTGCTTGGTGTAATCACACTGAATCATGGGTCAGTCTGAACGTCCCAGGTGCAGACAGCCCATATGACATCTTGTTTGTTCAGTTGGCATGTCTGACTTTATGCCCTGGGTTCCTGGTTAGTATTGCTAGTTCTCATTGGTCTCTCTTCCAGACTCTAGCCCATTGAGCCAGGGACTTGATAGTCTTTTCAACTCTTTCCAGAGTCCTTCTCTGGAGTCCATAATTCTCAAATAGTCAAACTCCTCTCCTAAACTTGTCAGGAGACTAATACCAAATAGACCATTAACTTGGAGTGGTAATGGCATTGGCATCAGATCCATGACTGTGAGTATCGTCACTGCTGGGTAACCGTTGCAGCCACCCTCCTCTGGTTAGACTGTATTCTCCTTGGAGGTCAGCAGCAAATAATCCACACATCTCTGTTTTTAACCTGATCTCTTATCCTTTATTTTATTTTATTTTATTTTTTTAATTTTTTTTAACATTTATTTATTTTTGAGAGACAGAGAGAGACAGAGCATGAGCAGGGGAGGGGCAGAGAAAGAGGGAGACACAGAATCTGAAGCAGGCTCCAGGCTCCGAGCTGTCAGCACAGAGCCAGATGTAGGGTTTGAACCCACGAACCGTGAGATCATGACCTGAGCAGAGGTCAGGTGTTTAACCAACTGAGCCACCCAGGCACCCCTCTTATCCTTTATTTTAGATAGCACTTCTTATGTTTTACAGAGACAAGTGATTGATTTATAACTGTGTCAAATAGCAAATTTTATGCTATCTGCAAGATGATGGGACATTTTGATGGACAGAAGGGGCTACTTCATTATGGCATTTAAAACTTCTATAGTTTACTTTAGCATAAACTTTATCCTAGACAACATCCTGATATAACTTTATGTCTGTATGTTAGGTTTCACAAAGACTAAAAATAAACATTTGTTGTTGTTTCCTTTTGGAAGAAGGGTCATAAATTTTAGTTACTACTGTTAACAAACATAAGTTAAAATAGTTTGCTGATAAGATAATAACTTTTGTTGAGTTTCACAGACTTCTTGTTTTTCCTTGCTCACGACTCTGAAACTGCTAGCATTCGCTTGGCACTGTAAGTTGGCATTAGGATTTTAAGACATTTCCTTAGATTTACTGAGTCATATGGTGTTTATCTCAGATTATGGTTTGTTGGAATCGTAGTTCTTTAACGTTGTATTGATTTGCGTGTTATCCTTAGTCCTTAGCAACCCGAGACAGAATTAAAACCATATTGCTTTAATAGAAACATTAGTTTTTGTTGACAATGGAAAATAAAGGAAAGTACCAAATCAATAGTTCTATTCAGCCCTTTTTCAATGAAGATGGTCCATCCACACAATGTTTTGAAGGACTTCAAGAGAAGGTATAATAAAGAAGAGCTGGGATAAAATGAATATTTTTTTTTTTTTTTTTTTTTTTTTTAAATTTTTTTTTTCAACGTTTTTTATTTATTTTTGGGACAGAGAGAGACAGAGCATGAACGGGGGAGGGGCAGAGAGAGAGGGAGGCACAGAAGCGGAAACAGGCTCCAGGCTCTGAGCCATCAGCCCAGAGCCTGACGCGGGGCTCGAACTCACGGACCGCGAGATCGTGACCTGGCTGAAGTCGGACACTTAACCGACTGCGCCACCCAGGCGCCCCAAAATGAATATTTTAATGGTAGCCAATGGGTAGGAAAGACTAAGGGCTTTAGTTTTACTGGTTTATGTTAGTATCTTTGGGAGAGATGCTAATGTGAGGTAAAATGCATGTTTCATAAATATCTGTTATAGCATCATGTGATCTGATGAAAGTGTATTTAATTTCACAAATGGTAGGAAATTTGCTTTAGCTTTGATCTGTTATTTCAATTTCTTTATGTCACCTTACAGTATTTACTTTATGTGCTCTTAAAAATATGTAGCCAGAAAATGACTTTCATAAGACATAAAATTATGTGAGCTAGAATTCTTATCTGAAACCAGTGGGGTGGTTCTCCAGGGCTGCTATCGTAAGGCATCGCAGACTGGGTGGCTCAAACAACAGAAATGTATTTTCTCACACTTCTGGAGGCCTGGAGTCTGAAGTCAAGGGTTGTTTCCTTGTGAGGGCTGTGAGAGAAGGATCGGTTCCAGGCTTTTCTCCCTTGGCTTGTAGATGGCCATCTTCCTCCTGTGTCTTTGCATCATCTTCCTCTTGTGCGTGTCTATGTCCATATTTCCACTTCTTGTGAGTACGTCAGTCATAGTGGATTTAGGTCCCATCTTAAGGACTTTATTTTAACTTAATCACTTCTGTAAAGTCACTATCTCTAAACACAGTCACATTCAGAGGTACTGGGGCTAGGACTTTACATGAATTTTTTTTTTACGGAGACACAATTCAGCTCATAATAACCAGTCATCATGGAACACCCTAGCAAAAGATAGTTTATGATTATTATATAAACTTAAGCTCAGAAATTTTAAGAGCTGAAGTCTAATATCCTCTTGTTATACTAGTGTTAAAAATGGTCACTAGTCTTCAGTGAGATGTATTCCAGTGTATGATCAAAAGGTAGAAGTGCTTTCTTGAGGGCAAGTGTTCTTATGTAAGTGCAATGATGAGTTATGGACAGTGTTTATAGAATCACCGACAGATTAAAAACTAGTTTTTTTTCCAACAGTATCAGTTTACATAATAATTTTAGGGAAAAAAGGAGACCAATCCAAAATACACAGCTAAAGGATGTTCACCTGTGATTCACCAGTATTTAACCAGTGAACTTAGCTTTGTTCTAATAATCAATTCAAAATAAGATTCTAGGTTATTTTGACACCACCATTTATTTATAATAGATAATGATTTAGAAGTATAACACAAACTATGAAATTATGCATCAACATGTAAGTCATTAACCAGGGAATATGTGTTCAGTAATTATAAGAAAATAGGCCAGCAAGTTCCTTTTGTAAGAAGTTCAAACAAAAAACAGTTTTGTTTTTGTGGCTATAGGATTGCAGGTCATGAAAACTTGAACATTTTATTTTTAAAAGTGAGGTGCCTGGGAGAGACTTATGAGGGGTTTGAAATTCTCAAGTGACATTTCAAGTAAAACTCATTTTATTATGCTTATTGCATCACTCATACCATAAAATTTAAATTCTTATCCTAATTTTGATACCGCTTGGTTTAATTTTTCCTGTTATTCTTTTTATATTTGAGACACTCAAGAATTCCAAGTAACAGAATATTAGATATTGGTTAGGCTTTTTTATTTTGTCATTTCCGGGAATAGCCTACAATTTTAATTGACGACCTTTAGAAATATAATTTTTTCCAGGCAATGAATAAGACCATGTCATGTGATGGCTGCTAGGTTGTCAAGAATCAACAGGTTCTTTGGATCATGAAGGAATGACTTTTGCCTCCATGTGGCAATGGTCAAATACTTTGTAGAGAAGAGAATATTATTGCCTAGAGATGGCAAATCCTAGAACTTACATCAATGGTTGGCTGATTAGGAACTCAGCAGTAAATAGTTATGGAATATGAAATGGAGGTAGTGAGAGATCTGGTTTTGTTTGACATCCTTAAGGGTCTTCAGCATAAAATCAGCACAAAATTACATATTCTTAGCATATAGTACAAGGTCCTTCATTTATTTGTCCCTGTTTTCTTTTACAGTTTCGTTTTATACTGTTCGTTCTTCTTCCCTCTACTCCAGCCCTCCTCAACTTGCTCCAATTTTATGCTAAACTACTTCTTCAGGGCCTTTGCGTAAGCTGCCTGCACCTGATAGGTTCTTCCAAATTTTAGCATAAATCTAATCTTCCTCAGCAAGGCTATTGTGAATCACCCATCTCAAATTAGCCACTAAATTGTTCTCTGTCCTATCTCCTTGTTGTACTTCTCTGCCTGGTTCTTATGCCCACGTCATATCTCTTGCCTATTTGTTTATGTATTGCTAGCCAATTGTCTATGGAAACCTCACTCTAGCTAAGCTCTCAGAGTAGGAGTTTAACCATCTTTTTAGCATTGTACCTCCAGTGTCTTAAAAAGTGCTTGGCACATAGTAGTTTCTTATTTAATATTTGTGGAATAAATGAGAAAGAAAGAAAATTATTTTATTCCCTGCTACACTAATTAGGTATCATCCAAGGATGTTTCGAGGTTTTAGAGTGAGAGGGGGCAAAGTAAAATCCATCCAGAGACAAGAAACAAAGAGCAAAGCATGTAAAACAAACAAACAAACAAATAAACAAAAAACACAATAAAATAGGCGATAGGAGGAACTGGTAATAGTCAACCTGGAAAATATTTGAATGGCTGGGAAATGGAAAAAGAAGTTGTAAGAACACAGTTATCAACTTGTTAAAGAAAGAGTTTTCTGATAATTTTGAGCAGTCCCACAAAAGAGACATCCAGTATAGCAAATTTTCATATAAAAACTTCATGGCCGTCTATCATGGAAGTTTTAGAGAGAATTTTGTAGGTGATAGAATTCAAAAACCTCTACAGTTTCTTACAACTATATTATAAAATAACTTTTCATACAAAAAACCCACATAATTTCTTCTCAAATCTAAAAGGGGGAGAGCTTTATTTTATATAAAACAACACAAAATAGAAACTCAAGTAGGTGAGATAAAGTCACCAATATTTTTAAGTGTCTTGCTGATTGGAATGGTGCCCTTATTTTCTTTAGTGTATACATTTAAGGTAAAGTTCATCCCAGATACTGCTGGATGTATAGTCTTATTTCCAAATTACTTTTAAGAATAGTTTCAAGGATTACAGATCAAAGATGGTGGTAGCAAAGGAGGACGTTAGGCTCATCTTGTCCCATGAACGCAACTAGATAACTATCAAATCACCCCTAAATACCCCAGAAATTGGCCTGAAGATTGACAGAACAAACTCCACAACTAAAGGGAGAGAAGAGGCCACATCAAAGAAGGTAGGAGGCCCAGGGATGTGGTTTAGGAAAGAAATGGATAAGGGTGCTGTGGAGGGGAGGGAGCCCTTGTTGCAGAGAAGGGAGAGAGAGAGAGAGAGAGAGAGAGAGGCAACAGGGGAACTCACAAGGTGAACATTTCCTCAAAGCCATTGGCTTGGAAAATGAGAGGGGCTGAATTTTGTGAGTCCTGACAAAGATCAGTGGGCTTAGCTAGAGTAGAGCCCTGAGGGAGAAAAATCAGGCAAACAACTTGGGAGCAGACAGCAGGGAAACGGTGATTTGAAGAATGCCTGGGGCACACAAGGTAGAGATTATTCTCTCATCTGGAAAGGCATCCTTGGGAGGCAGCATTCACAGAGATACCTCTCTGGGAGCAGGGGAGCTGGCCTGTGCCATTTTTCTCTCCTACCCCTCAGCCTAAACACAGAGTCACTGGCGGGAGGCAACACAGTGCCGACACTGGCTGCTTAACTTGCTTAACGCCAAGCCCCACCACCCTGTGTTCTGGGGGGGACTGCCCTTCTCAGTCAAACTTGCCTCAGTCCCAGCATGGCAGACCTCTCCCCCCAGCAAACCAGCACAAACCCCTGCCCACAGCATGTCTCTCAACCAGAAGAGAGTTCTGCGGGGCCTCACTCCTGGTGGAGCTGGTATCAGGTCTCATTTCACAAGCAGACCAGAGCCTGCCTAATTAAAATATGCCACATTCAGGCCAGGGACCAGAAACTGCCCATGGCAGGCAAGGAGAGTGTCTGCAGACAACTGTCCTGAAGAGTAGAGCAGCCAAAACACAACAGCAGAGCACACAGCACCCACCGGAAACACATTCCCTGAAGTGCCAGGCCCTGGACGCTACACGAACTCTTCCTCATAAGGCCACTACTTCCAGGAACAGGAGACATAACTGACTTTTCTAACACACAAAAAAAGGCAGAGACTTTAGACAAGATGCCAAGTGGGAGGAATTTATCCCAAATGAAAGAACAAGATAAGGCCATGGGCCAGGGATCTAAGCAAAACAGAGTATAACTCACATGCCTTATGGAGAATTTAAAACAACAATCATAAGAATACTTACTGAGCTTGAGAAAAAGAATAGAGGACATCAGGGAGACACTTACCACAGAGATACAAGAGTTAAGAAAGAATCACTGATGAAGAATGGAATAAGTGATATTGGAAATGGGCTCAATGTAGTAGAAGAAGCAGAGGAATGTATTAGTGACTTAGAAGACATAATAATGGAAAATAATGAAGCTGAACAAAACAAAAGAAAGAATTATGTAACATTAGAGTAGACTTAGGGAACTCAGTGACTCCATCAAATGTACTAACATTTGTATTATAGGAGTCTCAAAAGAAGAAGAGAGAGAGGAAGGGCACCTGGTGTCTCAGTCGGTTGAACATCCAACTTTGGCTCAGATCATGATCTCACAGTTTGTGAGTTCGAACCCCATGTTGGGCACTGCACTGACAGCTCAGAGCCTGGAGCCTGCTTCGGGTTCTGTCTCCCTCTCTCTCTGCCCCTCCCCCACTTGTGCTCTGTATCTCTCTCTCTTTCTCTCTCTCTCTCTCCCTCAAAAATAAATAAACATTAAAAAATCACAAAAAAAAAAAGGAAGAAGAGAGAGGACAGAGGGCAGAAAATTTATTTCAAGAAATAATAGCAGAAAACTTCCCTACTCTGGGGAAGGAAACCAGACATCCAGATCCAGAAAACACAGAGAACTCCCATCAAAATCAACAAAAGCAGGGCAACATCAAGACATTGTAATTAAATTAGCAAAATATAGTGATAAGAGAAAAGATCTTAAAAACAGCGAGACAAAAGAAATCCTTAACTTACAAAGGAAAACCAATAGGCTTGCTGGAGACTTCTCAACAGAAACTTGGCAAGCCCGGGGAGTGACATGATATATTCAGCGTTTTGAATGGGAAAAATATGTAGCCTAGAGTACTCTCTCCAGCAAGGCTATCATTCAGAATGAAAGGAGAGAGAAAGGGTTTCTCAGACAAACAAAAACTAAAGGAGTTTATGACCATTAAACCAGTCCTGCAAATAATATTAAAGGGTACTCTTTGAGTACAAAGGAGAGACCAAAAGTGACAAAGACAAGAAAGGATCAGAGAAAATCTCCAGAAACCATAATAAAACAAGTAATAAAATGGCAATAAATACGTATCTATCAATAATTACTTTGAATGTAAATGGACTAAATGCTCCAACAAAAGACATAGGGTGTCAAAATGGATAAAAAAATAAGACCCATCTATATGCTGCCTACAAGAGATTCATTTTAGACCTAAAGACACCTGCAGATTGAACATGAGGGGATGGAGAAAGATATATCACGCAAATGGATGTAAAAAGAAAGTCAGAGTCGCGATACTTATATTGGACAAACTAAGCTTTTGTTCTTGTTTTGTTTTTATCCTGATTTGGTATCAGGGTAGTACTGGCCTCATGGAATGATTTTGAATGAGTTCCCTCTATTCCATTATTTGTAAGATTTTAATAAAGATTGCTGTTAATTATTATTATTATTATTTTAATGTTTGGTAGAATTCACCAATGACACCATGCGGTCTGGGCTTTTCTGTGCTGGGTGATTTTTGATTCCTAATTCAACTTTCATTCTTATTATTGGTCTAGGAAGATTCCCATTTCTTGGATTTAAGATTCATGATTCAGTTGTGGAAACTTGTGTGTTTTTAGGAATTCTCTGTTTTTTTCCTCTAAGTTACCTGATTTGTTAGTATATAGTTGTTTATAGTTATCTGTTATCATACTGTATATTTCTGTGGTTATTTGTTGTATTGTTTTTTCTTCCATTTCTCATTTTGGTTTTTGAGTCTTTTTCTCTCTTTTATTGGTCTAAGAAGATTTCCTATTTCTTGGGTTCAAGATTCATCATTCATCATTCATCAAATTCAAACTTGCAAATTTTTAGGAATTATCTGTTTTTTCCCCCCTAAGTTATCTGATTTGTTAGTATGTAATTGTTTATAGTAATCTATTTTCACACTTTGTATTTCTGTGGTTATCTGTTGTATTGTTTTTTCTTCCATTTCTCATTTTGGTTTTTGAGTATTTTTTCTCTCTTTGGTAGTTAATGTAGTTCAAACATTGCAAATTTTATTTTTTTGAAAAACTGGTCATTACTTTCAATGTTGTTATTATTTATTCTGGTCTTTATTTTATTTATTTCTGATTTTTCTTTGTTGTTTCTTTCCTTTACTAAATTTCAGCGAAGTTTCTTCTTTTTCTAGTTTCTTGTGGCATAATGTTGTTTACTTGAACATTTTTTCTTTTTTTAAAAATTAATTTATTTATTTTGAGAGAGAGAGAGTGAGTCCGAGGCCTTGTGAGGGGAGGGGCAGAGAGAGAGAGGAGAGAGAGAGAATCCTAAGCAGGCTCCATGATGTCAGCACAGAGTCCAGTGCTGGGCTGGATCTATGAACTAGGAGATCATGACATGGGCTGAAATCAAGAGTTGGACACTTCACTGACTGAGCCACCCAGGCACCCCTAAACTTTTTCCTTAATACAGTCATTTATGGCATCAATTTCACTCTAACATTTGCTTTTGCTGCATCCCATAGGTTTTGGAATATTGTGTTTTCTTTTTCAAAGAAAAACAGAAGCAGGCCAGAGTAGGTGGTGCTCTGGTCTTCTTTTCTCGAAGTATGAGACATACTTTGATTTTCCAGTTGATTTCTTATTTGGCCCATTGTGCAGTAGTGTGTTGTTCAGTATCTACATATTAAATATTTAATATTTACATTGTAGATTTTCCAGCTTTGTTTTATTGTTGATCTTTAGTTTTGTACCACTTTGGTTGGAAAATATACTTGGTATGATTTCAGTCTTCTTAAATTTGTAATATTTGTTATGTCTCTTTTTATGTGATTTAACCAGGGGATTCTTCTGTGGTACTTAAGGAAAATTTCTTCCTTGGATGGAATGTTTTATATATACCTTTAGAATCATGTATTCTGAAATATGCTTCAAGTAGAAAATGTTCCCACTTTGTGAGGATTAGAATAATTGTGTCTAAATCGATCCATTTGATTATAAGTAGAAAGTGATCACATGAGTGAAGGTTCCACTGCCAACTCCTGTTTGCTTGTTATGATGAAATGACCTGGAGATTTCATGTATTTAACATGATGAGTAGCACCTGATATCTGGGTCTAGTAAAGATGTCATTATTTGTACTTTAAAATTTAAGTTAATTTTTCCTTTTTAACTTCTTATATGTCCTCATATCTCAATATCTCATACCTTGTACCTCTGTTACTTATGAGCCCTGCTTTGTAGATCACTGCTCCAGCTCCTAGAAAACATATAATATTAAAAATATGATAAGCCCTTTGATCTGAAACCTAATTATAGTGCATTAGTGAGATCCGGCCTTACGGAAGGCAGATGAATATGAGATTCTGTATCAGAAGAGTTTTAATTCTAGTGACTTTACTCTGGGTCTTCCAGTACCAAATTCAAATAAGGGAGCAAATAAAAGTGCTCCTGCTCCTGGTTTTGAAATAGCCACAAGGCAAATAAAATCTCCTGCACCTTTCTTTGGGCAAACACTTACTGGAATGTGCAGAGGTTTAGAGCTCAGTCCACTCCTCTTCTGCTGACTCTTTGGTGCTGATGCTGGAGTGCTGCATGGTCCCTAGAGCTCAATATTCCCCTTTGCTGGTCCTGAATCTACCTCACTATTTGAGGGAGAGAGAGAAAGTGAGACAGAGAGGGTGATAGGGAGAAGGAGGAGAAGAGGAGGAGGAGAAGGAAGGAGAATGGAGGAGGGAGGAAAGAGAAGGAGGAGGAGGAGGATAGGAGAGGAGGAGGGAGAAGAGAAAGATGACTCAAGTAAAATCCTGAAGAATGTGTTTTTCATCCCTTTTTTCCTCCCAGCATCTTCCTGCTCCATTCTGGGTCATGAACCATGGCTCAGGCCATGAATCACCTAAATGAAATCACTCTGTGTGGGAATTTAAGCAGGCAAATAGGACAGTTATGAATGAAGATGCAGGGGCTCCATATCACCCTTGAATCTCATCCTGTTAGGGCATGCCCACTCCACATTTAAGAAGGTCTGTCCCTGTAGACAAGAGGCTTTTTGAACTGGCCATTCCTGAGAAACCCTGAAGGTTAGGAAAGAGTGAGAAAAGGCTGCTTACCTTGTGCTCCAAAATGGAATTCTGTACAGGATGGGAAAGACCTCATTGAGAAAGCAGTCATCGAAAGTTGTCACTCATTGTCCAAAAGTGTTTTCAAAAACTCAAAGAAAAGCCATTGTTGATGGATGTTAACTATACTTACTGGAGTGTGCATTTCACCAAATCTACAAATATCAAACCATTTTGTTGTTCACCTGAAACTAATAGAATGTTATATGTCAATTACATCTTAATTAAAAAAAAGAAAGAGAGAGAGAGAGGAGAGAACCACTTTTGTGGTGCCTCAAAGGCTGCTGTATTAGCTAATTTTCTAGGTGAGGTGGTGCCATGTGCCATGTGGAGGCACTTCCGATAACAAACTTCTTGGATGGGATTTAAGTCAGATGTCATCCATTACATTCCATATTCTAGTGGTTCATGTTTCAGTGAAATGTCACTGTAATCTAATTTATCTAAGGACATTTTCTTCCAAAAAATATGTCATTTAGTTTTACAAATTGCCTATCATGTTTTTCTTAATAGCTCAGAACCCAAGAAAATGATGAAGTCTCAAGTCAAAGTCTTGGCTTTGGCTTAAGCCATTTGATCATATTTTTCTCTGAAAACTTCTGGAAAATTTTTCATTTCAAGGTTTTGCTAAATTGCAAAATGTTTGATGGGAAAGTTTCAATATGTTTTTTTCTTGTGCGAAAACCAGGAAAGTTGAATTATAAGCAACAATTCTAACCAAAAATTTGCTCCTTCACCAAAAGCTGAAAGAAAAATTAAAAGTACTATGATAGAAATTTGAGGAAGTCAGATTGTAAGAATATAAATATACTTTAAAGGATGTATGTGCTTATAGTTCATACATAGGAGTAGATATCTTAAGTTGTTTTGATTTTCTCGTTTGTTCAGGATTCATTTTTCCAGAGTCAATATGTGAATTGCTTAGAAAATTGCAGGCATAGCAACATGATTCTGGACTCAATTCCTGGAGAGAGAGAGAAAATAGAGAAAGAAATAGAGAAAGAGATATTATGAATTTTATTTCCATTAACACTCAGTGCCTCAAAAGGGCCTCGTGATGTATACGTATGAGAAATAGGTATTTGTTTGCTGATTTTTCATAAAAAATGTTCCTACCGTGAAGAAAACACTGCATTATACTTGCTCCCCTGGAGGAAAGTCAGGCATATCTTCCTCTCTGAAGAAAGTGCAGTTTTACAGTGATGCTTCCCAATGGAAATGTAAATACTAGCCAGCAGGCTTTATCAGTGTAGGAGCATGACAGCTTGGATTTGAGGACTTTGCCTTCACTTATAACTCTGTTTCTTTTAATTAAAAAAAAAAGTACTGTATAGGCTTGAAACTAATAAGAATTTTTAGTTTATTTGAATATACAGATTGACCAATGCAGTTGATACCTACCATAAAGTGAATTTTTAATAATCAGAATGAACACATTATTAAGCTAATCTGGTTTTCACTTGAAAGCTTCTCATGATTTTTCCTGGCTAAAAGACTATAACTTTATATGTTGAGACTCAGCCTTTCGCTTAGGTGTTCCATATGTTCAACTGAATACTAGACGTTTACATTTCAATATTCTGTCTTCTTTCCAAATTCAACCTCATCATGATTGAATTTATTATATCCTTTGAACACGTGCTGTAATTCAATTCTTGGATTTTGTTATTGGTATCCACATATTTTGGCTATTTAATATTGGATACATGGGGTAGGAGAGCTCAAAATCATTAAATATCTGAGAAAGCACTATGTAAATGCTCAGGGTCTGTCCAGATGCAAACTGTTAATATTTTGTCTCATCCTCCTCCCTCTCGTCTTTTGCATGAAATCATGCTAACCTAATTTTCAGTGGTTATAGTATCTTTCTCTGTTATCATATGTATGATTGTAGTTCAGCTATTTATTATCTCATGGGCCTGGATTCAGTAATAGTCACTTATTCAACGTTATATATTGGGTAGCTACTATGTGCCAGGCAGTATGCTAAATGGCACAATAGTTACTGTGAGAAGACAGATTTCCTGTCTCCATGATATTTATAGTCTAATGAAAGAGGTAGACCTAGAAGAAGTAAGTTTAAGCATGATAAATGTAATGAAGGAAGCAGAGCTCTATGTTTGCATGTATCAGGTGAGCCTAACATAGTCTTGGGTGTCAGAAAACCTTCTAGCTGATCTCCTTTTGGCCTCAGTGATGACATTAGTTTTCCTCAAACACCATTTATACCATATCATTCATGCTGAAAATTAACTAAGCCTCAATCTCCAGTCTAATCTGAATACCTTCGAACTGAGTACTTCATTAGCTGGCCCCATCCCACTCATTGACATATGTTTCTCAGGACACTGAATTCTAGTCAGGAAGGTTTCTTCACTGTTCCGTGGATATGTCATACTTTTCCAGTCTTTATGCCTCCTTTTATAACATCTTTGTCCTTGACTCCCACATAGTTTTTCCCATCCTTAATAGCCCTGGTCAAAATGAATTCTCAGTGCTTTGGGTTTGGGTGGCTAACCATGTTGTAACACCATCTCTTGTATACTTCTTACAATTCAATGTTTACCTTCTACATTGATAAAGTTTTGGATACTCCAATTGACATTTACAGTATTCCTTTCAAAGGTGATAAGTAATTTTCTTTTTTCATATTCTGAAACAAGTTGTGTGTGTGTGTGTGTGTATGTATGTGTGTTTCCATGAGATTTTGCTTTAGCCAAGTTGGCCAAAGATAATTTATTACACTTGAAAAGTCACTGATAGGTCAAGATGGGAATTTTCTTTGTCCAAAATACTGTAAATACCTGTAATGGGATAAAATTATCATAATTTTATTTCTTCTCTATTTTGGCATTGAAATAGAAACATCCTAGTTGGGGTACTTAATAATAAAGTATTTAGAATTTACCATGTATAACTGGCCTTGAGATTAACATTTATTTCCCTTACTTGGTATTGATATACACAGATACATACACAAACACACACATTAACTCACACTGACACACATATACAGACTATTTACATGTGTGTGTGTGTGTGTGTGTGTGTGTGTTAAAGTATTTAAACATGGAGAATTTGGATCGGCCATTCATACGGATGGAAAAATGTGGTTTTCATAATTGAACAAAAACTTCCAGATGCATTCAATTGTGTTTAAAGAGCTAAAAAATTGGCTTAGTTAGAAAAAAATCCCAACTTACCATGGCCTTTATTCTTAATTAGAACAAGTGTCTTTGACATATTTGAAGACACTTGACTTAAAAATAGCCAAGTTAAAAGTATCCAAGAGTGACACATGAGCGCCATTCTCGACGGCCCTCTGCACTCTGTATCTGCTGCAGGCACCTGTCCCCTCGACTTCAAAGAGAGTTCCGTGGAATGAAACCACTACACAGCAAAACAATCTGTTGGTCTTCCGCTTCCTCTGTATTTGAAACTCAGCATCACTATCTGTGTACAGTCGAGCCCAGTGAAGTCGTAGCTCTGACAAAACTTCCAGTACTCTGCCACATGCCAGTGTAGTTCCTTTGCAAAGCTCCTGGTTCCCAAATGGAAATCCTGCCTTGTCTCTTTGGAGGTGCTGAGGAGTAGTGAGCCAGAGTAGACCAAGGCCTGGATGTCCTTTTTGTTGACATAAGTGCATTGACTTGTGGATGAATTTTGCATGGTCCATGTCTAAAATCTTGGTGAAGGCAGTATTTAGGGACATAGCCTATTGTCAGTCCAGATTTAAGACAGTAATTTGCACTTAAAACGTTTATTTTTTAAAAAAATGTTTCTTTTGAGAGAGAGAGAGAGATAGACTGTGAGTGAGGGAGGAGCAGAGAGATTGGGAGACTGAGGATCCAAAGCAGGCTCTGTGCTGACAGCAGAGACCCCGATGCATGGGCTTGAACTCATGAACCCTAAGATCATAACCTGAGCCGAAGCCAGACACTTAACTGACTGAGCCACCCAGGCACCCCTTAACTTAAAACATTTATACACACAGACTGGTACAAAAAAAATTTGTGATCAAGAACAACAGTCTTGAGGTGCAGCGTGGTCCCAACACATCAAAAAGTCTTCAACTCTGACACTCCACTGTACTACCAAGGCAGGAGAGTGAACAAAGATATTTTCAGATCCTTACAAAACTGGAAAGAAAGCTTCAGGGAGATGGGGTAGTATGTAGACTGCAGGCTTTGATTTGACAGCAGACAGACCTGGGTTTCAATCCTGGAAATATTCTTTACTATGTAGTCTTGAGTTGAGTCATTAAAACTTAACATAGCTCTGTTTTCTCCTGTGAAAAATGAGGAGAATAATATGGATCCCATTGCTTTGTTGTGAAATTAACAATAATGCCTGGCACATAGTAGGTGCTTTCATTAGGATTCTCCAGAGACAGAAACAATAGTGGATTATATATATAATAATCCAATCTATATTTATAGATATACTGAAATATATAAAATATATCTGTCTGTCATCTGCCAGCTGGAGACCCAGGAGACCTTATGGTGTAGTTTCAGTCTGAATGCTGGCAGACTTGAGACCCAGAAAGAGCTGATGTTTCAGTCTGGGTCTGAAGGCAGGAAAAAACTGATGTACCAGCTCAAAACAGTCAGACAGAAGGACTTCTTTATTTGAGGAGGTGGCAGCCTTTTGGTTCTACTCAGACCTTCAACTGGTGGGATAGGGGCCACCTACATTACAGAAGGTAGTCTACTCAGTCTTATCAATGCAAGTGTTAAACTCATCTAAAACACCTTGAGAGAAACACCCAGAGTAAAATTTGAGGAAATATCTGGGCATTCCAAGGCTTCGTCAAGTTGACACATAAAATTACCCACCCCTCCCTGCTGTGCTTTGTAAATGATGACTTCTGTTAATAAAATTGACTAGAAATGAATGTAATTTATTTCCTTTCCTGAGCTCTGCTTCTGCATAAAATTATGCTGAAATTTAAACCTTCTATTTCATTTTCAACTCAATCCATTTAAGTGAAAATTAAAGAAATATTAGTTATTGTAAAACTCCTGATATAGGAGTATTAGTAGTTGGTTTTGTCACTAATAAAAATAGTTGCTTAAATCAAGAAAGTGCTAGAACTTGGAGTAATGACAATCATTAAAGTTGCCTACTGTTGACAATATTTTTTACCGAAATATTCAATAGTAAAGAAAAAATATAACACTGCTGTTAGTTAAGGTTGTAGGAGTGTAATTGGCATGTAACTTTAATGCATTAGAATCAGGAGTTTCCATTTTATAACTCTGAGTAACAATACCTTCCACACCTCCCTGTATTGCTGAGTTTTGCACACGAGGTCATTTGCTGGTCAACATGGTATAAAATGGCCGTGTCTAACTTCACCCACAGTAGACATTCCCTGAATGAAAAGCCAAAGCTGTGACTCATCTGGAAGATCTCCATCTGTCCTTCCCATATAGGGAGTGGTGGTAAAAACCACTCCTGTCACAGGCAGAAACTTAAAGGGGCCTATTTGAAGGGAAAGAGACAAAATCTAGTCCTGTATGAAGCGGGGAGATGGTGGTATGGACACCCTGGTTCTAATCTCAGATCTGGCACCCAAATCTCCCATGACCTTGAGCAGCTTCATTGGAAAGTGAGGGATCTGACCACTATGGCTCACATGGCCCTCTAGCCTTGGAATCTTCTAATTCTTAAGGGCTGTATTCACCTCTCACTATGGCAGTTGGCCTGCCCAGACCGGATGAGGGAATAGGGCTTTCTGTGTTGACGAGCTCAGACAGGCTGCCTGCATGGCTCACCGCCGTCCTCTGGGTAGACACACAGCTTGGAGTGAATCAGGTGGAACCTGAGCCGTGCCGTGAAGACAACGCTGCCGTCACCCCATCTTTGAGCCAAGGGGGAAAGTACATTTTTTTGCAAGTGCGGGCTTAAACTGAGCTGCTGAAACTAAACACCCTGGTGAGAGTGATATCATGGCATTATGAGCTCATTCAGAGGAAAACAGAGTGAGAAAAATAAAGCTTCCCTGCGGCTGTGTGGTTGAGTAAATGTGAAGAAGGAAATACAAAAAGGAATCACTTCTCAATAAGAACAATTAATATTCCAGAGCATTGAAAGGTTTTATTTAATTTTCTCCTTGCAACTGAAAACATACAAACACATGTATATATTTTCTCAATAAAAATATTTTGGAAGAACCTCTATGGGCTGCCTTCTGGGAAGTAATATTGTCATTGCTGTGTCACTAAGGGTTTACCCATGATTCCCTGTTACTACAGAATAAGGAAAGGGCATCTGTAAGAGGATGCCTGAAAGTGAGGGGGCTCCTATAAGTGGACTTTGAGACAAATATTGGCAGGAAATGATTTATTAGGGAAGTGTTTCTGGGAGAAATATGTCAGAGGGTAGAAGAAACAAGGCAGGGATGGAAATGAAACTCGTCAGTTGTGGAGTACAACAGGGGCTCCCTTGATTCTGTAGGGGAAAACTCAGGTGTGCAAGTTAAGCCTTAGTTTGTCTCCACTGGACAAAGTCTAGGAAACTGGACTTTCTTAGTCTGTATCTGGCCGTCACTGGCTAAGGGATGCCCCCAGGGGATGAAAACACCCCAGCACTTGCTGGTGTATGGGATGCCTGCAGGCAAATGGGTTCTGGGAACCCCTGAGAGCAGGTTTCCAAAAAAGAGTGTCAAGTATGGGCCATTGGAAGAAAATGAACACCAAAGTCGGGGGTTGAGCTCACAGACACAGTGCAAAGGATCTTTCTTTACTGGGGGGTCTAGCTCCTGATTACTATGGCCTTCTCAGGCTGTAGTTGTTGTAATTGCCCATTTCACAATACAAACTTAGCATGGGAGCAATGAGAGGTGTCCTGTGGGTGGATACCCAGAAGCAAAGTTTTAGAATAGTGGGCAATGGACCAGCATTCACTTTCAGGATTCATATGTATGCACAAAATGCAGAATATGGTGACTTTAAAGTCCAAGATAATAATTTGTATAGTTTTTCAACTAATAAAGAGGTTTAATTGACAAGTAAAAATTTTAGGTGTCCAACTCAAATGTTTTGATATACCTATCCCTTGTGAAATAATCACCACAATTGAGCTAATTAACACATCTGTCACTTCACAAAGTCATCCTTTTTCTTTCCCTTCTCTCCGTTCCCCTCCCCTTCCTTTCCCTCTCCTTCCCTTCCCTTCTTTCCCCTTCCCCTTCCCCCCTTTTTTCATGGTGAGAACACGTAAGATTGATCTTCTTAGCAAATTTTAGATTTACAATGTGGTGTTGTGAAATATAGTCACATTGATATTCAGAATCACAGTAGATCTTCAGAACTTACTCATCTTGCATAACCGAAGCTCTGCTGCATGATCACACTTATATGTGTGTCTTAGTCCCTTTGGGCTGCTATAACAAATTACTATACATAAGTTGGCTTATGAACAACAGAAATTTATTTCTTACAGCCTGGAGGCTGGAAACCTGAGATCAGAGTGTCACCATGGTTGGGTGCCCGTCAAATCCCTCTTTGGGATTGCAGACCACTGACTCCTCACTGTGTCCTCTCATGGCAGGTGCTGAGAGAAGCAAACTCTGCTGGGCACTGATCCTATTCAGGAGGGCTCTGCCTTCATGACCTCGTCTGATTCTAATTGTGTCCCAAAGACCCCTGCTGCTAATACCATCACCTTAGAGAGTAGGGTTTCAATATATGAATCCTGGGGAGACACATTCAGTCCATAATTTGTGAAATCTAAAGTAGGCAGACTCATAGAAGTAGGGGTAGAATGGTAGTTTCCAGGGACTTGGAGGGAGGGAGAAGTAGGGTGATGCTGATCACAGGGTACAAAATTTCAGTTACCTTATATAATTTTTGTTGTAATGAAAACTGAAGTCCAGTAAAATCAATTTGTCAGTTTTATTAAGCTGTCTGGTGTATTACTTGGTACATACTAGGCACTTACCACTTGATAAATATGTTGTAGGTGTTCAACAAATACATGCACCACCGAACAAAAAAATAATTTTAACAAGATACAGCCCATATATTTAAGTTACCAAAGCCAAACAATAAATTCCAATTTTCTAGGAAGAAAAACATCCAAATATATTCGTTTTCCTTTGTACTTAAAGGAATATTAAGAAGAAGTTTTTTTTCTTGTTTGGGAAGCCAAAATTCTTTCCACAAAGAGGAAATATTGGGCTTGCACATGCCATTATTTGATGAGAGTACAAAATTGGAACATTGAATATTTCACTAGAAGCATAGTATTCTGTTGAGAAGCAGTCCATTGATCCTAACACTCCTTGCTTCCTAGCAAGGTAATGGCAGGATATGTCCAAGGGTTGACTTTCATGGTTAGCCTACCAATTATGGACTGATTAGCCATGGTGCACTCTCCATCACTTTTCAAACACTCAGTCATTCAACAGGTCGGAGCCAACTTCAGTTCTTGGAGCCAGGGAAATCACAGTGAATAGAAAACCTTCTTGCTCCTTAGAGTTTACATCCTAGAAGGGGAAGAGTAATCATAAACAAATACATTTCGAAAAGAGAGACAGAGATGTCAGAAGGTGGCAAGGGTTAGGGAGGAAAAACAAAAAGCAGGGAGGGACTAGGAATTGCCAGGAGCTGAGGTGGATGGTCCTGCTAATTCTAGACCCTCCCAGCTTTCAGAGAAGGAAATTTATGTGTGTATGGTAATCCATGTGCCTATACCTATCTGTAAATATTGTTATATGTATCCATCTTTATATTAAGCTAAGCATGAGCTCATACTGATGTCTCCAGTTCCCATCTGGTATACCAAAGGATCATGCTAACTTTCCCCTCCTTGCTTTTCTGAAATTTCCATGCCAACACTGAGAAACTTGGCTCCCACTATCCACCACCTATCACTTAATTGTTTAATTTCAGTATACATGCATCGTTGTTTTAGATTTCTTAACCCACACCCCCGTGAGAAACAACTTTACCAACTAGATTACAATGCCCATGAATATTGACTTTGCCTAAGTTTTACGTCTTCATTCATTTCCAAAATTACTCAGGTCAGTACCTTACTTTACCACCCCCCTCAGTGAGGTCGTTTCATACATTTGTAATACAGTTAGGCTGTTTTGTCACATTGTGGGATCTCTTGCCCTCCTAGATTATTTTTTTTTAAAAGCTTGCATACATTAAAATCCGTTCTGTGCTATATAGTTCTGAGTTTTCACAAACACATACTGTCATATATCCATCATAATGAATCATACAGAATAGTTTCACTGCCTCAAAAACTGCCCTGTACTTCACCCATTAACCTTTCTCCCTCCTCAACAGTCTGGCAATTACTGATCTTTTCACCAGCTCTAAAATTCTACCTTTTCCAGAAGCTCACATAAATGAAATCATACAGCCTATGCTCTTTTCAAACTGGTACCTTTCATTTAACAATACATTTTTAAGATGTTTTGGTGTGGCTTAATAATATTCCCTTTTTTAAAAGTCAATGGATATATTGCAGTTTGCTTATCTGTTCACCTATTTCAGTACATCTTGGTTGTTTCCAATTTTTGGCAATTATAAATATAGTTGCTGTAGATATTTATGCGAAGACTTTTGTGTGAACATACTTTTCACATGAATTGAGTAAATATCTAGAAGCACGATTGCTGGACCATATTGTAAGGCTATATTTAGCTTTGTAAGAAACTTCCAAACTCTCTTCCAAAGGGGTTGTACCATTTTTCATTCTCACCAGCAGCGAATATATATTCCTGCTACTTCTCATCTTAGCAACCGGTATTGTTAGTTTTTTTGGATTATAGCTATTCTGATAGGTATGTAGTGGTGTCTCATTATTGTTTTAAGACTGTCTGATTTGAATCCCTGCATAGTTGCTAGCTGTGTGTACTTGGTCAAATCACATAGCCTCTCTACGCCCCATCTTTTTTTTTTTTTTTTTAGTTTGTTAATTAATTAATTAATTAATTAATGAAAGAGAGTGAGTCGGGGAGGGACAGAGAGAGAAGGAGAAAGAATCTCAAGCAGGCTCTGCTCTGTCAGCACAGAGCCCGGTGAGGTGCTCGAACCCATGAACCATGAGATCATGACCTGAGCCGAAATCAAGAGTAGGATGGTTAACTGACTGAGCCACCCAGGTGCCCCTCTAGGCCCCATCTTTAAGTAGAGATAGGGATAACGTTGATCTCTTAGACGGTTGTTGGAAGGTAGTGGTTAACAACACATGACTAATATTTGGGATATACTAAGTGCTCAGTAAGCATTGTTTCCCTTCAGACTAGGAATTAATTTTACTGGATAAGTATACATAATAGCCTAAAGTTAATTGGAAGTAACCATTCACTTTAAACCTTTCCAAATTCATCTCATCCTCCCAAATGTATCAAAAGTCTGCTCTGTACATTTTAGAATAGTTCCCTGAAATTTTGCTACATACAATATTCATTTTTCTCCAGTAGGATTATATGATGTCTTCATATATAAAACTGACTTTTACTTTCCAATTGCTGTCCCTCCATTCATACCACCTTTTGACATCGTTACCTTTCAAAAATTCAAGCCTGCTTTCACTAAACCCAGATAATATGTCATTTCATCCAAATAACCCTTCCTTGATGACTATGGCTGGGAGCAATCTATTCCTCTTTGAAATAGAATGTTTTAAACATTTATTGCTTATTTATGGGTTATATAATACCCACTTCTAGAAAATGTGAGGTTATAAATAAATATAACCAAAATTATATACATATACATACAAAAATATCAGAAAGTCTATATCCTCCAAAGTGGTCAATTTGACAGGCTATAATTGTTTGAATTCCTCATTGGGAATTTTATTCACAGATGATATTGTATAATTTTATTATTTTTATCTTTTATCTTTTTAAGCTTATTTTTGAGAGAGAGAGGCAGAGAGAGAGAGAGAGAGAGAGAGAGAGACAGAGAGAGCAAGCACAGAAGGGGCAGAGAGAGGGAGAGAAAGAATCCCGACCAGGCTCTCTGCTGTCAGTTGCAGAGTCCTATGCAGGGCTCTAACCCACAAGCCATGAGATCATGACCTGAGCCAAGATCAAGAGTTGGAGGCTTAACCGACTGAGCCACCCAGGCGCCCTTGATATAATGTAATTTTAAATATCCTTAATGGTAGATCGTGTTTATCCTTTTATCTCCATCTCCTTCCCTTAGCCTAACTGTTCACATAATCCCTGACCATGTAATACTACGTAGAAATGTACTTGTAAATATGTCTACACATATGAGGATTAGTGTTTATTTTACAAAGAAATATCTTAAAATTTCTATGTCTTGTTCTTCTCACTCACAAATCCTTTGTGTAAATCACTACACGTCAAAAGGTCTAGCACTAATTCATTATTTTCTAGGGAGATTTTTTGCCAGTACAAACACATGGCCTCATGTTGTATGGGTTTTGGACAAATGCATAAATGACACGTATCCATCATTACAATATCATACAGGTGTTTTCACTGCCCTAAAATTCCTTTGTGCTGTGACTATTCATCTGCATCTGCTCCCCTGACCCCCTGGTAGCCTCTGTTATTTTTACTGACTCCATAGTTTTGCCTTTTCCAGAATGTCATATAGTTAGAATCAGACAGTATATAATGGCCTTTCAGACTGGCTTATTTTTAAACAATATTTTGTTAATGTTTATTTTTCTTTTTGAGCAAGAGAGAGAGACAGAGCATGAACAGATGAGCACAGAGAGAGAGGGAGACACAAAATCCAAAGCTGGCTCTAGGCTCTGAGCTGTCAGCACAGAGCTTGACACGGGGCTCCAACTCAGGGACCACAAGATCATGACCTGAGCTGAAGTCAGACACTTACCTGCCTAAGCCACCCAGGTGCCCCCAGATTGGTTTCTCTCACTGAATAATATGCATTTAAGTTTCATCCCTGTCTTTTTGTTGCTTGATAGCTCATCTATTTTAGTACTGAATAATAGTACATTGTCTGTATGTTCCATAGTTTATTTAACCATTTACTTACTAAAGGACATCTTGGTTGCTCCAAGTGTTGGCAGTTATAAATAAAGCTGCTATAAACATCTGTGTGCACATTTTGTGTGGACATGTTTTCAGCTCATTTGGGTAAATACCAAGGATTTCAATTCCTGGATTATACAGGAAGAGTATGTTTAGTTTCGTAAGAAACTGCTAAATTAGCTTCCAAGGTGGTTGTTCCATTTTGCATTCCCACCAGCAATGGGTGGGAGTTCCTGTTGGTCCACATCCTTGCATTTGGTATCTTAGTGTTCTGGATATTCGCCATTCTAATAGGTTTGTAGTGGTATCTTACTCTGGTTTTAATTTGCAGAAAATTACAACGTTTTTAAAGCTACAGACTCGTTTTTATTTGCTTTGTATCTTCCAGAATGCTTTGATAAATATTTGTTTAATTAATGGTTTTATCAAATTATACCATATGAATGTTCTGTACAACGATAAGTATTCGAATTCTTGCTTTTTAGTGATTTAATGTTCTTAAAGCATGAGAAACTTGCTTTAAATAGACCTTTAACATGAAAGGCGTAGGCTTGTGGGCGAGTATCGTTGACAAGACGAATGCTGAGCGACATGGTAGGGTCTTTGGTTTCTGCATTTCTGGAGTGGTCATATTGGTGTCTACATGCAGAAAGTGACCAGAGGTGGTTACTGTGGTCATGGCTTTCCAAAGATCAGGCTTTGGTGGTTAGAGCCAATATTTCTAATTATAGGCATATGAATAAGTTGGTTTTTCCGTGCCTGAGAAATAATAGCTTAACCCAAATTTTGATGTTGTTTTTTTGAAATCTTCTTAGAAAATTATGTAATATAATTTGTGCTATATTTATGACTCTTCCATTTAATGACAGTTAAAAGTATTAATTACTAAATTCAGATGATGTGTAGATTTACCAGTTTAGATTTAGTCCAAATATAAATTGAATGCTAGTTAGGTACCTTCTCTTTATATTTGGGGGCATTACAGTTTTCAAGCAGGAATGCGTGCTACCAAGGGATAATATGTTGAGCCTTTAGCTATTTGAGCAAGTAACTTATTGTCAATTTTAGAAATTTAATATTAAAAATCGAAGATGATTATTTTAATATCTCACCTACTCAATAACTGAGTATTGAATATTCACACCAATGGGCTTTTTAGACCAGATCAGCTCCTTTGTAAGGCTCTGAGAAACACCTGGCAAAGAAAAAAAGAACACATGGGCTTTAGATTGGACATACTTCTCTGACCTTAAGCAAACTCCTTAATTTCCCTAAGCCTCTCCTTTCTTATTTGTAAAATGAATAAAATATTAGTTATTTCACCTGCAAGGGTTGCATCATGAGATACTGTGGGAAAACTTCTCCACATTTAGTTTTGGTTGTTCCAAAAATGATAGATATTATAATTGCTGCTTCCAACTGGTTAGTAAAAACTCTGAAGTGGTATTACAGAATAGGTGATAATTTTTAGAAAGTTGAACAGAAAATAAGAATGGAGAAGTTATTAATTTTGGTCTGGGGCCAAGTGCAAGGTAAGCTCAGGTTATCCTCTTGTGTCAAAAAAATGAGAAAAAGCTTGAAGACTAGTGGGATCCTGCCAAGGGGAGCTCTTTTAGAAAGGGCATGATTGGCCAATTTTGGGAAAGTAAAAGCACCAAAAAGAATCAATTACCAAAAGTAATTGACTATAATATATTGAATTTTTAAAAGATCCACAAGTACTTAGGCATAATAGAAGAGAAAAAGAAGAGGGAGCAAGAAAAACACTTATTTTTTAATCAAGGAAATATTCTATTGAACAAAAGTAGGAAGACATGAAATAGCCAGGAAATAATTGACTTGGTCAGTATCATTACTATAATCATTGAGTAAAAAGTTTATGAGGCACAGTGTTAAACTATCACCCCACAATTACAAAGAAAAATATGTGTCTGTATTATAGTGGACAAATGATAACATTGGTATTTAATCAAGTGATAAAATTCAATGTCACTAATAGTGGGATAACTTGATATTATGTGTCTCCTTAAGTGATGCAATATGGAGTAATACTACCATGTTTGAAACCACCCATGCAGTGTTATTTAAAAAAAAAAAAATGTTTAGCTGCATTTAATCAAGTCTCTAAACCAAACCTCCTGGTTAAGGAAATAGAGGAACAAGTTAAATGGCTCCAAAAGGAGACAGTAAGACAAATCTAGAATGTGGGATATTTTTTTTTTATTTTATTTTTTGAGAGAGAGGGCACAAATGAATGAGGGGCAGAGAGAGAGAGAGAGAGAGAGAGAGAGAGAGCGAGAACAAGAGAAAGAGAGAGAATGAATAAGTGAGAGAGAGAGAGAAGTGGGGCTCACCCAGGGCTCCTGCTCACCCAATGCAGGGCTTGTGCTTACCCGAAGCGGGGCTTGAGCTCACCTGATGTGGGACTCTAATTCTCAAATTATGAGATCATGATCTGAGCTGAAGTCAGATGCTTAGCGACTGAGCCATCCACATGCCCCAAATGTGGGATATTTTATAAGATGACTAGCCAAGACTCTTTGGGTGACTGTTGTACATAAACAGTAGGCATATTCCATATGTTACTCTTAATTGTAACCTGGATTAAAAAAAGAAAAAGAAAGTCATATTTTGTTAGCGTGTTCTATGTGTTATACAATATAGTTCTATATGTAAGATATTACATACGTATGTATAAGATTACTTATGTTCTTAGGTGTCAAAATGGCATTGTGGTTAGGTAGAAGGCTGTCCTTACCTATGCAAGATACTTGCTGAAGTATTTAGAGTTTAAATGTCATATTGTCTGCCACATATTTTCCAGAACAATTGGTGCATCTAGGTGAGGGATATATGCTGTTCATTGCACAAACCTTTTACTTTTTTCCCCAAAGTTTTGAAATTTTTCCAAACAGAAAATTAAGAAAAACATCATAAAGTAGTTGTTTCATTTTTTCAAGTTTTAAAATTGTAATTATTGAAAAATTTTCTTTCATCAATCAGTTAAGGTAGAGATAGACAATTGTGCCATCATCGAAGAAATTAGCTCTATATGTCAATAAGGCAGAGAATTTTAATTTCTTATGGTGCAAGGATAATTCTCTCAGATTATCTTGGGTCTTTTTCTTTTTTTCCCAAAAGAGTCAGATGGAGATAAATTAAGCAAGAATTAGCTTCACAGCTGGGTGTGAGGGATGCCGGGAACAGCTGGAGAGGCTGCCCTTACAGCCACTTGCCCTAGAGCAGGAAGTGGAAGTGTCTAACATGGCCCCCCTAATACAGCACCTTGTTTCTTCAGCAGTAGGAACTTGGTGTTCTTCCCAAATTCTGGATTCTCTCTTTCTACCATTCTCTTGCTACCCGATTACATTTATCTCCCATACTCTGTGAAATTTGTTTTCCTAATTTAGCCTTTTCTTCTTTCTCACCCATGGCCCCTGTTGTATCGCGGCATCTATGCTATTTATCCTTTGTTTATTTTTCAACTTTGGTCCCTTCTACCAACTGACTGACTTTCCTCTTGTATTTCTGGTTTGAATTCTCCCCCAAAGGGAAAAGATACAAACAGATAAGTTGATTATCATTCCTGCTTGAGCAGAACTTTTGTTTATCTGTGGTCACCTACTCGGTGGGATGGAAAGCCATGAGATTCTCAGTCCTGCTGCCTTGGCTCAAGCAGGTGTGTTGGGTCACACAAAAAGTGTGTAGATGTTACATAACAAAACCATCTACGTGTAAGGGTTACTTCTGGAGCAGGGCCGACGTGTCATGTGAGGGCTGCAGTTTCCCCCAGAATAAAGCAAGGGGTGGGGGTGGGGGGGGCAAGAAGTAAAAGGCCTTTATGGTGCATAAAATCAGCCTTCTTCTTACATTTTGTTCACCTTGCTTAAATATTGCTTCAAGAAAGTTGAGTCTCTTTTTACAATGTGAGAATTTTATTTGCCACATAATTCATGAGTCCACCTTTCAAAGATCTAGGAGGTTATGTTTTGAAATCTGTGAACTTTTAGTTATTCAAGAGCTTATATTAGTCTCAGATGTCCACTGGGGAGGGGAGAGAACACCCCTGCATTTAATAGCTCCTGATCTTTCTGCCAGCTACAGCTGGGGCTGGCATGGAAGTGGTCTTGCAACATTATTTCCTTACCCTTTGTATATCCTGCGTGCAGAGAACACCAAAGTGGGCCATTTCTAATCTCGACAAGCAGATGAGTCACTTCTAGTGGACTTGTGATAGTCAATAAAATTTGGACAATTTATTTATTTATTTGGACTTCAGAAGAGTTTCAAAGTAGTCTGCATTTTGGATTTCTGGAATACCCATTATACAGTAGGTATAGAGATGCTAGACTGCAAATAAAATGTTTTTTTGTTTTTTTTTTTAAGTGAAAAAATCCAAACCCATTGGCATTCATGGATGGTTGGGAATGTCATTTGATGAGGATAACACTAAATTGTTAAGAAATGGGTCTGGACGCACCCATTAGAAACGGTAATTGGGAACTTATGGAGGGGAAGGGTAAATAACCCATGCCAGAAGGAAAGAAGAGTTTACACATGTAGTAAATCAATTTTGTAGGTTGTCTGCTACCAATGAGTGTCTTAGCAATTTGCAATAATTTCATGTAACAATTTCTATACTACTAGGAGTAGATTTTAAAAAATCAATTAGTGTATCATCTCTATTAATCTACCATGCCAACATGTCATAATTATTATAAGTATTAGAGTAAGATAATAATAAGTTGATTGAATACAACCCATTTTGGTGAGTATTTCTAACATGAGAAGCATCGGGCTTGGTAAAAGTTGGCAGGGCAGGAGGTATGGAGTCATGGAGCCTGGGTTCGGATCTCAGCTTATAACAGATGTTGGTTGATTTGGGGGAAATGATTTAACCTCTCTGAGTTTTGGTTTGCTCATCTGCAAAACAAGAATGATAATGAGGATAATCTACCTCATGGGGTAGGTGTGAAGTCTTGGCAATGCATGCAAGGCACTTAGACCCTGACTTTTTATATGTAGTTAATAAATATTATCTCTGCGTTATTGGCAAAAAAGTGATACACACATGAACTCCTTCCTGCCTTACTGGGGGAAAAAGAAATGTAACAAGTATTATGAAGCAGAGTAAAATAAGTACAAACAAATTGTTAAGGAGATTGAAGAACAGGGAGCAATTAATTCCATCTAGGGTGACCAGAGGCAACTTTTTGGAGCTATTGACTGTCACATAGAGAAGGAGGTCCCACAAAATTTGGTAAGTCTGTATCTTGTCGCATTGCCCCAAAGGTTCTCATTTTGCGAATGAAGATAGTGAGGCCCAGAGAGATTAAATCACTTCTGCAGGGTCACACTTGTGGTAAACAGAAGCACATTAGGAAACTTACATTTGTCAGATTCCAGTTTTCTATAAGTTAAAAAATGTCACTTTATTTATTTTTAAAAATTTTTAGTATAAGAGTGGTAAACTTTTTTTTCCCTAAACGTTTTCTCAAGCTATAGACATTGACCCTACCACACTAATTGCTTTAAGTCATAGAAGGCAGGTTCCTGCACGTAAAAGAACAGATTTTGAGACTACCAATGTTTTTATAGTTCATGCACTAACTTTCCTCCTCATTTATTTTTTCCAGCTTTGTTGAGATATAATTGACATATAACATTGTGTAAGTTTAAGTTGTACAATGTCATGATTTGATAAATGTATATATTGCAAAATGATTACCACAATAAGCTTAGTTGACACATCTATCACTTCTCATTGTTACAGTTTTTTGGTGTGTGTGTGTGTGTGTGTGTGTGTGTGTGTTAAGAACTTTTAAGATCATCTTTTGTAGCAAATTTCAAATACACAATACAGCACTGTTAACTATGGTCACCATACTGTCCATTATATCCCAGAACTTATTCATCTTATATTTGAAAGTTTGTACCCTTTGAACCCTCTTCATCCATTTCCTCACTCCCCTTTCATACCCGGCCCCTTTCCATGGTCACATTTACATGGGCTTGGAAGGATCAGCCATATAAACAGATTTATTTTACATATTATCACTGCAAATAGGGCTTTCCTTGTGTTCTGTATTTAATATTCCATGATAAATCAATTCAGATTTACAGGTGGGGCCTGAAATATATTTGCAATTTGTCATTTGAAAATTAGTTAGAAGAAATTCTCAGAGCATCAGAATCAGCTTTGTGAAACCATTTGGAAAAAATCATGGCTCCCATGATTTGCTTCATAAGTTTGGAAGATGTATTTAAGTAATAAAATATCAAGTATGCTTAAAAATATGATTCTTTATAAGACACACTTTTAGTATATCTTTAAAGAACATTTTCTAATTTATATCTGGGGCTTCTAGGGCTATGCAATACCAGATAGTTTAATAATTCTGCCCAGAGACATAGAATTATAGAATCTTAACAGTAGAGAGGACATTGAATTATTGAATAATTGAATTTGGATGATAGAACCTTGAATAATAACAACAATTATTATTATTTTAATAACCCCCCGTGTAAAGGTTACCAGGTGCGAGGCACCATTCTACATGCTTTACAAATGTTAACACATTTGATCCTTATAACAACCATATGAGTGTTGAGTAGCATCATTATTTGCACTTTACAAATGGGGAAATTGAGACCCACAGAAAAGTTAAGTGTAATGCAATTCTGACAGTGAGTACCCAGAGTTAGGGCAGACTCTACAAGTTAAAGGCAAACAACCTCTAAACAGATTGCCCTCACTTTATTCCCTAGCTGCAAGCTGTGAGGGTCCTCGGACCTGTTTTGGGGTCACCGTGAGTCACTTTGTCAGGAGAGGCTCTTCACCTCAAGCAATGCTTCCCTAATGTCTGCCTCATTCATTGCTCTTTTTGAACTAATTGTATCTTATTTAATCATTATAAGAACTCCCTGGGGGAAATGTTATTCCCACTTTATAGAAGACACAAAGTAAGACTCAGATAAGTTATACTAACGCTTGTATAGGAGACCATAACCCAGGCTCTCAATGTTTAACAGTGGTGCCCAGAGAAACTATTTGTTTCTCTTCACCATCAGTTGGTAGCACAGGCCATCGAAAACATTCTAAAATGGCTAAAATCATGATTTTCATACAGATACAAAATGAACACATGTTAAAGATTTTTATTTAACTCATTATTGAGGAATTGAGGCAGAATTTACAAGAAATACTGAAATGAATTTGCAAAACTATGGAAAGCTGTTTTTTTTTTTTTTTTTTGGACATGGGGAGTGTTGTCTCTTCAAATAGCATAATTTATTTGCATGCCTAAGGGCAAGAATTATTTACACTGCCATCAGTGATCTACCAACGGCGAAAATGGTCAAGGGCCTGCTTTGAATCAGATTCAGATAACAGAAGGGTAAGCTCTAAAGGATGAGTAGTTTTATATGAAGCACGAATGATTTCTTTTCCATCAAACCAAGATTAAGCAGGTTATCAATTTAAGATGACTTTATGTTTTTCTACAAATGGAAACAGTTAAGAACTCCACAGTCCTTAAGGTTTTTAATTCTAGGATACTTTTGCCTAGGTCTTAACTGTAGCAGCTCATGTTTGAATGTTACTTGGCTCCCTGGAATTCTAGGTGAAATATTCCAAGAAGCCTGGGGAATTTCTAGGAATGCATAAAGTTAAAAGAAGAAAAAGTTCTACCATTTGGGAATATTGTCAATATATTATTAAAAAATTAAAACTGACCCAGAATTGCATTTGCAAGATAGCATCTGTATGCATAGAAAATTCATGTAGGACAGACAGGTAAAAATTAAAAGCTAAATCACTTAGCACCCATAGCTGGCTTTACTATAATTAGCTGCTATTGGCAATGTATATAACTTTTTTTTAATTACCTGAAAGATATTATATAACATAGTGTTCTGAAACTTACAGTTTTAAAAAAATAATATATCTTTAAGAGTTTTTCATATATGTGAGCACAAATCTACTTCATTATTTTTAGCAATTCCATAGAATCCCACTGTAAGGATGAAAGGAAGTGTGTACATTGTGGAAATAAAGGAGGACCATTAAAATGGGAATGAAGAGAGGCTTTTTATTCAGGGTTTGCCACAGCAAGGGAGTCATCCACCATTGGTTGTTTTTGGTGGACACCCAAGGGCTGTCAGGGGAGGGGAAAGCTTTATAGCGACAAAGGAAAAAGTTCAGGTGTCTGCCATTTTTCTGTCCCATTGCTTCCTATTGCTTCCCAAATTCTCTTTTCTGGAGATAACCATTTAACCCTATTTTCTAGTTGTTTCTTCTGGAATTTGTGCATCACCAGTGTTATAAGTAATATGCGTATCCCGCCATGTTATAACTCATGAATTTTAGGGGGTATCAACTTACTGGGTATGATGGTGGCTCAGGATTGAATTCTCTTACACTGTGTCTTGTGCCTTTTCCCCTCCCTTCAATGTAGTTTTACCATTGTTAATTCTGTTTGACGTTCACTGGACTTCCTTTATCTGAGGATTTATGTATTTCAGTAATTTGGGAGAAATTTTAGTCATTACCTTTTGAATGTTGAACTTTTCCCATTTTCCTTATAACTTACCTCTAGGGCACAGAATAGACATATATTAGACTTTCTTCCTTTTTCCTCCATGTCTCTTACTCTCATATTTTTCACATAATTTTTTTCATATTTATCATCCAACTCACCAATTCTCTTTTGGCTTTTCTATTCTGCCGCTTTTTATTTCTATTAAATTTTATTATTATTTTCATTTCTAAAAATTATTTATTTTTCAAAGCTGCTTGATCATTTTTTTTTTTTTTTGAGAGAGAGAGAGAGAGAGACAGAGAGAAATGCTAATAAGCAGGCCTCACGATCAGCATGGAGCCCTACACAGGGCTCCATTCCATGACCCTGGGATCATCACCTGAGCTGGATCAGAGTTGACCCAGCTGAAATCAAGAGTTGGATGTGGGGAGCCTGGGTGGCTCAGTCGGTTAAGCATCCAGCTTCAGCTCCAGTCATGATCTTATGGTTCATGGGTTTGAGCCCTTCATCGGGCACAGAGTGCTGCCAGCTCAGAGCCTGGAGCCTGCTTTGGATTCTGTGTCTCTCTCTCTGCACCTCCCGCACTTATGCTCTCTGTCACTCAAAAATAAATAAACGTTAAAAAAAAAAACAAAACAAGAGGTGGATGTTCAACTGACTGAGCCACCCAATAACGCTGCTTGGTCATTTTATAGTTTTGCTTTGATCCCCTCTGATTTCCTTACACACAGTTACTCTATGTTCTTTATGTACTATCTTGGGTCTTTATTTGTTTGGTTTGGTGTTTCAGCTGCTTTTCACTGAAGCTAGTTTGTTTCTGTTGATTACTTCTGATTTCTTTCTTCTTTTTTTAATGTGAGCATATATTTGTAACTACCTCTGAATGTCCTGTGAGACTTGGGTGGAAGGTGTTTTGATGTAGGATGGAGTTTGCCTTGCTTCTAGCAAATACTCAAAGCTACTATTAACTAGTGTCCACTGTGAACTGAAATTCTTACTTTGGGCCTTTTGTATAGTACATGGTATACATTCCTGCCATGGTGGGTGGCTTAGTTTTTTGTTTTTTGTGTTTTGTTTTTTCCTTTCTATCTGTTACACAGTTTTCTTCTATTTCACTCTTTCCCTTAGGGTGTGGCACTCCTTCAGCCCCAGCTTTATGCGTGTTTTGTCTTCAGTCGGCTTCCCTATTCTGCCTAGATCCAGGGCTAAGTACCAGTATCCTAGTCCCCTCCCCAACCCATCAAAGCCCTTTGACCATGGCCCCACCCTGCTTTAAGGGTATGGGGCAGTTTCCATTACTGGAATGGTGTTTTCATTTCAATGTGATCTGACCCCTCCTACTTCCTTGTCTGGTGTTCTAATTTCAAAAAAGCTTTGTTTCCCTGGCATTTTTTTTTTTTTTGAGATATATTTTAGGAGGATTTTGAAATCTTCAGTCAAGATATTACTGGAAACGAATTCCTCAACAGGCTTCATAGGTCATCAATTCATTTAATTCTTTATCTTCCTCAGTTATACGTAGAAGCTGTAAGGCAGAACTGTGTTCATTTTTTTTAAGTTTATTTATTTTTTTTGAGAGAAACAGAGGCAGCATGAGCAGGAGAGAGGCAGAGAGAGAGGGAGAGAGAGAATCCCAAGCAGGCATACCCTGTCAGCACTGACTCCGACACAGGGCTTGATTCCATGAACCTGTGAGATCGTGACCTGAGCTGAACTCCAGCTTCAAACGCTTAACCTACTGAGCCATCCAGGCGCCCCTGTGTTCATTCTGTTAGTAAGTACTGGTCCTAGTGTTACTGGTATGGGTTTGCTGTAGAAAGCAAAATCTTAACAACTCGTATCCAAGTTTCTGTCTCCTAAATTTTTTGAGAGTCAATACAAAATAATCTACAATGTCAAATGCCAGCTTCATCAAAATGTCACCAAAACAAACTGTTGCTAGGTCAAAGCTGAATTTATTTTTACTGTGATAAAAAGAGCACTACCTTGAGAGAATCTTACTAGTATTGCAGATGGGAGGGAGCAAAGTGGGGATATTCGTGAGATTTTGAAGTCTGATTTACAGCAGGTTTCTCAGTCAGAGGCTTGGTTTTGATTAGGTGAGGATCATGCTACAACTGCTTAGGGCTGGTGTGCACAGCAGGAATTTTCAGGTCATGGTTTCAAAGAGTCTTGGCTGTAAATTGTCTTTTGATTCTTTCTATTCGAGATTTGATGGGTCTTTCAGGAAGATCCAGGAATGGTAAATAAAGTTTGTGACTTTGATAGTACTGGGCAGATGCTTATATTCCTGAAATAGTAAAGTCCTATTAATGTGAGCAGTAAGCTGTATGGGCATAGGTGTTTTCACTTCTCAGGTCTAAAATAGTAGGTGTTGGAGAATGTTATAAAATGGTACAATGTAGTGATGAAAGGAACATCACCACAGAGTCATGCAGTGCTGCACAATTTGGACAAAATATGGTGGTGGTGCTACATACACTTTTCTCAGCAAGACTTCCAATTGTGGTGAAAGGATAGAAGTGTTCTCTGAAATTATTTAATGGAATTGAAATGGTAACACACCCTCGGGCATACTGATTTGTGCAAAAGCTGAGATGATGTGTTTGGGATACTTCTTTATTGAAATGTTGGTTTTGATGTCATAGCCCTATTTCAAGGGTGCATTTTCTTCTGCGATCCCATCAGTGTACTCAGACTTTCTCACACAGGGGCCAACAGAAGACAGAAAGGCCTTTTTCTGAGGCTGCAAGCTTTGGAGGCGGAGAGGGAAAGAAGAATTTCTAAAGGGACTTTGGCTTGAGTGTTGCTGTCGTGTCCAATAATGTAAAGCTATCGTAGGTTATTTAATTGAATACGCCATCATATGGAAGATAATTCATTGTTTTATTTACTACTAACAAAGAAACGCTGCCAGCTGAACTATGGAATAATGCCCTTATCACCTAGAATTTTCATTTTATAGTCATTAAAACAGCTCTTTTATATTGAGAAATTTATTTTTGTCACATATGATTCTTTAACAGAGATAAAAAGAATATTTGCAAACAAACTTATTCTTAAAATACTTTCACATTCAGATAGTGACTCTTCAGAAATACCTTTTGATTCATTCGACTCATTGATGTTACTGTTTCCAACAATATCATCTGTACCCTCAAGAATGTTGGTAGTATAGCATTTCTTGAGAATGTTTTTCTCTCATCTCTTTAATTTGCTTCCAATGACACCTATTTCTTAAACTTTGATGTTGGTACTCTTTTGATCTTATGAGCTAATTTCAAAGGAAATTTTTCAGGTAGCAACCAGGATTCAAATTTCTTCCTCAAATGGTCCTCAAAAAGTTTACTTGCTGATATTTATACCACCTGGAAAAATAACCAAGTTGGTTCATATGCAGGTAATGGCAACTATATTATGACAACAGCCTAGCTACTAGTGAGTATAAGATGTCATTAATTGTGTATCTTGGAATAAATGAAATATAGCATTTTGTATAGAAAAAGCTACTGATTGTAGTATTTCCTCTTAATCTTTCTTAATTTATTCTTTATAATCTTGTTAACTTGATTTTCTTAGCCCTCTGGGAAAGCTTCATTCTTGCTTTAAATATTTAACTTTAGGACTAAGTACCCTGGCAGACCCTGTACAGAAGCCTTGGAGGGCTAGTCCCCTTTCCTATAAAAGTCGCGCCCTGAAGGCCATAATGTACAATTTGCTGAATGGTATTTTACTGGTAAAATATAACTTGATTCCCAAGTAGTATAACTGGAAGTTTCACTTCCAAGCTAGAACATGACATCAAATCAAGGAATTGCCTTTGGAAAGCTCACCATTTGAGAAAAAGAAGTAATATTAATGTGTGCCTTCTGGATTGAGTTGTATAACTCCCAGGGTGTCCGTGTGTGTGAGCTGGACTACTGTCTGGTCCTGGAACGAAGTGAGACTAATAAATTCATTTAAAATGTCAGCTTCAGTTTTAACTACATGAACTGAGTGGTCCCCAAACAGAGAACCCAATAGTTCAATCCTGTGCTATTCAAATTTCTATTATACTCAGCAATAAACTAATCCTTAACTGGCGGAGTGACTTCAGTGGTTGTGAGTACTTTTTAGTGAATTTGGATAGTATGTTGCTGACTATAATGTTACAAGGGAAAACAGAAAAACAAGACCAATATAGTTTACCTATTTTGGAAATATATTCTCTAATCTTCAGGAACATTGTAAACAATGACTTTAAGTCATTATTATTATTTTTTTTTCCCTTAATGTACCAGCCACTGCAAACTTCTAGGAAGCTTTTTATTTCGGGGGGTGGGGGGGGGGTGGGGAGGGGATTTCAGTGTTTACTAAAATCACTCAGGTCAATTTATTCTTTTAATTTGGCTAATATAACAAAAGACCTTTCTATTTGGTATAAAGGGGCTAAATATTTACCCCTTCTTTCTTCTGAAGGTAACCTGATAAGATTCATTGATTCCAGAGCAAAAGCCATTATGCACCCTGGATATCAGGGTGTGGGTAGGTCATCATTATTAAACCCTCATATCCTTAAGTAAGGGTACTGATTAAGGCAATACTACATACAAAAGGCACAGCTGCTGATTTCTTATGCCTTCTCTCTTAGTTAACTTTCTAGTTGAGGAAGGAAAACACACAAACACTTCCATTTCGTGTGTTGAGGCTTTCTTTAGTTCCCTGGAGGTTTCTCATTGTAGCAAAGCCATTTGGACTTGGCAGAAATGGCTGGGATGATGTACCACCAGAAGGCAGGGTATGCTTACCTTTTTGTTCAGATGGGTGTGGAGTGGGGTGGGAGGCTAAACAGGATTCAGCAAGTCACTTGTTAGGGCGCTCTGCCCGGCCCATCCTAGCTCTTTCTCCAGGTTACATTCTTTTTCTGAACTGCCTGACCTTGCAGGGCGCCACAGTAACAGCTCTCTGCCTTAGGGTGGAAAAGTATAATCCACTGAGTCCCATCATGATGGGACCCAGTCCAAGAGAGGGTCCAGCGAGTACCTGTCTAGGGTCTTCCTTCTCACAGTTGTTTTAGGGCAGGAGAGTCACTTGCTTCTTTCTCTTATGAGGAACTTCTCTGCCAACCTTTTTCCTGCAGTCACTGCTTTTCACCATTTGCATAAGAAGTGCCCAAAGTGACAAAAGACATGAATAGACACTTCTCCAAAGAGGACATCCAGATGGCCAACCAACGCATGAAAAAATACTCAATATCACTCATCATCAGGGAAACACAAATCAAAACCACAATGAGATACCACCTCACACCTGTCACAATGGCTAACATTAACAACTCAGACAATAACAGATGTTGGCGAGGATGTGGAGAAAGAGGATCTCTTTGGCACTGCTGGTGGGAATGCAAGTTTCATACTCTGGCAAATTGTATGGAGGTTCCTCAAAAAATTAAAAATAGAACTATCCTACAACCCAGCAATTGCACTAGTAAGTATTTATGCAAGGGATACAGGTATGCTGTTTCGAAGGGGCATGTGCACCCCAATGTTTATAACAGTGCTATCAGTGATAGCCAAAGTATGGAAAGACCCCAAATGTCCATCGATGGATGAATGGATAAAGAAGATGTGTTATATATATATACATACACACACACACACACACACACACACACACACACACACACACACAATGGAGTATTACTTGGCAATCAAAAAGAATGGAATCTTGCCATTGGCAACTACGTGGATGGAACTAGAGGGTATTATGCTAAGTGAAATTAGTCAGTCAGAGAAAGACAACTATCATATGACTTCACTCATATGAGAACTTCAAGATACAAAACAGATGAACCTAAGGGAAGGGAAGCAAAACTAATATAAAAACAGGGAGGGGGACAAAACATAAGAGAGTCTTAAATATGGAGAACAAACTGAGGGTTACTGGAGGGGTTGTGGGAGAGGGGATGGGCCAAATGGGTAAGGGGCATTAAAGAATCTACTCCTGAAATCATTGTTGCACTATGTGCTAACTACTCGGATGTAAATTTAAAAAACAAATTAAATAAAAAATAAGTAAATAAAAAATCGTTTTTTAACAATAAAAAAAAAAAAAAAAAAAAGAAGTACCCAAAGTGGTAAATGTTAACTCACATATAAACTATATTCAGAAGTTGATGATGTTCCCTTTTGGCAACAAAATCTCAGTTTTTGCTTACAGTCACGTTTCTTAATGCTCTCTTAGAGATTCAGAATTGCGATCTAGCAACTGTTTGTTTGTATAAGAAAACTTGCTGCCAAGCTTCTTTTATGCTTTGTCAGTCAAAATGACACTTGACATTTTCAGCAGTGACCTAAGCTACTCTCAGGGTAGGAGAACTTTGGGATAAAGCTTCTCCAAGAAAGTTTAGTTGCCAGAGTGAGCAGCCAAACTTTGATTGTGAAAAAAAGCAAAAACGGAGCCCTTTGCACCCCCTGCCTGTAACATTCTTCAATATTACTGAGCAAAGAATTAGGCCTGGGCCAGTGCCCTTAATGCTAAAGTAGATGAGCAAATATGCATAATTTTGAATAAATAAAAATCCCCCCTTTCTTAATTGGCCCATACATCTTTTCTCTCTCACTTCATTTGTACTGTAGTAATTTTACTTAAATATTTATCATTTTAAATTTATAAATTTAATAAAATTTACGAATTTAACAAAAGCTTATTATTAGAAAACCAAGTAAGATTAGAAGATACTTTTGCTGCCTCATGTAAAACAACATTTACATGTAAGTATATTTGTATCTCCTTTTCAAAGATAGTTTTTAAAAATGTTATCTTTATTGCTAAAGTATAATTTTCCAAAAAGGTGAAATCATGAAACTTTATAAAAATGTAAATATGTATTAAGGATGATATTAAACTCCTTATTTAATGAGGAACCAGTAACATATTCAAACCCCTTCAAATGAGAATTTGAAGAATATAAATTTATATATTTATATAGTATATAATATTATATAATTTTATATAATATTATATAAATATATAATATATAATATATATATTGTCCAGCTTATCTCTAAGCAGTCAGAATCCTGCATTCTCCATACACTCCAACCATTTTGGGAAAACTTTCAGTCTCTTGACAAAGCTAAACTCTACCTGTTGGTTCACATATTCACACATGAATTTTCTTCTATCTAGAGGATTCTAGATATATATCTATAAAATATATATATTTATTATATTTTATATAATTTTTAATATATATTTTATATTTTATATATATTTTATATAATTTTTATATATTATATATTATATATATTATATAATAATATAATATATAATATATATAATATATAATATCATATATATAATATATATTTATATATAAATTTATATTCTTCAAATTATATTTATATATAATATATATTATATATACACATAAATGCATATGCATATATATAAATGCATATATTATATATATATATAAATGCATACATACATGCATATATATACCATGCCCATACACACAATCAGGAATGCTGAAATGAATTTCTAATAGATGGTGAAAAACTGAATCAAACCCATTACGAATGAAATGCAATGTAATGATGGAAGCTTAGCATCATCTAATACTTCTGTCAACAAAACTCATTTGCATCAATGACAATAAAAGAATTATTTACATTGATATCAGTTTCCTGCAGCTTGACTTCTATCCCTACAGAGTTTTAAAATCTAGTCTAACCATTGGAAATAGAACCAAAGGTACAGAGTTCAGTAGCATCAGCCTGGAGAACACCCATTTCCAACTCTTAGACAGTTTTCCTGGCATTACATTTCATTACATTTCTGAATCTGGTAAGAGGAAATCTAAACTTTTTGGATACCATTCTGGAAGGAGGTACTGTGATACATTCTTAGACGTTCGTTAGCTATGGCAGGTAAGGCTTAAAATCAAGGCCCAATATCATGTGCTGCCATGACATGTGGTAAAACAGAGAGAGCCTCAAATGATCTTAACTGTAAGTTCTTCTTGCTCTACTCTCATGAATAAGGACCCTTAGCCGAAGAACTTGCCTTATCTAGGGAACCAGGCACAGTTCCTGCTTATCCTGTAGTGTAGGTGACCTTCTCTGCCAGCCCACATAGTAATTCAACAAGCCAATTGCATCCACCTGGTACCTGGGGGCACCTCATCCTCTTGATACTATAAAGCCTGTTTCCCGCAGGCCCTGGTTGTTCACTGTGGTCCTAAGTGTAACGCCTGTGTGGCCTTGTGAGATGTCCTCCACTCGCAGGCTGTCACGTTCCCAGTATATGTGACTAGTGCTACTGTCAATTTCATCTGTCCAGTGTCAGGTGTTCAGTGTTCAGCTGTCCCCATAACTGGAGGGTGGGAATGGCTCCTTCCCAAAAGGGTGAATAGAAGCGTGACAACCTTAGCATGGAGAGTTGAATCAGAGCAGAGCAGGGGAAGAGGAAAGTTCATATATGATAGCAAGCATCCCAAGGCCCAGCTGAAAGGGCTAGTGAGACTTATATTACGGGCTGGAAGAATCCTCTAGATAGAAGAAAATTCATGTGTGAATATGTGAACCAACAGGTAGAGTTTAGCTTTGTCAAGAGACTGAAAGTTTTCCCAAAATGGTTGCAGTGTATGGAGAATGCAGGATCCTGACTGCTTAGAGATAAGCTGGACAGACACGATGTAGCAGTGAAAGCCAAATTTAGTAGTTTAGAATTTGTCTGAAAAGCAATGGGAGCAATCAAAGGGGTGTGACATGATCAGGTTTGTGTTTAAAAATGTCATTATGGCTTTACAGAGAATGAAGAGCATTTAGACTCTTCAGATTAGAAACCAATTAGGAGGTGGTTACAACAACCTAGGTATAAATGTGGCATCTTCTTCAAGACTACAGATAGAAAGAAATGGACTTAATTCAGGTAATATTGAGGAAGCAGGATTTTGAGGGTTTGGTGATGAGTTAGCTGTGGGTAGGGTTGCCACATTTAGCAAATAAAAATACAGGACATCATGACATTTGAATTTCAGATAAAGTACAAGTATGCTTCAGGCAATCTTTAGGGCATGTACTAAAAAATTATTCATTGTCTAATTGAAATTCATATGTAACTGGGTGACCTGGATTTTAACCAGTTTTAACTGGTAACCCTAAATGTGTGGTTGAGGACAAAGGAGGAGGTAGGATGACTCCCAAGTTTTGGAACTAAAAAGTTGTCAGAGAAGTGAAATAAGGGTTTTCTACTTACCCAGAATATGAATGCTTGTTATAAATCTAACACTCCACGAGGAGAACCCACATCAAACACACATCTTTCTGAAGGTGATTTTACATTATTATCTTCATCATAAAATATGGTATGTTTGAATTTTCTTTCTTGGAAAAAAGAGACAATGAAGAACTATATGAAATAGAATAAAGTAGAAGATGGGAAGACAAAATTCCTAGCACAAGTAACAGTGTGTGAGCAAGTGAACAAGGTCCAGGTTGAAGATAACCTGACCTTGGATTGTTGTTTTTTTTTTTTTCTTTTGATTTAAAAAAAAAATTTAAATTTACATCCAAGTTATTTAGCATATAATGCAATAATGGTTTCTAGAGTAGAATACAGTGATTCATCCCCTACATATGACACCCAGTGCTCATCCCAACAAGTGTCCTTAATGTCCCTTGCCCATTTAGTCCATCGCCTCATCCACAAACCCTCCAGCAGCCCTCAGTTTGTTCTCTGTATTTAAGAGTCTGTTGTGTTTTGTCCTTCTCCTTGCTTTTATGTTAGTTTTGCTTCCCTTCCCTTAGGCTCATCTGTTTTGTGTCTTTAATTCCACATATGAGTGAAGTCATATGATATTTGTCTTTCTCTGACTGGCTAATTTTGCTTAGCATTATCCATTGTAGTTCTGTCCACATATCCATATCCAGATATTCTTTATCCATCCATTCATCTGTCAATGGACATATTTATGGTCCATATACTTTGGTTATTGTTGATAGCACTGCTATAAATATTGGGGTGCATGTGCTCCTTCAAAACAGCATACCTGTATCCCTTGGATAAATACCTAGTAGTGCAGTTTCTGGGTTGTAAGGTAGTTCTATTTTTAATTTTTTGAGGAACCTCCATACCGTTTTCCAGTGTGGTTGCACCAGTTTTCATTCCTATCAGCAGTGCAAAAGGGTTCCTTTTTCTCTGCATCCTCTCCAGCATCTGTCGTTATCTAAGTTGTTAATTTTAGCCATTCTGACAGGTGTGAGGTGGTATCTCATGGTGGTTTTTATTTGTATTTCCCTGATGATGAGTGATGTTGAGCATTTTTTCATGTTTCTGTTAGCCATCTGGGTGTATTCTTTGGAAAAGTGTCTATTCATGTCTTTTGCTCATTTCTTCACTGGATTCTTTGTCTTTTGGGTGTGGAGTTTGAGAAGTTCTTTATAGATTTTGGATACTGACCCTTTATCTGATATGTCATTTGCAAATATCTTCTCCCAGTCTGTTGTTTGCCTTTTGGTTTTTCTGATTGTTTCATTTATTGTGCAGAAGCTTTTTATCTTGATGAGGTCCCAATAGTTCATTTTTGCTGTTGTTTCCCTTGCCTCTGGAGACATGTCAAGTAGGAACTTGCTGTGGCAGAGGTCAAAGAGGTTTTTGCCTGTTTTTCCTCTAGGATTTTGATGGCTCAAAATTATTTCTTACGTTTAGGTCTTTCATCCATTTTGAGTTTACTTTTGTGCATGATGTAAGAAAGTGGTCCAGGTTCATTCTTCTGCATATCACTGTCCAGTTTTCCCAACACCATTTGCTGATGAGACTGTCTTTATTACATTGGATATTCTTTCCTGCTTTGTCAAAAATTAGTTGGCCAATATGTTTGTGGGTCCATATCTGGGTTCTCTATTGTGTTCCATTGATCTATGTGTCTGTTTTTGTGCCAATACCATACTATCTTGATGATTACAACTTTGTAATACAGATTGAAGTCTGGAATTGTGATGACTCCTGCTTTGGTTTTCTTTTTCAACATTAGTTTGGCTATTTGGAGTCTCTTCTGGTTCCACACAAATTTTAGAATTGTTTATTCTAGCTCAAAACCTACAGAACTTCTAAAAGAAGAGGATATCTTCATAATCACAGGATAGATGGAGGTTTCTTAAATAAGATGTAGGAATGTGAAAACCATAAAAGAAGCAAATTGTAATTTAGGTTTAAAAAAATTAGAATTCTATTTGTGAAAGCCTTTATTAAGAAAACGAAAGGACAAACCATAGTAGGGCTAAATATTCAGAATACATCTATCTGGCAAAGGACTTGTATTAAGAATATTCTTAAAACTTCTGAATCTTGATAATAAAATATAAACCTAATTTAAAATAAGCAAGAAGATATGTGAAGAGCCAGTAAAATCATGGGAAGGTAATCAACATTAGTGTTCAGGGAAACATATTTTGCCGAAGACTACAGTGAAATGGCACTTACCCACTAGAGTGGCTGAAATGAAAAAGGCTGACAGTTCTGCTGGAAAGGTTGGACAACTGGACCTCATACATGCTGGTGGGAAATTAAAATGGTTCAACTTCTTTGGATAATAGTTTGGCAGTTTCTTATAAAACTAAACATATATTTGTCATATGACCCAGAAATTCCTCTCCTATGTATTCATACAAGGGAAATGAAAACATATCCCCACAAGAAGATTTATACTGGAATATTCGTAGATGGTTTACTCATAATAACTCCAAGGAGAAAAAAACCCAAATATCTGTCAACCAGTGAATAAGCAAGCAGTGGTATGATCATACAATGGAGGAACACTCAATGAAAAAAAGATCAAGTTACCAATGTACAGAACAACACTGATGTATTTCAAAAACTATATGAGTGAAAGAAGCCAGTCAGAAAAGAGAGCAGAAGGAATATGTCTTCGTGGATAAGAAGCTCAGGTTTGTACTCCGGACTCACTTGATCTCATCCACATTTCTGAAGCTCAGTGTGCTCCCTGTGACAATGTGGATAAGATTACATCTGTGAAAGGTCTTAGTAGAAGCCCAAGTGGTAAGTAGGGATTCGAACAATCAGCCCTTTTCTCTTACTCATTTGTTACTCCCCTTGGTGACAACTGATTAAATAGCTTGGAGAATATGTTCATATCAAGGCACATGGGGGTTGGTTTCAGGCACACAGAATCAATTGGTAGTATCTAAAAAGAGCATCTTGAGAGAAGACTTATGCGTTATATTATTTATTTACTTTAGAGAGAGAGAGCATGAGAGGAGTGGGGGTGAGGAGGCTCAGAGAGAAAGGGAGAGAGAATACCAAGCAGGTTCCGCGCTGTGACACAGGGCTCAATCTCTCAACTGTAGGTCATGACTTGAGCCAAAATCAAGAGTTGGACGCTTAGCCAACTGAGCCACCCAGGTGTCCCAAGATTTATGTATTCCTAAAGAGCATTATGTTTAAAAAAATATGTGGCCTCATTTTGGAATATTGTGCCTGTTTAATCCCTGTGAAACCTTTTTTTTGAAAGAGCTGCTCAAAATTGTTTCTTTTGTAATAACTACTTTAAGTAACATTTTTCTCTAGAAAATATTTTCCCCAAGAATAAATCTCTGTGTTTTATTTTAAAGATAGTTTTGGTAATTTAAAGTATTCACAGCTTCTTAAGGAATTGTGAGATAGACATATCAGTTTAAGACAGCTGAAGTGAAATAAAAATGAAAACATAGAGCTTTATAACATGCAAATTAATACTAATGTATGCATGACGTTAGGATCACATTATTTACAGTTTATTCATTTCAAATATTTCTCACAGCTGCAGTGAGAATTTTCAAGAGTCATAAAAGGGAAATTTTGCCTTATAGAGATTCCAGTAGCATAACTATTTTTTAATAGAGTTGACAAATTTCTTTCATTGAGTACATTGAAAACTTAGGAAATAATCACTCTACTGAATGGAAATGAGCGACATACTAGTTCAGTTTAAAATGTTATACCATTTTCCCTGCAATAAGTGATCAAAAATGAAGAGAGAATATGTTTTACTTTATTTAACATGTTTATAACAATGTACAAATTGTTATAAATTTATTTAACATGTTATGAACATGTTAAACAAATTTTAGCATGGTTAAAAATTAGTGAATTCATGAATTCTGCTTCTGCAGATACTTCTATTTTAAATCCTATATACTTCTTGTTTAATATGATTTCCTAACTAAAGCAAATGAGATTGTAAGAAAAGAGATAGCACATGCCAAAACAGGACCCCAACACCAAATGTGATGGTGAGAACCTGACTTCCAGAAATTAAAAAGAAATCTTGAGGATTTGAACTGCCACAGGACGTGGAACAGCTCATATTCACTAAATTTCAAGAGATTGGGCTACTCCAACTGACTGCAATCTGTAACCTTTCTTTCTTAGTTTCTTTCTTTCTTTCTTTCTTTCTTTCTTTCTTTCTTTTTCTTTCTTTCTTTCTTTCTTTCTTTCTTTCTTTCTTTCTTTCTTTCTTTCTTCTTTTCTTTCTTTCTTTCTTTCTTTCTTTCTTTCTTTCTTTCTTTCTTTCTTTCGTTTATTTATTTATTTTGAGAGAGAGAGAGTTTGTGCACTTGTGACTGTGAGTGGGGGAGGGATAGAAAGAGAGGGAGAGAGAGAGAATCCCAAACAGGCTCCATGCTGTCAGTGTGGAGCCTGATGTGGGACTCGAGCCTGATGTGGCCTCGAACCCGTGAACCACGTGATCATGACCTGAGCTAAAACCAAGAGTTGGACACTTAGCCGACTGAGTCACCCAGGCGTCCCTGAAAATGGTTTTTAAATCTTCACTCTGGGTCTCTTCTATGTCTCCCTAGTCCCTTCTCCATATTTCATCACTTTCTCAAAAATCAACCAAACTTAACACTGCTCCAGGAGGTTGACTCTAATTTTCTACTTCATTAGCTTTTATCATTCTGTCAGCTTCATCTTGTCTACTACTTCCATGGCCATACAGAATCAGATTTTGTTCATTTGGCAAAAAGAACTCTGCTTTATTTATTTATTTGTTTTAATTTTTATTTTTTAGGAATCAGACACTAATACTATTCAGGGCACTTTTAACAACACATTTTCATTAAAAAAAACTTTTCATAAATAGTTTGGAAAATTATACAAACTAGTATACAAAATTTGTGTAAAATATACAAAAGTTATGTTAAAAACTGTCAGCAGGTTCAAAATAACGATCACATGTAAAGTATTTCAGTTGTTTGATAAAACCATCATAAATCTAAGCTGCCATCATCTACTTTGGCTAATTTCTGGAGCACTAAATGAGGTTTTTCAAACTGTTAGCCTTATTTCAGTTTTGGAATAATAGTTATTTATTTTGTTGTTTACAGCACTTCAGCACTTGCCTAGCTGTCTTCAAAACATTCCTGGACATTTTAAGCTAGCAATCTTCCCAAGCATTGAGTACATGAAGGGTCACATTGACCCTGACTTTATCCGAACATTTCCAAGTATTCTGGCTCACCCAACAGGGCTTTAGATAACCCAGTGGCTACACAGCACACAAAACACGTCACTACCAAAGACATGTCTTGCAACATTTTCTTTCTTTCTTTCTTTCTTTCTTTCTTTCTTTCTTTCTTTCTTTCTTTCTTTCTTTCTTTCTTTCTTTCTTCCTTTTTTTTTCTGGAGTGAGTTTCTGTCCATGTGAGACAAAGCATCTTTTCAATTCTTCCAGACTAAAACCTCATTTCTTATAGAAACAAACTTATTTATTATTTAACTCACCCCAAATGCATATGCTTTGGGATATAAGATATTGAAACCTACAAGGGGTATTATAGATCAAAGCAAAGTGACTGAATAATATGCGAAAATAAAGTAGATTAATAAATAATTCATAACAACTATAACAACATATAAAGTAATTATACATTATAATTATAAAATAGTCATAAAATACATTAGGCTACATATTACATATTATATCTTATGTTATATATTATAATACTATAAATAGTAGTAAATATAATAATAAAGATAAATAGAAATAAAGCAAGTAAGAAAGTCTGATGGCCCCAATACTAGATGAGCTCAAGAGCGTACGTTGTGTGGTGGAATGGGAGTAAGAGAGAGATGACTGCTATTGCCATTCTCATGTCATATTTTGCTGACTCTGTTGATACTAACTCAATTACTGCATTTTAAAAATACAGAAAAAAACACACAAAAAGAAGTAGAAATCACTTAGACTTTTACTAATCATGACATACAAAGAAAGAAGTGAAAATATATCTTCTATTTCTCCAGTCCTGCCTGCCGAAATGACCACGGTTACTGGTTTTTAGTAATTTCTGACAACGTCTCTCGGAGTGGCGGCAGCCTCATGGCTTTCCCATGACCCTCCAGTCTATAAAGGGGGTGAGCCATAAATGGGGCCGCAGAAGTAGTGCTTTGCTTTAACTCCTCAAGCCGTTGCTCCTCTATCACGTGTGTGAGAGCTCTGCACGCACCCACTTTCCAATTGCTTGGCATCAGGGTTCCTTCTTAGACATAAACTGTTTTCATGGCTGCTTCTTTCTTGGAGCTGGTGTCAGAACTACCTGCTGTTTGCTCCATCTCTACTGGAGAGTGACTCTCATTCCACTCTCCACCCACTGGCTTCGGTGTGAATGTGGGTCCCCCAAGCCCCACGTATCAGCTGCCCTCATTAAAAGCACAGTCTTTTTGTTTCGGGATTTCACAGCAATTTATCATGGAGTGTGCAGGGTGCTGTCATATACTGCCCGTGTTCTCCCTGGCACTCGTTCTGCTGCTGGAAGGAGTGGTACCTGCTGACAGCTCAGAGCTGAGTCCTCCCACAGGCATTGCCCTCTCAAAACCAACAACCTTGCACATGGTTACAGTTGTATACCCTAGAAGTGGGACAGCTTACATCCCAAGACTGGTTGATGTGAAGATGCAGGGGCCTGGTCCCTTTTCCTGAGTTTGGACCGTCATTAGGGGGGCAACCAGCTGTAAGCCCCCCCGAGGCATCAGGAAGAGCCTCTATCGCAACCGCATCATAGTTCAACATCTCCCTCTGCTAGTTATGTTGCCTCCACCTCCTCACAGGTATTCCCGAGGGCCCTGCTTAATTGGCCACCTGCAGGCAAATCCCTGTCTCAGTTTGTTTCCAGGGAAATAATACAAGAGCCACGTGATACCTATTTTCCATGAGTAGAATCTAAAGATAATATGAACAATAGTTTATCTTTTGTTTTGTGGTAGGTGACAAGTTCTCTAGAACTCTGCCCTCCCCAAGAAGGATCACCTCTCAAATTTGCTTATTATCCCATCTGACTAGTAAATGGCCATGGGAAAAATTGATCTATGTGTGTTAATAGTGGGGGCTGGCCAGTAAGTTGTGGCTCATGGGTAGTAGAGCCATCATGCGTACTAATTTACATTGTAAAATGTAACTTAAGTCCCATATGAAGTCTTGGATTTCATCAGGCCTTAGGAGCGGAGACCAGTTTTGATGGTAGGTACTTAACATAAATATATTTCATTCCTGAATTAATACTCTTCTTCTACCTGGAGATAATGGGCAAGTGCAAGCTGTAATTTGCTGATGAATATGGGAACTGACAAAGTGTACTGACAATAAATGGCTATTTCTCTTGCTCTTTGGCATAGAATTACTTGTACATTTGGGACATTCTGAAAATCAGTAACACTCCTTGGGATTTACTCTATATTCAGTCACATCGTCTTTGAATATATATTTTATTTCCTTCTTTACAATCTTTATGATCTTACTTCATTTTTACAGTCTTATTTCATTGATTAGGACCTCTGGGACAATATTAAGTAAAAGTCGTGGAAGTTGACATCTTTGATCTTGAAAGTGTTTAGTATTTTACCATTAAGCACTATACTGACAGTTTTAGTAGATGCCTTTTATAAGACTGAGTTAGTTCCCTTGTAGTTTGAGGTTGTTAAGAGATTTTAAAAAAATGTTGAATTTTGTAAAGAACTTTTTTTGTGTGTGTTGAGATATTTATATGATTTTTCTCCTCTGTTCTGTTAATCAGTTGGCTGATTTATAAATGTAAATTCAATCTCGAATACTTGATCATGAGGTTTTCCCTTCATATATTGCTGGATTTGATTTGCTAATGTTTTGACGAGAATACTTGCATCTGTGTTCATGAGGGATATCGTTATGTAATTTTTTTTTCTTGTGATGTCCTCATTAGGTTTTGGTATTAGGGTTATGTTGATCTCATAACATCAGTTGGGGAGTATTCCCTCATTTTTAATTTTTTTATGTTTATTTATTTTTGAGAGAGAGAGAGAGAGAGAGAGAGCGAGCAGGGGAGGGGCAGAGAGAGAGGGAGACACAGAATCCGAAGCAGGCTCCAGGCTCTGAGCTGTCAGCACAGAGCCTGACGCGGGGCTCAAACACATGGAATGTGAAATCATGACTTGAGCTGAAGTCGACGCCCAACCAACTGAGCCACACAGGTGCCCCTGCCCTCATTTTTTATATTCTAAAAGAGTTTATGTAAGATTTACAGTAAATGTTTGATATAATTAATCAGTGAAGCCATCTTGGCCTATAGCTTTCTTTGTGGCTTTTTGGGAAGATTTTAAATTATGCTTTAATTTCTTTAGTACTGGTAAGATTTTTTTCTTGACTTATTTATTCTGTAACTGGAAGCCTGTATCTTCCACTTCTTTTCCTTCATTTTGCCCATCCTCTTACCCTCCCCCTTCCCTCTGACAACCATCAGTTTGTTCTCTGTATTTATAAATCTGATTCTTTTTTTCATTTGCTTGTTTTTTAATTGTTTTGTTTTTAAGATACCACATATGAGTAAAGTCATATGATATTTGTCTTTCTCAGTCTGACTTATTTCACTTAGCAAAATACCCTCTAGGTCCATCCATGTTGTCACAAATGGCAAGATCTTGTCTTTTTTATGGCTGTATAATATTCCATTATATCTGTATCTGTATATAATATTCCATTATATTTGTATAGATATAATATCCATTATATCTATATCTGTATATAGATATCTGAGAGATATCTATATCTATATCTATATATCATCATCTGTCTGTATCTATTATCTATCTATCTATCTATCTATCTGTCTATCTATCTATATATATATGTATCACATCTTCCCTATCCATTCCTTTATTGATGGACACTTGGGTTGCTTCCATATCTTGGCTATTGTAAATAGTGCTTCAGTGGACATAAGGGTGCATAGATCTTTTTGAATTAGTGTTTTTGTTTTCTTTGGGAAATATCCAGTAGTGGAATTATTGGATCATATAGTATTTCTATTTTTAATTTTTTGAGGAACTTCTATACTGTTTTCCACAGTGGCTATAGTATCTTGCATTCCCACCAATAGTGCATGAGTGTTCTTTTTCTCCATACCTTCACCAACACTTGTTACTGTCTTTTTGTTTTCAGTCATTCTGATAGGTGTAAGATAATATCTCATTGTGGTTTCGGTTTGCATTTCACTGATGATTAATGATGTTGAGCATCTCTTATGTATCTGTTGGCCATCTGTATATCTTCTTGGAAAAGTGTCTATTCAGCTTCTCAGCCCATTTTTTAATTGCATTGTTTGATTTTTTGGTGTTGATCTGTATACATTCTTTATATGTTTTGGATGTTAATCACTTACTGGATACATCACTTGCAAGTATCTTCCCCCATTTGGTAGGTTGCCTTTTTGTTTTGTCGATGATTTCCTTTGGAATATGGTCAGTGATATTGTAAAAGTCTTATATGGTGACAGATGATATCTACACTTGTGGTGAGCATAGCATAACATATAGAGAAGATGAGTTACAATGTTGTATACCTGAAAATAATGTAACAGTGTATGTTAATTATATGTCAATAAAAAATCTAAAAAAAAGATTTTTTTTTTGGTATTGGTTTTGGGAATTGTAATTTTCAAGAAATCTGTCCATTTTAACTCAGTTGTCAAATTTGTTGGGTTATTTTGAACAGAAATTTGTTCAAAATATTTTCTTATTAACATTTTGATGTATATAGGATCTATAGCATTGTCTCTGCATTCATTTCTAATATTGGTAATTGGGTATTCATGTGTCCATTCCTCTTTCCTTCCCTCCCTCCCTTCCTCCCTTCCCTCCTTCTCTTCCTCTTTCCCATCTTTCTTTCTTTAAAAAAAATTGGTCCTTTTGGGGGTTTATAAATTTAGTTAATCATTTCAAACTCAGCATTTGGGTTTTGATTTTCTCTATTGCATTTTTCCTATTTTAATAATATTAACAATTTTTTTATTTTGTGCCTATCATGTACATCATGCATTTTATAGAATTTATCTCTAATTCTCAAAAGGGTATTACCACTCTGAGTTAAAATGTGTGGAAAATAAGATGCAAAGAAGTTAATTATTGTATCTTATAAATGCCGGGGTCTATATTTGAGTTTAGGTCTCTCTGATCTCAAAGATGATGTCTTTTACTACATCATAGTGACTCATGGCAAAATTGTAGAGTGTTTGAATATATGAATTATGATTCTCAGTCCAGTTCTTGCCACAGCACTAATTAATACCACTAAATTTATCAGAATTGATATATTTGGGGTGCCTAATTTGCATAGCTATGAAGCCTACATCACGTTTCCATGGAGTAGTCAAACCAGCATATGTACTAATCACATCTAGGAACAATATTGGTGTTTTATAATTTGGGACAGGTAGTCTTATCAAGGGTAAAAACAGCAAAATTCTTGGAGGAACTAATCACAGGATGGAAGTAAGGAAGATTTGCCTTTTATTTCTCCCACTGAAGCACTGTATGCTCTTCTTCTGTTCTCCTCCCTCTGGAAGGTCGAGTTTTTGGAGTTTTCCATAATGAGGCATTTCCCATTGGATCCAATGCACAGTGATGATCTAGGGAGGTGCCAGGAAGACAGAATCAACCACATTTGATGGGTTGCAAGATGACCCCAAGTCTCTACCCCTCAGAGAATAGTGGGCCATGTCAGGCACCCACCTAGGTGTCTTTACCTGTACTCTAAAGGAATATGGATGTTGGGGTGAGATGTATGCAATAAGACTATTTGGTCTATAAAGATAAAGTGATTTTATTTTGGAGAATTCTTTAATTTGTTGGAATAATCCTATGGTAAATATGAGTAATTTGAAAAGGCTACCTCAGATCAGTTTTATTTATTACATCGCAGTCAGTGGAGTAAATGCAACAATGGTTGGTCTTAGATCTTTACAGCTTTGTTAAAAACAAATAAATATGACTACCAGGATGGTCTCCATTTTTCTTGAAATGCTTGTGAAGTTGTGTGTGTACATGTAGCCCTCTGACTCCTCAGATCTTCCTGTTTTGTGCTTGTAGTACAAAGAATCCATTCTTGATCTATTCCTGACTTTTTAATTTATTTATTTAAATTCAAGTTAGTTAACATACAGTGTAGTATTGGTTTCATGAATAGAACCCAGCGATTCATCACTTACATATAACACCCATTGCTCATCCCAACAAGTGTTCTCCTATTACCTATTTAGCCAATCCCTCTACCCATCTTCCCTCCAATTTTCTAATAAAATGTATTTATCTGTTTTCCCATTCATATGAATTCTAAGATGAGAGAAGACAGTAGGTAACCAATTTCACTTTATTGATGTCCTATAACATTTTAACATACACTTATGCGAGTACTAGAAAAAGGTAATAATGAAAATATAAATACTAGGTGGGGGCTGTTTCTTCCAATATATGAATCCATATGTAAATTTTATAAAGTGTTCAAACCGGGCTGATAAAATTCAAATTAGCTTCATGTTAATTGGCCTTCCTAATCTGTGAAATTGACACAATGATAGTATCTTTCTTTTAAGTTTGTTGCAGGGATAAAAATGAACGGACACATAAAAAGTTTTTAGTTTGGTGCTTGTGCTATATTAAATACTTAATAGACATTAGCTACATTGTAATTATTGTCTCTAGAAATTTAGCAGTTTAATATGTAAATTGAGGCAAAGGGATCAGAGTTTAATCTCTTTTCGAACTTACCGTCTCACCTAGGGGAAAAATGCATCCCTAAGAGTAAATGTGTACAGCAGGGTCTTTTACATCCTTTGGAGTGAGTACTATCCCTTTTAGCGATGCATAATATCTGACTTACACATTTCAAATGTACCTTATAGCATCAATTGATCATATTTCATTAATAAGGGTATAGGTTTACCAAAAAAAGCTCTGACTTGAGAAAACATGAGAGGCAAGGTCATAAAGAAGAGCAGGGAACTTCCATAAATCAAATAAGGCCGACAGTTGGCCAAGTGGGAACCAGATGAGGAGAGAGATGCCTCTATAATACAGACGAGAACATTTCCAAATACTGACTAATCCACATTTCACTTCCTTCAAATGCCACATACTAATTTTTATAAATGTCATGTTTATAAGTGCCTTTATTACAAAACACAAATTTCTAGACTTATCATCATGAAGGTACAAAATACACAAGGAATTAATAAAGTCTCAAATCTACATGGGATAGGCAGACACATAAACATGTTGAGACAATATGGTGTGGCTAAGGTGATGTGACAGCCTGGAAAAAAAAAGTGAAACATTGTATGGGGGCTTTGGCATGGAGTCTGTGCATCAAGATTGCAGAGCATAGTAGGAGTCACTGAGTAAGGAATTAGGAGTTTCTGGGGAAATTATCCTTTGCTGAACTTGCCCTACGTGTTATCCTCTGACATTGTAGTAAATGTTACATGGCTATTGTCTTACTTGAACCATTTAACTCCTATAGGGGTGGATATTTTATTCTCGTTTTACAGGTCTTGAAACTGATGGTCATAAACAACAAAGGCTCAAGTTTACACAATAGCTAGAGGCAGATGTGACCTCCAAATTCAGGACTGTATGACTCGATACATTTTCCATTTCAAAACACTATGCTGAGGACATTACAGGAAAAGATCCTAGGGTGGCAAAGTTATGGCATTTGTGGACAGAATGGTGGGTTGGAGAAAGAGTAGGTCAGTGTCACTAGACTGTGTAGTTTTGGGAAAGGAAAAGGTATTGCAAAGAAATGAAGTTGAAGGATTTTTCTCATATTCTGTTCTAAGGCTTATCCTTTCATTTCAAGGTTTATATTCACTAATATCTACTCACTTATGCAAATGTCACCTTCATTTCTCATACACGTCATCACACCAAACTACAAACCCATGTTTCTAAGTTTATTCTCTCTTTTCTTCCACTCTCTGTATCTTCTCCGTCTTCATGAAAGAATTGTCACAAACATAGAGGGCTTTTAGCTAACTATTCATATAAAAAATGTAGGCCTTCTGTTTATCCAAACCCCAGACTCCATCTTATTTTCTTGAACTTAAGAATGAACTTTAAATGAACTAATTGCAACTGACCTGTAGCTATTCATGTCTTTTCGGAGCCAACTTCTTAAACTTGATTTACACTTCTGTTGAAAACCACTCTAGCCAAAATAAATTAGAGGCTAAACTTTCTAGTTCAAAATCCACTGGCTTATTAATTTGCAGTGGTGTTCCATTTCACATAAAGATGGTTTGGCCAGCCCTAGTCCTGATCTACGCTGCTCATCAGAAGTTCCATGACACTGTTTTTGAAAGAGAAGTATTAAGCCTAAAGTTTTGGCCACATTCCAGGTTAGGTCATTGGGTTCTGCCTCTTAAATTCTCTCTGTGGCTTTTGATAGTATTCTTGGTTATTTTATCTGTTCTCTCTTTTGACTGTTGGGAAGCTTGTTTTAATAGTCAACCGCACACATACACTTGTGCATGGCGCTGAGATCCAAGTCATCAGGTCAATAGGTTTGGGAGATTTCTACAAAGTGCTTTTATGTTAATAACTGAGGAGTCTCTGGGCATCCTTCTATTCCCATAATCTATTGTAGTATTACAGATCATTCCAGGATTTAGTAGTTGAAAACAAAAACAACATATATTTTACTTAAATTTCTGCAATATAGGTGGGGCTTGTGGAGAAAATGTTTCTGTTTCACTTGGCATTAACTTGGGGACCAGCCCCAAAACTGGGGACTAAAATCATCTGATGGCTTTCTCATTTGCATGTCTGGCTGTTTGCTGTGGAACTATGGTGTTGGATTTATTTAGGGAAACTAACTGGGAGGTTGCTACTGCATCATATAGTTCCCTTTCCATGAGGTTAGATTTCTCTATTTAAAAAAAGCTTTTCTGAATGAATGATGGCTTTATTTATTGCTTTGTTAACTAGGAAACTGAGGGCATAATTATAGATCAGCTATATAAATAGGATTTCATATTATGCAGTTGGGGGTATAACTTTAACCTTCATCTTTTGAGATGGTTAACATTATGTGTCAGCCTGGCTGGACCACAATGCCCAGATATGTGGTCAAACATTGTTCTAGATGTTTCTGTGAGAATTTTTTTTTAATGAAATTAATATATAAACTGGGGAGCTTTGAGTAAAGCGTATTACCCTCCATAATGTGGGTGGGCCTCATTCAGTCAGTTGAAGGCATGACTAGAAAGGAAGATTAGTCTTCCCCAAGCAAGAAGAAATTCTGTTAGCAGATGGTCTTTGGACTTGAACTGCAACCTTGGCTCTTTTTACATTATTAGCCTGCTGGCCCACTCTGTAGAGTGTCGACTTGTCAGTTTTAATAATCTTGTGTGCCAATTCCTTAAAATAAATCTCTTTCTATTATAGGGTCAGGGAAAGCCTTGGCTAATAAATCAGTATTTCCTTTATACTTATTTTCTCTTTGCCTCAGTTTCTTCACCCTATATTTTATACTACGTATTTTTAAGACTATCAAAGCTCCTTTTTAAAATTAAACATGGAGTAAATGTATAACTCAGCAAGTGAAACACAAAAAGGGTGACTTCTAAAAAATATTCAGGTGCTATTCCGGGGCACCTGGGTGGCTCATTTGGTTAAGTGGCTGGCTCTTGATCTAAGTTCAGGTCTTGATCTCAGGGCCCTGGGTTGGAATCCTATGTTGGGGTCCTGCATTGGGGCCTTTCAGGCTCCACATTGGGTGTGGCTGTGGATCTTACTTAAAAAAAATAAAATAAAATAAAACAGCGCTATTCTTTTAGTCTTGAAAGAACAAGCTTCCATATTGGGGAGAGTGTTACCTGGCAGGGAATGGCAGTTAGTTTCTTGTGGCTGAGAGTGCCCCCCAAATGACTGCCAGCAAGAAAGTAGGGGTCTCAATCCTTTAGCTACATGGAACTGAATTCTGCCAACAACCAGTAGGCTTGAAAGAACTCCACAAGTTTCAAAAGAGGCCACAGCCCCTGATGACTTCTCGATTTCATCCTGGTGAGAGCGTGAGCAGAGGGTCCTGCTAGCTGTGCCTAGACTTCTGACCTGTGAACCCTGCAAGATAATAATCTGCTATCTTTGTGGTTATTTGTTACACAGGAGTAGAAAACTGATGCAGAGAGAATCAACCCAGATTTACCAAATCAAGATAAATTCTAGAAAAATGAATTAATAATGCAGGTTATCATCAGATTTACTTGTGTCAATGCTTTATGTGACAAGGTAGTGGAATAACATAATTATGACATTGAAGAAAAAAATGTGAGCCAAGGACTTCATCTTTAGCCAAAGTGGATTTCAACCAAAATGGCTGTAAATTGCTATGAGCATGTAAGAACTCAGAATTTATTGTTTTCATGAGCCCTTTCTGAGGACTCTACTAAAGAACAATGTTCAGGCAACCATATGACTGGAGAGGTATTGAAAACAGAATTAGTTGTGAGCTTAAAATGTATACTGACCTGTAGTATTCAGACTAAATGATGACCAAAACAGAGAAGCAAATGTGCGTAATAGCTGTATCCTCTGGCAACGTAGATACAATACAGATATAAAAATGGAGGCAGCATGGGGAAACCATATAAAATATAGAATACAATTTATTCACCTTAGTATTAATAATTGAAAGTAAAGATTATACTTCAAACTGAATGGTGAGGTAGAGGGAAAAACAGGAAGAAGAATATACTAGATAATTTTAATTTTGTTTGCACTGGGAAGTTCATCAGCAAAGTACATATGGATTGTATGTATTATATATTTGTATTGCTCATAGTAGAAATCACTTGATAATGACCACAAATGGAGGCTGATGGAATTGGGTAAAGATAATGTATGTAGGTTACCCTTAGGAACATCGAAGAAAATTTTGTACATAATCTTTACATACTACTCTGGAATAATTGCCTGAATATAAGTGAAAAAAGTGAGATGAAACCAAGTTTGTAGTATGCTGCAGTTCATCTAGTACATTGGGAGATACAGATGTATCACACCCACACATATATATCTGCTTTAATTTAAAAAATTAAAGCTTAAATCATGAAATTAAGAGTGACATTGGAGACTAGAGAATAAAGTTAGAAATTAGCCTCCTTAAGATGACTACATATCATATTGCAGATATGATTTTGGCATTTATGTAATTATAAAACAGGATTCTATTAAAATTGGCTTCTAATCAATTAAACTTCTATAAATTAAACATGAAACAAAACAAATGATTATAAAAGTATATCCAGATGATGCAAAATTCTACACAGGATAACTTTTCCAGTTGGGTTTTTAACATCCCAGTTGATTCTATAATCCAGTTGTTTCCACATCCCTCATGGACATACATGGAATGTAGCCTGAGGACCAAAAGAAGTGAAAAATAAATTTTCTCAAACTTTCTTGGTCATAACATCCATGGTAGTGTTGGTAGTGTCATTTGATGCCCTCTGGGTGTGGCCTCATACCTGAGCTGGCTTCATACATGGTTTGATTTAAGAATGCAATGCTAGATTCAGATGAGTGAAAATTCTCTCAAAAGTCTCTTTAACATAGAGTGAAAGAATAAAATAAACATAATGAAAAAGGAATTATTTTTATGTATGTATGTATGTATGTATGTATGTATGTATCTATTATTTCTCTCCCCTATATTTACGTCTTCTCTGTTTGTCCTGTCAACTTTTAAAAAAATGTTTATTTATTTTTGAGAGAGAGAGACAGAGAGACAGAGACAGAGTATAAGCGGGGGAAGGGCAGAGAGAGAGAGAGGGAGACCCAGAATCCAAACCAGACTCCAGGCTCTGAGCTGTCAGCACAGAGCTTGACGTGGGGCTGGAATTCATGAACCACGAGATCATGACCAACTTCAGTTGGACGTTTAAGCAACTGAGCCACCCAGGTGCCCCTATCCTGTTAACTTTTAATTTCTGTTCCTTGGTTTGAGAAGAATCTAGTCAAGCCTTGTGACATTAGGAAGGGTCTTCTACTGGTCTGGGTAGGAGAGTTCTGGTGTGGGAGGGAAAAGAAAAGGATATAAACTGCAGAAAAAAGTTATTTAGAGATATTGATCAAAAAATTCTTCAAAAAATTCTTTCCTTGCATGTTCCTGTGAGTTCATTCTTTCTTTTTCCAACGTATTTCCCTTTTATATTACATTACAGCGTTGAGAAAAGGCGGGGGGGAATGAAGGGTGTTTCTTTTTTGGTGTCTGCCAATAAGCCCCTCATCTCCCCCTGCCGCCCCTGAATTCCTCAGCCTTAGAAGGTTTTAGAGACCCACCCTGTCTTGGAAATCAACAGATGAGACTCTTTTATTTCTTTACAAGTTGTTTTAGGGATTGCAGATATGAAAATCTCTCTCACTACATTGTCCGTGCATGGCATATATCAAGTGTATGTCAGTTTATTTCCTTTTATAAAATAGTGAATTTCCTAATCCAGTGGAACAAAAATTGCTAGCAACTATCATTATGTACCCAAAATAGTTGTGAAATACAGATGCTAGAGGTAAAACAAGCATCTGAAACTATTGCAGTTTGTACAGTTGCCTTTTTGAAAGGTATGTGCTGAACTTCATCTTAAATTTTTTTTTTCAAGCAAGATCTTGCAGAAAATGAGTATTGGACACTGTAATTTCTTTGGATTAGACCAGGGCCCACTGATTTAATTGAATGGGATAGGAAGGGGGCCCTTTCCCAAATATTTCCCCACTTAACAGATGATTTATCTCATCAAATAGGATAAATGTAAAAGTCTATCAACTCTTTCTTCTCTTCAAGGCCTTCATTACTCATCCTGGACCCACCTTATGTTCTCTTATTTCATGGGTATTTTAAGGTTGCCCCCCAGAAATCTTGCTCTTTGCCACCCCCTTTACACAAACTTCCAACTTAGATCAACCCTTTTTTTTTCTCCTCCATCTGACTGTAGGATTCCTCCATGAACACTCAGCTAACACTTGGCAGTCAAGACACAGAGAGGTCTTAGAGGTGTTGGGTGAGAGAGTGAGAAGGTTTTATATGTGGAGAAGATGTTAAGTGTTGTAGTAGGATGTCTGCAAATATGGCTGCCAGTTCCCCTCATGTTTGTGGTTATATGCTACTCTGACTTCAAAGAGGGGGGTGTCTATTCCCCTTCCTACTGAATCCGGGCTGATTCTGTGACTTTCCTTGACCAGTAGAATACAGAGAAGGTGAAACTGTGTGATCTTAGACTTGGGTCTTAAGGAATGTTGTTGACCTCTTGAGATCCAACACCATGTAAAAAGGCTTGAGCTCCATCAGCTCCCAGGATTTTAGTCACACCAGACGAGTCACCAGATATCAAGGGTAAAGCCATCTGAGAGGTTCACATCTACTCCAGCATCCTGTGGCATGCACTGCAATATCGTGAGAAGCAAAAACACCACCTGGCTGAGCCTAGCCAATTCAAACAATTATGAAAGCTATTGTTTTAAGCCATTGAGTTTTGGGATGGTGTGTTATGCAGCAATAGACTCTGATACAGTCACCAAGTCCAAACATGATTTTGCTTTCAGACAAAGTTGGGGGGAGGAATAGAGTGTGGTCTAGTGAAGTAATTGTTAGGGATAATAGAGCCCTTCTCCAGTTTCTCCCCCAATTATTCCCACATAGCCTTGTTAAAGAAGAAGAAAGCCTGCCACTTGTTACAGGTGTCAAAACTGCATTCAGACTACTGCAGTAAGGGAGAGAGACTCCAGTTTAAACTGAACTCCTCTCCAGCTGAGACAAAGCTGACTGAGGGTTTTAAAGGGAGAACAGTGAGGGAACAAAAACGACTACTGGGAAGTGAAGAAGGCAAGAGCGGGAAGGGACTACAACGTGGGAAAAATTACCAAAGATGGTAAATGGAGAATTGCCAACTAAAAATGGTTTGGCAAGGTGGATTGGCACAATGTGTTTTTTGCAGTTTGGCAGCATGGCATTTTCTTAGGCAAAGATTCAGCATGGGGGCTGGGGTGACCTTGAGGGGCATGACTTAGTGAAGGTGGAAGCAAGGCTACGGTTCAATCAAGTCTCTTCTCACAGTGTTTGGCCAAATCCTCTGTGTTACACAGGAGTTCACAGCTTATACCCTTTTATGCAGATGACCTCAAGTCCTTCTTCATAGATGCGATAGGGCATAAACCCTTAGCCTCCACACCAGTACCTTCTTCATGGGGGGATGAAATGTTCTGTTTAAATTTTCCACCCCTTCCATTTGTTCTCTCCCATCTTATTTCCTTATAGATTTTGTCTCGTGAATTAACATTTGTTCCTCTATTTTCTTTTTTCTTTTTTTTTTTTAACTTTTATTTATTTTTGAGACAGAGAGAGACAGAGCATGAACAGGGGAGGGGCAGAGAGAGAGGGAGACACAGAATCTGAAGCGGGCTCCAGGCTCTGAGCTGTCAGCACAGAGCCCGACGCGGGGCTCGAACTCACGGACCGCGAGATCGTGACCTGAGCCGAAGTCGGCCGCTTAACCGACTGAGCCACCCAGGCGCCCCTGTTCCTCTATTTTCTATCATAACCTCTGCAATAGCTCTTCCTCAACATCAGGTCTCTTCACTATTATTAACTCTTCCTGCATGCTGAGCTCTTGCTAACTTCTTTTCCTTTTCTTTGCTTCACGACTAAGTTCTTCAAGGTGATTATGAACACACACTTTCCTCACTTCTTATCACTTACTCTAAGTAGATTTCCTTCTCTGCTGAACCTTTGCTAGGAAAGCTCGCCAGTGATCTTTGAACTTTTTCATCTAGTAAGAATACTGACTTCATCTGGAAACTTTTTCTTCCCATTCCTTTATTGGTTTTCCCCCTTGTCTTTCTGTTTCTTTCCAGGCATGTTCATGTTTTAACTGTTCATCAACCACCTTTTTAATGTAGGGGTTGTTGACCAGGATTTTTTCTTTAAGCCCCTTCTCTCATTAGACTTTCCTTGGTTTAACTGATTGATCCTATGTTATATGCTGACAGTTATCAAGGTATGTCCTTTGGTCTAGTCCCTGTTATGGATTTTTCTACTCTCTTTTATAGCTGTCTACAAAAAAGAGTCAATAGAAACTCAGTAATTCTCTGTTACCATTGTTGACGCTTGCTGACCCTTGGCTCTTTCTACTTTGCCTTTAGTGGCACAGTCCTTTTGCCAAATCAGGTATATGGGCTTGATCCTACTCTACTATGCTTTTTTTTTTTTTTTAACCTCTTTAATCTAATTAATTTCTGCATCTTAAATATGTCATGATTTCCTCCTTTGGTCCTCGTTGTCACTTCCATCATCTTTGCTGAGACTTCTTGCCTGGGGTGTTTCAAAAGTCTTAAAACTGCTCATCAGTTACTTTTCCTTCTTAATTCCCAGTCTCTCCCTATCTGCACTGATGATTGTTCCAAAATAAAAATTTTGTCACCCTGTGCTTTACTCTTCAGCTACACTCACGGCACAGCTGAAACTGTGGTATGGTATAGTTGGTATAATTTTATTAACAGGTATCCCCTCTATACTTGTTCAAGTTAATTTAGTAAGTGAACATTCATTTGCATTAATTTTTCAGTAGAATTCTTTTACCAAACATCAAGGTGAGATAAAGGGCACTTTGGTAAGGATGGTGACTTTTGTAAGAACCTAGCTGGGGGAAAAAGCAAGTAACTTTTGGAGTAAGGAGCATTTTGAGGGGAGAACAGTTCTCACATTGTGAGGCTTTTGTTATTCAGAAAAAGCATTAAGGCCTTGGGTTCCTAGGTGGTTGGAGAGGTGACCAGAAAGGAGAAAGGGAGACAGAAAAGGAAATGTGAGGGTCTGTAAGAAAGCTTCACCTTGGGCTGCTCATAGCACAAGGTTTCAGGGAATGTGTAGCAAAGATGATCAGGCATTTAGGGAGTGTCCTGGAGAAGCAACATTGTGAGGGTACCACAGTGCAGGGTCCAATCTCTTTTCAGGCAAAGTGACTCACTTTTCTTTTGAACAGTTTCCCAAATAATAGTAATAACAAAAGTGATGGAGAAAGCAGATTATAGAGTTCTAGAATTTCAATGATAGGAATGTGAAAGCCATTAAGTTGAAAATGCTTTCTTCTGGAAGATCAAGCTGTAGGTATATGGTGTAAGTTCTCCATGCTCATTGAGTTTGGGGGTTCACTGAAGTTGAGCGTTCGAGGAAGAAACATAGGAAAGATAGACTGATTCCTTAAAAGAGAAGTTCTCTTTCTTTTAACACTAGGGGGGTAGAAAGAGTGGTAGTTAAGGAATAAGCAATTTTGAAGAAGGTTTCTTTGTCTAGAAATTTCAGGTTCCAAATTGGTTCATAAGCTAATTAATTATTTATTGAGCCACAAAAGAAAAGCTGAACTACACCATATCCCTTCAAGCAGTTTAGAAACATCAGTTCACAATGTAAGACAACATACGATGAAGCATAAATGTATGGTACTCATTGTAAATATAGGGTGAGTTCTCTGAGGAAATGAGAGCAAGTACAAATCAGTTATGTATTGCCAAAATAATGCTGGACAGCAAACTACCTCAAAACTTAATGGCTTAAAATAAAGATTATTTAGTCTTCCTCAGAAGTTTACAGTTTGGCTTGATGGTTCTTTTCATCCATGCCAGACATGTCTGCTCTTGGCTGGATTTATTCATGCATCTGTGGTCAAATGGCGGGCCAGCAGGGGGTGGTGGACCTAGGGTGGCATCAGCTGGGGTAGCCTGGCTTTTTTCCCTGCAGTCCTTCAGCCTCTCTAGGTTAGCAGTTCTCAAACATTTTGGTCTCAGGACCTCTTTACATTCTTAAAAGCTATTCAAGATCCCAAAAAGCTTTGGTGTGGGTTGGTTGTAGTTACTAATATTTACTTTATTAAAAAATAAAATTGAGGAATTAAAAATATTTATTTATGACTCTATTACAAATAACAGTAACAAAAAATCAGAGTAATAAGACATAACTGTTTTACATGAAGACATGTTTCTGTGAAAACTGTAGTTTTCAAAACAAAAAAGTGTTTTTTAAAAAAACAAGAAATGTTTTTTTTTTTTTGCAAATCTTTTTAATGTCTGGCTTAATAGAACATAAATTCTCTTTTCTGCTTCTTTAATCTACTTCAGTGTTTTTGATTGAAACAGAAAGAAACGTTGGTTCCACACAGATCTTTAGACGGAATAGGTAGGAAATTGCAGACTCACTGAAAAGGTCTTGGAAATCCCTGGGATTCCTTGCACTGGGCCTGGAGAACTGTTCTATTCAAGTGCTCTCTAAAATTTATCATGGCAAACTTTGGGGAAAAATGTTAAGAATGCAAAAAGAACATACTTTATAACAAATTGTGATTTTTTTTACCCCAAAGTGGGCCATTCACAGTGGATGGTATTAAAAAAACAAAAACAACAACAAAAAAACCATTTCCCCTAATTTATTAATATGTTGTAACAACAACAACCAAAAAAAAAAAACCCTATGATTTTTGGGCCAGTGTCCCGAATCACTTAGCCTTAATGCCAAAAATGCAACAAATAAGAATTTTAATCATGGGAAAAAGTGTCAAAGGATCTGACTAAATGCCTAGGTTGAATTTGATAAACTGTGACCTTAACTCCCATATACCTTGCTTTATTCAAGGGATATTTTTTCACCACTCAAAAAATTCCAACTAATTTCACTGAGATCCTTCTTGTTCCAGAAACTTCCTCACAACTGACCTTTCATTCCCTAGTGACCTGGGCAAGAATTTCTCAGAAATCAAAAGCCTGGCTGCTCAGTCCTTTTGGGAGTGGCATTTCCTAAAGTTTTGATTGGAAAAGAAGCCTTGAGTTCTAACAAATTCATTTCAAAAAGAATGAACTCAAGTTCCTTTGCCAAATACCATATACAAAGCTCATTTCAAACTCTTCATAAAAGTAATGCAGTTAAAGAATATAAATGTGAATTATTAGTTTTCTGGTTTTAAAATCCCATTATATTATTCATATATTTCTACTCTGCTTTAACAAGTAGCTAATGATACTGTTATGCATTCCTACCCTCATTTTAGGCTACATATTAAGATAAATGAATTTAAATAACAAGTACCTTATAATCAAATTTTAAAGCACAATTTAACAATTATGAAAAGCACAGAAGGGAAGATAATCATACACAATCTTCTCAAAAAGCTACCACTTGTTACCAGTTGATTTTTCCCACAATGCATTTAATTTTGTGGGTATTATTAACAACAGGTGTCTTAACTCTGATTTTACAACTTTTCTTTTTACTTAGGATATATGACAATTTTTCCCCTTGGGATTAACAGTAGAGGTAGGTTTTTTTTTTTTCATGAACAATAAACATGAAGCATGCTTACTGAGAGTGATTCTCTCTTTATGTATGAACAACGACTGTGGAAGGCATTAAGAGTGATGTCAGAGGGAGAGAGCCGGAACAAGTCCCTAGGAAGCCTTAGATCCTCCCAGGCAGCCATGGCTCTGTGTTTCCTTCCTATTGCCCTTGAGGGGGACATGTGGTTTGTGTAGTCCTCTGGGTTTGGCCCTCCTGGGAGAATAATTCTGTCATTTCCATTAGGAAGATGATTTATTGAAGGCAGTTCCTTTTTAGGATTGGACAGGAAAGCCAGCCTTGCAACCTGATGGTGCTTATTTCCTCTGTAAAGCCCTTCAGTGATGAGGTGGTGGCAATTACGTTGGCCTTAAACTGAATCACAGGCACCTCTCTAATTGCTTCCGTAACCCTATCTGCTAGCACACAGAGGTAACCGCTGTGTCCTCCTGGTTTGGAGTGGATGAGAGGCCGGGGATGTAGCTCCCAGATTTCTCACTAGAGAGCATCTAGCCCAGTAACAGATATGCCCTAGGGTGATGCTGGAGAAGCCGGATGCTGAGCGGGTTACAATTGCACATGCCCTTGTAAAAGTGAATATGACTGCAGCTGGAAAAGAATTTCCTACGAAGGCATATGGCAAAACATTTTGCTTCAAACTACCAATATCTCTGTGTGCCCTCTTTATACCTCACAGAACCTTAGAGCATTTGATGGTGGTTCAGTTTCCCTATTAAAGGCACACATGAAGGAGGAGCCTCTGCTCCCCAGCAGAGGGCGGTTTCCCAGAGCCATTGCAGGGCTCTCTCTTGCTTCTCAGATGTGGTCGTTCACACCTTGTTCTGGGGAAAAGTAAACTTGTAGTCTGGGACCTGGTTCCACAGCAGCTTGGGTTGTGCTAAACTGGTCACTCACGCCGACACTTCCTTTGAAAAACAGAAGTGAGTGCAGTTGTGGTTCAGAAGAATGTGCACCCCAGTGAGGGTAAAGAGGTCTTTGTTTCTGGCCTTGGGTTTGTCACCAAATAGCCTTGTGGTGGTAAGCAAGTCACTGGAGCTCAATTCTGCATCTGCAGCGAGGGGTTTTGGATGGTATGACTAAAGATTTTACTTACAGTAGAATTTTCATAAAATACCTCTATAGCCCTGATAAAAATATATTTCAAAGCTGAGAGCTTGGAATTAAAGAAATAGTGATAGCTCTTTAAAGTAACACTGATTCAGATAGTTGAATTGATTCACAATAGAAACTTCGTATCTTGTCAACATCCTACTTATGATATAGTCAAACTAAACAATCTTTCATTTTAGGAAAACTCAACTGGGCATGACATTATGGGAATGAGACCTGATTTCTGGTCCTGCGTTGGCTTCTCTCTAGCTATCTGCCTGGTCAAATCGCCCCAATTCTTAGCTTTCTCATTAGCAAAATGAGTGGGGTGAACTAGACCAATAGCTAAAAAAGGACCAGTAACTGAGTAGGTTTGGGGAAAGAGGAGTCATGATAAACAGGGATTTAAACTGCAGCAAGCTTGAACCCTTTCTGCAGAGTCATTCAACATGCGTCTGCTGGGATCCCTTTTCTAGGGTGACATTCAAAACATTGGACAACTGGTCAACCTGTCACTGACCAATCAGAATGAAGGCTGGCTGCAGTTCTAAAGCTGCTCTAGAGGCCCCCCAGTGGCATCATCTAACTGCTCCTGGGTTCTGGGGAGGTCTGGAGAGGAGCTGGATTACTGAGGAGAATGGACATTCATTCAATAGCTGTTTATTAGTTTCTGTGAAGTACAGTGGTCCCCCCCACCACCCTTATCCATGGGGGATACATTCCAAGACCCCCAGTGGATGCCTGAAACTGCAGATAGCACTGGACCTTATGTATGCTATATTTTTTCCTGTATACACATACCTATGAATTAGATACAGTAAGAGATTAACAACAACAAATAATAAAATAGAACACTTGTAACAGCATACTGTAATAAAAGTTATGTGGATGTGGTGTCTTTCTCTCTCTCAAAATATCTTATTTTATTATACTTACCCTTCTTGTCATGATGTGAGATGGTAAGATGCCAACGCAATGAGATGAAGTGAGGCAATTGACACAGGCATTATGAGTGTTAGGCTACTACAGACCTGGTGGTATGTCAGCTTCAGACTATGGTTGCACGAGGTCAATGAAATCATGGAAAGCGAAGCCGTGGGTAAGGAGGAACTATTGTGTGTCAGTATTTTCACAACTGGCAGACCCTGTAGGAAGTGCCTGCACACGATCACCTCTGTTCTGTTCTATGGCACAGTGGTCTCTCTAACCTTTCTCAAAACATGGTGGCCGGATCAGCTGCAGCAGAAGGAGCCCCTGGCAGTTCCTTAAAAATGCAAACTCCTGGAGTCCCCTCCAGACCTCCTGAATCAGAAGCTGCGTTGTGACAAGATTCCTGGTGATTAGTGTGCACCTTACGATTGGGGAGGTGCTGGTATACAAAACAGGTCTGGCTTATAAAACGCACAGGAATTTTGGATGGTGCCTACAGGCAGTCACCAAGAAGGGCATTTTCACTGAAGAGAATATATATAATAGTTTCTGCTGAGTCCTTCAGCTCATCTCGCTGTTGGTTGCCAGGCACACAGAGCATGCCTTTTCTTTAGTTCCCTGTGCTCTGGCTGGTGACTGTGTACCCTGGGATGCTCCCCTGTTTCCCTGTGGTCCTAGTTAACCAGGCAAACTAGTCCCAAGGAGCATATCTGAGTCTTCCCTTCTCATAATTGGAGGGGTTCTAGGTGGGTTCTTGATGGGCTCAAAGTCTGCCTTGTCAAATTTTAAGTGTAGGAACTGGCTCTCTTACACTAGCTTTGAGCACACCAAGCCATTTACCCCTCGCAGTCCTCCCAGTTGCAAAATGGCTTCAAAGTCCTTTTCCTCTCAGGCAGGAGCCACTACATAATTTGTAGAACATGATGCAAAATGAAAATGCAGGGCCTATTGTCCAAAAGGTGAATTTAAAAAGTTCAGTTAGGAAAAGCAAAATGTAAAGTTATCCTTTAAAATATTTTGTTACTAATAAAATGTAAATGGGGGCACCTGGGTGGCTCAGTCGGTTAAGCATCCAACTCTTGATTTTGGCTCAGGTCATGATCTTGTGGTTCGTGAGTCCAAGCCCTGCATCAGGCTCTGAGCTGACAGCGTGGAGCCTACTTGGGATTCTGTCTCTTCCCTTTTCTCTCTGCCCCTCCCTTGCTCTTTCTCTCTCAAAAAACAAAAACAAAAACAAAACCTTAAAAAAACCAAAAAAGGGGCGCCTGGGTGGCTCAGTCGGTTGAGCTTCCGACTTCGGCTCAGGTCATGATCTCACGGTCTGTGGGTTCGAGCCCCGCATTGGGCTCTGTGCTGACAGCTCAGAACCTGGAGCCTGCTTCAGATTCTGTGTCCCCTCTCTCTCAGACCCTCCCCCGTTCATGCTCTGTCTCTCTCTGTCTCAAAAATAAATAAACATTAAAAAAAAAAACCCAAAAAGCATTTAAAATGTAAAGGGGTGATGGTAATGAACATGTAACAACATGAACTTACAAATGCAATCTAAGTATTTTTGTGTCAGAATAGAATAGTAAAATTCTTGTTTCTATCGGATGTGATAATCTTTAAATTTAATTTGTATTCCTAAGCCTGTGGATATTTGCTTTGCAATATTGTAGCCATTTTCAAAACCTTTGAAAAATTCTAATAGCTCCCTGATATGTCTTATTGCAATGTCCATGTGTACACTTCTACTTCTGCTCTAATAATTTATTGACAAAGTTTATTGCTCATGTACTGGAAGTTCCTGTCCCCGTGCTTGGGCCAGAGAGTTAGTATCTGTGCAGATGCTGCAGGGAGGAGAGCTCCTGGAATGGTCAGGCCAGCTGGACTCCCACTGAGGGTCCTTTCCCATGGGAGGCCCCTTTTGTCCTCCAGGGCTGTGGACGCTGCTGTCCCTGCTGCTGTTCTTACTGTCAATGCCAGTGCCAATCTGGGTCCTGGTCTTGCTGTGGCTGCTCCTGGAGGCCCTGAGGAGGTGCCCGGGACTACTCCACGTGTGCACAATGATTGGCCAAGCCAAATGCTCAGGCTGCTCACTTCCAGCCATGAATGGACCTATACTTGTGCACGTCCTAGCTGTATTATATATCCTCTGCTCACACACATGCTTCATTGTCTCATCACGCTAACCCTACAAAACTCAGGTTTGAAGATTGGATTGTTGAAAATGTCAGGAAGGCAACAGCAGAACATTAAAGCAAGTGCTGGGTCCCTTCTGAGAGCAGATTCCTGTGCAACCACACAGCTATAACATCCATGGAAGAAGTCATGCTCTCAGCATAATGGACATTATGCTTCCAAATGGCATCTGTATCATTATTGATTCAGATAAAGCATTCGTTGTTTATTACTATACTAATTTTATAACCTTTATTTACTAGGGAGCCATCGATATTCATAATGATGGATTCAAAGGAAACACTTAACATTACTTTTGCAATTAGGAATTTATTCTAAAGGTGTAATTAATAAACCACTTCAAAATCCCTGGTCTGCAAAAGATATTGTTTTCTTGATTAAACATTTACTTTCTTATAAGAGGTAAAAGATACTTGGCATATTTAAACTCAGGCTCATTTTCTTGTTGAATCCAGATGTTGGATAGGCCCTTAATGAATATTGAATTAATGAATTATTAAAGGTCTTTTTGAGAAAAATGTGGAGAAAACCTTAGCTCAAGGAAGTTAGAAATTGGCTCAGCTGTTCTAGCATGGTGTTTTTCAAACCGTGTGGTGCATTGAGAATCACCCTGAGAGCTCACGAGAAAGGCAAGTGCCATGCACCTTCCTCCCCAAAGGGTTCTGACTGGACAGGTCTGGGGTGAGTTCAGGGATTTGTATATTTAAGCAGGATGCCAGGTGATTCTGATTCAAGTGATCAGCATAGCAGTGAATTCATTGTTTCAGATCAGCATAGGGGTTCAGGATTTTATTCCTTAGCAAAACCAGACTAAAAAATTAATGGTATTGGGCAGACCATTATAAATCGAGCAATAAATTTCCTGCCTGTCAATTTCTGTCTCTGAACTGAAAGAGTATCCCTCAGTTCCTTTCATCTCCAGATGTCATGGCAGTGGGTTAGGCTGTTGGAGAATGGGGTAGGGTAGTGTAATGGTGAGAAGGAAGTGAAGCAAAGTAAGAACGAGAAGGAAAATGAGAGGATATGAGAGCCAAAGATCTGTAAGATTAGAAGAAAACATGAATCCCATTACACATATTCATCGTACGTTTATTTTGTGCCAAGGACCGTGTGGGCCCTGGGGAATCACAAATTGCAATGACTCAGTTCTAGAAGAGGGTGCCTGGGGAGGAAGTGAACAGGAACACAAAAGGAAGTACTGTGCTCTTTGCCTTTGTAAATAATTTGTGGCAGCTATTTTCTGAGCAAGTTAGTTTAAGAATCATCTTGAGTGATGTCTGTGAGTTTCCTACTAGTAGTTCCTGAACCGCCAGTTTCAGGATCAACTGGAGGGCTCCTAGAATACAAATTTCTGGGCCCTGCCCCAGGAGATCTGGAAATCTGCATTTTAGGTCTCATATAATGGAGGTGGTCTGCATGTGAGGACCACAGTACTGTGTGTGTGTGTGTGTGTGTGTGTGTGTGTGTGTGTGTGTGTGTATGTACCTGGCGTCACATCACAAGCATCAGGATGGAGCTGAACTCAAATTGATTTGGGGTGCACAGAAGTCCCTCTTAAGCAGGACTTTAATTCCAAGGATACCTCAATAAACACTTAAAACACGTTGAAGAAAAAAGTCTCATAAAATGGCAGCCTGTGGCTTGATCATACTTTGAGGTGGGATCTTGCTTGAGTGGCATTTTCCTATCCTCCCAAAGCTTTTTTTTTTTCTTGGCCAAAAATCCCACCCACTCTACCTTCCATTTTTTCCTTCTTCTTCCCAATCTTAAGAGAATAAAGATTCATGGAGAGAGGAAAAAGATGAAACAAGGGGAATGAAGAATCATATACAGGGTATTCTTTGGTACTGTTGTGTCTCAGCCAAGTTCAGACATTCTGTATTTCCATTATCATTTTGATCTACCATGAAAGAGGTGAATTTTTACATCTGCCTAATATGGGCTGTATTTACTTGCTACAAATCATTATTTTCTGATCTGAATAAAACACAAATGACTGTTATATTTCAAAATTTTAGCTTGGACATCCTGTTTATTTTATGATTTCTAGCCAGTTAAATATATTTGATTTTCTGAGCCTTTGCTTCCTGTTGGAATGATTTGTAACCTGGATAATTATTTTAGTGGGTTCTTGTGGCTAAAAGAAAAAAAAAACTAAGGAATGAGACATTGCTGTTTTTATAATAGGATGACTTTTCTTGAATACTTCAAGATCTTTGGATTTCACTAGAGTTCCCATTTCTGGAGAGATGATTGAAAACTAATGATACTCAGCTTTTTAGACAAGCCACCACTCCACTTATATTGCCATAATTACCTAAAATTGATTTTTCAACTATTCATAATGAAAAGCTAATTTAATAAATAGTACTTGCAATCAGTTTCTTTTGGTGGATTATATACATATGCCTTTACGTATAAAAAAACTTTATAGAATTATCATTTGCTCTAGACTCAATTTTATCAGTCAGTTTGATAATCTATTTAAAGGGTATTTAGAACTAATGTTCACTTGTGAAGTTTCTTTACAATAAGGTACTTGAATTCATCTGAGGCCACTGGATATACATACATACATATTTTGAGGTGGGAGTTGGGTAGATTGACAGTGGGCCTATTGGACCACAGCATCTTGTTGTTGGTGATGTTTATCTTTACAGCTAGCTCCAACTCCTAGCCCAAGACACCTCAATATGTTTATTAAATAAAATTTTATGTCCTTTTGATTTAATACTGAATACCCTTTGAATTTGATACTAAAATTGGTCTATGAGGTAGTTCTAGGCCTCCCATGCCAAAGGCTAGGTGTTGCCAAAGTTCTTTAGAACACTTTCTGAGTGTTAGCATTGTGTTCACAGTACCCCCAGGGTATTTCCAGAAAGGCAAAGATACAGAACTTTGCAGAAATTATCTGGATAATTCATGGAACAACAACAACAAAGAACACTGATGGGAGAAGAAAGGGTTAGGGCCTGAGTTAAGTAGACTACGTGTGATCTATTAGGTGATTACTGCTCTTATTCTTAATAATTGTAGGAAATTACTTGAATAATCACTAAATTAAAAAAAAATTTGGATTTTTATCTACACACAGCTAAATACAAAGACCTTAAACTCATGCATCCTATCAACTTGATTAAACCCAAGCCATATAAATGATCTATCTATTTCTTCATTTTGTGCAGTCACAGAGCTAGTTCTAGGGAAAAGCAGTGTCATTGGATAAGTTCTCATCTTTATCTGTGCCTCTCCTTCCTGCCCTTTCTTCCATCAGTTACATTATTTTCTTGGTAGACTATGTTTCCTGGTGTGCTCCTTCTGGCACTCCTGGCATTTCTGCTTGCTTACTTCCCCCCTAATGTGGAGATGCTGAAGGTATAGAAATGTTGCCCATGTGAAAGCACCTTACAACTTTGAGAAACCCATGCTTCACGTAATTTGGACACGTATGCAGAGTATTGAAAATAACAATACAGGGGCGCCTGGGTGGCTCAGTCGGTTAAGCGTCTGACTTCGGCTCAGGTCATGATCTCACGGTCTGTGAGTTCGAGCCCCGCGTCAGGCTCTGTGCTGACAGCTCAGAGCCTGGAGACTGTTTCAGATTCTGTGTCTCCCTCTCTCTCTGCCCCTCCCCTGTTCACGCTCTGTCTCCCTCTGTCTCAAAAATAAATAAACGTTAAAAAAAAAAATTAAAAAAAAAAAAAGAAAATAACAATACAGCAGTAACAATAACTACACGTTTATACTTTACATATTTTTTTATTTTTTAAAGCTTATATGGAAACTTATGCTTCTTAAAGTTCTATTAGAAATGTCTTCCTTTTTCTTGAGTCCAAATCTATTTCTCTGTTATTTCTGCCTACTGATTCTACTGTGTGTGTGTGTGTGTGTGTGTGTGTGTGTGTTTGTGTGTGTGTTTGAAACAATATAGGTAGTAGTTCTAATCCTGCTTCCATGGGTCAATTCTTGAAATATTTCTATTCTATCCAACCCAAGTTGTCTTTTCTCCAGGGTAAATATGGTCAAATTCCTTTAATTATTCATTCCATGACATAGATATAGTCCATATTTCTAATACTTTCAAATATATCATTTCAATTTATTTTCACAATACCCTTGTGAAATAGGTAAGGATTTGTAAAACTCTACATTCACAATGAGATAACTGAGGGACAAAGATATTTGTTGGAAGCAAAAAGAACTGATTTTATAGATTTTTATATTATGACCTTTTTTGTGGCATCTTTAAAAAATTAATTCTAAGAAAGGAACGGTTTACCTTGGATGTAACATTGAAGTCACAGAAAATTACATTAAAATTTTAATTTTTAGGTGTCTCAGTGTTGAATCAAGTATATAAATGTTGGGAGTTCCTGGATATTAAGTTTAGTAAATTATAAGATAAGAATGTAAGACAAGCCATTAGTTTTATTGTGTTCTTCAAGAAATAGGTTTTGACTGGATTTTTATATTTCTAGAAAAATTTCTAGAGTTGTTTAAAAATTTACACATACCACTTCCTCAAATAAAATGATCTGTCTTTGCTATATTTTTATATAGCCTTGATTTGCACTGCCTCATTTTTTTTTTTTTTTTTTGCATCAAGAGTCCCAGAGATTTTACTAATGAGCTCATGAATTTCCAGTCATTTATACATGATGAAATAGAGAAAGAATACTGTTGGTCTCTTTTTAAATAGAAGGTGTACTTTCTCATGGGAAAAATACTTTTACCTGAGAGGTACAATTTCGTTTTGTAAACTCTCCCTTCTAAATGTTACTTTTCATGCTGTAATGAATTCAGGAGGAAACTCTACCCTTTCCTCTAAATGACTCATGATGTAATGCCTTTATAGATTAAAAGCACAATTTGACTAATGGGCCTCATTTTTACTTGTAAGGTTTTATACATTTCATCACGTTTACCCTATTGGACACACCACAGACTACATAACTTATTCTAAAAATAGAATGTATGAAAAGGGTTGATTCAAGAATCAGAGGTCTCTTTTTGATTGAGTGCTTTAGCTTGAGATTTAAACCTTAATAATGCTAAATTAAAAAATCATGTAGTTAGTATTATGGATGGGAGAGTTAAAAAAACAAAATAAAAAATAAATTCAAATTATGGAATTGTTCAAAGTAAAGATTATCACTGTGAACTGTTGGATTAGAAACAGTAATCATAAACCAGGTAGGAAAATAAGCCCACTTGAAATAATGTCCGTTTCCTGATATATTGATTACTTTGATTTTTTTGTATGGCTGGTAATGCATATTTATTTTGATAATCAAGAAGTCTGTTTAGATAGCTAATCACATTTTTTTGGCATATTTACTGTTTTACTGTTAATTTGATACATCTGAACAAAAGCATTCACAATACTTGATATACTTTGAAGGGAATCATATGCCATAGTCTTAGGCATAACTGTAGAACAAGCAGTTAAATTAAACTATTAAAACAATTAAATAAAACAATTAAAACTATGTAAGACCTACGGGTGCCTGGGTGTCTCAGTCAGTTGAGTATCTGACTTCGGCTCAGGTCATGATCTCACCATTTGTGAGTTTGGGCCCCTCATGGGCTCTGTACTGACAGGTCAGAGCCTGGAGCCTGATTTGGATTTTGTGTCTCCCTCTCTCTCTGCTCTCCCCTAACTCATGCTCTGTCTGTCTCTCTCAAAAATAAACATTTAAAAAAATCACAATAAAAAAAATGTAAAAACTATGTAAGACCTTAAAGTATGTCCATAGTGTGGATGATTTCAATATTCATTCATTTACAAGTAGACTACATACCATTAAATTTCATTTTTAGCTTTCTTTCATTGTTTTATTCAGGCAGGATTCATTCAAAGAAAGACAACTTAGTTTTTTGTGTATGGATTTTTTTTTACCACATTGGTTAATATAAAAGTTATGAATTAAATGTTTTCTTATCTCCTGCATCTAGGAGTGAATCCATGAAATTCTCAAATAGTAATCTAAAACAATAGGTCCTATTAAAAATAGCCAAAGTGAAAAAAGACCAACTAACCAGCCTGTTTGTAGATAGGTGATCATATCTTTTAAATTATTTGAGCCTTAAAGATTCTGAATAATAAAGTAAATAAAATAAATGATAAAAGATCAGCAAATAAAGATGGGGAGGAGGGATTACATGGGAGTTTTAGGGAGGAATATGGTATAATAGCAACACATTATAATTATAATAAGGGTACTTAATATCATTATTATTTTTTTACTGAATAATTTCCTATGTATTTAGGAAAACCAAAGAAACATATTCTATTTTTGTATTCACTGCTAAACATATTTTTCCAATAACCATAAAGTAAGTCATATTTAGGAATTTCAGATACTTTGCTTAGGTCACTGAAGAATTGTTACTATTTAGAAAAATGGGTTGTGATCCTTCTGAAAATCCTTCTGAAACGTTCGAGCAGAGGTATCAGACTGACTTGGATTTGGAGGAGACAGAGGAGGAAGTCTCCTGGGCAGAAGTGAAACAAGCTGGGATTGCCTAAAAAGCAGTAGATACGATCTTATAAAACCTCAAAGGGCTTTCACAGAAGTGACCATTCATACTCTATTTACATAGCAGGTGTAGAAAAACTGCAGATTTGCGTCCTTTTGTCAGCCTTCAAGAGCTGAAGGGAAGCCAGATCTATAGCTGTGTTGATTTCACTTCTATAATGAGACAGATGATAATTATGAGCTTCCGGTCTTTCCACATTCTGAGTCTTTTCTCTTCCTTCCATTCAACTTACTGAGAATTTTGTTTAGAGATTTATTTTTCTAATAGTTGTATTTAGCATAATTTTCTGACATTTTAGTTTCATAAGTAGCAGTGAAGGAGAATAATATGCAGTTAATAAAATGCAACGGTAATAGTATTTTGTCCCAGAACTTTCCTACTCATTGCTAATATTAAGCAGTTGCCATTTATATTGGGTGAAAATTCTCAAATCCAGATTATGAGAGGTGATAACCAAATATTCCTGTGTTAGGGGACAGTATTTGAGGATGTTCCTACTTCCCCTGAACACATTTGGAAAATGATTTCTATTTATCAGAGAGGATTTGGAAATTTTTGTGACAAGATGATAATTAGGGAATATTAATTGCTTATTAGTAAGCTATTCCCAGTTGAAATAAGAGAAAACTCCCGGAAACTTGATTAAAAAGAGAAAGCCCCACCTGTCCCCTCCCTTTTTATAGATCCTTGGAAAGGGTGGGGACAGGAAGATGAATGGATATGTGTTCACTGTTTTCATTAGAATGGAATATTAAGTTGAACACACTGCTTCCATCTGAGCATGGGTGGCAACAATTCCATTATGTACTGACCTTTAGAGGAAGAGGTGAGAGAGGCTTGAACACTTAGTACTTGGGCTCTAAGACAAATCAGTTCCTATTCCAGGATTCAGACTTTCTGTACATGTCCAGGCTTATCCTAGAGATTCACAGTAGAAAAAAACAATATGGAATGCAAAAGGAGGTCAAACTAGGGATCTGACGAGAGACCGTGGTGCCTACTTAAAATAAAATGGCTTGTTGGGAAGCTAACCACAATGTTCTCATAATACCACAAGGATCTAACTTCTGTCTGTGCCCCTTGCAATATTGTTGTGTTATGTACCATGCGGTGCGGATTAACAAACATCAAAGATGGTCCTGTGCTTTGATTACCTTGTAATCTAAGACACTCATCAAACTATTTCCTGTCAAGGGAAGGATGCTTTGAAATATTAAGTTGTCAGGCTTGTATAGTATAGTACACTATGCTCCGAATCAGCAGATCTGCATGTCTGAGAATTGTCATTTGTTAACTTTAAGCGAGTTACTTCATCTTTCTTTGCCTGATTCTTAGTGCAAAATGGAGGTAATATACAAAATAATGTAGAAGAAATAATATACTCAAAAGTTTTACATAGCATTACCAATCTTGGGGATGAAAAAAAACTTTACCATAGAATTGAGTTTGTTTATACAGTGAAGGGAAAATGGAAGTATGATTGGCTCAAGCACAAGTGGGAAGATCATAGATCACCTGGGTTGTAAAGAAGTTTTTGTCCATGATGAAAAGTGGTATAGGAGGTTATCATGAAATATTTACAGATTCTCACCTGCAGAAATGTAATTTGAAAAATAACTTCTCTATGCCTAAACCTAATGGTAACAGTTTAATATAATCACTCTGCATTTATTTATAGTATTTATGTATATTATATACATATATACATTTATGTACATTTATTAATTACTATGTACATATTAATTACTATACATATTAATTACTATGTACATTAATCAATTACTATTTATTATGTAATTATTACATTTATTAATTTAGTGTTTACACTTCATCAATTCAAGATTCTTTTTTCGCATTTCCCTTCTTGTTTCTTGGAAATAAATGGAGTCCCAGGATGGACTTATGTATCATTTTGACTTTCATGACATTTGCTTCTGCTCCAAATTTACAAAATTTATCCAGTGTTTCAAGTAACTTTGTTCCAGATCAGTATCTTCCAGGATTGCATAAAGAAAGCCCTCATTGTTACTTCAGTGATTCGGGGAAGAATATGGTAAAGGAAATGAAAAACTACAGTAACAAATAATTAAATATAAAAATACTGTTATTCCTTAGAGGGAATTGACTCTTTTTTCTGGATCCACTGCACCACTGTGCCAAGGTCACGGTGATGCCTGACATCTAGAGCTTCTGGTAATTAATTCCTTGAGATGGACCTGACTTGGAGGGGATGGCCTTATGTAGAGGCCTGTGGAAGGAGAAGGGGCTTTACAGCAGCTCTGTTATTGCCCTAGAGATGATGGAAGGGCACAGTGATTAGTTACTAGTAATGACCTCTCTCTGGGAGAGCCAGCAGGGCTAGTGGAGTAGAGACGGGAACAACAAGGTGTGGAAGCAGTAGGGAGAACTCACTTCCACTGATACTAGACCAGTTCATCAGAAAGGTCTTCCCATTGATCTGGGAGTCCAAAGTCAAAGAAAGCTTGATGGATGAGAAATATTTAATGTAATTCAATTGCTTTATGTTTATTTCTTTCAAACAAAACAGTGGTTCTAAGATGAAGCTGATTTTGCCCTGCAGGGGACACTTGGCAATGACCCAAGACATTTTTCGTTGTCCAAATTGGGGGAAGGGGCGTTCAACTGGCATCTAGTAGGTAAAGGCCAGGGATGCTGCTGAACATCCTAACATACATAGGACATCCCTTCACAACAAAGAATTATCCAACTCAATAGTGTCAAGGGTAAGAAATCTTGACCCAGAGGGAGATGGTTTCAAGGACTTAGACTCTACTGGTCCTCCTGATGGGGTTGTACAGATTTGAAATACAGAAAAACTTTTAAAGACAATGTTAGGCAGGAAAGTACTTACAACTACTCAACACAAACTCAAATGTTTAATTCAGACTATGTCTGCTTAATGTTTTAAAAATGAATGATCTGAATGTTCTTTGTAAATTCCAAAAGAATCAGAATCCTAATATAGACCTGAATATTTTCTAATTTTGGCCACTTATCAGAATTACCTGTGGAGATTAAGAGTATCACAAAAATTCTGAGTAGTTTAAGTGTAGAGTCCAGGCAGGAGATTCTGATGCACAGTGGGGCTTGAAAGCCACTGTTTCATAGCCACATTAAGAAAATAAACTGATTTAAATAACCTCACTCTTGCTCCTCTGCTCACAACCTAGGAGAAAGGGTCATGGATATATAGAAATGCATACCACTCTCCAATCTGTGTCCTAGTCAGGGCCTAAGTTTAAAGAACTATATGGATAGATGTATGTATAAAATCTCTTCTTTTTCTTGCTTTTAACGGTGAATTCACCCCAGCAAAACTGTGTGGCCCATTCAGACTTGATGAGATATTCAGGCAGTCTACATTACTACTCTTAAAGCCATGCCTTGCATTTCCCCTTTTGCCCTCTTGACCTCTGTATGACTCCCTTACCTTCCCTCATTTGAATAAAGTTACTGATGAGGAAACAGGGTACAGAGATTAAGGTCTCCAGCTTACACAGGAAATCAGGGGGCAGATTGGGATCTCATTTCCAGCAACCCATCCAGAAATCCCACCTAAGTAGTTCATCCGGAGTTCTGTAAGGACAGTCCTGTGCCAAAGCGGGTTTCAGATGAAAGAAAGTACAAGCTGGTTTGCCCATTTGAAGAAAACACACACAGAGAAAGACGTCCACACACATGCAAGGATTTAACTTTTAATTTCAGTTCTCTCCATTGTTTATTGTCTCTTGATTTCAGTAGTTCAGTGCTCAAGACAATATCTGCCAGATTCAAATGAGCACAAGATCAACTGTTAAAACATCTTAAATTATGTTTTGTCCTAAGTCTGTTCTAATGACGATGCTTTTTTTCCCTTTGTTTTTCCTGCTTCAAACAGAGGTGTTTTCTCTTTTTCCTCTTGTCTTCTAGAAAGGCTGATTGCCTGATGTTACCAATACTCAGGAATTGTAGAGGGGCATCTTTTTTTTTTTTGATTTTTTTTTTTTAACGTTTATTTATTTTTGAGAGAGAGAGAGACAGAGCATGAACGGGGGAGGGTCAGAGAGAGGGAGACACAGAATCCGAAACAGGCTCCAGGCTCTGAGTCATCAGCACAGAGCCCGACGCGGGGCTTGAACTCAGGGACCGCAAGATCATGACCTGAGCCGAAGTGGGACGCTTAACCGACTGAGCCGAAGTCGGATGCTTAACCGACTGAGCCACCCAGGCGCCCCAGAGAGGGGCATCTTTAATCCTTTGAAAACAAACACAGTAGTATTTTAGATTTTGCCATTGAATCCAGTGCAAGCACAGCTCAGATGATTTCAAGGCTTCCTCATTTGCATGGAAGGAATGGCTAAAAGTGATTAATGTGAGCTCTCTGAGAACTTTTGATGACAAGTTTATTGGGAAATGTGTATATGGAAACTGCTATCATTTCTGTTTCTAAAAACCATTGCCACGAAAAGAGTGAAAAACATTACTGAGCCCAGAAGAGCTTTGCTTTTACACCAGAAAGTGAAAATGGAATAAAAAGGCAAGTCAATATAAACATTATGCATTGCAGATGAGTTTTACCACATGACCACAGACGAGTGAGACAGGATTTTGAGAAATAAGTGACAGAGATTGAAGCAATTTAAACCATAAGCTCTTTCTGTATTATCTAGAAAAGAATGTCACTTTTTATCTTGTGACTCTGGGAAAATGGTAGCAGACGAATATACTTAATATTGTCAGATGCCAAAGGCAGATGTGACGGTCAAGATACTTCTCTTTTGCCCTTTACTCTGGGACTTATGAGCAAGCAGGATAGGCTGGTGGGTAAATAATTGCTTATTCACTTGGTAACTCTACAAATGGGCATAATCTGATGCCTGGGTGGCTCAGTTGGTGCCTGGGTGGCTCAGTCGGTTGAGCCGACTCTTGCTTTTGGCTCAGATCATGATCTCATGGTCATAAGATTGAGCCCTATGTCAGGCTCCAAGCTGTGCATGGAGCCTGTTTGAGATTCTCTCTCTCTCTGTCTCTCTGTCTCTCTCTCTCTGCCCCTTGCTGACACCATTGTCTCTCTAAAATAAAATAAATAAGTAAAATAAAAATGGGCATAATCTAAATTTTAATCACTCTTTATAAAAATTTCAGGCAGACTGGAAAAATGCAGTAAATGTAGGTTGCCCAGGACAAGGGTCACTATTACCATTTTGTACTGTAGTTTATTGCTTTATTTGTCGATAGAGAACTAAGGAAGGCCACAATTATGACTGCCTTATACAGTTAGTAGGTAGGGTAGCTCTGAGCCACTAACCTAGAGTAGAAGATTTAAAAAAAATTTTTTTTAATGTTTATTTATTTTTGAGAGAGAGAGAGAGAGAGAGAGAGAGAGAGAGAGAGAGAGAGAAAGCAGGAGAAGGGGAGACAGAGAGGGAGACACAGAATCCGAAGCAGGCTCCGGGCTCCGAGATGTCAGCACAGAGCCTGATGTGGGGCTCAGACTCACAGATTGTGAGATCATGAGCTGAGCCGAAGCCAGACGCTCAACCAACTGAGCCACCCAGGCACCCCTAGACTAGAAGATTCTTAAACCTGAAGATGTTCCTAGAGACTATATAGCCAAGAAATTAGGAAGTTTCTAAGAAAAAGAAGAGAATATTTGGGTATGTCTGGATATCAGGAGCATGTTTCAGAGCTTCTGGACCCATCCGATTTATTCCAATTTGAACAACCCATCATGCAAGGCCTCTTTTCTGACTCATTCTGGCGTGATGTTTGAGAGAGCTTGTGTGGAAAGCCCTGTGGCAGCTTTCTTTGTATATACACTCAAGTGGAAAGGGTAGAGGTTATTCCAGAGGGCGGGAAACAGTAATTCATCTCCATAGAGCTGATGAAATTAGAGTTCCAGAATGCAGAGCAGAGCCTAGAGCCAGCTACTGGGACTCTCAAATGTAACTTTAGCTTGGTTAAATTCTTGGTAGAGAATATGGCATAAGAAAAAGGGCTATGGTCATAGAACAATGATTATCTTTGGTTTCAAAACATTTACTTACAAAATGATCTTCAGGGGCATGTAATCACTGTGAAATTATAGTGTAAGCTTCCAATCAAACTGTATATGATCATCAAAGCAAAGAAAGGAGTGGAGGCTGTTCACTGTGGATCTGTGAGCCAAGCTTGTACGAAAAGACTGGATTCTAGGAGTCACTGATCTGCTAACTCCACGTTGACAGTCAAATCACTATACTTTCCTGTACCTAGTTTCTTCGGCTGCAAAATCAACATAATGATGTGCACACCTCACTCAGAAGACCTTTGCAGGGCCTAAGAGTATAAAAAGGCGTAAGAATAATTAGGGCATGCTGCTGGCCCACAAAATGAAACATAATGTTTTCATGGTTACTGAAGTGTGGTGGCACACAAAGTTACATGAATTAAACTGCCAAGTGATTTTTATGTTACACATCTTTATAAACGGACTATGCGCTCCACGGACTATGTGCTCTATGAAGTGTCTGGCTTAGAATGTGTCTGGCTTTATTGTTACAGTGTTTTAATAGAAAAATAATAACAGCAACAGTAATCGTTATTTGTGAGTTTCATAACACTGTGAACACTATTTCAGACCCTGTGATAGCATTTTGTGTGCTTTATCTCATTGACTCCTGAAAGCAATGGCAAGGCAATCTGCTGAGGAGACATTACCATCTGCCAAGTGCAGACATGGAAAAACTACAGGTGTGGAGAGGTGGCCATCCAGTGTGTGATAAATGCAAGATTCAAACCCATCTCTGTTTACTTTCTGAGCCCTATGCTTTTGGTCACAGTTACAGGCTGAATTGCATACTCTGAAAATTCCTATGCTGAGATCCTAATCCCTAGTACCTCAGACTTTAACTGTATTTGGAAATAAGTTTTTTTTTTAAGTTTATTTATTTCTTTTTGAGAGAGAAAGAGAGAGAAAGAGAGAGACAGAGTGCAAGTGGGGGAGGGGCAGAGAGAGGAGGAGACACAGACTCTGAAGCAGGCTCCAGGCTCTGAGCTGTCAGCACAGAGCCTGATGCGGGGCTTGAACTCATGAACTGGTGAGATCATGACCTGAGCTGAAGTCGGACACTTAACGGACTGAGCCACCCAGGCTCCCCTGGGAATAAGGTCTTTAAAGATGTAATTTAAATGAGGTCATTAGGGTGGACCCTAATCTAATACAACTGGTGTCCTTACAGGAAAATGAAATTTTGACAGATACACATAAGGGGAAGACCGTGTGAAGACATAGGGGGAAGACAGCCATCTGTAAGCCAAGGAATGAAGCCTCAGGAGAAACCAACACTGTCAACGTCTTGATTTTGAACTTCTAGCCTCCAAAATTGTGACACAACAAATTTCTGTTGCATAAGCCACCCAGTTCGTGGTATTTATGGCAGCCTTAGCAAACTAATAAACCACCATTATATCTTGTCAGCTCATTAGAGAGGAAAGATGTCCCACACGGAAACCCTTAGCTGATCTGAGAAAAATTATCAGGTCAGAGACAAATAATTTCTGCTCTTTTCTATCTCTACCTCATGTCATCTGACTACAGAACCTTCTCATCCTTTCTGTGATAGATCACTGTATTACTCAGCAAATGCTTACTTTCCTCATCTCCATGGGAGGAATGTATCTCTGTCCCACTTACATTTACTTGGTCATGTGACTTACTTTAATCAGTTAGGTGTTGAAATGATGTGAGGTGAGCAGAGGGTTGAAATGTGTTTGCACACTAACTGTGACCTGTCTTGGCCTTGGAAATCAGGCCTCAGAACAAATGCATGTGAGAGCAGACTTGAATTGACCCTGTAGCCTGAATGGAGTCCAGCCTGGCTCAGGCAAGTTGCAGCTGGCCCTCAGACCTGTGAGAATAAATTATTATTGTTCTAAGCTATTGATACTTGAGGTGGATTTTTTTTCATTATTGTGGCAAAAGCTGATGCATCTATTATTTTATCCCATGATATCTGTTAACATGCTATATCTGGGTCATATTGTGTAATGAAAGTCTCCACTGGTTTTTCTGTTTGATTTGGGGAAAATGCATGCCAGCCTCCCTCCAAATATTTCCCACATCCTGGAGTTCAAGGCTGGAGATTCATTCCATTAAGTTTCAATACTCTCCAGTCTTTTGGAATCTCCCTCTAAAGAGAGGCTTGGGCAGAAGAGTAACTTCCAAAGACCAAATCAGCAAATCTTATTGTTATTAAATTGCAACAGGATAAAACCTTACAGAGGAAAAAGGTATTGAGGCAGGAGGAAAATATTCAGTGGAAAGCCTAGGATAGGAGAGCAACATCAAAGACAAACTTCATGCTCTTTACTCTTTTGTCAAGGATCAACCCTTGTCCCAGGATGGCATGGCTCCAATTGGAAATTACCAAATATCCACCCACAGGAGAATGAACAAAATAAATTGTGGTGATTTCATACAATGGAATACTTTGTAGCACTCCTTATGGTTTTAATTGTGTCCCCCCACAAATTCTTATGTTGGAGTCCTAAACCCCAGAACCTCAGAATGTGACCTTATTTGAAAGTGTGATCATGGCAAAAAATGTAATTAGTTAAGAAGACCCATGTTGGGTCCCTAATCCAAAATGACTGGTAGGAAGAATGCCTTGTGAAGAGAGATATAAAGCAGGAGAACATCATGTGAACTTAGAGGCAGAAAACAGAACAATACATCTACTTCCAAGACCTGGAGTGCCAAAGATTGCCAGCAAACCACCAGAAGCTAGGAGTGAGGCCTGGAACAGATTCTCCCTCACAGGGAATGGACTTTGCTGACACCTTGATCTTGGACTTTTAGCCTCCAAAATTGTGAGACGATAAATTGCTGTTAAGCCACCTAGTTTGTGGTTAGAGCAGCCTCAGGATACAAATACAACAATGAGATGAATGTACTTTTATGGCATGCAACAACATGCAGGATTCTATTGACTGTATTTTTGAGTCGGATGAAGCTAGACCCTAAAGAAAACAATGTGAAGTCGATTTATACAAATTTCAAACCAAGGAAAATGAACTTATAGTGGTTTGCATTAGGGCTAGGGGGATCGTGTATGGACTAGGGTATAGGGAAGCTTCAGGGTACTGTCATATTCTTTTTCTTGACTATATAGTGGGTACATAGGTGTGTTTACTTTGAAATAATTTATTGAGCTGTACTCTTACAATTTGTTATGTTTTGTGTGCATACTGTGTGTCGATATAAGTGATTTTTCAAAAGATATTGATGGGCAGGAAGAGATTGAAGCCAGAGGATTTAGAAGAAATACTTGACATTGTAAATAAGAGTCTTAGAAGAGGGCGTGTAATAATATCCAGAGCCCAGTGGAGGGTTTGGCTCAGGTAGGAAGAAGGCACTTCTGGGCCTGATGGGAAGGCCCTGGATGCATTATACCAGAAGTGGGGTTTGTGAAGTTTCCACTTTATCAGAGCTCTCGTCTTTCCTTTGTCTCAAACAAAACTTGAGTTTAGTATTTCAAAAATATTCTTTTGGCAAGTCTCTTTGCATTTTCTGAAATTCATTTGAAACGCCATCCATTATTCTGGCAAAGCCAGGGAGCCCTTGTGTCCATATGACATGCCTCCTGTTGCTATGGTAATTGAATGTTTACTAGAGAAAATATTACCAGTTAATAATAGCCTGGATGGAAATAATAGCTACCGCTAGGCCCTTCAGAGTTACACACCATCAATTTCCAATTTGCTGAAATAGGTGCAGTTGGCTTTTTGATTTTCGAAGTATGACTTTTTCCAGGCCTCTGTGATCCTTCCCCCACACCACGTACCACAGACCCACACCCACACATCCAAATGCTTCTAAAGAATGTTCGGCTCGTCCAAAATGATGATAGAGAGAAGCTGTTATGTTGGAGCCTTGTCATAATTTCAACAGTAGGAATAATGAATAAATTAGAAGGTTACTGTTTACTGGCTTTGGTTAATGGTGAAATCACAGAGGGAATAATCACAGAAGGAGAGTACAATTCATACTATTTCTTATACTCAGTCTTATCCAGAATCTCATTCCCAAAGAGCAAACCAACAAGCAGATGTGTTGAATTACTTTGTCAAAAATCATGCCTGTGCATAACAAAAATGTCTCTCAAGGTATTTAGCACACTGTTTTCCTTAGGCTGGGCTATTTACATACTTGTTCATTTATTGATTGATTGCTTCCTTCCATTATTAATTAATTCAGCAAATGTTTATTGAGCCAGTCATTAACCTAGTTGTCAGGGAAGCAGATCCTGCCTTGGGTCTCAGAGGAGCTTGCGAGATAGCAGCGTTTCGGTGAAGTCACCCCTCCTGTCACCAGCCTTCCCACCGAATGCCAATAGAATGCAGCTGGAAGGACATGGCTCATGAGTCAGGTTCTATGTCCTCCCACAACTGGCCACCTTTCACTCACATGTGGGTGAAAGCAGTGTGAAAGTGTGGAGGCGAGGGGCAGTGTTTAGGCTTGTGGGAGGGAAAACCCCTCCTTCAAAAGTCGAGAGAACCAACAGCCCTCTGGAGAGTCCCAAGCTTATGCTTCCAGAAAGAAATGTTTATCTACCATGATGACCAGTTTTACCTACCAGAGCTAAGAGAGTCGGAAAATCGGTGAGGGGACCAGTTTGAAACAAGAGGAGCGGGTCATCTGTGGAGATTGGATCTCACCCCTAAGCCAGTGGTATCTTGGACAACTCGGTATACAACAGAATTGCTGGTTGGAGGAGGACAGGAGTTAAGAAATGGAGGAATGCCCATTTCTGGGCCCCTCCCCTCCAGAGATTGTGATTCCAAGAGTGGAATCCAGGAAAATGCGTTGTAACTAGTCCCCTGCTTGTTTTGGTGATGGTGTTCCCCAGGTCACGCACCTGCCAAAGAAGGGAGAGGTTAGTATTTTAGACAAAACACTCTAACAGGGGAGGGCACCTGGAGTGGGGGAAACTGGCTGGCAAGAAAAATCAGTTATAAGAAGCATATTCCAGGTGATAGAGAAAGAGCCTGCGTAGTAGCAGCAGGTTTGGAGAGGAGGGATGGGCTCTGGAGAGACTCAGGACTGAGAAGCAATGAAACTTTGAGAAAGATTAGGTCAGGAAGTAGAAGAGTTACAAGCCTGACTATCAATATTGCCAGGGAGAGAAGTCACCAAGTAAGGACTTCAGCATTACATTTATTGTCTGGGCCTATTTGGACTGCCTCCCTCCCAGCACCTAGCCACAACCACCAGACTCTTGCATACAGAGGGTTAAACTGAATGAAAGAAAAGTGCCCTATCACCCAAGTCTGAGGGAGATGTGTACAAGGTAACCCTGCACCGTGGACTTTTAAAGATTATAACACATGGTGAGAGAGAGCCAAAGCATAAGAGACTCTTAAAAACTGAGAACAAACTGAGGGTTGATGGGGGGTGGGAGGGAGGGGAGGTTGGGTGATGGGTATTGAGGAGGGCACCTTTTGGGATGAGCACTGGGTGTTGTATGGAAACCAATTTGACAATAAATTTCATATATTGAATAAAATAAAATAAAATAAAATAAAGATTATAACACATGTAGAAATGGAGGGATTATTATTATTATTATTATTATTGTTTTTTAAAGTTTATTTTTGAGACAGAGAGAGTGGAAGCTGGGGAGGGACAGAAAGAGAGGGAGAGAGAGAGGGAGAGAGAGAGAGAATCCCAAGGAGGCTCTGCACTGTCTGTGCAGAGCCAGACATGGGGCTTGAAGCCACAAACCATGAGATCATGCATGACCTGAGCCCAAGTTGGACACTTAACCAACTGAGCCACCCAGGTGCCTGCAGCAGATTTTTAAGTTTTCTTTTTGTTTGTATGTTTTCTTTCTTTCTTTCTTTCTTTCTTTCTTTCTTTCTTTCTTTCTTTCTTTCTTTCTTTCTTTCTTTCTTTCTTTCTTTTTTTCTTTCTTTCTTTCTTTCTTTCTTTCTTTCTTTCTTTCTTTCTTTCTTTCTTTCTTTCTTTCTTCTTTCTCTCTCTTCCTTCCTTTCTTTCTTTTTCTTTTTTTTTCAATGTTTATTTGTTTTTGAGAGAGAGAGACAGACAGAGAGAGAGAGAGCAGGGGAGGAGCAGAGAGAGAGGGAGACACAGAATCCAAAGCAAGCCCCAGGGTCTGAGCTGTCAACACAGAGCCTGTCATGGGGCTCAAACTCATGAACCATGAAATCGTGACCTGATTGACCTGAGTGGAAGTCGGATGCTTAACTGACTGAACCACCCAGGTGCCCTGTTGTTTGTATGTCTTCTTACATGAGCATTGGTGACACGATATGCCAGGAACCAGTGTTTGGGAGGGATAAGGAAGACAGGGTGGAGGCCAGAAAGCATGAGACACCCTGAACGTTAATGTACAATTGTTGAGGAGTCTCTAAGATAGACACACTGATTTCACACTACCTATTCCAGAGTAGTGTGGCTTAAAAACAACTTGAATTGTAATTTTTCTGCTCCTGAATATTCCCTGGTGGATCTTGCCCCTGCTAGTTAGAGCAAAAACAATGACAAAAGTTCTGCAGTGGTGGGTCCAGAGCAAGGGGAGAGAGTGGGGTCAGCAAGTAGCCAAAGGAATAGTCAGAACACTTAGAAATGGTACATTAGGTAGGGTTGGGATATGGGAGGTATTGATGGGGACTGAGTTACTCTGAAATAGAAGAGCCGTGGTCTGGAAGTCTTTGCACCAGAAACCACATGTCATCAGCTCCTCTTTCCATCATCAGAGCTTCATCCCTGTTGCTCAACTTGAGAGAGAAAGTGGGAGGAGTTGACGAGCAAGCCACTCTTGCACCAGGGCGACCAGTGACAGCTGAGCCTGCTCACCAATGTGTGTGCCACAGACCAGAGAACATAACGCACTTATTCAAGAGTGTACATCATTTCTACTGTTTGCTTTATAAGCTTCTTGTTAGATACATAGTTTTTGAGGTAGGCAGGATACAAGTCAAGGAAATAAGAAGGTACCTTCAGGTATATTGTTTGTTCTCCTATATCCCTATTTTGATATTTTGTTTTTAGAATAGAGATTGGCCAACTGCAACATGCAAGCCAGGTCTGGGCATGTCCATTTGTTTACATATCCTCTGTGGTTGCTTTCTCCCTACAACAGCAGAGTTTCATAGTCGAAGTTACTGTATGACCTGCAAAGCCAAAATAATTTACTATGATTTTTTTTTTTTTTACAAATTTTGCTAACGTCTACTTCAGAAGAATCCTTGGGGCGCTTGGGTGGCTCAGTTAGTTAAGGTTCTGACTCTTGGTTCTGGCTCAGGTCATGATCTCACGGTTTTGTGGGTTTGAGTCCCACATCGGGCTCTGCACTGGCAGCATGAAGCCTGCTTGGAATTCTCTCTCTCCCTCTCTCTCTGACCCTCCCCAGCTTGCACTATCTCTGTCTCTCTCAAAATGAATAAATAAAATTAAAAAGAAGAAGGATCTTTTAAAAGGCTAGAATCACCAGAATGTATTGTCCTAATTGACATCAATGAGGAAAATGATAAGTTTCCATAATTAAGGTGACTAGTGTTTGTAAATTGCTTTCACATACATGCTAGCCACATGACCACCACAAAAGGGTTTTGAGGCATGTATTCTGAAATCTATTTCATGGAGGAAGAAATGGAGGAAGAGATGAAGTGATTTGCTTAACTCTTGCTTTGGGGAGCCCGAACCAGGAGCCCAATGTCCTGAGTCTAAATTCATGCAATTTCCATCATTCTAGTCCCATCCTAGAGCTGAGTGTTTCCACTTATGGAGAAAATCTACCTGGTGTAATTTCTAAAGTGCTGAGTAGGCTTTGAGCCCTCGGATATCTCAGCCCAGATCTCCTCATTAGAAATCCATTCCTCTGGATCCACAAGTTCCTTTTTGGACATGTAAAATGCCCCCAGGAAGGTGAGCATGTTAAGTCTGGTTACAAGTCACTTGCATTTTCAGGCAAAGTCTTAAGTGAATGCTCTTCTCCTAACAAGGAGATATGATGCCCAGTGGAGAAGGGAACTGCAGGTGTGGAAAGAAATATTTCTGTGTGTGGCCAGGAATGCAGGGGGGCCGATCTGGGAAGGGCATCAGGCACTCAAGAGAAATGAAAAGGGCAAGTCTCCAGAAAGTATGAAATCTACTTCTTTCCTTATTCACAATTCTTGTTCTCATTGGTACCACAGGGAGAGTGATGCACAGGCAAACGGATCGTGGGTCTGATTTATTTTAGTGATTCTTACATTCTTATTATCTTTTTCTGGCTGCCCTATGACCAGTCTTGTGTTTCATCTCATAGTTGCCTAGATACTCCCAGCCTGAATGCTGACAAGCTTCCCAAAGATGAGTTTAATTTTGTGAGAATTCTAGAATTATATCTCCAAGGAGGTTTCTTGCCACCAGAGTGTCCCTGGAGCAAATTTGTGGACTCTAAATATTTTCCAGCAGATTGTAAATTTTGGATATGGTGCTAGCAAAGAGAAGAAGGGACAGCAGCAAATTTCAGGACCACATGGTTTCCAGTTAGATTGTAGTCAGTGTGATATTTTGTATGATACACTGTGTTCTCTGCTCAAAGATGTTCTTGGGAGAAAGAAGAAAGGTTGAACGTTTCTTTTGTGCCAAGTAATGAATAATCAAGGGAAGAAACTGGGAAAGAAAATCAATTTTGGATTTGAGTGTTAGAGAGAAGCTAGAATTGTGAGCCCTTATTATGTTGGTGACACCATCTTAACAAAGTAGAAATGAGTTTTTCTGTCTCACTTTGCAGTGGATGACAGAAAATGACTTTTGAACCTCGTATGTACGTGGTATGGAGATTTCCATTTGTAAAAAAGAATCGTCTCTAAATAACTGTTGAAATATATGCCCTGAAAATGTGAAATTGATTTGGTAAGTGGATTAATTTTGGGACTTCAGTAAAATAAGGGAAATAAGGAAAGATGCAACTTTCATAAATGAAACCCAATAACCATTGAGTTTCCATAATGATACCATCTGTCCCTACTTTTTGGAGACATTCATTAATGTGTGGGAACCTTGCTTCACATGGTAGAGAGAAGACTGAGCTGAGAGTGACATTCTTTGGGTTCCATCTCAATTCTTGTTTGTAATCATACAGCGTTAGGTAGGTCGTTGTGTTTTTCTTACTCGATTTTCTCATAGGCACAATTAAGAGATTGAATTAGACACCTCCTAAGTTTTCTTTTGCTTCTCAGAATGTAATTTGTGGCTTTACTGGGACAACAGACTCTGATCAACAATCCTTTTTGGTTTTTTTTGATCATCTGAAATACCATTTTCTTTTGACCTGACTCTTTAAAATTATATTATATTACCTCAGATTCATCATCTGTCAATCATTTTCTTTCCAGTCATTTTCCCCACTGTGTTAGGATCTTGACGTCGTAGAATTCAAAGACATATAGGCTAGGACCTCACCTCTTATTCAAAACATTTGTAACATATCATGATCCTGATTCTTCTCCAGGAACAGAGAGGAAGTGACTTCCAAAGCTCAGTGCATTTATGCTGGCTTAATTTTAATTGTGTTAAATACGACTAAAATCTTATACGAGTCTCTGTCACATTCAATTTGGTTAAGGGTGCAGCTAGTCTATTCCTTTTAAGTCCATTTATTTGGGCACTGTAACTGACTGATGGCTCCTTCAAGAGTGTATCGCACAACCATTCTGAACAAAGCTAATGAATCATTGTGATTTCATCAAGTTTGAAGAGAAGGAATGGCTGACTGGTGGTAGGAAGGTGCCAAAACAATCATAAAGCACATAGCTCTGTTTTTAACACAGTAATTTGCTTCAGAGAGAGGGAGGGGAGGAAGGCAGGAGAGAGACAGAGATGGAGAAAGACAGAGAGAAAGAGAGGAGAGAAAGAGGAGGGAGAGGGAGAGAGAGAGAGAGGAAGGAAGAGGAAGAGAGAGAAAACTGGCTTAGCGGTGATGGGGTGCTGCACATTGTAATGGAGGGGAAAGTGATCCAGGCTGCCTTGAAGATCCCATTTGGAGTGAGATGTCTGTTGATAACACAGTGCCTGTGTCTATATGAAGCCAATGCATTATAGGATTTTGCTGCACATAATTTTCCCTTCTTCATTCCAACTGTCCAAAAAGCATGCAATGAAACCATTAAGTCATAAGCCCACAGTTACATAGGGACATATAACCAAGACAAGGTCGGCAGTTTGGAAGCTCGTTTGAGGGCATACTGGGCTCATCTCTGCCTTTGAGAAAAGTTTCTTCAGTGCTGTGAAGGATCCTGGGTTTCTCTGGGAAATGAAAGCTCAGCAGTGGTATATATACACGAGCAGTGATCAAACTCTTGAAAATAAAGTCATTGACAAAGCCCAGTCATCCTCCTCAGATTCCTTTCAGTTCAAGGAGCTCCTCATGCACAAGCAGATCGCTGACCAGGCTGGCTGCATGAAGACGGGACACACTGATCCTGATAGACCATTTTGGCTGTAGTCTATCTACTGAAAATGCATTACTTGATCTTCAGCCCTGTGGTACTATTTGAACCAGACTGTTTCACGTAATAACATAAGTGTGCTACTAACAGTCTAGTTTTAATGTCAAAATTCCAAACCCCGCATCTGAAGACATTCATCTTCTTTTCTCCAAAACATGTATATGTATGTATTAAACTTCATACCAGGGAAAGGAAACAGACCTTCGGTTCAGACATTTCAGAGTGAAATTCAGAGGAGGGAGAGGTCACGGAAAGCTGGAGTTTTTTAAACCGGGCCTTGAAAAAAACGACAAGCAGAGAGGAAGAAGCAGTTCAAGGGTATCAGGACAAGGGTATCTTAACTTCTAATTTATTTCAAATTTAGCTGACTTGGGAGCATGATACAATTCTTCCTAGTCTACATTTGTCCCACAAATGTTTCCTGTATTAAAAAAACGAGAGGCATCTTGGCTGTGTATGCGTGGGGGAGGGTGGTGGAAGATAGCATTTCCAGAGGGTTTTTCTTTTCTGCCTTTCAGTTTTTTGCAGTCTGTGTTATAGTTATTAAGTGTTGATATGCCAATCTCATTTGCTCTGTGGGCAAAGTGGGCTATTTAGAATGTCCATCTTCATGGTCAAACAGATTTTTTTTGGCCACCTCACCTAGTTATTCCCCAGAATAAGAATCCCAAATAAACTCATATGCAATAATTATAGACAACTATTTTCAGCAATCACACTAATCTATAAAACAGATCATTTTGGGGTCACAAATTTTCTGTTGGAGTGTATTTAAAATTTTTTCATCTCAAGTGAGTATTTTAATTGTTGCAAAGGTGGAAAATGAAGAATTAAAAATGGATGGATGAACTGATTTTGTCAGAGTTAACTGTGACTCAGTGGTTTATTCTATTGTTTGAGAAATTTTAAATTAAGAATTTGGAGAAAACCTGGAGATTTGGGTTCTTTCCAGGCAAAGATTCAAGTTTTGCTTTGTTACTGTATTCTATTGATTTTTGGCATGTGGTGTCCATAAATGGGAGAAGAAAAGGGTGAAGAATCTGTAGCCTTCAGCTGGAAACCGTGTGGACCATTTACAATGCTGATCAGAATTTTGTCCTTGCATGGGATGTAGCCGTGCTGAGAACAAAGAAGCTGTTAAGGTCAGCCCTTCATCACCCTGTTTTAAGTCTCTGGGGATTTAGTTCCAATTTTCTCTTTTCCAGAGGTCACCGGAGCTGAGCCTCAGCTTGAGAAGTTTCTTCCCTGTAACTTGTGCCATCTGGAACACAGTCTGCATTTTCACCCCTCCTTCCACATCTTAGCTGGGATCAATCATTTCTACCTCATTTTATGTCTTTAATCTTCCTGTGTATGTTGAACAAGTGCCTACATCTCAGTGAGCGATTGGGTCCAACTTGAATGAGGCCTGTGTGCTTTGCAAGGAGCTGGTCCAGCTCCAGCCCTGACCCAGAGCCCCTGGGCAAGAGCCACCCAGACAGTCCAGGGCTTCCTTTTGGTAAGCACTCTTCACTCGATACTTTTGGGGAAAAAAATTAATTCAGAGGACAAAATTGACTTCATAGGAATCAATGAAAGGGCTTTGTGACAGGTATGTGATAACCAAGATCTCTGGGTGTCCCCACCCTCCCCTGATCGATCCCCCACTTACTGAGACGGAAGAGGAAGATGCACCTCCCTTCCTCAGAGCCTGCCCACACACTCCTGATTCTGTCTTTTGTCACCCAGGCTTGCCTCTTAGATTTCCTCTGGTTTTGAACCCAGTTTAAGTTTTTCCTTCTCCAGGTCATCCTGGGTCTGTTCCTGTTGTCTCTTTCTTGGTCATTCCATGATCCTGCCTATTTCTTAAGTATATTTTTGGTTGTTGCTGGTAAAGACATTCACTTTCTGCCGAGCCACACGCATTCTGCCTCTTCAAGTGGGCCTCCTGGAGCCTCCATTCCTCCTGAAGCAGCATTTCAGAGGTGCCCTATGGCAGTGTTTTTGTCTGTTCTTTTTTTCTGAACTACAGATCAGAATGGATCTGTAGTATGTATCTGTAGAATGTATTGTCCATCCAATTTGCAATCCTACTTCTCTGTAGGAGTGCTTCTCAAAGTTGAATGTGTGTGTGAGTCACCTGGAGGGGTTGGTGAAAAGCAGACTGTGAGTCAGTAGGACTGGTTTGGGCCCCACAGTATTCCCAAGTGGCACAGGGTCTGCTGGTCTCAAGATCACACGGGGAGTAGCAAGGGCTCATTGTTCTTTATTTTCATTCCTTGGCGTGTGTAGTAGTTTCTCAGGGCTGTCATAACAAAGTACCAAAACCTGGGTGACTGAAAACAGTAGAAAACTACTGTCTCACAGGTCTAAAGATTTGAAGTCCAAAATCAAGGGCTGCGCTCCTTCTGAAACCTGAAGGGGAATCCTTCCTTGCCTCTTACTAGCTTCTGTGCGTTGTTGGCAATTTTGGGTGTTTCTGGATTTGTAGATGCGCCACCCCAGTCCCCTAGCCATCTTCTCCCTGTATGTCTTCGTGTTGTCTTCCCTCTACATGTATCTGTCTCTGTGTCTAAGTTTTTCCTTTTTATAAGAACATCAGTTGTATTAAACTGGAGCCCGCCTTAAGGACCTCATTTTAACTTGCTTATCTCTATACAGACCCTATTTGCAAATAAGTTCACATACTTAAGTTCTGGGGGTTAGGATTTCAACATATCTTTTTTGGGGAGCCATTATTCAATCCCTAACAGAGGGCTACTTCCCTTTGAAAAAAAATAGAAAGTATAAGACTTTCTTTTCTTTCCTCTCTAGTTATTTTTTTTTTCCTTAAGTAGAATTTGCTGCTTTGATCATCAACTGAAACATGAGTAATTAAGGATGTTTAATTTAGAACGGGCTAGGAAAATACAGATCTGGGAATCACCAAAAAAGAGGTGATAGAAAAGGACTGTTAAAAAAAAAAGTTTTCGTGCTCTGTTTTTCCAGGATATCATAGTGGAAATTAGCAATTGGATTTCAAGTAGGTCAGTTCTAGAATTTGAATCCTGACCTGTCACTTATTACTTCTGTGATTTGGGGGGTGACCGACTTGCTTCTGCTTAACTTCTATTTCCTCATTCAACAAAATGAGTACAATGACCCCTAGTAAATAAAGGGTGACTGAGAGGATGAATAAGGCTTCTGAAGCACCTGGCACGTGGTAGACATTGAATATATGTGATCCGTAGTTCTGTAGTGAAAGTCTGCATTGTGAATATTGCAGCAGAACCATCAGTGGTATCTAGCCAGGTCACTCAATAGACCCTTCATGGCTAAGTCAGCTGCCAAGTCAGCTTGCAGCAACCTCTGCTTCTCTCTTCTCCCTCAGCTGCAACAGTGGTTCAGAAGAGCAGAAAGGGCAAAGGGACTGCATTTCATTGTTCTTCTGTACGATTTCCCATCCTGGATGTAAAAGCAAAATACTGTTTTTCCCTCTGTGCCTATATTTCAATGTATATCACCATTTTCCTTGTTACACTTACATTTTTAAATAAATGGTTTCCCCTAAGTGGATGCCATACAGAGATCTTTTCATCTTTTGGTTGTTGTTTGTGTGTAAGGATTGTATGTTTGAAATGTGGGTGCTTCTAAAATGAATCTAGTAGGCCTCACTCTAGTAGAGGTCATTCACCTTGGTGCTTGGATAAAAAATGACATTTTTTGGTCACTAGTCCAGTGTCTGGACACTCATGGCTTGATCATCTATGTTAGAGACAGGATTTCCAAAGTAGAGTTTAATGAAAAATGGGAAGAGTTGAGAAGGATAAACTACAGTTGCAAATAATCCATTTGTTTTCTAGATCTAAATCTTACACTGCAAAAGTAAAAAAAGACAATTAATGCTTAGGCTAGGTTGGGATTCCAAGTGGAATTTGGCACAAATATTACTCGCCTCTCATGTGCCAACCACATTGGATGCTTACATACCCAAACAGTAGTGTATGTGAAAATGGAAAACTTTGTCTTCATGTTTCTGTTCATGATAAGGCAGGCATCATTCCGGAACTGGCCTATTATTATGCATCCATATAAACTGAGTGAACTAAAGAGGATATTGGGTGTATGTGGGCGAGTTGAGTATACAACCAATACATCTACATGTAATGTACATAGTCATATACTTGTGTATTATTTTACGACTGCCAAAGAAAAAAAAATCTTGTCTTTAAGGAATAAAGGTAAAACATTTTTTTTAAGATTATTTGATGTCCCCCCTGAAACAGCTAGTAAGGGTGGAGGGGTTTGAGAAGACCATCAGAGGAAAAGGGCACTCCTGGGTAAGGGTTTACTTGAACTAAAATGAAATTCGCTTGTTTCACAAGTGAAAGAAGCTGAAAGGAACTAGCAGGACATTTCGAGTGCTTGCATCTGGTCTGATTCAAATGGTTTCACATTCGTGGAGTTTCAAATAAAAATAAAGTTCGTAGCAAGAAGAAATGCTGTTTAAACCATGTGAACTGGAGCCAGTGAAAAAATTTATCCTTATAACCGCAATGTGTGAAGCTTTGCTTGGTAAGTGATTTTTCAGAGAAGGTATGCAAAATTAAACCACATACACCTGCATGCTTGGATTAGTTCTTGGGGTTAAATCAGGTCAGCTTTTCCCATGTAGTGTCTCAGTGTACAGTTTGGCCAATTTTCCTTTCTCTAACAACTATTTATGGAGCTTCTGCTATGTGTGATTTATCGTCGTAGGTATGTTGGTGCTACAGTGATGGTATATGTAGCATGTGGTGCATGCCCTTGAGGAGTTTACACTTTAGCGATAAAGACAAAAACACATGTTTTTATGTGGTACAATAATTTATTGAGTACTATTGAAGCTGATAAAAGAAAAGAAAGAAGTAGAATTGGTTGCTCACCTCCTTAGGCAAGAGGCCTAGAAACAGATGGTTCTATACAGTGACTCCCCCTCCCTCAGGACAAATGGGGGTTATTTTGTTCTGAGACAAATGGGGATTATCACAGCTAAGTTGCTACCTTGCAGGGTTTGGGGGGAAACTCTTCTATAGCCAATCACAAAAGCTACCTGGATCAGGCACCCCCAAATAAGCATTATCTCTGTATATTAGTTAGGGTTCTACAGAGAACCAGAACCAATAGGATGGAGAGAGGGAGAGAGAAAGGGAGGGAGAGGGAGAGAAGAAAAGACTTATCTTAAGAAATTGGTTCACATGATTGTGGAGGGTTGGCAAGCCCAAAATCTGCAGAATGGGTTGGCAGCCTGGAGACCCAGGGAAGAGTTGCAGAATTCCTTCTTGCTCAGAGGAGGTCGTTCATTTTTCTATCCATGTGTTCAACTGATTGGATGAAGCCCACCTACATTATGGAGAACAATGTGGTTTCTTTTTCTTTAAGTTTATTTATTTAAGTAAATAAACTTATTTTGAGAGAGAGAGAGAGAAAGAGAGAGAGGGAATCTCAAGCAGGCTCCATACTGTCAGCACAGAGCCTAACACGGGGCTCAATATCACAATCTGCGAGATCATGACCTCAGCCGAAATCAAGAGTCAGATATTTAACCAACTGAGCCACCTAGGTGCCTGGAGAACAATCTGTTTTAGTCAAAGTCCACCAGTGTGAATGTGAATCTCATCCCCCAAAACACATCCAGAATAATGTTTGGTCACATATATGAGGACCATGCCCAGGCACGTTGACACATAAAATTAACCATCACATCGTCTTTGTTCGTCTGGAGCACATGTGAGGTATGTTGTCTCAGCAAAGGCCAGATCCCATAACCTTCCTGGATAGAATCCTTCCTAGTTTCAGAAGAAAGATATTAAGAGGTTAGGACTTACATTTGCTAGAAGATAGCACTCACAAAGGTTAACCAGAGATAGTAATAGAGAAGCAAAATATTGATGGGTGTCTCAGGAAACTGAAGAGTGAGGAGATTGTGGAGCTGCTCTGATCCCACAGGAATCTCAGCTTGGTTGGCACCTTTCTCTTTGCTTACTTTGGAGAGACAAAATGGGATGACTGGAGCTAGAGCCTGGGTGCCAGACCTTGTGAGTAATACTTGTTGCAGGGATCAGTCTTTTACACTAGTGAAAAGAGCATGCGTGGCCTTCCCACTTCTTGACTCAAGAAACTTCTTGGTACAAAAAAGGTCTTGACTTAGTGGTAAAGAGTTATGGCTACAGTTGGAGTCAGGTAGAGGACTAGTCCACCATTTGTTAGAGTTGACTCAACACCTGGCTGCATTTAAGCCTCAAAGAATTGTTCACCCTCACCCTCCACCTTCCACCTTCTACCTTATGTAATTAAACAAAACATCAAAGACATATCTGGTCTATAGGGCTGAGGCTTTTATGGCCACTCAGTTTAAAAAGTTTCCACCTCCTTCCTTCTTACTCTACTCCCAGCCCCTGCCAGATGACAATTTAAGGAGATCCTCTTTTTGATTAATTTTCCTCCTTAGAATTGTATCCCTATATGATATGCTGTATAGTTTACTATATATCTATATCTATATCTATATCTATATCTATATCTATATCTATATCTATATCTATACTATATCTATCTATATCTATATATCTATATATCTATATCATCTATATCTCTAGCTATTTCTATCTATCATCTATCTATCTATCTATCTATCTATCTATCTATCTATTTGCTTGTTGACTGCCCTCATCACTAGTATGTAAACTTCACAAAGGCAGAGATTTTTGTTTGTTTTGATCACTGTCTTATTCTCAGTATTTAGAACAGTGCCTACCACATAGTAGGCATTCAATAAATATTTATTAAATTAATAGCTAAATAATTCTCCTGGTTGGAACATAGCTATTGTGGGTTGGAAATAATTTATTTAAGGGGAAATAATATCTTTTTGGAGGTAGAAAATTTGCTTAATACCCAAGCTTACCTACTCAGTACTTGGAGACATTAGGACAAATAAATCCATAAGCCCAGCCAGACTTTTTTTTTTTTTTTTTGAGAGAGAGGGAGAGAGAGAGAGAGAGGGAACATGCACATTCATGTGCACCTGTTGGGGGGTGGCAGAGGGAGAGGGACAGAGAGAGAATCTTAAGCAGGCTCCATGCCCAGCACAGAGCCCTACCTCACAACCATGAGATCATGACCTGAGCTGAAATCAAGAGTTGGACTCTTAACCAGCTGAGCCACCCCAAACCCAGCCATACTTTGATTGAGTGCTGGGTTACTATTCCTTATTCCGAATATAGACCTGGTTCTGTCTTATACTGGATGAACTCTGGATGGGGAGTAAATTTTCTTTGTGGGATGAAAGGAAAAGTTTCTTTCTTTCTTGTTTGGCAAGAGAATAAATACGACTTTTAAGAAGCTGAAGTACTTAAACAGTTTCTGCCTTTTTTCCTTTCAGATATATAGACAGTTCTCTTTGTGCCTAGAGGAGATGCATATTTGGTAAAAGCCAGAGTCCACCTAAAAGACTGTCATAGTTATCCTGAGGGAAGGAGAATGGGGAGGGTAGAGAAATGGAGAGACCTTTGAGAATCAAGTTGGGGTAGAAGAAAAAGAGAATGATCAAGAATTGAAAGAAAATGGAAAGTAATTATTCCCAGAGAAAGCATGGACCCACATCCTTCTGGTTGGTATTGTCTTTGGATAGCATACCCAAGAGGCTAGATCTCAACCAGGGCCTGGAACATGAGAGCCAACAAATCACTGCTAGATAGAAATCACAAATCTTAGTCATGCCTATGATGGAGAGATGGTGAGAGCCTGTTTACACATTTTAGAAATCCAATTAACATCCTGGACTCTGAAGCTTCCTTGAAATGTTAGGGGCTCCAGGACTATCTGGGATTTACTTTCTTATCATCTCTGTGGATTAGGGACTCTGGAGCAGATTAAATTAGATCTAAAGTTTAAAAAGATATTGGGTTTAAAGTTAAAAATAATTGAAGTTAAAAAATGGGTCTGTAATAAATTTAACCAAGTAGGTGAAAGACCTGTACATGTAAAGCTATAGACATTGATGAAAGAAATTGAAGAAGATGAAAATAAATGGAGAGATACCCATGTTCATGGATCAAACTAATATTGTTCAAATGTTCCATATGACCCCAAGCCATCTGTGGAGTCAATGCAGTCTCTATCAATTTTCCAATGGCATTTTTTAGAGAAACAGAGAAAACAATACTAAAATTTCATGAAATCACAAAAGACCCAGAGTAACCAAAGCAACCGTAGGAAAGAAGAGCAAAGGTATAGCCTTCACACTTCCTGATTCTAAACTATACTATAGTAGTAAAGCTATAGTAATCAAAACAGTATGGTACTGGCATAAAAACAGACACATAGACCAATAGAACAGAATCGATATCCCTTCCCCCTCAAAAACCCATACCTATACAGTCAACTAATTTTTGACAAGGGAGCCAAGAATACTCAATGGAGAAAATACAGTCTTTTCAATAAATGCTGCTGGGAAATGGATACTCACATAGAAAAGAATGAAATTGGACCCCTGTTTTATACCACTCATAAAAATTAAGTTGAAATTGATTGAAGACTTACATGTAAGGCCTGAAACTGTAAAACTACTAGAAGAAAACAGGGAAAAACTCCTTGACATTGGTCTTGGCAATGATTTTTTTTTAATATGACACCAAAAGCGTTAATAACAGAAGCAAAATTAAAAGTGGGACTATATCAATCTAAAACACTTATGCAGAGCAAATGAAATAATGAAATGAAGAAGCTACTTATTCAATGGAAGAAAATATTTTAAAAAATAACAGAATAGGGTTAATATCCAAAATATATGGAGAACTCATGTAACTTAATATCTAATATCTAATAATAATAATAATCTGATTAAAATGGGCAAAGGACTTCTTTTCCAAAGAAGATATACAGTTAATCAACAGGTACATGAAAAGGTGCTCAACATCACTAATCATCAAGGGGAATGCAAATCAAAACCACAGTGAGATATCACCTGACACCTATTAGAATGGCTGTCATCAAAAAGAGAAGAGATAAGTGTTGGCAAAGGTATGGAGAAAAGAAAAGCCTTGTGTACTGTTGGTAGGAATGTGAATTGGTACAGCCACTATGGAAAACAGTATGGAGGTCCCTCAAAAAGTTAAAAATAGATTCAGCAATCCCACTCCTGGGTTTATATCCAAAGGAGATGAAATCACTATCTTGAAGATATATATGTATCCTCATATTCAGTGAAGAATTATTCACAATTGCTAGGACATGGAAACAATGTAAGTGTCCATCAATATTATTCAGCCATACAAAGAAGGAAATCTTGCCATTTGTGACAGAGTGGATGGACCTCAAGAGCATTATGCTAAGTGAAATAAGTCAAACAGGGAAAGAAAAATACTGTATGATCTCACTTATATCTGGAATAGTAAAAAAGTTTGGCTTCTTAGTCTTTTGGCTTTACTTAAGATCTGGCCAATGTCTACTGGAGGGTAGACTAAAAAGAGTGTTGGGTTCAACTTCTTGTCCTTCCCTTTTCTTAGATTCTCATGCTTCAATTTGTCTATCTCAGTAGCCCTTCAAATATTTATATATATTTAAATAAATAAATAAATAAATAAATATATATATATATAATATTTTAATATATTTTTCTAGTTGTTTTCAGTGGAATAGTTAGTATAATATGAGCTACTAAAATTAAGGCTGAAAATTCCCATGTTAAATATTGGATATTTAAGGATATTAAATCATAAGTTAAAAGTTTTAATACTGTGATACTATTGGAAAAATAATTTCAGTCTGAGAAATAGCTAACTAATTCACAGTGATAGACGCTTAAAATAGAGTTAGATAAAGCAGAGATTGGTATTGATACAGATTTCGGATGAGTGTCTTAGGCTTTCCAGTATCAGAGCAAAGCAGAAGGATAAAACAATTATTTAAGAATTTACAGCAAAATATTTAAAAGATCTCTGTATTTTTTCACCAAAATAACGTATATTGTTTTGTTCAACTTTAACACATATCATGTGTTATAAATGTGTTATATATATATTTATAACACATACTATGTGTTTTAAATGGATCATGACTGTCCATTTATAAGCAAGAAAAATGTAGAGTTGATTTGAATCCTCCAAAAATTATCCAAGAACATATACTTCATTTTATTTTTCATGCTATGTTGCAGTTAATTTTTTTTTGTATTTGAATACAATGTTCTAAAAGTTTGAACATCGTATTGCATAAGACTAGCACACCATGTGGTAGTGGTAATCAAGATAATTAAAAATGGTAGGCATTCTGGGAATACATAGTCACAAAAGTAAAAAGGTCAAAATGAGAACATATTTTGGAAGGTGAAGATTCAAAATCTCACTTTCCTTGAAGCATATCTCTTCTTCACTTCAAGAAAGTTTCCTTTTCCAAAGCAAAAATGTTTCTCCTCAATCAACTGGGCAGAGGCTTCTATAGAATCTTCTTTTGCGGTAAGATGGTGCCTTAAATTAGCATAGGTGAAGTGAGGACAGGTATGGGCAAAGCATACCCTATTTGTCTACTTTATTATAAGATTATTTTTTTCTAGAATGTTTGTGAATACTGGACTAAATTGCTCTGTGATACTGAGGACAGAGCACAGAAGACTATCCATGCCTCTAGTATTGGTCCAATAATTACTTACTACTTTTAGCTCCGAAAATTTGAATTTATTTTTATTTTACTTTTGCCCTAAGATTAGAAAGAAGCCAATCTTCTAATTTCACATATTGGAAGAATTAGTCTTCAGAAAGACTGAATAGGATCAGATGATTAGTGCCCTACATTGCTGACCTACTTTGTATTTTTTGTGTGTAGTTCCCTTGAACTACCAGAGCCTCCTGTAACTTCAAAAAGCGATGTTTATGATTCTGTAGAATGGAATTTTGAGCTTCACATGGATATGTGGTCATAAGATTGTATTATCTTTCAACAAATATTTCCTATTTTGGTGGAAAGTTTCATATTGCCCACTTTGTTGAGAAACTGTAAATAATTGGTTTAGAAAATGGTTTGTTGAAAAATAATTCTGTTTTGCGAAGGGTCATGGGTGACTTTTTCAAGGCCCTTGGTCTTTCACAAGATGACCATAAAATGCTTTTCCAGCCTTGTTTCCTGACACTGTTCTTCATCATTTCCGAGCTGCAGCTATGGACCTTCCAGCTAGCACCTGAATACATTGTGTTTGCTTAGTTGACCCTAGTTGACCCTGACTTTGCACTTGTAGCTTCCTTGATGTGAATGCTTATTCCCCCTCTCCATCATTCTTCAAGACTAAGCTCAAATGGTATCTTTATGAGAACACCAAGTCTTTATGTCAAAAGTCATTCCTATATTGTGACAATTAACACACACTGTATGACAATTATTTATTAATGTGTTTATTTCTCCCTGTTCAATTTGAATTCATGTGGGGCAAAGACAGTATTGTATAATTATTCTTTGAATTACTGATATTTAATGTGGTGCTAGGCATGAGTAAACAACTAATAAATCTTTACTGAGTAAAAAAGAATCACCCTAAATTAAAATCCCAAATCCCAGCATTTCTTTTGCCATAACTAACGTACTTTACATTTAGGTTTTCTTTCTTCTTGTTATTGCTTAATTAAACATTATCTGAGAAGAACAAAAGTATATTTTTATTAATATGTGGGTCTCTGAAATATCTCATGCTTGATATCTTATTATTTCTAAAGATATACAAATTTTAATTAACTTCTTTATCTTTTTGAGCGAATGTCCAGATGGCTGTGCCTAAACAGACTCATTTAATCTCTCATCCCTTTAGAGATTTTTAGAGTATGTGTATGTGTGACAATAACAAGGTATTTACTGATTCAGTCTTAGCAGACTGTCAAAACTCACTTGGGATGGAGCCCTTTGGGGCATCAGGATATTCTTTCTCTCTGGAATCTTAGTGCCCAACTATTTATCAGAAAAGAAGGAATTAACTACCTTTTCTCAACACGAGGAATTTACATTTCCCCAAAGCAAGAACCAACTTCTAGATAAGGGATTACATTTGGAGATTATCACCACCTTGTCTGATTACAGTAGAAACTAATCCACTATTAAGAACAAGGCAGTATTCTCTTATCACATACAGTATTCACTCAGAGGAATTTCACCATAGTATGAAAATTACCCAGGTCAAGAAATAAGTATGGTTTTTGCTAGGAAGGAAATTGCTTTTATAGGAAAATAATGACTTGCTTGTGCAGAAAAATATTCTGAGGTTACTTAGAAATGTTCCTGTGAAATAAATATTGTCTGTTTACTATTATATTTATTTAATACTTCTGTGCATAAGGCATTGCTCACCAATTTATTAATTCTGGATGCTACTCGAGTGCAACCTGTGGCCAGATTCTTCAAGTTTGACAGAGTTCTTCAGTATCATTAATATTTCTCTTACATTCTCCAGTATTTCAGGTAATCATGCATATCCACTGCACTGGCCAGGAAATCTATTAAGGTTCTATAGACTTCCAACTGTGTTTGCTACTACGAGAACATTCAGTTCCTAGAAGTTAAGAACATATCTCTAAGCAGCTCATAAATTCTGGCTTCAGGTTTAAACTGATGTCAGATGCCAGAGTCAATAACCCCCTAAATTGGTGTGATCTCAATTCCATACGGTCCTATTAACTTGCTTGATCTTAAAGTACAAATGTGCTACACAGATGATGATGTGAGCCATTCATTCTTACGGGGTACAAGGGATCCTCAGTTCAGATACAGAAAAAGATATTCATTACTTTGAAGTTTGAAGGTTATTGTCTTTAAAATACTTGGATATACTGGAAGTAGTCAAGCTTGTGGATCTCAATATTGAGAGTGCATAGTATTCATGGTGGGGGTGGCGTTACTATTACCTGCAGGGACCCCACCCCAAGATAATCTGGTTTAATGCCCTGAGGTGTCGATGCAGATCCTGGTGGATTATGAACTAGGTGGTCCAAAAGCCATACTTTGGGAAATACTGCCTTGAGCCTTATGATCCATCATCTTTTATAGGTTTGTGAGCCAGTTGCAGAATCATAGGAGCTTGTAAAGAGATTCTTCTGAGGGGAGGAACATTCAGGAGAAGGCCATGAGGATTGAGGAGCAGAGTACTCAGAAGGAAGACAGAGGGCCTAACATTTTTATTTACTTTAAAAATAGTACACTTGTCTGTGTTCATAATTCATAATGAGGAACCATTTGCAATTATAATCATACTCTAGTGAAGGTCCCTGCTGAAATAATTAAGGGCACTGACTTTACATCAGTGAGGTCTAGATGACTTTTGTCTTTGGTGATACCAAAATGAGGTTCCACTCACTGCACCAATCAAGCTTGTATCCCTGGATGGTACTCCCTATACTCTGTCCTCTGTGCATCTCACTAAGAAGGAGAAGTATGCAGTATGAAGACTGTAACTGGGGTCAGATTAAAATAGGACTCTCCATAGGGAGCAGTATAATTTTGCTTGATAGGAAAGAGTTTGGAGCTGGGCTCTACTCCTTAGCCTCAGCCTCAGCCGAAGCTAGAAATCCAGTGGGAGACCGGCACAGTCAGGCATCAGTCTAGAGGAGTGGCTGCAAATATACATTTTACTATCATATTCTGGGATGAGGGTGCCATCCATGTGTGAGCTTAACCCACCTCGAGGCTAAGGAGTGGAAGACAGAAATGAATCAAGTGAACACTCAGAGCTGTCATTCTTTGTGTGTAACTCAATTAGCTCCTGTCTTCTATGCCTTTGTTTGTTCATGCACTTATTTATGTGTACATTCATTCGCTCCTTTGTTGACTCTGCTGGCATTTCTTCCGAGTTTATTTGTGCCAGGCTCTGTACTAAGTGATGGAAATAAAACAGTAACTGGGGAACTTAAGCTAGTGAGAGAAACAGATGAGGACAGGCCATTACAGTACCGGATGGTAGATGCTGTGCTACAGAAATATGGGGCTCTATGAGAGCACAAAAGGAAGGGAACTTTGCTCAGAATTGAGGGATCCAGGAAGGCTTTCCAGTGGCAGGAGAGTCTGAGTCCTAAAGAACGAGTATTATTGGTCAAAAGGTTGAAATAATAGTGTTGCAGACAAAAGGGGTAACTTGTGAGAGTCATGGATTGAGAGACAGCATGGTATGATCAAGGAACAGCAACAAAAAATCAACATCTGCATGGAACACCTTGAAACCTGGGTGTATATGTAGCATGGAATGGACTCCTGTGAGCACGGAGAAAATGAAGTGTCTTTGGATCTAGAGAATTTAGAGATGAATAAAGCAGACTGCTTCCCTCAGTAAGTTCCTATTTGGCGACTGCTTTCCTGTTCCTTTCTTACAAATTTATTGGGAACATATATTGTCCAAGTTCAATAGATTCTATCTATCCATTTATGTCCTAAAACAAGCAAATCAAACTATATATTTTATTGAAATTGTTATTCTGTAATTAAATTTCACCTTAAGCTAAAAATATCAAAACGATGCAGTGTTATTTAATAGGTGATATATAACATACCTGGACCCTTGCCATGTGCTAACCACTTCTCTGAATACCTTGCAAATGTTAATATATTTAATCTTTATAAACAACTTTGCATAGATATGATTATTGCTTTCCTAACCTAGGTGAGGAAACAGAAGCATCTAGACCTTAAGTAACTTGCTCAAGTTATATTAGAGCTCTTCATTGCAGGAGAACTCCACTCATATTATACAGGCTCTGTGGGTTAAGAAATGGCTGTGCATAAAAGCAGAGTGATGGTATTTCTCTAGTGGGTGAGAATGTGGTTAGGACTGGTTTCAGGTCAGAAGTAGAGAAGTTACCATCTTTACCCCAAAAATATGTGCAGAGGAAGCACATTTTATATAACTCTTGGACATCACTCCAAACCCTTGCAGCCTCACATACTGGTGCAGATACCACCCCAGAGCACGTGGCTTTCACCAGCTTTATGCAGATAAGACAATGACAACATCTCTCTTTGAGTCTGCATGGACACCTCTCGCTTCCTGCTGCAAGGATTCTAGGTTGTCACTGTGGGAACGCACTTGGCCCTCACACATGTACAGCCTGGACATTCAGGAGAGTTAATGCCCATGGTATCATCTTGAACCAATGGGGGCTAGAGACCAGAGATCAGTGTTTTCTCCTGGTTCTCCAAGTTCTAAGATGCATTTCATAGGGCTCATCTGAAGTCCTGTTGGTTTGAGTCCTGTCTGTTATAGCAGTTGGCTGTCTCAATGATGCATCCTTGGTATTGGCTTTCCCTTGTTCCCCAATTCTTATTTCTTGGCCTTTCTTTCTGCTCCACGGGATTACATTTGCATATAAACTCCTGGCATGTAAACCTCTGTCTCAGACTCAGCTTTGGATGAACACAGGCAGAGACAATGAAGTGGTCAAAATGTCAAAGTAGTTTGGCAATTAATTATGATATAAATGGTAGAATATGGCATTGACAATGCTATTCCTGTAGGGATAAAGCAATACTAATTCTCTTTGTAGGTTTAAAAATGGAAAGATGAGAGGTATATAAAAGTCTTTAACTCTGAGCTGCTCCTTAGGCAAAACTCCCTAAGAATTTCCTCTGAGGCACAGATAGGAAGTTCTCAGCAGACAGCCCGTTATAGTAAAGTCACACAAGCAATGTTTAGCTCCTGGTTCCATCATAAAGTAGTTATAAGATTTGAGAAAGTAATACCTTCATAGTTTAGTACCTCCCTTTCCTCCTGGAGCACTGGTATGTGGATGATTGTCGCTGTTTACTTGCATAGCACTTCCTAGGCCTATATTTATAACACTCTTACTGCTGTTTAGAATACATCTTCTGCATGGCCACATAAAGAATCTCTAGAAGTGTGATGGTGGTAAAGGTTTTACACTACTTACAAACTAACAAATTAGCCTGCCACATATTTTTGGATGCTGGTGGAAGGTACAAGATCCCTGGGTCAGAGATGTTTGTTACACATAGCAATAGCAGTAGCTATAATATCAGCATTTTTGTGCTGATTCTCGGGCCCAATTCACAGGGCCAGGTGGCACCTATACCTATGTAGTGGGCTGCATTACAGGAAATGAATTCTGAACTGAGAGAACTCAAATCTTTTATAGTGGGAAGAGGCCTGCCTTTTGCTCTGGGGAGGCATTATCTTTACTAATCTGGACAGTAAGCAAACATGCCCTTTACTTTGGAGGGAAACATTGTCTCCATTTTATTTAAAAAGTTTTTTTAAATGTTTATTTATTTTTGAGAGAGAGACAGAGCATGAGCAGGGGAGGAGCAGAGAGAGAGGAAGACAGAGAATCCAAAGCAGGCTCCAGGCTCTGAGCTGTCCACACAGAGCCCAATGCGGGGCTCGAACTCAAGAACCGTGAGATCATGACCTGAGCCGAAATTGGACACTTAACTGACTGAACCACCCAGGCACCCCAATTGTCTCCATTTCCTAAGGCTATGAGCAAACCTGCCCTTGGCTCCAGAGGAAGATACTATTTCTGTCTTCCCAGGCTGCCCATTGTACAAACATCTTTGAAAGTACAATCTTGAGGAAGAGCAGGGCATGTAGAAATTCTAGAGAGCCATGGAATATTGTCTCCTGGTAGCTTTTCAAAAGCGTTGTGTAGAGAGTACGTGTGGTATTGTACTTTCCGTAGGACACATGCCTACTGCCTGAGATGGGAGAGTTTGGTTGCCACAAAATGGAAGGAGTCATACTGATCTTACCCTCGCACAGGTTAGTAGAGTATTTTCTTATCTTATTCACAAAAACCCAAGTTGTACAGTCTGTTGTCAGGAAATGCTATATATCTATATGCATATATTTGTAGTAACTGGGTATATAGTTAGAGCTAAGTGTAGAAGTATAGATATATAGTTGAAGTCTGTTGATCTCACCAAAAATGATATCCATGATTTATTTCATTATTTCTGCTTCTATTGTAAGTAGTATTTTCCTGTGTTATATTTTATTTGTGGTAGTTATTGGTGTCGTCATGGTCATCAGGAAGAAAGATACTGCAACATGCCTAGTTTATATGGTAATGACTTCATAAGTCCTTCACTAAAAGGGAATATGAATATTATTTGGACAGTATACCATGGAGAAAGAGGAATATGCAGACATTTCAAGAATAATTGGACACAGGATTTGAGCTGACATTGATACTTGGGGACTGGAGCACAATCATATCCCATTGTTTAAGGTGGAGAAATAATAAATGGGATGATAACTCAGCTCAGGCTCACAGTGGATAGGCTGGTTCCTTAGATTCATGTAGTGGTCATTTCCCTGGTTCCTCAGATGTATAATTGGAATAGTTACATTGTACTAGCCTGGGGCTCTCAGCCTGGAAGCAGGATGGGATAGTTGTTTTTTATTTTTTTATTTTTTGTATTTTTTTAGTGCAACTGATATGTCAATAACGTCTGCTATAATGATACTCCATCCTCCAGGATCTATTAAATAACCTAAATCAATGACCACAATATGACATTGTTTTTCCAGTAGGTAGAATAAAAGGGTCTAGAAATCAGGGAATGGAGTAGCCCCCATGCCATCCCTCCTATGACTCACTTGAAGGAATTCTAGCTTCCTTTCCCTTCAATTTTAGGCTCTATGGGTTTGGAGGTCCTTGTTCTCAGAAAAGTAATGCTTTCACCAGGGGACATAATGAAAATAATATTGAACTTCAAGCTATTTCCACTTCCTGGTCATTTAGGGTTTGTAATGTCAACAGATAATCAGGCAAGGAAAGAAGATGTCAGGGTACTTGATCTTGATTATCAAGGGAAAGAGGAACTGCTGTGTCACAGTGGGGGCAGTTTGACAGGACCAGCCCACTAGTGTGTTTCTTGGTAGTTCCATGCCTAACTGTGACGGGGTGGTAACAGGCAAGTGCAGCAGCTATGACCCAAGAATTTCATGGTGGAGAGGAGTTTTGATCCCTCAGAGATGAGAGTTTGGGTTATTACAGTAGGTAAGCAACCCAGACCAACAGATGTGCAAGCCGAGGGTATTGAAAATCTAGAACTGGTGTGTATTACTAGCAGCCTTGAGGCTAGCTTTAGTGGAAAGGGCCATAGCTGAGAGGCTGTAGTTCTGGTTACTAACTTTCTTTTGTAGGTTTCATTGGAAAATGAGACCAATTAGAGTCCCAAAGAAGATGTTCCTAGATGGAGAGAACTTATTATGAAAGCAAGTAGATTCAAGAATCTTAAATTAGGGTAGACAGTAGTGGATACTATTATATGCCATCCAGACAACCCCTCCAGAGCTGAGGTGCTCCTTCTCCAACCCTGGATATACTGACTGCTGATGGCTCTGACCTCTGTCCTTATCTGGGAATTGCCCTTGGTGGAAGGACATTCCTTAACTCAAGGTTACACTCCCTTGCTTGGGGCAGTCAGCATTCCATACCTCGTCATTTAGGATTCAAAGGCCTGGTCCCCTTGTCTCAGCATGGAACATACTCTGAAGGACCATCCTAGATTTAGATCCTTCCATGCTCTCCATGGGATAGGCTGAAGCATTTGGTGCAACCAAACCATGGTTCAACTTTTTCCTCTGTAAAGTTTCTATCACTTCATTACATGTTTTATTCCCAAGAGGACATGCCAATAAACCTCCTTTACACAAGTCTCAGTGTCTGTATCCAGGAAGTCTGACTGAAGACAACCCACACCTCTGTGTCCCTGTAGGACGGTTTTGAGCAATCTAAATTAATAACAGCATACCATCTTTCATTTAGTATTTACTTTGTTCAGAATGAGGGTGAGAAATTTCAAGTAAGAGAGAATACAGATATTATAGAACTCAATAGTTTTTCCATGGTAGATGACCAAATAAAGAGAAGGCAAAATGCATCTTCTCTCTTCGTAACAATTGTAAGAGAAGAAACATAAGAGGATGCCCTCCCTTTTCTCAGGCTCTGATGCATGCAGAAACTTGAAAGAGAAAGGCCATTCCGACTTGGGCATGGACAACTTTGTCTTCAGCACATAAAGGGCAAAATTGGGTCTGCAGGGGTGGAAGAGAAAGTGAGCATCTGCCTCTCTCTCTCGGCTGCATTGCTATTGGATTTCATTCTGGGCTGGCTCACCCAGTGCTGTGAAGCTAATGATCTGTGTTCTCATTCTGACTCAGTGTGGGCCACACACTTTTCAGACCACTTTAGTGTGACAGTGATGAGAGAGAGAGTGTGTGTTGTTAGTAATCACCTGTTTTGTATTCTTACAAATTAAGAAATGATGGATAAAAACGCTCTTTTTACTCAGTCCCAGACAATTTCAAGTTGAAGCATATTGTAACCATCATGAAGAGCAGACAAGAAATCCTGATCCTTGACTGTATTTATTTATTATTAGATATTTTCTCACTATGGCAATGTAGTAGAGTGGCTGTCCGCCCGGGACTACTCATTTTCCCCTTGCTTCCAGGAAGTAGCACAATGATGGTTAACAGACATGGCTATAGAAAGCTTTCTTTTTCAAATTCCTGTGACTACACTGAATTGTTTGCCAACTATATACCTATGTAGAGCTAAAAATGTGAGAAGCATGTATTTTTCCAGTCACATTTAATTGCATCAACATGGAGCTCATATTGGCTTTTATAGCAACAGCTAATGAGCCATATGTGGAAGAATCCAGATGTTTAGATTATATGCTCCTACAATTCATTATACAAATGTCCACTTATGACAATGTCTTGCATTGTGTGGAAAGGAGAACGGCATCATCAATAAGGAAATACAACTGAAGGCTAATTACACTGTTGCTATTTGCAAATGTGGGGGAGATTTTCCTGCTGAAAGTATTACTTTCAATATGAATTGGTAGGGTTGGGGGGAAGGATTCCTGGCTAATGCTTTCATGGGACTTTTCTAATTGCTGTTACTTACATGACCACATGTCTGTTTCATGAACTCCCAACTACAGTTACATTCACACACACCACCACCACCACCACCACCACCATCACCACCACCACCACCACCAAAATGTGGAAGAACACAATGAATGCTTTAGCAGAGATGTAAAGTGCTCAGGGGCACATAGGGGTTGACAATTATTCCCTTAGGAGCAGAGCTGGGACAGCTTCCTAGCGGGGTTACTGGGGCTAGATATTGAAAGATAGAGTTTTAGCAGTTGCAGATTGGGAAGAAGGTAATTGCAAGTGGACAGAATTTAATGAGCCAGAAGGTCATGAAGAAAAGACAAAATGTTTTAAACATTTGCTGTATTCCTTTCTTTTTTTAATGTTTTATTTTATTTTTGAGAGAGAGAGAGAGTATGAGCAAGGGAGGTGCAGACAGAGAGGGGGAACAGAAGATCTGAAGCAGGCTACACACTACAGCAGAGAGCCCAATGAAGGGCTCAAACTCACAAACCATGAGATCATGACCTGAAATAAAGTTGGATGCTCAATAGACTGAGCCATCCAGGTGCCCCTGCTGTATTTGTTTCAATATCTAATATTTAGGATCTTCTTTTTGGGAGAGAGCAGAGATGGGAGTTTTTGACACATCAGGTTGGAATCATTCAATGTTATCAAGCCATGAATCCCAGTGTCCTTTAGAGGGAAGTCACTATTTTCTCCAAAAACAGTAAACTGTACTCCCTCCCAAAGCCCACACCTGATTTGGCACATAGTCTGAGACACAGGTGAGAGGGCCAGTCCATGGGCATGATCGTAGGAAAACGTGAGCATGTGGATCTCTGAGAGTAAGGAGAGAGAATAAAGCTTAGAAATGGTTGCATCAGGGAAGGCGATAGAAAAGAAACGATGCTCAGATCATGGTCCCTCTTTCTGGTCCCTTAGGAGCAAAAATCAGCAAAAGCAGTATTAATTTTGCCCTTGCAATTGTTAATGTTGGAGCAGAAAGCAAGACAGTGGATTTATAGATGTGTGCCATGGGTCTTCTTTCTGTTCTGACTTCAGTAGTTGTTTGAATTTGCTTCCTTCTGTCTTCCATTGTGTTCACTCTTGGGACGCCAATTGTCACCTAGTCATCTAAAATTTCCGAAAGTCTTTTAAATTTATGTCCTTGAACATCTTTCTCTTCAAAACTCCCATCCCCCATTTCAAGTAATCTGCTGGCACCTCAAAGTCAGCAGGGCGCATCTTGGCTCCTCATTTCACTGTGCGCTCTTTCCACCTGCTTGCATCTCCCTGCCCCACTTTCCTCATCCTCTTGAGCCATCTTGGTGCTAGTTGTTTGTTACTTGTTCTTCATGGTCAGAGCTTTGGCCTCATGTTCAACTTCTCTCTCTTTGAACTTGAAAAGTTAAATGGTTGCATCAGTATTTTTCAATTCTATCATTGCAGTGACTTACAAATCATCCTTTCCTTTCAATTCTCAGCATTAATGACATAATCTGGAGCTCCGGTTTCTCCCTGTATGTGGTAGTAGCAAGCTTCTTAATCGGTTCTTTTTTCTCACTCCTTGTACCTGTATACTTTCTGAAACACAAATCTGATATGATGATGATGATGATGATGATGATAACAATAGTAACATGAGAGGGGTGGACTATAACTTCATATGTTATTGGTTGGTTGTAAAAATCGAACAAAATTATGTTGGTAAAGAATTCAGCATAGCACCTGGAATGTATTTACATCCTGAATAAATATTGACCACTGCGTCTTTCCTCACCTTAGAAACACTGGCTGTGTATATTCCAGTTCCCAAACTTACCTGATTCTCTGTCACACTGGGGGGCTTCTCACATGTGTTTCCGGAACATTCCTCCGTCTCCTTTCCCTTCTCTCTCTTCAGTAGTTATTTCCTATTAATTCTCCAGTTTCTGTTCAGAATTCTATTTTCATCTGGGTCTTCCCTGAGTACTCAGACCTGGTTAAATTACTTTGCAGTGTGTTCCTGCAAAACTTTGTATTTCCAATATCACGGTTACCGTGTAGCGTAAAAGAAATTCGGTGCATTCCCACCGAAATGCACATGGGCAAAGAATATGAGTCTTACTCATTTTCTATAACTGATAGCCTCTTCCTCAGTGGTCCCTACTTAGTGAGGATTTCTAACATGTTTTTAATGGTACTTCAGTTTTTTTCGATGCAATTTTTTAGTTGTCATTGATTTCTACCCTGCTTCCCGTTCCTCCGTGCAAGAGACCCCCCTGACTCATGGTCCTTTCTTGCTGACTTAACACCACCTTGACTCTTATGTCTTGGCAAACAGACCCCACTGAGCTTCAGCCACATGTTAGAGTAGCCCCCACTTCAGTATCAACAGTTTTAATTAGTTTCCTGCCTTTGGAAACCTCTGTATCACACACAATGACTTCTGAGCCACATTCCTGCCACACAGAAACAGAGGGAAGCTCTAGAGTGTTATCTTAAGCCTTTCTTCTGCTTAATCATACTTGGCAATAATCTGCAAAGGTTTATAAGCTTACTAGACTCCAGGAAATGAAAGCATGTGGCATTAGAGTAGTTCATCCAGGGGAAGAAAATTGAAATAGATATTTGAAAACTATCCCTTTCAATCCAGGAGAGGGTAGCAAAGAGAAGTCAAATGAGAAGGTTTAATTTGGGGGTCTAAGAAGAGAACACCTCACACAGGCCTCTCTTCCCAGCCTGTGGTAGTTTTGCAGTAGAAGTAGCAACTGTGTTCAGTCAAAAGAAGGTCTGTGATCATACTCCTGATCCTTTTTCTGTTCAGAGCATTTCCTGATACTTCTTCTTCTCCTTATCTCCATTTTATCTTATGTATTTTTCTATCATTGCACCTGTATCATTTTTTTGCACTTAATGTCTGTTTCCTCCTTCTAACTCAGTAGTACTCAATTGCAAGTGACTTTGCCCCCGCAGGACATCTGGCAATGCCTGGAGACATTTTTCATTGTCACAACCCTGGATGGCGGTGAGTGGGTTGGCTTCTACTGGCATTTAATAGGTAGATAGAAGCCACGGGTGCTGTTAAACATCCTACAACATGTAGGAAAATCCCCTACAACTGTGACCTGGTCCCAAATGTCAGTAGGTCTGAAGTAACTGACTGTAAACTCTTTAAGGTAGAGATTTTGTCTTATTTATCTCTGGTACATACTGTCTGCTACATAATAGAAACTTAAGAATTGCTTATTTGATGAATAAATAAATGTACAAAGGGAATGAATGAATGAATGAATGAATGAATAGAAAACACTTAATTTTTGAGATCCTCTAAAATCTCAATTGGTTCTGGTTAATATGAAGTTAAGTTTGGTAGCTGAGCAGAATAATTATCACATCAGTCTCTTTAGAGATACAGACACTAGAAAAACTCTTAAGATTCATGCATCTTATGAATGAGAGGCAGGAACTAAAATGGCAGAATATTTATAGTCAGCAAACCCTTGCTTATTTCCTCCTCCCCGCCCCCCAGCATTGCCCCCAACAAATAGAGGATGTCAGAGCCCAGGAAAGACTTTTCTTGGCTATTTCAGAAGAGCAAAGTATGCTACTAGATACTTCCATTCAATAATTTAAAAAGGTTACCTATAAATGGTTCTATGGCAAAGTAGATCTGCTTTCAATAATGGGAATTGGTGGTGAAATTATCATCAATATGACATATGTGTACCATTGAATGATTTGGTTGCTTGAAGAGCATCTCTCAGAACAAACTTTGAATGAGAGAAATTGTGCAAAATGGTGGTTGTGTCAGTGGCAGAGTTGTGGTAAAAAGTTTGCAATTGATGCAGCAACTCTGGGTTTAGATTATTCTCAGATGGAATTACCAGTTATTTATCCAGCAAGGTCACAGCTCACTCTTACATGTCCCTGTGACCCATTCTTAACTAGCTTGCAGAATTTTCATCATCATGCTTTCTTCTGGAAGTTTTAGGTATTCTTTAAAATATTTGACATTCCAGGGACACCTGGGTTGGTCAGTCGGTTAAGTTCTAACTCTGGATTTTGGCTCACGTCATGATTTCTCAGTTGTGACATTGAGCCCTGCATTAGGATCTGCACTGACAGCATGGTGCCTGCTTGGGATTCTTTCTCTTCCTCCCTGCCCCTCTCTCTCTCTCTGTCCCTCATCTGCTCACACACTCTCTCTCTCTTTGTTCTTCCTCCCCTCCTGAGCGTATGTGTTTGTGCATGCAGGTACTCTCTCACTCTCTCAAAAAATTTTTTTTGATATTCTAGTTGATCCTTTGTCAAATTGACATGAATGAAGAAAAGAAAAATATATTTAAGGGTTTAGGAATTATGTGAAATTATTAGGAAATTTTCTGACTTCCCAAATGATGCTTTCTATGAAATATATAATTTGGTTATGAGAGGTTTATTTTTATGTAAGGATTACTGTTTTAAGAGTAAGTGTTCTACTGATATATGGTGGATAATCCAAGACATATTTTTAGATTACTGCTAATAAATATGTTAAAACTTGCTGTGGAATGAAGAAATTTGCAAGTACTTGTTTTACAGTATCCCTAGAAATTAATAATCACCATTTCCTTTTCCCAAGAGAGCCATATTTTCTGGGAAGAAATAATTGAGTCCATGGAGGCTTATATCAGATCAGCTGCAGAGTGAAAAGGGAAGCATCCAAGAGTAGGAGGGAATCCCAGCCTATTGCCTGCTCATCCCTTGCCAACCCCTCTATGATTTCTGATCCTCAAACAACCCCAGAAAGGTCTCCTAGGGAAGATATTTATCCTTTGTTTAAAGGATAAGGAAAATTAAGCATGGAGAGTCTGATTCACTTGCCTCAAACCACACAAGTAGCACCTCTTATAATTGGAGCTTGAATTCCCATATATGGAAAAATTCCCTTCTACCAGCGTTCTGTCTTCTCATAAGCAAATAGAGAGGCTGGTGGTTCTCTATCCAGGTTACATATTTCCATCACTTGAGGACTTATTAATGAACATGGATGCTCTAGTCCAATGTCTGATATAATTGGACTGAGGCTAGAGGCCCACAAATAAGTTCTGTTTCATGCTGCCTGTGTTATTATGAATTGTCACAAATGTTGAGAATCACTGGCCTAACCCAATATTCTTGCAATGTGTTTTACTCTTTGTATCTGAGCAAGTTTATTTATTTTGGACTGTTTCATGTTATTTTTACATGAAGTTTACAAAGGGTTAAATATTCTATAATTTGAGTTACACAGAGAAGCTTCTTTATTATTTTCCATAATAAAGCAGGATGTTTTGTATTAAACCAGCTCTATTAAGTGGGGTTTGGAATTTAAGCTCATAGGATTAATCAAAGATTAGCAGTGTGAGGGTAAGACATTTTTTCAAGTTACTATATCATATCCTTGGAATAAGTTACCAGTGGCCTGGCTCATCAGTGGAGAATTCTTGAGGCAACTGCAAAACCACAGCTGACCAGGACCATGAGCTAGTTAGTCCTGGCTCCAGGCCATGTAAAACCTTGGTTCAGAGGTGACCCTTCAGTTTATTGCATTCATCTGAAAAATGCATTTCTTACACTGGAATGCCTTTGCTGGTGTTTTCCTCTCTAGGCTAAAATGGTTCAAAGCCATACTGGGATGTTTCTCATGTTGAAGTGTAGATCCAATCATAATATGTCTATGAGGAATGGTCCCATGACTATGTCTTCCTGAAAGGAGTCCCCTGAAATATCTTTTCTTCCCATGATTTCTTACCATCACCTTAGCACTTGCTCTTTATTTTCTAAGCTTCTACTCCCTTTCTCTTTTTCTCTTCTTCTACATTGTTTTCCCTTTCTCTCTACCCATATCTTATGTCTATTAAGGATTTGTAACATCACCTGTGAGATTTAGTCATCCTCAGTGTTGCCTGTAGGACTAAAGAGATCAGTTATCCCTGAACTTAGACATCCAGTTATTTATGTTTTACAGTTAATAGTTATACATATTAAGGGAGAAATAACATCTGAGATTGACATTTTAGAAACAAACTTCATAAAACTGCGATTTAACAAAGGATAAAGTTATGCCTCAAAGTAGTGTGCCATAAACTAAACTTTGAAAGAAATTCAACTTAATGTGTCCATCTTTTATAGAGAAACCCTAAACTAAATGTGCCTGTAAAATACTAAAAACTTAATATATTAACAAAGGGATGAGTAATAAAATGAAATAAGGCAAGTCTAACCCATACACTTATTGCAAAGGGAAATGTTAATATTTCCAAAGCTTTATTTTTCTAGTAAAAAATAATATAATTCTTTAGTATGAAAACTGACATATTACAATGAATCAATGAATTTGAATTACAAAATTCTTCGCATGCATTATCCCATTTAAGTCCACAGACAATTTATTGTCCTTATTTTGCATTGGGACCTTTGAGACCTTTCAAAAAGGTGAAATAATTGGACTGTGAACTCAAGGCTTCTTCTGTTCAGACCTTCCTCTACTGTGACGTGCCTTGTGATGGCCCTAACTCAGACACCATAGCGGTGAGGAATGAGGGGCTGAGCTCACCCCATAGCTGTCCTCCCCACCATGATTCCATGCCCACAAGTGTGGTCTATGTTGGGGTCAGAGGTTGCATTTAAAAATTTTTTTTTAATGTTTATTTATTTTTGAGAGGGAGAGAGACAGAGACAGACAGAGTGAGAACAGGAGAGGGGAGGACAGAGGGAGGTGAATCTGAAGCAGGACCCAAGCTCTGAGCTGTCAGCCCAGAGCCTGATGTGGGCTTGAATCCACAAACTGTGAGATCATGACCTGAGCCGAAGTTGGATGCTTAATCACTGAGTCACCCAAGCGCCCCAAAGGTTGCATTTTTATGATTTGGACAACTAATGCTAAGACATCCTTATTGGCCAATCCACTAAACTAAAAATAATTTATATAAATATATCCATATTAAAGGAAAAGAAAGCACAACTCTTCATAAAACTTCAGAGGGAAAGCTGTTCACATCGGTCTCACTGTAAAGAAAATGCAGTTCTACTTTTCTGTTTTTTTCCTGCAAGAAAGGAAAAATCTAGGTGATATTTTGGAGTCTTCCAGCCTGGCTGAGTCCACTGAGGCCTAACTATCAAGATTGCTGAGGGTCAAGGAGCCTGCATCTAGGACATGGAATCTGTGCCGATCCTTGTACATTGACTCACTGATCCCTCTCCATAGCTTTCTTCCTCCCCTGCATGTACATCTGTCTTAGGCACCCCTTAACTCCTTAATCTTTAATTTCTGTACCCACCATCTGAAGTTTCCAAATAATTTTTTGTGACAGGCTTGATCCATTATTTGATAAAAGTTTATATAACACAAAATCTCTTTTCGACATCATCGTTATTGTTGTTAGTGTTGTTATGATTATTACTTTTTGAGCCTAGATCAATGGTATTGAGATTGGCTTTGACCACAGGTTGTAAAGTTCCTGCTAAGGAAACTCACTGAAATGCAGTCTCAGAGGGTGTAAGGGTGTAAAGTACCAGAAGTGCTAGATGTATGTCTAACACACCACCCAAATGATTATATACAAGTATCTTTGGCCACGCTATTGTTTCAGAATTTGGAGACAGAATTATTTTCTAGCAGCACTTCTTGAAATTGCTTGCTTATTATTTATTTAAAGATTCACAGTTACATAGTGTCCATACATGATGGGTTACCCTTAAAAAAATCTTTTAGAAACTACTGCAAATAGGTAGTTCACTATGACCTCATTGGCTGTACTTGATTCAAATTAATGTGGAGGTACGGGTGAGAGGAGAATTAGCCACCTCCACAGTAGTCACACAGAGGTATTAGACAGTTTTATTCCTTTTAAATGTATGGCCCCTACATGTGTGTGGTCTATAGGGAAGAAGAACGCTAGAGCGTGGACGTACATGGCTGGCAATTGGAAATTGTGCACACAGCAGATATTATCTGATGGAAAAGCTTTGTGGAGAAATTAGCATACGGTCTGGAAATTATAGTTTAGTTTTGATTTTGATGGTTATAGGTGCATAGGGGAGATGACAGTGAGAATAGCAAAACAGTACAGTGAATGCAAAGTTAAGGAGGTGTAAAGTCCTTATAAATTGCTCACTTGGAGCATGAGACTCAGTTCACTTGAAGCATGGGAAACCTGTGAACAGGTTGCACTTGAGAAATGAGACTGGGACAGTTGCTGTTGATGACTATGTGTCCAAGTGTTGTGGGAGATGGTTTGCTATTTCCTTGCTAGTAGAGATTTGGGAGACAATTTTTGGTATGAAATCAAAAACTCGGAAGAGTTCACCTTGAATTTACAGATCACCTGGTTGGTCATCAACTTCTTCTCTTCACAGATGGGAGTGTCTTTGTGTACTGATCATCAGCAGAGTGTTGGAATTTGGGGGTAGAGGGAAGACAGACTCCTGATATTGGCTCCATGTATTGACAACTGTGAACTTGGATGAATTGCCTGCCTTCCTAAGCTTCATTTAGCACATCTGCAAATCAGAAATGAAAAAGGTTGTTGCGAGAATAAGGGAAACAAAGTACGTAGTCCTTAGCTTAGCGGTTGAAATGTAGTAAATGTCCAAAAAAAGTTTTTGTTATTATTACTTGTGGTGTTATTGTCATTACTCATGACTTCAAAGCTGCAGTTTCTCTCTTCCTTGATGTGCTTTTACTAGAATTGCATGAGCTGACTGGAGTCAGTGGTCAACTGTCCTGACCTCAGGACAATTTGGTAAATGCAGAGTCCAAGGGGTGGAAACTCACCCAGAAGTTGGCAGTCAGTGCCCTGTAGGAACTGGTCACCTGTGCCACACTTCCTATAATAATTTCTGTCCTGCATTTGGCTGTATCACTCTGGCCACGTGTATTATTTGGTAAGAATGGGATCGGTAGAAGTAAAATAGAGATAGGTAGATTTTATCCCCAGACTCTCTCCCTTTTGAATGCTGCTGACCTCAGCATTTTCTAGAAATCCTAATCAGCTTTAAGTGTAAAAGAAGAAGGCAAACACATTTCTCTCTTTCCAACCATTAAAGAACTTTTATTAAGTCATCAGATGAGTACTTTCTAAGGGAAAAATAGTTTATGTGTGGTTTGGATACTAAGCATTGACTCAGCATCAGGCTTGTGAAGGAGAAGGCCAAGCTATGCCTGCTGACACATAAGTAATAATAATGGAAAAAAATAAAGACTGTCCCAAGTTTGCTAAATGAAGCCATACGTTTGGAAAAGCACAATACACCAAATTCTTATATGCTCCTCTTTTTCTTCCAATTTTATTCTCCTCATTGCCCACCGGCATTGTATTTTTTCCTTCCAATACACATACTTTCCCAAGTTCCTCTGTTGCCATAGGCTTCTCCCATGTGTTTTATATTTTTGTACAGTGCTAGTCACAGTTAGGTAATACTAAGCAATACTTAGGGAAGAGAGCCATTTGAAATGACTTTTTGGGCTAGGAATTTCATAGAGGCTATATGTAGTTGTTCTTCCTACTTTAGGGATTAATTACTTTTATAATGCAAACAATGACTGCAATATAAGCTCTGAAGGACTGACTCACTAAGGAAACAAGACAGGTTTGGAAAACTGATCCCTTGCCATTGACGCATATGAGAAAACTTTATAAAAAAAATGGTAACCTGAGAAATTTAATTGCCTTGTAACAGTTCACATAAAACTGATACCGTCAGTAAGTGAGCCATAATTAAATATTCTGCGATTACATGACAGTTTCAAAAGAATTGGTTGCACAACCAGGTGATTTGATTTCTTGAAATGAAGGGAAAGAAAAGTAAATCAGTGTTCGGCTATTTGGGGTAGTTTTTGTCCTCTGGGAAGTCATTCTGCAGACCTACAAAATGAGTTGAAGATGAGAAGACAAATTTAGGAGATGATAAAGCAAGGAAGAAATTTTTGTCTGCCCTGTACCACCTTAGTGATGTTGGATCCTTTCATGCTTTCAGCCTCGTGTTCTTCCATTGTGAACATGGAGGTACCATTGCAGGCCAGTGCTCTGGGGGAGGGGGGTGCGTCCAGCATCCCCTCAGGAGCCACTACAGATAGGGGCTGGGAGAGCAAAGGAACCTAGGGGGACTCCAACCAGGACAATGCTGTGTTTTGTATTAGATTTTTACTGATTTCACTTTTCTTAAGTTTATTTATTTATATTTGAGAGAGAGAGGGCAGGGGAAGGGCAGAGAGAGAGGGGGAGAGAATTCTAAGTGGGCTCCGTGCTGTCAGTGCAGAGCCCGATGTGGGACTCGAAGTTACAAACCATGAGAACATGACCTGAGCCGAAATCAAGAGTGGGACGCTTAACTGACTGAGCCACCCAGGCGCCCCTAGATTTTTACTGATTTTAAACATAGTGTTATTTGGAAACAACAATTTGTAACCAATGGACTGCTAGATGATTTCTAGGTCCTTTGCAGCATTAATATCATTTGAATCCATTTCTTCAGCAACTACTTAGAAGCACCCAAGCAAGAGGAAAGGAAGATCAATAAAAATGCAAAGAAATCGATTCAGTTAGTAATCCTTAAAATAGGCCCTCCTTTATTATTTGTTTTTTCAAATATTTGTTTGATTTTGTTATATTGAAGGTAACATGTATTGGTTGCACAAAGGTGGAGAGAAGATTTCACAGATACATACCTTCTTTTACAGAGTGTCTTCCCAGCTTCACTCAGTGTGGCACTTTTAATGACAAGTTGCTGAGGCAAACACCCATTCAAAAATTTTTTTAGGGGCGCTGGGTGGCTCAGTTGGTTGGGTGTCTGACTTCGTTCGGTTCAGGTAATGATCTCGCAGTCCGTGAGTTCAAGCCCAGTGTCGGGCTCTGGGCTGACAGCTCAGAGCCCGGACCTGCTTCAGATTCTATCTCCTTCTCTCTCTGCCCCTCCCACCGCCCCCCCCCAAAAAAAAATAAAATAAAAAAATAAATTTTTTTTAAATATTTATTTATTTATTGAGAGAGAGAGAGAGAGAGAGAGAGAGAGAGAGAGAGAGAGAGAGAGAAAGCAAGAGAGTGGGGGGAGGAGGTAGAGGTTGTGGGGCTCAAACCCATAAATTGTGAGGTCATTACCTATATCAGAGTCTGACACTTAACTGACTGAGCCACCCAGGCACCCTCCGGTTTTTAATTTCACCATTCATTGTGATTACTTGGCTTTTCCCATGTAATAAGCTCTATATCCTATGCCAGCACTGGGATCATCCTACCAATGAAGACACCCTAGTACCTGGGAAATCATGAAAACTAAGACTTAATGCTCACAGATGCTTACATGCATATAAATGTTAAAAAAAAAAGTTAAATACTCATCCAACCTCCTTTCTCTTTCTGGTCTCTACGTAATTATGGTTGATGGGCAGTTGGTGCGAGGGTTTGTGTGTCTGTGTATGTCATGGGAAGAAAAGCAAAGGACATGGGAGACAAATTAGTGTGCTGGAAAGTCACGGAATCCCATGCTTGCGTTGTGTACATGATGCACTGTAGATTGAGTGACATTATTGTGAAACTTTGCTCAGTCATGCTTTTCCTGGAAGTGGACTTCGTGCGGCTTCTGCAGTTCAGTGTTGGGCATGACAATCTGTCCTGCATCATCTTGCCTAAAAGGAAAGCCAAATCTGCTCACTTCACGTAAACACAACGAAAGCTTCTCAGTGGAGCACGTGCCATCAGGATCTGTCTCATTGTGCCCCCACTGCCCAGAGAGAGCTGACAGCTGTCTACCAAAAGTTTCAAGGAAAGGGGACTTTGCTCTTCTTTTAGAAAATGTACCTTTTCAATATTCAGACTGTTCACTCTCTTGACTCTCTTTATGCTTGTAAACCACTGTCCACATTTACTGTTCTAGCTAGTGCCGTGTAGATCTTGCTGTAGACTCAGCCAATTCCTCAACCTCGGGGACAGAACTTTTTGTTGTGATTCAAATACATCTCTTCATAGGCTAGCTGGTTTTGCTTTACAGTTGGTTCTAGTCTGGTCTTGTTTCCAATGATCCTAAATGAGGCTCTTTAAAACAAAGTTTATTTATTTGTTTTGAGAAAAGAGAATGTGAGCAGGGAAGGGGCAGAGAGGGAGGGAGAGAGAGAATCCCAAGCAGGCCCCATGCTGTCAGTGCAGAGCTGGATGTAGGGCTCCATCCCACGAAATGCAAGATCATGACCTGAGCCAAAATCCTAAGTCAAACGCTTAACTGACTGAGCCACCCAGGGGCCCCTAAATTAGGCTCTTTTTACTTTATATCTTTTGTCCAACTTTTATCTAAACTTCTGTTTTATGCAGTAGTTTCCCCTTATCCAGAGGGCATATGTTCCAACCCACCCACCCGCCCCCCCCCAACCCAGTGGATGCCTGGAACTGTGGATGGTACCAAACCATATATATACTGTGGTTTCTTTTTCTATACATAATTCCTACGATAAAGTTTAATTCATAAATTAGGCACCATAATGATTAACAACAACAACCAACAATAAAATAGCACAAGTATAACAATATATTGTAATAACAGTTATGTGAATGTGGCTTCTCTTGCATGCACTCAAAATACCTTATTGCACTGGACTCAATCTTCTTCTTGTGATGATGTGAGATGATAAAATGCCCATGTGATGAGATGAAATGAGGTGAGTGACACAGGCATTGTGATGAAACATTAGGCTACTGTGGACCCTCTGATGAGATGTCAGAAGGGGGATTGTCTGCTTCTAGACTGCGGTTGACCACAAGTAACTGAAACTCTGGAAAGCAAAACCGCAGATAAGGGTTGGGGGGAATACTGTACTTAGGGAGACAGTATGGTGTGTAGAAGGAAAATCTCAGACTTGAGTCTTGATTGTTTCCTTCCTTGATTGTAAAATCTGGAGCAAGTCACAAGATTTCTCCCCTAAATTTCCTTATATGCAAAATGTGCTCACATCTAGTATCTTCTTTCAGTGCTGTTGAGTTGTCTTAAGGAGATGTTCTGTAAACTCCGCAGCAGTAATCAATTATTATTATTATTATTAATTAATATTATTTTATTATTTCACTGCTAACAACTGAGTTGTTTTTATTTTTCTGTTCCCCAATGCTATTTGCTGTCCAGAAAATTTTCTTTTACTTTTCTTTTTTTTTTTTTTAAGTTTATTTATTGATTCTGAGAGAGAAAGAGAGAGAGAGGGCACAAGTAGGGGAGGGGTGGAGAGAGGGAGAAAGAGAATCCCAAACAGGCTCCATGCTGTTAGCACAGAATCTGACATGGGGTTCAAACCCATGAACCGTGAGATTATGACTTGAGCCTAAATCAAGAGTTGGACACTCAACCAACTGAGCCAACCAGGTGCCTTTGTCCAGGAAATTTGCTGAGAATACAATAGATTTATGGCCTTGAAGATCTTGTCAGAACCTGGAAATCTGAGTCTATGAGCCCTAATAACTATGATTAGGACTTGATTCTGATGCAAGACATCCCCAGCATTGAAAATATGCCTTTCTGAATCTCTGTCTGCCCCAGGCTCACATTGTATTTTGCCTGCCTAATTTTTCATGTATGGATTTCCTCTACTAGAGTCTGGGATCCACAGAGGAGACAATATGCTATCTATATACATCCCTACCTTCATACTTCACAATATTTGCCAATAAAGAATTGTTAAATACAATGCTTATTGTATGTTGTATGGTACAATATGCCACTTACTTAGTATACTTTTTGATTCACTAGTGGTGTGGATTGAATTGTGTCCCCCTAAAAAGATATGTTGAAGTCCTAACTCTCAGTATCTCAAAATGTGACCTTATTTGGAAATAGGGTTGTTATAGGCATAATTACTTAAGTTCAGAGGAGGTCATATTGGAGTAGAGTGGGCCTCTAATCCAGTACATCTGGTGTCCTTATAAAAAGAGGGAAATTTGGTTACAGACACACACAAAGAGGAGAGCTCCATGTGATGACAAAGGCAGAGAATGGAGTTATGTTGCCATAAGCCAAGGAACACAAGGATTGAAAGCCAGCCACCAAGCTAGGAAGAAGCAAGGACGTATTCTCTCTTAGCAGCTTCAGGGAGCACATGGCCCTGCTAACACATTGATTTCAGACTTCCTAGCCTCAAGAATTGTGACAGAATGAATTTCAGTTGTTTTAAGCCACCCAGTTTGTGGAAATTTGTTACAGATCCCTAGGAAACAAATACAGCTAGGTATTTTCAAAGCTCTGGGATCAACAGCCAGCAAGATAAACATGTCTCTCCCCTCATGGAGTTTTGCATTAGATATCTTCCCTTTACTGCTCCAGATCCATGCTTTACCTTCCCCCTCCCTGCTTTGGGCTTGAGGCTGCCCACCACGGATTGTGTCAGAAAGTTTCCTGTCTTCCTGCTTTCTAGTTGCAGTGAGCCAGTGCATTGGGCATGGGCAGAGATCAGAGGGAATCAGAAGAGTGAAGGTGTGATGTTTAGTCTGGTCACCATGGATTGGTTGCCCCCTCTACTGAAGTCTCCTGGCAGATGGCTTGCTCTTCAGTTACCCTTCCTGGGTTCTGGGAACCTTGCTCTATTCTTTTCCCTTTAGATCTGGAGTGGTTAAGACCTCTCCACCCTTCTTACTCCTGAGACACTGCACTACCATATTTGGTTTTGCCCATACCTTTAGAAATAGATCTTTCATTAAACACACTGAAATTATCCAATCTGAGAGTGCCATTTTTTCTTGCTTGGAGTCTGGCTGATTGAAGAAGGCACACAGTGAATATGTATGCATATTTTTAAATGGATAATTATAAATTAGTTAATATTAATGTTAATTAATTACTATTACTACTAAAGGAATAAACCACTACATTTTATCTTCTTTCAACAATCTAAATGAGAGTTAAAAAAAAAGTTACTTTAGGGGCGCCTGGGTGGCTCAGTAGGTGCAGCATTTGACTCCTCATTTCAGGGGTAATCATCATGATGATCAGATCATGATCTCATGGTTTGTGGGTTCAAGCCCTGCATCAGGCTCCATACTGATGGCACGGAGCCCGCTTGGGATTCTCTCTCTCTCGCTCTTTCTCCCATGCTCATGCTCTCTCTCTCTCAAAGAAATAAACATTAAAAAAAATTAAAAAATAATAAGTTGCTTTAGTACAAAATTTTGCTCAGTTAGCAATAGACAGGAGGGAAAACTGCTTTAAAGATTACAGTGTCAGATAGCTATGGAATAAATGGGAAGTTGTGAGTAGACAATGTCATCTTGGTGTTGATAGATTTCATGTGGCTTTTGAGCTTTCCTGGCATAGGAAGATTACTACTGTATATGGCTTACATACGATTGGTGTGTAATGCCAGAATACAGTTTCCTTCTTTCTCTTAAGTGCACTTGGCATTGTGATTCAGGAGTGACAGCTTGAATCTTTGGCACATAGGATTGCTGAATTTCTATTTGTCTAAGAAGTAATGCATGTTGTTAAAACAGGCTCTTTTTTGTTTTTCATCCCAGGAGCCCAAAAGTAGATTGTATCCTGGGCTTGAAGAATTTATGCTCTTATACTTACATCATTGGTTATTTTTTGTATTCTTACACACGTAACATCACTTTTCCTTAGTGCATACATTCTCAATAAAATTTAAAATTTTGATTGTGACCTGAGGAAGACTCAATATATTTTAAAGCTAGCATTTTATAAAAACCTTTATAGTGAAGTCTTTCTTCCCCTAAGGTCTTCTTGTCTGGCCCAATGGGACTTGGTAAATTTAGCTGAAAATACTATAGTAGTCTCTTCTCGATAGCTTCGGTTACATTTCTGTAAACCTCATATGAGACACTTTCAGGACAATGGAGAAAAATAGAGGCAGGGCAATGAAATCATGAATAAAACTATCAAACTTCTGGTGCGTATAGTTTATATTTATCAAAGTAGAACCATACCAACAGCCCACCATGTATTGTACAATTACATGTACCTTCATTTGGTAATTAATTGCATAGAATGGGTCCGTATTCATATACATCCTTGATCACTAGTAACTTTTCACTGTCTCCTTTTTTTCACATGTTAATTATAATTCTATAAATTTGTTTTGTTTGATGTTATTTATTCACAGTACAGAATGTTTCCTGTGTCAGTCTGCCATCTACATTTCCAGGGCCTTTCTGATTCTGTGATTTGAGATTATCTGTCATCACTTTGGTTTCACGGTATTTCTGCAGACATTCATGTGCACGCCTGAGTTGGAAAATGAGCTTGAGGTAGTCTTTATTTCTTAACTTCCAATTCCCAGTGCAGGGCTGAGTGGTGCGAATTCTGAACATGGTAACTGTATAATAAAGCCCCTTCTCACCCATAACCTAGGGAATATTTCCACCCATAAACCAAAAAGTGCAGTTGCACTGTTTGGCATCAGTCTCCCTCTGCTCCTTGTCTCTCCCCTGCTGTTTTATGGCATCCCCCTCCCTTTTTTTCTCTACCTTATGATGTATTGCTTCTTTCTTTTCCCAACTTCTGGTTTCCTATTTCTCTAATTATCTGCAGCAGGAAGAACCTTAAATTCACGTGCACAGAAACCAAAATTCCCCTGAGGACACAGGGTGCATTTAAACCCATCTGTACTAAATTTCACACAAGGAGGACTTGAGATTGAGCGAGCGTGATTATTGTACACATTTTTAGTGAGGTCTCCTTGCCTTTGCTCATGATCTTGCCTCTTCCCAGAATAGCCTTTTGCTCTTTGCCATCTGGGAAATGTGTATTCATCCCTTAAAACCCAAGCCAGATGCCACTTCCTCTAGGGAAACTTTTCCAGCTCTATAAGACGGAACTAGCCAATTCCTCTGTGACCACACTTTTGTTAGAACAAACCCATGCTTTCTTTTCAACACCTACTATGTGCTTGGCACTCACCACAATTGTGTCGGTACATGCTTGCTCGTCTATCTGTTATGTTAACTTTGAGCTTGTCCGAAGCAATGATGTCTTTGCTTTTTTTGTATCTGTTTCAGGGTTTAAGATGCTGGCATCTGGCATAGAGTAAGAATAAATGTGGAATAAATGATATGTGAATATCTGAATGAGTCCATTGAATGAATTAGTAAGATTATTCAGTAGATGGATGTCAAAACTAATGCACTGAATATACATATTATTAATAATTAATAATATATGCCAATATGTAACAACATAGTAATAATTTATTATTTTATTAAGATATTAATGGCTATATATTTTTATAAATGTTAATGCTTATTGTTACTCCTGTTGAATACATTTCATCTTTAGGTTTTATTAGCTGGATTGCACATTCTGTGCAAATAGGAACTGTGTCTGTCATTCTTGTCATTATACATCTAGCTTCAGATACCTGGTGTCCAGTAGAATTTACGAATAAAGGATAAAGACAACAATGTAGGATGGGAATAACTCAATCCTCAACTTTTTGTTGTTGTTGTTGCTTAGTGGAGTGAAGTACCTTTTTAAAAAATTTTTAAATTTATTTTTGAGAGAGAGAGAGAGAGCACAAGCGAGGGAGGGGCAGAGAGGGAGAGAGAGAATCCTAGGCAGTCTCCATGTTGTCAGCACCATGGAGCACCATGCTGGCTCAGTCTCATAAATCATGACATCATGACCTGAGCCCAAATCAAGAGTCAGATGCTTAACTGACTGAGCCTCCCAGACGCCCCACTGGAGACAAGTACTTTGAATCTGATTATTTTTTCTACCCCGGCTACATCTCTCTCAGCTCTGTATTGCCTTTTGTAAGTGACTGGGCATGGAAAAGGTGTATGTGTGGACAGCAACTGGAGTTATACCTGTTCAGTTATACCTGAACAGTTATACTCGTTCAACTACAAGAGGTTTGTTTGGAAAATTCCACTCAATGCAGCTGAAAGAAATGGCTCCAGACAAAGGTAAACCTGTGGATGGAGCTGATTTGTACATTTACAAACTGCCTCTCAGTTGCATCCGGCTGTGGATTCTCCTGGCAAATCATTGCTTTGCCTTTTCTTACCCTTAACTTGTTTGTTTTCGAAGCAAAAGGGGGATTCGGCTGAGAGGAAGAATATAGTTTCTCACCACGAGTGCTGATCTCTATTGCTTCTGTTAGAATTACAGTAATTGATAAAATCCAAGCCTCTTTGGCGATGGTGATTTTTTTGGTCTGATATCTACAGATACAAATGCTGCGTGTATAAAGGAAACACATGCACAAACAGAACAGCACATGCTGTACTCGCAGCCAGTCACACAGAATGCTCATGTGTGCATCTGTTGCCTATTAATTTTCTTCCTGCTGTTTACATCATTCTTTTGAAGAAGCTCCAGCAGTCTGTTGCTTTGCCCAACTGTTTATAATGTCTATAAATCCGGAACTTGAACCAAGTGAAATGTCTAGGCTATGTTTGCAGAATATTTGGATATTCTTGGTTTTGTTTTCTTTTCCTAGCTTTTGAAGACGTATAGATTAAACTCTGATGGGGTTTGTTAAACTCTGATTATTTTGTAGTTACTCATTTTTTGAAAGTTTGTTGCTTTTTCAGCCAACTAGTAGGGTCAGACCATGTTTTGGTGTGTTGCTCAGTTTGTTTTTAAGTTTGTGCTGTAAATGTTGACGATTTTTCTTTTTTAAGAGTCTTACAAATAGGCAAAACAAACAGAACAAAACAAAACCCTATCAACTACATTCTTACATTTTTTTAATGTTTATTTTTGTTAGAGAGAGGGAGAGCACAAGTGGGGGAGGGCAGAAAGAGAGGGAGACACAGAATCTGAAGCAGGCTCCAGGCTCTGAGCTGTCTGCACTGAGCCCCGATGCAGGGCTTGAACTCACAAACTGTGACATCATGACCTGAGCCAAAGTAGGATGCTCAACCGACTGAGCCACCCAGGCTCAACTACATTCTTAGATATCATATAGAAGTGCCTCATGAACAGGGCCAACTTCTAAGCACCTGTTTTTAACATGAAGCTGTGACTTTTTAACACCAGCTATAGTTAAATAATTAAACTATGTTCAGATTTGAGGTCTCAGTGAGCTGGATTCAGAATATAGAATTTCTTTAGAAACCCTGGTAAAGTGGACAAGTGGGGACGGAATCCAAGATTTCATGCTTGATTTATTGATTGTGTGCGTCAACAGTATGCTTTTAATTTGCAGAGTGACATAAACATACTGGGAATCTGTGCTCAGGTCAATTATGAGTCTACTTCGTATCACAGACATTGTATCCAATCCTCACTCTTTATGTTCCAGTCACTGTTTTATAGAAGGATATGGCAGACAAGAAATTAGAGCTAACAGTATGAGTGAATCAGTTACATAAAATGTTTATGAGATGCAGTGAATAACACAACCCTAGGGGGAAAAATCTTTCCTCCCCTCTTTTCTAGGGATTAAAGGTGAATGGACTGCTTGTCTCAGCTTGATACCTAGACAGGTCTACACAATGTGACTACACGTCGAGTGATAACCTATGGCAGTTTTGACTTACATCTTTCATACTCATGTGATCTGGTTCTAATGTAGAGATGTGCCCAAACAGTATGTCTGTATTTTTAGGTGGTGCTAACAAGGAGGCTAACTGCATTGTTTACACCAAAAGTTACTGATTAATACCATTTGCATTTGCATAGAGCTACACAATTGCCAACATACTTTGACATCTGACTCACCTTAGTGGAAGAATAGGATCCCTAGACTCATTTTGATTGGTACTCCAAGGATCAACACAATCCACTGATTCCTGACCAAGGGTAAAAGAAAACTAAGATGGATTCCAACAGCTACATCCTAGTCCTGTTTTTTGAGTGTCTGAAAATACACTCATTGCCTAAGATACATACACTGAAGTTTTGTGTATCTGTTAATAAGTCGTTTTTAAAACTTGGGCTTTCTGTGTCTTACCAGCAAAATGGAATTTGAAAGTAATTACCACAAGGAACAAAAGATCCTGATGTGTCTTTAGAATCTTGAAAGCAGAACATCATTGTCTCCATAAGAGATATGGTGTACTATGGATGAAACATTTTTTTAGGGACGATACCAAGAATTTGGCAATTTGGAGATGGTGGATTCTACCCCTGATGTTTTATTTTATTCCAAGCCATCCCACTCAGTGAACAGAATCAGTCAAACTGCTTGGTTGCTTAGGAACCAACCAGTAAATGAAAACAGAATCTCCCAAACTGATGTTCCGATGACTGCTAACTCTAGGAAAGATGACACTAGGTATTTCAACAAAAATTTGTGCAAGGTCAAGCAATTTGGGAGGATGCAAATAGATCCCCTTCCTGGAGATTTAAATGACATTCGTTCTGAAGTAAAGAAACCTGTTAAATTGTCTCTTAGTGTCTCTCAAACTTATTGGAATACACACACACATAAATGTATCTACTTATGTATAAGAATATACATTAATTATTAATTATATATTAATACATATTAATAACTTGAGGAACCGTGTTTGGGAATCTTGGAAAAAGTTTCATTTTTTGCTGATTGCTTTCACTTTGCATTATCATAGCATTTTATAAGATTTATGAATTTTACTAATTTATATAAATTTATATGATTTCTAAAAGGTTCAAGGTACAATAAAAAATACATATATATTTTTAATGTTCTTGGTTCAGCATATATGAACTCCTCCAGTACTCCTCCAAAGAAGAACCTTTAAGGTCTGAATTTATTGATTTAACTACAATCTGGAAATGTCGTCCTCTGCTATCTGGACCTATCTGCCTCAACTTGTTTCTCCTTTCCCTTCTTTCCTCCTTCTCCCTTGATTCTATCTTTTCTTCCTTCCTTCCTTCCTTCCTTCCTTCCTTCCTTCCTTCCTTCCCTCCTTCCTTCCTTCCTTTTTTTTCTTTCCTTCTTTCTTTCTTTCTTTCTTTCTTTCTTTCTTTCTTTCTTTCTTTCTTTCTTTCTTTCTTTCTTTCTTTCTTTCTCTTTCTTTCTTTCTTTCCATAGTTGAACTCAGCACCTCCAATCAACTGGATATAAGGGACATCTTTAGGCTACTTCATTCAAAAACAGTAGGATGCACATTTTTCTCAAGCTCACATGGAATATTCACCAAAATAAACCCCATTCTGGGCCATAAAATGCACCTTAAATGTAAAAGAATAGAAATCATACAATGTCTGCTCTCAGATCCTATCTTTTTTTTTTTTTTTTTTTTACTACATGATTACATTTTGGAATAGTATTCTTCCTTCCTCTTTGGTGAGATCTAAATTCTTTTAAAGCTACTAGTGCTGGGGTCCTAGTGTCCACCAGATCCTCACATGGCAAGTGACAGGCCCTAAAGCAGCCCAAGTCATTGTCAAGTTCAGATTCAGAGGCACAGCCATCCAGCCCCTCTGAAGGGCAGCTCTTTCATGGAGAAGTTGTCCTTGCTCATTATCCAGAGGAATACTGACTCATGGTGTTCCATGCTTTATGCCCTTGTTTTTGTCCCTTGGCCTGTGACTCAGTTCCTCCATGCTATCTCCACCTTTAGCTTCATTTTTCCCAGCTGTGACCAGTGGTCCTGGTTTCATCTCTGGCTTCCAAGTCAAGTTATTATTTTTTAAAAACTTTTCCACTTTTCTGCTTCACACTTATTGCTGATATGTCTTGAACACTTTGCACTCTGCCCTTAGCCATGACTCTGACTAATTGGAAATTGCTGATCAAGGCCTGTGGCTACCACCTGAGTGCTCTGACTCTTACAGTCTTGGTGCCACCATGACTTCATTTGTGCTGTCAGAACAGTGATATTTTCCTTTTCTGAGTTATTACTGCTCATGTTCCCTGTACTCCTTATTTACTTGCTATTTGTTAACAGTGCTTTCTCTGGTGAACAAGGCCTTTATAAGTGCAAAAAATTAAACCAGGTTTAGGAGAGTCCAAAAACTACATTGCATTAATTAACAATGCAGCGTAATTACATTACATTGTTAAGCTACATTGCAAGTCTGTCCTAGTTTCTGGTCGAGGTCTGCTTGGTCTCAAGGGGGCAGATTATAAAAGATCAGAAGATAAGAAGTAAATATTTACTCATTAGGAAGTAGGAAATGCTGGCATTACAAAGTGGTTATGTAAGCCAGGGGTTGGCAGGGGGAGAAGGGTGACAAGAGATCCAGAAATGCAAATAAGAAAGGACATGCTTTCCCTCACTCTCATTCTTTCGTTTCCTCTTTCTTTTTACTCTCAACAGAACATGTTTCTAATGAGTAAATATGGGAAAAATACACTTGGGGAGAGATAAAGTAGAAATGATCAAGTAAGGTCAAGAGGACTGTTTCTATTTCACTTCATGTGCTGGGTATGTTATGCGATGATAAGGAGAGACAGCTAAGACATGTTATTTATTAATGAGCTAATCCACAATAAGAATCGTCCCAGGAAGCCATGAGCACATTTGTGTTTCTTCACTCTAGGTGGTAAAGGAGATGGCTCTCTGCAGAGGAGGGAGACAGAAAGCTAAATGCTGAAATGTTGTGATTGCACTAAGCTCTGTCACCACCAAACCTTCCTCTTGATCATCTTTCACCCACCCTCCTCCTCCTCATCCTCTGGCAGAGAGACACCTTTGGCCTGCAGGGATGTATCCCACCTGGGCTCTCTCTGCATCATGCACAGAGCTTTTGAACAGAGGAAAAATCCTGGAAGCATTGATAATTACTGATGTCTCAAAGTTTAAGATAATAAAAAGAGAGCAGGGCCTCTGCTTCACAAAATACAAGAGGCGGGCATAGTTTACACGCCAGTCCGTAGTGAAAACAGACAAGAGCAAAAACGTATATCATCCTTCATATTAGAAGCAATTTTAACAAGAATGAAAACAGATAACGAAATCCTACTCGGTACATTTTATCCCTGAAATAGGTTTTCAATCTTTCTGTTTTCTACCACTTTCCAGACTTTTGTATGGTGGACAAAATGTGAGTCATAATGGACTACTGTATAACATTTCACTTCACAAAACATTTATATAAAATAATGGCTTTCAGACTTTGAGTGATGCCAGTGGGCCATAATGACCTGCCTCTCACCCTCCTGTGATCTCCTGTCCACATGTCACCCAGACCTTTCCAGAAGCAATAATAGTCCGGAGCTTTCTATTGGCCCAAATAGGTCCAAACATATCAACATGTGGAGAGAAACTTTGTCTTTCATTTGGGAGAATATGAAATTGGGTGGCTGGCAAACATATTTCCTACTGGAAGGGAGAAGCTGCCTACAGAAAGAAGCCTGTCAAAGACAGAGCTGGGAGATGGGTAGTGGGAGGCATTTGTTTTGTGTAGTTCTTCTTCCATCTAATGAATTATACCAATGGTATTCCCAGCTATATGAGCTATGAATTCCTCTTTTGAATTTGTGACAATTTCAATAGGACTTGCATTGCTTTAACAAAAAAGAGTCCTAATATAATGTATAATGATAAATTTAAGAAAATGTTGAGCTCAGTTCCATTGACCACATTTGTGCATGGGAGTGAAGGAAGAGATGTAGATCTTGACCTTAGAGCATGTCCCAACACATTTACATGGCATGAATTTGGGCATGTGCTCTCATTCAGGGTTGAACACCTCTGTAAACAGGACTTGAGACATATTCATCTTTATGTCCCAGGGTCTTATATCATTGGGCACAGGATGAATGCTCAGTTGAGGCTTAACGAGTAAATGAATTGAGGAATGAAAAGAGAGATATTCCTGCACGTACAGTCTGGTTTGATGACATTGGCTACATGAAAAGAGAAGATCTGAGGTACATTTTGCAATGAAGTTTACTGTCTCTTTGGTTAAAATCCAGAAATGAGTCATTTGTGGGGTGGATAGAGAGGCTGGCAATTTACTTTTGACTTTACACAATTCTCAACGTGAAGAATATGGCTTTAGTGGCAGTCAAGTGATTTTTATTTTGAAACTGAGTCTTAACTTTACCTAATATGGCCTTTATGAGAATTAAGGGAGGAATACATAGATCACTTATTGCCTGGTACTACCCCACCTTCTCCCCTTCTCTCAGTTTGCAGATGCCTTTGTCTGTTTCCGAATTCCCGATTTTGAAATGTGTGTGTGGGCGAGGCAAGGTGGCCGGCTGTGTTGAGGTCACGATGACCGCCATATTGTTACAGCCTATCTATTTTCCTCCATAAGGTGGAGGCCTCTGGTCCTAATAGCATCTGTGAGCCGAGGCCAACAAAACTTCTTTAGAATTGGGCCAACAGTTATAATGTACTTCCCTTTCTCTCCTCCTCTGACTTGTATAATGGGGACGCACTGAGCTCCCTTTGCTATCTGACTTCTGGTTAAACAAAGCCAATGGGAATTTCTAGTGACAGATCGAAAGATGGTAGAAGACAGAGGACAGAGAATGGTTCCCCGGCTGTCTCACTGCTGGGCTGCAGGATAGGGATGTTTTCTCACTTTGACTACCGGCTACCCATCTCTAAGCAAGCAGTCTCATTTACACCCGCCGCTGAAATCACAGCTTTCTGGGTTCTGGAAACTGTGTCTTTACTTCATTCTTCAGCTTTAGCTCCTCATTTTTCTTGCCTGGGGTGTTTCAGTGTTCTTTTTTGATTTTTCTTAACCATGTCCACCATTTGTAAATTGTCCCTTTATTTAACTTTTCTCAATTACTCTGTTGGAGTATATGATATATTTCCTGGAACTCTAACTGGTACAAAGCCTGTTAACTGCCAACACTTCTTACTTAGGTAAACTCATTTAATCTTCACATCAGTATCCTATAGTGGAACATATTTTTTAGATAAAAAAAACTTGAATGCAGAGAGTTTTATTAATTTGTGTAAAGGCACTTATCGAATAGATGAGAGAGCCCAAATTCAAAGACAAGTCTTTGGGGACTTAAACCACTATCCTCTGCTGTCTTTTCTTTGGGAGTTATAATGCTTCCATCATTTCAGGACAACTCAGGGGATTTGTATGATTCTGTCCAATATATCAGAGAAGATACAATTTAGTACAACTGTGTCTATTTATAAAAGTCTTACCAAGTATATACAGTTTATGTTGCTGAACACACCCCAAGTTGTCTTAAGTGTTCGCTTTATTATGACTTACAGCTATTTACTAGAGTCTTAAACCCATTTTTTTCCCTTCCTGTACTGGACTGATTGTTAGAAGAGATATAACTGACCTGTATTGAGTGTATTTATCCACAAATCCTTAGGAGCATTCATTTGTTATGTACATGTAATTCCACATTTTCTTTATTTCTAAAGACTTGAATCAACCTTGACCAAAAATTATTATTTTACTTGCATGTCTGAATAGCTAAATGCCCACAAAATTACAATCACATTTGTCAGTCTCAACTCTAAATTTGATAAAAATTTATTTTTCCAGTCCTCTATTTTCTTAGAAGCCTTCAGCCCACTTGGCACTGGTCAAGAATGAAATTTACATAGTTCCTTTGCCCTTTGTCTGATAAAGCCAAACATTATAACTTTAATGACTTCCCCTCAAATACCATTATTTTATTCCACATAACAGATACTTGAATTTATCCCCCATAATTTTCTTTCATTTCTTTCTGAAGTTGTTTTAGGTTAATCAGTCATGACTTTCTCTCATTTCCTTGTGGCCTTGAACTATCTAACCCATCAATGAGCATTTCCTTCACTGGATTCTCTGACAACAGTCACAAAGACACAATTTTCCACCTCCTCTGCCATGAGTTAAACAAATGCTAAATTCCTGAAAGGAAAAATTCAACTTTTTATTAGATTGTCTACCACCCAAGTAATTACTTAAATTGAGCAGTAAGTTGCTCTGTTAGTGGTCATGCCAGTCAGGAAGGTCCTGTGATATTTCCAGTCTTTGAACCCCCAAAGTTAATTTCTGTTCTTAGGTGACTAGCAAAGCAATGTGCAACTTCCAAATCAATCAAGACAAAGTTCTATGAGGAAGGCTTCCTTTTCATGGAAATAGAACTATTTCTCCTTCATGGGAAGGAGAAAATAGTTCTATTATTTTGTCGAGAGGCTGGAGGACAGCATAAAATGCCTCCAAAAGACAGGGTGATAGAAAGAAAAGAATAATTGATGTGGAACCAAAGGCCCAGGTTAGGTCCTAGAACCATCTCAAATTATGAAGTCAACTGTTTTTCATTAAATCTCTGTTCTTGCTTCTCTGAATGATACAGGTAATAATGAAAAAAAAAGGTGCCTTACTTTCTCCAGTTCATCAGTGAAAGGATTGAATGGATAGTCAGGCAATAGTTTTATAGAGAGAGTAAACCCTTTGCAAACTCCTTAGGCCTTGGGAACAACTCTTACAGACCAATCTTTTGGTAGCTATCTGACTGACCACATTTACTTTTGTAATGTAAGTGTAATTAGTTTTCCTGCGCTGATCTTTCTGTAAAATATTGTTGCATGTTTTTCCACTTTTATTACTGGAGAATTGCCATGCAGGTACCTGACTCTTCATATATATTTTCATTTATCTCTGCTGCTTTTGTCTAGCTTTTATTGCTTTTACTGAACCTTTAACTAAAAATATTTTTAAATACCTTTCTTTTTTATTATAAAATTAATAGACATGCACTATATAAAGTATCAGAAAAAGCAGAAAGCATAGATGAACACTGTTCAAAAAAATAAAAATAAAATGTAAGCCACAAAATGAGAGGCTCATATGTAATTTAAAATTCTTGCGGGAGTCACATTTATAACAAAGCAAAAGGAAATTGGTGAAATTAATTTAATACTGTATTTTATTTATTCCAATACATCAGTACATGATTAATTTGAGTATGAAATCAATATAAAAGTTATCAATGAGCTATCTTACATTCTTTTTTGTTTCTTTTATTATTATTTAAAAAAAATTTTTTTTTAACGTTTATTTATTTTTGAGACAGAGAGAGACAGAGCATGAACAGGGGAGGGGCAGAGAGAGAGGGAGACACAGAATCTGAAACAGGCTCCAGGCTCTGAGCTGTCAGCACAGAGCCCGACGCGGGGCTCGAACTCACGGACAGCGAGATTGTGACCTGAGCCGAAGTCGGCCGCTTAACCGACTGAGCCACCCAGGCGCCCCTCTTTTTTCATATTAAGTCTTTGAAATTTGGTGTACATTGTAGCATTCCTTTCATCTCCCTGGGAATAGCCATATTTCAAGAGTTTACTAGGCATATGTGGCCAGTGGCTACTACAGTGGATGGCATGGGTATCAAGGATGGACATTAAAAGTTATTTCTCCCACCAGTTAAAAAAAAAACAAAAAAAAAAACAAAAACCACTCTTAAAATGTTGGTTATATTTTTCTAGGCTTTTCTACATGGATATACACTTTTTTTTTAAGCAAAAAGAGTTCATTTATAAAACATGTTTTGAGTTCACATTTTCCATTTCCTCTATCAGTATGTTATGGACATCTCATTTTTGTTCAGTTCCCCAACTGATAAAGTGCTTTATCACTTTTTTTATTCTGGGAGGATTCATGGATAGTTTTATCCTTGTATGAAAGAGAATGCCATTTAGTTGCCTTTGCAGTCAAATCCTAGTTTGATTGGGCATAGATTATTGGATCACAAAGTTTACCCCTCCAAACTCTGTAGAAATTTTGCTCCAGTAAATTTTCAAGTTGTACTTTTTCAGAAGAGAAATATGTTAACCTGTTCTTTTTTTTTTCCATCTATTTCCTTCTCTTTACTTTGGAGAAACTTCAAATATTTTCCATCATAGTTATGTTTCCACTTTCATTAAATATTTTTAACATTTACTTGTTCTTCAGCTCAGGAAGATCCTCAACTATTATGTCTTTGATTATTGTATCTCCATTTCCATGGTATCTCCTTCTGCAATTGGTAACACATAGCTTTGAGCGGTCTGCTGTTTTTTAGATTGCTTATCTTTTCATTTTTTTCTTTTATCTCCGGGTCCTTTATTTCTGACTTCTTCTAAATTCTAGAAGAATCTTTTGAAACAGTCTTTAGCATCACTGAGTCTGTAGTATATAATTTTCTGGCACTTCCCTGGCATTTGAAAATTTGGTGATCTTAACATTAATTTTATGGCACATAAAAATGCTAAACTGATTCAGTTTATTTTTCTGTCTAATGGAATAAGTAAATGTGGCCTAACCAAATTTCTTAACTTCTTGTGGTTGTTAGGTAGTTACCTGACATTTAACAGGGATACCTAACTTCATACTTGGGAGAAAAATGGTTTTGTACCAACAGAATACTTTCTAAAAATTGTATCATCTCTGATAGTGTTTGCAAGTTTCCTTCTTGTGCAAAGATGTTAATTGTACCCAATGTTCATTATTCTTCCTTAGTAGCATAATCCTGATATATTATTCTAGGCAATGTGCTCATTTGTCAGGCCCCTCCTCCCCATATGTGAGGCTGTGTCACTAAGTTCTGGTCATTGAGATGTAAGCAAAAATTGAATCCAAGAAATTGGAGTGGCTTGGCTCATGTCTCCTTGTTTGGACTGGTTAGAAGTCATGACTCACTCAACATTTCTCCTAAAGACTTTGAAGAGCACAGGAATAAATACAAATCTTTGAATGATGCTCAATAAATGGTTGCTTATTTTATGACTGATCAGCTAATGCTGATGTGATGGGAAATAGAGAGAAAGGGAAAAACTAGTTAGATACAGTTTATTTATTATCTGGAAGCTCAATAGGGAATGAATGAAACATTAATGAATTTAAGCAAGTCTGAGTCTGTCAGGAGACAATTTTCCATGTGTCTCTCACATTTCTGCATATCTTGCAAAGACACTGATGGTAATCACTCCAGATGATCTTTCCAAAGATGTTGTAGAGAAAACAGCCTTGGAAGATAGAAATACTTTCTTTCTCTGGAGCAGTAGGCAGGTTTGCTTACAGTACACTCTACTAAAGACAATGTATTCCTCTGGGATATAGATTGGGCAGTTTGCCTGTAGCTCATTATAAAAAATTGAGGTTTCATAAGTAAGGAGTTGCTCATCTATGATGCGAACCTACTTTATTTGCAGAATCCACATGGGAAAGCACGAAGCTCATGCTGCTTTCTGTGTCATGAATAATAAAGTCTTTTCTCTTTGATCTAGGAGTCCAGTGTCTTCTAATTGTCTCCATGAAATTGGTCCAGGCTGACCTGATAGCCAACAAGTCAGGTCGCATCATTCTTGACAAGACTTTCTTAGTCTCACATGCTCCCATGAGGGCCTGTTAAGATTATGACTAGGGAGCCAGAGGAAGGGATGCACAGAGTCAGTCATGGGTTCTGTTCACATTCTTTTTTTTTTTTCCTGGGGTATTTTTTTTCTTTTTTAAAAATTTTCTTCTTTATTTTTTTAAATTTACATCCAAATTAGTTAGCATATAGTGCAACAATGATTTCAGGAGTAGATTCCTTAGTGCCCCTTACCCATTTAGCCCATCCCCCCCCTCCCACAACCCCTCCAGTAACCCTCAGTTTGTTCTCGATATTTATGAGTCTCTTCTGTTTTGTCCTCCTCCCTGTTTTTATATTATTTTTGTTCCCTTCCCTTATGTTCATCTGTTTTGTCTCTCAAAGTCCTCATATGAGTGAAGTCAAATGATTTTTGTCTTTCTCTGACTGACTAATTTCACTTAGCATAATACCCTCCAGCTCCACCCACGTAGCTGCAAGTGGCAAGATTTCATTCTTTTTGATTGCCGAGTAATACTCCATTGTATATATGTGTGTGTGTGTGTGTGTGTGTGTGTGTATATATATATATATATATATATATACCACATCTTCTTTATCCATTCATTCATCGATGGACATTTGGGCTCTTTCCATACTTTGGCTATTGTTGATAGTGCTGCTATAAATATGGGGGTGCATATGTCCCTTTGAAACAGCACACCCGTATCCCATGGATAAATGGAGTTTAGTAGTGCAATTGCTGGGTCGTAGGGTAGTTCTATTTTTAGTTTTTTGAGAAACCTCCATACTCTTTTCCAGAGTGGCTGCACCAGCTTGCATTCCCACCAACAATGCAAAAGAAATCCTCTTTCTCCACATCCTCACCAACATCTGTTGTTGCCTGAGTTGTTAACGTTAGCCATTCTGATGGGTGTAAGGTGGTATCTTACCGTGGTTTTGATTTGTATTTCCCTGATGATGAGTGATGGTGAGCATTTTTTCATGTCTTGGTTGGCCATCTGGATGTCTTCTTTGGAGAAGTGTCTATTCATGTCTTTTGCCCATTTCTTCACTGGATTTTTGTTTTTTGGGTGTTGAGTTTGGTAAGTTCTTTATAGATTTTGGATACCAACCCGTTATCTGATATGTCATTTGCAAATATCTTTTCCCATTCTGTCGGTTGCCTTTTAGTTTTGCTGACTGTTTCCTTCACTGTGCAGAAGCTTTTTATTTTGATGAGGTCCCAAGAGTTCATTTTTGCTTTTGTTTCCCTTGCCATCAGAGACGTGTTGAGTAAGACGTTGCTGCGGGCAAGATCAAAGAAGTTTTTGCCTGCTTTCTCCTCGAGGATTTTTATGGCTTCCTGTTTTACCTTTAGGTCTTTCATCCATTTTGAGTTTATTTTTGTGTATGGTGTAAGAAAGTGGTCCAGGTTCATTCTTCTGCATGTCGCTGTCCAGTTTTCCCAGCACCACTTGCTAAAGAGACTGTCTTTACTCCATTGGATATTCTTTCCTGCTTTGTCAAAGATTAGTTGGCCATACGTTTGTGGGTCCATTTCTGGGTTCTGTCTTCTGTTCCATTGATCTGAGTGTCTGTTCTTGTGCCAGTACCATAGTGTCTTGATGGTTACAGCTTTGTAGTATTGCTTAAAGTCTGGGATTGTGATGTCTCCTGCTTTGGTTTTCTTTTTCAAGATTGCTTTGGCTATTCGGGGTCTTTTCTGGTTCCATGCAAATTTTAGGATTTTTGTTCTAGCTCTGTGAAGAATGCTGGTGTCATTTTGACAGGGATTGCATTGAATATGTAGATTGCTTTGGGTAGTATCGACATTTTAACAATATTTGTTCTTCCCATCCAGGAGCATGGAATCTTTTCCCATTTTTTGTGGCTTCTTCAGTTTCTTTCATAAGCTTTCTATAGTTTTCAGCATATAGATTTTTCACCTCTTTGATTAGATTTATTCCTAGGTATTTTATGGTTTTGTGCAACTGTAAATGGGATCGATTCCTTGATTTTTCTGTCACTTCATTGTTGGTGAATAGGAATGCAACCGATTTCTGTGTGTTGATTTTATATCCTACAAATTTGTTGAATTCATGAATCAATTCTAGCAGTTTTTTGGTGTAATCTTTAGGGTTTTCCATATAGAGTATCATGTCATCTGCGAAGAGTGAAAGTTTGATCTCCTCCTGGCCGATTTGGATGCCTTTTATTTCTTTGTGTGGTCTGATTGCAGAGGCTAAGACTTCCAATACTATGTTGAATAACAGTGGCAAGAGTGGACATCCCTGTCTTGTTCCTGACCTTAGGGGGAAAGCTGTCAGTTTTTCCTCGTTGAGGATGATATTAACATTGGGTCATTCATATATGGCTTTTATGATCTCAAGGTATGCTCCTTCTATCCCTACTTTCTTGAGGGTTTTTATCAAGAAAGGATGCTGTATTTTGTCAAATGCTTTCTCTGCAACTTTTGAGAGGATCATATGGTTCTTGTACTTTCTTTTATTGATGTGATGAATCATGTTAATTGTTTTGCAGATATTAAACCAGCCATGCATCCCAGGTATAAATCCCACTTGGTCGTGGTGAATAATTTTTTTAATGTATTGTTGGAGCCAGTTGGTTAATATCTTCTTGAGGATTTTTGCGTCCATGTTCATCAGGGAAATTGGTCTATAGTTCTCCTTTTTAGTGGGCTCTCCATCTGGTTTTGGAATCAAGGTAATCCTGGCTTCATAGAAAGAGTTTGGAAGTTTTCATTCCATTTCTATTTTTTGGAACACCTTCAGGTGTTAACTCTTTCTTAAATGTTTGGTAGAATTCCCCTAGAAAGCCATCTGGCCCTGGACTCTTGTTTTTTGGCAGATTCTTGATTACTAATTCTATTTCCTTACTGGTTATGGGTCTGTTCAAATTTTCTATTTATTCCTGTTTCAGTTTTGGTAGTGTATATGTTTCTAGGAATTTGTCCATTTCTTCCAGATTGCCCATTTTATTGGCATATAATTGCTCATAATAATTCTCTTATTATTGTTTTTATTTCTGCTGTGTTGGTTGTGATCTCTCCTCTTTCATTCTTGATTTTATTTATTTGGGTCCTTTCCTTTTTCTTTTTGATCAAACTGGCTAGTAGTTTATCAATTTTGTTAATTCTTTCAAAGAACCAGCTTCTGGTTTCATTGATCTGTTCTACTATTTTTTTTTTTTTGTTTCAATAGCATTAATTTCTGCTCTAATCTTTATTATTTCCTGATTTCTGCTGATTTTTGGTTTTATTTGCTGTTCTTTTTCCAGCTCCTTAAGGCATAAGGTTAGGTTGTGTATCTGCGATATTTCTTCCTTCTTCAGGAAGGCCTGGATCGCTATATACTTTCCTCTTATGACCGCCTTTGCTGTGTCCCAGAGATTTTGGGTTGTGATGTTACCATTTTCATTAACTTCTATATACTTTTTAATTTCCTCTGTAACTTTTTGGTTAGCCCATTCATTCTTTAGTAGGATGTTCTTCAGTCTCCAAGTATTTGTTACCTTTCCAAATTTTTTCTTGTGGTTGATTTTGAGTTTCATAGCATTGTGGTCTGAAAATATGCACGGTCTGATCTCAATCTTTTTGTACTCACTTAGGGCTGATTTGTGTCCCAGTATATGGTCTATTCTGGAGAACGTTCCATGTGCACTGGAGAAGAATGTATATTTTGCTGCTTTAGGATGAAATGTTCTGAATATATCTGTTAAGTCCATCTGGTCCAGTGTGTCATTAAAAGCCATTGTTTCCTTATTGATTTTTTGATTAGATGATCTGTCCATTGCTGTGAGTGGGATGTTGAAGTCTCCTACTATTATGGTATTAACTATTGATGAGTTTCTTTATGGTTATGATTAATTGATTTATATATTTGGGTGCTCTCACATTTGGCGCATAAATGTTTACAATTGTTAGGTCTTCTTGGTGGATAGACCCCTTGATTATGATATAATGCCCTTCTGCATCTCTTGATACAGTCTTTATTTTAAAGTCTGGATTGTCTGATATAAGTATGGCTACTCTGGCTTTCTTTTGTTGACCATTAGCATGATAGATGGTTCTCCATCCCCTTATTTTCAATCTGAAGGTGTCTTTAGGTCTAAAGTGGGTCTCTTGTAAACAGCATATAGATGGATCTTGTTTTCTTATCCATTCTGTTACTCTATGTCTTTTTATTGGAGCATTGAGTCCATTGATGTTTAGAACGAGTACTGAAAGATATGAATTTATTGCCATTATGATGCTTGTAGAGTTGGAGTTTCTGGTGGTGTTCTCTGGTCCTTTCTAATCTTTGTTGCTTTTGGTATTTATTTATTTATTTCTCTCTCTATATATATATTTTTCATCTTTTATCCCCTCACAGAGTCCCCCTTAAAATTTCTTGCAGCGCTGGTTTAGTGGTCACAAACCCCTTTAATTTTTTGTTTGTCTGGGAAACTTTTTATCTTTCTATTTTGAATGACAGCCTTGATGGATAAAGAATTCTTGGCTGCATACTTTTCTGATTCAGTACACTGAATATATCCTGCCATTCCTTTCTGGCCTGCCAAGTTTCTGTGGATAGGTCTGCTGCAAACCCGAGGGTTCTGTTCACATTCTAAGACCGGCAACCACTATCCTGAGTGAACACAAGGTTTTGTGATAACTCAGTGATCCATCCTCAAAGCTAATACTGTTCAATAGGATGGTGGCAGCTGCATTGTGTTGAACAGCTCCAGCCATGGATATAGTTCTTGCTAGAAGCAAAGTTTATCTTTAGACTCTTCCCACATTTCTATTTAGCAACTTTTCTGAGACTTACAATCTTAGCTCCCCATTGGGCTCTTGAGAATTATTGCACCGCATCAGTAAAAATCCATTGATGGCATGGCCCATGAATTCTAGAACATCCATTCAACAAATACGTATTTGGTAAGTGGATAGTCCCTTCTTCCCTGAAATTCCACATTGTCCTCCCACCTTCATCCCCCCCACCAAAAAAAAGAAGCCCTTAAAAATTCTTGGCTTTATATCCCAGAATCTTATATTCTTTCTTTGTCAAAAAACAGATCACCTCTAAAGAATTAGAACAGAATGATCAAGCCTTATGACAGTCATGAGAATCTCAGCATTAGAGGCTCAAAGTTTGACAGCCAACAAAACAGTTATGAAAATGTGAATACATGACCTTCTCCTCTAGGGCCCTCTCCATGGAGGAGGGCAATCAAAGGACATAGTTGCATAGCCTGAGAACAATTTTAAATGTCTTCGCCTTATAAATATCTACACAAAAGGAGGCTGGACCAAGGACTTATTTTCCCAGGACCTCTTGATCATGGATACATTGTTGTCATGATTCGAGTTCTTCCTGCTGTTCCCATCAGCACCATTTTCAATTTGCTGGATTGGGCTTCTTTCAGTGGTAGTACTATAACTTCTGTTTTTACTACAAGCCTTAAATTAATGAAGGCTTATTTACTTATGGAGTATTACTTCTTACACATCATTTCAGAAGAAACCTAGCATGGATTTTCCAGGGGCTAGATGGGAGGACATTTGTGCTATTTAGTGTTGCACTTAAAAGCAGGGGTGAATACACTATGGCCATTGGGCCAGATTCAGCTCACTGACTGTTTTGTATGTCCCACAAACAAGGAATGTTTTTTACCTTATTAAGCAACTTTATTAAGCAAAATATTAACCTTCCCCAAAGGAATTCTGTTTTTCTCATTAGTAGATCTATATTACAAAAAAATTATACTCAACTATTATATTTCAAATGTCATCAATAAATATATTGTGGAAATATGTTTTCTTTCTTATTGTAGAAGTATCTATGTAATATTTCTTGGCCCTTGAAGCTAAAAATATTTACTATCTGGCCCTTTACAGAAAAATTTTGCACGCTCAGTTCAGATACAGAGCCAAGGTGGAAATGGAATCTCGCCATGTTGATTGTCTTCTACCTGGAAGTGAGCTTACCACCTTCCACATATTCTTGCTCTAAACCAAGAGACTGGAAACAGCTAAAGGTTCTTTTTGGATGTAAACAGAATATACAGATGGGAAATTTTACTCTGCGTCTTCAAACAAAAATTTTCATCTAAAAACAGTTCCCTCATTGGCCCTTGCCACCATGGTTTCAAATGAAAGTTCTTGAAGGACTTCAGTTCTCCTACCTGTACAACGGCCATGGTGATTAATAGGCCAGGTGTTAAGGATCCTCAAAGAGAGCAGGAATATATGAATTAGCTAATCTGTGTCCTAAGAAAGGATAGAACTGAAATAACATAATCCAGTATTTTGGGCCATGATACCACTATTTTAAAAATATTATCATTTAAATATGAAAATATTGTGACATATCATTTTTTTTCCTCCACAATAATTCTTCAGGTGACATAGTGGTATACAGAAGCACTCATAAACACTGGGTAAAAGAAGGTGAGTTTGGCACGTTTTTATTAAAACTACTTTAGTGTTTATTTAAACAGTTTTAAAAAGCCCAAAAAATGGAGTTTGGAAGATGTGGACTTGTATATGTTATTTTTTCCAGGAAGTTAAATAAGTTGCAAAGACTAAAAATAGCAGCTGTTTTTAAAAGAATAGCTTTTAACAGTTTGTCCTAAATTTGCTGGCACTAAGAATCATGATATGGTTTCATCCTGCTATGGTTGCTTTGAGAGGACAAATGAAGCCCAATTTGCATCAGGAGAAAGATTTTTGAAGGCAACGAAGACTCTTGTTTAACCTGCTTATCTGTCTGTTAACTGTTGTGATTTACCACACCTGGTCTTTTGTTGGTACTTGGAAATCACTCCTCCTCAAGGCAGGCATGAACTCCAATTAGTCTTTCTTTCTTTTCACCTACATTTGGTACTGTTAGAACTGGCTGGTACTGTTTGCGGGAATACTCTTGCTACATCTACGTTTTTTTTTTCCTCCTGGCAAATTGGCTTTTAGCATGAGTTATAGTCACTCAGTTCTAAAGAAAAGAGAATTTTTGGGGCACCTGGGTGGCTCAGTCGGTTGAGCGTCCGACTTCAGCTCAGGTCACGATCTCGCGGTCCGTGAGTTCGAGCCCCGCATCAGGCTCTGGGCTGATGGCTCAGAGCCTGGAGCCTGCTTCTGATTCTGTGTCTCCCTCTCTCTCTGCCCCTCCCCCGTTCGTGCTCTGTCTCTCTCTGTCTCAAAAATTAAACGTTAAAAAAAAAAGAAAAGAGAATTTTTTCCCATCCTGCAAGCCCCCCAAAGACCTAACAGATTAATACTAAAAAAGTATTAACTATAAATTATCTGAATAGTAACACATAAGACTACCCACAAACTATGAACAAAGCTTGATGAAAAGAGGAAGATGGAATTCTTCTCATTTTCTTGTTATTATTCTATACTCTATTTGTTTCGTATTGCTGTGTAACAAATTATCACAACACCATGAATTTATTATCTTGTAATTTCTGTGGGTCAGGAATCTGGGCATGGCTTGGGTGGAATCTTTGCTTAGGACTTCATCAAAGTGTTGGCTGGGGTTGGGGTCCTCATCAAACTCATTGGTTGTTGACAGAATTCACTTTCTTGTGGCTGTAAGTACTGAGTTTACTATTTTCCCTCTAGATGTTGGTCAGAAACTACTCTCAAAGCCTCAAAGCCTTCTGACATTCTTGTAGTTCCTAGACACATGCCCTTCCATTCCAGACCAGTACCAATGCACCAAATCTTTGTCATGCTTCAAATCTCTAACTTTTCCTTCTGTAATAAGTTGGAGAAAACTCTGCTTTCAAACGGATCATGTGATTAAGTCAGGCCATCTGGATAATCCCTTATCTGAAAGTTCAATGATTTGTGCCCTTAATTACATGTGAAAAATCCCCTCATAGCAGCATGCAGATTAGAGTTTGATGGAATAACTGGGAGGTTGTGAGTGGACATCAGGGACTAAATTGAGGGGGGATTATCTTGGGATTCTGCCAACCACATGTACTACACAGACGCGTGTACATGTATAGTTGTATAATTAAGTGATATTTAGAGAGAATAAAGAAATTGAGAGACTCTGAAGTTAAAATAAGAGGGAACCCTTCCCCCAGAGTTTCTTCTGTAGTTCTTGGTTTAGTAAGTGTGGGTAAACTTTTAGTAATAAAGTCTTTGGAAACATTCCTGAGTTTGAGGAGAATGTTTCCCTCTAAGAATGTCAGGCTAAGAAGGAAAGTGCCATGTGTGACTCCGATTATGGACATTTTGTGGTTTCAAGTAATTGAGACTTCCAGCCATTTTCTCCAGTCTTGATAGGGTTCCTCTTCTCAATGCTTAAAACAGCGCAGGCAACTCTTGGAACAAGAGGGATTTTCTTCCTACAACAGTTTGGCTGTCAATAATGATTTCAACAAATGGCATGTTTTTCTGCTTCTGTACACACATTATGAAGGGAATGAAGTTGTAGGTATTCAGTGTTGGCGAGGGAGGCTCAGGGACCACCAACTCAGGGTCCTTGCCATGCCCTGTGTATGTGTCTGAGCTTTTTTCTCACTTTGAGATCACTGTCCCATTCATATACTTGGGTCTCTTCTCTAACATCTCTTCCAAAGACATGCCTTCCTCTTCCCCTCTATTTCATAATCATTAATACTTTGCCATTTGTGTTTTCTTGCTTTGTCACCCATTGAAATGTAGGCTTCCTGAGAGCAGGAACTAACTCTCCTGGTGCCTTCTATCTCCTGAGGAGGGAATTGGGTGTGGTAAGAACACTGCCCCTCTTCAAATTCTCAGTGATGATTTCTTAGGACCACGTCTCTCAGACTCCCTGTCATAGTCAATTCTGCTTTAACCTGCACTCAGTCCAGATGATGTGAAGCCCATTACTTTCTAAACCCACCAATAAGTACACTGAAGAAATCCAGCTTGTGTGGGCAGAAACACGATTTAAAGGGACCTCTGCAGGGGTGCCTGGGTGGCACAGTCAGTTAAGCCTCCGACTTCTGTTCAAGTCATGATCTTGCGGTTCGAGGGTTCAAGTCCTGCGTCGTTCTCTATGAGGACAGCTCAGAGCCTGGAGCCTGCTTCGGATTCTGTGTTTCCCTCTCTCTGCCCCTCCCCTGGTCACGGTCTGTGTCTCTCTGTCTCTCAATGATAAAGAAATGTTAAAAAAAAGTTCAAAAGTAAATAAATATTTAAAAAAATGAAAAAAAAATAAAGAGAGCTCTGCTTATTCCTCCATCATTAAAATGACTATGATCTGGGGCACCTGGGTGGCTTAGTTGGTTAAGTGTCTGACTTTGGCTCAGGCCATGATCTTGAGGTTCGTGAGTTTGAGCCCTGCATCCGGCTCTCTGCTGTCAGTACAGAGCCAGTTTTCGATCCTCTGTCCCCCTGTCTCTCTGCCCCTCCCCCACTTGTGCTCTCTCTCTGTCTCTCTCTAAATAAATAAATAAATGAATAAATAATGACTATGATCTCCTTGATGTTTCTATGTGGTGATGCAAATATCAGGAGAGCGTAACATTCAAGATGTATGGGAATTTTTTTTTTTTTTTTTACCGGGCATGCACCTACTGTTTTATTTATTTATTTATTTATTTGTTGAGAATCAATTTGAATGAAAAGTTGGAAATTACAGAAACCATCTGGTTGTCCTGTGCTGAAAGGGAAGAGTGCATTCCTGAGGGAGGAAGAAGTAAGGCTTTGAGATGAACATTTTTTTATTTTGCTTTACAGACTTGCTGAGGACTCAGGGGTCAAATTTTTGTCAAGTTATCACTGGGAACAAAGGTTTTCTTTTTAGTATTTAGTACATTAGTTGACACCCTTGCCTCCATAAGCATTGTGGATTTTAATGTGTGTGTATGTGTGTGTGTGTGCGCGCGCGCGTGCGTGTGCGTGCGTGTGTGCGCGCGCGCGCACGCTCTCTCTTTGTAAATTTCGTGCACGGGGTACAGAAAACACACAGAGCTTAGGAGACAACTCTTGGCTGGCAAAGGGGATATTATGCTTCCTTTTACACCACAGCTTTTGGAGCTTTTGGTAAACTATGAATCCAAGAGGAAGTAGATTTGGAAAGTAGTGATGGGAACTGCAGCTGCCAATGATAACCATTAAAACAAACAAACAAACAAACAAACAAACAAACAAACAACTATGTATATGGACCTTTCGGTCACTCCCTCTCCTCACGCAGATCCTGTTTGCTCAGGGCCCCCATGACAGTACACACACTGGCACTTAAGAGTATTTTACAAAATGCTCCCCCCTTATACCCTTGTCCAGTCTCATAAGAATTGAGACCGTGAAAATTTTTGAAAAATGGTAAATTGATAAGGGTAGCTAATGTGTTACTTGCCCAGTCAAATTGGTGGTTTACATTGATAAGATTAACTCGAAAATTACTAAGTCCCTATTTCAGTGTGTTCTGCGTAAAAATGGCGATAGCACAATTAAAACAAATTCCCACGTAGTTAGTAAAATAGGCCTTCATCAATTATTTATGAAATTTTTGGCAGATTAAGTGTCTTAATCCTTTTGGGCTGCTGCAACAAAACACCCTAGACTGAGTGGCTTATAAATAACAGAAATTTATTTCTATTAGTTCTGGTGGCTGGAAGTCCAAATCTGGGTACCGGGTATGGCAGGGTGAGGGCCCTTTTCTAGGCACAGACTTGTTGTTGTATCCCCACGTGGTGAGAAGAGGTCTGTGGGGTCTCTTTTATAAGGGCACTAATCCCATTCATGAGGGTTCCACCCTTATGATCTCCCAGAGGCCCCACCTATTAATATCCCCACCTTTGGGAAGGTTATGATTTCAGTGGATGAATTTTGAGGGAATGCAAACATGGAGACCATGGCAGTATGCAACAGGTTCTGATATTAGGAAACCTGTTATACATCAATACCCCATCCACCTCTTCTTAAACAGCAACACAGGACTATATTAAATACGTGATCTGTGTTCTGATTTTGACAATAAAAGTTTTGAATGAAAAGATGCATATTACCAGAATAAGTCATATAAAGAAAAAATATAGATTGAGTTTCCCACTCGAATTTCTTCATTTAAAAAACAAAACAAAAAACAAACAAAAAAAGACTATGTAAAAGCTATAAGCCCTTTCTATAGGTGGAGCCTTTTGGGTTGATGCACATAGATTTTGAAAGTGTTATTCTGATAAACGAGGCTTTGGGGGAGCTTCAGACTCTTCTTTAGGCAGTTTAAACTGAAATCTTAAGCTGGGCTTAAAGAGGACCCCTTTAACCTGTCCAAGTCCTGAACCTATTGACAAGACGAAAGATTCAAAAGATTCACACCAGATTATCACCAACTTTAAAAAACCTACTAAATCTGTTTCTGGAGAATGTGACAGCAGGACTAGAAGACCCCAAGCTTCCTCAACCGAGAGGGGGTGGGTCCCTCAAATCGGAGCACAAAGGCCCAGTGAGATCTGCTGCTTGCAGACCTCACATTTCCAAGATACAGGGACCTGCAGGAGGCTGGGAAACGTGTGTCCAGTTTCACTGGACTGCACTTAGCACTCAGCACTCAGATTAAGCCTGTGGTTCCCTGAGGCCAGGAGGAGAGCATGGCAGGGATGCCCTGGCTGACATGGTCATGAATGGTGCTCCCTTCACCTGGAAGAAGTGGAGAAGCACCCACTTTTTCATGGTGTGTATGTGTGTGTGTGTGTGTGTATATATATATATATATATATATATATATATATATATATATATAAATGTTTATTCATTTTTGAAAGACAGAGAGAGACAGAGCACAGGCAGGGGTGGGGCAGAGAGAGAGGGGGACACAGAATCTGAAGCAGGGTTCAGGCTCTGAGCTGTCAGCACAGAGCCCGTTGTGGGGCTCGAACCCACGAACTGTGAGATCATGACATGAGCCAAAGTCGGACGCTTAACTGACTGAGCCACCCAGGAGCCCCCATGGTATATGTTTAATTAAATTGGCTCACAAATTATATCATGATACATAAAATAAGATGAGTTGTCTTCATACTTTGTGTTTGGCCATGTGGAATTTCTCCGTGTTCTGATTGCAATGATGAACTGAGGAAATCTGAAATTACATTTCCCAAAGTTTCTTTTTTTGCAACTGGACTCAGCTACAGCAGATGAAGCATATTTTGCCAAGTCTCTACCCTGAACGTGATGTCTGGAGGGGGTAACATCATTATGACTGTTGTTCTCCAAAACTTCAGGCACATATTTATGAAAACTAAAATGGTGTTTTTACAGAAAACTTCCAGATGGAAACTTAAAGCCCAAATATACCGATACGTTTATATATGCAGATACGTGGTATTTTGTGAACCAAATTTTCAAATATTTCCCAGATTTTTCCAGTTTTTGTCTCTGGGTGTATCATGAATAGACAATTATTTCTATCATATGCCTGAAAAGGACACTTATTTTTTAAATTTTTTTTACACTTACTTATTTTTGAGAGACAGAGTGAGACAAAGTGAGAGTGGGGGAGGGGCAGAGAGAGAGGGAGACACAGAATCTGAAGCAGGCTCCAGGCTCTGAGCTGTCAGCACAAAGCCTGACACGGGGCTTGAACCAACAGACCATGAGATCATGACCTGAGCTGAAGTCGGAAGCTCAACCGACTGAGCCACCCAGGCACCCCAAGGATACTTATTTTGACAATAAAATGTTCATCTTCATTGATATTCTATGTGCATTTTATCATGATTTAGTAAATTTAATATTTTTGTTTATGAAACAGTTTTAGATTTTTAAAAAGCAAATATATAAGGAATTGCACAATGTGAATAACATGTAAGGCTCCTTCCCTCTACGGATTCTCTGATTATACATTGAGAAGCCAGGAGATTTGAGAGTAGAACTGAATGGTTTGTAAGGACCAAAGGTTCATCACTGGATTAATTTGCAACATGTGAAGATGGTTTTGTTAGTTTAAAAAGTGATTTTTAAAGATGAAACATTAATATGTAGCCATGTAAGTTTGTTAAGAATCGCCCTACTGAGTTTCTATTGAATAAATGATTCTAGGATCAGTGTTTTAGCTTAAACATGTTTCAGCCATCTCTGTAATAAACTTTTATGAATTGACCTTTCTAGATACATTTTCTTTCCTGGGTGCCTAGGGTATGTAAGAAAAACCAAAAGACTATGCATGAAAACACTTGCAGACTGCTTTTTAAAATTAAGTACTTGTGTTTAATTTCTTTTATCCTTTGCCACTACCCTCATAGCTTTCATTATTTAACAGACCCCGAAAAAATATTACTTATATGAATCAGCAGTAACTTTTTTTTTCTCTTGCCATAGCTTTAAGCAATACATATTTAATAAAAAACAGAGGCTAATTCTTTTTCAGACTTGTGTTGTGGTCTTTTGACTTCCTGAAGAAGCATGAATAGAACCACTAAGCCACATCATAAAATACTTTATTTGCTTTGAGGTATCAGTTATTATTGTTATGAGTGAAATACACTCAGAAAAATGGACCTGTTAAAAGGCAACTTTATCTCGTGTTCCTTAACTGAGTGTGAATTTCTAGTTGTCCTATAGAACACAAAACAGTTGTCCTATAGAACACAAAACTTGTTGAGAGTGAGCTTTATGTGTTTAATGGCAAAAACGAGACCTATAAGTTAAGCTGCAGAGTAGAAACATCACGTAATTGGAAATCTGGGAGTACTGGTCAAGGGTGATCTTCATGCCCTTGGTTTGCCTCTATTTTTTTTTTTTTAATTATTCTTATTAAGTTTTTACTTTTAATTTCTGTATAGTTAACATATGGTGTTATATTAGTTTCAGATGTACAATATAGTGCTGATTTGCCTCTGAAAACAACGTAGCAGGGGACTTTGGTTCATGAGAATATATAATCTAACGGTATCCAATTTCAGTTTGTAAACAAGGTAATGGACGGTGCCTATCCTTGTTTATATCTGTGCCGCATATACTCACAGCTTCTGCCCTTCCTTCCTTTGGTTGAAGACGTTGGAAACCTATTAACTATATTTCTCAGACCTCTTTGCCTCTGGGGTTTAGAAGGAATAAGGACCACCAATCTGCCTCACTCACATAAGATTTGGAAGTGGATGGAAGAGAGGAGCCAGGCTATCGCTGCAGGCCAGCAAGGTCAGAGAAACAGGACGCCTTTTTTCAGTTTTGTACTAGGCATTCTGCGGTTCTCAGGGTGTCAAGAAGCAGAGACAGACGTGGTGGCATCTGGATGTGGCCTTCAGTTTCAGAACTGTGGCTGCCGATTATCCATTCTCTAGCCGCCTGGATGTGGAGAGGTCACTGGAGCAGGTCATCTGCGCTTCTTCCTTCCAGCAGAGCTCCACGGGCAGCACTAGTGGGTCAACTGTAATTATTCCCAAGGTCATTCCAGTTTTGGTTGTTCCCAAGGTCATTCTAGGCCAAGACTAGAAGCTGTTCTTTCAGATTTTCAAATGATTTTGTAAGCACCAAATTCCCTATTTTAAATCTGTTGCTGCCTAAAACCCTTAGAACAGTTTCTCTGTCCTTCCCTGAATTCCTCCTAAGACATTAGGCAAGCAAATAAAGATGTGAATATTTGGAGTACAAACTTCTGTTTCACTTTTAACAGTGATCAGTATTAACGCTTTGAAGTTATACGTCCACTTCCACCCTCATCAAATAATGAAAGACCCAATGTGACCAAATCCCAGTTTACAATCAGATAAGTGAGAAAGTAAATTTTCATAGTAAAATGTATTTTTTTAAATTTCATAATTGTCTGAAGTGTTAAGAAAAATAAGGGTCAGTTTATATTTGACTAAGATATAAATCATGGATGTCCTTAAAATAGTCTTAAAAAGTACATATAAAATTTCAAAGCCCCGATATATTGTGGTAAGGGAAGAGTGCAGCTGTACTTTAAAAGTAAAGAATAGTATTCAGTGAATTTAATAATAATAATCGTGTGGGGTGTGTGTGTGTGTGTGTGTGTGTGTGTGTGTGTGTGTGTGTGTTTCCCTGTCTGGGTAGACAAAAGGCTTATGGAGTCTGGGTGAGCAGACAGTTCTATAGACATAAATTCTCTATGGAAAACTCCTTGGATCCCGTTCAAGGCAAGTGTTGTCTGAGCTCGGTTAAAATGATGGCTCAAAGTGATAGCCAGCCATGAAGAAAAGCTCTGGCTTGCATACCAAGAACCCAGACTCACTCAGGGAAGGTCTCATGAGGATCACTGGACCTAACACAAAGTGAATAAAGTGAATATTCTCTGTCTCCTGGTTTGGTTTCCATGGGAATTTGTGTTTATGGGGGAAGCATGAGATTGTTTCTTCCTAGCCAAGATGTCTGAAGTGTTCAATCAGTTTGGCCATTCACAGAGTTCGGCTGACTGAACGTTTTGTCTTTGTGGCTGGTGCAAAGTGCTGATAGGACCAGCCAGGTGAATAGCATCCTCAAATCTCAGAGTGTGTGTACTTTCTGCAGGCTGTTGGTGGCTAAATGTGGCTTAGGGTTGGCTCATAGGAAGAAACGGTATGAGCAATTGAACTGAGTGAACTAGATGGGCCATGGGTGAATTTGAATACTTCTTATTCCAAACTCCTTGTGGTTATTTAATGATCAGCTCATAATCATATTTTCCCTCTGAGGATGCAAGCAGATGATTCCTCAGATAGGTATGGTGTCTTCATCATGTTTATGCTGCTATCATAGAAGTGAAGGAAGGACATAAAATAGTAAGATATCCTTTTTCAAAGAAGGGGTCTCTAATGCATTTCTGGAGCTTGTCCAATCAGTTCAGTCTAATGGAAAAGTATTTGTTGTACCCTGAGTCTGTGTAACTGATGGTGCCTTGCAGTGGGCATAAACACAGGCATAACACGTGATCTCTCCTCAAGGCTTCGAGTGGTGGTTCTTGGTAGTGGCTGTGTGGTAGAATCACGTAGGTGGCTTTAAAAAATACTCCTGCCTGGACTCCCCTGCAGACCACTTAAATTAAAGTATCTGTGGACTTGGACTTAAGTGCCAGTGTGGTTTTAAAGTTCTCCAAGTACTGGGGCATCTGGGTGGCTCAGTCAGTTAAGCATCCAGCTTCAGCTCAGGTCATGATCTCGCGGTTTGTGAGTTTGAGCCCCACGTCAGGCTCTGTGCTGACCGCTCGGAGCGTGGAGTCTGCTTCGGAGTCTGTGTCTCCCTCTCTCTCTGCCCCTCCCCCCTTCACACTCTGTCTCTCTCTCTCTCCCTCAAAATAAATAAACATTAAAAAAATTAAAAAATAAAATAAAGTTCTCCAAGTGGTCCCCATCCATAATCAGAGTTAAGAACTATGTTTAGTGGAATAGAAATACATACACATAGAATGTGATGAATGCTAAAATTTGTGGCTAACATTAGTCGGGTATAGAGCTTTTCAATACACTAATGTTTCTTTTTTGGATCATTTGTTTTCACAAGCACACAGCGTCTATTATGTGCCCTAAGACTAAGTCCCCTTCAGCATTTGCTGCCATGGTAATTTATACTTAACTTTTCCTAATACATGTAATCATACTTAAAATCACATGTCATTATCTGTCTTCCTTTGTAGAGCGGAAGTTCAGTGAGAGTAAAGAGCACATTGCTCTCTTACCTAATGCAGTGCCAAGCACATTGTAGATGTCCACCATATAATTTTTTAATGTTTATTTATTTATTTTTGAGAGAGACAGAAAGTGAGCGCAAGTGGGGGAAGGGCAGAGAGAAAGACGGAGACAGAGAATCCCAAGCAGGTTCAGCACTGTCAGCGCAGAACCTGATGCAGGGCTCAAACTCATAAACTGTGAGATCATGACCTGAGCTGAAATCAAGAGTTCGACCTTTAACTGACTGAGCCACCCAAGCACCCCAACAAATAGTTTTTTATAATTTTTTTTAATGTTTATTTATTCTTGAGACAGAGACAGAGTGTGAACAGGGGAGGGGCAGAGAGAGAGGGAGACACAGAATCTGAAACAGGCTCCAGGCTCTGAGCTGTCAGCACAGAGACTGACGCGGGGCTCAAACCCATGAACTGTGAGATCATGACCTGAGCTTAACCTACTGAGCCACCCAGGTGCCCCCCAACAATTAATTTTTAATGGAATGAATGAATGAATGTCTTTGCCAAAAGTACATTGAGGAAGTCATCTAAGCCGTTATTCATTACTAATGATGTTTTAGCTATAAACATGGTCATGGATCTTTCCTGAAATATGCTATGTAGAGTAAAGTAACAGATCTAGGCTCAGGACTACTTAGAATTACTTTTGCCCATCATGCTTCAGGCAGGCTCTCCTGCAGTGAGGAAATGAAATAAGTTTTTGTATCTGGGGTTTTATTTTTTTGTGTACTCAAGGTTCATTCCTCTATTTTTTTCTAATATCATAGTAAAAAATATTATCTCAATTATATGCCAAGTCAGATGCCTTCTTCTTAATGGAAATTTAATTTCTCCATTGTCAAACTGTCTTCCTCATTCTCTTTTTGGCACCATTCTAAAATTTTATTTGTCTTAAAAACTCATTTATTTCTTGCTGGTGACCAGGAGACAGCGTTTTGGGAGCTGTATGCTTCTACAGCTAACAGCAAAAAGCTTAGCTAACTCAGAAGTAGGAAATCATTAGCAAATTCACACATTATCCTTTTGTTTAGACTTCAAATCCAAAGGCTACAGGTTAACATGATACTTTATCTCTTGATCAAAGGGGTTTCGATTAAAAAATGTGCTTAGAGTTTGGCTCAACTCAATGGTCAAAATATAAAACTTCCCAAATCCCACAACCTTCTCTTTAAAAACTAAGCAAACATTCTCTGTTGAAGACAGAGTAGGCTATTAGCTAAAGAAACAGTGTGTTTGAATTTTAAACAGAGGATGATCATTTCCAGACACAAATGCACATATATATAACAATACAAAAATTAGATCCATGGCAATTAATAATGCATACACAGATGTGTAATTGGCTACAAATAAGGAAAATCAAATTTACTAGAGACATATGTATATGGCAAGTGGAATACAGATTAATAGTAGACAATCTTCTTTTAATTCAAAAAGGCTCTCAAAATAGAGATGACTATGACTGACTGGATAGACACCTGCTCTGGAAATAGAAGGAATTGAAGTAGGTTTGGCCTCCAGGGAGCCCACTAGTGTCCTGTGATTCACGGTGAAATCAACGATGTGGATGATATTTCAAGGGGAAGGAGAAAACATTCTCTAGCACAAAAAATAGCCATCTTTCTTATAATATCTTCCAGTATAATATCTTCCATTATATACTGGTATAATATCTACCAGTATATAATCTTTAAGGAAGACAACAAAATTGAAATCATTAGTTGCCAATTCTTCTTAAATGTTTACAACATGATAAGAAGGAATTGGATTATCTAGACATTTTCCTCATAAAATGCTGGCTTTAAAAAAAATGTTTAGTTATTTATTTTTGAGAGAGAGCGAGAGAGAGAATAGAAACAGGGGAGGGGCAGAGAGAAAGGGAGACACAGAATCTGAAGTAGTTTCTAGGCTCCTAGCTGTCAGCACAGAGCGAGCCACGGGGCTCGAACCCAAGAACTGTGAGATCGTGACCTGAGCCGAAGTGGGACACTTGTTCGACTGAGCCACCCAGGCGCCCCAATGTAAGTATTTGCTCATTAAAGGACAGCTTGGCATAGGGGAGTAAAAACCCAGACTTTGGAGCTGGACTGCCAGGTTCAAGTCTCTCCTCTGCTTCTTATTGGCTTTGAGACTAGAAACAAACCTAAATTTTTTTTAAGGCTTCCCCTTCCCCTTCTGCAAAATGGGCATAATGACAGTATTCATCTCAGAGGGTTGTTCTGAGGATTAAATTAGTTAATATTTACAAGGTGTTCTGAATTAATATTTACAATGACTCAGAAGGGTTGGGACACATAGGAGGAGCAGTATGTATCTCTTATTAGAGAAATAAACTATTGGAGATTCACAGAATAGATCTCCAGGCTTTAGAGAAACATCTGAAAATCCTCTCGATCTTGGATGGAGCCAGCTGTGTGGTTGGGCCAGGGCAGCTCAGAGAGCACATGGATGCCTTTCATACTTTCCCAGAAAAAATATTTCCTGGAAGCAAAAAGTACATGGCTTGCTCTCTAGTGTGACATCAATAAAAAGCTAAGCTGTGATAAGGAGCATCCCATAGCTGTGGCAGATGTCAAGACAGAAGAAATAAGGCACTTTCAGACATGCCTCCAAATGTCCCATTCCTGTGCCGATTCTGCTGCCTGTAGTGCTGCCCACGTCCCACCTGCTCAGGAGCAGTCTCGGTGAAAACCTTCCTTCCCACCCCCCCATCACAAACGGGGCCAGCTACTCACCCCTGGCTCCACTCCAGCCTACAGTTCATACCTCTTGAGGCCAGACTCATCATACTGCTTCAGGGTCATGTGGTGTCAAGAGACATGAACTCGAAACACCCACTTCCAAGCTCTGGTTGTTTCCCTCCCCAACTTCCTGAGCAGTTATTTCCAAGCCTTCGCCTGTTCAGTCCCCTCCTGTCTTCGTTTCTGCTCTCACCAGAAAATAACGGTTCTTGGAAGTGAATTTTTTTTAACTTTCTGGCTCCTCATCACTTGCCCCTTTGTTAACTCAGACATATGCATCACACTCCCAGTTAATACCACCCTTCTGTACGCCTTGGGGAACTTGAGTCCAAAACGTATTCCTTTTCTGTATCTTCTACACCTTGCTCTTCACTGATGTTATCTTCAGCCTTGAGCAAGTTTTCTTTTTTCACCTTTAAGATGAAACTCGCCCTGGACTCCCTTTCCCCATGTAGCCACTCTCTGGATGGCGCTATTTCTCCTCTCCTATTGACATTACGAATCACTGCATATTGGCGTCCTACCTCACCTTTTTGTTGAAAATTGTCTAGCAACCCTCAACAATGCCCTCCAAGGTATTAGAGCCAATGGGAGATTTCTATTTCTCTTCTTACCTGACTCTCTTTATCACATTAGTATTGTTTACCACTTCCTCCTCCAAGTTTCACTTCCCACGAATTCTCTTCCATTTCCCTGGCCACTTTGCAATGTCCTTTGTAGCTCTTCTTCCTCTGATGCCAGTGTTGGGATTCACCACCATTCGGTTCTTCGTACTCTTCTCTTGTCATGCCACCAGGGTAACTTTATCTTCTTCCATACCTTCATCTGCATTCAGCTGCTGACGGGTCTCAAATTTGTGAAAACAAATTCCTTCCTTAGGTGAGTTCCAAAGGACAGTATTCTGTTTTGACCTGGATCTCTCCATCTTTCGTCGTGTTACTGGGCTGATCTCCTCACCTCCAGCTTCTTCTACCATCTTCGCTGGGATCCTAGATGACACTCCAATTGCCATTCTTACCTTATACCCAGCATTCATCCAGTCCATCACCAAGTTCTGTTAACATGCTTCCTCAATGTCTTCTTCTCTACCGGCTCTGTTGGAGCATCGGCTCATCAACTGCAGGCATCTCTTGCCTCAATTGCTGCACCATTCTTTCTGCTTTTAATCTCATTCTTCACTTGCTGGTTCTTCGTGTCTGAAATCTTCTTGACCAGTAAACATACAATGGATTTAATTACCCACAGGGTAGAGTAATACTTATTTAGCTGAACTCTGATAGCTCATGTACACTCATCTTTTAATATTCAATCCCTAGCACCTCCACTAAAACTCTTCGCACATGTGCGTGTACACACACCCACACGCCCACACACCCACACACATACACACACTGCTGAATTGATCATATTAGTTGAGTAGACTCTCTTTTTTTTATATAAATGTTTATTCATTTTTGAGAGAGAGATCATGAGTGGGGAGTGGGGCAGAGAGGGGGACAGAGGATCTGAAGCTGGCTCTTAGTTGACAGCAGCAAGCCTGATGAGGGGCTTGAACTCACAAACCATGAGATCATGACCTGAGCCAAAGTCCAGCAGTCAACTAACTGAGCCACCCAGGCACCCTAGACTCTCTTTTCTATTGCTTTTATGCTGCTTTATTGGCCGAAATGTCCTTCCCCTTTACCCAGCAAATGCATGCTTATCACTCAAGTCTTTTTTTAAAGGTTGTTCTTTTTTTCCATTGACTTTCCCCCTGAGTTCTTATGTGGATCTGGGTATGCCTCCTCCTTAGATCCTACAGAACTCCATACTTAACTCCATAATAGCAACTATCTCCTCACACGGTAACTTTTGTTCACCGGTGAGCTCTCCGTTCTAAGCTAAAATGAAAGACCCTGAGCCTTCGTCTCTGTTTGGCCAGAAACACAGCTAGGGAAGAGCAAGCTTGGCAGAGCCATTTTGCAATGTTTTGGAAATGGCATAAACTTCTTTTCTGGGGCAAGAAGAAAGAATCAAGAAAATTTTGTTATGTAGAAGGTGAAAGAATGATTTCTCCCACATCATTTCTTCCATGGCACAAGGCTGATACAGGGAAGGAAGCCTAACAGGACAGGAGAAAAGGTGGAAGGGATGTGGTTTCTTAACAAAAGATAAGAACTGTGGTGGTAATGGAGCTGGAGGTTGTGCTGTGGGTGGGAGCTTGCTCATAAATCCGGTTTGTAGAAATATGTTAATGCCAACAAAACCATTTGTTCTGTAAGGCATAGGGATCAGGGGAAGGATGGGGTCAAATGAGTATTTTCATAGAATGTCACCTACGGAAACATAAGAAAACATAAAAGTGAAGTTAATTAACTAATTAATTAAACAGACATTTTTAAACACCTACCATGTTCTAGGTTATTGTTAGATATAACAAGGATTCAATGCAAGCAAAACTGGCAAGCAAATTAAAACCAAAACCAACCCCCCAACCAACCAAAAGGAAAAAAAAAACCCAACAAAGAAAGATTGCTCTACCTTTGTGGTACTTGACATCTGGTAGTGGGAAGACTGAAATCAATTAAAAATCGTATCAAAGCATATGTTTGGATAAATGTTAGGAAAAAAGACTTATGTGGCATGGGGAAAACCAGGAGGACTTTGTCTGCAGCTGATGAACACAAAACTCCATTACAAACACAGGTTCCCATGTAAACCGAAGCAGAAGGAAACCAGAGAGGCTGAGTATGTTGCATAGCGTGTAGGTCTGGGATGTAATTTCCATCAGGCCAACCCCAAATTCTTTCAGCCCCCGGGCATATGGGATGAGGGAGTGTATTCCAGTGCTGGTACTGCTAGGAGTTACAGAGGATTCTTAAGGTGGGAACATACTTTCTGGATCATTTATTGCGGATTTGCTGCAGCGGGAGCTGCTGCAACGCGAGCTGTGGAAATGTGTATCATTGGAATGAAACGTCATTGAAGCCAATTAAGAGAGATTTAGTTAAGCCAAAGCCTACATCTTCTGTGAGAGAGGAAACAATGCTACCAGAAGCTGGTAAAATCTTGGGTACCTTCCTTCACCCAGGTGATGAAAGCATTTCAGACATCATCATCAATTCTAACACCACTAATACATTGATATTGATTGACAGCACACAATTCTTTTTTTTAATTTTTTCGTTATTTTTAAGAGAGAGAGAGAGAGCGAGAGCGAGAGAGAGAGAGAGAGAGAGAACAGGGGATGGGCAGAGAGGGAGACACAGAATCTAAAGCAGGCTCCAGTTTCTGAGCTGTCAGCACAGAGCCCGATGCAGGGCTTGAATTCACAAACTGTGAGATCATGACCTGAGCCGAAGTCGGTCACTTAACTGACTGAGCCACCCAGGCAACCCAGACAGCACACAATTCTTAATGAGGAAAAACACAACCAGAAGGTAGGTGGCTTCTGGCATTGTGGGACTGACATTCTGTCTGAGTTTTGGAATTTTACTTGGCAACTACAAATAATTATGTAGATACTCTAGATTATGGGAGCACTGATATCAGAGATGTTAAAAATGGATGGATTGAAAGATTAGGATAATGTCTAACATTTATTTATTGAATAGTTATGTGTCAAGGAGTTTGAAAATGTTTATACTTATCAAATGCACACCTTACCTCATTAAGCTATCCCACTCCCAATAGGTATGTCTAATAAATTCCACCAATGTTGTCTCTGCACATTTCAGCAGCTATTTAATAACTGCAAAGAGCACCGAGTGGGACATTCACACTTGGATTTTTATAACCCATACCACTCAAAATTACCTTTTAGAGTAAAATAAGAATATTTTGACACAGAACCATTAAAGTGAAAATTCAAATATGCAAAACAGACACAATACCTTCCTGAAGTATATTGAAGGGATCCAGAAATGCTGGCCCTGTTAGAATGAATTTGGAAAAAGAAGATGAAAAGTTCTGGAAATCAATACACAGCATGGTAACCATAGTCAATAATTATATATTGTATACTTGAAATCTGTTAAAAGAGAGGTCTTAGGTGTTCTCACTACACACACAAAAAGGGTAACTATGTGAGATGATGGATATGTTAATTAGCTTGATTGTGAAAATTATTTTACAATATATATCAAAACACTGCACTGTATACCTTAAATATGTATGCAGTTTTTCTTTGTCAAGCATATCTCAATAAAGCTGGAGAATCAAGAAATATATAAAAATACGGGAAAATTGAAAGAATCTATGCATACTAGTCAGCATGAGGGTTACTTTATTCAAATACTCCAAATGGTCCTTACTGGAAAGAATCAGCAGTGTAATTCCTCGATATTGCAGGTTTTCATGAGATACAGCATGGCAAAAGATAAAGAAGTCACAGTGCTTCATTTTATGTTGGAATAGTCATTATTTTCTATGAAGGAACAAGTTTTTAGTTGGATGAATGTTAGGCTAATCAAACACAGAAACCCTTGGTTGACTTTAGGCACAAAGGGGAAAGTCAGTGAGCATGATCTTTAAATTTCCATTCTCTCTCCAGGATGAAATGTGGAATTGGTATGTTTTCTTCCATTTGAAGTCATTTGTGACATAACACTCATGATCTCCCCACCTCCACTTTAAAAAAAACAACAACGCTATTCTTGTTAATGTGCTTCTTAGCCAGGAAAAATGACATTAGGAAAAACACATTGTACAGGTTATGGGAAGGGCAAAAACGGCAGTGTGAAAGTAAAGTATTCTCCATGAAAAAATCATCATTTCACATCTCTTTGATGACAAAAATACCACCACCTTTTGGAAACCTTTTATATTTAGTTTTACTCCTCACTACTTTTAAGAGAGCTGGGAATACAGATTTCCTTGATGGATAGACTTAACCACAAATTACTGCTACACAGATCTAGAAAATTTGCGCCCTGTTTTACGAATGCATTTTTAGATATTGAAAAAGTAAAAGAGGTCTAGTTTAATTTTCTCCTACCCCCGTAAGTATCCATTTCCTTTGCTTCTCAAATGAAAATATGCCTTAAAATGTTCACACTTGTTTCTCACCTAGGATGTCTGAATTATGTCCACATATTTGAAGACTAAAAGTGTCTGATGTATGTTGATGCATAAGCTTTATCTCATTTATCTCCAAAGAATTAAGGGAACTTAAGGAGAAATCAAATTTGTATTTTTCTCAAATTTTATCTGCTCTGATATGCAAAAGAAAAAAAAATCAAAAACCTTTCAACCATTTGGTACCAGTTATCCTGGTGCTTATTAAAGTAAAGCTCAGTTTCCAAGTTACTCTTAAGTATTTTAAAATCCAGATTGGAGATGGGAACATATTTCTAATGATTTGTTTAGTCTGGTAATTATCATCAACCTTTAACATGGGCTGAACCAACCCTCTCTTATCATCTGCTACATTGTTATTAAGCAGACATGTTCTCATAGGAAACGCTAGGACAAGTTACCCTAGTCCTTTCAATTAAGATGTCTGTTCAACAATTTAGTCATGTAACTAGATTCGAGGTTGTTCAGCAGAAGCCAGCTTTTCATCTGGTTTTTCATTTTTGGAGCAGATGATGGGCAAGGTTCTTGTAGAGAGAAATGGACACTGAGAACGTCTCAGAGGCTGTTTCCTTTTCTGAAAAAGAGCAAGGCCTTGTGGGATAAAGTGTCAGTTTTGGGGGCTTCTTTATTGCTACATAGCTATCTGTGTATCCAGTCATTCCTCTTGAACTCCTGACATCTTTGATGAAGTCTGTGAGCCCCAGTCCTTGGTGCTTCAATTCAACCACACAGCCATGAATGCCTAATCTGGCCAAGATGTTCTTCTAAAAGCATCTGAAAGATGTGATGGTGACCTCAGCTACTCTACAGTTGAGGGAGGATGCAGTGGGCAAAAGCACACTGAAAACAACTATCCTAATAGATCTCCATCTACTAAGTACCATCTGCTAAGCGGAGCCTGAGGAGAAGTTCCATGGAGGAATTGACGCTAGAGAAGGATTTTGACAGAGTCCCGAGTAGGCCTCTAGGCAGAGCAAACATTTGGTTTTATTTCTCTACCAATTGACCTGAAGTTACATTTACAGTTTTGGCATTTGTTGTTTAACCAGTCATTTAGTTAGACAGTTAGTCAAATATATTTGCATACGTGGGTTAATTATTACTGAATACCGAGGAAAATGACCCCAATACTCACAAAAACTAGCATGGGGGAAAAAATTCCCTGCCTTTATGGGAAATTCTCAGAGAATAAACTCTCAGTTGGGAGGTCTCTATTGTGGGATGAGATAGTGTTTCTAGTATTGAAACCACTGGACTTGAGATCAGTTGAAATGGTCACGCTGAGAAAATTGTAACACACACAAGATGAGAAACTCATGAGAGAGGCAGACTGGGCCACTGACTTGCTTGCTTTATTCATTTTTTTCACTGGACAAGGAGGTTTTGATTGTGGATCATGGGTCAAAAACAACGCCAGGACTGGAGGCAGAGGAACTTGGCAAACAATGATTATCTTTTTAAAGAATCCACAACTTGAGAGGGGAGACTGGGCCTCCAAAATCAAGTCTTAACCTTGAGAAAAGAGAAGCATTAGCCTTAAGGTAAGGGAATGGGGGGTACATGTTAGGAAACTTGCATTGCCTTGAAGGGCTAGCAGATATGCAGAGCCATGTGGGAGGAGGCAGTTTATTCCAAGTGGAGGAAAGTACACGCAATGAAATCTGTGCAGTATGAGAGAACATGAATCATTCAACATATTTGTATTTATTCTGAGAACTGCATGTGGACCAGAAGGTTGAGAGCCACAGGCGAGGGTAAGAATGCTGTCAGGATGGAAGAGATACTGGGGCCAGTGCATGAAGGGCTAATGCGAGGTTGCAGGACACTCGTGTGGGACTGAGCCACAGAAAGATTTAGGATAGAACATCATACAAGCAATATTTGATAAGGTATATAATTATGGCCTGGCCTGGAGAATGGGTGCATTCTAAGGCAGAAACTATGTGGAGAAAAGATCTGAGGGATAGACCTTTAGAGTTAAGTAACACACACAGGTATTGCTGGGCTAGAAAACCAGGAAAAGTAAGCTGAAGGAAGCCAAGATAAAAGATTGTCAAGATGGTCATGGAAGACAAGGCAGAGGACTGTTAACAGAAAGTGTCAAGCATACGGAAGGAGTCCTATAGGATACAAACTGAGGTCACCTGATGTGGCAATAATAAAATCGTTGGTGACCTTTAAAGCATGAACTTGGTGCATTGTTGGAAACGGAAAGCAAATTACAGGGGGTGAAGGGGGAAGTAGGTGGAGAGGAAATAGAGGTAATGGGCATAGAAAATTCACTTGAGAAATCTGGCAGAGCTCTTGCCTGGCAATGAATGGCCAAAGAGAGAACAGAATTGATAGCTAAATGAAGGAACGTGTTATCATTTTCTTCTACAAAATCCATGCGTCAGCCCAAATCACCTAATCTCAGTCCCTGACTGTGTATTTGTCATTTCCTCTTTCACACTCAGCTCCCTAAATTGTGTTTGCCCCTCTTCTCTTTTCATCCAAAATGTATCACCCATTTAATTTAAGACCATGCTGGGCATGCAGTAAATGTCCAACAAATTTAATTGATTGAAAAGTTTCCTCTTTGCTTCATTGTTTGGAATTCCCGTGAATATAAGACAATTCCAAGAGAAAGAAGAATAAAAAGGATCAATGGCATCTTGGAAAGAAGGAGCATTTAAAATCTCTTACAAAGGAGACATCATATCTCATCATATTGAAGGCATACATGAATTTTCTTTTCTTGCTAGTTTCTATGGGAGATATGCAACTACAAACTGTAATTTTAGGCCAAATCATCCACTGAGAAAAGGAACAGAGGGAAACAACTCACTTCCCCCGAACCTACCCAAGGAAAATAAATTCATATTCGGAATTACAGCACTGTCTTGGGATGATAACTTAAGACATGCAAAGACCTAGAAATTTCCCCTCTCTTCCTTCTACAGAAATATCTAACACTAAAAAATCAATAACATTTCCAACAAGGGAAATAAATGCTGATTTTGTATTTGTTAATTAACAGTATGTTAGGAGTTTTTATGTATGTTATCTCACTTTCTTCCCACAACAATCTTGAGAGAAGGGTAATATTAGTATGAATTCAAAGATGAATAAGTTGAAGCCCAGAGATCTCTGGAAACAGGTCTCAAGTGGTCTTTAAGCCATACTGCCTCAACATTGACGTTACTGTTATATTGCATAATGATTTTATCCCAGAGTTTATATAAGGAATCACTCAAGTCTTTATTTTTCCAAAAAGACTGCTTACTATAAATGTTCAAAAGCTAAAAAAAAAAAAGAAGAAAAGAAAGAAAGAAAGAATAAAAGAAAAGAAAAGAAAAAAAGAGGGGTGCCTGGGTGGCTCAGTCGGTTGAGCGTCCGACTTCGGCTCAGGTCATGATCTCTCAGTCTGTGAGTTCGAGCCCTGCGTCGGGCTCTGTGCTGACAGCTCGGAGCCTGGAGCCTGTTTCAGATTCTGTGTCTCCCTCTCTCTGCCCCTCCCCCGTTCATGCTCTGTCTCTCTCTGTCTCAAAAATAAATAAACGTTAAAAAAAAAATAAATTTAAAAAAAAAAAGAAAAGAAAAAAAGAAAAGAAGGAAAAGAAAAGAAACCAGATTCCACTATTGGTGAGACTACATGTCATGGAAATATTAGAAATATCAACACCCAAAATAATAGCAATGCTAATGATGATGCTACTACCTTTCATTCTATCACATCGTACTTCAACTATTTTATAAACCATTTTTTCCCCCACATGTGCTCTTATTCAGTTGTGTGGAACTGAGTGCTGGAAAATCCAGAATCTTGCTGCACTGTTTTAATAAGAATCTTCTGGTTTGGAAAATGTGCTGAACTACGTATGGTAGAAAAGGTTGGACGTAACAAAACCTGTTTCTTTCTATTACAGCAGGCCAAACCCGAACATGCAGAGATATCAGAAGACCGAAGATGGAAAATAAGAGCTCCATCTTATAGTGGGAGTTGGTCCTGTGGGTTTGGAATGTGGCTTGTGGGTCCCCGGCTCTGGAACACAGATGTCAAGTAGAGCTGGCCAGCTCTGGAAATTTTCAGAGATTTCTGGCTGGTCTGCTAGGGACTGGCTGGCTGGCTTTGGGGAGGCTGTACTCTGGGTTCTCCCTGGTCCAGAGAACAGTAAGCATAGCCAGCTGGCTTCCACATCTGGCCAAGTTGGCAGATGATCTGATTCTACATTTGGGGGACCAAGAGTCGGAGAGGCCCATGATCAGCAAACCCGGGAGCAGGGAAGAAGATGATAAATTAGAAGATGGATAGATTCCAGTCACCAGGGGAAAACTCAATAGCATAAAAGGATGTTCTGTTTTCACAGTACTGACTCAGGTACCGTAGGACTTATATATTAACGAGTTTGGTAATTAATTGGGTGGCCATAGGGAATGAATGGGTTTAAAGTCATAAAATATGGACATCATAAAGATTCTGGAGGCCACCTAGCTGAGATGCTTCTGGAACCTTGACCCATAGAAACAGTGAGATAAAAGTTTGTGATTAAGCCACTTAAGTTGTGGGGTAATTTGTTATGAAGCAATAGTGACCCACCTTTACCCACATGATTTACCTGTGATTGGAGTAAAATATCCCTACCCATACATGCAGATCTTACATTAATGCATTGTTTCTATAGACTGTTAACGATTAAAGAAGATACAGAAGGAATGATCAGGGCTTTTGTTTAAAGCAGAAGTTTCTTAACTGGCTGCTGCTATGGTTATAAGGGAAACAGATATTCCTACTTTTATTTCTTCTGGACAGATTCCATCTGTTTGGATGTGTGCCACGGGTATCCATCTTCAAATAAAATTCAAAATTCATACAATGAGGTCAGAAAATACTTTGGGATTCCTCTCACCTACAGTGCAAAATTATTTCCTAAAACCATGTGACTGTCAACTGAATCCACTTTCAAGTGCCTTACATGATTTATATTAATTCTTCTGTTTCACTGGAGAGGTCAAGTACAGATAAAAAGTACCACTTCTGTGGGAGACTTTCATTCTTCATTTAATCATGTACAGATTATTTTCTCAGCAGGCCAGCTGTGCTTGCTGGGCTGAGTCCATCTCTCTTTGTACAGATTTCCCTGCATTTATCTTACTTCAGCCATTTGATCATATCCACCCATTGCCAGGGTGGATACCACTTTCACCTTGATTTCATTTGGACTGTGACACAATCGCTAAAATAAAAATACATTATCTGCATGAGCGCTCTCCATGTAGTTAAAAGTTATTTTATCTACAGGCTATTAGTCACTTTAGGTACCCTATGCTCAACAGCCCCCAAATTGGGGGAGAATTTTGGAACTAAGTTTCTTTTCATGCCTGCCGGGGACAAACAGCATTATTAAATAGTATTACCTATTAAATTCCAGCAATGTTAAAGAACGCATTGCTCATTCGATATTAAACATAAGAAAAATAACAACAACAACAAAATCCCTACAGCGAGCTGTTTTCCCGTGGCACGTACTTCACCTGTAAGAACACAATAGCTTTTTGAAATAGTTGTTGCTGTTATAAGCATTTTACACACGAGGACGTGGAGGCACAGATATGTGAAGTTACTCTTCCAAGGTCATGTAACTAGTCAGTGGTAGACCTGCGGTTCAAACCCGAGGCAGGCTGTCACTTCTGTCTCTCAGAAGAAGCTGTGATTACGTGCTCTATAAATACAGGTGGAACTGTGAGGTTGTTCAGAGTGAACAACGCTTTCTTCTTTTTTTTTAAACCCTTGTATTGCCTATCAGTAAGACCCTTGGGAACAGCCTGTGTTTCTTGACCATGATTTCAGAACCACTTCCCTAGGCCCCCCTTCCCTGAAAAGCAAAATTTGCATTAAGTCAAACCCCAGATTGGTGCTTGAAAGATAAATATTTTTTGTGGTTGTATGTGGGTGGGTAGGTCTACATAGGTGTGGGTGTGTGTGTGCATACTTATGCATATATGTGTGTGTGTGTAGACACATTGTGTACAGTTCAGAATGAAGTCTCAGCTTTTTAAATCAAAACAGTCTCTAATTGTGGTGGGAGAATAACACCCACCCCGACCCCTGGCCAGAGATATCCACATCTGAATCCCTGACACAAGTGAATATGTTACCTTGTTATCTTACATGGCAACAGGGATTTTGCAGAAGGGATCAAATTAAGGATCCTGAGAAGAAGAGACTATCTTGGATTATTCACGAGGGTCCTGATAAGAGGGAGGCAGAGAGACTGGAAGATGCTATACTGCTTGCTGGAAGATGGAGGCAGGGACCATGATCCAAGGAAGACAGGTAACTTCCAGAACCTGGAGAAAGAGAGATTATTCCCTTAGGACTTTCAGAAGAAACCAGCCCTGCAGACATCTTGATTTAATTCAAATGAAACCCATTTTGGACCTTGGGCCTCCAGAACTGCAAGACAATAAATTCGTGTTGCTCTAAACCCTTGTTTGTATTGATCTGTCAGTCAATTAAGGCGCCGACTGGGACTCAGGTCATGATCTTGCAGTTCAAGGGTTCAAGCCCCGCATCCTGCTCTGGGCTGACAGCTCAGAACCTGGAACTTGCTTCAGATTCTGTCTCCCTCACTCTCTGCCCCTCCCCCACTCGTTTCTCTCTCTCTCTCTCTCTCTCTCTCTCTCTCTCTCTCTCTCTCAAAAATAAACATTAAAAATAATTAATTAGTTAATTAATTAAAGTAATTTAAGATTGAATTTTCCCATGTTAAAAATGAAGAACTCCAAATTAGAGTTTGGTGGCATCCATGTCCCTTGTTATCTTGAACAGTGCTTCACTCTTCTCATGCTTGTTTCTTTTTCTCTGAATTAAACTGTAATAGTTACTTGTGGGCAGTTCACACTTATTTTATTGATTTCATTCGCTTATATGTATTTCGTGAACTGAGCATCTTGTTAGTAATTTTCCTGGAAAAATAGTAACTACAATATAAGCCAGGATGTAGTTCAAGAAATGGCTGTCCTTTTTCTCCCTCTTCATTCCTGTTCTTTGAAACATTTAATATAAACTTGATTTGGATAAAGATGGCTCTCATACCAGAGCTATTACAGAATGTATAAAATACATTTTCAGAGAAAAATAACATAAAACAGATACTCCTTTTCTCCTGATATTTAAGAAAGGAAAATGGATTTGTTTCTGTCCAAATTCTTTGTGTTCAGAAAAAGTTTTCTCGAGCTCCCAATGCCTGTTCCCACCTTCCCATTGGCCTGTGATTTTCTGCATATTTCTATACCCTAACTTCATCCTTTTGCTATGTGCTGTTTATTTAGATGTCTGAACAATGATGTTATTCAATTTATATGCAAAATGGTCTTACACAAGGTTGTGTCATGAGTAAGAACTTTAATTTTCCATGGAATCTAAAGTTCTAAAAGATGACATTCTGATCTTCCAACAGAGTTATTCCACAAAAAAGTATTGGTCTCTGCAAAATCAACTTGGTTTTTATAATTTGTTCAGACAGTTCTAACCTGCACAAAATGAGTTGGCATTTTCCTTAATAAAAGTTGAATTACTCATGAATTTCTGACTATGCAATCATGCTTATGTATTTTATACCCACACGTACACACACATACATACATTGTGCTTTTTGAGAGTAAGGGCTTGTTTAAAGTAAGAAATCTTTTTTTCATCTTTAATTAGCTGTGACTTGAAAAAATAATCTAATAACCAGTTCATCATGTGTGTTCTTTTGATGAGCACCTTAGATATTTATAGTCATATTTTTTGAATATTAATTTGGTAAACTGAGGTTGTGATCTTCATCTAGAAAAAAGGCAGGCCAGGTAGGGCTCTTGTGGGGACAGGGACAACCTGGCCACCTTGTTTACCTTCTTTGTATTATACTTTTTTTTTTTCCTCAGAGGCTATAGATGTGTCCGGGTCCCTCCATTCTGCAGTGGGGCTCTTCCTAATTGGATAGAAAGCCCAGCACAGGGCCTTATGGTAAATTACAATCCTTGATTAAAACCTTCAGGGAAGGTGGACTGAGTTTTAGGGATTGAGCACCAAGCCCTACTCCATATTCCTGACAGCTGTTCCAAAGATACATAGATGTTATGATGAAAAATAATCACATGTAAATCAAGGGATCTAGAATACTACAGTATAGATGCAGCAGAAACAGCTTAACCAACCAGAAATAAAGATATTATTCAGCATTTGTGGAAAATTTATGTAAGAATAACATGGTGGTCTTTTGTGGATGACGTTTTATTTAGAAGAAATTTTTTTTAATGTTTATTTTTGAGAGAGAGAGAGACAGAACATAAGTGCTGAAGGGTCAGAGAAAGAGAGAGGGAGACACAGAATCCAAAGCAGGCTCCAGGCTCTGAGCTGTCAGCACAGAGCCCACGGCTCGAACCCACAGACTATGAGATCATGACCTGAGCCAAAATCCGGTGCTTAACCGACGGAGCCACCCAGGTGCCACTGTGGATGATGTTTTAAACAGTGTATTGAATATTGCCACTGTGTCCCACTGCACGGATAGCTAGGGGTCTGGGAAGAATGTGCCAGCCTGGCCAGAAATGCAAAGAATATTCTCTAAGCCACATGGAAGAGAGTTACAGCATAAGGAGGTGGAGGAGTATGGCTGGATCTCCTCCCTTTAAGACTCTGGGTAAAGCTTCTTGTCCCCTTAGTGACTCAAGAAGCAGAAAGTGAAGCCTGAGAGACTCTTCCCTTTGAAGCACAACAGCCCTCTTCCCTGTCCCTCTTCCCTCCCAGTAGAGTCCAGTGAATATCCTGGCCCCTCTAATCTACTAACAACTGCTCTATCTTCGAGCAAAGTGGGAATTTCCTTGTCCCTCCAGGCTCAGACAGAACCAAGAGGAAGGGGCTCTGGCCTTACTCTTTACTCATGACCATTTTATATGCCATGTGTATGCTTAGAGGGCTGACAGGGATGATCTTAAGGGTCTTAGATTAGTTATTCTTGATTAAACAGTAGAAATAAACCCACACTTTGGTGGGTCTTACAGCTGTAAGACCAGAAGCATTAAGACTGAGCCATTAAATTGAGGTCTTTAGAATGTTCATAAGTGGGGCAAATAGACTCACATTTCTATTTTGAAGGCATTGTATAATTTACTGGTTTGCAGAGACTGAGTTTGTGGTATTTACCAAGTTTTGCTTTTATGTGATTTGCCATCTCTATATCTACATATCAATCATCTATCTTCATCTGTCATCTACCTAACCAAATAGTCATACAGACTTTTAATCTTAAATTTGAATGGAGATGGTTTGGATTTCATCTTATCACTTGGCTATTCCTATAGCAACCTTCCAGGCATTTAGAAAAGTATATCACTCCCTAAAAATTCCAAATAGTTTCTAGATTTGACAATTTGAATGTCACTTTTGGCTTTCTTTCTTTTTTAAACACAGGCAGATTAAAATAGAAGATGTGGCATCTATAATGTAATTTTAATCCATTTGAGATAATTGAGATAAATATTTTACTTCTAATATTAGTTCTGTTAATTTTTCCCTGAATTTAGACAATTGTGTAGTATTCTCTCATTTTATGTACAATCATGCACTTAAATATGAAGACTGAATTCAACTTATGTATTGCAAAAATTAATTTGTTTATTCTGTTAAATTTGTACAGTTGCACATGCCATCATTCTACAAAGAGGTAAAAAAAAATTAGCTGACAATAGAGAAATGAATGATATAATGGTCAACTTGCAGCCCAGAGTTTACCTCTTTCATTTACTTAATTCTGGGGAAATAATTTTTGAGAATTTTATTACGGCATAGCATTAACCACAAAGGTATTAAGCAAAACATGTTCTTACCCAGACCACTGCCTTGATGAAAGTTTTTTGGCTTTGTGGAGGACCCCACAGAAATCTGAATAGCCTGGGATTGTTTTATTGGACTTCTGGGCTTCAGTGTTTTTTAATTTTCAGAGTGCTTAAACTTTTACTGCAAAGGGAGTGAGAAATCATTATACAGCTAATGTTTTGTAACCCCTCTCACATATATCTTTCAATGTATTCTTAAAGACATTTTCAAATTTGGTAGGATTCTAAGACAACACCTCATTATTGGATTTGGGATGACTTTGTACCTGCTTTGGGAAGTTTGTGTTTACCCAGTGGTGGGGTGTTTGAACCAAGTCAGAAACACAACACTGGAGTAAAATTTTAGTCTCTTATGTATTTACTTACTTACTTACTTACTTACTTACTGTTTATTTTTACTTATTTAGTTTCCTTTTTAGTATGTAGCAGCTGAATTCTCATATTGAGTAAGAAACAGGCTCCAAACAGACAAGAGTGCTACTTAAAAACTTAAAGTTTTTTTTTTCCTTAACAGTACAAATAATAATAAAATAATAAACAATTATAATACAAATTCTGATCTCAAGCCAGTGATGTACAATGCCAGTAAGAAAAGAACTACACCTGAGTCGGACCTAGATGGATCCAATTATAAATTTTCTCAAAAAATATGGTTCTAGTTTTCTGATAGGTGTAAACACACCCCCGTATGCATGAAATATGATGTTCTAGTTTGTGGCAGTTTCATAACCAAGTTTTGTTTATTATTAAATTCTTTTAATAGATAAAGTCCATGTTTAATACTTAAAGTGTTATTTCCCATGGAAAAGGAGATGAAATAAATGAAATCTATCATGGCACAGGACTGGTACTATATATCTTTCAAATAAAATATCAGATCTGGAGTTTACACCTTAGATTTTATAACTTTGATTAACTATATTTAGAGATAGTATGTCAAGTATTTTACTGTCTGTAATTCAAAAAACCTTCTGAAGTTGAGAAATTGTTTCCATTCGTGCATCTAACTCATAGCCTAGTTTTCAAGGCAGACAACCAGAATGTGAGCCACGTAGATTAGGTTCCATCTGTAGATGAAAGAGGGGGCTGTGAAATGACAAGGGATCCACCCCACAGGGATTAGACCCAGTCCCGCTTTCTGGTACTTCTTGTGGCGGCCTGTCAGAGGATGCAGGTTACCTGGGAACCCTGGCAACGGGAGGCTCATGCCATACTGTTCTCAGACCTATGGTATCCCATGACTGCAGTGCTCCAGAGCCCGAAGGGCAATCAGCAAGTACAAGCGCTCAAAGTGCACAGAACTGACCTCCTCCACAAAGAAGATGGCTGCTTCCCCAAATGGCTAAACATTTTATTTTCATTCTGATTTTAGTACATCTTTCATGTATCTATGCAGTATTTGCCCTCCATTGTTTAAGGGAATCTCATTTCCAATGGTCCATTCATTTTGATTTGTTTCCTACTTTCAGACAGTGGGATGCGGTCAACTGGGTCTCCTACAGCTGCTCTGTGAACGCAGCCCACCTCTCTTGAGTGATTTCGCTTGCTAATGATCTGTGACTACTTGCTCTCCCTTTCTCCACTCAGGTCGTTCATTCTTCAGTCTCTCAGCATCCTTCCCTCTCCATCTTCATCCCGCTTTAACCCGTTAGCCTTCTTGCACCTAAGTATTTCTTTTTGGATCCTGTCTTCTGTCCATACAGTATTTGTTCTCATTCTCACTGACTCGAATTGCCCTAAAATCCATTAGCACCTGTGTTAGGTCAGTGTCCTTCACCAAGTTGCCACAAGGAACACCCTGATTTCTTTTATATTCGGCCCCACTCTCTTTCAGTAGTCCTACTTTTATATCTCAATGACCCGCATACAGGGCCATAAATGCCAGATAGATTGGTCTTTTGTATGCAAGTCTTAGAAGCAGTTAACTTGCATTCATCTTAAACACCAGAGTTCAAAGTTTTTGTTTTGTTTGTTTTTTAGTTTTTAGTCTTCCCATTCTGGAGCCTGTTTTCATTTTTTTTTTTTAAATTTTTTTAATATATGAAATTTATTGTCAAATTGGTTTCCATACAACACCCAGTGCTCATCCCAAAAGATGCCTTCTTCAATATCCATCACCTACCCTCCCCTCCCTCCCACCCACCCCCCCCATCAACCTTCAGTTTGTTCTCAGTTTTTAAGAGTCTCTTATGCTTTGTGGAGCCTGGTTTTAGAGAGCAATTGTCAAAGCATGACAATCCATTGCTTCGGATTTTCATCTCCATGAAAATTTTCAGAAGTAGAGGTGGTTTACGTATTTTAACTTGTGAATAAGGCTTTTGTATTCAGAAGAAACTAGATATTCCAGGAATCTATACTTTTAGTGTCCTTTTCCTTTTGCCTATGTATTCATTTATTTGCAATATATAATTGGAAGGAAAATTCTGCTCTCATTTCAAATCAGCAGATGAATCTTGTTTGTCAGCCAGTTGCTGCTGTTACTAGAACATAGGGATTAATCTCATTCCTCTAGCTAGGAAACATCCCTCTAGATCAAAGTTTGGCTTGGTGACAGCACATGTTTCTACTAGTTGATTGAGGTCAAAAGGTAGATAGCAATTGTATTAATTTTGGGATCAGGCCTGTGACAGAATGGAGTTTCACAAAGTTAGCAGGTAGGAAGCAGAGCGCGTTTATCAAGCGAGGTAAATGTATGAAAACCAGCAATTATCCATTAAATAATCTCACTTAGGTAATCACTTGAGCTTGGTTGGCTGCTGGGCATATGCAAGTGAAAATAGCCAGTCTCTCTCTTCTTTAAGGATGACAAAGAATGCCACAACTTTTAATAAAATGGAAGATAGAATGTCAAGCAATCATGATCAGAAAAGAGGAAAGGTTACCCAAGAAACCTTATGTAGTGCACAATGGAGAATTCAAGAATTAGTAGTAGTTAGAGGTGGGCTTCTATCAGTCATTCCTGCTATACTAATGCTGTATAATAACTAGCCACAATGAACATTTATTTTTGCTTTGGTTTTGAGGATCAGCTGGGTGGTTCTGCTGATCTAGGCCAACCTTGGCTGATGGTGGCTGGGCTCATTCACATATCTACAGTCAGTTGGGGGGTCACACAGGGATTGGTTGATTGAAGATGTTTTCCGCTAAGATGATCCATCTCTGCTCCATGTAGTCCTTCATCGTCCAGCAGGCCTGGACTTGTTCTCGAGGCAAAGACAGAGTTCTGACAGTGTGAAAGTTCACAAAGTCTCTCTTGAGGCCTAGACTCAGGAGTGACCCACTGTCACCTTCACCATATGCTAATGGCCAGAGCAAGTTACAAGGCCAGCCCTGTTTTAAGTAGTGGGGGCATAAATGCCACATTTGAATGGGAAGAGCTGCAAAGTCATATTGCAAAGGGTGAAAGTAGAGGAAGGCTATTACTTGGCTTCAACACAGTCTACCACAGGACTCATGCCATAGCCAACTGCAAAGTAAAGAGTCTCTGGGGAAAAATTTACCCCCTAATAAAATGGGACTGACAGAAATTAGAAAATAGAGAATACACATCTCTAGAAAGTAAGGCAGAGAGGTTGTGAACTGAGTAAATCATCTGGAGCTCAGAGTCCCTCCACTAGAGCAAGTTCCTTTAGCACATTGCCTAACTACAGAGTGTAATGAAGTGATTTCTGCCAATTCAGGTGTAATTCATCAGTCACAGCTGGGTTAGGTGCCATCCTTCCTAGTACTGGTTGGAAATTGGTGTTAACCCTGACTTCACACTGCCAAACATTTCAGATCTGAGTCAAACTGAGATATTAACCAGAAGGATTTGGATAGAAAGAAGGAAGGGAGGGAGGGAGGGAGGGAGGGAGGGAGGAAGGAAGGAAGGAAGGAAGGAAGGAAGGAAGGAAGGAAGGAAGGAAGGAAAGGAGGGAGGAAGGAAAGAGAGAGAGAAAGGAAAAAAAAGAAAGAAAAAGAAACGAACAAAAGAAAATAGTGACTCAAATTATTAGGAATGTGCTCAATGTAATACAGAGGGCATGTAATGCAAACATATAAAAAGATTTGAAGACAAGTACTCATTTGCCCATTAGGTAAGAACTGAAACAGATAGGCTTAACCTGCAATAAGGAAATACAGAGTCATGGAAAACTATGTAATTAAAACCAATATAACAATGGAACATTAGCTAAAGGTAAATTTACAATCCCTGCCAGTGGAGAATTAATGACTAGATTTAAACCTTCTGCAGAGAATTTTCAGAGAGCACATTCTGTGTGTCAGACGGTTGGCAGGATAAACTCACCTTAAGTGGTTTAGTGATTTTTTTTTTTTGTATTTATATGGAATGCATCTTTCTTACTTTTTAGATTTATCTTAATAGAGGGAGTTTCTCTTTCCTCCAAATATTCTCATGGCCAAGTTATGTTTCTTTAGACAATTTCCTGCTTCCAGTTCTCTAGAATATCCATCCAGTAACATTCTAAAGTTTGCTTCTGTACCTTTTTCAGAAGAGGCTTTTATAAAACCAGGTGAAAGATTAACTATCAGAGAGATTATTATTGTATCAGAGACTTACTGTTTATGGTTGATTGCACAGGAGTCACATACCTGGATGTGAATTACAGATTTCTGTTTTGCAAGTTGTGTGAATAAGGCCAAGTGTCTTCAAGCCTACATTTCTCCATCTGTAAAATGGCAATGAAAATAACAGTGTTTACTTATGTCAATCGGATAACTGCAGCAGAAGGGGGAAACCTACCATAACTGCTTAAAAATAAGAACAGGAATTATCTCTTGTCATAGGAAGTCCCAAGTCAGGGATGCAGGGTTTAGTGATATCAGAAGGGTCCTCTGTTCTCTATATTGTTCTACCATCTAAGAGTTATCACCCCTTAGACATCACACCTAGAAATTACAATGTTTAAATAATCAAGTGGAGAAGAGCTTTTTCTGGGTTTCTCCTTTTATTCATGCTATAAGCTGAATTGTGTCTCCCTAAAATTCATATGTTGAAGTCCTTACCCCAAAACCTCACAATGTAGCTATATTGGGAGATGGGGCCTTTGAAGAAGTAACTAAGTTAAAATGAGGTCATTAGGGTGGGATGTAATCCAGTCTGACTGGTGTCCTTATAAGAAGAGGGGGCACCAATGGCTCAGTTGGTTCTTATCATGATCTCATGGTTCATGAGTGTGGAGTCTGCTTGAGATTCTCTCTCTTTCCCTCTCTCTCTGCTCCTCCCTCCCTCTCAAAATACAAAAATAAACTTTAAAAAAAAAAAGAAGAGGGGCACCTGGGTGGCTCAGTCGGTTAAGCGTCCAACTTCGGCTCAGGTCATGATCTCACAGTTCGTGAGTTCAAACCCTGCATCGGGCTCTGTGCTGACAGCTCGGAGCCTGGAGCCTGCTTCACATTCTGTGTCTCCCTCTCTCTCTCTCTGCCCCTCCCCTGCTCATGCTCTCTCTCTGTCTCAAAAACAAATAAACATTAAAAAAAAAAAGAAGAGGAGATTAGGACACAGACAAGCTCAGGGGGAAGACCATGTAAGGACACAAGGAGAAGCTGGCCATCTGTAAGTCAAGGAAAGAGGCCTTGGAAGAAACCAACCCTGCCACATCTTGATCTTCTTGGGCTTCTGGAGTTCAAGAATGTAAGAAAGTAAATTTCTGTTCTTTAAGTCATCTACTCTGTGGTACTTTGTTATGGAAGCCCAAGCAAAGCAAGATAACATACGGGGAGACCTTTCTCTAGAAACCCCTTTATCAAGATCTCCATCACAATTGGTCACAATTGTGCTATGTGTTCCTTTCTAATTCACTCACTAATAAGGGGGATGGGATGATCATAACTGATTTAATGAGGTCTCAGCTCTTTGGAAGACAGTGGATACTAGGGGAAAAAAGGAGGTGTTATTAGAAGGGAAGAAAAAGAAATTCTAAGAAGGAAGAATCAACATCTAGTGTTATCTCTACCTTATGGTTTGTTTTGAGGATTAAACCAGAAAATGTGTGATACATTTAGTATGGTGTCTGGCACATTAGGTGGTGAGGATGAGGATGAAGATTATTAAGCTTTATTAAGTTGGAATTCACAAGAACAATGCCTGGCAATTCTTTAGAAGAGAATGTATTGGTATTTTAGTAACACTCGTTTTGGGTAAGAACATATCTCATACAAAATTCTCTGAAAGCAGTGCTATAGTGTGATTCCAACATAATTCTAACAAGAAATAGCAAGAATATCAGTAATTTTATTTTCTCATTTGAAGAAGGGATTGCATAATAGTTAATATATTTATTTTTATATTAATCCCGTGTGCTTTTCTAAGAAATAGTTTTGCAGTGAAATACAAACTCTGTAGTGAGTTGAGTGGTGACCAATTAGAAGATACATCCATGTTCTAATTCCCTGAATCTATGAATGTTACCTTGCTTGAGAAAAAGGTCTTTGCAGATGTAATTAAGGTAAGGATCTTGAGATGAGGAGATCATTTTGAGTTCTCCAGGCATTTACTAAATCCAATTATAAGTGTTCTTATAAGACACACAGAGGAGTAGACATACACACAGGTAGAAGTTGAGGTGAAGACAGAGCAGAGTTGTGGCCACAAGCCAAAGAATGGTGATAGTAGCTAGAAACTGGAAGAGGGAAGGAGGGATTCTCTCTCAGAGACTCCAGAGACAATGCAGACTTTGCCAACACCTTGATTTGAGACTTCTGACTTCCCGAACTGTGAGTGAATAAATTCCTGTTGTTTTAAGCCACCAAGTTTGTCACAGTTGTTACAGCAGCCTCAGGAAACTAATGCAAACCCCATGCCTGTTGACTTCAATTATTTTGATGTGCTGTTGGCCTGTGTAATTCCTCAGCTATTATGATTTTTTTTATAAACAGTTTCCTGTGTTGATTTATCTAAGGAGAAAGCAAAAGATGAAATCAAGTTGAGATGCTATAGGAGTATGAGTCTGAATGTCTAATTTGCCACATTTTTGCATGTTCTCCAAGGGCTGTCCTTCTAGAAGATGAGGATTTCTTTTAGATGTCAAACATTTCATGGACAATCACATACTAGATATTTACTTTTAGTGTCCATGAGTGGGAAGATGTATTTTTATCCCAAGGTATTTGTAGACAGCAATAATAATAAGTTTCTTTTTACTAACTTTGAGGCTCTCCGAGGGTCTATAGCCCATTGAGCCACTTGCAATTACCCACTATACCCATTTCTGAGAGAGAGAGAGAGAGAGAGAGAAAGAGAGAGAGAGAGAGAGAGAGAGAGAGAGAGAGAGAGGAGAATGAATATCAGGATGCTATTTGATAGCTATAAGGTTATGCTTAAAGAGGAGAATTTCTTCCATTATTGGCTATCTTTTCTAGCTTTCAGATAAGTTTTACTTTCTATCACATATAGCAACCAAAAATTAAATTCATTAAATAATTGGACAATTATTATATGTGGTTTCCTGTACCTATGTACCTAACAAGGTATGAATAATTATCACGTTGTCACAATAAAACTCAACACTTGGAAAAAAAAACAACCATAAAGTTAAATCAGATTAGGCTCATGCTGGCAAGTGCTATCACAACTAAGAAATAAAAGATACCCCAGTTTGGAGATGCACACAAAAAAGCAGAAAGAAAAAAAATGTCTAGAATTTTAATATTGAATTATACAATAACTTTACTTTTTTTCACTTTGATTTTACATAGTTGACTTTTGTCTTTTGTAAGTTTAAAACCATTCCAGTGGGGAAAATAGTGGTGTTCTATTATTTGAAATTTTGTTTGACTCTGTTTCTTGGTGTTCCTGCCCGTGGTCTACAGGCTATGGGCAAAACGTGTCCTTAGGTAAGTATCAAGTTCATCCTAAGTACAAGAATAATAAAGACCTCCTAAGAGTGTAGGGATAGTTTGTAATGATTAGCTCTGGGGCTCAAAAACACCCACATTATAGAAAACTCAGGTAATTCCTACTATTAACATGGTCTTTTCACTCATTTTCTAAAGAAAAAAAGGAAAATAAAAATGGTTAATTTCTTGCCGGCACTAAAGATCATATTAAAGCCTTTACTTCATTACTTTCACTGGTTTTGTTAAGGAGTAGTGTATTCTGGCCTCTAGCAGGTTTGCGGGGTTTACCCTAGCTCCAAAGGAGGAGGTCGTTCTGAGAATGCCATGTCTAAGCAGGTAACCCCACCACCATCTGCAGTTGCAGAGGAAATGGGGAAACTTGAACTCTTCTGCAGAATTGATTTGCCAAGCTGTGTGTTTGTGTTTTAATTGCAACTACTTGCTTTCTGGTATTGGTTTTACTTTTGTTATCCCCACACCTCTTTGACTCTGTTTCTACGTGCTGGTCTCCAGTGGGGTTGTACCAAGGGCAATCTGGCAGGTGCCATCTCTAACAGTTTTACTTGACTTCCTTGCTTGCTTGCAACCACAAATCTTAGGAGGAAATGCATAGAAACATTTTGTTCTGACTTTGATTTTAATTTTAGTTTGCAGCAGACAGTCATTTGTATTTATATGTTGAGTGCTGTGAAAATCCTATTGTGAAGCAGTTGGGAGTTTTCTTTGGCTCCTTTTCAAGATCCAATTTGCCTCTTCAAACCTAGTGAGAGTAAGGTCTTTATGTCGCTTCCTGTCCGTCTTATTAACTTAGTGAACACTGCATTCATCCCTAATATATACTTGTGTTAGGAAAACTGCTGTGGGGGATTCAAATAGTAGGGTAGTAATCTGTTGGGATGTGAAGATGTCTACATACACTAAAGTATGATAAATCATGTGGTAGTTAGAATGAAAGAAGTGAGGAAAATAGCTTATTTTCAACTAGAAATGTAGAGTAAACATGAGTAAACATGAGTAAACATGATTAAACTGCATCTTCAGAAATAGGTAGGTAGAGTTTTATTCAGTAAATATGGAGGTAAGGGAGCTGGGGGAGAGTGCCTAAGAGTTGCAGATGTATGTGGTGGGAAAGATATTTTCCAGAAAGGACAAAAATAGTATGCCTGGTTTAGAGAGTTTGGCTTGAAAAGTAGATCCAGGACAAGTACTCCAGTACCTTGGGTACTTATTGATTCTTAATTAAGTGACGTGAATTAGTTTTCCTTTAGTATGATTCATGTGACCATCACTCAAAGACAGTGATGCATATGTGATCCACAGACCATCTGCATCAGAATCACATGGGGATGCTTATGAAATCTACAGATTATCTACTATATTGGTTTATCTGTGGGATATAATGTTCTGAAAGTGATTCTTATCCACAAGGAAGCTTAAGCACAACAGGAATAGAGGAGAATATGCTGGGAGGTTGAAAGACCAGTTAGGAAGTAATTAAAATACTGATTAAACAAATACAACTCATGTAGAGGAGGGGAAGCATAGGCATTGGGTCAAGATACATCTGGAGTTAACACCATCTCTACCACTGTGAACTTTGTATGGCCCTAGACAAATTTCTCTGAGCTTTAGTTTCCTCATCTATAAAATAACATTAATGTTTTTTTATCTAAAATCTATAAAGAACTCACCAAATTTAACAACCCAAAACAAATAATCCAATGGCAGAAGACATGAATAGACAATTTTCCAAAGAAGATATCCAGATGGCTAACAGACACATGAAAAGATATTCAACATCACTCATCATCAGGGAAATGCAAATCAAAACCACAATGAAATGCCACCTCACTGTCAGAATGGCTAAAATTAACAACTCAGGCAATAACAGATGTTGGCAAGGATGCAGAGAAAGGGGAACACTTTTGCACTGTTGGTGGGAATGCAAACTCGTGCAGCTACCCTTGAAAACATTACATAAGTTCCTCAAAAAATTAACAATAGAACTATCCTATGACCTAGCAATTGCACTACTAGGTATTTATCCAAAGGACACAAAAATGCTGATTTGAAGGGGACGTGGACCCCAATGTTTATAGCAGTGCTATCAACAGTAGCCAAATTATGGAAAGAGCCCCAATGTCCATCGACTGAGTGGATAAAGAAGATATGGTGTGTGTGTATATATATATACACACACCATATATATATATATACCATATATATATACCATATATATACACACACACACACACACACACACACACACACCCATACACACACACACACACACACTGGAATATCACTCGGCAATTGAAAGGAATGAAATCTTGCCATTTGTAACAACACGGCTGGAACTAAAGCGTATTATGTTGAGTGAAATAAGTCAGTCGGAGAAAGACAAATACATAATTTTACTCCTGTGGAATTTAAGAAACACACAAATGAATATAGGGGAAGGGAAGGAAAAATAAGATAAAAACTGAGAAGGAGGAAAACCATAAGAGACTCATATACAAAGAACAAACTAAGCGTTGCTGGAAGGGAGGTGGGGAGCGCTAAATGGGTGATGGACATTAAGGAGGGCACCTGGGATGAGCAGTGGGCTATATGTAAGTGATGAATCACCGGGTTCTACTCCCAAAACTGATACTACACTGAATGTTAACTAGAATTTAAATAAATTAATTAAACAAATAACATTAATGTTTCCTACTCACAGAACTTAAAAGTGTTCAAAATTTGTGAGAATTTCTGTTTTTCTGTCTAGTTATTGACCCATTTCTCAGCTTTTTTTTTAAAGAGCAAAACCCCTTACAGATGTTATATGTACTCACTGACTTTACTTATTATTCTGCCTTTCTCTCGAATCTACTTCAGTCAGATTTTTCTCCCCAAACCTTCATCCAAACTGCCCTGATCAAGGCCCCAGTGACCTCCATGTTGTAAAATCCACCCATCAATTCTCAGTCTTGATCTCAATCCACAGTTGATCACTCACTTCTTTGGAAACATTTCCTTCACTAAATTTCTGCAGCACCATTCCCTTGGTTATTCTACCTCACTTACTCTTTTAATTTCTTCTGTGGATACCCCTCTGCTTCCTCTTAGCTTTGTGTTGAAGTGCCTCAAACTTCAGTGCTGTTTTTTTTTTTTTTATATCGACCATAATTCCCAGATAATATCCTCTAGTCCCATAGCTTTGTAAACTTCTGGTGGCTCCCACACTTACACCTTCAGCTCAGGTATCACTCCTGAAATTCAAGACTGATTTACTGTACTACCTAGTCATTATCTCTACTGGGATATTGAATGGATAAAGGTGTCCAAAAACAAATAATTATTACCTTTTCCAAATTTACTCCTATTCAGGTTTCCACATCTCAATAAATGGCACAGATTTTCATGTAATTAAACCATTTGTTTAATTCCATGGGAAATTCATTGAAACTTTCGTTTAATGTATATTTACTTTTATTTAACCCACAATTATAAGAGTCTCAATCATATTTTTCTCAATCAATAGCAGGTAAACTGAAAAATAAAAATAGAAGAAAGCCTTCAGAGGAAGGCTTATAATTGCTGAATTCCAAAGAAGAAGAGAGCTAATTAAATATGAAGAAAAAGTGTAAGAGCTGATATTCATTATTATATTGTTGCCATCAGTAAAAAGATAATTTGTTCATAAACACTATCTGTGAAAGTGCTGAATTCACCTGATAAAGCTTTCCATCAGAATGGCTATGAAATTATAAAAAGCGGGCACGTGCAGATTCAGATTAGAAAGCATTTAATTTCAGCGTCTTATTCTTTGACAATACCATCAAAATAAAAACGAATTTACTTCTTCATTTTACATTATGCTATTTGTGGTCATCTACAAGATAGACATAATGTAAGTGGCTTACAAGAAAATCAACCCAGCATCATTTGTTTTTGTATCTTCCATGGTTTTTGAGAGCTCTTTCCATGTATCCTTCTGTGACATGAGATCACAACTTGAGTTAAGTGTGCTTATGATTCCTGTTGTCCTTTATATTTCCTTTCTAAGAATTCCTGCCTATACAATATTTCCTTCTTTTGTTAGTGTTAAATTTTTCTTGTGCTCTGGATTTGTAAATCTGTGATAATTATTTGGAATGATAAACTCTCAGCTGATGTAAAGTTACTTTATGTATAATGGAGAGAGTAACAGACTTCCTGTTTCTTTTGAATGCTACTATGCATTACAAAGAGGTAAATGTGCTTTAGCCTTATGAGTTCTATGGCGGAAGTCAGTCTTAAGTGTTAATTGGATGATGGGGATCTTTTACTTTTCTTTATATGCCATCTGGCATGTTTACAATACACTTGAAATGAACATTTCTATGTAATCTCATTTACCATGTATTTATTGAGCAACTAATGGTGTTGTGCCAGGAACAATGGGAGGTGTAAAGGAAATGCAATCCATGGTGTTCATTACTTGGGTGCATGAGTCCAGTAGAGTAGAAAATGTACACAGACAACAAAGAGAGTTACCAAGGCCAAGTTCTAGGAGGTTAAATACTTGAATAAAGTGATGTAGCCAATAGAGGAAACCCCACAGTATGACAAGGGAGAGTGAAATGACCTCAAGATCATTTCTTTAGCTTGTGGCCACATGGGGCGCCTGGGTGGCTCAGTTGGTTAAGGGGTCGCCTTCAGCTCAGGTCATGATCCCGCGGTCCGTGAGTTCTAGCCCCGCGTTGGGCTCTGTGCTGACAGCTCAGAGCCTGGAGCCTGCTTCAGATTCTGTGTCTACCTCTCTCTGACCCTCCCCTGTTCATGTTCTGTCTCTCCCTGTCTCAAAAATAAATAAACGTTAAAAAAAATTTAACTTGTGGCCACAAAGTGCTCTTACCTGGAACCACAGACATATTCTCCAGCTGTTGAGATTAAGAAAGAGATTCTTTTTATTCTAATAAATTGTGAAATCCAAAAGTTTCAATGAAAGAACCAGAGACTAGAAAAAGGGTTAAAAAATAATTCTTCAAATTCTCTCAGCATAACAAAATATGAATAAACAATTCACCAAATTCCCTTGGGACTTTCAATGTCTTTTTAACTGTCACCATTGATTATATTATCATTCTTATCATTTAGACAGTGAATTTAATTTCTGAAGCAGCCAAAAGGTATTTTATTGCAAATAGTGAAAAAGGTGAGTCTGGGGACAAAAATACAGTGTGATTATGAAGCACTGAGGCTGAGTTTAGGGTGGTTTCATGCAAAGATCATTTCATTTTCAAAATTATGAAATCTGTTTATTTAACTCGGTTATAAGCCAGTCTCTATGTCTTTCTGTCATCTAGTTCTTATAACAATTTTGGGAGTTGTTCTAATTCCCTCCAGCTGAGGAGTGAAAAAACTGCTGGAGAATAGATCATCAGTAAGAGGGATAAGTAGATTCTAGCTCAAATCTGTCCTTGTTCTAAAACCCATCCTTTTAATTTTTATGACATAGGACCTCTGAATTAGTTAGAAAACCTAAAAGAAAATCCCTGTTTGTATTTTTTTAAATGAGTTTTGTGATGTTAGGCAAGTCTCTTTTTTTTTTTTTTTTTTTTTCAACATTTATTTATTTTTGGGACAGAGAGAGACAGAGCATGAACGGGGGAGGGGCAGAGAGAGAGGGAGACACAGAATCGGAAACAGGCTCCAGGCTCCGAGCCGTCAGCCCAGAGCCTGACGCGGGGCTCGAACCCACGGACCGCGAGATCGTGACCTGGCTGAAGTCGGACGCCCAACCGACTGCGCCACCCAGGCGCCCCTAGGCAAGTCTCTTAAATAATCTAATGCTTAATTCTCACTTTTTCAAAACAGGAAAATTATACCTACCTTAAACTTACATGATGAGATTCTGGTAAGGATTAAATAAGACAATTACTAAAAAAAAGACTTTGTAAAATATCAAGAAAAATTACACATATGTAAGATAATGTGAGGAAAACTAGAAATAAAGCATTTGTTTATAATATTTTGAGTAATGACATAGCCTTTGTTAGTATCTTCTTTGAAAGAAACTATTTGGATGTGGATATATGTGCAAAGAAAGAAAGAAAGCCATATTAAGTAGCATACAATTACCACCGAGACTACATATGTTCACCAAAAAAACCTTTCAAATTCATGTAAAATATAGTCAGTCTGGTTTTTGTCTTCAAATAGATTAAATGCATAGATAGTTCAATTTTTTTACTCTGGGTAATTACATCAGCACTGTGTAGAATCAGATTCAGAGATACGCATACACACAGCAAACACACACATAGACATGTACACACATATATGTAAATGAGTACATGGGCGAATGGCCAATGACTGTGGAAAAAGCATTTAGAGAGGCTGTTTTTAAAAACTACGATTAAGTTAGTAAGGGCTGGCCTCATAAAAAGAATGGTAATTTTTAAGACTATACAAAGTATACCGGACATAATTTTGATGCTTGCGTGTTGGTCCTAAAGCCCCCACTTAGTAGTCTGTGACTTGGACTATTCATTTCCTCACATTTAATCCCTGTGAAAACACCTTAAAAATGCTTGTTCTTCCTGAATCACAGACTTCAGAAGTAAGCTAGTACCTAGAAAAGAGTGACTCTATTTTATCCTTTTTGGCATCCTTAAAACCTTGTTCATTATCTGCAAAGATAGATGCTTGAAAAATAGAAATTAAAGCAATTTATAAACTGAATATATATTAATATTTTGCCTTACTCATTAAAAAAACCATTTTTCAGGTATCTAGTGTGCTACCTGTTTCTACATGACTCTGGAGCGGTGGATAGTATTCAGTTGTTTCAACTCTGAATACAACCTTGGTAGTCATTTTGATATGAAGCATTTAGACCATACATACGTCACCTGCTTCTTGTGCTCAGGCTGGCTCAAATGTCAGCACCATAAATTAATGAGCAAGATTAAGTTAGTACAATGCAAATCATATAGTAGGAGTACACGTGGTTTTCACTAAGTTATTACTCTTTTTAAATGAGGCCTATCATTATGTCATCTATTGATGTAAAAATCATCTAATGTCTGAATGGTAGGCTTGTCTGGAGCATGATTGTTTATTACCTAATGATTTTACAACTGGTCTCGCCAAATACAATATTCTAAGGCTTATCCTTGAACTAATTGCTCTGGTGATCACTCAATCGCATTCTCTGAAAAACAGAAATTGTGTGAATGAGATTGTGATTATTAACTAAGTTTGTCTTAACTAAGGAATTATGTTACATATGCAAATGAATTCCTTTTTTTTTTTTTAAAGCATAACAGTATTTGCCACAGGAAAGAAAAGCTTCCAGATTTCCTAATTTTGAAAGAACAGACTAAAAAATGATCAGAAAGTTCAAAGTACCTGACTCAGTGTTGTATTCTGAATAACTGCCAGTTAACTGCAAACATCACTCTTTGACACATAAACTTTTCTGCAGCATACATCTAAAACTATTGTCTTTTAAGGAGATGTAGCAACCAAAACCTTATTCTGATGCCCAAGGTCCAGGGAAGACACTAACCATGTTTTTATCATAGTCTTTCATAGACTTGGTAGAAAACCAGAATTTTGGTTAGGATACAAGGTGCAGGGCTGGAACACAAAAAGATGCTTTTTTTTAAACACTAAAAAAAATTTTACTTTATTTTTGAGAGAGACAGAGACATGAGTGGGAGAGGGGCAGAGAGGAGGGAGGGAATCCCAAGCATGCTCCATGTTGCCAGTGTAGAGCCCAGTGTAGGGCTTGAACCCATGAAGCTGTGAAATCATAACCTGAGCTGAAACCAAGAGCTGGGCGCTTAATTGACTGAGCCACTCAGGTGCCCCAAAGCAGATGCTTTTTAAGAAAATATCCCGTAAGATAGTGATCAGTATGAATCACAAGTGTCTTTCTCCTGAAACCCATCAATTTCATTTCCAACTTAAGTTCATATACATTGTTTGAGTCTGTAAGTGTTTAAAAAGGAAATGTCCATTACAGATTGGAAAAATTCTGGAACTGGGAAAGATTTTTTATTTGGACAAAAATTTATTCAACAAGGATGTGTTGCCATTCAATGAACAACCAATAATTGCCTTGGTTACTTTTCTGGACATTTTTTGATTAAAGGTGATCAGATAACCCAAGAATAGGTCAGAAGAATCTTAGCCAGTATGTACCTGATTGTTTTGTCCAAATCAGGTCTGACACTTCAGGGTTTTAAGTCCCTATCAGGGTTATAAGTCCCCTTCCCTTACTAACAACATCATTGCTTTAGGTAATACTCAGATGAGTGCTTTTACCAATATGCAGTGACTTTGGCATATTCATATACTCTGTGGGAATAAGAATTCCTACTTTTCTGGAAAGAAATTTGGCACTATTGGTCAACATTTTTAAAAAAAGTTAATGTCTCCTAGCTAGGTAAATTCTAAGACTCAACCCTAAGAAAAGAATTAGAAATATATGGAGGATATGATTATGTGTGAGTGTTCATAGGAATACTTTAATATAAATAAAAATATGAAAAAAAACTAGAAAATTCAAATACAGGCAATTATAAAATGTGGTATGAAAGCCTTTTGCTAGCAATCATCATCATGTGTTTGATTATAAACAAATTTAATGTCCATCAATAGGGGACGGGTTAAATTAATTATGGCAAATCAGTTATCTGGAATATTATGCAACCATTAAAAAAGAACAGAATTGGAAATCCCTATCAAAATAACACCAGTATTCTTCACAGAGCTAGAACAGACAATCCTAAGATTTGTATGGAGACAGAAAAGACCCCTAATAGCCAAAGCAATCCTGAAAAAGAAAACCAAAGCTGGAGGCATCACAATTCTGGATTTCCAGCTCTATTACAAAGTTGTATTCATGAAGACAGTATGGTACTGGCACAAAAACAGACACATAGATCAATGGTACAGAATAGAGAACTCAGAAATGGACCCACAGAAGTGTGGCCAACTAATCTTTGACAAAGTAGGAAAGATTATCCAGTGGAAAAAAGACAGTCTCTTCAGCAAATGGTGTTGGGAAAACAGGACAGTGACATGCAGAAGAATGACCGTGGACCACTTTCTTACACCATACACAAAAATAAACTCAAAATGGATGAAAGGCCTAACTGTAAGACAGGAAGCCATCAAAATCCTTGAGGGGAAAGCTGGCAAAAACCTCTTTGATCTCAGCTGCAGCAACTTCTCACTTGACATGTCTCCAGAGGCAAGGGAAACAAAAGCAAAAATGAACTATCAGGACCTCATTAAAATAAAAAGCTTCTGCACAGTGAAGAAAAATACCAGCAAAACTAAAAGGCAACCGACAGAATGGGAGAAGATATTTGCAAATGACATATCAGATGAAGGGTTAGTATCCAAAATCTGTAAAGAACTTATCCAACTCAACACCCAAAAAACAATAATCCAGTGAAGAAATGGGCAAAAGACATGAATAGACACTTCTCCAAAGAAGACATCCAGATGGCCAACCAAGACATGAAAAAATGATCACCATCACTCATCATCAGGGAAATACAAATCAAAACCACAATGAGATACCACCTTACATCTGTCAGAATAGCTCACATTAACAACTCAGGCAACAACAGATGTTGGTGAGGATGCAGAGAAAGAGGATCTCTTTTGCATTGTTGGTGGCAATGCAAGCTGGTGCAGCCACTCTGGAAAACAGTATGGAGGTTCCTCAAAAAACTAAAAATAGAACTACCCTACGACCCAGCAATTGCACTACTAGGTATTTATCCACAGGATACAGGTGTGCTGTTTCAAAGGGACACATGCACCCCCATGTTTATAGCAGCACTATCAACAATAGCCAAAGTATGGAAGGAGCCCAAATGTCCATCAATGGATGAATGGATAAAGATGTGGTATATATATACAATGGAGTATTACCGGGCAATCAAAAATAATGAAATCTTGCCATTTACAACTATGTGGGTGGAACTAGAGGATATTATGCTAAGTGAAATTAGTCAGAGACAACACAGATATCATATAACATCACTCATATGAGGACTTTAAGATACAAAATAGATGAACCTAGGGGAAGGGAAGCAAAGATAATATAAAAACAGGGAGGGGGACAAAACATAAATGACTCTTAAATGTGGAGAACAAACAGAGGGTTACTGGAGGGGTTGTGGGAGGGGAGATGGGCTAAATGGGTAAGGGGCATTAAGGAATCTACTCCTGAAATCATTGTTGCACTATATGATAACCAACCTGAATGTAAATTAAAAAAAAAAAATTAATTTAAAAACAGAAATAGTAGAAAAAAAGACAGGCAAATGTGAAGCTTGCTTAGAAATACAGGGGATCTGATCTGATAAACAGCTTCTGTTTGAAATTATGATCATCTTGGTAATTAAGAATAAAGGGAGTTTTATGTTAAAGAGACTCTTTCTTGGATTTTATGAAAGACTCAAGAAAATAATCTTTCCTCAAATAGAGCTCTTGATACATGGAAATTAACATGAATTTAATTGGCAAAGTATTTTGAATGTAATTATGAATTTCTTTTAAATAATAAAACAAAATTCTCTGAAAAAAGTAAAAATGAAAAGTAAAAGAAACAAAAAAATATGAGTTAAAGTAACTTCAGATAAAAAATAATGATAGGGGATGCCTGTGTGGCCCAGTCAATTAAGCGTCCAACTCTTTTTAAAAAAATTTTTTTAATATTTATTTATTTTTGAGAGAGAGAGAGATAGAAAGAGCACAAGTAGGGGAGGGGCAGAGAGAGAGGGAGACACAGAATCTGAAGCAGACTCCAGGCTCTGAGTTGTCAGCACAGAGCCCAACCCAAGGCTTAAACTTACAAACCATGAGATCATGACCCAAGCCCAACCAAGTGAGCCACCCAGGCGCCCCCATCTGACTCTGAATTAAGGCTCAAGTCACAATTTCACAGCAGTGAGATAGAGCCCTGAGTCGGACTCTGCTCTGGGCTTGTAGCCTGTTGAAGAGTCTTCCTCTCTCTGCCCCTCCCCCACTCACTCGCACATCTGTGTGCGCACACGTTCTCTCTGTCTCTCAAAAAATAAATAAAATAAAGTCACCTATAAAATCACTACATGACAGTGAATTATAGTCATTAGAATAGCATTACAGAAGTATATTTATTTACATGAGAACATATTAGGTAAAAAAGTAGCTATTCCAACAGCATATACCCAGTGTTCTTACTTAAGCATGTATTATATGCAAATATACGTATCTGGACACATACCCACACATATTCTCATGAAAGGCATAATAGTTTTATTTTTTGTGCTGTAGGATACAGGCTGTGTGTGTGTGTGTGTGTGTGTGTGAGAGAGAGAGAGAGAGAGAGAGAGAGAGAGAGAGAGAGAGACTGAGAGAGAGAGAGAGAGAAAGAGAGGGAGAGAGAGGGAGAGTTCTGGTGTTTGGCAACTGTTCTACAACGAGCACTTACTAATTTTGTCATCAGAAATAAATTCTTCCAGTATAGTGCAAAAAGGGTTTATGCTTTCAGGCATTTCCTCAGCCTCTGTCCTCAGGCTAAACTAAAAATACAAAGGATGTTTATATTGGCAGATTGAGATTTGAATTCTGCACACAAAGGTAGGAAAAGGTGGAAATAATGTTGATCCAAATGTCTTTGTGGGAAAGGGATAAATTGTGGCAGGAGACTTTCTTCAAAGTTAATTAGGTAATTATTAGCCTAAAGAAGCAAAAGGTCAAAGTTGAATAGTTTTAGAGATAAAGCTTAAAAGGCTCATTAAAAGGAAATGAACACAGGAAGTTCCAGAGCAAAACCACAAGCCCCTGGTTCTTATAACTAAAAAACGTTATCTTCTGATCATTTTAACTGCTGTTTCTCCATCCAAGATGGCAGGGAAGAAAAGTCTGTTACTGCCTCCCATAGAAAGATAGTAAAGGTAATGTCGGAATAAAGAGGTTTAAAATTGGCTGACGTTTCCTAGTTACACTTAGTGAAAATGTTCAATTTTTTAAATGTTTATTTTTGAAGGAGAGAGAGACAGAGTGTGTGTGTGTGTGTGGGGGGGGGGTAGAGAGAGAGGGAGACATAGAATCCAAAGGAGGCTCCAGGCTCTGAGCTGTCAGCACAGAGCCTGACATGGGGCTCGAACCCACAAACTGCGAGATCATGACCTGACCTGAAGTCGGACGCTTAACCGACTAAGCCACCCAGTTGCCCCAAAAATGTTCAATTTTTTAAAGTTTATTTATTTTTGAGAGAGAGAGAGCCTTCCCTCCCCCCCCCCCCCCCGCCCCATTCCACACTATGAGCACAGATCCTGACTCAGGGCTTGATCTCACAAACCAGGAGATCATGACCTGAGTTGAAATCAAGAGCTGGAGTCTTAACCAACTGAGCCACTCAGGTCACCTGAAAATGTTCAATTTCTAAAATCAAAGAAGCGAAGGTGGAATGCATAAAAATTTAAGACTGACTAAAAAGGAAGGTGCTGTTAAAACCACACTCTGTTGGCTTAAGAGTGGTAGCACCAGTGACAAAAAAACAAAAATAACACTTAGAGAAGTGTTAAAGGCAGAGTCATTTCAAGAGGAGAAATGATGGATGTGTTTTGGTTTGTGTTAAGAAGTGTCCATATAGATCTATCCAGATAATAGGGTAGGTACTAACAAGTTGGGAGCTATCCACACCACCCTGATTGTGCTAGAGCCCCTCCTGAAGGAATGTGGTGAAAACATCAAGACACAGGAAGGCAACCTGACTATGTGGGTGTGCGTGACATTCCTCATGACTCTGTAACATAGACTGCTCATTCAGACTGTATGTTACCATACATGGGAGACAAAGAACCAAAAATTGTACAAAAGGCAGCCGCCCTGCTGCACTCAGGGCTCAGCCTTTGGGTCTTAGCCCGCTGATCCCGTGATGGCACAAATAAAGATGCTTCCTGGAAAGAAAAGCCTCAGTGTCCCAACTCTCTCTGTGTGTGTGATGCACCCCTACATGATTACTGAGGCAATGAGTATAAATAGGGAAAGCATAGAAAAGAGAAGAAAGGAGGTCAAGGATAAATTGTCCTGATCATCAGCATACTCTTGAAAACTAATCAAAGACTCGGTAAATAGAAGTGAAATTCAGATAGCTTGTTGAGACTGAAACAAGGGAAAATATTTTTAGAGAATACAGAGACGGGTTGAAAAAGAAGCCATTGATGAAGAAAGTAAACATAAACATGAAGAAAACTGTTTTAGAAAAGCAATGAAGATGCACCTAAGAGATATAGCACAAGTTTGTGGAGGAGCCCATCAAGATAGCTTTAAGACAGTCCCTGGCAAATATCTGAAACCCACAAAACAACAGCAGATAAATTCTTAAGTTGGAGTATTATTCAGATAATTGGGGTATTATCATTGATAAATAAGGAGCAGTAAAATGTCAGGGAGGTGTCATGATGTTTTAGGGAAAAGCATGGGTTTGGGAAGCAAATAAACCAATGTTAAAATACTGGCCTGGGTGACTTGGACACCTACACTTTTTGAGTCTCATGTTTCTTTCTATGTAAAATAAGAAGGACTGTAGTCAATTCACACATTTTTTGGGAAAGGTTAATAGAAATATACAAAACATGCTATAGGACACATAATTGTTCAATAAACGATTCTTCAAAGGAACAAGTACTATATAGGCATCTATTATTATCAGATTAATTACAGACAAGGAAAGTGTTTATAATATCCAATGCTTGGTCATCCATTCAACAGATACTGAGCATTTTTGCGGCAAGATATGGTCAATGAGACAAACAAGGCAAATAATCCTACACAGCCTTCTGCCCTGTAAAGGCAGATAACAAACAAATAAGTAAAGACAAATACCATATAAATATAAGAGTAGTTTGCAGACATAAAATAAGATAGCTGGTTTAAATTGGATTGGTAGGGAGGCTTCTCCAAAGAGTTGTGGGAAGAAAGAGTCAGCCAGCCATGTACTCCAAGCAAATGAAAGGCTTAGGAAAGCAAATATATTGGCATGTTTAAGGACCCCAGAAAATTGTCAGTCCAGCTGAGGATGTCCAGTGGATGAGGGGAAAAGTGGTGTCAGGGAAAAGAAGTCAAACGGACCAGATCATGTAGAACTTGGTAAAGAAAGAAGTGTGGATTTTAGTCAATGTGAAATGGCACAGCCCTGGAATGCTGTAGGCAACCCAGTTAAAGCGATCTGATTTGCATTTGTAAAAGATCACTCTGACTAGTGGGTAAAGAATGAAATATTAATGGGCCAAAGCAAAAGAAGGAGACAAAATCACAAGACCATTGGGGTCCTGTCCAGAGGAGACAAGAGTAACTTGAACAAAAACTGGCAAAAGTAAGACACAAAGGAGTGTGTGAACTGAAAATCTGCCACCCAATATAAATGTGAGAAAAAGAGAAGAATCAGTGGTAACAATTGAATTACTGTTAGATACAAGTGAGTGCATACATAGCTGCTAACTAATGATGTCAGAAAGCAGAGTTGTGGAGGGTGGAGACAGTGAATGGGTAGAGACATGTTAAGTACACAACTGGATAAGTATACCTAGATAATTTGGGGCAAGATTTACAAATGGTCAGCAATTTAGATGGAATTTTAGCCATAGGACTAAAGGGACAAGGTATAACAAGAAGAAACAAGATTTCAGCATTCCCACTGGGACATGCCAATATTTCAAAGGTTACACACAAAAAGGAAGAGTTTGTAAAGGAAAGAGATGGGTATGAAGACACCAGTGAAGGAGAAGGAAACTCAGGAAAGTGTGGAGTCAGGCAAGCCATGAGAGGAAGATATTTCCAGAACAAAGAAATAGTCATTATTGTCCAGTTCTGTAAAAGAAGTACCTAAAATAACTTTTGAAAAGGTGGGTCCATTGCATTTGGCAGCATGCAAGTCATGGGTAACCTTGATAAGAATAGTCTTTGTGGAAGGATGGGGACTAAGCCCAAGTAAGATTTTGTGTCCTTTTTATATACACTAGGATCCTAAGCATTCCCTCACTGTACTAAATGTCATCAAAGGGTAATTTGATCTACTGTAGTTGTTTTCTTTATTAAATTAACTGAACATGTATAATATGTTTAATTTTTTAAATGTGATCATGTTCATGTGCTACTTAAATATTTTTTTTCTTTCCTTCTTTTGCTTTACCTTACACTCAATATCACATCTCCTTAGCCATGACTTAATCCACACTCACCCCAGTAGTTATCTTTCTGTATCTTTCTGTGGCTACATAATACTATTTAGGTACATGGATGCATACCTGTATATAGAAATATATGAGGCTTTCTTCTCTGTCCTTGTATTGTTTTATCTAGATGGAGTCATCTCATAAATACTTTTTGAATCTTGCCTTTTATTCGCTTGTATCTTATGGACATCCTGAGTCAACTGGTATAGTTCAACTCTGCTTTTTTTGTTTTTTCATACACTGTCTCCTTTATCTATCTATCTATCTATCTATCTATCTATCTATCTATCTATCTTGTCTTATTTATTTATTTATTTATTTATTTATCTATCTATTTTTAATTTAAATCCAAGTTAGTTAACATAGAGTGTAATAATAATTTCAGGAATAGAATTTAATGATTCATTATTTACATATAATACCCAGTGCTCATCCCAACAAGCGTCCTCTTTAATACTCCTCACCCATTTGGCCCTTCCCCCCCACCCAACACCCCACAAGCAACCCTCAGTTTGTTCTCTGTATTTAAGAGTCTCTTATGGTTTGTCTCCATCTCTGTTTTTATATTATTGTTGCTTCCTTTTCCTTATGTTCATCTGTTTTTGGCTTAAATTCCACATATAAATGAAATCATATAATATTTATCTTTCTCTGACTTATTTCACTTAGCATAATACCCTGTAGTTCTATCTGCATTATTGCAAATGACAAAGTTTTGTTATTTTTGATTGCTGAGTAATATTCCAGCAATATACTATATATATATATATATATATATATATATATATATATATATGTGTGTGTGTGTGTGTGTGTGTGTGTGTGTGTGTGTGTGTGTGTGTATACACCACATCTTCCTTATCCATTCATTAGTTGATGAACATTTGGTCTCTTTCTATACTTTGGCTATTGTTGATAGTGCTGCTATAAACATATAAACATTGGGGTGCATGTGTCCCTTCGAAATAGCACACCTGTATCCGTGGATAAATACCTAGTGGTGCAATTGCTGGGTCATAGGGTAGTCCTATTTTTAATTTTTTTGAGGAACCACCATACTGTTTTCCAGAGTGGCTGCACCAGTTTACATTGCCACCAGCAGTGCAAAAGAGATCCTCTTTCTCTGCATCCTCACCAACATCTGTTGTTTCCTGAGTTGTTAATGTGAGCCATTCTGACAGGTGTAAGGTGGTATCTCATTGTGGTTTTGATTTGTATTTCTCTGATGATGAGTGATGGTGAGCATTTTTTCATGTGTTGGTTGGCCATCTGGATGTCTTCTTTGGAGAAGTGTCTATTCATGTCTTTTGCCCATTTCTTCACTGGATTATTTGGTTTTTGGGTATTGAGTTGGATAAATCTTTACAGATTTTGGATACTAACCCTTCATCTGATATGTCATTTGCATATATCTTCTCCCATTCCATTGGTTGTCTTTTAGTTTTGCTGATTGTTTTCTTCACTGTGCAGAAGCTTTTTATTTTAATGAGATCCTGATAGTTCATTTTTACTTTTGTTTCCTTTACTTATGGGGACATATCTGGTAAGAAGTTGCTGCAGCCAAGGTCAAAGAGGTTTTTGTCTGCTTTCTCCTGAAGGATTTTGATGGCTTCCTATCTTACAGTTAGGTCTTTCATCCATTTTGAGTTTATTTTTGTGTATGGTGTAAGAAAGTGGTCCAAAGTTTTGAATATATTGATCATGCATTTGTCTTTTTAATACAGTGAACTGTGTATTTATTATATTTTAACATGTTAATATTGAGAATATTCATTTTCTTTTCGTTTTTTTTAACGTTTTATTTTTATTTATTTTTGAGACAGGGAGAGACAGAGCATGAAGGGGGGAGGGTCAGAGAGAGAGGGAGACACAGAATCTGAAACAGGCTCCAGGCTCTGAGCAGTTAGCACAGAGCCCGATGCGGGGCTCGAACTCACAGACAGTGAGATCGTGACCTGAGCCGAAGTCGGACGCTCAACCGACTGAGCCACCCAGGCGCCCCTTCATTTGCTTTTCTAAAGGAATTGTAAAAATTTTATAGATTAAAAGATACCACCTCTTTAATGAAAATAATCTTTCCGCTTTTACAGATGTCTTTTAATTTTAATGTAATGTTATTAATAAACAAATGTTAAACATTTTTTATATAGATGTCTTTTTTAACTTTCTTTTGTTGCTTTTGTTTTTCTGGGATGACCTAGTCAATAGATAGATCACACAAATATATAAATTCTCCTAAGTTTTGTTTTTAAAAAAATTTACATGTCTTGGTATAGTATGACATATGGATCCAATTTGTTTTTTTCTAAATATAATTATTCAGTTTTCTAAGACCAGCTGTCAGGTAATTCATGCTTCCTAGTGATTTGGCATGCCATTTTATCAGATACTGAATTCTTACATATAAAATAATAATATATGCAATTTGTTCTTTATTGTGGTGGGGAGTTGTTTTTTTCCATTGTTTTATCTTCTTTTGCATAAATATATATATGCATATATATAACATATATGTACATACATATATATACACATACACAGACCTGTATACATATATGCATATATATATATATATACATAACATATGTATATATGCACATATGTATATATACATATACACACATCTGTTTGTGTACATATACAGATGCACAGATGCATGTATACACAAATACATGCATATATATTTATAAACACATAGTATATATGTACATACTCTCTTATTATGAGTGTTCATCAGACTTTTTAATACTTTCACCCATTGTTTTCTTCTATGAGTACTTGAAACAATATTAAGTTAAAGTGAATTTCATTGGGATTTTGAGAGTATGTTAACATGTTAATTTGTAAGGAATTTGCAGTACTGAATCTTACTATCTTAAAGACATTAGATCGTAAAGGAAAGTTTAACATTTTCCTTTTTATACTACTGACTTTTAAAACTTTAATCTTTGATATTTTGCAAAGGTTGTTACTATTGTAAATAGGATTGTTTTTCATATTTAATTTCTTAAATGTTTCATTATTTGGTCCAGCCATATTACTAAATTCTATTATTTCTACTGATTTTTAATGCACTATTTTGTTTCAAGACAGGATTCTTTTATTAGCCATTACCAAGATCTAGCAGCTTCAGGACACTGGGCTATTGTTGGCCTGTGAGAAGCCCTAGCAGGGCAATTTTATCAGTATAGTTCATGTTCATTTTGGTGACTATGCTGCTATAGGTTGGGGCACTTTATATTGAGTTGACTAGATTGTCCTCTGTCCACTTTGATATTAGGTCAAAAAGATTTGCTCACATTTGACCATTGATGACCACCTATCATCAGAGCAGTATTTGATCCAGAATTCCTCCTAGCCTTCTGTGGTGGCTTCACAGAGAAGCCATGAAACATCAGAGACAGGTGCCTAAGGACTGAAGCCCCACTCATTAGCTTTCCATTTATTCTGTCCATTCTTGTCTTTGGTCTTCCTGAATTACTATTTCTTATTAAATTCGACTCTAGTCTGTGAAAAGGATTTTAAATATAGTGCTTAAATACTATTTTACAGCCTTGTTTTCTAAATGCCATTTAAAAAATTCTTATTCTACTCCTTGTATTATTTCAGGAGCTTTGAGAGTGCCTTATTGAACTTTCTGGAAACTCTCAGTTAATGTTTCTGCTTGAATGGTCATCACCTCCAGAAGCATCTATTTTAGTTCTTAAATTGTAAACTCTTGTCTCCTAGATAATTAATTAGAAAGCACTTTAACTCTATGTTTGAATTTATGAAGATCTGTCATTTTCTTTCTTTTCATAAACATACACTACGTACTTGACATATTCTAAGTGCCGTGCTGCAAGGTGGGAATACAAGCTTGGGCAGGACTTGTCAAGGTGAAACTTCAGAAGAAGAAGAAGTCATGTAAATGGACACTTACAATATTAATGTGCATCTTCAGTGGAGATGATTGGTGAGAATGTGGGCAGAGCAGTCATAGGCTTGGTGGTGGAGGAGTAACTTCAACCAAATCTCCCGAATGGGTATTGCCACCTGGGCTGCACTTTAAAAGTGCATAGGAGGGGCGCCTGGGTGGCTCAGTCGGTTGAGCTTCCGACTTCGGCTCAGGTCATGATCTCACCGTCCGGGAGTTCGAGCCCCGCGTTGGACTCTGTGCTGACAGCTCAGAGCCTGGAGCCTGCTTCGGATTCTGTGACTCTCTCTCTCTCTAACCCTCCCCCGCTCATGCTCTGTCTCTCTCTGTCTCGAAAATAAAATAAAACATTTAAAAAAAATAAAATAAAATAAAAGTGCATAGGAGTTAGAGATGACTCCTGCATAGGAGTCACAGGATTGAACTTTGTGACAGTTATGATTTTGTCTATTGATCTAAGAGTGGAATGAGCTATAATTTGCCCTCTTGAAGCAGGATGGGCCAAGAGATACTAAGTGAGCAGTGTGGCTCATTTTACAAACTAACCGGGTCCTCACTCCTTTGCTATTTGCATGTGTGTGTAACCAGTGGTGAATGATAAAATCACATATGTATATTTTTATAATGCACGAAACATTTTAGGTCTATCCTTTTAGATCTTAATAGTCTTCCCCCTTCTTTTAATAATTTATTAAATAAAGTAAATGGTTTGAAGAAATTCACATTCAACAAACTGTTCTTAATGGCAATATCTAGCTACTGTCACTTTTACTTATTTCTAGACATGTGATTGATCCTTACTATTTATGGTAAATATTAAATTTGTTCCTCTTAAGACCATATGAATTTAGGATAACATGAAAGAGTATGATAATACTTTGAAATATTCAAATATCTATAGAAATATTAGGTATTTGTATTATTTTTAAATCTCCATAAGTTTAGGGACACTGTATAATGTTTGCTCTGTGTAATATTTATGTAAATCAGGCAGAATGACGGATATAACATTTATTATATGATTCAAAAATTATAGACCTCAAAAGAGTTAAAAACTATATCTAGTAGTGAAGCCACTCCTTTTAAGAGATGTGGAGATGAAGGTCCAGAGAGGACATGTGTCTAATCATAGGGCTGATTGGAGGGAGAGCAGGAGACTAGACCCTGTTTATTTTCATTTTGATGTCCTTCACAATGATCTCATCAAATTTCTCATTTAATGCAATCATTCTGCATTATTAAATCAAGATCAAAACAAGATTGGATCATATTCCTTTCAGTGAAAGGAACTTATTCCAATAACGCTAAACAACTTATCAAAATTTTAATTTATATTTCTAATTAGTTTTTCCCAGAATGGAATGTACTCTCCCCTTAGTTTCCAGGAAAATGTGGCTAGAGGCACGAAACCCCACCCTCCCAGGACCCTACATGTTCTTACCATTCTGAAATGTCTCAGGGAAAGAAGACAATGTAAAAGAAGCTATATCTGTAAATTGAAAAATTGTTGTATCCTGGGGGAAGGGTGGGTGGGGAGCCTGTATAGAAGGAAGTTTGGAGCCATTTGTGTATTCTTTGCGTGTTTGTGTGTGTGTCTGTGTGCGTGTGTGTGTGTGTGTGTGTGTGTGTATTCACTGAGATTGTCCAATTTATCTGTCTCCATCTGGAAGGTATTTCTCAGACTGTTCTGAAATCTAGATAACTTTACCGAATGGGACGTGGTAGTCCTATCTAGTAACACTACTCTTAGATGCTGGGGATAAGACTTTTGCTCCTTGAAGAATTGGTAGGTCATTCATTCAACAATTCTTATTTACTCAATGTACATTAATTCATTCAACAAATCTTAAGTACCTTCTCTGTGCATGGTCTTCCATGAGTTTCTATTTTAGTGTGGGAATCCAGACAGCATAGACTAGGTAAATTGTACATTGTGTTAAATAAGTGTCAAAGAAGAATGTAAACATAGAAGAGAGTAAGAGTATGAATATTGGCAAGGTGGCCTTTATTGACCTCTTTGCTAAGCATTCTTGTGTGAGGGTTTTCCATGCATTATCTGATTTATTCCAGGCAACTGCCCTGCAAACATAGAAACAGAGGCACTAAGAGGCTAATGACTAGGTCACACAACTAGTAACGAGAGACCCAAAATCAAAATGTAGTACTCTTGACTCCAAGAACCCTTGGCTTCTATAGTAGAGATTCAATTTGGGGACACTTGGTATGTAGGAACCTGTAGAATACATGGGATAAATGGTGGAAGGTGGGTTCATAGAGTAGTTGTTGGCAAACTACTGCCTGCCAACCAAATCTGGCCTGCCTCTCATTGTTGTAAGTAAAATTTAATTGGAACTCCACTGCATTACTTTTTAAGCCATAAATGTGGTGGCTTAAAATAGCAGACCTTCTTTTCTCCTCCACTTCTGGATGTCAGACGTACAAAATTAGTTTCACTGGGACAAAATCAAGGTGTCCTCTACGGAAGCTCTAGGGGAGACTTTCTTCTTCCCCATCTTCTTCTCCATGTATTCCTTGGATTGTGGCTTCTTTCTCCATCTTCAAAGCCAGGAGCATAGCATCTTGCTTCAGTCTTTACATTGTCTTCTGTCTCTGTGTTTAAATGTCCCTTTGCCTCCCTCTTATAAGGAGACTTGTGGTAACATTTAGGGCCCACTCAGAGAATCACAGATAATCTCCCATTTCAAGATCTTTGGTTTAATTACATTGACAAAATCTCATTTGTCACATAAGGTAAATTTCATGGGGTCTAGGGATTATGACCTGGATATCTTTGGGTACCACACTGGACATTTATTAATGTGTTGCTTATGGCTGCTTTCTTGTTACAATGGCAGAATTCAGTAATTTTCAGCAGAGAATACATAGCTGAAAATATTTACATGTGGCCCTTTACAAAAAAAGTTTGCATTCCCTTGTTGCAAAAGAGAAGCACCTGACTTGAAGAAAGGAGAATTTATGACATCAGAAACCACTGTTACCTGGTAGGGAAATGAGTTAAGGCCAAGTTCAATCACATCACAGTTAAATTAAGTCAAAATTCTCTTCACCTTCAGCTATACACAGGTAGGGTCTTCAAGCCACCAGAACATTTTCTTCTGTTGGTTCACATGACTAAAATCTTTATTCTGACCCCCACCCCCATCCCCCAGAGAAAATATCCTTTCAGGATTAAAAGCAAAACAGTAATTCAGAATCAGTGGAGTAAAAATTCTAAGCTGTACTGATGGCATGCACCAACATAGTTTCCCAATGACATTTTGTTAGCAAAGCAAAGCCCATGCTTAAACTAAGATCTTTTAATTTTTTCTTTTTTTTTTTTTAAAGCTAGCACTTTGGAGCCACATCATGTCAGTCCTGTTATTGTACAAATGGAAATTTAAATTTCAGGTTTACGTAATGTTTACACTCCAAATATCATCCTAACTGCTATAAGAGTACACAGGACATCTGGGAATACAGTGCTGTTTCGAAAACTGTAGTTTTCATAGTATCACAGCCATGCTACCAGTAAATATATAATTATAACTGACCCCAAATTTGCAAATACTGGCAAAAACATGGAATCTTTTCGACAAAAGAAAATTGTTCATGTGGCTGAGGTTTGTGTAGAATTCCAAGATTTGTAAGGATCATTGAAAGGTAGGCCTATAGTACTGAGAGAATAAAAACCAACTCTTATTTAGAAACTTCTTCACTTATTAACAACCACTCAGGTTTGATTTTGTGCATCCTTATTTTTCAGCTAATGACATCTTAGGGGTGGTAATAACCAATACCTATGTAGAGCTACTCATGGGTCAGACGATGATGCAAGAATTTCATTTACGTTGAGGCGTTTAATTCTTTCAACCGGAACTATTATTGACACTTTACAGAGGTAAACATTGAGGGACAGAGGGACTAAGTAGCTTAACTGAGTAGCTTAAGCACTAAATAACATAAGAGTAAATATTTGAACCCAAGAATATAAAAGCTATCCTCTTAACCACTACACTGGGCTGCCTCTCACATGTACATTTATGCCAAGGAGCTCTTGATCTCTGAGATATGCAGGAGATGGTAAATAGAGCATTAAGACAGCAGTCCTGCCAAGCCAGAGGAATTTTCTTCTAGAAGTTCCTGAAGGTCTTCTAACAAAGAGTTACACATTATTATCTTATACCAATATACCTAGAATTCATTTCAGATTCATCTGGTTAATTTTAGGCTTTTGCTACTCAGCTTTTAACCTTGACTGCATATTAGAATGTTCAGCAAGCTATTAAAAATACCAATGCCTGGCTCCATCCCAGGCCAAATATGTCAGAATTTCCAGAGATGGGGCCCTGGATGTAGGTATTTAGTGAGAACTCTCTGGGTAATTATAGCATGCTGCCAGGGCTGAGAGCACACTCTGGTTCCTAACATACCTCATAGAGGTAGTGCTGAGGTTTTAAATACTTCACCATAAATCACTGCATTAGGTGTTAGAGATGAGAACATTTTCAACTACATGATTATTAATCAAGACTGAGAAATGGGGTGCCTGTGGATAAATGCTTATATGTTTTGGATTCAATCTCTGAGTGTTTTTGATACTTTCAGCATTTTCCAGAGCCAGTATTCTGAGACTTCTAGCATAGCTTCTGCATCAGAGAACTAGCTCCATAGAGAGAGATGGGAGGAATTCCTCTCTGGTGTAATTCCAAATCTTGCAATGCCCGCCAACCCAGAAGTAGAGGGAATATGTGTGTGGCTACCCCACTGGACTCTGTTGTAATGCACCAGCCTGTTACTATTCAGCATTCTGCATGGTCTGTTTCATTTCTGTTAAAATAAAAAAAGGCTTCCAATTCATAAGAAAAGCACAAGGATTTGGCCAAACGTTTTCAGAGTTCTGATTATGACACTGAACAGATCAACAGACTCTATTTCACTTCAAGCAATTTGAACATCTAGCTCTGGCATAAACTTGAATTTTTTTTTTTCTTGAAGGAACAAGCCTCAAGTAGGCCAGTCATGGAGGGTGTATGGAGGACTTTAAAACTGTTAGGGCTCATTAGCACAGTGGAGCCGTCTTGTCAGATATAGATGATGCTGAGATTTTCTCCCAGTCCAGACGCGTGCGCGCGCACACACACACACACACACACACACACACAGAGTGAGAGAGTTCAGCTGGATGATTCTGCCAGTTTATTAATAACAATGAAAGAAATCATTGCATATGAATGTGTAAAAAATTTTAAAAAACACAAGTAGTTTATTCCCTTGAGTTTAGTGTCACTGTATTTATTAATTCTAGGAGAAAGACACACTGGGAGGTGACATGTAATAATGAAAGATACTATGTTTTCTCATCATTTTAATAATGAATCATAGAGCCTTGTTGTGTCTGGCTGGCTGGCTGGGCATCTACGTAAATTCCAGAGGTGTTCCTTGCCTTTGTCCTTGGAGACGCCCTAAAGTGGATAGTTTCATTTGACAGCATCCTGGACTGTTGAGGGAACCAAGAGAAAGAGTTGACAAGATGATCTAATAGACCTTTTATTCTTCCTTCCTCTTTTATTTGGTGGAAATACTAAGCATGCATTCAGAAATGGACTCTGACCTTGAATGGGTGAATAGAAGATGCCCATATTTGTGCACACTTACTCTAAATATCCTTTCATGCATGAATTTCCATCATTGTGGACAAGTAGAAAAACCAAAGAACGGCAGAAATGCTGGGACTCTGGCCAGAAGTTAAATGTGGCCATAATAGCTCATGGGGATGAGAGTCCATTGGCCACTGTAGAATTCTTTAAATGGGAAGCTGGGTTTGGGCCAGTAAGTTTCTCTTCCAGACTTACTTCATCTCTCAATATTTTTTTTTTAACTTTGCCTCCTTTGGAATGGAACACTGGCAGACACCACTTTCATGGTCATCAGAGACTCTGGTATTTTCCAGAATACAAGGGTCATTACTATAACTGGGACAACATTAATTTTGAATCAGGGTGGGGACATATCAGGGTCATGTCTTGACATTTTGATTTGGGCATAGTTAGATGTTGCCTGACTTTTTTTTCCTTACGACTTTAAGTCTAGGATGAAGACAAGATGGTTTCTCATAGAGTTTTTAAAATGATGTGATACAGATGAGAATATGTGGAAAGAATAATGTGATGTGTAACAGTGGCTCTATAGTGGTTACAGAGGCTAGTCAATCCCACACAGCTGCGTTATGTGAAGGTCTCCGGCATGATGGGCAGCTGGCACAATTCTATGTTTCTTTCACATTCCTTGTTCTCAGTTTCTGGTCTCCTCTTAACAAGCTCATAGCAACTTTTGATTGTGTTTTGACTTCTGTCAGGTGTCCTAATTCCCTTCTCTATTCCTTTTCTTAGAGCTTATGCCTTCTGTCTGAAACACCTGCCCCTTCCTCTGCTAATTTGTGCTTCTTCAAGGCAATGAAAATGATCACTAAATCCATCATTTCAGTTGTTGTTCACATCTGACCACTTCTTTACATTTTTTGGCATGTGCAAGTAATGATTTTGATATACCATTTTGGAAATAATAGGTCATTTTTTATAGTTTTCTTCACAACCAAGTTTCAGTGTCTTTTAAGCAGGTCTGTTGACTTCCAACCCCTCTCTCTTTCCTCCTCGGTACAATGTGAATGTCACCTAATTCGGGATGACAGACTAATTGCTTGGTGAATGAATCTGAACATGCTTAGCAAAATTTTTAGCATTTTATAGAGAATGATAGTGATAGGAGAAGAATATGGAAATGCATCAAAATTTATACAAATTATGTATATATCCATTGCATACGGTCTAAAAAATTAGAAAACGTTCTGAAGAAATTTATGCTTTGAGGCCAAATAAACCTTGTAAAATTTCACAGTTGCTTTTTTTAGAGTACTTCTAAATGTATCTATTAAATGATTATATATCACTGAATGAAAACCTAAGAGAAGTCATCAGCTCAGAGATAGTTATTAGAAAATAGTAAAAAAAAATGTTAGGCACTAGCTTATTAATGTTTCCAAAACGCTAATGAAATTATTTTCGAGCCCTTAAACATTGACCACATTGCTTTGGCACTTTTATACTTTGATTTTAATTTTTTTAAGTTTATTTATTTATTTTGAGAGAGAGAGAGTGCAAGTTGGGGAGGGCAGAGATGGGAATGGGCAGAGGATCTGAAGCCGGCTCTGAGCTGACAGCACAGAGCCCAATGAGGGTCTTGAACTCACAAACTGTGAGATCGTGACCTCAGTCGAAATCAAGAGTCAGATGCTTAAATTACTGAGCATAACAGGTGCCCCGATTTTAATTTTTAAAGGCAAGTTTGGAAAGATACTACTAATGAGGAAAAGTTGTGATTGAAGAAAGTATGTTTCTAAAATTTATTTTTAGTCACATTAAAAAATAATTCCGCACTTAAGAACCAATTTCTTCCTTCCGAGTGTTCCATAGTGGTTAGAACCTTTTAAAAATGCCGCATCTGAGGAAATAAAACAGTTGAATATGAATTCCATGGTCTAAGAGAATCACTGTCTTTCCCCCAAATCACACTCACTTTCTGGGAATAGCTATGATGAATTTAGTACCCAAACCAGTAGCTGTTCAACACATTTCTGTGTAACTTTCTTAGAAGGAATTGAAAATCTTGCTTAAAACAACAACTTAATTCTATTATCCTTGTTCAGTAATTAAAGCAAATAGTTTGTGTGCTATTTGTCATCCAGAAATATTTTTAATTTCTTTCATTTGTTTCTAATTCCAATAGCTTGCAAAGATGGAGAAACTAAGTATTTCAGAACAAGATACTCTGGGGGGAAAATTGGTTCTTGTGGAACTAATGAGCTTATTCATTCTTGATCTTTTACCTAGAAGAGAATTTGAGAACTATGATGCATTACATTAGCATATGTGTTTATGTAACTTAATTTTATTGGGTACTTGAAACCCATATTTGTACATGCAAATAGAGCCCTGAATATGTGAATACATTTGACTTCACCATGAAAATATTTACTTGTGCATACAAACAAATGAGATTTCCTACTCATAAGCTACACAGTCACAAACTTTGAAACTTAAATTAACATACAAATCTGTTATACAGAAGAAATTAGATGTCCATATGTAACAAAAATATTTAAAAAATAATCCTTTAAACCAGGCTTCTAATTATACTCAATGCCAAAAAAAAAAAAAAAAACAAGCAAAGCAAAACAAAACAAAAACAAAAAGACAGCCTACACAATTTTCCTAAGAGGGATAAATACAATTCTACAGTTTTCAAAATAATAACAAAATAATGTAGCAAACTGCAAATGGATTAGACTAAGAAAATAAAATATTTATAATATTCAGAAATGCTATTATGACTTTATGAAAGAAAACATAATTGGCTAGAGTAAAACAAAATACCAAAACTATAATTCTTACAACTCTTCCTATTTTCTACCAGTTTGGGGATCAGGTCAAGTACTTTAAAATCTTCTAAAATGTAGCTTCTTTAAACCGACAGAGATGGGTGGTCTTATTACTCTGAAAGGTAATCTAATATAACATGGTTGAACTCATTTAGATGATTATCCTACTATAGTGGCTAATATTCCTTATGAAGGAAAATTTCCATTTCTGCCTAATCAGCTTTCAACATTGAAATGATCTGAGATGGATCTTGATTTTTTTTCAGTTGGCTCAATAATATCTTTCAATGATTTCATGTCGCTTGGGAAGAATATATTTTTATGAAGTCATTATGTCAAGGATCAATATGCATTTGTCAATCAGAGTCCTTAGGCTTTCACATCTTCAATTTGGCCTCTCCTTTCCTATCTGAATCCATTCCTACTCTGACTTTCCACTAGAAAGCAAGGAGAAATACTATTGTATAAGTAATGGATAGAGGATCTGAATCAACATTTTCTTTTTCTGAAGGATACATTCAGATGGCCAATAGACACATGAAAAAATGCTCACCATCACTCATCATCAGGGAAAGGGAAATCAAAACCACAATGAGATATCACCTTACACCTGTAAGAACAGCTAAAATTAAAAAAAAGATAAGAAATAACAAGTGTCAGTGAGGATGTGGAGAAAAAGGAACCCTTGTGTCCTGTTGGAGGGAATGTAAATTGGTGCAGCCACTGTGGAAAACAGTATGGAGGTTCTTCAAAAAAAATTAAAAATAGAAATACCATACAATCTAATAATTCCACTACTGGGTATTTACTAAAAAAAAAACAAAACAAAACTGAAAGCACTAATTTGAAAAGATATATGCACCCCTATGTTTATTGCAGTATTATTTACAATAATCAAGATATGGAAGCAATCTGTGTCCATCAGTAGGTGAATGGATAAAGATGTGGTATATACATACACAATGGAATATTATTCAGCAGTAAGAAAGAATGAAATCTTGCCATTTGCAAGAACATGGATGGACCTAGAGCATATTATGCTAAGTGAAATAAGTCAGACTGAAAAAGACAAATACAACATGATTTCACTCATATGTAGAATCTAAATAATAAAAGAAATTAACAAACAAAAAGTAGAATCAGACATATTAACAAAGAGAAAAACACTGATGATTTCCCTCTGGAACGGGTTTGGGGTGATGGGCAAAATGGGTGAAGGTGAGAGAGAGATACAGGCTTCCAGTTATGGAACGAGTAAGTCACAGGAATAAAAGGCACAGCACAGGGAATATAGTCAAAGATACTGTAATAGAGTTTTATGAGAGATGGTAGCCAAACTTGTGGTGAGCCTGGCATAACTTATAGAGATGTTGAATCACTAGGTTGTACACTTGAGACAAATGTAACATTGTGTGCCAACTGTACTCAAACATAATTTTAAAAAAGAAGGAAGGAAGGAAGGAAGGAAGGAAGAAAGGCACATGACAGACATGATGGCTAGGGGAGGGTGCCATGGAAGAAAGGGCTCTGAGCCTGATGTCCTGAATGCTGGTTTCTATTCTCCTATGTATAAGGAGGTTATTGAACTCCTAGAATCTCAATTTTGTAAAGGGAAGATGCTCTCTTCTTTAAGATTGGCTAAATTGTTTCTTTAAGTGTCAACTTTTGAGGATTATGTGGTAAGAGGGAGGGCTCACAAATTTAATGGATGTGTATATACTCAGTTGGACAAAGTCTTGTTTTTCTTAATTTACTGTAATTGACCTTATCTTCCTCATTAACAACTGCTTTATGAATAGTCAGGGGAGCCTTAATTTCAACCTGGAATTACAGTCCTTTCCAGTGTATGTAGTACTTTTGAATGCATTGGCCTTCTTTGAGTGAGGGCTTAGCAGTTTAGATTTTCTTCTCTCCCCTTCCTCTCTACGTGTATGTGGGAAGGGAGAACTTAGGTGGCAGTGTTCTCTGATCAACAACGTGCCCTCTGAATCCTGCTGATCTCTGCTGATTAGAGGCTTTTCTGGTCTTTTCCTTGAACCAAAGGCCAATGAAGTGGTTCTGGTCCTATTTGCTACATAGTCAGCATTCTTGCCCCCATTAGTGAAGTCCATAGTCATAGACATTTGCCACTGGTGGTGACATTTTTGCATATTGTGGCTTTTTCAGCCAGAGTCCCTTGAGACTCCTGCTTTTTAACTTTCTCTGTTCTTTGTTGCTGGGCACATGGAAACTTCTATGTGCCATTTATTCTATGGAGATAAGGAAGGGCCCTTAGAATTATTGATCTAGGTATTTCTCCCAACCATACATGGACACAACTACTGAAGTCTTTCTAAAGTACACTCTGGAAAGTACCAATTATACTTCCCAATGATACTGTGTGGGTTGTCTCCTCACTGAGCTGGGGTTTCTTTTATATCCCTCTTTCTGTCCACCTTCTGCCTTTTCACACCAAAATGAAGAAAGTGAGGATATTTCCCTCCTAACTCCCTCTTTTTTTTCCTTTAGACTTTTCGACATTTTCTTACTATCTAGAAAATTCTTTCCCTAGATTTTGTCTGTACTTTGACAACAACCAGACATATACTAATCTCTGGATCTAATCTGAAGTCTGAAGAATTAGTGTGGATATGGAGTGTAATGATGTGTAACTATTACCTTAAGGAGAATAATACAAAAATCATTTTATGGAATTAAAAGAGAAGAAGAAGCAGGAGGAGGTGGAAGAAGAAGAGGGAGGAAAAAGAATATTTAAGATTTGAAATCAGGACCCAAAGGAAAACCCAAAGGAAAAGTATATTAAAGCTAATGTTTTATTTTAAGCCATCTTATACAAAGAATTTCCCCTTCCGAGAATTCAGGTGGTGAATAGTAGCCGCTTGAAGGAATGTAAAATCGACATTTAACTATGTACACAATTGTTGTTTTATCTCTTTCTTCGTAATATTCACCAATTGCCTTCTGCATGATAAAATTTTATTCCTTTAGAACATAACAACAGCAACAACAAAATGCCTCCTTGGAATAATACTGATTAAATGCTGAGCGAACCAATTATGGTCAGTTGAATTTCCCATATACTCTTACAGAACTTTGCCTCTCTTAATTAAGATAGAATGTTCATTTCCCATTCCCTTAAATCTTGGTGGTACTTATGACTGCTCTGGTAAATAGAATACAGTGGATGTAGCATTGTATGACTTCTAAGGCTTCCACCTGTTATCTCCCAGAACACTTATATTTGAAACTCAGCCACCATTTTGTGAGGAAGCATAGCAGCTGAATGTAGGTTTTCTGATTAACAGCCCTAGGTAAGATCTCAACACGTAGCCAACATCAATTGTCCCACATTGAGTGAACAAACTCTCAGATGATTTTCAACTCCAGATTTGAAGTCATTCCAGTTCATTCTGAGTGGAGCAGAGACAAGTTATTTTTTATAAGTGCTGCCCAAATGTAGATTCCTGAAGAGAATGAACATGGTTTAAGAAGACTACTCTGTTTGTTTTTTTTTTCCTTTGTTTTTTAATGTTTATTTATTTTTGAGAGAGAGAGAGAGATAGGGTGCAAAGGGGGGAGGTCAGAGACAGAGGGAGACACAGATTCTGAAGCAGGATCCAGGCTCTGAGCTGTCTGCACACAGACAGCTCGAACTCACAAACCATGAGATCTTGACTGGAGCCCAAGTCAGATGCTCAACTGACTGAGCCACCCAGGTGCCCCAAGACACCTACTCTTTTTTGACTCAGTCCTATTAAATTGAAGAGAAGAGATGGAAATTGTGATCCAATAAACAGGCTCTAAGCAGAACATAGTACCAAAGGAACACATAGAGAATGGTTACCTCAGGTAAGAATGGAGTTATGGGAAATCTTCAGCTTTCTGTGATAACATTCCCTAAGCTTAGAAACAATTGAAGATGAAATTAGGCCTCTAACTCATTAACCCACATTTTACAAATGAGGCTGAGATTTAATATTATATATAATATATATATATTTAATATATATGTATAATATATATATGTATAATATACATGTAATGTATACACACACACACACATTCAGTTGGATAGAGGTACATTTACAACTACAGCTTCCATATTGCTCTTTACTTCTCTTTGCTCTCTGCCATGGCCCTTGAAAGCTTTATAGCTGTGATTACTGGCTAACCTCACCAACTCTTAGTTGGACCGAGACATATTGTACTTAAAAACACTATCTTTTCTACCACTACTGTTTGCTACCACTGCTATTTCCACCAGTAAAAAAAATTATACCGGAATCCTGTTCAAAACAAAATAAATATCAAAAGATCTAAGAAAGAGAGAAACACATCAAAACAGTAAAAGCTTTTAGAATTTATTAGTCCTGCTTCCTTAACATTTTCTTTAATTTCAGGATTTTTATACATGTGGATTTAGGGACAACATTTATTTTGTTTTGTTATTGCAGAAAAAATAGAATTGATTGGCATTTTGCTGAACGTGAAATAGAGAATGTTGTCCCCATTTTTGGGATTACTCTGAGGTGGAGAATGTTGAACTGGAAGAAACCAGCATGAGGAGAAAGTCAGACTAGAGTCCAGACCCAGAAAATAGTGTCATGAGGTTATGTTGTTGTGTTTTGCCATTTGAATTAGAATGTGAGTCTGTAAAATATAAACTTATTTTAGAATTTAATTTGAAGAAAAGGAAAATTCAAATTTCTCTCTCTCTTTTTTTTCTTTTTTCTTCTAGGCAAATCCATACAAACAGTAGATAAAAAAGTAAAGGCTTATGGTTGGCTTCAGCCAACTATACACTGTCTCAAATCACTTCTATCATCCTTAGAGGGTTAGGCTGGTGCCCTCTACTTGACCCCAAAATGGTTTTGCTTTGACACCTCTATTACCTTATGGTATCCATAGTTGTTGATCTCTCTTTGGTGATGGAACTGATCGCCAGTTACTTGGCTTGAATACATATCATTTTTTCCCCAGATGATTGACAGCTAAGAAGAATCATAACAAATAATATCTGTGCATTTCTATTCTTCCCCTAAGTGATTTCATCTGGTCTCATGGGTTTAATTAAATACTATCTAAAAATCAGTGACTCTAAGATGTATATTTAAGTTCTAACTACTCTCCTGTGATGAAATCAGAATATCCAATTGCCTGCATGTTGGTTATTTATTAGAATGTTAAAATCAATCTGTTTGAAACAGAATATTGCAGTAAATGGGGAAATTCAGTCTCTTACATAATATGTAGAAGTATTAATGCCAATTATCAGGTACAAAGTGATATTTTTTCCCTCCATGAAACCATCTAAATGTTGGTCTGATATTTTAATTTCACAATAATACAAAAAATGTGGCAATGATTATTATCCCAAACAGTTATGCATCACAGATTGGACAATCTTTTTGTTTTGTTTTGTTTTGTTTCCTGTTTGCCTGTCATTATTTGAACCAGCCTTTATAACTAATTATAAGAAGAAACATCCAGAAACTAAATCCACCTCCCATGAACTGAATGGATTTACCTGACTCAAAATAAACTAGAATCATTTGTCCCCACATACCCCAAACTTGTGGAGTTCCTGCATTGAAAAAACAAAATATTTTGATCTATCAGCCTCTCCAACACCAGCTTCATCTGCCTGCATGTTTTTTCTTCTGTTTTGCAAACTGCCTTCATTTTAAAACGAGATTTAGAAATGTGGTATTAAAACCATTAGAATGGGAGAAGCCTCCTTAAGAAAAATGGAAAAAAAAAGCAAAAGTTAGAAAAAGTACAAGCAAGAACATTCTTGGTAAAGAACAAATATGGAAAAGAGGGATAGCAACTTGTAGTAAAGCCTTTCCCAGCATTGTTAAGACTCTATTTGGGGGACAAAGGCAGTCACTTCAAGTCCCCAGCAGCTGATATCACTCCAGGGCCATTTAGGAATACAGATAAGGACATATATTCCTCCTTTCACTCTCAGTGACTCCCACAACTCTTAGTTTTACTCAACTCAACAAATATTCATCAGATGCTTATGATATAATACAATGAATGATGGATGACACAATAACTTTTCTCTTAAGAAACTCGTAATTTAGCTTAGAGTGACAGAATAGCAAAGAAAGAAAGAGTGAAAGAAAAAAAAAGGAAGGAAGAAGAAGAGGGAGAGACAGAGACTGAGAGAGAGAGAGAACAAAGAGGGAAGGAAAAGGAAAGAAAGGGAAAGGAAGGAAAGGAAGATTTTAAAAGACTCAAGTTATCATTGTGATAAAAAAAATCCATCTACAAGGTAGAGCTACAGCTCACGTAAGGCATATTAGCTAATGGATTGGGTTTGTTTGGAGATTTGGTTTGGGGACATTTGGGCAGAGATGCTGGAGAATATAGTAATTGAATTGTAACTAATTTAACAAGTAACTGAGGATTATAATGCTTCCTTCCACTGTTTACATTTCTAAGCACCCCAACTGAGAGGTACTGTGTGGTTCCTGAGAGCCAGTGAGTAAATCAAACATTTGGACAGATGTTCCTAGGTCACCATAATGATTCTTGGCTACCCTGAGAAGTGAGTAGTGCTAGAAGGTAAGGACCACTGAAGGGGAAAGAAAAGCCTCAGTTATGGTCTTCTCACAGACCTTGACTTTAATGACATTTGCCCTAGTGATACCCCCTAGACACAAATGCACTGGTGGCTATGCTCAGGCTCCAAAGCTTTTCCTTTCCCTGCTCTACTGTGAAATTCTTCCCCCAAATCATGATGAGCTTACCAGCCCTAGAGTCATTTCCTTACCATATTGTAATTGCCATTTAGTGTAATTCCTTCATCCCTTTTTAAAGGATTTTAATATTGAAGGCTTATTTTCTCTTCTTTTTCTGGCCAAGTTTCTTTCCATTGCTTTCAGCTTTATTGTCTTTAGAAATCTTTTAAATTCTATGACAGAGAGCTAGAGGAAATGAGGCAAGAAGCTGAGTATATATCACCGGAAACCAACCCAAAGTTAATGCCTACACCATTTCTCTTGAGTGAACGTCTGATTTTATAGCTTCACCCAGAGCACATGTGATGAAATGAGTTGTGACTGATTGGAAAGGAGAATTCCAGGAACCCAGCTCTCTCTCCGTCTACAAAAGGAGGTGGGAAAAACTCTCTGTTGGAGCTGGATGCAATGGGGCAAAGGCTGCATTTCTCAAACACTCAGGGGCTCTTGTAAGGGCTCCGAGAGGGCATCCCTATTCCTAGGCTGACTGGCTAACTGCAATGTAAGCACACAGCTGGCTGTGGATAAGGATGGTGGGATGAGAGGGAGTGGCAAAAAAATGGCAGAGAAGAGCTTATGGCTCAGGAGTGTGCTTTGAAACCAAATCCGATAGAAATATCCTAGATTTTACTATCTCAGAGGACTCAATTAACCCATAATAGTTGGAATAACCTGTGAGTTTTATTGAAGATCATAGCGCATCATTTAACAAATGCCAATGTACACTCTTTTGCTCTCTGACTCTGAAATAAGTAGGGAGTTCCAAGTCCTTTTACACACAAACAACTGGAAGAAGAATCTATTGCTCTTGATGAAATAGAGGCAAGTTTTAGTGTCAGAGGATTGCTTTTGTCCTGTGGAACATGCTAGTTAGCTACTAGTGTGGAAGATCCTAATCATCAGGTATATATTTCGCTCACTAAGGGAGAATGATTTCTAAGCAAAGTGATGTCTTCTTCCTAAAAGGAGATGGATTGCAATTGTTTTTAGAAATCAATTTCTTGTTATAACAACCACTGTATATCTAAATTATATTTCTCCTGCAGAGGGTATAGTTTGAGCCCTTCTATTTCCATTCTGTCTTTAGAAAAGACAGAGAACAGTAGGTCACCATCTTTAATAAAACAACTTCATATAATTGCTGGAGGTTAAGCCATTCATCGGCTTGAACCTTTATCCTAATATGGAATAATCCTTGTATATTCATATGAAATCATAGCTTTGAACACCAGTCAAGAGTCTTAATTTATTTCTTTTACTTCTCTGTTCTGTCAGCATTTTCTTCTTAAAGTAACAGGATCATAGGCAACCATGCTATTTCAGAAAAAGTGGGCACTCTTTGTCAATCCTTCTCACCCCAACCCCACAAGTGCTCTCCTGCAGAGATGAAACAAAAAAGTAAAATTGATAGATGGAAAAAAGGCAACCATCCCAAGACTCGAAGCAACTTTACTCTTAAAGACGCTGGCCTGGGTCTTGCCTGGTATGTCATGCTTGAGAAATTTAGCCATGAAAGGTTGGCAACAAGAATCTTTTCTGAATTGCTCCCTGGGTGGGAAAATTTGAGTCAGAATAAGTTTGAAGAAAAAAAAGTCGTGTTTTTCTAACATTTTCAATGAATTAAATTGGTGAAAGGTGCTGAATTTGAAGTTCTTAAAAGTAATTCTCTCTCTAGAATAGACATACTGATCCAAGGATGACAAAAATGGTGACCTCTTGTAGCCTTAAACTGCTATTCAGCGGGTTGCAGTGGTCTTGTTACCCTCACTCTCTGGCTTCTGCTGAAACTACAAATTACAACCCAAAGTCAGCCTAGCAGATGATTTTCAAAAGTCATGAGAGAAAGGCTCAAGTTGCCAAACTTGCATTGGTTTTATCCCTTCTTATCTCCTTCTCACTAGGGTATTCTGTTCCCTGCCTTTGCCCCATGCTCACCTCCATTGGACTATCCCTGACTTTCTCTTCCAGAACCTCCTGTAGGACCTAAACATGTTAAAGAACCACCCAAACATTGCTCTACAACCCCAAGTGGTTCCTCTAAATACAGTATCCCTTAAAGAGCAGGTAAAAAGAAAATAGAAGTTTGTTCATTAAGTCATATTTAGTTCTTTTATTTCTTGGATTCTGAATTGCTTTTACCCTTCTTGTATCACTGCTTATTTATTTTTTGGTAATTTACTGTAAAGTCATCACACATTTCCTCTCAATAGGAATTTGATAATCCTAATTCAATGACACTAAATGATACAGTTTTTGTTTTTGTTTTTGACGGTTGACTCTTAGGACTTTGGTTTTTGGGGATTTAATTTTTTTTTTTTTATTTGAGTGTTAGTTGACACACTCAATTCATTAGTTACAGGTGCACAACAGTGATTTGACAAGTTTATATATTATGCTACATTCATCACAGGTATAGTTACCATCTGTCACCACACAATACTATTACAAAATCTTTGACTTAAATGATATAGTTTTGGATTTGAAATGGGCCGTTATCTGTGATGAGCAATCCCCGGTTGGTGCTTCTACAATATCGTCCAGTGCATAATTTCATTAGTGTGCTAATTTTCAAATATGATGGTGATATCAACATCTTTATCATAATATGATGGATTCATAGTTGAGAAACAATGATTTCAATGCCTAAAAGTACCCCAATAACAACAGTGTCAATTTTCTAATTGGCATCCATATATTTTAAGAATATAATATATTTTCTATAAAATAAATAATTTCTAATAAGAAAACTGTGGTCTATGGGTATATTGATATATAATTTTTTAATTTCTTAAAAAATGATCTCTTGTGATATTTCCAAATGGAATTTTGAAAGCTTATTAAGGTTTAGTCAAGTAGAAGATAGAATTGGTATATTTTATTATATACTTAAAAAATTTCAGGGGTACCTGGGTGGCTCAGTTGGTTAAGCATCCGACTCTTGGTTTTGGCTCAGGTCATGATCTCGAGGTTTCTCGACTTTGAGCCCCACGTTGGGATCTATGCTGACAGCGCAGAGCTTGCTTGGGACTCTCTCTCTCTCCCTCTCTCTCTCCGCCCCTCACCTATTCGTGCTGTCCTTGTCTCTCTCAACTAAATAAATACACTTAAAATAAAATAAAAATAAATTAAATAAATATATAATTCCAGGTTCAAGATAGCATAAGCATTACCAGAGTTTTGCAAACACATAGTTGCCCAAATTTTAAAACAAATAAATAGAACAAAAACCCATAAAAGATTGTTGCCTAATTCTGGGGATACTAGGCCAAAGAAGAAAAGCTTTAATTAGCTAATTTTTATACTTCACTGATTATATCCCTTTTATACAAAAGACTATTGATCAAACACTGATGTTTAATAAGGATCTATGAGAATTGAAGCAGATAGTATGTGTCTCAGGAGAGTTGACCTATGGGGCTATTTAGTGGTGGGAAGGACTCTGTGGCCTTATTCTGAGACGGGCCCTTATCGAGAGATGCTCAGCACCACAGGGATTCATTTGAAGCAGCTGCAGGCCCTCTGTTTTCCCATCCGTTGGCTTGGACTTCTTGTATTTTGACCAATGTGTCAAATTCATGGCTTCTGCTGTCTTCCTAGACAAATCTTTCATGACAAAGGAAAAACATTGCTGTAGTATCTCAGATCTCTCTGACCGAGCTTCAAAGGACAAACAGTTAGAAGCCACATGGCAAAGTGTGCTTTCCGTTAGATCTCTTGTTGGTCATTCCCCCTTCCAACTCTAAATGAGCATAATCCAAGATTCCACTCAACAGCAAGCCACACTGAATTCCAGAGGAGGTGATCAAATCAAAACCCTATCTATTGTGTCTGGAAAAAAAAAAAGTGACATAGTGCTACTAGGGCTTGGCTCTAACTCTATGTCTGCAACCAAGTTGTAACTGAAAGGCTCTTTTCCCTAGGTATAATTTTAGAACACGTGACCCGAGTTATTAGTAAATCAGGTATATTATAGAATTCCAAGTTACGTGCTTTTTATTTCTCAAGGAAGTCCTTTATAGTTGACATGATGCTTCCCACTTAAACCACCAATTAGAAAATGTTTGAAAACAGAGCATAAGAAAATATCTCAATTTCTTAAAATACTTACTGGTAATATGTGTTTAAGATGTTGATAAATTTGAAATAATATTTCAGAATATTTGTAAATTCTGTACACGTCTAATATTTGTCAATAATGCAACTTATAATAATTTTCTAGCATGAATTGAAAGACTTGTTTATTTACTGACTTGAACCTATTCTTCCTGGGGTGCCTGGCTGGCTCAGCTGGTTGACCATCAACTCTTGATTTCTGCTCAGGTCATGATTCCAGGGTGATGGGATTGAGCCCTGAATCAGGCTTGGCACCGAGTGTGAAGTCTGCTTGAGATTCTCTCACTCTCTCTCTCATTCTCTCTCTCTCTCTCTCTCTCTCTCTCTCTCTCTCTCTCTCTCTCTCCTCCCCCCCCCCGCCCCACTGCCCCACTCATGTACTCTTTCTCTAAATAAATAAATAAATAAATAATAAAATTATTCTCCCTTTTGCACTTGAAATGTTTATCTAATAAAACAAGTCAATTATTCAAAATAGCACTTCATATATCTATCATATATAATGTGTATATTATATAAGAAAGCAAAATAGACACCTGGCCAAACTTTCAGAAATATGAACTAATTTCTTTAATGATACCTTATAACCATTAAGTTTTCCATCATTACAGATAACTTATTTGATATTTTCCTTCTTACTATAGCTGTAGTATTGTAAAAAATAATTTTTTTTTACATGAAAAGCTTCATATCTGATAGATTTGGACGGATACGTGGAGTTTCTCAAACTGTATCTTTGGAATTTATTTTGAAATAGTTATTCAATGTAAACATGATAAAACAGGGTTATATATTTTTTTATTACAATTTCTTTTAATATCCATTTATTTTTGAGAGAGAGAGAGCGACAGAGACAGAGAGACAGAGTGTGAGTGGGGGAGGGGCGAAGAGAGGGAGATACAGAATCTGAAGCATGCTCCAGGCTCTGAAATGTCAGCACAGAGCCTGACGTGGGGCTTGAACCCATGAACCGTGAGATCATGACCTTAGCCGAAGTCATACACTTAACTTACCGAGCCACCCTGGTGCCCCAAAGCAGGGTTATATTTTTATAGGCTTAAAAAGCAGTGGAACCCACCCTTTCCCTCTTAATGCTGAAAGAAATGCACCAAGATCTATATACACAAATGTGGGATCATCTGGTTAAAATATTAGAAGGGTCCAGAAGAAAAGCGTCTTACTTTTGTGTCTTGGATGATGATCTGGAGCAGAAATGAATATATGGTATATTTTGATGTAGCCAACATTTGCTAATTGAAGCCCATCTCTCTCTTTTTACATTTTCCTATCCCAGTCCCCACCATTGCCCCCAAAGTACTTGAGCCATCTTTATAGCCAGTCAGGAACCAGTGGTCTAATAGGGCCCTTCTTTGAAGGCATTTCTCCTTCCAGAGGGGTTGTGTTGCCCATTGTAGGTTCAAATCTCTGATCTAAAAACCTTGAGACCAGGCAAGTTTTGGGATTCAGAAATTTTAGAATTTTAGTCTTAGACAGGTGATATGATACATATACCCCCAACTTGCAATCAAATATAGTAGTATTTTTGCAGTGAAATGTGGGAACTTGTTGGGATAAAGTAAATAAAGACTATGCATAGTTTTAGTTCAGACTTTGTTTTCAAATGAATTAAAGGTGAGAAAACCAAGTTTCAGCTTCTTGTATTGTAGAATGGCAAATAAATGTCTATGGACCTATGAAAACATCACAAGGAAGCACAACTAATTGAATGAATTTGTGGGGTTGGAATGTGAAATAGTGACACGTAGATATGAGCCTTCCCTCTTCCAATGTTTTCCAAAACACACTTAGGTTTTTCATTTTATCTATAAGGAAGTAGATTCTGATGGGCACCCAGTTTTCTCATTTCAAAGAGATCAGATCCTGCTTCCTTTAAAAAACTCTTAAGTCATGCTCACACTCTAGTCCACCCCCTAAATACACAATATGCACATCCACACAGAATTACACGTATGGAAAGTAGATGATAATAAACCTATTTTACAACAAGATACATTCTTAGCAAATGACAAGGAAATTTCAATTTAATTGTAGACTACAGATACTGTAAGAAAAGCCCAATTTTGTTGATTGAAGCTTTTAAGTTATAGTCACATTTAAGTGTGAAAATATTTGGTCTACTTTCTATTTATTTTTTTTTTCAGATAAATACTAATTAAGGAGAGAGGAGCTTTTTAATAAATGTTATGCAACAAAGAAGAAATCTTTCTTTGGTTCTTTTTGAAAGAAATTGATATTGGCTTTTGATATGACTACAGTCAGAAATATATTGAGATCAATTAGGAAGAGACAAATCCACATCAACTTTAAGAGATGAAGAAGATTTCAGGTCACAAAGTGTGATTGTGGTAAATAAGTAACAACAAATGAAATTTTCTTTAAAAACACAGGGTGGTTAAAAAATATCAATGTGCATCGAACTACTTTGGAATGAGTATTAGACATTTTTAAACAAACAATATTCCTTATCCCAACTTCAAAAATTCAGGGAAAAGTACAGTTTTACCATTCATGTTTATAGTCATACATTTTAGTGAAGCAAATGTCCCACGGGTGCAAGCTTGTTCTGCATATCAATTTTACTGACTTCAGCACAGGAATAAAAGCCACTAAGAGCTCCGTGAAAAATTAACAATGCTCCTGGGAAAACTATTGCAGAGAACATTGGAACTGATATTTTTTTCTAATACAGAGCGGGTTCAAAAATTATTTCAATCTCTTCAAGGTGCTTTGGATGCACAAAGAACTTATCCAGAGGCAGAAAGTAATAGAGCTGCCTTGCCTTGATCCTGGCCACTGGATAGCTTTGGAGGTAGAAGATAGGCACTTTGGTTATAACTGTGTTGCTCAGCGTAGCTGAACTAGTTAAGCTGCTGGGAAAATAATCCCAAAGCCCTCAAGAGTAGAGTCTGATAGAGACCTTGAGACTTTTTCGTTTCTTTTCTTCCTTTCTTTTTTCTTATTTATTTATTTATTTAGTTAGTTATTTAGTTAGTTCGTTTTACAAGGCTGGTGTTCTGGACATTGTTACAAGGGATGTCCTAATGGTGAAGAAGGGGTCCAGCAATGACTGAAAGTTCAACAGGAGTCACATCAGTGGAAGGATGTAATAGGTTAACATCAGGGGGCACGAAGAGAAGTTTTGAGTCAAAATCCAGCCAACATCATTGGAAGAAGAGGGGGTGTTGCAGCTGCAGAATCAGGTCATACGGAAGTGGAGTGGAGAGCCCAACCACCACTGGAGGGAAAGAGCTGGAAAGACTGCCAAAGAGAACATCTCTGCTCTCAGTCTGGTGTGGCTGGGGAAGCAAGGGGCACATAAACAGACCCCTGGTGGCAGGAAACTGGTCTTTTGAGGTCTTTTCCAGTACTGTTTTTGTGATTTCTAAGCAAATTTTGGGGAGGATGTAACAAAATCAAATTTCCACTGTCCAAAGTGAAAGATTTTTATGCCTGAGCTCTTTTGTTATGTGATTACTGAATTTTCCGCTTCTGCATTTTGTTTTCATTGGTCAAGGAGCATGAAGTGGAAGGAAACATGGCTGTACAACCATCTATCAGTTCCTGCAGCTCTTCCTTTGGGATAGGCATATCAGATGGGCAAACTCAGAACAATGCAGTGTCCCAGAAACAGTTCTGCCAATTCAAAGAGCCTGCCTGCCCCTGGGCAAGAGGTTCCAAGAAACAGGTACAGGGCACGGATTTCAGAGATGTTTGTTAATGAAAGAATCTGACTGGTTCAGAAGCAGAGCCTTGAATCCTGGCATGTTTTATTTTAGCCGAGGCTCTTGTTGGAGATACTTCTTAGATGCCTTGAAAAGTCCTATCTTATATAGAAAGCCAGTTGTGGGAACAAAGGCTGAGACAAAGGATGAATTAATCCAGAAAATACGAGTAATGCTTTTCAAATGAAGGTTTTGAATTAAACACACCTGTCTCCACCACTGTCATGCCCTACGTAAAAATATGAGGAAAGTTTTTCCTGAGATGATTTTATTTGTGCTCATTCTTATACTTATTCGTTCCTCTTATTCTTTTAACTATAGTGCTATATTGTGACGCCAAATTCTACCTCTATAGAAGAGCTGCTTGAAATCTAACAGAAGCAGCATTGAGTGATGTCCTCTGTACAAAAGCCACCAGATCAGTGTCTGCTACTGCGAATCAGGTTCAGGACCAGTTCCCCAAATTCTTTTTCAACCAAAGGGCTACTTTAAACTCCCTCTTAAGTAGAAATTCCGTGCTGGTTGGAAATACTCCCGTGATATCTGCTAGAGTCTTTATAAGTTTTCCCGAGATAACTTGGTAGTCACAATAGTGCGAAAGAAATTTAATATTTCATCCCTCCATTGTGCTCCAGAATAAACTTACTGCTCAAGACCGGTTGCCAGCTCTCTCCAATCATTCACTCATGCAGTTGACAAGTTGATAATATTCAAAAATACATAAAGGGCCATGAGTGTGTGGAATTGGCAAGTTAACGTTGAATTGGCAGGTTAACATTGGAACTTTTGTATTTTCTTCCTAATGTTCTATGATTAATTTTACATTTCTTAGATTTTAGGGATATTTAAGAGCTAAAATCACTTTCTGAACACTTATATACAGTAGTGAAATCAACACAGATCAATTTGGCCATACAACTAGGAATCACAAGACTGAAAAATTCTTTTGATTTTGTGTAATAGACATGAGCATTTTTTTCTCTTTGTATTTTTTTTCAAGTTGAAATGCTTAAACTTTAGAAAGTTTTAAAGTTTGGCTCATGTTGGGTGAATATCCAGAACCTTAGAGAAAATGTTAAGGCTCCAAGATTTGAAGATTCCTTGCAGCATCTCAGTGAGATAGTGGTATCTTCTTGCCTTCACTTGTAAAATATTACTAGATGTCCTTTCTTATGGGATTCCTGCCAGTTTTAATTTCTGCTCTAAGTATAAGAGTCATTTAAAACTATTGAAGACACATCTTTAATTTTGAGAAGGCTATGCTTTCTGAAAGCTTTTATGTAATGAAATTCTAGTGATGCTTTATGGGACCCACAGAGGGAAGTTCACTCTTTTTCTATGTTCTGTGTCTGCAGAAACTTGAAGGCTGGATTCAGAATGTTTCTGAATCCATTGTTCCAACTAGCACTCTTGATGAAAACAGAGATACTAGCTAGACACAAGATGGCAGTAGAAGAACATGTAAATAGTTATGATTTGATCACAAGGCTTAGAGCTGTGGAAATGAGAGGTATTTTTATTTTTATTTTTTTAATTTTTTTTTAATATATGAAATTTATTGTCAAATTGGTTTCCATACAACACCCAGTGCTCATCCCAAAAGGTGCCCTCCTCAATACCTATCACCCACCCTCCCCTCCCTCCCACCCCCCATCAACCCTCAGTTTGTTCTCAGTTTTTAACAGTCTCTTATGCTTTGGCTCTCTCCCACTCTAACCTCTTTTTTTTTTCCCCTTCCCCTCCCCCATGGGTTTCTGTTAAGTTTCTCAGGATCCACATAAGAGTGAAACCATATGGTATCTGTCTTTCTCTGTATGCCTTATTTCACTCAGCATCACACTCTCCAGTTCCATCCACGTTGCTACAAAGGGCCATATTTCATTCTTTCTCATTGCCACGTAGTACTCCATTGTATATATAAACCACAATTTCTTTATCCATTCATCAGTTGATGGACATTTAGGCTCTTTCCATAATTTGGCTATTGTTGAGAGTGCTGCTATAAACATTGGGGTACAAGTGCCCCTATGCATCAGTACTCCTGTATCCCTTGGGTAAATTCCTAGCAGTGCTATTGCTGGGTCATAGGGTAGGTCTATTTTTAATTTTCTGAGGAACCTCCACACTGCTTTCCAGAGCGGCTGCACCAATTTGCATTCCCACCAACAGTGCAAGAGGGTTCCCATTTCTCCACATCCATGAGAGATATTTTTAAAGGATTATTTTTATCCTTTTTTGGGAGGAGAGGCCATGGACCCCTTTGAGAATTCGATGAGAATGATGGTTTCTCTCCACCTCAACCATCATATGTGTGTGTGTATGTGTGTGTGTGTATATATATATATATATATATATATATATATATATATAAATTTTTGATAAAACCCTTGTGTGAACTTCCAAGGTTGAGAACACTTGATTTCAAGTTTGGTCCTATGAATAATAACTTATATTATCCTTTAGAAAATAAATACCTGAAAGTAACAGAATGATATAAAGAGTTCAATAATTCAAGTATCAAGGCAAGAAAAGACTCAGAAGTCCAGGCCAACATTTGTGGCATTCCATCTCCTTTTCTGTCTTTCTAGGGAAGAATGATAAAATTGGAAACCTTGAAACAACGTATTGTTTCCCAGCACTTTCCACTGTAAGAGTAGAGACACATCAATTAGTTTAGTGATTATCTCTTTGTTACTGATGGGTTCTTTTTTGTTTGTTTTGTAAACTCATGAATGATAATTTTACAAAAATTTGAAGGTTTACTTCAATTAATTATCTGAGTTCAAAAAACACACACAGCTTGTCCTAGCTCTTAAAAGTTGCTTTTTTTTTTTTTGAGAAATGTAAGCTTTTTGCTTCTGTTGTTCTTATACTTATTTTTTAAAAAATATAGTAAGTATAATCTCTGTAATTCATAGTATCGACTAGTAATTCAGCAAATCAGGTGTACAAATACATCCTAAATTAAAAAAAAATATGTTTGAAATAAAATACAATTTCAAGCAGAATAACATATGGTTTCAATTAAAGTTTTGTTATTTGGCTTTACAAATCTTAGTAAAAATCCTGAGGAATGAGTCCTAACTCTGGCACAGGTACAGATTAAGTTACCAGTTTCCATGATTGGTTTATGCAAACTTGGGGGTGGTAGGGGAGGGGCACAGCTGATTATTCTAGAATTCTGATTCAGAGGTACAACTTTCAAGCTGGCAAGGAATTACTGGCCATTTCCCAGAAGCAAGCAGGAACTCCAGATTCTACAGGACACCAGGTGGCAGAATTGCTCTTTGAGAGTCACTGATCTTTAACTTCTTCAAAATTTAGAAAATGGGGAAGAGAAGCAATTATTGAGACACTAAATGTCTACAAATTTTAAGGCGATATTACATCTAACAAAACAAAATATTGAAATGAGAAGCTCATTATATGAGCTTTTTGTAATTTATGTAGAAAAAGGAAAGTGAATATATTATGATTGGCTTTATCTTTAAAATGTGTTTACTAAGTTATTAGAAGATTATTGAGCGAATCTTTCTTATAATCTAACAGCGACTTGTGTTTTTTAGCAAGTTGCAATAATGGTTTTATTATTCACATTTAGAAAAGGTGCCCTCAACAGGTGCCATTTTGGTATATAATTTTGGTTGAAATTTCATCTAAAGGCTAAAATGTATGTGGACACCAGACTTTCCCACCTAGAAAATACATGTTTTTTATTAAACAAATAGATCAAAATATCTTATAACTATGGAAAAGATAGCAACACCGTATATGTGAAGACTGTACACCTTCAAAATCTCAGTTAATTGTGAATTATGTAACCTGTAGTAAATGTTAGTCATTCTTAGTAGACATCACACAGGACATGCTTTGGCATGTATCCATAAGTATTAAATCAATAAGATTCTTCACCAATAATACCAATACTAGCAATAGTAATCAGTACCACCCGTACAATAATTAAAATTTTTTATATGGTAGCAGAGAATGTCAGAAGTTGTGTATTAAGATCAACAGAACTCTGAAAAATTCAATCCAATGATCAGCTATAGGAAGCCTCTATTTTATTTTCATATTGAATGTTTATGGAAATGTAATTGGAAGTAAAACATCTGGAAATCAAACAATAGACTCGGGGGGAGGGTTAATTTCTAAGACTTGAAAAATGTTCTCACGTCTTTAATTTTGGGGTATGACAAGGTGGTGTCCTTTAGGCCTAGACAATCCTGTAGGTGGATGACAGCTCCAGGGAGAACCAAGGCCCAGGGCTCTGGGACGGGCCCAGCTTCAGTGACATCATCCACACCCATACACCATTCACCTGACTCTTGGGGAAACCCAACGGTGCATTTTTCCTTTCCACAAGTCTGTAGCTATTTCTTAGCCTCCAGCCTCTCCAGGGGACCAGAGGTAGTAATGTGGGCAGTTTCCAGCCTCTCACTTCAGCATCAGGTTACATGCTTTACAAAGAGCCAGGGTCATAGGAAGATACAATGTTTGCTCCACCCTGCAGCCTGGTCAATGAGTTTGAGGTCTTGGTTGACCATCTCACATAGGCGGGGATTTCTTCTGTCAATCCCTGTGCTTGCTATCACTTCCTGCTGCTCTACTCTCATCCCAAAGGGAGCAGAAGGGAGGGGATCAGGAGTAGGAAAGAGGACACCACCTCCTGGTACCCCACTGCACAAGCCAGTTTCAAGTGCCTCTTGGGCCCATATTGGCCCAGTGGAGAGGAAAGCCTTTCCATTCAACATTAGTCTTTGTTCACAAATACTCTCCATTATCTGGGGGTAGGTCTACTCCTCCATCACAGCCCCTCACCCCCCGCTGCATGAGATATAAATAAAGTGTTTGTGGGAGTCTATCGATGATCAGATTACATCTGAAAAAAATGTACTTTAAAGATAGATTTAGTCAATGTACAGTTTATATAGGAAAGAAAAGTTCAGAGTATCTGAAAGGTTTAGAGTGACCCACCTGTGTTATGGAATATCACATATAAAGAAGTGATACAATTTTTCTTTTAACAAAGGAGAATTTATCCTGGGTTGCCACTTTGGTGTGTGGGATGTGAAAGACATGTGTGAGGAGGAAGAGAATTAGAATTTATTGAGGATATATACTATGTTCTATGCACTATGCTATTCATTTTATTCCCTTTATGTTGTGATAGCTACTCAATAACTACTCATCATAAAGTCTACAGTGGTTTGGTCTCTATAAGTAGGACTTTAACTTTAGCCTATTGACTTCTTTTCTCTCATTCAACAGCTACTCAACAGAGAGTAAATTGGTGGTTACCAGAGGCTGGGAGGTTGGGGAAAATGGGAGATCTTTGTCAAAAAATACAAACTTACAGCTATAAAATGAGTAAGTTTTGAGGATATAATGTACAGCATAGTGATATAGTTAATAACACTCTTACATAGTCAAAAGTTGCTAAGGCAGCACATCTTAAATGTTCTCCTCATGGAGAATAAACAGTCAATAGGTGATATGATGGAGATGACAGCTAATGCTATGGTGGTAATAATTTTGCAATGTATTAAGTCTATTAAGTCAACACATTGCACACCATACACTTGCACAGTGTTATAGCTAAATTATATCTCAATAAAGCTGGAAAATTAACATAATACATTAGGTATGTCACTTCACCACTTTAATTTTTTGACACATTTTCTAACATCTCACCGATCAATAATTAATATGGTACAACTTTACCTATTAGAGTGAGGTCAATTTAAGTTAAAAGAAAGTGGGCCTTACTTCTTCTCTTTGAGGTAGTGTTCAATCTTCAGTCTCTGAACTCTAAGTCTTTGAAGAATCCCTGTGCATCCTAGTTGTGCAACTCAAAAAGTCTCATTTTCTCACTGTATCCATGAGTTATTGTGAGTACAGCTGATGTACAAAACACCCCTAATGGCTTAACAGAGCACAGAACCCTGATAGATGAAAGAAGCAGACTAGTGTTTTATGAGCATTTTGTCTTGATTTATATTACCAAGAAGTCTCAAGTAAGAGATAGAAAGGTACTTTTCAGATTTAATCCAGTTAAAAACTGTAACATCTCTGTTTAAGACCAAACATCTCCCTGAATTATGTTTGCCAGATTTTATAGTTTTAAGAGAGAAAAGCAGTTACAAAAGATCCTTGGTAAACACTATTTAAATCATTTAACTATAACTTATTCCTTGACACATTTCCAGAGTTTTCCTCCAAAATAAGCATGTATTTCAAAATAAAAGAGAGTTACATTTTAAATTATCAATAAAAATGAGAACATTTGAAGCAAATGTCCTTAGGCTTGAACTCAAATACACTAATTAGTCTTTTATCAGTCCAATATGTTTTGCCAAAACAATCTTCTGCTTGATTTTGGTGTTGTTTTTCAGGGAAGATCAGTTTTTGGATATCTTTCATGAAGAACTAGAAGGAAGAATAAGGAAAACAAAATCAGACACAGAGGTTTTTGTCTCATATTACAATGCAAAGGTCATTACTTCACTTCAAAACATGATATACAGCTTTTGTACAATTCTAAATGAAGAAGACTACACATGGTGATTTCTGCTTGAATTGTAATCAAAATAATCAAATTGTATTTTTATTATAATACCACCAATGGCAACTAAATTCTGTGGATTCTTCTACAAACCCCTGTTCTTTCTTATTAAGGCTAGCCTACCACACTCAGAATTCGGGTAGGTATTTACGGATGTGAACAAGATGAACCAAGTACAGTATCTAGAGGATTTATGGGAAAGAAAAAAGAAAGCTCCAAGGTGTCATGAAGGCAATTATATAAGAGAATGTCCTCGGGGCGCCTGGGTGGCACAGTCGGTTGAGCATCCGACTTCAGCCAGGTCACGATCTCGCGGTCCGTGAGTTCGAGCCCCGCGTCGGGCTCTGGGCTGATGGCTCGAGCCTGGAGCCTGTTTCCGATTCTGTGTCTCCCTCTCTCTCTGCCCCTCCCCCGTTCATGCTCTGTCTCTCTCTGTCCCAAAAATAAATAAAAAACGTTGAAAAAAAAATTTAAAAAAAAAAAAAAAAAAAAAAAAAGAGAATGTCCTTGTTCTTTAGAAACACATGCTAAAGTGTTCAAACAATAAGAAAGTATGGTATCTGCAACTTAATCTGAAAGGTTTAGATTTATAGATATATACCATTATATAGTCTACTATGTTTATTAATATTTATATATTTATATAATAAAAATTACATACATATAATTTACTTTCTCATAACGGAAAGGAAGGGACGGAGAGAGAATGGGCACCAATGAGCAACTTTGGCAAAATGCTAATTGTTTAATAAGGCTGAAGGATGTAAGGGAATGTTTTTTGTAAATTTGTAACAAAAGTTCTGTAACTTAGAAGTTATTTTGAAATAAAATGTTAATGTCGAAAAAATGGAGGCATGAAGGAAAACCATTACGAGTTGAAAATAAAACACAGAGATTATTTGGCATTTAAATGCTTTTGACATTCAGTTCCTTCAGGGATGCCATTTCGGTGGCTTAGAACTCTTTGTCCTCTCATCAGAAAAACTCTGGTATCAGACATAACAAACAGCAAATACAAAACAAATAAACATGGAGCTAAGATGAACTAGAAACAGATTGGTGTATCTATGTAAATAGACTTTCCAACAGCATCGAGCAGTGTGATGTAATTATGTCTCCTTTTTTACAGTGCCACTGAGACAACTCCATTGATACTCTTAGGAGAATGTTCAAATTGATTCTCATTTCTTATTACCCCAAAGTCTCAAAATCATGACCCATTTTGATTTCCTTCATGGGTTTTCTTTCTTTCTTTCTTTCTTTCTTTCTTTCTTTCTTTCTTTCTTTCTTTTTTTTTTTTGTTACTATCTGGGGTTTCTAAATGGTTTTGTTTTGTGGGTATTTTGTTTCTTGTTAGAAAAAGAAACATTTTCTTTGTCATGTCTCTAATATCATGTAGCTTTTTTCTTAGTTTATTTATTGTTTAAAATACATTCCATTTTTCCTCTAGAAGGTGATTCGATTTCTATTCTGATTTGGACCTGTAACTTGATACGTGGGACATAATTGCTTACACAGATATTTGTTTTACTTGGAGTTTCTGATTCATTCTTTTTTTTTCCTTTTTTATTTCAGGTTTTGATCTACCATTGTCTTTATTTTTGACATCTCTTCCTTCCTTTCCTGCAATTTATTGTGTCAGTTAAAGTTCAATCAGAGAAATAGAGCCACCATAGAATAGAGAATATATTATTGGGATCAGAACACACATAATTGTGGGATCTGGCAAAAAAGTCTATGGAAGATGGTTGCTATGTCTGTCTTACAGTAGGAACAGGTATCTTTTACCTGGGAGAAAACCATATATTTAAATTTAACAAAAGAGATAGAGTAGCAACTGAAAGAACCAGGGATCTGGATGCTTCTGTATACCCACAAGGTGATTCAGCAGGCCAGGGGCAATGTGTATGAACTACAGAGTTCTTACTTAGAACTGATGCCCTGTTGGAGTACATTTGACTTTCGGAGATTAACAACCACTGCTTGGTTTCTGGTGTCCAAATTTTGTGCAATTTCATTTTTGGCCTGCCCAAATCCAAAAATGTTTAAAAATGGAATCGTGGAATATCTAGTTCTTTGTTTTTAGTTTTTTAATGTTTATTTATTTTTGAGAAAGAGAGACAGAGTGCTAGCAGAGGAGGGGCAGAGACAGAGGGAAATACTCTGAAGCAGGGTCCAGGCTCTGAGCTGTCAGCACAGAGCCTGATGCAGGGCTCAAACCCACGAACTGTGAGATCATGACCTGAGCTGAAGTTGGACACTTAACTGACTGAGCCACCCAGGTGCCCTTGGAAGATCTAGTTCTAAGTTAACTAAGTTCTCATCATATGAAGCCCCCATTGGCCTCCCCTTGTCAACTTGACATTCGTATATGTCTTTTAACTCCCAAATAAAGACAGAAAAATCATGTTTTTGTCTAATGAATGAACCCATACCAGCTATCTCATCTTTGGTCATCTTTGAGTGATGCCCTTTCCTTTTCTATTCCTTCCTGGATACCTTCTTGTAGCTTAAATTCTGAGATACAAGATTAATTGTTATTAATACATTTGATATTAGTAAAGAAGTAGAAGAGGAAAATTTTTTTTTAAATCAGTTAATATATATGCTAATATATTCATGTTAAAATAATGAAGAAGAGTCAGAACAGTATAGTTCTAATTTCTGTAACTTGTCATGTTGTCACTACACATTTTTAGAAATAACAGTGTAATTACTTGTTTTCCTCCCCAGAAAATGTGCTCCATGAAAAGGAGAGAGTATGTTGGAATTATTTATTCTTCTATCCCTGAGCACAGCAGCTAATGCAGAACAGATATTTAGATGCTATTTAATTCATGTTAGATCAGTGTGTGTGTGTGTGTGTGTGTGTGTGTGTGTGTGCAGCTATTATTATTCTAAGTTACAAATGAGAAAGATTCAGTAAAGTCATAAGTTGTCTCATCGGTTCTAAGTAAGAACTCAAATTCAGATCTTTTGACTCTTTGTCCGGTGCTCCTACCCCTGCAGCATCCTGGCATTTCACAATTTAAAATGTTTATTAATGGATTGAACTAAACAACGTACTAATGGAAACGTCATATGGCTTTCCTCTTCCTATAGCTGTAGTTTAGTATCCATGTAACATTGCTCAAGGGACTAACTAAATGTAGGTTTTTCTGCTCTCGTTCAGTTAGGTGACATGGGATTAGAGGCTTATTAAAATTGCTAATAAAGATAGTTACTGAAAGCATTTATAGACATTTGACATGACCCATTTTAGCACTCTAAACTACTTTTGAGTTTTCACCTTCATTGTACAGGATTTGGCTCTGTCTTGCTAGCCCGTACATCACTAATACTGACTCTGTTTGGGTATGTGCTTCAGAGTCCCTTCCTTACATTTCTGTGTTTTGGAAAACTGAAAGGGGCATCTGATTTTCTCTACTAAAGGACGTTCTTCATCATTTTGAAATGCTGATGACATTTATTGAACATAACCCTGAAAAAATAGCTGTATGCTTTTGGTTTGCCAAATTCTTACCCAAAGCAAGTATTCAATATGCAAAAAGACACTTTTTAAGTGCCAGCACAATCATTTTCAATGACTGGAACATTCCTTGGCCAAGAAGGTAAGTATTCACGTTTTTTTTCAGGTGTGAAGTTATATGTTAATATGCTCTAGATCCTTCTACTTAAAAAAACAGACAAAACCTTTCTGCTTTGTGACTCGAGTAGGGAGAACATAAGCTTCACATTCTAATATTTAGATTGTTGTGTGGGAGGAAGTCATCATTCCATTAAATCTGTTCCTCATTACAAAGGGGTATCTATTACCTGAATAAATATTTTTGAGGTCTTTTTTCCATGTCACTTAAATCATGCCCTTCACCATGAGTCAGGACATCATGGCATTGCACAATCCAGATTATCCAAAAGAACCCAGAAACATAATTTTGAGGAATTTTAAGAGGAAGCATAACATAGTGATGCTTTTGTTTATTCCCAAATTTTACTTACCATCTTAAAAAGGAATTCCCTAGATTGACTTTGGCTTCATGTGTTTCTATAGTTTCGAAATTCAAGAATGGATCCTCCTCACTGGTTAAACATCCAGAAACAAAGACGGCAGCTCATGAAGCATGTGACAAAAAAAAAATTGGGGTCAAAAAATCTAGTCCTAAATCTTGCTGGAGTTATAAGCCAGTATTAAGCAGATGACTTCCAGGGATTTGATTGTTCCTTCTCATGATAGAATCCAGAAAGATACTGATTGTGTGGTTTTTCCCTGCCTGGGCTCCAGAATCTTGACTTTAATACCCAGGTAACTCTCTCCTCTTTGACCAGTGTACTTCATACTGATTTAGTAAGCCTCCATCTTTTCTGTGGTTTGATCTTTTTTTGTCTCTGTAAAACCATCATATTATATGCGCCATTACATGGGTCATTTCCTTGTGTTAAAGTCCTTATTTTAAGTCATGTATGAGTAACTACATATGCATTTGGTCAAAATTTCCTTCAAGTATGATTTTGAAAATCAATCTCTCTCAAGAAGATTTCTGCTCCTGGAGAGATGGAGTAGACGTACTCTTACTAAGTACAGCTAAAAGCTCTGAACATTAAACAAAGCAAAAATAAGAAGACTCTGAAAGACTGAGAGAAGAAGGAAGACTAGCTAAGAATATTGAAACTCAAGAATTACATGGTAGTGAGTTCCCTATGTTTTCTTTTTTCCTCATGTATCTCAAACTTGGAACTGAAGAAGCTGGAAATCCACATATGCCAGCAGATGTAGAAACAAAAATCCCAACAAAAGTCTGCTCTTTCTAACCAAAGGACCAAGAAAGGGGCAAACTATCAAAAACCAAACCAAATCAAAACAAATTTTTAGATAACTGCTCTACTCTGGCCAAACACCACAGAAAAGAACTGACCTCACCCCACCCCTGCCAGCAAAGGCTAAGTGTGGAGGCTAGATTTCCATTCTTGCAAGGCTCTGGAGAGATACCCCACATTGTCTTTAGGGTCTTGTCAGAGAAGGCTAAATAGGAAGTTGTAACTTTAATCCCTGTTAAGAGTAATATGTCACCCTTGCTGCTTCTGTGGTATCTGTGAAGATCATATGGAGAACTTGGGATTTCCTCCTGACCTAGCAATAAGGAGAACCTCTCTGTTTCCTTTCTGAAGTTGTATCAGAAGAGGTCTAAAGGAGAGTGAGGACTTTCACCACTTCTTACATTACCCTCTCTGTGGTGTCAATGGAGGCCCCACAGGAAACTTAATAAAGACCACCTACTCTTCCCAGCCAGAAGTGTATCAGAAGATGTCTAGTGGAAAGGTGGAACTCCCACGCTCATCCAACAGTAACAAGCTCCTCTCCCCACTTGAGTGTTAATAGAAGGTAAGTGGGAAAGCTGGAATTTTATACCTACCTGGCAGTAACAAGTACATACTACTTCCAGTCTTGTAGAAGGAGCCAGATAAAACTATTTTAAATTATATCCATAGTCTCAAAATAGAATACAAAAAATGTCCAGGTTTTAATAGAATATCATTCAACATGCCAAGAACCAAGAACATCTCTAACTGAATGAAAAAAGACGAGCAATAGGTACCAATATCAAGACAATGGAGATGCTATCATTATCTAACAAATTATCTAACAAAGATGCTATAATTATCAATGTAATCAGCATTAAATACTTTGACAAGCAATTACAAACACACTAGAATAAATGAAAGAGTAAAAAGTCTCAGCAAAGAAACAGGAGATATGAAGTAGATATAATAATAACAGTAGATATGAACATTTTAAAATTGAAACGTACAACAATCAAATAAAAAACTCAGTGGATGGGCTCAACAGCAGAATGGTGAGGTTGGGGAAAAGAATCCACACACTGGATGAATGAGCAATAGAAATGATCCAATCTGGGGTTATAAAAAAGATTGACCATTTGTGTTATCAGACAAAAATAATTATCTTGCCAAATTTGGAAAGTTTTCAGTTATATATTATATATGTAATCAAGAAGCTTATAAAATCCAAAACATGATAAACCCAGAAAAATCTATGCCAAGACATACAACAGTCAAATTTCTGAAAACTAAAGGCAAGTACAAATCTGAAAAGCGGTTAGGGAGAATTTACATCTTATCTATAGGAGAAAAAAATTTGAACACATCGATTTTTTTTATCAGAAATATGTGGCACAGTATTGTTTTAGTACTGAAAAGAAAGAATTATTAGCCCGAAATTTTATTTATAGCAAAAATTTCCATCAGGAATGAAGGAAAAATTATATCATTTCAAATGAAGGAAAATTAAGATAATTTATCACCAGCAGACCTACCCTAAAAAATGGCTTAAAGAAGTTCTCTGTATTAGTTAACTTGGGCTGCCATAACAAAATACCATAGACTGGGTGGCTAAAATAACAGACAACAATTTTCATAAGGTTCTAGAGGTTTCCAGTCTGATATCAGAGTGCCAGGTTGGTCAGTTTCTGGTGAGGTTTCTATTCTTGGCTTGTAAGAGGTGGCTGCCATCTCACTGTGTGATCCCAGGATCCCTATTTTGGGGTAGGGAGGAGAAAGGGAGAGTGCAAAAGAGCCAGCATTAGCTCCTTGGTGTTTCTACTTATAAAGGACTAATCCTATCATATTAGATGCCACCCTTGTGACCTCAATTAACCTTAATTACCTCCTTAGAAGCCCCATTTCCAGATACAACTGCAGATACAGATGAGGGTAAGGGCCTTAACATATGAATTTTGGAAGGACACAATTCAGTCCATAGCATTCTCTAAGTAGAAAGGAAATGATAAAAGAAGAGCTATTATAACATCAGAAAAGAAGACAGAACATGGTACAAACAAAAATATGGTAAATAAAATATACTTTACTTCTTAGTTTTAATTTTCTAAGTCATGATTGAGGGCTGAGGCAAAAAGTATAATACATCCTGAAGTTATCCTAAATGTATAAGAACTATTTAAGACAATTATAAATGGGAGAGGGAAAAGGATGTAAAGAGAGGTAAGGCTTCAACACCTCACTTAAATTGGTTAACTTCCAACATTGGTAGACTGTAATAAGTTATGTATATATAATGTAATGTCTAGAGCAACTACCAATAAAGTTATACCAAGATATATACTAAAAAATCCTGATAACTAAATAAAAAAGAAATTCTAAAAAATTATAATATTACCAATAGGAAAATAAGTAAAAGAAAACAGACAGAAAACAAACTAAGACTTATATGTCAGATTTAAACCCCCAATATATTAGTAACTACATTAAATGTATATAGTCTAAATGTATCAATTAAAAAGACAGAGATTCACCTAAGGGATAAGACACTGGTTTCCTAGGCCAGGGATTGTGGGTTTGACTCCCTTCTGGGGTGAAATGGTTTAACAGACAAAGATTCATGGGGTAGATTTAAAAACATGAGAGCTTTATGCTGTCCATTAAAAACTACCTTCAGATGTATATAAGTAGGCTGAAAGTAAAAGGATGAAAAGCATATGTCATGTAAGCATTAATCAAAAGAAAGCAGGACTGGCTGTAATATTATCATATAAAAGAGATTTCAGGGCACCTGGGTGGCTCAATCAGTTAAGTGTCCAACTTTGGCTCAGGTCATGATCTCAGGGTCTGTGCTGACAGCTCAGAGCCTAGAGTCTGCTTCAGAGTCTGTGACTCCTTCTCTCTCTTCCCCTCCCCTGCTCACACTCTCTCTCTCTCTCTCTCTCTCTCTCAAAAATAAATAAACATTAAAAAAATTAAGACAAATAAAATGTTATAAAAGAGATTTCAGAACAAAGAAAATTACCAGAGACAGAGGACATTATATAATGATTAAAGGGTGAATACAAGGCAATATAGCAAAGCTAATTGTGTTTGCTTGAAACAATAAAGGTGCAAATATGTGAAAACAGGAGATAACAGAAATGATAAACAGACAATTCACAATACCGTGGGAGACTTCAGCACTCTTTTCTCAATCATTGACAGACCAACTAGACCAAAAAATCAGAAAGGGTATAAAAGAAGTCAATGGCATTAACTTTTAAGATCTAGTCAGCATTTATTTTACCCAATGATAGGAGAATGAACATTTGTTGTAAGTTTCCGTGGAACATATAGCAAGATAGGTCATAGTCTGGGCCACAGAACAAACTTAGACAAGTTTAAGATACTTAAAACCATACGGCATGTGTTCTGTGATTGTAATGGAATCAAATTAGAAACCAATATGAAAAATATAATAGGAAAATGTTCAAATACTTGGAAACTAGACAGTGCATTTCTGAAAAATCCATGGGTTTAGTGCTGAGAAATTTATAGCACTAAATACATATATTAGAAAAGGGGAAAATCTCAAATTAATAATCTAAACCCTCACTTCATGAACCTAGAAAAATAAAGGCAAAATAAACCCAAAGCAGACATAAAGAAGAAAATAATAAAGGTAAAAGTATAAATTAATACAATTAAAACAGAAAAGTAATAGAGAAAATTAATGAAATAAAACTGATTCTTTCAAAAATAAAATTGACAAACCTCTAGCAAGATTGACAAAGGAGAAAAAAAGAGAGAAGACACAAATTGCCAATTACTGGAATGAAACAAAGATATCACTAACTACTGACCCTACAGACACCAAAAATATATCAAGGGAATACTATCAGGGTGCCTGGGTGGCTTAGATGGTTAAGTGTTCAATGTTGGTTCAGGTCATGATATCGAGGTTTGTGAGTTCAAGCCCTGTGTCGGTCTCTGTACTGACAGCTTGGAGTCTGGAACCTGCTTCAGATTCTGTGTCTCCCTCTCTCTCTGCCGCTCACCCGCTTGTGCTCTCTCTCTCAAAAATAATAAAAATATTTAAAAAAAGAGAATACTATCAAAACTCTAATTACATAAGTTCATCAACTTAGATGAAATGGTCTAATTACTCCAAAAACATAAACTGCCACAACTGACCCAATATGTAGTAGATTATTTGAGTGGCCCTATAGTAGTTAAGGAAATTGAAATGCAATGAAATCAAATTTGTAACTCAAACTCCAAAAAAAAAAAAAAAAAAGAAATCTTCAAGAATGGATGGTTGTCCAGAGAATTCTGCTAAATGTTTAAAGAATTAGCACCAATTCTACATAATTTCATCCGAAAAAGATAAGTGACCATTTAAAAATTCATTTTATGAAGTTTGTATTACCCTGATATGAAAAACATACAACCACCACCACCAACAAAAACTATAGACCAATATCTCTCATGAATATAGATGTAAAAATATTTATCAAAGTATAATTAAACATAACAAAAAACACAGTATAATTAAAATAGAATTCAGGAATATAGAAAAAGAATTGTATACCATGATTAAGTAGAATTTATTCACATTATGGGAGAATCTTTCAGTATTAAAAAATAGTCAATGTAATTCAGCATATTAATAAACTAAAGGAGAAAATCACAAGATTATATTACTAATTCAGTAAAAAAAAATCTAGCAAGTTCAACACCCATTCATGGTAATGTTTCAGAAAAAGTAGGAATGGAGAAAACCTTAAATATGCTAAAGAACATCTAGAAATCACTTATATTTAATATCAAAGTTAATTGTAAAGGCTGAATGTTTTGCTTCTACTTGCTTCTGAGATCAGAAACTAGACAAGAATATTCATTTTCACCATCACTATTCAATAGAGTGCTAACAAGGTCTAGCCAACAACAATATAAAGCAAACTAAGGGAATAAAAGGCATATGGATAGAAAAGGAAGAAATAAAACTGTCCCTATTCTGCAAATGATATAATGGTCTACAAGGAAAATTCTAAAGAATCTACAACCCCAACCAAATAAAACTCCTAGAACTACTAAATAAATTCAGCAAGGTTACAGAATACAAAATAAACATACAAATATCAATTATACTTCTGTATGCCAGCAATGAACACATGAATTCCAAATGCAATGTTATTTACAATTGCTCCAAAAAATGAAATGAAATACAACATTTTTAAATTGAACAACCCTTCTCCAGGACTTATAGACTGACAACTACAAAACACTAGTGAAAGAAAACAATGAAGGTCTAAATAAATGGAAAGACATACTTCACTTAATGGATTCATAGATTCATGTGCTCATGGATTGGAAGACTCACCATGGTAAAGATCTAATTCTCCCAAAACTGATATACAAGTTTAATGCAATTCTTATAAAAATCTCAACAAGAGATTCTTGTCGATACAGGCAAGATTATTCTAAAATTTATATGGAAATGAAAATTAACTAAAATGGCTAAAATGAATTTTAAAAAGGATTAAGTGAGAGGAATGGGTCTACCTGATTTGAAAATGTATTATACCCTACAGTAATCAAGATCATGTGGTGTCAGTTAGACACATTGACTAATTAACAGGGATTGTTAAGAGCTGATTTTCGCTGTTGCCATGATTCTGAGGCTGCTGGTTTTCAAGGCTGCTGCACAACTATGAGATTATGGAAGAGTGCGAATAGGGCAAATTAGAAACACCACAAACTTCAACTGTTCTTACAGAGATCCACTTTTTTTTTTTAATTAACTATCTAGAGATTATTGAGTATCTTTGATTAAGTTCCCGAGTTGTAAATACATTGATTCTGAAAATTTCTGCCAGTGTTCTCACAGTTTTTATAGACAAATCGATTTTCAAATATCTTTACGCCGCTGAAGGTGTTTCTGCTTTTCACATTTTAATTACCCATGAAATTAATTCCTCAGTTTCTCAACATTTACATAAAAATACATATCAATTTTACATCATATGGATTAATTCACCATGTACAAAGGTTTTGTTTGCAAGTGTTAGAGCAATTATGGGATATGTGGTAAACCCTTATATCATGATTGCAAGTTGATGTCAGTAATAATTCATTGGTGATTTGTCTAAAGTTTGTTTCTTCAATGGGTATTAGAACTAGCAGTGTCTGTACTGCAATGTTTTTATAGATGCCAAGATGTGTAGAGACCTAGGATAGGAAAGCGTGGGAATCACAAATAGACCCATCAGAAGTAGACATTTTTTAGATGGAAGGTTAGATCACGTACAAAATCATAGATTACAGGAACAACTCCTTTAAAAAAAATGATCTTCCTTGCCTTGGTCTATTCTTTCCTTTGAGGACATTTGCCAACTCCATCCCCAACCATATAAAAGTTATACATAATAAAGTACTCAAAGACCAAGCCAGAAAAGTCTGTCTCCCTCTAAACCCAGATTAAGTGTCTCCTTTCATATATAAACACTGTAATACTTGATTGCTCACTTTAGAAAAGTGAAAAACAGTTATTGATTTCCTGATACGAACTATTTGGTTCACATCCCTTTGCTTCTCATTTTCTCGCCCTTTCCAATGTTGACATTAAATTTAAAAATAATTTTGGACCCTTCAACATTCTGGAAGACAGGATAGTCTAACAAGTAAATGTACTCATATATATATTTGCAGAGCATGCATCAAATATCTGTTTTAGCCTCATTACTCCGTCTTTTCCTCCCCCTTGTTTGCCAACTGTGAGCCTGGTGCCTCAGAAATTCCATTAGGAAGAGAAACTCCCACCACCTCAGCAGCTCTCAGAATCTGGCCTGTAGTTATCTCTGCCTGTTCTACTTGTCGACTCATTTCTTTACACTTTCTGACTTCTAGATAATAGTCGACATATTTTATTTATTTGGAAACGGTTTTCATTATTTTCCACTTTTCTAAGTTTGTGTTACTTTTCCACTCTACTTTGAACCTCACTCTTTTTTTAGTGAAATTTCAAAAGAAGATGAAAAAGACACATGTGCTGTCCTATTGTTTTCTTTTATCAAATGAAATAAGATCATTCTATTTCAATTTATTTTACTGGCATATACGCTTATTATTCTGCTCTTGTACTTTATGATTTTTTAAATTTCTTTGTCTTCATATATTCTATCTTTTGGTATATATATATATGTATACATATATACACACATATATATATATACATATATATATGTATATATACACACATATATATGTATATGTGTATATATATATACATATGTATATATATGTATATATATATACATATGTATATATATATGTGTGTGTATATATATATATATACACACACATATATATATATATATATATATATATATATATATACATATATATATATATATATATATAGCTTTTTTTTTCTTAGTGTTTTGGAAAGTATAAATCTGGCCATGGTCCTTGTCAGTTGAAATAATATTTATTAATACTTATCTATGATCAGTGAGGCTCAAATAATTTGTTGGTCACTCATGATTAGTGAAAGGGTCAGGGTTCAGTACAGGGAAGAGGAACCACTCTAGGTGTTTCAAACACAGTGGAATTTAATTCAGGGAATTTGGCTCTTGAAAAATTACAGGAATGTCTGGAAATATAGAAGGACATATTATTTTTCAGGAAACTGTTTTTGCTAATTATAAAGCTGTTGACTAGAAATTATAACTTTTAGTTAGGACACTGAAAGCACTTATTTGTGCAATAATAGGAAGGTGGCTGCTTTCTCATTCTGACTTCTAAATTGTGGTTGGCGGAATCTTGTATCCAAAACCATATCTACCAGGGAGTCTGGAAAATGTATTTTTTACTTTTAATCTCTCTAAATAGAATTAGGGAGAAATGAATAGACTGAGAGCCAATTCACAGTCAGCAAGTGGATGCTGGGCCAGAGTCTAAGTCTTTTGATTCCTAACTCATTTCCTGTCCTACAACTGTGCTGTGGCTTCTCTTAATTTTCAAGGCACATGTTGGATCACTCATAGCCTTGTTTATATCTTTCCCCCATCACTTATGTGGTGTCCGCTCAAATTTTTCAAGGCCAAATAAAACAATAAAAAAGTGCAAAGCTTACACTATTCTACAATCATGTATAAACTAACATATGGTGAAATTCAGGTATTTTGTCATAAATACAATTGACTGCCTCTTTGGGGTTACCTTCATTCATATTAGATGGTAGAATATTGATTTCTTAAGTTATATCTCTATCTATCTATCTATCATGTTCTTTTTAAAAAAATCTATCTTCTATCATCTATCATTTTCCCATGGGAGAGCTTTTATTTGTGAAGGGAGACAGAATTTTACTTTTTTCTTTCTACATACCCATATCTTATATTGTCTAATAATGATGTAAGATTTCAGAGTATTTTCTTTAGACACAAGGATGTAATTATGCAATTTGTCATTGTCTAAGTTTAAGGTCAATGCCTAGAACACAAAACATCCTGAAACATAAATCATAGTGTTACTATTAAATTAGCAATATAATCTTCTGAAGCTTTATTTCTATTTCAAAGAGGAAGAGAGTCCTTTTTTGCAAGAAAAGGTATTATTTTCACATTTAAAGAAAGTGCACTCAACTCTTTTAAGGATGACATATTTGTATGACATTTTATTGTTTTTTAAGTCCAGTTTGAAACTGCTTTTGGTCTCATAGTGCCACTTCTTAAATAAAAGTCAGTTATCAATTACATATGTTTTCCAGTTTTAGTTTCTTTTTAAAAATTTTTAGTCCTTTATTTATTTTTGAGGGATAGAGAAAGAGAGAGAGTGGGGGAGGGGCAGAGAGAGAGGGAGACACAGAATCTGAAGCAGGCTCCAGGCTCTGAGCTGTCAGCACACAGCCCAACGTGGGACTCAAACTCCTGAATTATGAGATCATGACCTGAACCGAAGTCAGATGCTTACTGACTTGAGCCACTCAGGCCGCCCACTTTTCTTTTTTTTAAATATATCTCCATTGCAGACTGATAGAATGCAGTAACTCAATCTTTAAAAAAAAAAAACCCTCAATATTTCATATATTTAAAAAAATCTTCAGACAAAAATATTTTCTTATTTTTAGAGGAAATCTTACCTTGGAAGTGATTTTAGAGTTTATTTTGTGAGGAGGGTAAACAAATAGTTCTTAGACATGTGTCATTTAGGACAAAAATGGACACATCAGGTTAAATACTTCATGTTCTTGAGTCCTAAAGCCTCTAAAAGTATCATATATTTTGCTAGTTTATATAAGAAAAAAATTCATTGTGATTTGATGACACTGTAAAAAGTGACATGTTGGATATATCATCACATTTCAAACATTAGCTTATATAATAAATCATCTGTTGTCATGTTAACTTGCTTTGATTAGGGATGGATTTGTAAACACTGCAAGTATATTTAAGGATTTACAGATTTTCCATCAAATCAGAGATTTAAAAGAATGAGTTACAAAATGAAAATGAAACTTGGTTTTAGGACCTAAGAGATATAATTACCAGGGCACTACAATTATACTTTTGAGTGGAAATTGACCAGAATAACCAAAAAACCAAAAAACGAATCCCTAAAATAACATTTAAAACAATAGAAAGAGAAAAGTTATACGTAGCTATGACAGTATGTCCTAGTCCACTCAGGCTGCCATCAAAAAAATTCTGTGGACTGGGTTTCTTGAACAACATATATTTCTGATAGTTCTGGAGGCCAAGAACAAGATGCTGGCAGATTCAGCATCTCGTGAGGGCCCACTGTCTGGTTCATAGACAATTATATTTTTGCTATCCTCACACAGCTGAAGGGGACATAACTGAAGGAACTCTCTGGGGTCCCTTTCACAAAGGCACTAATCCGTTTCATGAGGACTCTACTGTCATGACCTAATCACCTCTCAAAAGCTTCACCTCCCAATATTATTTCATTTGGATTTAGTATTTAACATATTAATTTAGGGGAGACACAAACATTTAGTCTATGTCACAGTAGACAAAGTTTCTCCATATACAATATTGACTTTCATATCTACATTCGTTCTCACTAGTATTTTGATACTCAGTGAAAATAGCTATATGCAATTAAAAGGTATCACAGTATCTAAGATACCACAGAATCTACGTCTTTTCATATTATACAGTGGAAATTACCCCAGTAATGCATAGGGGATTTTTTTCTTTAATATTTATTTATTTATTTTTGAGAGAAAGAGAGAATGAGCAGGGGAGGGACAGAGAGGGAGGGAGAGAGAGGAGAATCTTAACCAAGCAAGCTCCATGCTGTCAGCCCAGAGCCCGATGTAGTGCTCAAACTCACAAACTGAGGTCATGACCTGAGCTGAAGTCAAGAATTGGACACTTAACCCACTGAGCCACCCAGGCCCCTCTACATAGAGAATTTTCGACTACCCTTTCAAAAGCAAAAATCCCCCAAATATGTATCATGTGCCATAGGTCTTTACTTTTTTTTATTCTTAAGAGACATTTAGAAAGAATTGGTTAACATTACACTTTACTTTGGATAAGTAACATCCTCAAATGCTGAAGCTGTAATTTGGAAGATAGTAAACTTTGGTCACAAATAGACACTAAAATGATGCAATTGGCTCAAATCCAATACAATTTTATTTCTAGCTCATACAGTAATTCAAGGTGGCTCTTTCTCACAGGGTGACTCAGGGTCCCAGGTTCCTTCTGGATTGTGGCTCTACCTTGCATCATATTTGCATCTACTAGTACAAGGGGATGTGGAATGTTCAAGAGGGAAATCCATTTTTTTAATTCTTTGCCTAGAAGTAATTGCCATCATTTTTGTTCACGTTGTCAAATGAGAACTAATCACATAACCACATATGGATGTAAGGATGGCAAGTGAATATATTTCCTAACTAGGTAGCTGCTTCCTAGTTGCAAGTGCACAGTGAGAATAGGGGAGAAACAGCTATTCCCACAGTCCGTTTATCTGACCACCAAATTTACCCTTAGTTCTTTGGGCGGAAAATGTGTACCTTTCTTCCTACCGAAGAACACACCTTTTCTGTTCCTAAGGAAAACATCCCAAATTCTGATTACAAATTTGCATCTGGTGTGCCTAAGTGGCTCAGTCAGTTGAGTGTCCAACTTTGACTCAGGTCATGATCTCAAGGTTCATGATCTTGAGCCCCGCGTCGGGCTGGCTCTGTGCTGACAGCTCAGAGCTTGGAGCCTGCACGAGATTCATTCTCGATCTCTCTCTCTCTCTCTTCTCTTCCCCTCCCCTGCTCATTCTCTGTCTGTCTGCCTCTCTCTCTCAAAAATGAATAAACATAAAAAAATTGCATTTGGCTCAAAATTAAGATTAAGAACCACATGTAGCTCAAAACCCAGGTTTCTGGGTGGTGTACAATTCTTTTCATGGTCCAGCTGTGGCTTCTTTCTTCTTCTTCAGCCTGTTAACTAAAAAGACCAGCTAATTGCACCTTTCTTCCCCCACACCAAATAAACAATGGTAGAAGAAATTATGTCAAACATCCTACAGGAGCCACTACTGGTTGGTCAAATTCCACTGAATATGCGTTAAAATATCCCTTATAACAGAATACGGATTAGGCCTGTATTCTCTTTATAGAGATTCTCTTGTTATTCTGCACGGTCCATGATTTCATCTCTAGAATTTCTTTCCTCATCCATTTCTTCCACAGCATCATTTGAAGTGGACACAGGGGATTCTGCCCACTTCAGGGCTGACCAGCTTTCATAGCTGATTTCTTGTTCATTCAAACCGGGTAGGTCTGAGTATAAAGGCTTGCCTATTAGTCACTGGCTTTTAAAGGGCAGGCTCATGCTTTCTTTGTCAATATAGTTCTGTCAAAATCTTGATAGGCTTCAGAAACATTTGTTTCTTGTGAGTTTGTTGTGTGTCCCATCATATCCCCAATTCTTTCCTAGACATTGCTCTGAAGTATGTCTTGTCATTTTGCTTTCTTTCCCTCATGCCTGTTTTTCCAAACTTAGTAGGTGCTATCACAAGACCATCTACAACAATAAGTTTGGGTGCGAAGGCAACGTTTTTAATCTGACCTTTGCCACACGGCTGAGTTCTTTTTTTTCTGAAAAGGTTTAGCAGTATCTGGAGAGTAAATGCTCTCTGGACTCCAAAAGCTGCTAGATTTTCTAGCCCTGCTACTTTTTGGTCAGTTCTATAGGAGCTAATTGTGTTCTTGAAATTCTTTGCCCGAATATAAAGCCAACACACTCTAACACTCAGGCTTCTTCCAGCAATTTCCTTAGAACCGAAGTTTTGTGTTCTGCTTTCCAAGTCATCTCAGGCAACAGCTTAACTAAATAATTTGATGCTGTATAGCATCGGTCCCCAACTTCCTAACCTACCCTATCCTTTTTCCCACTACCTCACTGCTAAGCCCAGACCATATATCTTACTAGGTCTTTTTGTTCTTCTAAATAGGAGCACTTGACTTCAGGGTATCAACTTCTGTATTAGTGAGGGTATGCTAAACAGTGATAAAATACATTTGCGAAATGTATGATATAATGGTTCAATGTAGTAACAGTTCCAAGTGTGTGTTCCTGATTAGTGGGCAATTCTTTTCTCTACTGTGATTCAGGGACCCAAACTCTTCTCATCTTCTGTCAGTGCCTGGGACCATAATCATTTTTACCCAGTTTGTGGAAAGAGAAAAAGAGCATAGAGAATGTGCAAGGTTATTACCTTGATCAGAAATGGCATACATAATATTCATTCTACAGATAACGAATTAGTCACAAGGCCATAGCTAGCTTTAGGGCGGTCTTGGTGATGTATACCTGTTTCCTTTAATCAACTACAGCAGTTTACAACAGAAATGAAAAGACAATTTTGATGGATAGCAGCTATCTCTGCCTCATTATTTAATTGACATTTTTATGTGTCTGTCTAGATTATAAAGTGCTTATAAATATATCATTGTATGTGTATAATGTGAATATGTTAACAATTCTGTTATATAAGAAAAATTATCTGTATACAAATTAGTGGTTTTCCCAAGATCATCTAATTTGTAAAAATCAAAGCCTGAATGTGAACCAGCTTTTCTTTCCAAATCTTATGCTCTTTCTGAGAAACTGGTTAGAAAAAGAAAAGGAAAAGAAATGACTATTCAACATGATATAAATTTTGAAATTAATACCTTCAAATCACCTAATAAATTGCTAATTAATTTTTTATTGGTAACACATGGCCACAAATCTCAGCTCGTTTAATATTACATTTTCCTCACAATAATAGTTATAGACTGTAATCCCATTAGTGAATTTAACATGGGTGTATTTTTTCTTTCAGGACTTTAAAATTGACCAGAGGATTCAACCTAACTTTTTTTTTTCTTAAATGAAAGGAACAGAAAGACTATTTTGTAAATGGGAACTCATAGTTTATATTTGCCAATCTCTGAATAATAGATATATTTAGAGGTTTATTTAAGACTTCAAAATCAATTTTCCTAATGTGTAGTGTATATTAGGAAATTGTTTTTTATTAGTCATTTATTTTTCTCTTATTTTCTTAAAGTCATTGAGAAATAACAGCTTGGAAAGAGACTGTGTGCCAACTTTTCCAGTATTGAAAATACATAAAAAGAAAATTCAATGAAGATAAACTTTCTTCTTTTTTTTTTAAAATCAAACAAATATAGTCAGCCTTATGGAAAGAGTTTTATTTGTTTTTTTCCCTGCCTTATCTATATTCTACTCTACATCTAGTACACATTCACAGCATGAGAAAATTTAAAGTTGGAAAAGAGTTGTGAGATCTTTTCCAACCACTCATTCAACTTCAGAACTTAATATAGTTAAAATAGTCTTAACATAGTTAAAAAAAATTGACTAATAGCATACAGACTTTGTTCTTTCAGAGATTATGCGATTTGAGCTAATTTCCATGGCTGAATGGTTATTGGTGATAACTTTCTAACTTTCTTGGCAAGGCAAGGCAAGTTCTGATGGTCTGCTCCTCCATTGGGCAATGCTATTGCCAACTGACTTTTTTTTTTTTTTAAGAAAGTTATTATGAATTCTGTGACTTTTCTTAGTTTTTATTATTGCAAATGATCTGAATATATCCTTTATATGGAAATGGTATTTTCTAATTTATTAAGAGCAAAATATATTTAGTGAGCTGTACAAAGGAATCATTTTTGATGGTGTTCTCATGTCTCAATGATTCCTTGCTGACCAAAGAAAAGATGAAAAATACAGTGCTTTCTTTGCATGATCTTGTTGACATAATGACATTTGCAATCACTATTATAAATTACTTGTTTTTAGACCCAAACTTGCTCTCAATGAGTAACGATGATTTCTCTAGACTAACATAAATTTTCTTAGATATTGTGGGTTTGCCTATACCATATAGTGGATTTGGCAAATAGTTAATTAACAAATGCTGTGCAATGGTGTCTTTGCTAGCTTGACAATTTCTTGTACAGTGAGATTGATCTTAGATTTTTAATATCAAGGATGCTTTGAATTTGGCCATCTGTCATTATATATGATTATAGATAAGTTTTGTTTGACATGAGTTCCAATTTTGTTAGAGATTTATTATTCTTGCATTTTTCTTCAATGACTTTGGGAGAAGAAATTTATTAAAGTTATGTAACAACAGAATAGCCTCTACGTTGGGATTTGTGGCTCACTGTCTGGAGCACGGTCTAGACAATAGCAAATTCCTCAATTCTGAACAGGCTGCATATAATAAGTTGCCAACTTGAACATTGATTTAGCTGAAACATTACATTTCATATTTCAATGTTGCATTCCATTTGATTATACTAAAATGTTGGACATAGAAGTAGAATTCTGGAGTTCTGATTCCATGATCTTTCTATGAGTTTGTGCTGCTTGGATGCAGCCCAGAAAACCTTGAAGACTGCCCAGAACACCGAACACCAACTGCTTGACTGCAAACACTAGACTGTGTATGCTTCTTTCCTGTTTGTTCCGTGTTAAACACCAAAGTAAAAAGCCCACAATGAATCACATTCTTCCAGTGTGTTGGTCATATCCTAGAAGCTAGCTTGGCCATCTTGGTAATTGAGTTAGTTCTTAGAGGTGACTAAGGATATTAAAAAGCTCATTTATTGAGAGATATGACTCCCAGAGCTATATACTTTTCTCCCAAAATAATGTATACTAAGAAACCAAAGTTATGTAACACCTGAAGCAGTATCTTTTTAAAGCCAAGATTTTGATAAAATATGCCAAATTCTTATAATTCAACCAAAGAACAATTTTAAATGACTTTTGTGTATCAAATCAGGACTGCTGATTAAAGAAGATATTATCACTTTTACCTTGGCTTTCTGATTTCTACGGAAAGCATTAAAAAAGATAAAATCCATGTAGTCAGAATAGTAAAGGAGCCATCACTGCAAGTGAGATTTAAATATAGATCTTCTTCAACTTACAATGGGGTCACATCCTGATCAACCCATTGTAAGTTGAAAATATCATAAGTCAAAAATGTATTTAATGCACATATCCTACAGAACATCATAGCTCAGCCTCGTCTGCATTACATGCGCTCACCCAGAACATTTACATTAGCCTACAGTTGGGCAAAATCATCTAACATGAAGCTTGTTTTATAATAAAGTGTTGAAATCTCATGTAATTTATTAAATACAGTATGAAGGTGTAAAACAAGATGGTTGTATGGGGACAGATTTGTTGCCAGTGTGTTGGTTGTCGACTCTAGTGATTGCGAACCTGCCTGGGAGGAGCCGCTGCCCTGCATCGCAAGAGTATCACATTGCATACTGGTAGCTCAGAAAAGAATCAGAAGTCAAAATTTCATGTGCAGTTACTACTGAGTATATTTTGCTTTAGCACCATTGTAAAGTAAAAAAAAAAAAAAAGAGGTTGAACCATCAAACATCAGGGACCATCTATAGTCCTAAACTACTGACACAGGTGAGACCAATAGAAAGTGAGTTAATTCACTCCACAGAGACCAGGATGCGGAGGCACCATATCCTTTGTGGGCCAGGGTCAGGCAGGGTGCCAATTAGAGCCAATTAGAGCACTGAAATTTGACTGAAAATTTGCATACAAATGGAGATTTTTGGTGTCCTCTATAATTCCCTACCCCACACAGTCCTACCCAAGAATGCTATGTAATGTAGGACATCTGAAGTGGATTCTGCAAACTGAGCCTGAGGTCATATAGAAGGTATTTGAGGCAGCTCGGCTGCCACAACAAAAGCTATAGACTTGGATGGCTTAAACAATAGAAAAGAACTTTCTCACAGTTCTGGAGGCTACAAGTTCAAAGTCAGGGTGCCAGCAGGGTTGTAACTAAGGAGAGCTCTCTTCCTGGCTGCAGGCAGCCACCTTTTCTCACTGTGTGCTCACATGGCAGAGCTCTCTCTCTCTCTCTCTCTCTCTCTCTCTCTCTCTCTCTCTCCTTCTGTTTTCTTATAAGGTCATGGTCCAGTCAGATTAGGGTGCTACATTTATGACCTCCTTTAGCCTCAATTACCTCCTACAGACACTATCTTCAGATACAGTCACTGGGGGTTAGGGTTTCAACATGTGAACTGGGGATAGGGGCACAATTTGGTCTACAGAGGAATCTATGTATGTGGCTAATGTAGACAATTCTTGGGTCTATATGCACTCGCTATATGTACAACGTTGCCATTGTCTAATGAAACAGCTTATTTTTAGAGGTTTCAAAAGTGCATAAATATTTTTGATTAAGTCCCTTGCTTTTCATTCTGAGAACTATTGAGAGGAGCCCCAGGTTTTACCCATGAAATGTGAAAATGTGGTTTCTTTTATAAGAATAATCACTTAAATTTTAACCTAACACATGTATCCTTTTTAGAGTTCAGCCTATAAACAGGAGCAGTAAAAGTATTATGGGTAGAAGGGGTTTGTTATAAAAAATAAAGTTCACAAACATGTAAAAGCTGTTTTAGAAACATGTGAAGGTCTGGAACAGGGAAGTGGAATATAGCAAAAGTCACTAACCAAGGAAGCTTATTGGGGATGAGCAGTTCAGAGGTGGAGAAAAATTCCAGAAAATGAGCATGTCTGGCTACTGAACTGGGGCTTTAGTGGGGATGTTTGAGGAGAGGTCTGTGAAAAGTATTGCCTTGGTAGATCTCAATCTCTGCCCCAGAGGCAGCATTATCTTTAAAATCCTGGACATAAGATAAATCTACCTTCTACTCTGGAGAGATACACTATCTTTCTCTTCCAAGGCTGTTTGCTACATAAACATCCTTGAAAAGGTAGTCTGGTAAAAGGCTGTCAATGTTTATTTTCAGAAGACTTGAAAAAACATGAGACACAAAAAGAATGATCTCCTAAGATCTAGACAGTGTCTGGTACATAGGAAGTTCTCAACAAACACTCACTTATTAAATGGAGTAGATACATGTATGTATATATTTGCATAAAATATTTTCATATTATCATACATTGATGCTAAGCAGTTAACAAATCCTGAGGCTGGTGGAAGCTTTACATTTGATATTCTTCTAGACTTTGTGTTATGTGTCTTTTTCCATGACTGGTTCTAATTTGTATCCTTGGCCTATAAAAAATGTGACTGTGATTATAATTGTATTCAGTGAGTTCTGTGAGTCTTTCTAGAGAATTATTGAACCCATGGGTGGTTGTGGTAACCCTGGAATTTGTAGTCAATTGGTCTGAAATGAGGGTGGCCCTGGGAACCCTCAACGTTCCAACTGGTGCCTGAAGTTAGAGATGTCTTATGAGGACTGTGCCTTCAGATCATGCAATTTCCCCAACTCTGGTGAAAGGCATTTGCATTTATTTGATAGGATATAGAGTGTGCAAAATTTTTAACATGGAAGTCCTACTACTAAAGTAGACTTATTTTACTTGTTGTGGTGATTCGAATTAGTTGAAGCTCTTTTACCAAAACGTAGAATGGTAGACACAGAAGGACTCATTTGGCTAGCAATTATTCTTTCAGTGTCTTTTCCCCACTCATAGAAGACATAAACTCCTGGGTTGCTTCCTAAACTGAAGCAAACCCAGTCTTGCTTAGTCAATGCTTCCAACCAAAAGTCCACAGTCTTGGGATGAAGTGTAATCATCTCCACTGAATTTAAAGTGAATCTGATGATCCAGTATCTCTAAACTTAAAATACAACTTATGTGTCTCCAACCCAGTCAGTGAAATCGTGGAGTAAGAAAAGGAAAACTACAATAAAAATTCTCTTTTATAAAGTACAATAATTGGAAGCACACAGCAGTCAGTGGTCCAGACTATTTTCATATAATGTTGGCCAAAATAATGAAGATTGTAGCAAAGGGATTTTTCCTTGCGGGAAAAGGGAGGATAAGCCATCTGAAACCCATCATAAAGGAGAAAGTCCTTTCTTGCTTGTTTCCTTGGCCCATTATCTTTCGTGGTGACTCTGAGGTGACTCCAAATCTGACCTATTTGGAGTTGTACAGCTCTCAATCCATGTCCATCGTGTGATTGGGGGGCCTGGGTATTACTTTGTGGGTTAAATGGGTGGTGTTGGCCAGATTTAGGGTTACTTTAGTTATAAAACTTTCTAAAAACTTATTAGTCATCATGTCTTTCACTTCAGGCCAAATCCATATCTGAGTACGAGAGCTAAACACCTCATTCTGGCATAGTTTTTAAGCCTGAATATTTCAATATTTTTCATACTGGCTTCCGTGTTTGCCTGTTCCTCTTTCTCTAAATTTAATGTTGGATTGCTAGAAAATATTTGAGACAATATACTTGGGTTGGAAAACAGTCCTTGATCACGTTTTGTCAGCAGAATTACTGTTTGTGTTATCTACTGCTGTGTAACAAGTTACTCCAAAGTTTAGTGGCTTAAAACAATAGACATTTGTTTTTCTATGTTCAGGGTACTAGGTGTGGCATAGCTGTGCCCTCCTCTTCAGAATCTGTCATGGACTTCAATTATAGTATCACATAGGGCTATGGTCTCATCTCAAAGCTCAGTTGTGGAAGAAATTACTTCTAAAACTCATTCACATGGCTTTTTGGGAAGATTTAATTTCTCATGGACTATTGAACTAAAGTCTTCATTTCCTTGCCATTTTGGCTTCTCAAACATGATAATTGATATATCAAAGTCATGAGGAAATTTCTTATTTCTTCTTTTTCTTTTTTTAAAATAAAGTGTTTTTATTATTAACAGCGTTGAAAAAATACAAAATAAAGCTAAGATGCATTGATTCTAAATTTAGATTCACATCATTAAGGTGCATGTATTTCTGGATGGAGATCATTTATTCATTTCATTTTGGTTTTGTGGCCAATCATTGCCTCCAACTGAATATTATGTACATGAACATTGCCAAGGCTCATTCAGGAAGAAATCTGTCTAGTATCATATAGATATTCAAATATGATGGAACATATTTCTAATCTTTTGTAACCTATTCACAGGTATGACACCACATCATGTTTGTTGTATGCTATTTATTAGAAGCAAGTAACTAGGTTTAGTCTAAAATCAAGGGGAAGGGATTATACAAGGGTGTGAATATCAAGAGGCAGAGATTACTGAGCACCACCACAGACATCTTCCCACAACATGGCTTCTATTTCATTGGGTAGAGCCTTAGTACAAGGCTGTACCTAGCTGCAAGAAAGGCTGGAATCTGTCGTGTTTATTACAGGGTGCTACATATATAGCGAAAGAAATGATAGGTTTATTAGGAGAGAAGGATAGAAGAGAAATTGTAGATGTGTAGAAGTCTCTATAATAGTGGCCTTGACAGTTTACTTCCATTTTTTAAGGCTCAATTAATATTGATAAAACTAGGAAAAATAGCATCTCACAGGAAATGCAAAGTGCCCAACACATGGTAAGCACGACATAAGTTGTTTCTTTCTCTTCTTCATTTCTCATTTCTGACCTGATTTATCCTTTCAGCAATGTAAGAATTTCCTTTCCAACACTCTTAAAAATAAGCAATTGTTAGTACCATGATTACAATGATAGAAAGTTTATTTTCTTATAAGTCAACTCACATCATTGTTTAAAATCTCCTGTATTTGGATTGTGTGCTGCATATCGAGGTTAAATTAGTTTTCTGTAACATTTACCAATTGACTTCTTCTATACCTACTTACCAATGGATTTTTTACACATGTATATTTGCCCCTAAGAGTAGAAATAGTTACAAATATATATCTGCTTTGTTACATAAGTCATTACACTTTTTTTTTTACCTTGGTTTGTTAATTTGGATTTTTTCTTAATTAGTAAATGCAATACTTCAAAGTTAGAAGATTCCTCACAATCACATTAGGACGTGAGCTATTTCTGGAAGGTCTCAGCTTTCATTTTCCTTATTGATGGGTTTCTTGTGTCATTAAAGCTTGTACCTCTTCTCATCCTTTCTTCTCAAATGGTACCTCTTCTCCAAAGTATGATAAGGTCTCTTTCTGGTCTGGAAGAAACACCTTGTAACCAGAACTCTTTCTGTTCACATCTGTCACAATGCTGGACTGGTTCAGGAATCAGTCACAGCCCAGTGAGTGAGCAGGGCTTTTAGACGGCTACTCCAAGATTCAGAGCTCCTCTCATTGCCCGTTCTTAACAAAGACCTCCTACTCTAAACACTGTAAGACAGCCTTTCTAGAATAAACCCCATGCCTTCTTCAGGGTCTTCACTCCATCCTTGAGCAGCATGAAACTGCCTCCCGCCCTTATTGCCTTTCTTCAAACCTCACAGCAGCCCTCAGTGTTCTCAGAGCATATCAGTTGCATGCTCTCGCTCTGTTTTAGATGGATATAAAACCAGAATTCCCACTCTTTTCCTGTGACATGATCTACATTTGCAGCTGGAGTGCAGGTGGTGTTCATAGTCATTTTAGATGACTCAGTTCCCTAAATCTGGTGAATCTTACTTTTTCTTTACTGACTTCTGTTCCAAATTTCTTCACAGTCATGCAAAAAGTCTTTTACATGCCAAGGATAAAAATCAGAAAGAGGAATAAGCCAGGATGTCAACTGTCATGAAATATTTAAATTAAATGACAATTTGACTTCCTGGTTTTTTGTTTTTTGTGTTTTTTTTTTTTTGCTAAATACTTGTGATGCATTTTTAGGATGATTATGGTTTCAGAAGGTTTCAGAAACACAGAAGAAATTGAAAGAAGGAAAATACTTGGTAATAAAGCATTTTTTTTTATTTTGGGGGATGAGTTAGTCCCTTTGTCGTAAAAGTTTTGGTTTGTAATCATAAGAACTCATGCCATAAAAATTTCAAAACCAAGAATTTGTTTCCATAACATTTTTGTTGTCCTGATAACAAGAGCTTGACACTTCAGTTTGGCTCTTGGTTTAATATTTTCCTGTATATTGCCTGCCAGAGGAAAAAAAAAAAACTTGAAGTGCCATGTATAATTTTTTTGCTTTTGAAATAAAGTCTTCTTTGGGGAAATTTTTATTTTTTTGAGTACGAACAAGCATCTACTCTGTTGCTAACGTGTCTAAAACAGGAAGAGATTCTGATTCAAACAATGACAGTTCATAGCATGGCCCAAAGAAGGAAAACACTTGTGTTTTGAAAATAGGCATTATCGGGGCGCCCGGGTGGCGCAGTCGGTTAAGCGTCCGACTTCAGCCAGGTCACGATCTCACGGTCCGTGAGTTCGAGCCCCGCGTCAGGCTCTGGGCTGATGGCTCGGAGCCTGGAGCCTGTTTCCGATTCTGTGTCTCCCTCTCTCTCTGCCCCTCCCCCGTTCATGCTCTGTCTCTCTCTGTCCCAAAAATAAATAAAAAACGTTGAAAAAAAAATTAAAAAAAAAAAGAAAATAGGCATTATCTAGCAGACCTGAGGTAGTATCACATTGTGGTTTTGCTTTGCATTTCCCTGATGATGAGTGATGGTGAGCACCTTTTCATATACCTCTTGACCATTATATGTCTTCTTTGGAAAACTGTTCAAGTCCTTTGTCCATTTTTTGATGCAGTTATTATTTTTTTTGAAATGAGTTGTGTGTGTTCCTTGAGTATGTTGAATATTAACCCCTTATTAGATATATTGTTTGCAAATGTTTTCTCCCATTACATAGGTTTTCTTTTCATTCTGTTGATGGTTTTCTTTGCTGTGCAGAAGCTTTGAAGTTTGATGTAACCCCACTTGTTCATTTTCCTTGTGTAGTTTATGCTTTTGTTGCCAAATTCAAAAAAGTTATTGCCAAGACCAACATCAAGGAGCTTACCCTCTATACTTTTGCCTAGCAGTTTTATAGTTTCTGATCTTACATTCAAGTCTTCAATCCATTTTGAGTTGATTTTTTTTGTGTATGGTATAAGATAGGAGACAGTTTCATTCTTTTCTGTGTGGATATCTAGTTTCCCCAGCACCATTTATGAAAAAGACTGTTACTCATTGTATATTCTTGACCGTTTCATTGAAAATTAATTGGCCATGTATGTATGGGTTTATTTCTGGGCTCTTTATTCTGTTCTGTGGATATCTGTTTCTGTTTTTGTGCTAATATCATACTCTTTTGACTACCAAAGCTTTGTAATATAGTTTGAAATCAGCAAATGTGATGTCTCTTGCTTTGTTTTCCTTTTCCAAGATTGCTTTGGCTGTTCAAGGTCTTTTGTGTTCCCCTACAAATTTAAGGATTTTTAAAATATTTCTGAGAAAAATAATATTTTATTTTTGAAAGGGATTACACTGAATTTGTACATCACTTTGTGTACTATGGATATTTTAACAATATTTATTCTTATAATCCCTAAATAAATGGAAATGGAAATATATATTGTTAAAATGTCCATACTATGCAGAGTTTGGGTACCATGGATATTCTTTCATCAATGCCTTATCATTTTCATTGTTAATAGTCTTTAACCTCCTTGATTAAATTGATTTCTAGGCATATTATTCTCTTTCATGCTATCATAAACAAAATTGATTATTAACTTCTTTTTCTGATAGTTTATTGTTAGTCTATAGAAACACAACTAATTTTTGTATATTGATTTTGTATCTTGCAACTTAATTGACTTCATTTATTAATTGCAGCAGGTGTTTTTGGTGTAATGTTTAGAGTTTTCTCTATATAAGATCATGTTATCTTCAGAGACAGTTCCTTTTTCTTTATGATTTTGATGCCTTTTATATATTTTATTACCTAACTACTCTGGTTAGGACTTCCAATACTGTTTGAATAAAAGTAGGAAGAGTGAGCATCCTTGTCTTATTTCTGATCTTAAAGGAAAAGCTTTTATATTTCACCATTGAGTCTGGTATTAGCTATGGTTTTTTCATATATGGTCTTTATTATGCTGAGATACATTTCTTCTATACCTAGTTTGTTGAGAATTTTTATCATGAAGGAAAATTGAATTTAACCTAATATTTTTCTACATCTAAGATAATCATATGATTTTTATACTTCAGTTTTTAATGTGGTGTGTATCACACTTATTGATTTGCCTATGTTGAACCAGACTTGTATGCCTGGAATAAATCCCACTTGAAGTACTATTAATTCAGTTTACTAATATTTTGTTCAGGATTTTTGCATTTATGTTCATCAGGAATGTTGGCTTGTAATTTTCTATTCTCATAGTGTTCTTGTCTGGCCTTGGCATTAAGGTAATTAGGGCTTTGTAAAATGAGTTTGGAAACATTCCCTCTTATTTTATTTTCTTGGAAGAGTTTAAGAGGGATTGGTATTAATTCTTCTTTAAATTTTTGATAGAATTTACCAATGAGACAGTCTGGTTCTGGGCCGTTTGTTGTTGTTGTTGTTGCTGTTGTTGTTGTTGTTAGAAGGTTTTTGATTATTGATTCAATCTCCTTACTAGTAGTGGTCTGTTCAGATTTTCTACTTCTTCATGATTCAAGCTTGGCAGGTTGTGTTTTTCTAGGAATTTATCCATTTCTTCTAAGGTATTGAATTTGTTGGTGTATATTTATGCATAGCCGTTTCTTATGATCCCACATAAGATCCTTATGATCCCAATATTTCTGTATTATCAGGTGTAATGTCCTCCTCTTTCATTTCTAATTTCTTTTTTTTTTGGTCTCTTTTCTGCACCCCTTAGTCTAGTAGGGTTTGTCAGTTTTGTTTACCTTAAAAAACCATAAACACACAGCTCTTACTTTCATTGATCTTTCCTGTTATCTTCCTGATTACTATTTTATTTGTTTCTGCTCTGATCTTTGTTATTTCTTTCCTACTACTAACTTGGAACTTGGTTTGTCCCTCATCTTCTAATTTCTTGAGGTGTAGTTTTATGTTAGGTTGAATTTTTTCTTTTTCCTGAATGTAGGCCACTATTGCTATAAACTTTTTTCTTAAAATTGCTTTTGCTGCATCCCATACATTTTGGTTTGTTGTATTTCTTTTTTCATTTGTCTAAATATTTTTTTAAGTTTTTCTTTTGATTTCTTCTTTGACTCATTGGCTGTTCAGGAGTATGTAATTCAATTTCCACATATCTGGGAGATTTTCAGTCTTCTTCTTGCAATTGATTTCTAATTTCATGCCATTATGGTTGGAAAAGATGCTCGATATGATTTCAGTCTTAAACGTGTAGTGACTTGTTCTGTGGCCTAACGTACGGCCTGTCCTGGAGAATGGTTCACGTGTGCTTGAGAAGAATGTGCGTTCTGCTGCTGCTGATGGAATGTTCTGTTCATGTCAGTTAGATCCATCTGGTCTAATGTGTCATTGGAGTCCCAGGTTTTCTTGTTGATTTCCAGTGTAGAGGACCTATCCATTGTTGTAAGTGGAGTATTGAAGTCCCTTAGTATTACTGATTGCTATCTGGTTCTCTCTTCAGTTCCATTAAAATTTGCTTTCTATATTTACATGCTTCAGCGTTAGGTACATAAATATTTACAACTGCTATATTCTCTTGATGAAGTGACCCCTTTATCATTATATAATGACCATCTTTGTCTCTTGTGATAGTCTTTGACTTGATGTCTAATTTTTCTGATACAAGTGTAACTATCCCTGCTTTCTTTTGGTTTCCATTTGCATGGAATATTTTTTCATCCGTGACTTTTCAGTCTGTGTGTGTCCTTAATGCAGCAGTTGGAGAAGTCATAATGTTGGATATGCAGATTAGCCTCTATCAGGGAGAAACTGGGGCTGAGTGTTTTTGCTTACTCACTCTGTGGTGAACCAAAGGGAATAGTTATTGGGAGTGCTTTTGTGCCCAATAGGACATCTTTGTTTTGTTTGGTCCCTGGGGACTCACAAATGCCAAGCCCTAATGGCTTCCAGAGTTAAGTGATTTGGGGGTCAGTCCTCTGGGTGACAGCAATAGCATTGGTGTGCTGGATGTATGGACAATATCCTTTCAGGTACGTTCTGACTCTTGGTTTGATTGTTGGCACAAGCCAGATTGAAAAGTGGGAGGAAGTGGCCTTGGTCTCTTTCAGGTTCCCTGGAGGATCCCAGTCAGCACCTATATAAGTGCTAATTAGAAGTCAAACCTTGACTGACTAATTTCACTTAGCATAATACCCTCTAGTTTGAGGACTTTAAGACACAGAACAGATGAACATAAGGGAAGGGAAGCAAAAATAATATAAGAACAGGGAAGGGGACAAAAACATAAGAGACTTTTAAATATGGAGAACAGACAGAGGGTTGTGGGAGCGGGGATGGGCTAAATGGGTAAGGGGCATTAAAGAATCTACCCCTGAAATCATTGTTGCCCTATATGCTAACTTGGATATAAATTAAAAATAAATAAATAAATAAATAAATAAATAAATAAATAAACAAAACAAAACAACAAAAAAAAAGTCAAACCTTGAGGCATCAGAAGGGGGCAGTCAGACCCCTTCCACAGAAGGACTGGGAGATAGGCATTTTTGCTTGATCTGTCTTCCCTTGGCCTTGGGGATATAGCCATGGTGAGTGCCCTGGGTTCATTAATGACTGCTTCTTTGTTTGCTATAGTCCTGTGAAACTCATGAACTAAGCCTGTTGTCTAGGTGACTTGGGGGCCTGTCCCTAAGGTGGCAGTGTTAAAATTTGCAGCGCTATATGTGTGGTCCAAACCCTTTGCTTCTCAGAGAGAAGAAGGAGTTGGGGGTTCCCTTCTAGTTGTGCAACACTGTACTGGGGGTATAGCTTATGGTGAGAGCCTCTTGGCCTTTCCTCCCCATTTCAATGGAGATATTTTCTCAGTCACCCAATGTGTAACAGTTACTTAGCTATCTTTGCATTTCTCTCAGAAGGAATTGCTCTGCATGCTCATTGGAGGATTTTGTTGTTTGTATTCATTGGGAGTGAAATTTAAGAGCCTCCTGTGTTGCAAGGTTGTGACCTGGAAATACAATATTAACACAGATGAGAAAAACAGACAATGGAGGCAATTAAACTCAGAAAATGATGATCTAGTCATAAAGAAATTACTGAGTCATCTTTTATAACATATATAATTTAAGTCCCCTAGACCCAAATCTGGCCATCAACATCTGTCTAGTTTTGATGAATACAATTTACAGCCAAGTTAGTAGAGGTAAATTTTTTTGTTGTCATGTATTGGCATGTACTTGTGAAGTGAATTGTATGATAGTTTGTTCCTTAGAATTTTTGTCAATTTTAGAAATAAGGAAATGAATCTGAAGAGTAATATAAGTGAGCATTCCCAAATATTAAAAAAATAGAAAGCAAAAATGTGATTTGGACTTTATTGAATCTCCTGTTATCATCATATGAAGAATTCTTCAAGTTCTTCTGCAGAAAGAGAAAATGAGTAAACATGTTTCTCATATTTAATGTATTTTGGCCCCAGATTGACAAATGTTTTTAAATATCAATTCAAAACTATATGACTGCCAGCAATTGGCAACTGCACATTACAAAATGAATTTTAGTGGTCTGAAGGAAAATTCCAAGTCCCACAGTTGGTATACTAAATTCAAGCTATGTCTATAAAGCAAGGCAAACACTACCTTGGAATAGCAAACTGTCTGGTATTCTTCACCATCTTAAAAACACATTGGAATATTAAAAAAAAATTAATCTGGTGTAAACCATATTGTTTGAAGTGGCTTCCAATTCAATATTGAACAGAGATGGTGATTTGGTAACTATGTATAAATCCCTGGAAGAGCTGGTGCCTACGCCAACCAAGCCTTTTGAATTTGCAGTTTAATGAGACAATGATGAAAGCCTCAGCACTGTGGCTGATACAGAACGAGGAGGTACTCCTGTACCACTTTCACTAAGGGCCCAATCTCAGAGCAGAGCGCAGGAAAGGAGAAATGAGCAATCATGCAATTCTGCGTGCTAGAGATGTTGCAGATTTCTTTTTTGATCCTGCCGTAAGTTCACAGTAAGAAAGTTGTGAAGATCAATTCAGGTTAAGTAGAAAATCAATATTATTTACATTTCTGCATTTTTCAAAAGTCAAATTATACGCTATCTTACATATGGTACAGCTAAGATTGTGTGTTTGAAGTAAATAAGTCAAACAAACCCAAAGATTGTGTGTGTGTGTGTGTGTGTGTGTGTGTGTGTGTGCGTGCGTAACACATGAACTACTAATGAATTCAGCATTTTCTTATTTATTTATTTATTTTACAATTGAAAACCTGGTTATATTACAAATTCAATTCAAAAATTTGATCATTTTTTCCTGTACTGACTATTTTACTGTTACATAGAAACAAATAAATTACTAGGAAAGTTTTTTTTAATTTCTTTTTTTTTAATGTTTATTCATTTTTGAGACAGAGAGAGACAGAGCATGAATGGGGGAAGGTCAGAGAGAGAGGGAGACACAGAATCTGAAACAGGCTCCAGGCTCCGAGCTGTCAGCACAGAGCCCTACGCAGGGCTCGAACTCACGGACCGCGAGATCATGACCTGACTGAAGTCAGCCGCTTAACCGACTGAGCCACCCGGGCGCCCCTAGGAAAGTTTTTTTAATTTAATTTTATTATTTTGAAAGAGAGAGAGACAGAGAGAGAGAGAGAGCACAGTGAGGAAGGGGCAGAGAGAAAGGGAGAAAGAATCCCAAGCAGTTTTATAATTATCTAATACTTAAATTTTATGATGTGGAAAAATACGTTTTATAAACAAGAAAAATAATTGATCTTCTTAAATGATTGCATTCTCTTGGAACAGGACCACAAGGAACAAATGTATTTCTCTGCAAACTAGAACTTAACTTTCCTATTGTCAACAGTCTTGTCCTCCATGTAAACAATAGGGTAGTCTCTTAATACCTGTATCTCTACCTCTTTGCTTCTTACATTACCCACAGCTGATGTATTAGTTTCCTACAGCTGCCATAACAAAGTACCACAAACCAGGTAGCTTAAAGAGCAGAAGTTTATTGTCTCATCAAGGCCTTAAAGCCCTAAGTCCATGATCAATGTGTTGGCAAGTTTGGGTCCTTCTGAGGACTCAGAGAGACTGTTCCATGCTTCTCTCTTAGCTTTTGGTGACTGACCAAAATCTTTGGCCTTCCCTGGCTTGCCTACTTTTATGTTTTCCCTCATCTTCTCATGGCATTTTTTTCAGTGTCTTTGTGTCTTCACATGGTCCTTCTTTTAAGAAAGTGAGTAATACTGGACTTGAAACCCATCCTATTTCAGGATGACCCCATCAATTACATCTGCAAAAACTCTATTTCCAAATAAGGTCACATTCTGAGGTAATGGGGCATTAGGACTATAACATACATATTTTTGGGGGTAGGCAATGACTCAACCCCTAACAGCTGGGATCTGATTGTAATTTTACTTTATTTTTTTGCTTCTTTATTTCCATCTTTGTCTTCTTATATCATGTAGAAAGAAATGGAGGGTATTTTATGCCTATAAAGGATTAAGTTCTAGAATTTGGCTTCTAGTGGAGAAATGGGAAGCATAGCTTATTTGCTGCTTATTCCAGCATATGTCTTCCCAGATATGGGTGTCCAAGTAAACAGAATTGAGACACAGCATGGTGTGAATAAGTCTTAAAAGAAAATGAACCGAGTGTAAGAGAGATTTCTGGGAAAGAGCATTGTCGGTGTTAACCCAGGGGCCAGCATGGGGAGCCTGAGTGGAGATGAGAGGGAGGATGAAGCCTTCAGATAAAGGTAAACAGGCTTCATGATAAAGAACCAGGCCTGAAAGAAAACCCTTTTGTAAAAAGCAGAAGTTGCAGGACAAGATCCAAGCAAGCAATTGCACTCAATGCTAATTGAAGAAATCATTTGGCCAAATGATGCTGGCGAATGAAAATTGGAACTTAGAAAAATTCTGAATATTACAAGAGGCAGGCACATAGGTCCCACGAAAAGGCTTAAAATATTTTTTTTTTAAAGGCCAGGATAAAAGCAGATCGACAAGAACAAAAGTGAGAGATAAACAACTTAAGACAAGCTATCAGGTCACTGAGGAAGGAGATGTATGAAAAAAACCAATGCAGTCATCAGTCTGGATAGAACTAGAAGGTGAGCATTAGAGGAACATAAGTAATGAAAACCTATTGCAGTCCCAGGTGGGAAGCTACAAAGGTTGGAACCAATTCCATCCTGGAATGTGGAAGTGAGAACTAGCTTAGGGGGTTCACATGCTAGAAAGGCAAGCTCTACTAAAGGCACTCGAGGGCTTTAGAGGTAGAGACAGAAAGGAGGATGAGGACATCAGAATCCACACAGGTGTTATAATTTTCATTTTGACAACCAGCCTGAAAAACGTGATTGGCTCATCACACTCCAGATGATGACGGGGAATCTAGTTTGAATGAATCTGAGAATTCTCCGAGTAGAAATAGTCTCTTTCCCCAAATGGAAAAAAGTAGCACATATGTTTCTCTCTCTTCTCACAGTCCTTAAGCAGGCAAAACAACCATCTATTTAGTCTTGCTCCTCTCAGCTAATTGCCTTCAATCTGAATATTTGACCTACAAGAATGGACTAAACGTGCTTAGATTAATTTGCTAAGCAGGATGTGACAGTGGCCCCCTCTCTTCTTGATTACAGGCTTAAGACCATGAGATTAGAGTGAACCTCAAAAGATGTAGGGCAGCTGATCTGCAGATTCCCACTTGGTACTACAATTTCCAACTAACAGCTTGCCAGGACCCCCTGACATCCTGCTGGCTTCTTCATCTACCTGGACGTGGTCCCAAGTCGCAGGGCATATAAAGCATATGAGAAGCTCTTTGGGCAAGACTATTTGATGGTTGAGAGTATCTAAACATCTGAATTTTACTTATAGAGTGGAAAATGCCATGTATTGCCCTCTTTGATTAATGGAGCATATAAAAATTATTGAAGAAGTATGAATGTAAGAAATAGCTCTGACAAGGAAAGAGAATTTGCAACATTAGCTTCAAATATAAGTTTCAAACGTGATCTTTGTTCAAATGGAAGAACAAAGAGGAGAGTTAGTCAAATATGAGTTCTCTTGACATGTATCTTAGAACATAAACACAAAATTAATTATTTACAAAATATTCCTTAGTCTCAGGAAGGTTAATTCTAGTAATAAAAATAAATTCAATGCCATTGCTACATGTATACTAAATGTTACTTTGAAATTGGGGGATTAAGAAATAAAGACAAAAGCAAGTAAGTTGGGGTGAGAAAATAACTATTAATGGTCAATGAGTTTATTTTAAACTTTAACATACACTTGGCACCCAAGGGAAGTCATATGTGCCTGTGCTTGTATGGAGAATGCCTCCAAAACTGGTAATGGTAGTCAAATAAGGGATTCAGGGAAACAACGAGTGATAGGGGTTCAAAAATGGGAGGAAGATGCACATTTTGATGTATATAATTTTGTGCATTTTCAGTTTTAGGCGATGTAATATATATTTAAAATTATCACAGAGTTTAAAACCAGAAGGCGTAGAATGGTACCATATCAAGACAACATTTATGCATATTTTAAAAAATATCTCACAGGTTAAGCAGTAGTATATATTGGATATGTGTAAGTCTTAGTACACAAAGTGAGCTGTAAGGATTGCAGACCAAAATCATAACACTTGTCTCAGGTATATACATAGAGGGAAGATAAAATACGGGAAAGTGTGGCAGTTAAATGAAAATTTGGTATTGTCCACAGGATTTTAATATTTTTTTAAATTTGAGGTGGTGGGGGGAGGAGGCAGAGAGAGAGAGAGAATCCCAAGCAGGCTCCACACTCAGCACAGAGCCTGATGGGCTCAATCCCAGGAACCTGGGATCATGACTTGAGCTGAAATCAAGAGTCAGGCACTCAACCAACTGAGCCACCCAGGTGCCCCTACAGGATTTTAATTCTTAAAAAAAATGATTGGAAATGTGTGAAAATGTTACCATTGTTAACTACATAGTGTGGATATTTGTCTTTGTTATAGTATGCTTCTCTATATAGTGCATGTCTATGATTTTAGAAGAGTAGTTAATATAGTTGACTTTACAATGGCAACAATTCATCCCCCTTGTCTTTTTACCTTTGTGGTTGGTACCTAAGGTTGAATGTGTTTATAAAAGATGCACATTGAGGATCAAATGATTAGGGAGTGCCTAATCTCCCAACAGACATGTTGCTGCGGTTTTTGGTTGTGTAATAACTGCACTGGAGTCTTGTGAATCCCCATAATCTAGAAGCATAAAACCGACATAACAAACCTAAAGGGAAGATAGGTATTTTCTCTTCATCCTGAAGAATTCATGATTTATCCCTCTGCTCCTGTACATATATTTTATTAATTCGTTGATCCATTCAGTCTCTTCTATCATTCTTCCTCAGTCCTAGCTCTCACTCCCATAGACTGCCTTTTTGGTGTGTTTAATGTACATCTTCTTTGTATATGTGCTTTTGGAAAATGTGCGTTTGTGGTGTGCATGCAATTTCAATTCATATAGGAGTGTTATTCCTATCTATTTCTATTTTTTACTCCTATCTACTTCTTATTTTTCATTATGTTTACTAAAAACTGTTTTCAATATCCAACCATGGTGTTTTGAGTACAACAAATCCATTGCTTCTAACCATTGCACGAGATTCCTTAGTGTCCATCCATCACATCTTGCTTACCTAGCCATGCTCCCTACAGGGGATTCCAAGGTTGATCTCAAGTTCTACCACTGCAGTGAACCCCACAGCACATCCTCTGTGGACCAGTGTGAGAATATCTTTGAGCCACATACCAACCAGCAGATGTGTGGGGGTATGCAGGATATTACCTTTTTATTCTGCACATCTATGGAAGGATAGATTTGCTCTCCAAAATGGTTCTTTTTGCCAGGGCTCCAAATCCCTGAATTCTCACCAATGCATGGCATTCTCTAGCTTTCTAGTCTTTGTCTAAAAGGGACAAAGTGAGGGCGCCTGGGTTGCTCAGTCGGTTGAGCTTCCGGCTTTGGCTCAGGTCATGATCTCGCGGTTCGTGGGTTCCGGCCCCGCCTCGGGCTCAGTGCTGACAGCTCAGGGCCTGGAGCCTGCTTCGGATTCTGTGTCTCCCTCTCTCTCTCTGCTCCTCCCCTGCTCACACTCTGTCTCTTTCTCATAAATATAGATTAAAAAATTAAAAAAAAATAAAAGGTACAAAGTGAAATCCTGTTTTAATTTACATACGTCACATCACTAATGATATAATCATTTGATATAATCACTCTTTATGTGCTTTTCTGATTTCTTCTAAAAATAGTCTGTTCATGATTTTTTTTTTCCACCTAGGGCATCTTGTTCTATTTACCTGTTGATTTTTAGAAATCTATTATATCTATTATCTATTGCCTAGCATGCCTCTATATTTTATATGTACTTCACATTTATATTTATATATACTTATTTTGAAATTTAGAAATTTCAAATATCTTTTGACATTTTGCCATTTTCTCTTAACTTTGTCTAGTCTATGATTCACAGACTAGAAGTCTTTATTTTGATGTAATAAAAATCATTGCTTTTGCCTTATGTGTGTTTTCTGGTGTTTTTTAAAGATATCTTTCCAACACCCTGCCACAAAGATACTCCATGATATTTTCTTTATACACTTTACTGTTTTAGGATTCCCATTTAGGTCTTTAATTGATCTACAGTCTTTAGTCTTTAATTGATCTAGAGTCTACACTTGCATGTGATGTTGTGTAAGGAAGCAGGTTTATTTTTCTCTATTCCTAACCCTCTGCAAATTGAGAGCGGATTACAACTATAAGTAAAAAAGGATTATAACAACATTAACAGAAAAATACGGTATTTTTAATAAAAATCTCCCACATGGCCAAAATAGGTATAGAACAAAGACAGAGAAACACTTGGAAGACCCAAACAAATTTATACCCTGCCAAAATACCATTAGCAAAGCATCACTGCTTTAGATTTGACATTTGTAGAATTATGGACTATTAGGAAAACCTCAGACTAAGCTAACAGAAGCTACTGGCAGGGCTGGGATTTTTTCTTGAATCTTAATGGCTTTCATGTGGAGGTTGACTGATAGAAGAAGAAGGAAAACCTCTTTTTGATAAGGTACAAACAATTGTTTCAAGCACTCTGACTTCACCTTGACCTGTTTCCAGATGATTTATTTCATCCTATAAATAGCTTCAGCTTAGACAACCCTTCACCCTTGGCTTTGTGGCCTCAATTCCTTTCTTATTTATATCTTGGGAGACTGGCACCGCGTGTTCATGTAACAATGCAGCAATGACTACTAAATCTAGATCTTTTTATCTTCTGCCCAACCTCACAAAAAATGCTGATGCTGGGAGCGTTGTACAGTAGACAGACTATCCATCAAGTCCGTCGTGCTGGCAGACGGGCTGACTTCTGTGTTTATGGAATTCAAAGACTTGCCAAGTAAATAAATAGAGCAAAAAAACACATCCAAAATTAGACATACCCTTAAATAAGTTATTGTAGGTAATTTGCCAAGAGTTTTACTTCCCTGTCTCCCAGACTGCCTGTGTTTAAGGTCAAAAGGTCACAACATTTTATGCCTGCCAGAGTCCAGCATCCGGTCATCCCATCTGCCTAAAGAACTTTCTTGCTTATCACAGCAAAGCCTAAGGAGTCTGTTGGAATTTGTTGAAGGATTGTTCAGCAAACCTGCCAGGGCTTCTGGCCTATTGTTCATAACCAGTAGCGTTATCTCTGAGCACAGTTTATCTTTCCTCAGAAAGACAAATCTTGAGACACTTAAGGGGCACTCTCTTTCTCTGTCTCTCTCTGTAGCCAATGATGAAAAATCAGTTCCAAAAACTAACTGAAATGAGGACTTATATTGCAGTTTCTCAGCTACTGGGTCAATCTGTCTGATTTCTAAATAGTTCCTGCTTTTGTCGGGGAACTTTCTGGTTTGCAGAGAACAGTAGAGGGGAAGGTATAGGAAAGCTGGGTGGGGTAAGGAGGAGAAACAGGGATTCGAAATAACTGATAATGAGATGCCTTCCGTTTCACATCCAACAAGAAGGTAGCTTTTGGTGTTATGAGCCTGGTCCAGTTTCAGTTAAACTTAAAATGATTAGCTCTTAGAAGAGAACAAAGCAAAGGGATTTGCTGAGAAGCTTTACCAGTCGTGGTGTCATTTTATTTATTTAAAAAATTTTTTTAATGTTTATTTATTTTTGGGAGAGAGAAAGAGAGCGCAAGCAGGGGAGGGACAGAGAGAAAGGGAGACACAGGATCCGAAGCAGGCTCCAAGCCCTGAGCTGTCAGCACAGAGCCCCACGCGGGGCTCCAACTCATGAACCCTGATATCATGACCTGAACCGAAGTCGGACGCTTAACCGACTGAGCCACTCAGGTGCCCCTCATGGTGTTATTTAAAAAAATAATAAATAAATACACCTTTGATATATTTTTAAAACATGAAATATTTTAACTCTAATTGATCCTAGAAGGACATGATCAAGTGAGGGCCTCGCATGCTGCACACTGAAGATTAATTGCCTTCCTAAGCATGCCGAGAGCGTAATTTAGTACATCAGATGTCTGTGGGGCTCAGAGGTCTAACAACCTTTTGCTTCTTGGGCACTGCTGTGAATTTGGGATTAAGGACTAAATGTGTCTGATGGCTAAAATGAACATCGCAAAGCCTCTGACGCAGAAGCCAACATAAATCCTGCAAGTGCATCTCCTGCCACAATTTGCTCGATTTACTTGATTTTTGAAATTACTTCCCCCATTTTGCCTATAGGAAAATGGAAGCACAAAGAGGTGCAGAGAGCAGACAGGGTCCATATTATTGTATTTACTCTACAGGTAAGAAAACTCGGGTTGACTGAATGAGTTTAAGTATAGCGCCCAAATTCTCACATCTAATGTTTTAGTTTTCTAGAGAGTGGGTATAACTCATTTATGAAGAAATGGGTTCCGATAACTTTAACTATTAGAAACTTCCATAGTGGAGTTGGAGTTCCATTGCACTATGGAACTTCCATAGTGGAGTTCCATCGCAGCGTGGAGGCGTAGTAGGACTTTGAGGGTGGAATGTGTCCTAGGGAGAGCTGGCTTCGCTGGCCCTTCAGCTGCCAGCTCTGTTAGTGCTGCTGGCTCATCAGGGTCTTTCATCAACTTGCGATAAGTGATTGAACCAGATCAAAGGAGGGCAGAAGAAGGGCTAAGCCAGGGAAGTGGTTGCCTGAGTGGCAACACGAGAGAGATTTGACAGATGTTTTGGAAACAATAAGTGAGACTGACCGAAGGGTAAACTTTCATCATATACTCACTACCTCTTTGGGAAGGATATTGTGGCCTGATGGTGTCCGATCAAGAGGTATCACTTCATTCGATTTATACTCCCATGGTCCACAGTGAGTGTTTAATAAACAGTCCCGGGCTATATTCGAACCACAAGTATTAATAAACTTTGAACTGTTTTCTAGATATAAAGATTTCACGACCAAACTATATAGCGGCTGGATTTCTGCTTTAGAGAAATCAAATATCAGAAGGTTACGCTGTATACGACCAGATGTGTTTTGATGGTGTACGCAGTCCTTTACAAAGGGAATCAGCAAAGATGATGCTATTGTATTGGTCCAGCCATCAGCAATTTTTAAAAAGTTATTACTACAGGGGCATCTGGGTGGCTCAGTCAGTTGAGCACCCAACTCTTGATTTCAGCTCAGGTGATGATCCCAGGGGCATGGGATCAAGCCCCACTTTGAACTCCATGCTGATCAAGGTGCCTGCTTGAGATTCTCTCTCTCTCTATTCCTTTGACTCCACTCACTCTTTTTCTCTTAAAAATAAAAGTTATGGAGGGCATCTGGGTGGCTCAGTTGGTTAAGCGTCCAACTTCAGCTCAGGTCGTGATCTTGCAGTCCCTGGGTTCAGGCCCCATGTTGAACTCTGTGCTCACAGCTAACAGCCTGGAGCCGGCTTTGGATTCTGTGTCTCCCTCTTTTTGCCCCTCTCCTGTCACGCTCTGTCTCTCTCTGTCTCTAAAAAATGAATAAATATTTTAAGAAATTAAAAAAGTGTACGGGACACCTGGGCGCCTGAGTCAGTTAAGTGACTAACTCTTGATTTCGGCTCAGGTCATGGTCTCACGGTTTGTGAGTTTGAGCCCCGAGTCGGGCTCTGCACTGACAGCATGGAGCCTGCTTGAGATTCTCTCTCTCTCTCTCTCTCTCTCTCTCTCTCTCTCTCTCTCTCTCCTTCTCCCTCTCTCTCTGCCCCCCTCCTCCCTCTCTCTTTCTCTCTTTCTCTCAAAATAAATAAAAATATAAGAAATTACTACTGCAGCAAAACTGATACACAATGTTATATTAGTTGCAAGTGTATGACGTGTTGATTCAACAATTCTATATGTGACTCAGTGCCCACCATTGTAAGTGAGGCAAGCAGGGTTTTTTTGCGGTTAACTAGATCTCCCCTCAAGTGATCAATAGTGTTAATAAGCCATCTTCTTTATTGTAACCATTGCAGCCAAAATAGGTGCAAATGCACTGAACCCAGCTTAGTCTTGCTTAAATTAATCTTGTAGTCATTATGGAAACCGGAGACACCCGAAGAGGCAAACATTCCCTTCATCCTTCCCCTTTCTATCAGCATCTCTATCCTCCGTTCACCTGTTCAAAGAGAGCCTATTGCACATAGTAGGTCAGTCGATCCTCATTTACAAAACTTTTCTGCTTTCCAGATTGACTTTAATCCCCAACACAATGCTTTCAATGCTTTCAGTCATCTGTGGACCCATGCCGAACAACAAAAATTTGGGTTACCTGATGCAGAGGCTCCTAGCTGAGGGTGAAGATGCTGATGCTCTGCCTCCTTATTTTGTCTCTCCTTTCAGTAAACAACTCTCCTTTTTCCCATTCTATTCAGTGCCATATATTGTGTTTTCTTAAATTTGTTTTGTTTTGTTTTTTCCATTCTCGTGTGTTTTATTGGTAACTCAACTGCATGATGTTGTCCTCAAGAAGAGTGCTGACATGCCGTCTAGGGCTCCTAAGTGCATGAGACTGGTATGTGTGTTAGAGAGGCTTCATTCAGTCATGAGTTATGGTGCTCTTGGCTGGCGGTTCAATGCCAATGAATCAGCAAGAAGAACACCCAGAAAAAAGGAAGAGAAAATTTCCCACCACTATGTGAGGCCATTCCAGAAAGAGCTAGGGTTGCATGGTGAAGAGCTGAGTGCATGGTGAAGTTAGGGGAAGGACAGAAACATGGCTAAATCTATTTCTGAGCTGACCACTGTGAAAAATGTAGAGTGGGGAGTTTTGGTATGAGGCTGAAAGCCAAAGAAATTTAAGGTTGGATCTCCTAGGATCTAAACAATGTTATCCCTCTTCCACTACAGTTGGGAAAGCTAGCACGTTTCACAAGGTGATATGTTGGGGAAAAAAAAAAAAACTCACATGAAGGACAGATTCTGCAGGTCAGAAAGATGTGGAAGAATTAAAAAATACCTGTTCAGCATTATACAGAAATAGGGTTTTGTGGAAAAGCCCTCTTCCATGCTGATGAGACAGGCTAGTTTTAGGAGGATGTTGGCAAACAAACCGATGTAATGCAGATAGTGTTTAGGTTGGGAAAGATGTTTTGAGGAGAGGGTTGTGAGAACTTAGCCTTGGGTTTCCTCTAGGAGTAAAAGTTCAGTATTCGCTAAGTCTGTGTTCAAGGCAACTCTACAATACAAACAATTCCAAACAGTTAAGAGTCTGTTGAATTTGTCTTATATATAAAAAAAGGAACCCCTGTTTCACAAAACAGATTTATGACACTGAGTATCCCAGAGTGTTAATAACTGCTATTAAAAATACTTGGTTCTAGGGCGCCTGCGTGGCTCAGTCGGTTAAGTATCATGATCTCACGGTTGGTGAGTGTGAGCCCCGCATCGGGCTCTGTGCTGACAGCTCGGAGCCTGGAGTCTGCTTCAGATTCTGTGTCTCCTTTTATCTCTGCCCCTCCCCAACTTGTGCTCTGTTTCTCTCTGTCTCTCAAAAATAAATGAAAGTGAAAAACAAGAAATACTTGGTTCTGCTAAGCCTTTTAAAGAAAACAATATCCTGAACATGAAGGATCCAACACAAATACCAGAGCTCAGTATTCCAGGCTTTTGGTAATGTGGCCTTGTGTAGTATCAGGTCCCTTCCTTCTTTTTTTTTTTTTATATTTATTTATTTTGGGGGGAGAAAGACAGAGAGAGAGTGAGCAGGGGAGGAGCAGGGAGAGAGGGAGACACAGAATCCGAAGCAGGCTCCAGGCTCTGAGCTGTCTGCACAGAGCCCAATGTGGGGCTTGAACTCACAGACCACAATGTCATGACCTGAGCCAAAGTCGGACACTCAACCGACTGAGCCACCCAGGTGCCCCAGGTCCCTTCCTTCTTATATAAGTCCATGTCAGTAAAGCCAGTCACCCACTGACCAAGCCTCATGCTTTTTGCCATTGCCCATCTTCCATACTCAAGTGGTGGACATCCTTCTCTCCACCAGTTCAAGTGCCAATTACTCAATGAAGCCACACAGGACTCTTCCACAACAGAAAAGGGAGAAGAACATAAGTAGTATCTGTCATGACATTGTTATTAATATGACACATGTTGGGGCACCAGGGTGGCTCAGTCGGTTGAGCGTCTGACTTCAGCTCAGGTCATGATCTCATGGTCCGTGAGTTCGAGGCCTGCATCAGGCTCTGTGCTGACAGCCCAGAGCCTGGAGCCTGCTTCGGATTCTGTGTCTCCCCCTCTCTCTCTGCCCCTCCCCCTGTCATGCTCTCTCTCTGTCTCTGAAAAATGAATAAACCTTAATTTTTTTTTAAAAAATGACTTACGCTGATTGCAATGTGGAAATCAGTTTGCAGAGGGAGTATATGATGTTGTGGTGTTTCCTAGATTCAGATATTTACTTATTAGTCATATCTTGAATATATATTCTTATTTACTAATCAAGGACTTGAAGACAGGGACTATGGGTTTGAATTTTTTCTAATGTAAAATAGAGGACAGTATCTTAGACATAATATATTATGATGCCTTGTAGGGAAATTATCACCTATAAAAACTAATATACACTTCCTTATTGTGTGTATTAGAATGTCAAAATAAGGAGCATGTTTTATTAATTGAAAAATATGCTTACATGTACAAATGTCATTTTGTTAAAGTTTTTAATCTTCTTGAGAATACAGTACTTAACTCAAAAAGAAACAATTATGGGGGCACCTGGGTGGCTCAGTTGGCTAAGGGTCTGACTTTGGCTCATGTCATGATCTCATGGTTCATGAGTTTGAGCCCCGCGTCGGGCTCTGTGCTGACAGCTCAGAGCCTGGAGCCCGCTTCGGATTCTGTGTCCTCCTCTCACTCTGCTCCTTCCCTGCTTGCGCTTTGTCTCTATCTCTCTCTACAAAATAATAAACATTAAAAAAAATGAATTGAGTACTTTTAAAACTAGAATTTAGCAATAAAAAAGCAACAACAATTCTTTAAAAAAATGGAGTGGAGGTTGTGCCTGGGTGGCTCAGTCCATTAAGCGTCTGATTGTTGATTTTGGCTCAGGTGATGATCTCATGGTTAGTGGGTTCAAACCCCACATCTGACTCTGCGGGAGCCTGCTTGTGATTCTTTTTCCCTCTCTCTCTCCCCCTCCTTTGCTCTCTCTCTCTCTCAAAATAAATAATCTTTAAAAAATAAATAAATACAAAATGGAGTGGAAAAAATAATTTTTCAGTTTGTGTTAGTTGAGGCACAGCAGAGCTAGCAGACTTGGAGTAAACTTTCACCTTTTTTTGCACAAATACAAAAAGATATATTGGGTAAGAAGTCATAAGAGTTGGAAAGCTGTAGTTTTCATCTGCTTTGGAAATAAGCCAACTATAAGAGAAGACATTGAAAAAGACTTGGATAGTGATCAAATTTCATCCACAACAAAAGGATGTGCATCTGGCCAGAATTGAAACTTCATAAAATTTGATGAACATTTTTTTTCTATCTGGTCTTAGGGACAGGTGGTAGTTTATCATTCATAAGTATTTATTTGGTTTTTTTAACCCTTAGTGTGCATGTAGAAAGTGTGTAATTCCAGTTGACCAGACTGAAGCACTTCCCTTTTCCAAGTGTGGACTGGTTTATCTTCTGGATGTTAATTTCCTACCAGTAGGATGAGAGACACGATGAAACTTTGTTTTTTAAATATAAGGAGTCTTTTTTTAAGTTTATTTATTGAGAGAGAGAGAGAGAGAAGGGGAGAGGCAGAGAGAAGGAGACAGAGAATCCCAAACAGGCTCTGTGCTGTCAGTGCAGAGCCTGATACTGGGCTTGATCTCACAAACCTTGAGATCAGGACCTGAGCCAAGATCAAGAGTTGGACACTTAACTGACTGAGCTACCCAGGAACCCCAAGACACTATGAAACTTGATGTCAGAGATGCCTGAGTTCCAGTGTACCTTCCATATGTAAGGCCATTGAGAAAATTCCTTAATTCCTCTGTATTAGTTTTCTATTCTGGTTGTAACAAAGTACCACAAATTTAGTAATTTAGAACAATACAAATTTATTATCATACAGTTTTGGAGGTCAGACGTCCTAAAGTCAAGATGTTGGCAAGGATGTGTTCCTTCTGCTGGCCCTAAGGGAGAATCGACACCCTTGCCTTTTCTAGTTTCTAGAGGCAACCTGCATTCCTTGGCTCATGGCCTCATCCTCTGACTTCAAGGACAGCAGCACAACATCTGCAAATCTTTCTCTTTTTTCTATTTTGGATCTCTGTTTCTGCAATGACATCTTCTTCTTTGACTCTCCTTCCTACCTCTTTCATTTATAAGAACTCTTGTGGTTATTTTGGACCCACCCAGAATTCAGACTAATTCAGGCTAATTTCCCCAACTGAAGACTTTAAATCAATTTTCAAAGTCTACTTTGCTATGTAAAGTGATATATTCACAAGTTCTGGTGATTAAGAGGTGAATGTTTTGGGGAGCACATAATTCTGTGTACTATACCTTTGAAGTATCATTTTCATCAGGTATAAAATGGAAACTGTAGACAGCTCCTCACTCACTGGGTTGAAATTAGCTCTTAACATAAAAGTTGACTTAAAAAGGGTGCTCAGTTTCACAGAACTATTGTGTGAGTCTGTACAATGATGCTTAATTTATTTTACTTTGTTTCAGATAAATTATTGTACAGATAAATATTTTCTAGGTGAGACATTTAATATTTTCAGCTCTTAATTTTATTCATTGTGATAATTTTAAAAGTTAACCTAAGTTATATTAGAGACACAATTTTTCTTAAATAGTGTATAGTAAGAGGATTATAATAACATCATAATAAGAGGATAAGACTTTACAATCAAATAAACACGGGTTCTAATCTCAGTTCTGTCACTATTCAGCTGGGTTACCCTCAGCAGTTTACTTAATTTCTCTAAATTTGCTTCCATGTTTAAAAAATAGAGATAGTAGCATTTATCCCTTGGGGTAGATTGGGGAATTGAATTAGGAAAATATAAGATAAAATAAATACCTCTGTTATTTTGGGGAGCTGTTGTGACAAATTACAACAAGCTTAGAAATTAAAAAAAAAAAAACCAGAAATTTATTCCACCACCATTCTTGAGACCAGAAATCTGAAATCTGATGTTGGCAGGGCCATGCCTGAAGACTCTAGGGGAGAATTCTTCCTCCAGCTTCTGGAGGCTTCTGATACTCCTTGATTTATGGCAATATAACTAAATCTCTGCCTCCATCTTATTCCCAGCATGCCTCCCTGTGTCCTCTCTTCTAATGAAGACATAAATCATTGAATTTAGGGCCCATCCTGAATCCAGGGTAATTTCATCTTGAGATTCTAAGTAATTGTATCTGTGAGGCCTTATTTCCAACTAAGGTCACATTTTTTTTTTTAATTTAATGTTCATTTATTTATTTATTTTTAAAGATTTTTAAAAAAATGTTTATTTATTTTTGAGAGAGAGAGAGAGAGACAGAGAGGGCAAGCAGGAAGGGGCAGAGAGAGAGAGGGAGACCTCGAATCCGAAGCAGGCTCCAGGCTGAGCTGTCAGCACAGAGCCGTATGTGGGGCTTGAACCCATAGACTGTGAGATCATGACTTGAGCCCAAATCGGATACTTAATCGACTGAGCCATCCAGGCGCCCCTAATGTTTATTTATTTATTTTTGAGAGAGAGAGGGCACAAGTGAGGGAAGGACAGTGAGAGAGGGGCACAGATCATTCAAAGCAGGCTCCAGACTCTGCATTGACAACAGTGAGCCTGACAGGGGGATAGAACTCAGGAACCCCGAGATCATGACCTGAGTGGAAGTTGAACACTCAACTGACTGAGCCACCCAGACACCCTTCCAACTAAGGTCACATTTTGAATTCTAAGTAGGTATGAATTGGTGGGGGTGGGGACATTATTTAACTCATTACAATACTCTATTTAACACACAAAGTGTTTTCTTTATTCTCATTTTCTAAATCTCATCATGTTGAATTGCAGTATTTTGAATTTCATTTATTCAAAAAATAATAATTGCTTAGTGCAACAGACTGAACACAGGTGTCCCCTGAAATTCACGGATTGAATCCCTAATCCTCTCACCCAGGCTGTGCCCCAGAACTAGTGACCCACTTAGAATTGGCCTAACAAATCTTTCAGTTACAGATAAAACCACAAAGAAGAAGCAAGGTAACAAAAACCAGTCAGAACCTGAATGATCCAAGATGGTGGCTGATTTGACCTTAATCAATCCTAGGCCTAATTATATGCTAATTATAATACATTGGCACGGTAAATGACACACCCTCAAGAGCCATGACAGTTCCGACTGTCGTGACAGTTTCTTCCTTCTAAGGAAGAAAAACAATTGACACCCCAGTTCCAGGTAACGTCTGCTTCTTTCTAAAAAAGCTTATGCATAATCTTCCCCTTATCACCCTGAACTCATAAAACTCTACCCCAAATGCACCCCAAACAAGAAGTTGATTTGTGAACTTGATTCCTGTTTCTCCATTCTTTGACAACTGAATAAATCTTGGGCTGTTAAGTGCTCAGGTTCGGTTTTGTTCTTGGCTTTGCTGCATGTAATGGAAAAAGAAGTCATGAGGAGAGACAGGGGGTTCCCTCAGGGGTCCCAACTCTTTACTGGGGAAAGGGAAATGAATCAGTAAAAATCCCTGTTGGGATGATATTTAAAGCAGGGGACTTGGTGGAGTAATTAGGTCACGAGGGTGGGGCCTTTGTGAATGGGATTAGAGCAGGTGCAGGAGTCCGCTACTCTGTCTCTGTCACATGAGGAACCTAGGGGAGGGCTGTTACCAGAACGCAACTATGAAAGCACCTGACTTTGGACTCCCAGCCTCTATAAGTGTCACAAATACAATTTGGTTGCTTATCAGCCACCCAGTTTGTGGTATTTTGTTCTGGGAGCCCAGTCTGACTCTGACTAAAACACGTAGTGAGTATCAGCACTGAATTAGGAGCTTGAAGCTCTGTACCCTGAGCTCCTCAATTTTCCCAAAGCTAAATTACTTCACACGTCTCCTTTTCTCTTGGTATTTGTCACATCCTTCACTGGGCTCCAGCTTTCACACCTTCCTTTCCAGAGTTTGGCTCTTCCCGTCTCAGTTTGTGGACCCAGTGCTGCTTAGAGGAATGCGAGCCTTTTCCACACCACACAGTGGCTCCTTAACTAAGTGTGGCCTCAGGATCAGTTTTGATAACGGGACTTTGGGAAGCTCTCCTCTCATCAACAGCCCAGCACTCATCACTAGGTCCTGTCTTAACCTTTGGGGCCAGATTCTTGTCCCCACATATGTAAGGAGAGGTGCAAACAGTATATTGGTGCTTTAGCAAGGAGCCAAAGAGGTGACAACATCTGGAAGAATGATTAGGGAGGAAGGACCAATAAAGGTAGCAACAAATGCAGGGCCCCAGAGAGGGGACAGCCTCTGGATGTTGAAGGAGATACAGGTGTTGCTTATGGTGCCATAGCAGTAGGTGAGGTAGGTGAAGCTTGTGTCGCTTCACAAGAAATGTCACTGCTGTGAGCAGTGACAGACTCAGGCGGCTCTTTGATCTGCTGGGTTTGGTGCAGCTGAAAGAAATTTCCCTTTGATCCTCTCTGCCTCACAGTAAGGCCCTCAGAGGTGTTGGCTGGTTTCATGCACTTTGTGGCTAAGCAGAAACATAGTTGGACTCTCCATGACAGGACATTATTCTAGAGGAAGGGCATCAATACACAGATTACTGTACTATTCTTGATGAGAAAGGCTGACCCAAAGTCCTGGGAATGGAAATAGAATGGAGAGTCCAACGTACCTCTGAAAGCTGCTTCATGGATGTGACAATATGGCAGCTGGAACCAGCATTTAGTCAAATAGTTACCTACATGTTTGCCAAATTGCTTGATTCTAAAATGTACATTATTCTTTCTTCTGTTTCAACATCTCTGAAATTGCAATGAATCTTACAGTTACTGACGGCATGTCAGTAGTAGTGATGTAGTAGTTTTACTTAATTGCCTAAGCATAGACATGAAAAATTCTAGAAGAGACAAGGTGAAACACTCTTTTTAAGAAATACTATGCAACCAGCATTCCTGATAACACAAGAAATGTCATTGTGGCAAATATAGACACTAACCTGGGTGGGTCATTTTGATCTGAAAAATATTTCAAATTATTTGGGCTCTGAATGGATATGAAGACGTTTCACAAATACTCTAATAAGTATCTTTGTTTTTTATTTGCCAAAGAAATATAGACATAGATAAGCTTTCAAAATAGGTATAATATAGGGGCGCCTGGGTGGCTCAGTTGGTTAAGCATCTGACTTTGGCTCAGGTCAAGAACTCACAGTTCATGGGTTCGAGCCCCACATTGGGCTCTGTGCTGACAGCTTGGAGCCTGGACCCTGCTTCGGATTCTGTGTCTCCCTCTCTGTTCTCTGTCTCTGTCTCTCTCTCAAAAATAAATGAAGACTAAAAAAAAAAATAAAAATTTAAAATTAAAAAAATAGGTATAATATAAAAATTCCAAGTGATGGGAATGCAAGTGCCATGGGTTAATTGGAAATATTTTTTAAGTAATATATTTTAAAATTAACAACTTTGATTTGATGAAGTACAGTGATGATGATCACTGTGCATTTGTGACGTACAGACACATGGAACACAAGCAAGTCTAAAATGGAGCGATAAACTGAGTCCTATAATTTTGGGAGGGCTGTCCTGAGGAAGTGGTACTAAGGATAAAACTTTACAGATAAGTAGGAGTTCGCTTAGTAAAGAAGTAGAGGGAGAGGCCCTTTCAGGCAAAGGCGTATGCTGTGCAGAGGCCCTGTGAGAGACCGCCATCATGGTGGAAGTGTGGATAGCAAGTAGGGGCAAGTTAAGAGATGAGCCTGGAGAGATAGGCAGTGGCCGCTTCTGGAAAGGCCAGGTTATGGATTTGGGACTTTATCATGAGGAACTGTGTGAGAGGAAATTCTTACTTTAAGCTATCAAGTTTGTGGTAATTTGTAATGGCCATCGCGGAAACTAATACAGATGCCTAGGATGAGCTTTTAGGGAGAGGAGAGAAGGACTGGTTTTCTTGTTTGATTGTTTTTAAAATTTATTTTTGAGAGAGAGAGAGAGAGAGAGAGAGAGAGAGTGAGAAGGGGAGGGGCAGAATAAGAGAGAGGGGGACACAGGATCCAGATCCAAAGCAGGCTCCAGGCTGTCAGCACAGAGCCCGACGTGGAGCTTGAACTCACAAACCATGAGATTATGATTGAGCCGAAGTCAGATGTTCAACCGAGTGAGTCACCCAGGCATCCCAGAAGGACTGGATTTGAATGAGAAACTCCCACGTGTAAAGGCCTCTAGAGGAGCACAAGTTGACTCCTCTAGAGAAATAAGAAATGAACAAAGACAGAGAGAAGTGTGGTGTTGTGGAAGCCAAGGGATAAAATGCTTTTTTGAAAAGGAGGGAGTTGACAACTTCATCAAAACCTGCTGAACTATGAAGCAACATGGCTCTCAATGTGGTCCTTGGGTTTAGCTACGTGGACGACGTTAGAACCCACACAGATATAAAACAGATTGTTTACCAGGAATTAAGATGTGCCGAGTATCTCCCACTAGTACTCCTGATGTAGTAGTTTTACTTAACTGCCTAAGCAAAGACAAAAAAATTAATTGCTTAAACATAGATGTTAAAAAATTTTGGATAATAATGTTTTATTATATGTATCGCATATTATAATCATATAATAATTATTATAATATACCACAATATATTATAATTATGTAACTATTATAATATACTATAATTATATAATTATTAATTATATTATATCAACTATAATAATTATATTGTATAATATATTAATATGTTTATTCTATTCTATTGATTATATTACTTATAATAATTAACATATTAATTATACTACATAGTATATTATTCGAATATTATTATATCTATTATATACACATATAATAATTCTGTCTTACCCCCTTGTAACCAGCAGAATGTTCTAGAAGTGATGCTGTGTGTTTTCTCAGGTTAGTTCATAAAAGATAACTTTCACTTGTTGGGCTCCTCGGGTGAGAGCCTTGAGCTGCCACGCGGTGAGGAAGCTCGCAGTCCACACAGAGACCCCACATGAAGGAGATGCTGTGAGACTACATAAGGAGAAAGAGACTGGCAGCTGCTCGAGGCTGCATGGCTCCAGCCGCAGCAGACTGAATGTCAGGAGAGACCCCAAGCTGGAACCATGGAGCAGAACCCTTTTTCCTGAGTCAGAAAAACCCGGACAGATAATAAAGTAAGTGCTTCTATTTTAAGCCGCTTTTATTTCATGCAGGAGTAGTAATCAGAGCACGAGGTACAGAGTTAGGTGAAGAAAGGTAATATGCTTGCATTATTTGAAGCCGTTCTCAACAAGAGCACGAAAGAGAATCTCAGAACCACCTTGAATTATTTAATTTTATCAGGCCAAATTGGCCCCTGAAAACCTGATCCCATTGGGGCTCCTGTGTAGCTCAGTTGGTTGAGCATTCGACGTCGACTCAGGTCATGGTCTTGCAGTTTGTGAGTTTGAGCCCCTCATGGGGCTTGCTGCTGTCAGCTAGGAGCCTGCTGCGGATCCCCTGTCCCCCTCTCTCTCTGCCCCTCCCCTACTCATGCTGTCTCTCTCTCAAAAACAAATAAACATTTTTTAAAAAAGGAAAACTATGATTCGATTAATATTGCACTTTATTTTGTGATTAATAATCCCAGACACCTTTGAAGTTAGAGAATGAGTAAGGAAATGGCGTAAAATAAGGTGCCAAATCACCCCGCTTATGGCAAAATGGTCCTCAAGTGCACAGACTGCAAAACCTTAAATCCTGGCGATTAGAGTTATATGGTTCAGGTCAGCTTTCTTCTTAAAATACTATTTTTGGCAAATAGATCTTTAGTAGGTGTTATCTGTACATTTTCACCGTAAAAATAACATTTTGAGGTAAAATACAATCACAGGAACCAATATCATCACAGAGTAGAAGCACATCTAGAGTGCTATATATTCTTTTTCCACATTGCATCTCTGAGAGCATCTAATATATTTTTAAAATGTATTATTCACCTCTGTTGACCTTAGGCTTGTGGATTATTGTGTTATAAACAAAGACAATATCAGGAAAATCGCTCTATGTAAACGTCCAGATTTCACAAGGGAAGGTTCAGGATTTATGTTCTGAGTTATTTCTCAGTTGGACAAATATTGCTTATCTTTTGAATTTCAAACCTTCTGGAGTAAGAGAAGTAATGGATTTTTTTTTTGTTATCTTTTAGGAAGGATAATTATCATGTAACATATGATCTGTTTATAGTTTCTGTGGATGTTATCTAATGTAAAAAGTGAGTGATCAGTGTGAAGCGAAGCAGATGGCCAAGTGTCTGGTTTGTGTCTCAGCGGGAGCATATCTGAGAGCTGTGAAGTCCTCACACAACTGTGGGTCATCGTCACGCCTGCTGGCATTCAGCAAGGAGCTTAGTTGAGCCCGAAATCACTATCAGGCAATCATTTGGGAACTCTGAGGGTAGAACCATTGGACAAAACATATAAACTTTCTCAAGTCTTCTGTTTGGATTCCTGTGCCTCGTGCACGCATGGATATACGCACATAAACAAAAATAAAGAGATTCTGGGATGAATGATTAGGCTCAATTTAAAACATAAGACATTCAAGTTTTGGTTACCATGGATTAGAAGTTTTATAGGAATGAATATTGAATTTTGCTCTTCAAGATGACATGAATTTCTCTTTGGTGCCCATAACCATCGTTAAGTTCTTTGGGCTGGAACTGTGTTTTACAGACTTTGTTACAAGGGTCTCCATAAACACATATCTCCGAATGAATTTCAACGTTGGACTATAATCTGTTTCTAGGTCTGTCTTCCCACTATGAATCCAGTTGACTCCCACTATGAATCTTATTGTTATAACCTGGCACCTTATGCATGCATGGGCCCATCCTAGGTCTTCTATCAAAGTTTTCTTTAAGATCTAGGTGTTTTATACATTTATTGATTATAAATACATGCTTATACAAACAAACAAGAGTTTACCTTCTCATTTACAATATACTTTTTATTTCTCATGGGATCTGGAATAAGAGTATATTTAATAAAATATACTTACATTTTATTTAGTAGTAGTTTTTACATCATTTTATCATGCCAAATTCTGAAATGAACCTGAAATCAGTTCTAATTTTAAAATTACGTTAAGGGGCGCCTGGGTGGCTCAGTCGGTAAAAGCGGCCGACTTCGGCTCAGGTCATGATCTCACAGTCCGTGAGTTCGAGCCCCGCGTCGGGCTCTGGGCTGTCAGCTCAGAGCCTGGAGTCTGTTTCAGATTCTGTGTCTCCCTCTCTCTGACCCTCCCCCATTCATGCTCTGTCTCTCTCTGTCTCAAAAATAAATAAACGTTAAAAAAAATTTTTTTTAAAAAAATAATAAAATTACGTTAAGTGTAATTATCGGTTCATATATATATATGTACATCAGCAAGTCAGTGGAGGCGTATAAAACAATTAACTCATAAAAAAAGCATGTTTACAGTATATTTTAACTACAATAAATTGTTAGTGTGAGCTTTTCTTAGCTCATGTTTTAAAAAGTGTGAATAAATGCTCTTATAATTGCACATTTAATGTTTGAGCTATCTTAAGATTGCTATGTAGTCAAATGTAGCAGTAAGAGACACGATTCCTACCTATTGCCTTTCACCAAACGTATTAGTGAATTCAAACACTGGCCTTGGACTTCTGTCTCATCACAATGATTGTGTTCTTTCTCAGAATGCCTTCCTGGATGGCATGTTCTGTAGGATCTCCCAACAGCTTTTGTTAATCCAGGTATAATTTACATGCATTTACATGCACAAATCATTAAATGAACTGGTTTGTTAGTTTTCATATAGGTATACACCCACGTCATCACCACCTGAATCAAGATATGTCAAGTATGCTAAAAGGCTCCCAGTCAGTGTTCTCCCCATAGTACCAAAGTAGCTGCCGCTGATTTCTGTCACCACAGATTTGTCTTGCTTGTTTTGGATTTCATGCATATGGAGTCATAGATGTACTATCTTGTACCTTTTGACTTAACATTATGCCTCTAACAATAATGCATGCTGTTGTGTGCACCAACACTTCATTCTTTTTCATTTGCTACCTAAAATTTCATTCTACCGCCATACGCCATAACATATTTACGGATTCTACTGATCTTTTTCTCTGTCTCCTTGTCTCTGTCTCTTTTTCTCTATGTTTCTGCTTCTCTCTCTTTCTTGGTATCCAAAGGAAATCAGACTTGTCAGCCTGATAAACATCTGGCTGTGTGCCTAAGAGAAAATGAGGATACTTTGGGTTTTATTTATCAATTTGTTATTTTTATGTGATGTTTATGACACATTAATTTTATTAAAAGTTGTTTTTACAAGTCTAGTGTTGTGATAATGGAAGCAGAGAGTAAAGGATGAGAAAGTTTTGACACCTGGATGATTCATTTTTAAACTCTTAGAAGATTAAACTATGCACATAAATCAAATACAGTTTAAATACTGAGCTTATACTGATAACTGCATTCATTTTTTTGTTCTTTAATTATTTAGATTAGAGGCATTTTAAATGGTCCATTTGCTTTAGCAAAATTGCCACATTGTCAATTATTTAAGTCTATTACTTTGTTTTTTTATGTGTGAGTTGCAATTCTAGAAGGTCTAAGTAGAACAACTCAGAAATAAATAGAGAAATAGCCACTTGTCTTGCATTCTTGGTCTGAAACCAGGAATCCCACTTTCTTCCAAGCATGTGCTATTTCTTGACTCATTCAATATACCCAAATTAAAAAGAAAAGAAAAAAGAAAAGGAAAAAAAGAAAAGAAAAGAAAAGAAGAAAAGGAAAAGAAAAAAAGAAAAGAAAAGAAAAAAGAAAAGAAAAGAAAAAATCTGTTTTGAATTTCCGGAAAAATTTATGCTTCTAATTATTATTTATTTATCATGCAATTAAAATGTCATCAACTGTAGGTATCAAAAAGGGTCAACCTCATGATCATGCAGAAAGATGCAAATCATACTTCTAGATGGCTTTGCTTTTACTAACTTTAGGAGCATACTCTGTGCAAGTCCCCATAACGAGTAGCAGAACGTGCATTGGGTTTGATCACAATTCCCTGACATATGCAAATCACTATCAAATAATGCAATGTTTGCTTTGGAAACTTTTATTGTCTTATTTTATATGATTATTAATTTTACCACCAATTCCATTGTTTGGTGCTTCTAGTACACTTGAGTAGAGATAAAGTATCTTTCTGGCATTTCTGTATATTTCTAAATTTATTAGAAACTATGTGTAGCTTTATTTATCTATATGTAATTTTATTAGAAAGTATACGTAACAAATCACAGTAACTTAAACATGTCCCTTATCTCTTTTGACCTCTCCCTTGTTATCAGCTTCTCAATTTTCACATTTAGACTATTGCCAAACTATGTGTCTATCAAAGACCACTTACAAATCCTAGTTAACAGCAACTCAGATGTACTGACATCAACCTATCATGAAGATTTCAGGTTTTTTTGTCTATGTAATACAAGACTGGAGTTCATACTTTTCTCATCATACTCATTTGCAATAATATCTAACAATTAGAAGCAATTATTATTATTCAGAGTGAATGATAAGCCCAGAAAAAAGGGAGAAGTCTCTAAGAAGCGAAAAACAAAAATGCTAGTAACAATTTCTATAACTTAATCCCCAGGAGTAGTCTATTTTAGAATTATAGTAAAAGCGTAATTCATTCCAGAAACACACTTATAATCCAAAGCACTTGTATATCAAGATGAATTTCCCCATAAGAAATAATGGAAACTCAGATTATTCGTTCCATATCCCAAAAATATTCATATAAAAATGATTATGATACTGTAATATAATAAAAATAATAAAAAACACAAAATATAAAGAAAAATAAACAAATTAACCTGCACTTACCTGCATTTACCTGCATAAATTCTTCCAGAAATTCAAAACAGATTTTCTTTTCTTTTTTTCTTTCCTTTTCTTTTGTTTTTAAAATTTTTTTTTAAAATTTGGCTATATTGAATGAGTCAAGAAATAGCAGATGCTTGGAAGAAAGTGGGATTCCTGGTTTCAGACCAGGAATGCAAGACAAGTGGCTATTGAACCTTACCTTTGAAAACCTTCATGGCTGGTGTAAGCAAGAGAAAGGAGGGTTATTGTGTAGGACGACTTTCACTGTCTCAAAGAGAATCACTGCTATCTATTGGCTCAATGGAATCTTTTTCTTCATTGTATACACTTGCATGGATGTTGACTACAGTACAGTATTAATAAGCTCTTGTCATATACTGTATTTAATGTAACTGGCAAGAAGGCAGGAGAGGAAAGGCTCTATATCTGCAGGCAGCCTGACCTAGAATGAAGCAAAGCATTCTTAAGCTTATTCTTGTATGGAAAAGCCAAGGACTGTCCATAGGTGCTTTGCAGTGACAAAATAATACACTAGTGCCAGTTAGGGCACATTCCAACATTTGAAAAACATTGTTCTGAAAAATGTTCAGAAATCACTGATTTCTGCCAAACACTGTGGCCTAAGACTGGACATTCAAGCACGGAAGATGATCACCCACAATTTTGCAGAGAGAGAGAAAGAGAGAAGAACCATTGGGTCAGTTGTGATCATGTGACGTTCAGTGTCACATACTACTCATATTATAAGACATCACTCCTTTATCAAGTTAAAATTTATTAGAAATGTTTGCACGTCTTGCAGAACACTCGGAGAACAAGTTACTTGCAAGCCAAGATTTTAGTCTATACACAAAATCAGGCTGTCTCTCTTCCCCATACTCATTCTTTTCCCTCCCTTACTCTTTCTTTTTTTTAAAAAAAAATTTTTTTAACGTTTATTTATTTTTGAGACAGAGAGAGAGACAGAGCATGAACGGGGGAGGGTCAGAGAGAGGGAGACACAGAATCCGTAACAGGCTTCAGGCTCTGAGCTGTCAGCACAGAGCCCGACGCGGGGCTCGAACTCACGGACCGCGAGAGCCTCCCTTATTCTTTCTTGATGTGGGGGTCACGTGGTCACCGTTCCTCCAGTTTCCATGTGGCCTCTGTCCTCATCCCTCAACCCAGTCATTCCCTCAAAGAAGATGAGATATCCAATTGGTGAAATGGGAAAAGCGACTGGGGTGCCCAATTCAGACCCTTTTGCTAGGGGTCCCAGACTGTTCATGAGAAACGGAGTCTGGTTTACTCTCTGCTCTATAGTATGGGGCTTGCCTTCGAGGGTAAGACTTGCAGTTAAACAGTTGTGCCAGCCTACTCACACCATCCAAATAACAAACCCATGTTTCTCACCAAGCATGATCTCCATCTCTGTGTCTTCTATGTCGGGCCACAATTGAATCTGAGTTAAGATGGTGAAAGAGATACGATTTGTTGTCTCGTCCCAAATTCCCAAGATTTTTTTCTTGCATTTTCAATTTTATGCCTTTCATTTCACTTCTTCTTCTGCTACTTCTACAAATATAAGTCTCCCCTAACTTCCTATCAGTCTTGCTGTTTACTTTCTTTCTCTTTTTTTTTCTCATTTTCTTAGCATGAAATCTCTCAAAATTTATTTTGTCTTTGCTCTTTCAATGGCTTCCTCTCTGTTACTCCTTTAACTTCATTGAAACTACTTTTGGAAAGGTCTCTAAAGTTCCCCAAATCCTGTATCTTTTCATTAGTCATCTTCCTAAATAAAAGTAGATTCAAACTTGACTATAATCTTCCTGATGAAAAGGCAATATATTCAGTTATAGAAGAGCCCATGGTTTTGAGCACTCTGGTCTAAAGTCAGTTTCCCATTCTTGGCTTTACAGAGAGAGCCTTGGTATTGTAGTGAGTTATATTTTCATTTGAGCAAACACACTAACTCTCTAGCCTTTTGATAAAGGTGAGAAAAAAAGCAGTCAGTGAAGGAGGTTCTCCAGGTGTAGGTATATCCCCAGTGTTAACCACTTAGAATTCTGAAAGAACTGAATGGAAGACATAATGCTCAAACATTCAACAAACACCTCTTTATTAGCCAGGTTTGTGAGATCTGCCCTCTGTGAAACAGCCAGGATTATCAGCATTCTGTGCTCCTGAACGAAGGCAACTGAATATGCTTTAGAAATTTTTAAAAAATCATATTTCTATTGCTTAACCACCTCTTGGATTACATTCTGAATGTCTGATAGTTTCCTGTTTATCCTTGTAGCATATTATACTCAGAAAGTTTAAAAGGGAACTTTCAATTGTGTCAAATAGAGAATCTCAAATGATTCTTAGCAGTAATAGAGTGAGATAGATTGAAAAGAAGCTAGCAGAGGAGAGTTTGGACCAGTTGCTGTAGCCATGGAGGAAAGAAACATTTCTTTCTGTGAGTGATTATTCTAGGACTTATGTTTCTTTTATTTTTAACGTTTATTTATTTATTTTGAGAGAGAGAGAGAGAGAGAGAGAGAGAGAGAGAACCTATGAGCAGGGCAGGGGAAGACAGAGAGGGAGAGAGACAACTCCAAGCAGGCTCCATGCTGTCAGTGCAGAGCCCAATGTGGTCTCTATGAACCCTGAGATGATGACCTGAGCCAAAACAAAGAGTTGGAAGCTTAATAGACTGAGCCACCCAGGCACCCCTCGTATTTGTATTTCTGAGTCTCTTCATACTATATGTATGTAAATATGAGGTTGTGGATATAGGGGGGAAAAAAGCAAAAGAATTTTAGATGCCAACCATGATTTTCAAGGAGCAAAGAATCCTGGAAGCACACATGTGGTACAGCCCACCTGTTCCATGGGATCTTAGGGCCAAGGCCATATTGGTACAAGCCACATGAATCTGTCTCCTTACATCTCTCTTGGAAACCTGCAGTTTCCAAGAAAACTGACCAATTGAAGATTCTTGGCTATACTTCTATGTCTTTATATCAGAGACATGACCAAAATATACATTATTTAGAGTTACCTAATGAAAATTAAAAAGTAGAGATGTAAAATATTCTTCTTAATTTTGATCTTAATGTCATGTATATTATACTTCATTTGTTTGCCTCCATAAAGCTACAGCATGACATTTTGATAGGTGTCACAGAACCTCATAATAATCCATTTTCAATAGTCACAAAAAAGAAGTCTCCATTGGAAATGGACCTAAGTCTTCTGGTATCTGCTTTATTTAAAATAAAATAAAATAAAATAAAATAAAATAAAATAAAATAAAATAAAATAAACAAAAAAACACACCTAAACAATAATAACAACAACAAACCTAGATATTCTTAATTTTTCAAATCTATTAGCACAATCAAATCATCTTTGGAGATTATTTGAATTACCAACTGATGTTCTTGGTCTTTCATAGTGTATGTATCAGCTTTGAGGCTTCTTTTTTCTTTCTAAAAAAGCAATAATATTGGGCATCATACTTTCTAAAATGAAACATGACTCTCTATGCTACAATTTTAAACAAAACTGGATTTTGTAGTCTTGGTCTTCCTTCACTATTTATTTTGATTTTAAAATAAATGTACCTTCTCCAAGCTGATGGAGTCAAAAGAGAAAGTTTCATGACTAAAGGCAAAACAGATCCATTCATCAGAAATTCTGATGTTATTGTGGTAGAGAGTTTTCAAAAAAGTAGATTAAAATTCATGTTTAAGTTTATTTCAACTGGGAAAAGAGTGACTGACTGCATCCTTCTGGATCCTTTGCTCCCATAAACTTTCAAAGGAAACAACAATTAATTCCATTGACATAATTCTAAACTAATGTCTTTTAGTCAACTTTATTAATGTGCTTAAAAAAGGAAAGTAAACTATTGACCAATTCTTAGAAAATTAATGAGTCTGCTGACAATAATTGATTTCAAAACAATTCCAAACCACTCATCTGCCAAATGGCAGGAACTAATTCAAATACCTTGGTATTTGAAGATTTGGGAAAAGGTTTGGAAAATTTGATTGAACTTTCTTATTTCCTCTACCCGCTTGTTATCCTTTCAAACACTGGACTTTTTAAAACAGAAGCCAAATTCTTGGGGAAAAATTCATTTTTTATTACACATACCCGTGATGTTTTAATCAATCTGAACCCTCTAGGGATTGCTATATTTATAAATAAGAAATAAAATCATTGTTGCAACTACTACACATTTTTTTTTCTGGCTAGAATTAATAACAATTCATCCATGCTTCTCTTATGTAACCATCATTTTATTGTTGAACGAATTTCAGATTCTTAAATTGTAAGATTTAATTTTATGCTACGTTAGTGATCTTACTATATATTTTTCTGATTATTGATGTAAAATTAAATAAAGCTTCTGGAGACATATAATTAAATTTTGAAGAGAGTAAATTTTTCTGTCCTAAAGCACTCTTGCAGAACAAAGTGAAAAATGAGTTAATATTTATTGGGCTTTCAGAAATATGAAAAGTTGTTGTCATTCACGTCATGGTCTACCAGCTTCTCATAAATTAATAAAATTGCTTCTATAGAGGCCAATGCATGAAAATAAAAACGCTGTATATATTTAACAGCATGGGGTCAAGAGTCGGCCTCTTGAGGGTCAGTCCTGTCGTCATCACTTACTGGATATGTGACCTTAGGCAAGTTATTTCACCTCCGTGTTCTTCCTTTTTTCTACTAGGAAATGATCTACATCCAAGGGTTTGATGTTTAAATAAGATGATCATATGCTTAACATATGGCAAGAACTAACTCTATGATAGCTATTATTATTTCATCAAAACCTAACTGAAATTAACATTTCTCATTAAGTGGGAAATTACATTTTTAGCTGTCACAACCTGCTGATAATATATCCACGTGGATAGCAATTTCCTTGGTTTGCCATTTAGCTTTCATAATAACTCCAAGGCTTGACAAACGTCATCCATTAGACTCCTTAGCACATCAAACAATGACTTATGTCAAGAATATTAGAATAATAATCATGTGAGCAGGGCACATAGAGATAAATCCGCCTTTACCTTAAGGGCATGGATCTTCTGAGCGGATTTGGGCTACACATCTGATAGCCTTGAAGAGAAAGGGAACACAGTCAAGGTCTTAGACCCACTAGGGTAAGAAATGTATGAAAGGCCCTCCCCCATCATTAAAGTGGGTCATCAAAGGGTTAGACACTCAGAGGAAGGGTGGCATGAAGTAACTATACCTCTACTTCTTACGGACCTCAGGGAAGTCTCCCGTGGTTCTGAGTTGAGCATAGAGGATAAAGAAAGATGGAAAACAGTAACCTGTGGATTTGCATGTCATCCAGGACCATAGTATCCTCAAACTAGGAAGTTGAATTGAGGGTTTCTTAGACTTACAGTGCCCCCAGAAACAAACCTAAATGAAGAGTAACTTCATCCCATCCTTAAGGAGTACTATGAAGTTTTTAATGATCATCCCCTTCTAAAGTAACCAAGGACAAAATGAAACAAAGCAACACGAGTGAGACACAACAGGAAAAAAATGAAGGAAAAGAAACAGCAGAAAGAAACCTATATTGGTTTCAAATATAGTTATTACAGAACATAAAAGACTAGCTTTAAAATCTGAGAGAAATGAGTAATGTAAAACATAGCACGGTAGATTTTTAAAAAATCAAGTTGACTTACTGGAAATGGAAATTCAAATAACCAATCATAAAATCTCAGTGGTTGGGCTGAACATCAGAATAGCACAATTGAAGAGACAATCTAGGATTGAAGTCAGAATTTATCCAAAATATTACATATGGGGCCAAAAGATGGAAAATATGGAAAAGAGGTTATGAGACATGGGGGTTGTCAATAAGTTACAACAGGTGTTTAATTGGAGTTCAAGAAAAAGAGGAAGGAGAAAGAGAATACATACTAAATTTGGAGATATTAGAGTTGAGAATTTTGTGGAAATGATGAAATATACCCATTCATAGACTCAAAATCCAAGTTAGCTAGGCAGGGTAAATAATAAAAAATCCACACTGAGATTCATCATAGTGGCACAGCAAGGCATTAATTACTAGAAGGAAGAGCTTCAAAACAGCTCGAGATGAAAGGGCTTGTTCCTTTCAAATGAGTGTGGGGGAGACTGTTAATGTATTTCTCAACAGCTGCACTGTCACCCAATGAAAACTTCCATTCTAGAATACCTTACTTCGCAAAACAAATGTCAAGAATGAGGACTAAATAAAAAACGAGATGAGGGGCGCCTGGGTGGCCCAGTCAGTTGAGCATCCAACTCTTGACTTCAGCTCAGGTCATGATCTCATCGTTCATGAAATTGAGCCTCGCATTGGGTTCTGCACTAACAGCATAGGAGCCTGCTTGGAATTCTCTCTCTCCCTGTCTCTCTGTCCCTCACATGCTCACGCATGTGCTCTTTCTCTCTCCCAAAATATATAAATAAACTTTAAAAGCAAACAAAGACAAATCAAAACAAGGTGAGAGAGGTGGAGAGAGAGAGAAACCACAAAATCTGAAAAGGTTTGTTAAAAGCAGATCCTTACTTCAGGTTGAAGGACCATGAGCTCAGATGAAAAGCATGAGAAGCAAGGAAAATGAAGTGTAAAGAAAAGGTAAACGTGGGCAAATCTGACTTAGGGTTTCTCAACGCCACGCCAGTGCTATTGACATTTAGAGGTGGGCTTTCTTTGTTGTGAGGAACCGTGCTGCTCATTGTAAGATGCATAGTAGCGTCCTTGGCTTCCACTCCCCAGATGTCAGTGATACCTCTCACCTTTCCAGCGTCCCAGTTATGACACCCAAGAATGTCACTAGACACTGCCAAACGTTCCCTGTGGGGTGAGATTGCTGTTGAGAACAGCTGAGCTAAATGAATATTCATTTATAAGACAAAAATAATGAATAGTGTCTTGTGGTTAAACACGATGGAGTTAAAACACACAAGAATACTATATAAGTCAGGAATGGAAAAGGAATCGAATAGAAGAGGAAAAATTAGGGGGACCTGGGTGGCTCAGTCGGTTGGGCGTCCTACTTCGGCTTGGGTCATGGTCTTGCAGTGTGTGAGTTCAAGCCCCGCGTCGGGCTCTGTGCTGACAGCTCAGAGCCTAGAGCCTGCTTTAGATTCTGTGTCTCCCTCTCTGTCTCTGCCCCTCCCCTGCTCGTGCTCTGTCTCTCTCTGAGAAGTAAATAAACATTAAAAAAAAGTAAAAAAAAAAAAAAAAAAGAAAAGAAAAAGAAGAGGAAAAATTAACAATGATAAGGGTAACCCAAAGGAAAGGAAGTAAGGAGAGAAAAATCACCACAGAGCAAGCAGGAGACAGAGAAAACATCAATTAAGATGGGAGACTTAAGCCTAAATAAGTCAGAGGTAAATCAAAATTACCTTTTACATGAAAGGTAAATGGAATAAATCTTCCATTAAAGCTAACGCTTTACTGGTTAGTTAGGGAAATAAAATTTTAACTACATGCTGCCAATGAGAAATACTATTAAAATCAAAGAACAGAGACTATTCGAAAGTGGAAAAAGGAAGAAAAGATGAATCTTGAATAAAGGAACCAAAAAAAAAAAAACCTGGTGTAACTATTATTATCAGACAAAATAGATTTTAACCATTGTGGATTGGTTAACATTTCTATCTTGATTATTTCACCTCTGTGGTGCAATGGAGAGTCAGCTTTTTCTTGTCCTTCCTTGATGTGTTTGTACAGTTTGTTTTGCACACGTAAATCCAGAAAAGAAACACTGCAAGAAAAGAACAGGACTTTACTGTAGCCAGAAGCAAAACCGATAACAGTGAGAACACTTCCAGCAGTTTCTACACTAAAACAGGCTGGCTTTCATCTTAGTGACAGAAATAAAAACATTTTAGACAATATATGTTGAAAATCTTTAGTTGAGAAAGCAGTCTTTAAAAAAAAAATAATCATTTAGAAATCTGCGTTAGCAGGCTTTTGGTGACTCTAAATCGTGGCCTTCCTCTCTTACTTAGGTTTGTATCTCCCTCTCTCTTTCACACACACAATAATAAACGAGAACCAGCTTATGGAGACATTTTGTACTCCCTTAGAAAGAAATCTGAACCTGTTTAAAGAATTGTTTAGCATAACCCCACAGAATCATCTGCTTAATTTTATTTATTTTGGCCAAGATGCTGTCACAGATGTTCATTATTACAAAATGAAAACGCGCTTATAGTTTAGTAGGTGGCGTAAGATGGAAGGGAAGACCAGTGCACGGAGCTAAGAACCCCAGTACCTTTTACAAGTAAGTTTATGTGTGACCTGGTTATGGGTTAGTCAGTGTATATTAGCACCTTGTAAGAATCTGGTTTCCTTTTAGGACACAGTGATTCCCTTAACCCTATCAGAAGCTGTTGAGATAATTGAGCAGTCTTGTTAATGGAAACGGGACAGAATTGCACCTAGGTAAGAAATGCCTTTAAAGGCACGTTTTAGAAGATCTGGGGAAGATGAAATGCCCAGGCTGCTCTTTATCACTTTCTCATGCTAGTGCTCCTTCTTTTCGACCTGGGGAATTTGGGCCTTGAGGTTACAGTCTCTCTTCACACGGGAATTCTGCATGACCTTGTCAACTCTGAGAGCAGTAGGATAAACAGCCCAGAGCTCTTTGGAATGACCGTGTTTTAAAAATTCTATAAATAGACTCTGTGGTTAATTATTACTCTCAAGGCTGTCTAGTAAGTGAACAATGAAACTCTCAACCTGAAAAGCTAATGTCTACGCAGATTCAAAGCCTCTGAAGTTTGGATCGACTTCCTTCCTCATACTTGTTATTGACAGAAATTCTTGGTTCTCATCCTGTATTAATGAAAGTGCATATTTCTTTTTATATCTTCATATGATTTGCATTGCTAATAAAAGTTCTGTATAGACTGGCGGCATCCCAATTTCATGAATGCATTAAAATTACTTCCTTACATTAAATATAATTTTACTGAGGATCTACTCTTAAGGAGGGGAGCATTTTATATAGACAATTATATTATATGTTTGCTTAGGCTTGCTAAAATGCAGAGATTCAGTTATATTCTATTTTCTTTATTCTGACCTGGCTTACAAATACCTTCTTAGAAACACTAGCTCTTTAGTCCCTGAAGAAGGATGTCTGTACTGTTATGAACTCTCTGGACCTTCGTCTTCTTCAACTCTTACCTCCCCAGACCTCAACTCAGTATTTTGCAAAAGCCTATTAAATTTTAAAAGCAGCTGATATCATATTCGGATAAGGTAACCCCAAAATGATAACACTAAAACAACATTGTCTTTGTTTAAACGACTTGCTCCCACATAGCAGGGCTGGTGAAAGCATACGCTAGACGGAACTTCTCATTTAATAAAATTTTTGGTAACTGAATCAGGCAACCACTGTTACTATAGGCTACCTGCCAGGACATATTACACTTGTATGGAACCAGCCATTACAATGGTTTTCATTTAGATGAATTCTGTTTCTGGGGCCAAAAACATGTTTAGGCTCATGAAAATATTCACTCTCCCCAGTGTGAGTATGTTCTGCACACAGCACACTCATTTTATCATTTGGGTTGTCATTTCCCATGTTTATCCTTGGTCTAAAGTTGTGTTGTCCTCTCTCATAAAACGTGATGTGGTTTTTTATTGTATTTTCTCAGTTGTGTTTCCAGAAATGTTGATCACTACCAAGTTAGTTCTGCTGTCATTATACTGCATCAAAAGCATGCTTCTGTCTTACATAAAAAGAACCCTTTAATTGTGCTAAGTGTGTTGAAGAGCTCTGACAAGTTGCCCCCACCTGCCTTTCCCTGCCAGATTATTCTGTTGTGTAATATTCCCAGAGGACGGAAGTACTCACATATGTATCAATTCAGAAATGATGTAAGTCGTCAGAATGTGAATAGCAATATTTTTAAATGTTTGGTAGAGGCATTTTAGTGATGAGTTTTTACAGGTAAGATGCATGAGACCTTGAGAGAGTAAGTGATTTGCCACTATCTTAAATCCCTGTATTTAAATAGCAAGACAACAAAGATAAATATGAAAGAAGGGTAAAAACAGGCCGAGCTTTGTATTTGCATTATGATATTATTTCTTGATAATCAGACAGATTCAACAAAAGGACACAGAGCCTTTCTTTGTTTTGGGTCCTATTCTTGGTGATGGAGATGAAAAGACCCAGTCTCCAGGGTTGACAGCCTGGTGGGGAAGTTACCAGACCCCTCGTGTTTATTATACATCTATGGCTGTTAGAATGTAAGCTTCACAAAAACAGAAATTCTTATCTGTTTTGTTCACTGGTGAATCTGAGCCTCTACAAATAGGCCTGGAAAGTTGTAGGTACTTAGTAGTTATTTGTTGAGTAAAAGAACGAATATATACACACTCTATGCTAATATTATATGCCATAAGATTTATTGCACTACAGATATCATTGAGTTTCTTCCTGAGAGTAAGGAGGATGTTGGGCCTTGAGGAAGGCATGAACTAGTCAACAGTTCAGCTCCAATGAAGAAGGTAAGGGTTGGCATTTCTTTGACTTGGCTGAAGTTTTAAAACGTGTTAGTGTGTGTTTTGGTTAACACTTTAAAAAAATTTTTTTAAGCATTTTTATTGATTTTTGAGAGACAGAGAGAGGCAGAGCATGAGGAGGGGGAGAGATGGAGAGAGAGGGAGGCACAGAATCTGAAGCAGGCTCCAGGCTCTGAGCTGTCAGCACAGAGCCTGACACAGGGCTCGAACTCACAAACCGTGAGATCGTGAACTGAGCCGAAGTTGGACGCTCAACCGACTGAGCCACCCAGGCGCTCCTTATTTATTTATTTTTTAATATTTATTTTTGAGGGAAAGAGAGAGAGAGGCAGAGCATGAGCAGGGGGAGAGACAGAGAGAGAGGGAGGCACAGAATCGGAAGCAGGCTCCAGGCTCCGAGCTGTCAGCACAGAGCCCCACGCGGGGCTCGAACTCATGGAGTGTGAGATCATGACCTGAGCCGAAGTCGACGCTCAACCAACTGAGCCGCCCAGGCACCCCTGGTTAACCCTTTTAAGAGATTATATGTTCTGGGCATCATATACCTTAATACATAAATGAAAAACTTAGCTTATTATTGCTATGCAAAATCAAGGCTATTAAAACTATGCTCCAGTTTTTTCACAGTTTAAGACCAAATGGAGACTTGAATATTAGTCACACAATACTGCTAGCCGCACATCTGCATCGCGTGCTGAAGGGAGGAGGCAACAGAGACAGAAAATACGCCCTGGAATATGTGAGGGTGTCCACAGCATAATACCCTGTTAAATGAAAACATTCCAGAAAATGAATGCACCGTGCCATGTTCGTAAAAAGAATAGAGTAAGCATGGGAGGCAAAGGGGGTAAATTAAAATCTGTGCATTTTTTTTCCTTCTTTTCCCCACTATCTTCTCTTCTGAGAAAATGCAAAGCACAACCCATCTTGGGCAAAGTCAAAATCACAATAATGAGTCATTATACAGTACAAGTATGCATAATAAAGGCAGAGTATTGTTTCAAGCATTTGCATTATATTTAAAGAGTAGAGGCAACAGATTTAGAACAGTATGTGCTAGGGAAGCTCAAAAAATAAGATTCAAAATACCACGTCCTCATCCCAACAAATGCCACTATAACATTGGAGGTTTGCATTCTATAAAGACTTGAGATGCATTAGAAATGCTTGTAGATTGCAAGGCAAAAAATATTGTGTTAATTACTATTATGTGGGATAAAACTCTACTCGTAGCATGTGAATAATAATTTTCTGGCTGCACACTTTCTTTCAGGAATATCTCATGCAGTGGGCCAGAAAAACTGCTCATCGGTGACTTGTGTCTCAGTTAGCAACACTCAGGAATGTTCTGAAGGTTTGAAAAATATCACTATGTACTGAGAGTGTTTAATTAATCCTATGACAAGTTTATTTAGCTGAGCTTCTTCGCCATCTCTCTTCTTTTCTCCCACGTGGAGTTTCCACATTTTTCTTCTTCTCAGTTTGATTATGAGATTAAAAATGTGCTTATGTTTCCTTAAGATAATTTGAGATGTCATTCATTTGCCATTTCTAATACACAGAGACGATTTGACAAGATAGACAATATTATGGAAAGCCTCTTCTGTCTTCTTGAAACAGTTAGCTTTACATTAACATTGTGGATACTTGTACATTGATACCACAGACAAGTAACATATTTAAGATATGTTTATGGTAAGTGAGAGGAGTGGGGCCATAATACTCTACCTGTTCGGCTTGCTTCATCAGAATGCAAGGCCAGTAAACGTTTCTTCGTTCCGTTCACTTCAGTGAAGTTTATGGACAGCATCTGAATACTGACCTGAGTAGGGTAACCAGATTTGGCAAATGAAACTATAAGATGACCAGTTATGGGGCGCCTGGGTGGCTCAGTCGGTTGAACGTCTGACTTCGGCTCAGGTCGTGATCTCACACTCCATGAGTTTGAGCCCCGCGTCGGGCTCTGTGCTGACAGCTCGGAGCCCGGAGCCTCCTTCAGATTCTGTGTCTCCCTCTCTCTCTGCCCCTCCCCTGCTCATGCTCTGTCTCTCTCTGTCTCAAAAATAAATAAAAACATTAAAAAAATTTTTTTAAAAGATGACCAGTTAAATTTGAATATCAGATTAACAAAGAATATATTCGGTATGCCCCAAATATTGCATTGGACATATTTATCCTAAGAAATAATTCACTGTTTCTATGAAGTCCAAATCTAATGTCTGTTTTATCTGATCATACACAATGCAAGGGACCGTTTTTAATGATATTGATCAGAAATTTCCTCTGCAAGACGAAGAAAATGCCACACAGGATAGGATTCATAGTATGATTAAGCCAGTACTATAGCAGATTAATTGAGATAGGGCTGAATTTTCTGTGAAGAGACTTCGCCTCAGTCTGGATAGTGCCCTGCAGTGAAAGTCTGCGTGCAACATATCCCTAGTGTATATTGTTTGGTTGTAGAAATGTATTTCATTCAACAGACGCTTATTGTCTGTTCTCTGACAAGCACTGTAAAAACAGCCTGTGGTGTTAGGACCGATCAGTTCGTAAATAAATTGCTCTCCTTCTTTCTTCATTACTGAATTTGATTTGCACACGCCACTCCATGATTCAACTTCCCATCTGTATGAAAATGGGTGATGTAATAAAGTGTTCTGTCTATTTTTTGAATTTCTGGAACTTGGATACACTGCACTACATTACTAATGTAATTATAACCTGTCCTAGATGTTTTTGATCTGATAGTTGCCCATATAGAAGCTTGCCTCACAAATAAAACAAAACTTTCTTAATTATTTTGTTTTCCTTTAATAACTTCTGGTGTCTGCTTTGTTGAATGAAGACTAAGCCCCGAGGAAGATTTTAATTTGCTTGGAAATTTACTCAGAAACTTTCCAGGTAACTGATGTCAGCTAATGTTTACTTCACATGATTCTTGTAAGAATAATCGTGTAGTCATATAATCAAGTGATAAGTAATAATAATAAGAAGAAGAAGAATAGAAGTAGTAAGTAATGAAATCATCATGGATAATCAGGAGAGTTTTTCCTCATGGTATTTGTCTTTAATTTTTGTATTCAAATGGAACCATACACATTCCTTATAGTCAGAGGAGCGTGGAACCTAGCAAGTAGATGAAAAATTGCACTACATCCATTAAGTACAAGTTAGTATATAATGATGATTTATATTAATTGTTTTTCATTGTAATGACCTCAGCAATGATTGACATACCCAAAGGAAGCAGGTTTTACCAATACGAAGCATTAATCTAACAACCACCACAATAATGTGCTACAATTCAAATAAGTGGTATAGGAGATCTTTTGCGCAGATGCCTCATAACATACTCTATTTGGTGACTTTCCTATAAAAATGGCAAATGCCCCTGAATTTCTTTTCCATTTGACGCACACATATCACCATACCTTCCCTTATTTATTTTGTCATGCTTCTACTGAAATACTGAATTTCCTGTGAAACGTGAGTCATTTTTTATGCTCTTTTAAAGGCATTTCATTCTGTTCATTATCCTTTTCCTTAAGTAGCTCTTTAATGATAGGATCATCAATAAACTAAGTGACTTTACATTTCATAAATCATTAATTACTTTAAATTAGTTTTTGCGAGAAAGATCAAGAAGCCCCCCCGTATGTTGATCTAGGACTGAGTAAAATAGAGAACAACTTGAAACCTGGGGAAGCATTTTGGGGAAGCTTTTTACTCCAAACACAAAGCAAAAGGAGATAAATCCTTTGCTGTGGTTTTAAGTAGTCTGGCGCCTAAACAACATGATAAATGTGCTGATATTTACGGAGGCCCCAATTAGAGCCAAGATATCTTAATGCACTCTTTGGCATCTCAGAGCACACATACTCTATACGAAGGGCTTTGAGATTTATGGTGTGAAAGCAGCCTACCATATGGGACACAGCTCTTTCTTATTTAACACTTTCCTCTAGCATTCTACAGATGTGCTCTTTTGTTTTGATCAATCCTTTATTAAGGATTTGTAGACTGCATACTTTTCCCCCAAAAGTCTTTCAATATTTTCTTCTCATTCAGATATTTCAATATCCATTTGAAATAGAAAAAAAAAGGTATTTATGCCCATTTCACTACCCATAACAGTTCTTATGTAGAACTAACCCACCTATGATATTCTCCCTTGTAAGGTTGAATGTAACTATTTACTCCTAAGTGTATTTTCAAGAGAGTGGGTGAGGGATGTGGGAAAACATGTATGTTAATGTTTTTCTTATGTTTTGGATGACATTTACTGTGCAGTTATTTTCACTAAGAAAAGTGCTGTTTAAAAAAGAATAAAAATTGAATCATATAACTAATAATTTTTGAGAATTATGTCTGATAACCACTTAAGTTAAAAGACACTCAAATGTAAAATGATTAATTACCTGGAGATTATTTCTGAATTGAGTTTGCTGAGAATTTGATGGGGTAGACAGTCATACTATTTGCCATATCACTGTAATGCTTTTTTGAATATTTTAGGTGCTAAAAATGTCATAAATAAAGAAAAGGCAATTATTTCCATGAGGTGTGCATCTTAATATTTTTAAAAGTTTTAACTGTTTATAAAATGATGAAATGTATTGAATTCAAGGTCATTTTACTTTAAACTATCACTAATTTGTTGAATTCATGTGGATTGATTGGCTCTCTTTTAAATTCAGATGGCCAGCATTCATTTCAATTTGAAACATGAGCAGGATAGCTTAGAAAAGCTCTTTGAATGTGGGTTCACCAGGGCTTCTTGCATGATAGCTTATGATTTCCTTAAGTTATATTTGAATGACAGTTGCATCAGAAATTAGCTTTCCATACTTACCAAGTTGTCAAATTCATGACATTGAAAGTGAGTAAAATATAAAATCAAGTTTATGAAACTCACAGACATAATTAATATCACATAAATAGTTTATATTTGGTAATCTGAAGTTTGAATTAATAAATTATTTTAATAAAATTATCACATGATAATAATTCTGTGTCCATATTTGCTGTAACTCATTTACATGTCATCTGATGTTAATATTTATTTTTGTGATATAGTCCAAAATTAGTGTTTTAAAATGAGCATTTGCCTGCAAAAATGGGCTTAAGGGAACTAATTGCATACATATTTGAGAGAGAGAGAGGGTGTGCATGCGTGCACACGTGCAAGTGAAAGTGGGGGAGGGGCAGAGAGAGAGAATCTTAGGCAGGCTCCAAGCTCAGGGTTCAATCTCATGAACCATGAGATTGTGACCAGAGCCGAAATCAAGAGTTGGATATTTAACTGACTGAGCCACTCAGGTGCCCCCACACATATTTTAAAATATTTTTGTAGATAAAGTGTAGACTGTCAAGTATTTTAATACGAGATGAGTTATTTCAGGTCACATGTTGAATATATATTTAAAATACGTTTTCTTAATTATAGTATGTATTAATGTTTCATAGACGATATTGTTTGATGTTTTAAAAAAGCAGTGTGAGAACTTAGGGACATCACCATGTAATTTAAATGAGGAATCCTTCTAGGTTTTCATTTTTTCTCCAAGTTTTTATACCTTCTTGTCCACACCTGAAACTGGCAGCAATTTTTATCTAGTTTTGTGAATTCTTCAATGATTTTCACTGAAGTGATTTTTTATAATTATATTTAATCTATGTGTGTATAAATGAACATATATGACAAAAATAACAGGAATGAATAGAATAAGCAGATTTAAGGAAAAGGTAAATGACTTCGGAGTTAAACTAAAATTAAGAGGGTAATATAGTCTGCAAGCAAACTAGCACGAGGTGTCTTCCGGGGGGAATAAAGAGAAGTAAGCACATTGTTTAAGTAGGATTCCATTAAGAGAGCTTCTATTGAGTTGCAAAAAATATGAAGAAAATAAAAATGTCATTTTCCAAGAATACATACTTCATATTTGGGATATTCCTTTTCAGGCACATAGAGCTATACTCAGCTGGTATGTTTATTTTAGGCTAAATATTGTGTCTTACCTAAATATCAAGACACTTAGATGCCGTTCAGAAATGCCGGTTTGCAACCTAGCCAGATAGTAGTTGACATTATAGTTGGTAATATTCCCCAGAGCAAGGATACAACTGACAGGTGGGGAAAATGTTTTCAGACTAGAATATTCCTTAGTAACCCTCATATTTCCAAAAAAGTCACTAAACTTAGGTTTACTGGATCAAATAAAAAAAACCTTTTTCTTTTTCTTTTTCTTTATTATTGTAATAATATATTGACATCATCATAAGATTATACCCAAGATTTATTATTATTAACGTTATAAGGAAAGATTGGTAATGATTTCAATATGCCAGCGCTAGTTACTTAAATCCCTGTTAGTGTAAATATTATAGAAAGTTGGAAATGTAGAGAAAAGCAAAAAACAAAAACAAAAACAAACAAACAAACAAACAAAAACCAAAACCGAAAGTAAAAATGGTTACTTGTGATCTCATCACCTGGTCATACTAATGACTACTATTTGGTGTCTAGTCTTCTAGTAATTTTCTGTGTTTGTGTGTGTTAGCAACGCATGATTACCGTAGGCAGGTAGTTCTACATTATGGTTACCACTGTTTGGTGTGGCCTGAGAACAGATCTCCATGTTGTATGGTGTTTAAAAGCTCAAGCTCTGGACTCTGCCTGAGAGAAGAAGTTGATTTCATCTCTTGCTAGTTGTGCGGCCTTAGCAAACCGGGGTGTCTCCCAAGCCTCTTAAGACTCCTCATTGCCAACATGAGGATAATGGAATAACAATAATATCTAGCTGATAGGTTTAAATTGGGGTGACCTGTGAAATATTTGATTTTGGAAATATCAATTTTTTTCTTTCTATTTGCAGCTTAGCGAGCCATTATTTTTAGATGCTTAAGTCAAACAAACACGCTGCTGTTTCACGGAAATTCTTTTATAAGTTAGGGGAAAAATATACATGTTGATGCACTAATTTTCAAAAGATGCGATCATTCAACTTTAATTACAGTCATTTACATAGCCAATTAAATGATAAAAGGGGAAACTTCACAGTAAACAAAAAAACGAAGGTAATACCAACTGAACTAAGAAAATAGTTTAAGAATGAAATTAAATTATAAATCCTCCATTTAAGTGAACTTAGTTTTTTCTATGTTACATTTATTCCTTTTAAAGGAATATTTGTTGCCCATTGTGAAAAAGGAGATTATATCTTGAGTATTTGTAATTTGAATTTCCAGAATGTGATCAAGGTTTTCAACTGGTTACTAAGCCTGTGTTGATAAAAAATTTAACAGATTAATGGGGCATAAAACATTTTTAAAAGTTGTCGTTTCTGTTCTAACACAGTGGTTAATATTTTACTGACTTACATGTTTTTCCTGTTCACGCTTATTGAGTCTCTTAAGTCCCACAATTCAAAGAAATTAATTAACTGAAAGAGTTTCTATTTGCAAGCATGTCACTTCTGGGAATTAATGTGTCTACAGTAAAATCCATGTCATTTTTTACACCAACTAGTATTACTGGATAAAGTTGAGTCATACAATATCTGTTAATTTTTAAATGTCTCAATAACATATTATAGAACCAAGAACTTCAGTTTTTCTCAAAGATTACATGGTAAAATCCTCTTGAGGATTTATAGTTTGAGTTTGTATCATGATGAATGATGATTTTCAATTTCTCCTCCCTCTATAAGATCATAATTGGCATATGATTTTCAAGGACATCTTTCTCTTCCCATTTTCATATCCTTCTGAAATTCTTTAGTCTTGTGGGTCCTTCCCTCTTTCAAGGGTCCCTTTTCTCGAGTGCTTTATGGAATATGAAAAATCTGGAAACACCATTATGAAGTTTTGGAAACTTCAATAATCTCAGCCATCTCGATTCATGTTCGAGGGTCCAAACAATATTCTTTCCTTTGTTTAAAAAATTTTTAGTTTGGAAGGCTGATGTAAGCTTACCATGATCAAAAGTTCAAGAATCCCTGAAGCAGTAATTGGCAAAGAAGAGATCTCAGTAATAAAGCACTGTTTGCCAGCATGCCTCTATATTTGATTAATAATCTACTAAACTCTATGCCCCTTGAATGCTGAGATATTTTATTTTTCTCCGTATTGCGAATATGTTGCCTGACCCCTAATATTGGCTTGATCAATATTTGTTGAATAAGTGAATGAGAAAATAAATTCATTTTCTAATCTGTTTGAATAAAGAATCCTTTTAATATCCTGACAAACAAGAGTCCAAACTATATTTAGATTTAGTATCTTAAATCTCACCATTCCACAAATTGTTCATTCTGAGTACTAGATCTTATTAAGAAATAACTGTTTTCTGGGAGATCTTGGGCAAAGAATTTAAATGCTTCAAAAGTCAATTTCATTATCTGTCCATGTAGTGTATGGTTGTAATGTATGTATATTATATGCTCACATCAAGACTGTTATGAGAATTCAGTTATTAAGCATGGAGGAAACACTGGAGTGCAGGTAGCATTGGGCTCCCAGCTTGTGCTCAGTATGTTGTAAGTCAGTGTCAAGTGGATGATCTTTTCTTTCACTCAGTCAGCTGCCTAAAACAAATGTTCCTATTTGTTTTAGGCATTCTTGCACAACTTACTATTTTCCCAGCATCTTTCAGTTGACTTTGCTGTTATTGAATGAAGAGATATATATCCTTATTACAACTGACAGGTCATTCTTAATCACACTATTTGAGTAATGAGTCATTTTCTTCCCGAAGAAATTTTTGGTACCACGTTACTTCCTGTTCAAATCACTTTGTGATTTCTTTTAATGTCATTCTTCAGTTTGGATCATTCTTACAGATCCACGAATTCTTTCTTGCTATACGTTTTGGTTTTCTGGATTACAGATGTCAGTTTTAAAAAATATTTTTTGTTGTTTTCAGAAGAGACTCATGGACACTAGGACCTGGCAGCAAAAGATGCTTTCATTTTAACTTCCTTTTTGTATTTAATAAAAATTTTTCTTATGTATAGAATTTTAGATTGAACATATGTTCTGGGAGATTAAATTCCTTTTTTTTCCTGACATATAATGGTACTAATGGGAAGGCTGATGGAAGTCTCATCTTCTTTTCTCTGAAAATTACTTTTGTTCCCATTGACAGAAGTTTTATGATTGTCTTTTTATGCTCAGAATTCTGAAATTTCACTACTCTGTCTTTGGGTTTGTACCTTTTATCATTTTTCCTATAATCTGCAAACTCCTTCAATGTGAGTCTTTTCCTTAGAGATTTGTGTTACATTATCCCTGTGACAATTCATACCTACCAGTGGTCTCTCCTCTTTTTTTCTGGTTCTCCAAAAGTCTTGAACATTCTGGATATAACTGATAAGCATCTAAATTTCCAAATACTTTCTATTTCCCAGTCTTTTAAACTTTATATTGTGGATGATATCCTTGTCTTTCTCTTCCAGATTGCTAATCCCAGATCGCTGTTATTAAGTATTCTTATTGATTCTTTTCAATTAATTTTGGCAACCATACTTTCAATTTCAAAAAATTCATTCTTGTTTGCGTCTTATTCTTTTTAAGGGCAGCTTGTTTTTTATTTTAGGCATGGAACATTCTCCGAATCTCTCTGGGTTTGCTAACATAGATTTTATTATTTATTTATTCATTTATTTATTTATTTATTTTTATTATTACTAACATGGATTTTAAAAAAATTATTTCTTTTGCATTTCCTTCATTTCTTCTGGGATCACTTGTTTTTCTCTGATCAGATTTTACGAGTGGTGAATTTCAGTGTATCAGTCATACTTGTGAATTAGTTGCTAAACTGATGAATCTCTTTGCCAGCAAGGATTGCTTTGCATTTTGTAAGTCTGTTGCCCTAAAGGCCCTTTACTGTGTAGTCAGAGGCCTGACTGTGAGCCAGTCCAGTTGCCAGGCAAAGCTCCCTTCAGATTAAAGCTACTATTTATAGCAGGAAGATGGCAATGACCACAGTGTAGAGGACTTTACTCTGAGGGTGAGGCACTTGGATTTAGTTCATCCTGGGTAGAACTGCTCCTCCTTCTCTATGTCCAACACCCAACTCCATTGAACAGGTCCAAAACCATATCAGCTGTTTTCTGCCTCTCCTCTCAACCACAACTGCCACTGGGGGGGCCCATCTAGGAGAATCATCTGCTCAGAGTAAAGGTGAGGTCCTCAGCCAGGAAAAGACTATAGATAGCTACTCTGCACCTACTGAGGAGGGGGTGATGGCTGAACAACTCAGCAGCTCTGTAAATGTGCCTTTAACTTAAATTCTGTCAAGGTCACCTAGTGGCATATTCTATTCTCTGTAATTCATAACTCCTGATTTAGAGCCACTTAGTTTTATTTTTTTCATCACTGTAAACAGTTCCAGTCACCTGTAATCTTCATCCATGTATATATTGAGATGTGATTTCTGTGATCTAGATTATACTTCTATACCACCCTATTTCTTTACTGTCTTCTAAACTTTTGTTGACATTTCTTTTCTGCTTAAGACAGACACTTTTTTCACTTTTAGCACTGTCATGAGTTTGTTATTTTTAGTAACACAATGTATACAGTAATTTCAATAGTATATTGGAAAAGATTATGCGGTATGCTGTGTTGTAAATGAAAATGGGGTGTTTTGTAAATATGATTTAACTATAGACACAATTTTTGAATATTGATAACTATATATCAGTATTGTGTTGGCAGAAAAAGATGAGAATCAAAGAAAGTTTAGTAAAGTGGGAGTCACGTCCAACACTTTGAACCAAGTTTAGGGAAACCAATTTAAGGTGGAATAATGCTTTAGGGCCCCTAAAAATGAGGGTAGGTTTACATCCCAAGCCTTAAGGGGCCTAAAGTGGTGAAGGAAAGCGTAGTTACTGGAACTCAGAAGAATGACGAAAAGATTGTCTTAAAGGATCTGTGGCCTTTGGTAGAAGGACAGAGTCAACCCACGGGAAGGAAATAAATAAATATTTCCTCTCTCTTCCCCCTTCATCTGATCTGCTGGTGACTCCCATGAACTGAACCCTATTGATAGTGAGAAGGTGAGAGAGATCATTGATATCTCTTGTATAGGTCAGCCTCCACACAACACAAAGGAAAGAAAAAGGTGGGGAGTGGATCTGGACAGACAAATGGGAAATCCATCAGGGCTCACCTTTCCGCATCTCCTTTTATACTTTGTCCAGATGAAATATTACAGGTTCAACACAAGGACCACCCAAATTCCCATCAGCTATGTTGATGGCAATTCAGTGATTACCCACTTGAAACTTAAAATAGGAGGTATCGGGGTGCCTGAGTGGCTCAGTCGGTTAAGCGTCCGACTTCAGCTCAGGTCACAATCTCATGGTCCGTGAGTTCGAGCCCCGTGTCGGGCTCTGGGCTGACGGCTCGGAGCCTGGAGGCTGCTTCCGATTCTGTGTCTCCCTCTCTCTCTGCCCCTGCCCCGTTCGTGCTCTGTCTCTCTCTGTCCCAAAAATAAATAGACGTTAAAATAGGAGGTATCACCACTGTGGTCACATAAGGTAGGAAAGTTAACAAGAAGGGGAAATGAAAAATAAACAATTTACACAACATTTTACTGCTGAAGTTCCCATTTCTGATACTAGTCATAGGCCTAATTTGGTATTTATAGCCTCATTTCTTCACTACACAGTCCGTTTTTGTTTGTTTGTTTGGGCTTGTTTTATTCATTTTACTTCTGCCAGTCACCTCAGCTATATGGAAGTCTTGGACTGGTGAGATGATCCTGCATGATCTGGGTCCATGATGGTTCTGTCTTTATTGTGTTGTTAGACTTTCCATTGACCAGGGCTCTTGAAAAAGGAAGTACCAAGAAGCACCCAACAAAACCTCTGTGCTCCACACACAGACCTTCTTATCCCAACTAGTAGCAGGAATTCAGTTTCACCTTGGTGATTAGGATCAATCATTTCAGTCAATATGTGATCTCCTTCTCTTTCTATGAGCTCAACAGTTTAAGAAACCCTGAGTGGCCAAGAGGAAGTTACAGCTCCCAATTAAATAGACCGTGACTGTATTTCTTGATTAAAGCATTTCTTTCTTTCTTTCTTTTTTAATTTTTTTAACGTTTATTTTTGACAGAGAGAGAGAGAGACTGAGCATGAGCAGGGGAGGGGCAGAGAGAGAGGGAGACCCAGAATCCGAAGCAGGCTCCAGGCTCTGAGCTGTCAGCACAGAGCCCCGGGCGGGGCTGTAACTCACAGACAGCAAGATCATGACCTGAGCCAAAGTCAGACGCTCAACCAACTGAGCCACCCAGGCACCCTTAAAGCATTTCTTTCTTAAAGAACACAAGTCTAAACCCACTTAACTTAAGGTTATAGGGACTAGAAGTAAAATTTTTCCAGTGAGTAACTTTGGTAATAATAAAACAGTTTATTCTCACCTCTAAAATTTAGTTCCTTTTTCCCATATATTCTGGTTATGGGAGTGATGGCTCCATATATGAAGCACTAGTTTAAATCATATAACATGTCCTGTAGGACAGATCTCCAACCTTGCAAGTTGTTGTTTTCCATTTGGTGAGTTAATTGAGTCCGTAGTTGGCCATGGCAATGTTACATTAAGGCAGCAACTCTTGGGTTATGGGCACATGGTGAGGCCAGTAAGATTTGTGGCTATCAATCCATTGTACCATTTCATTTATTTAAAATGAGTCTTTTTTTGGAAATGATATTGCTTGGGGTTCCATGGTAGTGGACAAAGTTAACAATGGAAATACTTTCAGGGGCAGAGCAGAGTAGAGTAGAGAAAAGTGGAGTGGATCTGTAGAGGCAAGTGGCAAATATTCCAGCATACAAAGAGACTTTACTGGTTGTAATGAAGAAGGAGGAGGAAAAGGAAAAGGAGAAGCAGGAAAATGAAGAAGAAGAAGAAGAAGAAGAAGAAGAAGCAAGAGGGGAGGGGGAAGAGGAAGGAGAGGAGGAGAAAGGATGAAGAGGAGGAAGGAAGGAGATGAAGAAGGGGAAAGGGAAGGAGAAGGAGAGAAGAGGAGGAGGAGGTAGGAGGTAAGGGAGGAATACTGGATTAAAGGATGTTGAGAGAAAACAACTCACTTGGAGGGAAATGCAGGTAGGTTACTATTAAGAAAAATTGTTTCTTTTTTCTTTTTCTCTTAAAACTATCAGGGGGAAAAAGGATAATATGGATTTCAGTTTAAAAGCAAGTCTTAATTGGAGAAAGAATAATAAAAAGTGAACTCTTTTGAGCTTCTAGAACATTATCACGGGAACTCATATCTACCGCAAGACCAATATGGTCCTTGTTTTCTAAGTGGTTCTGTTAGCTAGTTGTGATCAAAGAAAGCAGTCCAGGGGCACCTGGGTGGCTCAGTCGGTTAAGCGTCCGACTTTGGCTCAGGTCATGATCTCACGGTCATGGGATTGAGCCGCACATGGGGCTCAGTGCTGACCATGCAGAGCCTGCTTGGGATTCTGTCTCTCCTGTTCTCTCTCCCTCTCTCTCTGCCGCCTCCCCTGCCCGTCCTTTCTTTCTCTCTCTCAAAATAAATAAACTTAAAAAAAATCACTGCCTTAAAAAAAAAAAGAAAAAAAAAAGAAAGTGGTCTAAGAAGTTTTCCTCAACTGGTGAAAAAAAATCTGTCATTCAGTCAACTGAGTATCTACTATGTGCCACATTACTGCCCCAGGTACCAGGCATACCGGAATGAAAAAGCCTTGCCCTCAAGAAGCCAATAGTATAATAGGCAAACGTGCAAACCAGCATATAATGCAAAGTGATAATTACTGTGTGCAACACGTGTTGTGAAGAAAGGAAAAAAGTTAGCTCAAAGGGCTAGGATGAGAAGGGAGAAGTGTCAGGGTGAGTTAGGGAAAAGTTCACAAAATACTTGACTCTTTGGGGGTAAAAGGTATTATACTAGTAAAGAATAGAGGGAAAAAGAGATTGTAGGCAGATGAAAGCAAGTGCAATTATACATAGGTATGACATATTTAGGCCACTAGTTTCATATGGTCCCCAAAAATCAGGTGAGAAGGAAAGAGGATAAGGCTTGGGGGAAAGCTGATGGGAACAAGAAGCTGATGTAAATTATTTTCATTTTTCTTTTTCTTTGCTTTTCTTTGTTGAAAACTTTATTTTAGTTTATTGATTTTGAGAGAGAGAGTACAAGTGGGGGAGGGGCAAAGAGAGAGGGAGAGAAAGAACCTCAAGCAGGCTCTGCACTGTTAGTGCAGAGCCTGATGTGGGGCCTGATCTCATGAATTGTGAGGTCATGATCAGAGCAGAAACCAAGAGTCGGACGCTAACTGACTGAGCCATCCAGGAGCCCTGCATTTTTCCTTTTATTATTATTATGTACAAATGATTGGTATCTGAATGTTCTTAAGCTCTATATTTATGAGAATAAGGTAAGTCACAAATAAGTTTTCTTTCTCATTACTTGTTCTAATAAGCAGTAAAATTCTGGATCATGCAATGGATATTATATTTATAGTCAGGGATCAGCCATTTGTATCTTCAGTCTCTTAAAAATTATGATAGTAGAATTATTAAATTGGCTATATGTTCAATAATATTGTATTTATTTTTTTAAATATTTATTATTTATTTTTTGAGAGAGAGAGAGACAGAGTGTGAGAGGGGGAGGGGCAGAGAGAGAGGGAGACACAGAATCTGAAGCAGGCTCCAGGCTCTAGGCTGTCAGCACAGAGCCCGACACGGGGCTCGAACTCACGAACTGTGAGATCATGACTTGAGCTGAAGTCGGATACTTAACTGAGTGAGCCACCCAGGTGCCCCTCATGTTATATTTCTAAATAATATAAATATAAAACTGATTAAATGTGTTATTATTATGCTGTTTTTCAAAAGAATTTAAAACTACTTCAAATATACAGACTATACTAACATACTCAATATTAGACTGAGCTATTATCTATTAATAATAGCCTTTAAAATAACATGTACAATAACTTAGAAATTTGAGGCAGGACGAGAAAATTTAGCTTTAGTTAATACATTATAAGTTTAGCAATGCTTTCTGGCTTCGCATATAAAATCATGTTATATGCCAAAGGTGAACACTTGACAATGTACTTGAAACACTTTATTTATTAAGTTAAAAAATTTCCCTAGACTATTTCCAAACTTCCACCCACCCTTAGTAATCTTCTATCTCAAATACTTAACAATCAGTGACAAAAAAAAATAAAATAAAATGTGTAATTTGTGCAGGGACATGTGAAGATTGCCCACAGTTTTTCATGTTCTTATTAGAAAAGAGAGTAAGCAGTCTCTAGGGCCTGAACCTGGGACATTTAGCCATGCTTACATTCTTAAAGCAAGTTCAAGAACAAACAGTTCAAGTACATACATGACATATTCCTAAACTTTTCTTGGAAAGGTTGAAGAAATGTTTTTAGCTACTGACATATTATTTAGTTTTTATTTTTTCTAACACGAGTGGTGGCAAAAGATACCTACATCACTCTTGCTTTCTGTTTTGTTTTGTTTTTTTTTTTGCCTGTTTTAATTTCTTATGTGAAAATATATTCTGTGCAGACACGGCAGACTCTGATCTATAAAAGAAACAGACGTGACCCTGTCAGAGTGCTATGGATTGTTTTCTCTTCCCTGCTGGACACTCTAGTGCCCGAACAGACAGAGCTCAGTAACACTTTTAATCTCTAGCACTTGAGTGTATATTTACACACACACACACACACACACACACATACACACACATTCTCTATCTGTCAAAGATTTGCATACATGGTTAATTAACTTCACTTTTAATAGCAGAGCAAAAACAAAGAAGGACGAAAAAGCTGAACTAGGAAATGGCAAGTAGCAGGAATGATTCTCAAGAAACAGACTGATGTTTTTCTAATCGGTTGTTCCTCCAGGATTTGGATAATCTATATATGCAATTTCTGTTTTCTCTCTTCTCCTGTCTGCTGGTTGTTTTCTTTAGTGAAACCAGTGTGACGTTAGCTTATTTTTATGAGGTCCTCTGCTCTTCAAACATTCCTTTTTACTCACTTGTGTGTGCCACCCAATCTGGAATCTTTTAGGCCACGAGTAAAGATATTTATTTGAAAAAGAAAACAAAAGTAGGAAGAAGATTCTTCAGAAGATATTTGATTATAATTTGTACCTTGAGGAAAAGTATTATGTAAATATTTTAAATAGTCTCATCTAATATATAACGACATAGTATAAATGTTAGCAGAGTATTAATCCTCTATGGATAAGTGTTGTCTAAGGACACTTGAATATCCTATTAATATGCAAATTATGTACCCCTAAAACTCACATGAATGAATAAGTGAAGTCATGGATTTTGTTCTTTTTCTGGCTAGAACTTCTGGCCTTTGTTCTACATCTTTCCTTTTTAAAATTTTTTTTTAAATTAAAAATTTTTTTTTAATGTTTTGTTTATTTTTGAGAGACACAGAGACAGAGCACGAGTGGCGGGGTGGGGGGCAGAGAGAGGGAGGGAGACACAGAACCTGAAGCAGGCTCTGGGTTCTGAGCTGTCAGCACAGAGCCTGGCACAAGGCCTGAACTTGTGAACCGCGAGATCATGACCTCAACTGAAGTCGGACGCCTAACTGACTGAGCCGCCCAGTTGCCCCTAACTTCTTTCCTTAGTAGAAATGATTATGGAATATATCAGCTTAATGAAAGTACAAATAATTAACATTAATTAAATAAGTGTATGCATTATTTGATAAATTTTCAGAGTTAGACGTGCAAGAGTTACAGCTAATTCAACTTAGGCCATTTTCATTAAAAATTTTTTAGATATTCTGGATACTACAATAATGTCAAGTTAAAACTTGAATGTGGTACTATATGTTTAACCGTACTGTAATGTAATAATAAGAGTGAACAGAGTTGCAATAATAATTTAGTGTAATAATAAGAACAATGATTGGTGAAGAAAAGACACTTAGGAAATGACCTTCCAATGTTCCTGCTGTGACCATTGGAATGTCTGCTGACTCTCAGGTCTGTCCATTTGTTGCTGGTGTGGAATTTGTGAATTCTGTCTTAGTTCACAGACACTTGGCATAGACTGAATGAGATGGGTGACTATGTGGATTGTATCTTGTCTTCGTGTATGCTCTACTCTAGAGTCAGATAACATGGTCAAAGGAAAGCCATTCTTCCCTCCCCAATGCTGCTGCCTTCTGAAGTAGCAGGAGGACTGGCGGCCATGAGAAGAGCATCTGGTGGGTGCTCCAGTGTCTTCTGGAACATTCAGCCTCAGGGTCCTCACTCCCAAGAGTAAAGTGAAGACTGAGTGACATCTGAATGTCTTTTGAGAAACATATGTAATATTTTATTTTTCTTTCAAGAAAATATTTTTAATTAGGCTTATGCCAATTATTTATTGTCTGTGCAAACTACAGCCGCCCCTCAACTCATGGCTGCTAGCTTCCCTCTGTGAACTGTATGAGATCCTACCACAGCACATCGAATGTTCATTCCCATTCAGTCTCTGGACTTAAGAAGTTTTGCCTCTCAGGTGGGCCAAAGGAAAATGCATGCCCCTGCCATAGCACCTAGAAGAACCTTTGCTATTCTGATATGTACTGGAGCCTAGCTTCCTCAGAGACCATTTGAGCCTTTATTTTAAAGGGCCAGCTTTTAGGGGCACTTGGGTGGCTCAGTCAGTTGAGCATCTGACTCTTAACTTCTGCTTGGGTCATGATCCCACGGTCTTGAGATGGAGCCTCGCATCAGGCTCTGCACTGCCACTTATGCACTCATGCGTGCTCTCTCCCTCTCCCTCTCTCTCAAACTAATTAATTAATTAATTAAGGAACAACTTTTAGAGCAACTACAGAGATTAGACAGAAGTGTAATTCATGGTCACTGAAAAGCCACTATTGTCGGGGCGCCTGGGTGGCTCAGTCGGTTAAGCGTCCGACTTCAGCTCAGGTCACGATCTCACAGTCTGTGAGCCCCGCGTTGGGCTCTGGGCTGACGGCTCAGAGCCTGGAGGCTGCTTCCGATTCTGTGTCTCCCTCTCTCTCTGCCCCTCCCCCATTCATGCTCTGTCTCTCTCTGTCTCAAAAATAAATAAAAACGTAAAAAATAAAATTAAAAAAAAAAAAGAAAAGCCACTATTGTCATCAAAGTGCGATCTGATAATTGTGTGTGTTGTTTTCATACATTTTACATGTTATCCATGGTATAATTTCCTGAAGAGATTGGTTGGAGCCATTTTTCCTTACAGTTTTTGTGGCAATCAATCTAAATTTGGAAGAATATTAGTCCTTATATGAAACTATACCACAAAGATTTGACTACAATCTTGGCAGATAAAAATAGTTTTAATTTTTTTAAATTTTTGATAATGAATAAGTAACTTGTATAAACACTATTTTATATGTCTAATTATGACTTTAAATGTACAAATAATTAGAAAAATCACAAGAACTAAAAATACATAGAACCGATGTACTTTTGTTCTTTGAGGTGATTTTGCTATTAATTTATTTAATCCTCGCCACAGCCATATGAGGTAGGCACAAGTGTTGTCTACAATTTTCCATGAGTAGTTGAGGCATAGAAAGATTATGTAAATTTTCAGAGTCACACAACCAATAAGCTGCAGAGCTGTGGTACCAACCCAAGTTCTCTGGTGCCAATATTCATGTTTTTAAAATATTTTTTAACGCTTATTTATTTTTGAGAGACAGAGAGAGACAGAGCACGAGTGAGGAAGGGGCAGAGAGAGAGGGAAACAGAATCCAAAGCAAGGCTCCAGGCTCTGAGCTGTTGGCACATAGCCTGATGCAGGGCTCAAAACCCCAAACCCCGAAATCGTGACCTGAGCTGAAGTCGGACACCCAACTGACTGAAACACCAAGGTGCCCCAATATTCATGTTTTTAATGACTGCTATGATGTCTTACTACAGACTGAAAGGTAACATAAAATATAAAATTCAATGCAAATGCTTGGGAAAGCAAAAAAAATGAAAAAAAAATTAATATTGTTTTGCCCAAGTTTGACCTTTAAATAATTTGATAGGGATACAAAAAAAGAAAAAGTACATGGCCAAGATCTATTTTGACACTCTAAATACACAGGCAACCTTAATGACGCATCATTAAAAATATATAGAAAAATAAATTTAGGAAGCAAAACACGCTTTGAAATAGAAAGCACTTGATATTTGAAAAAGGTGGCTGATAATTTTTGTAAAAGGTAGAAGGAAATGAGGTGTTTTTCACTTATGGGTTAATTAATGACTAAACCTCATTCCTAATTGCATGCCAGTGGAGTTAGCTGAGCACATTCATTTTTAACTTTAAAAGTTGCTCAAACACAGCTTCAGGTGTTCAGAATTTCTTTGTCTACTGATGTTCATGCTTTCAAACTCAATCCAGTCAACAGTGAAAACTTGATTCACATTTTTTTTTTCTGATAGAAGAGCAAATTCTTTCTTCAGAAGTCTAAAATCAGTTGGTACTGTCTTGTAATTCAAGTTTAATTTTAGTCATGAATGCAGCTTGAAATTTCTAAAAGTAGCCTACATTGTAAATTAAGATCTAAAGTCCAAAAGGTTTTAAAGTCAAAACATTTGTGGTGTTTTATTTGTATGGGATCCACAACAGGCTAGTTCTACCTCTTCTGGTACATAATTCCAACTCTGGGCTCTGTTTTAAAGAAGAAATTTCCCCTTTGTTTTTTGCAGGGATAAATAGTTTATGACATACATTCCTGGATGACTTACATGTAGGTATAATAGAGGCAACCGAATGGAAGCAAATACAGCACTGAGGTTTTAATTGCTGTTTGAGAATAGTTTTTTACCTTGTGGACAAAAACTATTTAAATTTTTTTTTTTCAACATTTTTTAAATTTATTTTGGGACAGAGAGAGACAGAGCATGAACGGGGGAGGGGCAGAGAGAGAGGGAGACACAGAATCAGAAACAGGCTCCAGGCTCCGAGCCATCAGCCCAGAGCCTGACGCGGGGCTCGAACTCACGGACCGCGAGATCGTGACCTGGCTGAAGTCGGACGCTTAACCGACTGCGCCATCCAGGCGCCCCGTCAAAAACTATTTAAAATTATGCCACGGAATATGGTATATACAAGAAAATAAATATGTACCTGAACAATACAAAGAAGAAAATAAATACCCGTGTAACTCAACCTTTAACTTAAAAATATAGGTCATTATGAGAACTTTTGAAATGCTCCTGTGCATCTACCTCAAATCCCTTTCCTGCCCCTCCAAATACCAGTTTAATTAGAGAACACCATGTTCTCTAAAGCTCTATGTTTTATAACTGTTCCCGAGCTCTGTGTGTGCGTTTTCCCCACAAATGAATTGTTTTGTTTTGTGTGTGTGTGTGTGTGTGTGTGTGTGTTGTCAACTTTACATAAATCAAATTTCTAGTAAATTTTGTGATTTGCTGCTTTGGTTCAACTTTTATGATTTAAGAATTCAGTCATATTTTTGCAAACAGATGAATTTCACTTATTTCCCTGGTAAGGAATATTTTGCCATATGACTAGGCTGCAATTGATTCATCTTATCTTTTGCTGAAAGACAGTGTAATATTTCTAGTTTATGAATTTTAGAAAATAAAATATGTGACAAATTTCTTATATTTGCTTTTGAGGACAAATATACAAGAATTTCTTTAGGATATGCCCTTGGACCTAGGAGTGAAATTGCTTCATCATGACATATAATCAACTCAGTTTAGTAAGGCCAATATTTTTCCAAAATGGTTTTAGTACTTTTTACTTACATCAGCAATTGATGAGATTTCCTGCTACTCTATGTTCTTGTCAAAACTTAATGTTCTAAAGGCTAATTTTTGTCAAATTGTCAACTGGAAAAAAATTTCTCTAAGAGATTTCAATTTTATTTTCCTGAGGTTGAGCATTTTTAAACATATTTACTGTAAACAATTTATCCACCCTTTCCCATCAAGTATTTCCCATTAAACATTGACCCACTGGTTGAAGATTCACTCCTAGGTATCTGGTTAGGTCGCTGGACCCCTTACCAACATGGGAGGTCCCAGGGCACAAGGTGAGAAGTTCAGGGCAAGGGCACAATCAGGTTGATTCTGCACAAAACTGATATGAGTCAACACTGTGTTGACGGTGACCCTGGGAACAAAGGAAGTGGAGGCCAAAGGGATCTGAAGTCACTCAGAAGGTGTGTCTGACTCTATGACAAGTTTTGTGTGGTGCTGGAAGAACAGATCTGGGAATAATGTCTCAACTGAGTCACATTAGAGGTCACTTAAAGACTCTCCAGTATGTCCCCCTGCCACCACACAGTATTGCCAGACACTGGACTTCACTCTAATTGCTCCTGCACTGACATTAATGCCACTTTTGCCTTGTAAATGCAAATCTGCAACCACTACCTACTCCAAAGCTAACACGTCTTTTACCTCTTCTGCTCACTAAATGCAAACTCACCCCAGAGTCTGCTTCGTCGTTCTACTCTGAATTAAAGTCTCATATGGATACAGTTGATTTCAAGACACTAATCTATGTTCTAGAGGCATGATGGCTGTGAACTTGTATTTTGAATTCTTACTAGGGAATTGGGACACCCCAAATACAGAAAGGTAACGCAAAATGGATATGCAAACATGGGTGTAAAAAATGCCCACCACAGGCTTCTGGGAAAAATTTTCACTCCCGCGATGGAGCCCCGGAAAGCTTCTGCCTTTTCTACTAGACATGAATGTGGAAGTCCGTGGTCTCCGTGGCTGCTGGTGGCCAGCCTGCAAGCACGACAGGATTAGTTTTAGGAGAAAACAGTCAGTGTGGTCAGCAGAGTGGGGGTGGATAGGATGACCTATCCCCTGGGTCAAACAAGTTTGAGGGGCCCACATTGTCCCTGAACTTCCAGTTTTGTGAGCTAAGAATATTTTCTCATTGTTTACACCACTTTGAGCTGCCTTTCATCCTCTTTGCTGATGAAATAATCCTAAACATATAGCTATTTTTATTTATTTTTATGAGAAAGATCACCTCAGACTTCAATCTAAAATTACTAGGGAAAAAAAAAACCCTTCCACTTAATTTAGAATGTAACTTCAGAAGATGTCAAATTTTTATCAGTTTTTTATTTATTTTCAGCAAAGATCATTAGGATAATAGTTATAATATTTATAATTATGATAATAAAAACACACTACCAACTTGCTTTGTCTTTTTTAGAGTTCATTCATGATACTAACTCATTTTAAGTCCTCCACAGCTGTATGATGTGGAAAGTTCATGTTGTGCTTCACTCCCTTTAGACCTGAAGAAACTGTAGCTAAGAAAAATTAATTAACTTTCCCAAGCTCATGTGTTTAATAAGTAAATAAATTAGATTGAGAACCTAAGTCTTCTCAGATCTAGTCAAACAAGCAGTTTGTTAGAAAACATTTTATGATCCCTATACATGCCACATAAACTAATAAATTACGTATTCATTAAACAAAATATATTTAGGTTATTTATTGTATCTACAAAGGAAAAGTAGTGCCTGCTTTGGGGGAAATGCCTCTCATGAGTCAATTTCCATGCAATGTTATGCTATGGACTCTATACAACTTTTAGAGCAAGACTGAAATGGAAACATGAGTTATTATGATTCTGAACTCATATCTAGATCCTTTACTCATATGTTATGGAGGTCAATAAATGTTATTCATTTTGATGAATATTTAATTTCTTGCCATTTTTAGGTTTAAACTGCTCCTTCCCTTGGTACCATCAAGAGAGAATTAACAACATATTTTTTAAATTATGAAATGTTTTCAAGTAAGCCTACAAACAGGTTTTTGGATACTTTCTCATACGAAAGGCTACTTCACAGATTATTTCAATCAACCGATCAACAAATACACATTTATTACCTGCTTTGTGTCAGCTAATTTCTGGAGACTGGTGAATGAGACTGCAAAGGTCCTTGCCCTCGTGAAACTTGTATTCTTTTTTAAGGATGTAAACAACTAATGATTCAATTACAATACAATCTATTAGGAATTATGTTGGGGGAAATGAGAACATACACGCTGAGCCTAGAGTGGCTGAAAGGCAGACTGGGTAGGAGTGGTCTCTAAAGGGTACTCCGGGAGCAGAGGGTTTTTCAGGCAGCAGGGGTAAGGCCCTGAAGAACAGAGAACCAATACATCTTTTTTTTTTCAATATATGAAGTTTATTGTCAAATTGGTTTCCATGCAACACCCAGTGCTCATCCCAAAAGGTGCCCTCCTCAATACCCATCACCCACCCTCTCCTCCCTCCCACCCCCCATCAACCTTCAGTTTGTTCTCAGTTTTTAAGAGTCTCTTATGCTTTGGCTCCTTCCACTCTAACCTCTTTTTTTTCTTTTTCCTTCCCCTCCCCCATGGGTTTCTGTTAAGTTTCTCAGGATCCACATAAGAGTGAAACCATATGGTATCTGTCGTTCTCTGTATGGCTTATTTCACTTAGCATCACACTCTCCAGTTCCATCCACGTTTCTACAAAAGGCCATATTTCATTCTTTCTCATTGCCACGTAGTACTCTATTGTGTATATAAACCACAATTTTTTTTGTCCATTCATCAGTTGATGGACATTTAGGCTCTTTCCATAATTTGGCTATTGTTGAGAGTGCTGCTATAAACATTGGGGTACAAGTGCCCCTATGCATCAGTACTCCTGTATCCCTTGGGTAAATTCCTAGCAGTGCTATTGCTGGGTCATAGGGTAGGTCTATTTTTAATTTTCTGAGGAACCTCCACACTGTTTTCCAGAGCGGCTGCACCAGTTTGCATTCCCACCAACAGTGCAAGAGGGTTCCTGTTTCTCCACATCCTCGCCAGCATCTATAGTCTCCTGATTTGTTCATTTTGGCCACTCTGACTGGTGTGAGGTGATATCTGAGTGTGGTTTTGATTTGTATTTCCCTGATGAGGAGCAACGTTGAGCATCTTTTCACGTGCCTGTTGGCCATCCGGATGTCTTCTTTAGAGAAGTGTCTATTCATGTTTTCTGCCCATTTCTTCACTGTGTTATTTGTTTTTTGGGTGTGGAGTTTGGTGAGCTCTTTATAGATTTTGGATACTAGCCTTTTGTCTGATATGTCATTTGCAAATATCTTTTCCCATTCTGTTGGTTGCCTTTTAGTTTTGTTGGTTGTTTCCTTTGCTGTGCAGAAGCTTTTTATCTTCATAAGGTCCCAGTAGTTCACTTTTGCTTTTAATTCCCTTGCCTTTGGGGATGTGTCAAGTAAGAAATTACTATGGCTGAGGTCAGAGAGGTCTTTTCCTGCTTTCTCCTCTAGGGTTTGGATGGTTTCCTGTCTCACATTCGGGTCCTTTATCCATTTTGAGTTTATTTTTGTGAATGGTATGAGAAAGTGGTCTAGTTTCAACCTTCTGCATGTTGCTGCCAGTTCTCCCAGCACCATTTGTTAAAGAGACTGTCTTTTTTCCATTGGATATTCTTTCCTGCTTTGTCAAAGATTAGTTGCCCATACGTTTGTGGGTCTAGTTCGGGGGTTTCTATTCTATTCCATTGGTCTATGTGTCTGTTTTTGTGCCAATACCATACTGTCTTGATGATTACAGCTTTGTAGTAGAGGCTAAAGTCTGGGATTGTGATGCCTCCTGCTTTGGTCTTCTTCAAAATTACTTTGGCTATTCAGGGCCTTTTGTTGTTCCATATGAATTTTAGGATTGCTTGTTCTAGTTTCGAGAAGAATGCTGGTGCGATTTTGATTGGGATTGCATTGAATGTGTAGATAGCTTTGGGTAGTATTGACATTTTGACAATATTTATTCTTCCAATCCATGAGCACGGAATGTTTTTCCATTTCTTTATATCTTCTTCAATTTCCTTCATAAGCTTTCTATAGTTTTCAGCACACAGATCTTTTACATCTTTGGTTAGATTTATTCCTAGGTATTTTATGCTTCTTGGTGCAATTATGAATGGGATCAGTTTCTTTATTTGTCTTTCTGTTGCTTCATTATTAGTGTATAAGAATGCAACTGATTTCTGTACATTGATTTTGTATCCTGCAACTTTGCTAAATTCATGTATCAGTTGTAGCAGATTTCTGGTGGAGTCTATTAGATTTTCCATGTATAATATCATGTCATCTGCAAAAAGTGAAAGCTTAACTTCATCTTTGCCAATTTTGATGCCTTTGATTTCCTTTTGTTGTCTGATTGCTGATGCTAGAACTTCCAGCACTATGTTAAACAACAGCAGTGAGAGTGGACATCCCTGACGTGTTCCTGATCTCAGGGAAAAAGCTCTCAGTTTTTCCCCATTGAGGATGATGTTAGCTGTGGCCTTTTCAGAAATGGCTTTTATGATCTTTAAGTATGTTCCTTCTATCCCAAGTTTTCGAGGGTTTTTATTAAGAAAGGTTGCTGAATTTTGTCAAAGGCCTTTTCTGCATCGATTGACAGGATCATATGGTTCTTATCTTTTCTTTTATTAATGTGATGTATCACGTTGATTGATTTGCGAATGTTGAACCAGCCCTGCATCCCAGGAATGAATCCCACTTGATCATGGTGAATAATTCTTTTTATATGCTGTTGAATTCGATTTGCTAGTATCTTATTGAGAGTTTTGGCATCCATATTCATCAGGGATATTGGCCTGTAGTTCTCTTTTTTTACTGGGTCTCTGTCTGGTTTAGTAATCAAAGTAATACTGGCTTCATAGAATGAGTCTGGAAGTTTTCCTTCCCTTTGTATTTTTTGGAATAGCTTGAGAAGGATAGGTATTATCTCTGCTTTAAGAGAACCAATACATCTTTCAAAATCAGATGGAATTGAAGAGCAAGCCCCACAGTGAATGGTGGAGAATCCGAGCTTTGGATTCTTTCTTGAGTTCAAATCAGAACTTCATCATTTTCTAAGTGATATGACATGGGAAAGGTTACTTCATTTTTCAAATGGTCATCCTTCATAAAGAAAAGGGAAGTAGTCCTACCTTGAACATCTTTAGAAAGGATTAAACGTGATTTTTTATGGAAAGTATCAGAGAACTGTATCTGGTACATAACATGTTCTTGATGAGTGCTCTTAATTTTGCTGCGACTAGGCTGTAGAGAGCTGGGAGGAAGGCCTTCAAGAGGGGTGGCTGGAGGATTGGGCCTGTGATGGCCATGTAGGCCATGTTCAGAATTGGAACTTTGTCCTAGGAGTAATGGCAGAGAATCTGAAGGTCTTTAAAACACAAAGTTACACCATCAGATTTGTATTTTAGAAAAATTTAATCCTGGGATTCAGTCATGAAGTATTACAAAAATGAAAAGTATTTTATTTTCTAAGTTATTATGAAGGTAAGACTGAATAGAAACAACTATGTGAATAAGGCATCAACAAAAACTACTCCTCAGAAATTTATACTTTATATGTATTTTTTCTTATACACAGAAAATTCCTGGTAGTCAAACAGGATCCTTAGAGACTCATATATATATATATATGTATATATATGTATATATATATATACAGGGAATGTCTCTGGACCACCAAACCAGTACATAACTTATTCATAATTTTTTAAAAATGTATGAGGATACCAGTTGTTGACATATCCACATGTGCAGAAAAATAGAAATCACATGCCTAGGAAACGGTCAGAAATTTTTATTACAATCAAATTCACTATTGAACATTTGTGATTTTTATGTAAATTGTTATCTGTTATTTATTATATTCTGTGTTTGCATTCAATAAATGTTTATTAAACCAACATTTATGTGCAAATCATTTTATTTTTATACCATAAATCATTTTACTATATACATTTTATTTTTATACACTAAATGTTATTTTATTGATTCTGTTAATGTGTTGTCTTACTACATGATATAAACTTGCATTTTTTTGGTTAGATTATTTGTTCATTTTTATTTCACTGTGTAAGATACGTCCCAAATAAATGTTGTTGACACTGCATGTCTTAGGTGCCTGCATCATATTTCTCTTGATTAAAATCAGTACTCCCCCCTTATGACATATAATTGCCAATATTTTTCAAACGTATGGTCAGAGGACCAATTATGTAGGAAAAAATCTAGGGAGAGGGGAGTTCTTAGTACAAGTGCAGATTCTTGAGCCCTACTCCATATTTACTGAATCAAAATGCTCTGGGTATGAGTTCCTGGAAACCACATGAAGAAAAATTGTTTAGGTTATTGTGATATAAATTCAGGTTAGAGGAGCACCTGGGTGGCTCAGTCGGTTAAGCAGCCGACTCTTGATTTTGGCTCGGGTTATGATCTCATGGTTCATTTGATGAGATTGACCCCTGCATAGGGCTCTGTGCTGATGGCAGAGAGCCTGCTTGGAATTCTCTCTTTCCTCTCTGGCTCTGCCCATCCTGCTCTCTCTCTGTCTCTGTCTCTCTCTCTCTCTCTCAATATAATAAACAAACAAACAAACAAACAAACAAATAGATTCAAGTTAGAAACCCACTTCAGAATGTGCATTACAACTCTTTTCTGTTGAAGTGAATAGAAGTGGACCATCTCAATGTTGCCATTTCTGTATTACCTGACTGATAAAACAACATCCATGATAGACTATTTTCATTTCTACTAAGTTATTCAGAAAAAAGAATCTAATGAAGCATTGAGGAATAAGCCATTGTTATTGTCTGAATGTTTGTATTTTCCAAAAATTCGTATGTTGAAATCCTAATACTCAATGTGATGGTGTTAGGAGATGGGGCCTGGGGGCAGTGATTAGGTCGTGATCTTAACCTTCATTAAGTGTAGTATAATGCTGAAGGCAAGGAAAATCCTAGCAGAGGGCTGTTCCATGCCTGGCCCTGGCACACAGCACCACATCTGGAGATGAGCTCCCAAGGGGATGGAGTCTGGAAACATAAGGCCAATGACCTGCCAGAAAAAGATTCTTAATGGAATCATGAAAGCGATTTTATGTGCTTGAAAGGCTCATTTTGTAGAAGAGGGATCACTAAGTACTTTTATTTTTTTCTTTGTTTGTTTCTAGAGAACACATTTAGAATCAATTGACTTTAATTCAACAAGCCCTAATTGATTCTCTGTTGTATTCCAGGCACTGGGCTTGGAGTTTAGGGCTAAATGGATGAGGAAGATACAATATCTTAGAGTTTACTTGAAAAACAAATATGAAACTCCTTCTCGACTGCTTTTACAGCTCCTGGGATGAATTTCCAAATTGCTTTCCCAAAGCAATTTCTCTCCCATCAGAATTATATGAGAGAGATCTTTCAACATATCATCATAGAAACGTTGTATATCAGCTCTTTCCCTCTAGTTTTACATGCAAATGGTGTATCATTGTTTTTCGTTACTAGCATGATAAAGGTTTTTCAAATGTTTATTAATAATTATATATTATGTGAATTGGTTAATTTTTATTATGTAAGAATTATTTAAGTTGTTATTTTGTTTGGTGTGCTCTAAATAGACAACCAGCTTGTAATGCCCCCCATTTCGAATCCGAGAGACCACCAAGGAACCGATACGGATGCAAACGCACGAGGGTTTATTTGCAAGCTCGAGCTTGGGCCCAAGTATACCCAACACAGGGGAGCAGGGACTTGGAGCCCTAGGTTAAGAGGCGTAGCAGTTTTCTGGGGGCCAGTGGCCAATGAGATTGTAACACACACAGAAAGTTGCACAGTCATGTCAGTCCACACGCAGGTGGCCAATTGAATTACAATTTACCCTATAGTAACTGTTTGAACTAGCCTATCACTCTGGTCAGAATTGGGCACAAGTTTGGCGGGCAAAAGGCGGGCTTTACATTCTTTGGCGGTTAGGGGTTCCGCATTCCTATATGAGCCGGTTTCCAGTAAGGGTGTGCTCAGCGGCTTGACTAGGGTGGGAGAGTGTCTTAAGCAATAAGTAGGTCATGTGGGGGTTATACATGAGATGGTGGGTGTAGCACAAAATGGAGTTAGTCTTGCTCTCCTTGTCCAGGGGTAGGGGATTTTTGTTAAATTCCTTGGGTCCCACAAGCTGATGTTTACTGAACATCCAGTGATGTTTACTGGAAATCCTTACTTTCTTCAGTGATTTCCAGTACTGCTCTTATTTGAATAAAATTCTCATAGTTAATAAAGTTAGTTTCTGAATTATCTATTTGGTTTCATTGCTTTATGCTAATTGAATTCTGCTGATTTTATTATCTAGTTAGATAATTCTTTATTAGTTTATTTATGTTCCCCTGTTTGTTTTTCTTCTAGATATTTCATAAAATTTTTGTGAATATATTTTTGTGTGACTTATATTAAGATTATGAACTAATTTTAGAAAAACATCTATATTTAAAATAATATTTGATATCCAACTATATGGCCAGCCTTTGAAAGTAGCCTTTTATTAATTATTTCCAAGTATTTTTTTTCCTGTTTGTAAATGGGTCAGATCTAAATATTATTTTGCAATTTTGATTTATTGCCATGAGTAAATGTGTTTGGCACTGTGTTTTTAAGGAGCTGTTGGAAGTGATATAGAGCACAATGCTTCTGCTACTTTCTACCAGCAAGAACTAGGCATATGATCTGGCCTTAATGCAAAGAAGTCTGGGAAATGTAGTTCTTGGATGAGCAGCTGTTCTCAGCTGTAAGAACTCGCCACTTCCCAAAGGCAGCAAAAGCCTGTCAGCTGGTCAGGCCTGGTCAGCTAAGATGTCTCTTCTACACGAATATTGTTCTTTGCATTTGCATATTTATATGTGTCTAGATATTTTGCCCAATTACTTTATTATTTATAATAATTTTCAATGAATTTTTACAAATTTTATTATATACATTTATTGCATACAAATATATATCATCAAAAGTATATAATTTAGTCTTATTTACCTTCAATAGTTATATATTTTATTTGTCTGATCTGTCAGAACTTCTTTTTTTTTTAATTTTTTTAATGTTTGTTTATTTTTGAGAGAGAAAGAGAGAGAGAGAGAGAGCATGAGCAGGGCAGGGGCAGAGAGAGAGAGGGAGCCAGAAACCAAAGCAGGCTCCAGGCTCTGTTAGCATAGAGCCCGATGCGGGGCTCGAACCCATGAACTGTGAGATCATGACCCACACTTAACCAACTGAGCCACCCAGGAGCCCCTGATCTGTCAGAACTTCTATAAAAGTGGAAATACTAAAAACAATAATAATTATTATATGTTTTAGATTTTACTGCAAATAATAGTTAGCAATTGATTTGAGATATATATTCTTTATCAGACTGAGTCACACTTCTATTTTCCAATATTCCTGTTCATGTACATGGAAATATGTATAGTGAGTTTAAACAGTAAGAAAAAAATAGAATTTGCAGTGTGTTTTAAAAGTTAGTGGTATAATTTTTTAAGATTTTATAAATTAGCTTGGTCAAGTTTACTAATAGGCTTTCTAATATCAACTCATTCATTTTTGGTGTGAATATTATTTAATTTTCACATTTAATACTGTGTTTTAGGGACACCTAGGTGGCTCAGTCAGTTAAGAGTCCGACTCTTGATTTCGGCTTAGGTCATGATCTCACGGTTCCCTGGGATCAAGCCCCATGTCCGTGCAGAGCCTGCTTAGGATTCTCTCTCCCTTTCTCTCTGCCCCTTTCCCTGTTCATTTTCTCTCTTTCTTTCTCTCTCAAAATAAATAAATAAACTTAAAATATACCGTCTTTTAGATATTTTTTAATCAAAATATCTAGTATTTATTTCATCCACTCAATTGTCCTCCACAGGATATTCATATCTATCAAAGTACTGGACTTATTTGTATTTAGTGTTGGAAAAGAGATCTCTGCCAGGAAGACTGAATATAGGATCCAAAATAATCATCAATCACGTAGTGAGTCTTGAGTTTAGATAGTTATTCAGATTGTCACTTCTTGTATGCATCTGCACATAGGTCTGGATAATTGGTAAATATTTGACCCATTTAGCTTATGACTTGCATGGGTTCTTTCAGCAATTACAGTATTTTATATTTGAAAAAAGATTGGCTATTGAGGGACTATTTAGAAAGTTCAAGACATAAATTAATTACCAAAATTTTATCTTTTAAATAATGACGATCATCAATAAGTCAGTTCACTTTGGTGTCCATTGAAATGAGTAAATATACTGATTTGGCACTGAAACAGTTGTGCATTTTAGTGTGAACTACATGGTTGTTATTGTGATTAGTGCTACCATGGACTGGATTATGTCCCTCAAAATCCATACGGTAAAGCCCTAACCTTCATCGTGATCATATTTGTAGATGTAGCCTAGAAGGAGGAAATTAAGGTTAAAGTTGTCGGGATGGGGCCTTGATGTGATAGAATTGATGTTCTTATGAGAAGCAACACCAGGTTACTCTCTCTCTCCATGCATGAAAATGGAAGGAGTCATATAAGCACACACTGAGAACCCAAGGACAGAGTCCTCACCAGACAACTCTGCTGCCACTTTTATCTTGAACTTCCAGCCTCCAGAATTCTGAGAAAATAAATTCCTGCTGTTTAAGCCACTCAGTCTGTAGTATTTTGTAATGGTAGCCTGAGCAGACTCACACAGGTGCTATCAAAGAATGAAATACTGTATTTCCTCTAAATAGAAACATTACAAACAAAACCAACTCAAGGTTCTTGGTTCAGCAGAACATTATTTGTCCAATCTCTGTACAACAACAAATTTTCTTGGCAAAGAGGAAGCACTGCCTTTCCAAATGACATATTTTCTTGTAAGCTACGGTATTATTTTAAAAAGAGACAAAATACGTGTAAATATTTTCAGTTTCTCATTATGCTATGTGGCTGTATGAATATTGCATTTTACATGTTACCTTTGCAATACATCCTTCTGTTTATATAACCATATACATTTATTGTTAATGATGATACTTCAGAAATGTTGACACACATTCATGGAGGACTCATGTTCTGTAGATGAAGAAAGTTCAGCATGAAATTACTAAAATTGGCATTAAAATTAGTATATGATAAAATTTCCAAAAGGGCAAATAAAATAGTTAACACATTGATTGATATGCAGGAAAATTAAATTGGGCAATCTGGGGATTAATGACAAAGTATATTTTCACTAGCAATGATTCAATAAAGAATTTATACTTGCTTTTTTTTTTTTTAAGTTTATTTATTTTTTTGAGAGACAGAGAGAGCACAAGCAGGGAGGGGCAGAAAGAGAGGAAGCTCGGAAGCAGACTCCACACTGACAGCAGAGAGCCCAATGTGGGGCTCGCACTCACAAACTATGAGGTCATGACCTATGCCGAAGTTGGATACTTAACCAACTGAGCCACCCAGGCACCCCATACTTGCGTAATAGTAGCTATGATTGTATCTTTTGAAAGAGATAGGAAATATAAGCATATTTACTTTATAGTCCTCTATTAGATAACTCCTAGAGTTGGGTGTTCTTATCTTTGATCCTCAGGTTTACAAGCAGTGTGTTAATAACATAGATAAGGCTTGTATTTTACATTGTGTAAATTTGACTTTGCATAAAATTTCAGGTGCACACACTTTACACCCAAATCTTAGCTTCTCATGAATGGGAGCCAGAGATCCTTGGAGAAATGACTGATTCCAGGATGGGGCTGGGAAAATACTGGATGATCCTGGAATAACTTGTTGGGCCAGCAATGTTGGAAATACATCAAGAAGGAAAAACAAAACAAAACCCAAAACCAGTTTGAAAGCTTCAGTCAGAAGAAACCAATGACCCCAAAGGGGGCAATTTGAGAATCAAAATAAAAAAATAATAGTAAAGAATTAGAGCCCATTGAGTAAAAATTAGAAACCGTGAGCTACTATAGGTATAAATAGATTGAATGTTTGAAGGAACAACATGACATTACTTTCTACAAAATACTTACTAATTATGAAGGGAGAAGAATATAGGAGAGGCCTGGTGGTATCACCTTAATCAAGGGATAAAAATAACAGAACATTAGTAACAGCACAAACCAAAATTGCGCACAATCTTATAGAATAAAATGAAAGTAACACACCATCGTTTAGTTGTTACGCCTGCTAAAAATTCATAACCTGAATCCAATCACAGGAAAACAACATGATAAACTCACATTGAAAGGAATTCTACAACAGTGTCTGCTTGTAATCTCCAAAATGGAAATTTCCTCCTCTTTCATTCTTTGGCGTATTTCCAAATAAATCAGTACGCATCACTGCCTTAGGAAGTCAAGTTAAATGTACTTGTGATAAGTGTGTCTGATGATCTATCTGCCTCAGAGCATGCCATCTGTCAAAGTTCTTGTTAAAGGCTTTCAGTGGAGCTACTCCGGGTGGAGCAGATGGAGTTAAATCTGTGACTTTTTTGAAAGATATGGTTTCTAAAGTTGCTTTCAGGGATAAATCCTTGACATTGGCTAAGGCAAATAAAAAATCTGGCCACATTGCAAGGATTCAGAAGGTCTGATTTTCTTACCAAAAGTTTCCTCCCATCTCAATTTGTTAAAAGCTTTTGGCAATAAAGGCATTAAGTCCTCTTTTGTTTCCTGTAATGGAAAGCTCTAGATGCCTTTGGCTATTTGGTTTCTGTGCCTCGGGGTCTTTGCTGTATAATGAGAGATATATTGAGAGAACTTTTCACAGAATTCTCATGTGGACCATGAGAATAAAGTATGTGGATGAAAAAACCTTTGGTAAGAAGTGGCTCACTCAGATAAATACGATTAGTGGATGGAAATGCCTAAAAGTACTTCCACTTAGTTTTTCCCATTGAGGACATCAGGATCTCGATTTTAAGAATCAGTATCCAATATCTGAATGGGATCTTTCTATAAGAGTGGAAGAAAACAATGGAAGAATTTGTGGGGTTTTTTGGGGATGTGACTGCTCCACAGAATGAGAACCACATTTATTTTACTGAATTCAAAATAATAGATGAATAATTGTATAGAATAAGGAAAAACCCTATGCAATGGGATTTTGAGCTGGTTTGAATTTCTTACTTCTTGGCTTGGGTGAAACCACTAACTCAGGAATAGCTGAGAATGCATGATCTCTGTTCTGGTTCAGCCTAGATCATTCCATTGCTTCTCCCTGTCTACCTTGCATTTCTCAGGGGTTATGCCAGTTTACAGTGAACTCTTGGTTCCTCTGATCAGAGCAATTAAAAACTACAAAAACACTTCTCATTCTCTGCCCACAACTGCTTAATTTTAAAGCAACAATATCTGTATTAATTATGTTGTGAAGGGGAGATTCATTCTGCCCCCTAGCCCGAGATTAGTAACTGTTAGCCCGAGAAAGCATTGGATCCTCTCTTTGCTAGGGTTGTCCTACAGCTTTATATTTCTGGTGAATCTGCAGGATCTGTGATCCCATAAGTCTCTGTGCTGTTCTGCACAGGCTCTTGGCTATAATCTGGCCATAGGAAGAATATTGCCGTCATTAAGGGCCAGGCTAAAAACACATTTGACCTTGGTGGAGGCATGCGACCACCATCACACTGCTTCTTGTCATGCCTTGAAGACATTTACTAGGTTACCACAGTGCAGAATTTAACTGCTGTTCTTTTTTGAATCCATATTATAAGGGCACAATTTCATATATATTGATTTTTATTATTAATTGCCTTTAATATTATGGAGAATTTCATGGGTAAGGATAAGTAGGGTAGGGCAGTGTTTCTCTCCAAAAAACATTTAAGGCAGTGAGAACGTCCAAATCACTATTACTGTTGGAGAAACTAACATTTCTCAAGCTGTCTCTTGGCATGGAGCAAACCATGTTTTTAAGTGTTTGAGTCAGAAAAACCATCCCCTATGACGAGAGAGTGTTAAGATTACGAAATGACACTCTTTAAATCTCCAATGTGTTTCACTGAATGTTTTGCTCATCACTCAGGCTCTCCACAATGCTGCAGTCATCAGGCAATGATCACTGGATAAATGAGTAAGTTTTACATTATCCCTTCCCATCTCCTCTATCCCCACAAAGAAGCATCATCAGATACTAATGCAAGTGTGATCAGTGGATTTGAAAAGCAGTTCTTTGTACCATTTATAGTTGTCATTACATATTGAACAACACGCAATCATTTTTCAAGTTGAAGTTCTAAAATAAGATTATTTAAAATTATTTTAAAAACAAGATTTATTTCAGCTAGAATTAATTCCACTGGGACCATTATAATATCTGAAAAACTAAATGTTGAAAGGTGGGAACAGAGCAAGTAATAAGACTTTGTTTGAAAGCTTATATAAATGGCACTGATACATCATAAATGAGAAAATTATCAAGAATCTGATAGAAAATTTTCTGTCAAGACTGTGCTTGACATGTGGTAATAGAAACTTGATTAGCAGGGGCTGGACTAGAGAGCAGTTTATTTTGCACAAATAACAAAAGCATGAAGGTGGGCATCCAGGGCGAGCGTGTCTGCCATTGTAGATATTTCTGCTACTTCCATTCTGCTGACCAGCAGGGGTTAGCCTGTGGCCTGTAACCTCAAGTTTCTCCACCTCAGTATACTGTGACAATGATCTGCAGGAAGAGCACGGGGCAAAAAGGCAAGGCCAAAGGGGAACTGTCAACTGACTCTGCCCTTCTCACCACCTTTGCAAGAAATCACACGCGATGACTTCCCCTTAAATCTCACTGGCCAGAAGCATGACGCGTGGCTCGCTTAATGGCACGGACTTCTGTAAATCTGTTTTAAACTAGACATGTTGCCATCTCACACAAAAGTGGAATTCTGTGAGTAACAAAAGAAATGGAGAATGGCTATTAGGCAGGGCACTAAAGGTGTTGGCCCCAAATAACTAGAACCTCATTAAGATAACAATTGTTGGGTTCCAGAATTCTTTTTGAATTCTGATTAGTAAAATAGAAGTCCCTTTTTACTCCTTATAAAGTAAAAGATTTTCCAGATGAGATAGTGTGACTTAATGCATGATGGCATTTACTTGCTAATATCAGTAGTTGGTTTAAAATGCTCGGGATTATTAATTTCTGACAAATGAAAAAGTACATTTCAAGCAATCTCTGATACATCTTTAATCATCTTTTTTTTAAAAGTGTTTATCTTTGAGAGAGAGAGAGAGACAGAGACAGAGCACAAGTGGGGGAGGGGGCAGAGAGAGAGAGGGAGCAGGCTCCAGGATCTGAGCTCTGAGCTGTCAGCATCATGACCTGAGCCTAAGTCAGACACTTAACCGACTGAGCTACGCAGGCAGCCCTCTTTCGTCGTTTTATAAAATTGATATATTCATTTCTTCTGGAATTAATGGATTAAAGGCAAAATCTTATATTAAAAATTAGTTAAAAGTAAGTTGAATAATTGTCTTTGGATTTTACAAACAACCAATTATTCTGATTTAGAAGGAAAATAAAATTTGAATTTTATTTGTTGTTTTATGTTGTACCAACATTATACATTAAAAATACTGGAAAATACATTTTAAAACTAATATGATTCATCAGAAAATATGTAAGATGTTTACTTCATAAGTGTTGCATTAATCAATATTTTTATGAATTATCTTTACCAGCAAAAGTTTTTATTCCAATTTATAAACAAAACAAAACAACAACATTTGGGTAAAATGAGCTCTTAAACAGAGCTACTCCAAATAAATTCTTAATTAAAGTTAGCTATTCATGTCTGAATTAATCAAATTCTGTAGCTTGCTATTAAAATTATTTATAAAATTAATAAACTTTGTTTTCCATTGTTTATATACATCTCATTTCATTTAAATAATTTTGATAAACACTAAGCTAATAATTATAAGAGTACTAATAAGTAGTTTGTAGTCTATATTTCAGAGTTTGTAAATGTGTGTGTGTGTGTGTGTGCATGTTTGGGGGGAAGATAATATGGCAACTAGGAGGTCTGATAAAAGGGAAAAAAGGATCTTAAAGATTATCAGCCTCTTTAAAATAGCCCAGAATATCTGTTGAAAAAGGAAGTGCTATCAAGGTTTTCCCATTTCCAGACTATTGTTCAGAGAATAATGGATGCTACAGAAGTGCATGGAAATAGTAACAAAGTGGAGACGGCCCTGGTATGGAGCATGTAATGAGAACTTAGAAAGGAAAGAAAAGTATGGTGTCCAGCCAGACCTGCATAGGATCCCAATAAAGCTTTCCTTCCATCATGACTTGCTGCCTTCAAACTACTGAAAAAGTCCCTAAAGCATCATGTAAAATAATTTAAGGCTATGGATGACATTGCACAAATTCACTATGACCAAAATAAAAACAAATGGCATATATCTATATCTATATCTATATCTATATCTATATCTATATCTATATATATTTATGGGAAAAGAAAGACAGAAGGAAAGCATGAGGTCAAGGAAAGAAGATATTGAGAAGATATTGAGCCAGCAGGATGATTGAGTAGTATTTTCCAGCCTTCATCCACCCACAAAAAAAGATAGTTTTCCAGAAATGGACTTCACGATTTCAAATTATATTACAAAACTATAGTAATCTAAAGGCTATGGTATTGACATACAGACAGACACATAATGGTCAACTAATTTTTTTTTTGTTTTTTTTATTTTTTTTTATTTTTTTTTTATTTTTTTTTATTTATTTATTTATTTTTTTTTTGGTCAACTAATTTTTGACAAGGGTGCCAAAAATACAAAAGGGAGAAAGAATAATCTCTTCAACAGCGTTGGGAAAACTGGATATTCACATGCAAAAGAATAAGATTGGATCTTTATCTTAAACTGTACATAAAAATAAACTGAAAATAAATTAATGACCTAAAATATAAGACATGAAACTATAAAACTCTTAGAAGAAAACATAGGGGGAAAACTTCTTGGAATTGATACTGGAAATGACTTTTTGACTTTTTTGATTTGACACCAAAATAAAAGCAACAGATCCAAAAATAAATACATGGTACTACATAACTATAAAGTTTTTACACAGAAAAGGAAACAATCAAAAAAGAAAATGAAAAGGACACCTATAGAGTCGGAGAAAATATTTGCAAATAATATATCTGATAAGGAGGCAACCTACAAAATATATAAGGAACTCATATAAGTCAATGGCAAAACAACAAACAACCTGATTAAATATTGGACAAAATGTTCTGAATAGGCATTTTCAAAAGAAGATATATAGATGGCCAACAGGTACATGAAAAGGTATTGAACATTACCAAGAAAACGCAAATTTAACTACAATGATGTAGCACCTCACACCTTTAGGATGGCCGTTATCAAAAAAGTCAAGGGATACTAGGGCACTGGGTGACTCAGTCTGTTAAACGTCTGGCTTTTGATTTTGGCTCAGGCCATGATCTCATAGTTCATGAGATGAAGCACCACATCAGGCTCTGCCCTGACATCACAGATTCTGCTTGAGATTCTTTCTCTCCCTGTTTCTGTCCCTCCCCCCTGCTCATGCACACTGTCTCCCTCAAAATAAATAAGTATATTTAAAAAAAAGTCAAGGGATACCAAGTGTAGGTGGTGATGTGAGAAAAGAGAATGTAAATTAGAAAAGCCTTTTTGGAAAATGGTAGGAAAATCCCTTTAAAAAATCAAAAATAGAACTACTGTAAGATCTAGCAATCCCACTTCTAGTTATATATGTCAGGGAAATAAAATCACTACTTTAAAAAATGTTTATTTATTTAGGGGAATGACAATGGGAGAGAGAGAGAGTGACAGAGACAGAGACAGACAGAGAGGAGTATCCCAAGCAGGCTCCATGCTCAGCACAGAGCCCTATACGGGGCTCAAACCGTGAACTGCAAGATCATGACCTGAGCTAAAATCAAGAGTCTAATACTTAACTGACTGAGCCACCCAGGCTCCCCTAAACTCACTAACTTGAAAAGATACTTGCACTTCCATGTTCATTACAGCATTATTCACAGTACTCAACATCTGGAAACAATGTAAGTGTCCATGGATAAAAAAATGTGGTATATATGTACAACAGAATGTTTTTCAGCCTTAAAAAAAAGAAGAAAATCGTTTCATTTGTGACATGGATGAAACTGGAGGCCATGATGCTAAGTGAAACAAGCTAGAAAAATACTACATGATGGTTAAAAAAAAAAAAAGTCAAACTTAAAGTCACAGAGTAGAGTGGTGACTACCAGAAGCTATTGGGTGGTGGGATTGGGGACATATTGATCAAAGGGTACAAGCTTCCAGTTATTAGATAAAGATTTAATGTACAACTTGTTGGCTATAGTTCCTAATACTATATTATATACTTGAAATTTGCTAACAGTGTAAATCTTAAGTGTTCTTACAGTAAAAAATGTGGTAATTATATGAGATGATGGATATGTTAATTATCTTGATGGTGATAAAGTTTTTACAATGCATAAATATATCAAACCATGATGTTGTATACCTTAAGTATATATACTTTTTATTTCTTGATTAGACTTCAGGAAAGCTTGAAAAAAGTATATATTAAGTTATTGAAACAGGGAAAATATAAAATAATTACACTGCTTTAAAATACAGAAAAACAGAGTTTGAAGTAGGAGTAGTAAGTATATTATTGATGAAGACAATTTTAGTTAAGAATAATTACCGTCTCTGATCAATGAAAGTGTAACAGCTGGTTCGTTTAAAGAATTAACAAAATTGATGAACAAAATTGATAAATCCCATGCCAGACTTATCTAAAAGAGAAAGGAAAGAACTAGATAAAATCATGAATGAAAAAGGACAAATCAAATTCATAAAACAGTTCTACAAAATAGAATGGCATTAGATGTTTTAACTGCTGCACAAGGTGGAACTTACATTCTCATAAAAAGAAACAAACTTACAGATTACCTCAAAAAGATTTCTGGATTTCTAACTGACATGAATACTCAAATTGACGCTTTAAACAATCCCTCTCTTTCCTGTAATGGTTGGTTAAACATCTAGACTGGAGAATTTTTGTCAACTACCAAAGGACTTTTATTTGGGCTAATCTTTCTAGTTATTCTAATTATGTTTTGCTCTTTTCTCCCATGTCTCTCTGCCTGGTACCAAGACTCCATCACTGCTATAACCTCAAGCCAATAGACGATCCTTTCTACCCAAGGAGGTTCATACGCATTACCCACATTAGATCCAGCTACCTCTGCCTTTTGTATCTCCCCTATATGTTCCCTGACTGACCAGTATTGACCCATATAGGTAGGGACAACTCTGTGCCCCTACTCAGCAGGAAGAAGCTACAGCAGATGAGACCTTCCACCTTCAACAACCTTAAAGATTTAAGGGTCAAAAGGTGTTCAGGGGGAATATGATGAGACAGCATAAGGCAGGCTGACGGCAAAGCATAAGCTAACACCCTCCCACCCCAGGTGGGATCTGTGTGCTATTCCTTGGACACTCCCAGCTACCCAAGAGCAAAGGAAAGGGGTTTAAGTGCTTGCCATGGTAATTTGGGAAACTAAGGCAAATGAAAAATTAAATTCCTTTACTGCCTGCCCACTGACAAGTCCTTGAAACCAGCAGAGTGACTTCCCTCCAGGAGCTCAGCTGCCTCGATGATGACACTTTGCTAATTAAAAGAATTATTCAGCATGATCAAGTGGGATTTATTCCTGGGCTGAAGGATTGGTTCAATATTTGCCAATCAATCAATGTAATACACCACATTAATAAAAGAAAGGATAAGAACCATATAATCCTCTCCATAGATGCAGAAAAAAAACATTTGACAAAATACAGCATCTATTCTTGATAAAAACCCTCAACAAAGTAGGGATAGATGGAATATTCCTCTTTCATAAAGGCCAAATATGGAAGACCCACAGGTAATATCATCCTCAATGCGGAAAAACAAAGTCTTTCCTCTACAGTTGGGAACAAGACAAGGATGTCCATTCTCACCACTACTATTTAACATAGTTCTGGAAGTCTTAGCCTCAGAAATCAGACAGCAAAAAAGAAATAAAGCGCATCCAAATTGGCAAGGAAAAAGTCAAACATTCACTATTTGCAGAAGATATGATACTCTATGTATCAGGTCTTTCAGAAAACTTGAAAGACTCCACCAAAAAATTATTAGAACTAGTACATGAATTCAACAAAATCACAGGTTATAAAATCAATGTGCAGAAATCTGTTGCATTTTTATACACCAATAATGAAGCAGCAGAAAAATAAATCAAGGAATCAATCCCAGTTACAATTGCACCAAAAACAATAAGATACCTAGGAATAAACCCAACTAAAGATGTAAAAGAGGAAGATTATAGAATACTTATAAAAAATACTTATACTTACAAAGAAATGGAAAAGCATTCCGTGCTCATGAGTTGGAAGAACAAACATTGTTAAAATGTCTATACAACCCAAAGCAATCTACACACTTAATGCAATTCCTATCAGAATACCAGGACCATTTTTCACAGAGGTAGAACAAACAATCCTATAATTTGTATGGAGCCACAAAAGATCCCAAATAACCAAAGCAATTCTGAAAAAGAAAAACTAAACTGGAGGCATCATGATTCTGGATTTCAAGCTGTATGACAAAGCTGTAGTCATCAAGACAATATGGCACTGGTACAAAACAGATACATAGATCGATGGAACAGAATAGAAAACCCAGAAATGGGCCCACAATTATATGGTCAACTAATCTTTGACAAAGCAGGCAAGACTATCCAATGGAAAAAAAAGTCTCTTTAATAAATAGTGTTGGAAAAACTGGACGGTGACATGCAGAAGAATGAAGCTGGACCACTTTCTTACACCATACACAAAAATAAATTCACAATGGATGAAAGACCTAAATATGAGACAGGAAACCATCAAAATCCTAGAGGAGAACACAGGCAGAACTTCTTTGACCTCAGCTATAGCAACTTCTTACTAGACACATCACTGAAGGCAAGGGAAACAAAAGCAAACATGAACTATTGGGCCTTCATCAAGATAAAAAACTTCTGCACAGGGAAGGAAACAATAAACAAAACTAAAAGACAGCACACATAATGGGAGAAGGTATTTGCAAATGACATATCTGATAAAGGGAGAACTGATTTTTCAAGGCAAATTTACCACAATATTCCAGAAAATATGAATAAAATTTGATTGGTATAGCACACTTCCTGGCTAGTTATTAAGCTTCCTGGCTTAGAAGGCAAAAAAAATTCAGACACCCAGGGGAAAACACAAGACACCATCAAGGAAGAAAAATTTGTTTAGCTATATTGAGAACCAAAGAAACCCAAAACCAAAACCAAAAATAACAACAACAACAGCAACAACAACAACAACAAAACCCCGAGACATTGTCTAAAATGATATGAAGAAAATAAAAGAAAGAATAAACTAAAAGTATCGCATGAGCCAAGTTACCATTCAAGCATGAAGCATGAAGACATTCCTGCAAGCTAAGAATTGCAGCTAGCATTCCCTGAGTCCCTGCTCGGGGCTCAGCCCTTTCCTGCATGCTTTACAGGTGTTGCCGCATTAGATTCTCACAACTATCTCATGAAATGGGGTTCAAAATATCTCTCTTTTACAGTGGAGGAAATGGAGGCAAGTTATTTACTTCATTTGTCCAGGATTTCACATCTCATTAATGATAGAGCTTGGGTTTGAACCCAGGTAGTTTGGCTAACGATACTGCATTTTCCACTATGCCACACTGCTAAGAATCTGAAATAACTTAACAGAATAATGAACGCAAGATCTCTTCTGAAAAAGTCAACGTCTTCTAAGAAACCTGTAAAGTGGTGAAGTGCAGCCAGTAGAAAGATAAATTAATTATGCTTACAGACTAGCCCTTAGCGCAACTAAAATGTTGATATGATATTGCATGTACTAACACAACCAACAAAAATGAGAGCAGAAAGAAGGGTGGTGGGCATGATGTTAATAGTTACACTTTGCTAACCTCTCTCATCAGGGAGAAAATGGATTCTGCTCAAAATTAAAATATATTAATTTTCATATATAATAAATAGATTGACCCCCATCTATTCACATTATTCATAGTCTTTTTTTTTTCTTAAAAGAGTTTCATTGAAGATTCTGGAATAATCAAGTATAGAATCATTGGTGGGAATGAAGACTATGATCATTGGAAGGATGGAACTCAACAAAATTATTGGATGCATTATATTCATGGATATTTAAAAAATCAGCAATTAAAGCAATTAAAGCAATATTAATGGTAGACTACAGACAGTTATCCGGTTAGCTAAAATCTAAAAATAGGGGTGCCTGGGTGGCTCAGTCAGTTAAGCGCTAGACTTCGGTTCAGGTCATGGTCTCAGGGTTCATGAGTTCGAGCCCAAATTGGGCTCTGTGCTGACACCTCAGAGCCTGGAGCCTGCTTCGGATTCTGTGTCTCCCTCTCTCTCTGCCCCTCCCCTGCTCACATTCTGTCTCCCTTTCTCTCGAAAATAAATAAACATTAAAAATGTTTTTTTTAATCTTCTAAAAATAAATAAATAAAATAAAGACACCTTCGTTCATCCTTGGTAGGAAGGGACCTGCTGGTAGTGTGAGTAGATAAACTGATCAAGGTGGAGGTGAGGGATTTACATCAGCGTGACCAGCACTTGGCACTTCTGGGTTCTCAGCAGCTGGAAAACAGAACAAGCAATGGAGGCCAAGAGGATCCAGTGGCAGAGGCAAAGCATGTCACCGGGGTCCTTGGCAACTTGCATGGATGCTTTGAAACAGGTTCAGGGTCTCCTGGCTGGGAAAGTTGGGCCACCCTACTGAAGGAATAAGTGTGTTGGTCACAGTGTATTCATGTTTTTCTGATCTCTTTTCAGGTTCCTGATCTACTTCTCCCATCTCCACCCCATCCCCAAATTATAGTTCTCGCGTTTCTTGCTGTTCTTCTGCAGCTAGAATCTGCCCCTTCTCACCATCTTGGCCTCCAAAATCTATGCAGCTGATATTGTTTCCTGCTTTGGTAGTGTAACGCCACAGACCTTTTGTGCAAGTATCTGATTTCAGCAAGCCATCTGATTTATTTCAGCAAGGCATCTGATGAGATCTCTTCTGATAAATTTTCCCTAACGGTCACCAACAGTAAAACTCAGTGCGTTTTACAATTCCTTGTGGACGTATTTTTCAGTTGTAACGGAATGACTTTAATCTTTCTGATAGCAAAGATTAGGTCCACCAGTTCTGCCACCACTCCTGATACCATCGAGGGCTTTGCCTAGATTAAAGTGTGCACTGGACTATATATGTTTAGTCTGGTTTTAGTAGTTATTGATTTTAAGAATCAAGTGTTGTCATGTAATGGGGCTCAAAATGTTTCAAGCTCTGGAGATATCTTCATGGTAAAATTTTAAAATTCCAAGGCAACAAGGCAGGCAGAAAATTAATGATCCCAGCATTGTATCTTATTGGAAGAAAGACTTTTAGCTACTTTTCCTCGTGTGCTCGCCTGTTCCTTAGCATTCTTTTCTCCATGTCCCCAACCTCCCATCCAAAGAAACAGTTTAATCTGATTATTCAAATCTGGACACCCTGATTGCATACAATTATTAGTTTGTGTGCAATCACTGGGTATATCTTCAAAACTAGGATACCAGGTTCTAAGATTTCTCATTGTCCTTTTCCTGTTTACATCATGTTGCAGAATTGGTAAACTAAGTCAGGGATTCCTCTTAAAATTTGGGAACCTTTTTTTGACTCTCATGCTGTGTATGGATGGGTGAATAGACTCCAGCCGTATCCTCCTCTCTCATGCAGGTACCCCAGAGCATGATGATCTCAATATTCTCAAATGGGATGGTCTTAGGTGAGGGTGGTACTTAGGAGGTTCCTTTTGGACTTAAAGCCTAATCCAGGAGCTTCCATTGTCTTTAATCAGGGCTATTAGTCAAATAATACAGCAACCAATGACAGGATACTCTTGTTCCTGCTTTGCCTTGGGTATCCTACTTAATAACCATGTGGGAGAGATTGTCGGGAGTTATGTTACTCCCAGATTTAAGTTTTCCTGACCTCCTGTATTAGTCAGGTTCTCCAGAAAAAGTGAGCTAATAGAAGATTTGTTATGAGGAATTGGCTGATGTAGTTATGGAAGTTGAGAAGTTCCAAGATTTTCCATCTGCAAATTGGAGACCCAGGAAAGCTGGTGTGTAATTCAGTCTGTGGCATAAGATCTGAGACCAAAGAGGCTGACTGATATACAGGGGGTGAGATGAAATATGCCAGCTCAATCACTGGCGTGCGCACACACACACACACACACACGCACGCACCGCAAAATGGGATGAATTCCTCCTTTCTCTGCTTTTTGTTCTATTCAGGCCCCCTGCCCCCAATAGATTATATCATACCCACCCATATTTCGGTGAGGGCAATCTACCTTCTGAGTTCACTGAATCAAATGTTAATCTCTTCTGGAAACACTCTCACAAGCACACCCAGAAATAATGTTTAATCTGGGCACCCTGTGGCCAGTTGAGTTGACACAAAATTAGTCATAATACCTCCTGACTGCAAAATAATTGTAATACCATCAAAATCTCTACTTGACCTCTTAAATACCTTAGACCATTTAATGAGAAGTACTATAAGCAGTTAGTTATAAGGCTATGTCTATATTAGTTTTTGCTACCTGAGGACAGGCATTTCATTTCTATATCTCAGGCAGCTGGTATAGTGCTTATACACAGATACCATTTATTCAGTGGATGATAACATAATTCTAAGTATTTCATTTTGAAAACATATTGTTCAGATGTTTAGAGCATTTTTAAAGGCAGCATTTAATGGAGCATATGCTCTATGCCCTAAAAGGCATTATACTCATTTAGAGATGGGGAAATTAAAGCTCCATATGGGGCCTATCCAAGTTTGCATGCCTTGGAAGTAGCTGAGGTGAGGTTCACATGGAAGTATATGGAACTCCAGAGCCAGCTCTTGGCATAGCATCACTGCCTCTAAGCTAGATCAAGTACAAAGGGGGATTTCTAGCTCTCATCCTTGCCCAGGCAACATTTCCTCATGTGAATCCATATCAGTTCTCCTGGGTCTGGGCAGCAACTTGACCATTCTTGGCGATGAGATATTTTGGTCTAGTGACTGTCCTGAGGACATAGTCAACTAAAAAACATGCTCACAAATAAGAAGTATCTCCCTCATTGTGCTTTATTTACAAAAGATTTGGAGTTAAAATGAGACAGAGGAAGGCAGGCAGGAAATCAAGAAATCTAAAGAATGAAAAGTAGAAACATTTGTTAGAAACTGAATTCCATCTTTTTATTAGTGTATTTTAAAATATATATTATATTGAATATATTAAGTAAGTTATATTAACAATGATATATTAATTATATTAAACTAAATACATTATATTAAATATAGTAAACACATATAATGTAATATAATAATGTGTAATAAAATATTGAATTATAATACATAAAGAGAAAACAATCTCTGTATCCTCAGTCTGGTCACTTCTGCATAGAAGGGGTCAAAGATTGAGTCTCTCTAGGAGTAATTAAAAAATAGTTACTGGAATATAAATACTGGAATACTGATTGAAATAATCAAGGAAGAGAATAAAAGCCATTTATGTCCTTTCCATTATATAGGGTCTTAATCACAACTAGACTTAGCAACATTAGGATATTCTCCATTGTTAAGACGAACCAATGGGATATAGAAACTTGGTTTTTATTGTTTCAAAAATAGCGCTAATTTGACCAAGTCTTCCTAGTTTAATCTGAGTCATTCTAAAGAAGCAGAAGAGCAAGACACTAGCAGGATTTTGTTATTATGCATTTATGTTGTTAATGATTTATATATGTTTGAATACCTTGTTTTGATGGTACAAAGAGATTGGGGCAATTCGTTAGATATAAAATAGTAAAATAAAATAGGAAAAAAAGATAATAACATAGGGACATAGAAAATAAAGTTAGAAAATGCAAAGAACATATCAGGGAAAGTGTGGAAGGAGAAGCATGCTAGAATTTCCTAGATTGTTACTGAAGTTAGGACTAGAGGTTTAGCTTTCTGAGCTTTCTGGAAGCCAAAGAAGAAAAAAGAAAAGAGATTAGTTTTGAATTTTATGCTGTTCAGGAAAAACATTTCTTTAGGAGTTATTAGTATGACAACCATATCTGAGTCTTGTTCGTGCACATTCTTGAAGTTTTCTCAGTGAATGCTTATGATGGACAGTCTGCAGCCAGTGTGTTCATGTGCCCCCCAGAGGTTTTTCTCTCTTCTATGAAGATTTTCCTAAACCAAATGTTCACACTTCTGGGTACCATGGAACACAGCACAAAGGAGTCATGGCCATTATGTCCCATTTGGGTTCATATCGACAGAAACTTTTATCCTGCGATAAGAGAACCAAGGTTGTCTTGTGTCTTCATGTTGTTCTTTTACTCCTGGGATTGTAGATAATTATGAGCTATGGTCTGCCCACACCCTGTTGCAGGGATGAAGTCCTGCCTATTGATTTCCATCTTTAAACGTATGACTTTGTGAATTGAGAGTACTTCTTTCTGTTCCTTTGAGGGAACACTTTACAACTGAAATCTCTTTAAAGCTAGAAAACATAGGAAAAAGAAGCAATCTGATCCTAAAATATACAACATTTTCCTGGGGAGAAGGAAGAAGAGAGGGAAGTACGTCCCAAAGCAAAACTCTATTTTCCTAGACACGTACCAGAGAAAGATTCTTTTTTATAGGTGGGCAATTTGATTATAGGAGTTCCAGGGCATCAGGAAGCATACCCCTCCCCCCAAATCCTTTTAATTCTAAAATATTTCCTCTCATCAGTAGCTGAGGGTTCAATTATTTTCAATTAATTGATATATTATTGGTCTAAAGCATTAATGCCTTAGTAGGAAAATATTCTGTTCAACCAGAGACTTTGCTCAAAAATATCTTGGGTATAATGAGAGACTAATGACATATTAAATATATTTTGGTTGGGAAGAATTGGAAAATGATTTAGAATCCAGTTTATTGCATAATAGTTAAACCCCTAATTATAGGAAAGCTCAGCCAGGGGTCTGATTAGTATGTGATTCAATGTCAGATGTATGAATGGTGAAAATTGCTGTGTTTACTTCATATCTCTTGTAAGATCTAACTTATAAACATGTTTGGGAATTTTGGACCATCCCTAAGCATTTTTAGAGGTCTTGATAAGAAAACATTTATTTTTTATTTTTAACTAGAGGTAGAAGACAATTAAGGAAACCAATGATAGAGTATATAACCTTAAGTTATATATAAGTTAAGTATATTGTTGACCTTAAGTCAAAAGTTACTTTAAAAAATACAGATAATATATAATGTAATATACATCTTTTCTTAAAGATTACAACAAAAACAAAACCTTAAAATAGTGTGTTATGTTACATTACTTTCATTTGATCTAAAAATGACTTATTTTACCTCTCTGGTTAGGAATACCTAAGAAGTATAGTGAGTTACACATAGTAGATTCTCTTTTATGTATTCAAAATGAGGTAGGCCTACATAATTCTTTTCTGTCTCCTTTAATGGTAAGCTAAGTCATATGAAAAATCCATCCCACATGGAACATGGCTGATTAATGACAGTTCACACACACACACACACACACACACACACCCCACCCATTTCACCCAAAGATATAATCATTCGCAGGCTACCTGTGTAAGACTGAAAATTATGACCTTATGTGTGAATTATAAATGTAAATTAAACAGTGTTTTTCCACCATAAGTAATATAATAGTCTGGCTGTTGTTAATTTTGATAACTTTACTGAATGTGAATAAAACAAGATTTTAGAAGTGGAAATAGTGTGCAATTTTGAGAGAATCTAAGAAACACAATTTCTTTTTCCCTTTAGCAGGCCCACAGCCAAGCCATTGAGAGACAAACCAATGGGAAACAAATTAGCTCATGTACCTCATGTGCTCCTGGAGCTTTCCCACAGTACCCCTTGGCCAGTGCTTGGACAAGGTAATTTACCATATCTCTGAGTGTCCTACTCCCAAGGGGACATTCATCGTGCCTTCCTAGAAGCAGGTTGAGGTCTGGAGTTTCATGTTTATGGTCATCAAATATATTTTATCTAGCAGAATGAGAGGCACAGTTGTGTTTTCAGTAAACTCATCCATTACCTTGACTTCAGAGCTATTGAATTTATACTACCTGATGAAAATAACCAATTTCAAATGACAGACAAACCTGAAATATGGTTATACCATCAGAGGTCTCCCTGTGACAGGAAATAAAAATCAAATCATCTGGGCATTGTCAAGTAAAATGAGAGTTAGTAAAAAAGAAATATATAATTTTAGAGTCATCAAATGATGAAATACTGGAAGGGATATCTCTTTATTGAGGTTTGTTTTAATACCAACCGTACTGTCGTTTCAAAATCTGTGAATCTCATTAGGATGACAGTAGCCTGAAGGGCTTTTATAGAAGATTTTAAAGGCTGGTATAGGGTTTGAAGAACTTATATATAACTGTGAATATTTGAGGGAAATAGTTGATCAAAAACCTCTAAAATGTGAACCCCAAAGACCGAAATTAATAAAAGTAGTTAAGAGATTTGGTTGTGAACAAAGTGGGGAAAAATTAACTAGATAAAAAAAATATTTATTGATAAAATACCTCTTAAAGGTATGATAACATATTTTAAATCACGCTTTGTCTAAACTTCCTAAAACTGGAAATATCTAAGAATAAGAGAAATTTCCTAAAATATTAATTATAGACCACAGCACTCTTTTTAGTATTAGAACCTTTCTTTTCCCCAATCTATTCTCTAATTAGATTAGAGAATTCTCTAATTAGATATTCTCTAATTAGAGATATTCTCTAATTAGAAACCATGGCTGCCACTCTCTACTTAGAAATCTACTCTTTTTTCTTCTAATCCATTATATGTAGTTGAACTAAATATACCAAAACACATATTTACAGAAAATGATCACATTATAAGGAAAAAAGTGGAGTGGAATGTTGTGGAATGTTGTGTTTTTTTTTTTTTTTTTTCTGATACAAACCACTACTTCATGATAGGTGCAATCACTTCTTGTATTTATTTCCCTGCCTTTTCTTTCATTTTGAATTATTTTTTCTTGTGTTTTTGATGAAATTAAATTTTAATTATTGGATTGTTCATCATACATGTTTGTTCTGATCATGCTCATTATGATCTCATATAAGAGAAATTACAATGGACTTTGAAGGGTGCTAATGGGAGCTTCTGGAATAACCACTAAGGGTATTAGTGGAGGTGGAAAAAATCAGAAAGTTAAGACAGGCTCTAGATTTATGATTTATTTATGTATTTTAGAGATTCTGATCCATGGGAAGAAAGGGCAGTGAAATATAAACCTTGGTCTTGATGGAGAGAGACAAAGAGAGAGAGAGAGAGAGGGAGGGAAAGACGCAGTGGGTGAAGGTTCAAGCACCAATTAGAGATTTAAATTTAAAATTTAAATTTGAAGTAAAATATATTCATATAATTTAAAATTTAAATTTGAAGTAAAATATATTCATATAATTTTTGAGCAACATCTAACAATTTGGTAAATTTAAGTCAAATATTTGCATTAAAGAATCTGTAATGATATGCTGAATATCTGTTCTCTTCCAAGTCAAGTAAATCAAATTGGACATTAAAGGACCACCAAATAAGGAATGACACGAATGTCTATTTTTAGATGTAGGTTATTTAGAGTAGATTATTTAGAGTATTTAGAGTAGGTTATTACCACTGAATTTGTATCTTGCCATCAAGAAGACATTCTAGCAATATTGTCTCCAGCCTTGGTGTAATTGTATTAGTTGTCATTTAGTCACATTTTTGTTTTTCCTCACATGTGATTTTGTTTCAGAAAATGTCTTCCAATATAAAACATACCAAGTTACTCTTTGGATGGCAATGACAAAAAACTTGAATGGAGTGTAGCACAGTTTCGTGTAGCACCTCATCCCTGAAGTGACAATCTCGGTTTAGGTCTTCAGTCTTTCTTGCCTGGTTCATTGCAATCACTGGGCTCTTTTCCATCCAGGCATCCTCCCTCCACCTTCACTGGCTGCCATATTGATTTTTCAAAATGTAAATATGATTATGTCACTCTTGTTGAGAAAGTTTTAAAGAGATGGCTTATAACCTACAAGATAATAGAACAACTGAGATTGGCATGCTGGGCCCTTCAGGGCTCAGCTTCATCTCCCTCCACTCTCTTGGTCCTCTCCACATTGGCTTTGCTCCAAACATATCATGTCAAGCTGATTCCTTGACTGGGGCAGCTCTTTATCCTTGCTGTTCACTGAAAGCTTACTCTCCCTTCAAGTTCAAATGTTAACTTTTCCAGTTCACTGAGTAATACCATTAGGCACTCCCTTTTCTCTCTCTGGCACCTAATATGTAAACCTTTTAGACATCAGTTATTACTGTTTTGAACTTCTTGCTAATACAGCACTTTCATATACAGGCCCTTTAATAATTGCCTGCTGAAAAAAGGGCTGGTTGATAAGACAAATAGCTTCTCCATAAACATCAAGGCCATGGGATGTTTTATTGCTGTGTTCCAGCAGGCTACTGAAAACTTTTGAGATCACACACATAATATACTTGATTTCCTCATATGACCAGAAATTCTATGACCAGATCTTGTCCCACAATGGAAAGTCCTCTGAAGACCAGGTTATCTGTGGATGGTTCACTCTAGTTTGAAAACATTTTAAAACTTAAAGGAACTCCTTTATTATATGCCCAAGAGAAATCAAGCCCAGAGAGGTAAAGACAATTTCCTGGAATAACAGCTAAAATGAATGATGGGACAGAACTAAAACAAACTATCCAGATACCCAGTCAGATAATCCTTATAATAATATAGGAAGATCTTCAGCAGGCCAAGAAGTAAACCAAAATAACCCCCCAAATCCATGAATAGTACTATGTTAATAACTATATGTTATTAAATACCTACCATCACTATGTTCAAGACATCATACTAGGTGTTATGGGTACTAAAACAAATAGCCCATGGATTCTGCTCTTCAAGTATTCATGCTTCAGCTCTTACCTGTCTCCTTTCTCTCCCCTTACCATTTACTCTTCCTCTCTACCTAAGGAGACTCTCTCAGAGGCGCTTCAACTAAATCCTCTGAGTGAGTTAAGAGATGGAGGAAAAAAAACATGGGATGGGGCATTGTAGTTTAGACTCTACCTCCAAGCTTTGAGGCCCTGGTAGTGACTTCACCTTTCTGAGCATCAGTTCATAAATATAAATAGTCACAGTGATTTCTACTCTGTCTCTGCATAAGCCATTTTAAGAAGCAAATGATGGCTATGCTGTATTTCGAAGCCATTGGCTTTAGAGCCTTGATGGTTGGTTTGAATCTCTGCTCTATTACTTCTTAGGTGTGGGAATGTGTCTTCTCATGTTCAAAATGTGGTTATATTATCTGCCTTATCTTGTTAGGGTTAGCAATACTGTTTTAAATAAGTTTATTTACCTATTTTGTGACAGGGAGAGAGAGAGAGAGAGAGCAAGAGAGAGAGCATGAGCAAGTGGGGGAGGGGCAGAGAGAGAAGGAGAGAGAGAATCCCAGGCAGGCTCCACACTGTCAGCAGAGAGCCTGATGTGGGGCTGGAACTCACAAACCCTAAGACCATGACCTGAGCCAAAGTCAGATGCTTAACCTTCTGAGCCACCCAGGCATCCCTAGGGTTAGCAATGTTGTAAGTACAGATAAAGGTCTGACCTTTAAGACATTATCAATTAATGTAAGTCTTATTCTCGTTATTGTTTTCAGATATGTTTAAGGGTACTTCATCTGTCTGAAAATTCTGTAGACACTTAAGAAATTATTTCCCCCAGACACATGCAGACTAAAGCGTGCCGTTTATGAGATGACTGGCATACTAGTGGTGTTAGAATTTTTTCCATAATTGCACACCTTTGCTACAAAGATCAGCAAAGATGCTGGATACACAGCAATGGCCGGGAGCCTGAGGCTATGTGAAATGAGGGCTACTCTGGAGTAAATTGTCATGTTCAAAAAATAAAGAATGAGTCAGACCATGCCTAATTCCACAGGAAAGAGATTAGTTGCAGCAGAAAACATGTGGAGTTAATTTGGTTAGAAAGGAAATATTAACATCTTGAATTCCACAAAGACTCCTTCCCTTGGAGTTTGTTGGATGATTTACAGAGCTCGTTTATAGATCTTCATAAATGCAGTGGGTACATAATAAAAGGGCAAATCAAGGATGACTATTGTTACAGTGACTGTTTGTGTTTTTATGTACATTCAAAACCTTATCCCACATATGTAGCCTTTACTGATACAGAGCCTAGGGATTTTTGAGGGAATTAAAACAAGAAGTGATATTTACATAAAGTTCTTTCGAGTTCCATTTTGGCTAAATTTTGAAATCTGATTTTAGAATAATGTATACTTGGAATGAGTCAGAATAGTATGTTTCTACAATATGGAAGTCAGCTGCAGCTGGAATAAATGGATCTTACGCTAATTTAGGGTCCCAAATGACAGCTAATTTTTTGTCATTCAGAGCTTGAAATTTGCTTTTTGTAATAGTTCCTGAAATTACAATGAATTTTCATAGTTTTGGAGATCCTTGCTTTCATCATTTTTATTTTCTTTCATGGTTGACATAGGAAGAATGGAATATGTTTCTATCCAATTCTATCTGTAGGCTCATCCCCTAAGCCTCTGTTTTACTCTGCTTTTTACTTTTTGTTTTGGGACTTTTCTTTCTTTCAAACCTTAGACCGAAGTTGTCCTTCTTCAGGTACATCATCAGCATTTTTTAAAAAGAAACTTCTGCAGGTGATTGTAAAAGGATGCTTAAAGATACAATACTGGAACATAAATAAATTAGGACCTTAGAGATAACCAAATCAGGACCAATATGCGATAATTTAGTTCATCACTAAAACTAGTTACACACAAAAATAATTATATTTTTTTAATAATAATAAAAATAATTTTTCTTACATTTTCCAAATATTTTTCTACATTATCTGAATACCTTAGCATTCTTTTATGTAGGTCCAGGGAATTAGATTTTCTACTGGATTTCTTTGTTTTCAGGAATACAGTTTTCACTTGTAGAATGCTTCTTTGCAAACAGTTTGAAATTAATTTTGTTATAATCAAGAAATGTATCTTTTTAAAACTTTAAAAATATAGACTGATGTTATTTTTTTTCTTAAGTTCCTGAAGTTTAAGATCTAAAACTCTCAGAAAAGTGTATTTCATTTGTATTATGCAATGGTGTATGTGTGTGTGTATATATAATATATATGTATATATTTATATATATAATATGCAACTATATATTCATACTATACACATACACAAAGGTATATAAATGATTTGGAAATACTCACAATTAAAAATAAATGGTTTTAAAATTATATTTATGTCAATCACAATAATTTTGCTTTACTATGAATTCTCAAATTAAACCTTAAACAATGGTTACTTTTTATTAATGATTACGAATCAGGCAATACACAGTGTCCTTCGCACATATTCATTCTTCATAAAAACCTTATGAAGGTCTTATGAATTATCCTTATTAAAACCAAGCTCAGGGACAAAGTAATTCAAGGTCATAAAGCTTCTGAAAGGCAGAACAAGGATTACATTAACTCTTGACCTTAATCCTGACACTGTTTGTTGTTGTTGTTGTTTGTTTTGTTTTTACATGAACTGTCTTATCTTAATCAAAGGGAAGCAATTGAAAACACTTTTAGAAACTCAAAAACAGGAGCAATGTGCCCATATGGTTTATATCAATAGTACATAATGAACAGTAAATATAGCGATTCCTCATTTTAAGCAAAGATACTATTTCATGAAACAGAAATATCGGATTGGGATTAATACTTCTACAAATGGAATCACTGTTGGTATTTCTCAGATGGCCATTAGGATCTAGGTGGAAAAATGAAACCGCGTTAGGTTAATTGATACAGGAAAAGTGGTCAAGAAGCTGCAAATGAGGCCACCCAGAAATTAACGACAGCAGGAAGCTGTTGTCACCCTCATTCTGGAAGGGCACTAAGAACAGGTGGCCTTACCAGCTTCCAGAAATCATGGCTGGTTCATGGCTGCTGCAGTCATGATGGATGGGCTGTGGTCAGGAGCTGGAGCCTCAGAGGAACCAATGACAGCCAGAGACACCACAAGAGCAGAGAGAAGGGGAATATCCTGGTTTCTCCTTCATCTGCCATTCCCATCATTGGTTCCAGCTTCCCATTGCAGACCCCACTGGAAGAGTGCAAGGGCTGCCCCCTAAAATGGAGTTTCCTGTAAAATGCAGCAAAACAGAAGGGAGAATATGGATATTAGAGAAGACAGTTCAACTATCCTCCCTCCTTCTCAGCCCACCACCCTCTAACGGGATGGTTTTGGATAAATAGAACTATTACAAAACTGTTTCCTTATGTAGAAAAAAACACAACACATTACTCCTTATTTCTGCCTCACAGGATGATTTGAGAGAAGTAAATGAGATGGTGAGTTTGAATTCTTCACCTATATGAGGCCCCAAATAAATGCAAATTTTACTACGTTTGTATGCAAAAAACATAAAAATTCTTGCTCTATTGATAAATTAGCTGTAGCAACCATTTCCAATGCAATTATACACACACACACACACACACACCTGAGGTGCCTTTCCAATCCATGTGTTTGGGAAAACTTTTATTGATTTTATAGCAATTGTATAAAGATATAATTATCTCTGATTAATGCTGGAATTTAAGGTTTTGTATACATTAAGTTTTTAATTAAACAAGAAAGTAATTGAACATGGAAGCAATTAGACTGAGGTGGTTCTCATGCCTTAGCAGCCTATATAAACAAACCAAAACCTAAGCCAGCGTCAATGCACTTGAGTCCGAGACCCTGAAACTTACAAAGGGCAATTACAATCAGTGAAATAGGTTTTCCTAAACAGGACGAATGCTTCAGCTTTAGCCAATCAAATTGCTTCCTTGCTTTGCTTCAGCTTCTATATTAAAAAAACTTGTCTTTGTCTCCTATCAGCAGAATGCTCCTAACTACCTTTGGTTTGTGCTGCTGTATTCGAATCAATGTATGCTGAAATAAACTCTCAAAAATTTAAATGTGCCTCACTTTCTCTTTTACCATAAAAATATATATATATATATAACTATATATATAACTATACATATATGCATATTTTACTTTGAGACCTAACATGATATGAGGGTTCTATTTGATATAATATACTAATTTAATATTAATATTTAGGGAGAAAACTTAAAAAAAAATTTAATGTTTATTTATTTTTTGAGAGAGAGAGAGCATGAGCAGGGGCAGGGCAGAGAGAGTGGAGACATAGAATCCGAAGCAGGCTCCAGGCTCTGAGCTGTCAACACAGAACCTGACAGAGCTCAAACTCATGAACTGTGAGACCATGACCTGAGCTGAAGTCAGACACTTAACCAACTGAGCCACCCAAGCACCCTACGGGGAGAATTTTTTTAATGACATGTAAATTTTGATACCCCAACTTGATTAAGTCAAACCATCTTTGATAACATATTAATACTGCAGAAACACTTTTTGGATAATTTGTACTGGCACTATGCAGGCAATACTCAAAAATGCATAAAAGGTTGTGTTCCTTAAGTTGATAATGTCAATTTTAGTACTTAATGAGAATTTGAAAGTCTTTTTTACATAGAATCGCAAGACCTTCTAGTAATAGCAAATTTTATCCACAATGAATTATAAATACCGGTTGTACTTGAGTTAAAATCAAATGTCATAAAGTAACTTTTCTCTTTCAAACATAGTCAAATATATTTAAATGACACAACACTTTCAAAGTAAAGAAACAGCTCACAGTGCCCTTGTAATGCCTGACCGAACACCAAACCCTGACTCTTACCAAAGAGCCAAAATGTCAGTTTTGCAGCTTACTCCAGTAGAAGCTAAAGTGGTACTTTTTCACCAGAATTGTCCTGGCCGGAAGAATGTGCCTGGGGAGAGAATCCCAGAGATGGGCAAGCCAGGTAAGCAAACAACAAAAACAACTACAGCAACAACAACCACAACAACCAAGTAAAAAGAAAATACAAATTCAAGAATACTATGGTATCAGAGTAATTTATTTCTGATAGTTCTGGAGACTCGGAATCTGAGATCAAGGTGCTAGTCTGGGTAGGTTCTGATGCAAGCCCTCCTTGGGTTATAGACCTCTTGAATCCTCACATGGTGGAAGGAGTATGAGCGAGCTCTCTGGGGTCCTTTTTATAAGGGCACTAATCTCATTCACTAGGGCTCCACACTCACGGACTAATCACCTCCCAAAAGCCCCGTCTTCTATACCAACATATCGTAAGTTAAGATTTCAACACATGCATTTTGAGACGACACACATCCAGTCAATGACACAGCTGTCGTACTTGTTAACCAGCTAGAGGTGACTAATACTGATTTTAGTACCGAGAAGTGGATGTTGCTCTAACAAATGTCCAAAAATATGAAAGTGTTTTTGGAACTGGGTAATGAGTAGATGCTGGAGGAGTTTTGAAGTGTATTCTAGAAAAGGCCTGGATGATTGTGAACAGAATGTTTGTAGAAATACGGATCTTAAACACCATTCTTGGGAAGTCTTGAAAAAGTGAAGCACAGGTTATTAGAAATCTCAGGAAAGGTGATCCTTGTTCTAAATTGGCAAGAAGCTTGGCTGATTTGTGATCAAGTGCTTTGTGGACAGTAGAACTTGCAAGTCATGAAATTCGATGTTTAGCAGAGGAGTTTTTTTTTTTTTTTTTTTTCAACGTTTTTTATTTATTTTTTTGGGACAGAGAGAGACAGAGCATGAACGGGGGAGGGGCAGAGAGAGAGGGAGACACAGAATCGGAAACAGGCTCCAGGCTCCGAGCCATCAGCCCAGAGCCTGACGCGGGGCTCGAACTCACGGACCGCGAGATCGTGACCTGGCTGAAGTCGGACGCTTAACCGACTGCGCCACCCAGGCGCCCCTAGCAGAGGAGATTTTTAAGCAAAATATTGAAGGTGCAGCTTTGGTCTTCCTGATCATTTATAGTAAAATGTAAGAGAAGACACATGACTTGTGGAGGAAAAAAAATTGTGAGGCAAAAAGGAGCCAGAACTTGGAGATTTGGAAAATTCTCAACCTATAAATATTCCAAAAAATGAGAAGGCTTGTTCTGAGGGGAACACTAAGGGTGTGGCGGAAGAAACATTTGATAAAGAGATTATGTGTGTGACTCATGGACTTAATCAGCCATCTCTGCAGAAGCCAGAACTAGAGATGGGATTACACCAGTATAGTAACTGCCAGTTGGGGTTGAAGTGGACAGAAAATAAGAGACAAAGTGAAGGAAAGCTGTTAGACTTTGTAAATCCTACAGGATGGGAGCAAAGTGTTAGTTGATTGTGAACGTGCACTATTCTTCAAAAAAGGGAAGAATGGCTCCACAGGAAATCTGGAGATTGTCAATACTGCTCTCTAGATTTCAGAGGGTTGGATCATCACCTCAGTATCAACATGCCCTATGGCCTTTAATTGCAGCCTTGGGGGTGGGAGCATTCTGCAAATCCTTAGAAGTGGGGCTTCCCACAGAGCTTTGAGGGCCTGGCCCCCTAGAGACTCAGTACGGAACCACTGCTCTCTGGGGTTTCTGAAGATGGGGCCACTGTCTCAATGGTTTGAGAGAGCAAAGCATTGAGCCAAAGAGGGTTGTTCTTAAGCCTTAGGATCTTGTAGAATTTACCTTTCAAGGTTTTGTACTTACTTGGGACCTATCACCTCTTTCTTCTTTCCAATTTTTCCCTTTTGAAATGGGAAATGCCTATCCTTTGCCTGCCCCACCAGCATATTTTGGAGACACATAGCTCATCTGGTTTTACAGGTTCTCAGCTGGAAGAAAATTTTGCCTTATGATGAATCCTATGCTGAGTCTCACTCATACTTGATTTAAGTGATATTTAGAAAACAATTTGGACTTTAGACTTCAGAATTGATACTGGAATCAGTCAAGTTGTTGGGAGCTGTTAGGGTGGAATGAACATATTTTCCATGTGAGAAAGACATGAATTTTGGGGGACAGGGATAAAATGCTATGCCATAGTCCCCAAATTCATATGTTGAAGCCTCAATTTCCAGTGGGACTATATTGGGAGATTGGGCTTTCAAAAGGTAATTAAGGATAAACTTGGACATAAAGGTGGAGCCCTAATCCAAAAGGATTGTTGGTTTACGAGAAGAGGAAGAGACAGAGATCTCTTTTTCTGCCTTGAGAGGACACTGTGAGAAGGCAGCCATCTGCAAGTCAGGAAGAGAGCTCCTATCAGACTTTGAATCAGCCAGAACAATGATCTCAGACTTCCAAGCTCCAGAACTTTGACAACATAAATTTCTGTTGTTTAAGCCACCCAATCTAAGGTACTTGTTATAGCAAACTGAGCTAATACAACCTCCCCATGGTGCCAACCTGTTTTGGAACATGACACGAACAGGAGAAAAATTACATTGTTTTAAGCTAGTAAAAATTGGAATTGTTTGCTGAAGCAGTCAAACTGCTCTGACTAATTATGGTAACAGAAGAAAATATGTGGAAAGATAATAATAAAAAGACACATAGTCGCTTCCAGGAAGCTAGAATAAAACAATTATTTACTGTATGAGGCAAGATATTTAACATAGGATTTAAACATGCAGAATATTATCACTCAGTGTCTGACAAAGAAGATAGTAATTATGTTACTTCCTTGAGCTCTGTGAGACTTTCTTTCTTTCTTTCTTTCTCTTTCTTTCTTTCTTTCTTTCTTTCTCTCTTTCTTTCTTTCTTTCTCTCTTTCATTCTTTCTCCCTCCCTTCCTTCCTTTCTTTCTCTTTCTTTGTTGCTTTGTTGCTTGCTTTTTCTTTCTTTCTTTCTTTCTTTCTTTCTTTCTTTCTTTCTTTCTTTCTTTTTCTTTCTTTCCTTCTTTCTTTCTTTCTTCCCGTCTTCCTTTTTAATAAATTCTTCATCAGAATGTCCTAATCATATGAAAGCCTGAATCAGATTTAGCAATTATGGGTATAGCAAAGTACCAGCTTGTTTTTTGTTTTTTATTTTTTTAATAGATGTCAAAATAAGAAATTAAAAATAAACTCTGAACAGAAGGATATATCCCTCACAAACACATTTCTGGTTTGGGGAATGATACAAAAGTGGAAGAGTAACAATTAGCTGAAACACAGCACACAAATTATTAAATCTGAGGTCTTGGCCAATAAAGAAAGTCAATTTAAATCATGGCCACAGTCTTGAATTGGAAAGTTTCCTTTATTTCCCAAATAAAAGAGTATATTTTCAATAGTTTGTTTGAAAGAGAGAGAATATGCATGACATATTAGAGCCATTACTTATCTGTTTCCATGTTAACAGCTTGCTAGAGAAAAGCTTATTTTGTTCATCACTCCTAACAGGTGAGGCTATGCAAATGTGCCCCCAAATCTATAGCAGCAACTACAGTCTCAGATCTTAGTGGTTGCACAAATCCAAGTTTGGTAGGCAAAGTAGTGGTCTACCAAGATGTCCATACCCTAATCCTTAAAACCTGTTGAGTATGTTACCATGGCAAAAGGCAATTTGCAAATATGATTAAGTTAAGACTCTTGATATGGAAAGATTATCCAGGAGTATCTGAGCAGGTCCAATATAATCACGTCCTTATAAGAGAGAAGCAGGAGGGCCAGAGTCAAGAAAAAGATGTGATGATAGAATCAGATGCTGTGGTGATGTGACCATGAGCTAAGAAATATGGGAAGCCTCTAGAAGTTGGAAAAAGCAAGGAATGGATTATCCCCAAAGGCTTCAGAAAGAATGGAGATGGGCCAATATCTTGATTTTAGTTCTGTGAGGACCATTTAATATATATGTTTTTAAGTATATTCATTTATTTTCAGAGAGAAAGAGAGTGCAAGCAGAGGAGGGGCAGAGAGAGTGGGAGAGAGAGAATCCCAAGCAGGCTCTGTGCTGTCAGTGCAGATCCTGATATGGGGCTCAATCCCATGAACCGTGAGATCATGACCTGAGCTGAAATCAAGAGTCAGATGCTTAACTGACTGAGCCACCTAGGTGCCTCTGTGTGAACTATTTAGATGTCTCAGCTCTGGGGCTATTAGATAATTTTTTCCAAGTCATTAAATTTATGGCTATTTGTTATAGTAGCAATAGGAAACTGATACCACAAGTTTATTCTTATCAACATCACAACACAATTGCAGTTCTGACTGTTTTTCCCTTAGCGGTGATTCCGGGATTCTGAGTCTCTTCAAACTAGTAGCTAAGTAATATGAACAGATTCCGAGTTTGCTGCAGAAAGCAGGAGATGACTGACCGATTCCTTAGGAGGTTTTTATGGCCAGAATTACCTTATATAAATTTCTTCCATCTTCTACTGACTAGAATTCAGTCATATGGCTCCAATCTAACTGTGGGAGAGTCTAGAAACCTAGCTGAAACACAGAAAGAGGGCCTATTTAGCGAATACATAGAATTTTATTAACAGTCATGTATAAAACCCTTTCTTCTCAAAACCTTTTAATGACTGTGATACATCTTCTTAAATTTACCGTCGGCATGGAGGTGGTTGAAACCAATAAGAATATTGTTCCTTTGAACAAAATTTATTATTTCCTCCCTAGATTTTCATAGAATGCTTTTTATATTTTCCTCATATTTCATTTTTATCAAAGAATTATTTTAGAAGGAGTATATTTTATAGATATTTGCATAGAACACAGTAAATCCTTCAAACTGAGTTGTATTGCTACTAATATGATATATACATATTTATATCAATTGGTAGTTTTTAAAGTGGAAAAAATTTTCTTTGGTTATTTCAGATTATTACTTCTTTTTCCTGTTTTTTTGTTTGTTTGTTTCCAAATCAGGATCCCTTACATTTCTTAAAATCAAACTTTGCTCCCCTACTTTCATATAATCTTTTATCGTTGACCTTTGCCATGACTTTTCTCTGCTTCCTGCAACCATTTCTCAAATTTATCCTCAGAATCATTTAAAAATACTTTCCATAACGTGAAGTGTAGTGATTTTAAAAATATGGATGTTAAATTTACCATTAAAATTTGGCTTGGAGTGCATAGTAACTGTTTACTTGATGTCATAAGTGAACAAGCAGAACCAATAAATATTTTGTAGTGTTTATGTGAAGATAAAATTAGATAAAACTGTATGTCAGATATTTAGAGGTAAACCTCCAAACCCAGAATGACTGTTGACTCAAATATTTTGCACTTGGGAATATGACAATTGTTGAAAATGTTTCTAGGGATAGTGACTCAAAGATGAGGAAGACAATCTTCCTGTCTTTGGAGTGCATCTTTACATAATCAGAAATGACCATTTGAAGAGATAGTTACAATTTTAAGGAGATCGTATGTGCTTGGAGAGTTTTCGTTGACACACAATGTTACATTAGTTTCAGGTGTACAAAAGAATATCTTTATGCTGCATATATTCAGAACCTCAAAAATCCATGTGTTGGCGCTGAATTTACAGGCACATGGTAATGTGTCCTGGGTTTTTTCAAAACTCCAGTTGGAAACTGTACAAAAATTCGTCTCTAATAGCAGCTGAAGCACTTCAATTTGAGTAAAAACTGGTCACTTAACTTATAATTCATTGTTATAATTTGAGAACCATTCTCACATTCATTCTCCGGTTTTGTTGTTTCAACATTTGTGGGTCATTGGATTTCTTAAAACATTAAAGCAGATATCCTGTTATTTTTACTAATTATGATTTAATACAATTGGCAAACTACAAAGTCTAGTTCAGCATATCTAAAATTAGGTGACCCTCTCCCACTGATTTTAATAAATGTGCCAAATTTTTTCTCTGGAGCATATGGATAAATATTGAAGTGCGGTTTCAAAAAGAGTCATCTAATAATCACCTCTTGGGAAGAATTTTGTTTTTGAAACATCCTGTTTTTTCATATGGTATATATTATAGAACTTGAAAGCTGTATTATAATGACGATTGCCTCTTGCAACTAAGGAGAGTGTTTATACAATAAGAATGGCAGGTTTTAAAGAAAAACGTCCTGAAGCACTTAAATAAAGCAAATTTTCAATAATCTTTGCAACTTTACCTTACCCAGAATTATTTTACAGGATGACTGAAATAAAGTCAAAGCAAACATTTCTGTAATCATGTAAGTAATATCTATTCCTGTTTTATTTCCACAGATTGAACCATTTAGTCATAATGATGTATGTTGCCTAATGATTAATGATAGAAAATCAGGTTGAATCATTTCAGACCTTTTATTGTACATAATAATGACATGAATAAATTGATAAAACGAATAGCTGTTTGAGTAAGATCGATTACATTCAATCAATGTTTCACAATTTCCAAAAACGTACATATCCATTATGTCTTTTTATCTTTACCGCTACTCTATGAGTAAGATGAGAAAGAGGTAACATTTACATTTTACCCAACATTTCTATTTTACTCATGGCCAAAGAATTAAGCAACCTGGCAAAGATCATAAACAAATTAGTTATAGACTTGGGAATAGAACTACTTTTTAAAATTCTGATACATAAAATCAGTCCCATTAGTCTTTGGCAAATGAAACCTAGAGAATTATATAAAGATACATAAGGTCCTTTTCTAAACGAATGGTGGTCCTGTCATATTTATCGTCAAGCAATATTCTCAATTTATCTTGTTATTCTGATTTCATTGTTACTGTCTCGTTATGAGATAAAGTCATCTTTCAACTGAACTCCTCACAACTAAGTTTTTTAAATGTTTATTTATTTATTTTGAGAGAGAGAGAGAGAGAGAAGGGAGGCAGGGAGGGGCAGAGAGTGAGGGAGACAAGAGAATCCCAAACAGGCTCTGCACTAACAGTGGGGAGCTCGCGGGGGCTCAAACTCACAAACCGTGAGATTGTGACCTGAGCTGAAATGAAGAGTCAGATGCTTAAGTGACTGAGCCACCCAGGTGCCCCTCCTCACAACTAAGTTTTGTGTCAGACCCAAAGAGTTTCAAATGAGTTCCAATTGAGTTAAACGTTTTTTTATGCCTGTATATTCCACATTGTAGAAATTACCAAATCATTTTTTCCTATGTGTGTGTACCATTTTGTACAGCAATGCATGAGAAATACAGTTGTTTCACATTCTTACTCACACATGCTGTTGGTAAGGTTTTACATTTTAGTCATTTTAATTGGGTTTTTATTGTTATCTTATTTAAATTTTGATTTGCATTTTTCAGATGCATAATGATGTTGAGCACCTTCACACATCCTTATTTGCTACTGGTGAGTTATCTTTTGTGAACCATCTTTTAAAATCTTTTGTACACTTTTAAATAACTGGGTGAGTTTCCTTCACACTGAATTGTTGAATTTTAAGGACTCTTTATATATTTTAGACATAAGCGTTTTGTCAAATATATTTCACAAATATTGAAAATATTTTATCGTTGTTTATGGTTTGTTTTTTCACTTTGTAATAGCATCTTACAGAGGACAGAGGTCTTCAGTTTTGATGAATTCTAATTTATCTTTTTTTAAGTTGTATTCTTTTATGGTTTTGCTTTTTATGTCCTCCCTGAAATGGTTAGAAGATGTGACCACAAAGCAAAACCTCTAAATATTACATAAATACTTAAATTGCCAAATATTTGAGTCTGGGTTTCTTGGTATAGATTAAAAGAAAAAAGATATGTACAGTAGCAACTATTTGTTCTGGCAATAAGCTAATCCTTTCTTGAGTAAAACCATTTTCACAAACAATTTATACTGCGATGAAGGTCTTTGTTTATTTATATAGGGAGTGTTTATTTTTCTAGGAAAGTGAACTTTCCTCTTTTCTCACTTGTGTCATGAAGAACTTGAAGCTTTCTTGAGTGGTGGAAACATATTGATGCTTTTTTAATCAGCTCAGACTCAAGCATTGTACTGTAAATTGCACATGCAAGCTAACCCTCTTAAGGAATGTGACGCTCAACAGAGAGCAACATCCAAGTCAGAAAAATGCCAGGAGCGCAATATGTTTCACCACTGCACCCACACAAACTGCTGGGGTGATGGCTACTGAGTGGGGCACAAGGTAACAGAATCTCCCAGATTTTAATGCTTTATTAGAATGGGATGAAGACAATCCACATTCAACAATAACAGTGTGCTCTCATGATATCTATCTTGTCCAAATCTCCAGAAACTTGACTACATTTCATATATGTGAGTGTTTTTCTGAAGTGAAACTGACTCCAAATCCTTCCTGTTTAGAAGCATTACAGTGAATACAGCTCTTTTTAAAATAAATTAACAATAACATTTCTTCAGTATGCTGGCTTCTCCCATAGCACTTTGTTTGTCTGTTTGTTTGTTTTCTGTTAATTTGTTTCTGTAGAGTATGGTTGGACCACCAAATGGATCCAATATGGCTAACATTTGCAAAACTGAAAATAATGGTTAAGCCCGTTTCATAGCCTAAAAGAGAAACAAGTTTCTTAAGGGAATTTATTTTTAGTGGTTTTGTTCTCTTCCATGTATGTGAGAAGTAATCCATAGAAAATTAAGGCCCTTCTTGCTTCCAATAGTGGGTAAGAATTTTATATATGGTCCCATATTGGATGATTAGTATGAAATTTGGTACGATCTGGCAATTTGTTGGGATATGGGAATTCTATAATAATGGAGTATTTAGAGTGACCATAAATTATCACATCTAACTGATGTTAAAGAATGGTCTGTTTTAGGGGCACCTAGGTGGCTCAGTTGGTTGAGCATCCAACTCTTGATTTCAGCTCAGGTCATGATCTCATGGTTTGTGGAATTGAGCCCTGCGTTGGGCTATGTGCTGTCAGAGTGAATCCTCTCTCTCCCTTTCTCTCTGCCCCTCTTTCACTCATTCTCGCGCGCTCTCTCTCTCAAAATAAACATTAAAAAATTGTCTATTTTCTTTAAATAGTTTTCTATAAAATGGTGGGGCAACCATGGATTCTTATAGGATGACTTTGAAACAGGGGTTTTTACTGACATATCTAATGACCATTCTGGCTTGGCCACCAATAGACTTGGATTTAAAGAGGGATAAATTTCTGGAAGATTCTTTCTATATGAATTTCAGGGCCATACACTAAGAAACACAAAATTGGTACCCATAATAAAATTGATTAGCAATGGATCCATTCTGATCTCTACATTGCTTCCCCCCTCCCCTTTATATTTTGCTATTGCCAAATGCAATCAATATGCAATATTAGTTGTGGAGCCTAATCATATTCTAGAAAATTCACACTGATGAAGTATGCTTTTCCTTTCCTATGCAGAACCAAGAGCTTATAGAAAAAAGCAGTCTTTAAAATTCTGCCCTAACTTTTTGTTTTCAGTAATTCCCTCATTCACTCATGGTAGACAAATTTTTGCTTCTATATTCCTATCATTTAGTTCTCCTGGTGGTTCTTTGGCTTCTTAGCCTTCGTTTTTAAATGTTGGTATTTCCTAGGCACAATAAAGAAAACAGTTACCTTAATTATCTAGTAAGTTCACTTTCCATTTTGCAAAGTATTTGAAATATTTACCATTGCTATAAAATAATTCAATTACAAAATTAATCTTTGTTTATTTAAAATTCTGATACAGTAAATGATGTATACACGAAATATTAACTACCTCTATTTTCCATACCCTGAGTACAGAAGTGTTCACATTCCTAAATACTACAGTTTATTGCCCTACAGATCATTAAACAAATGTCTCATATAAAAATAAATAAGTAAATAAATAAACTATTTCAGTGTACCTTTTCTAATAAACTGTCTAAGTTCCTGTTCCTCAAATGCTCTTTGAACCAGCATCACCATATTACTGGTTCTTTCGTTAATGAATTAGTTATTATTAATTAGCTATTAAATCATTGATATGAGCTGATTTCATACTTGCATGACAATAATGTTTTCAACTTTTTAAAATTATGTTTTAACAGTATCATCAGAAATGCATACATGTATGCACCAAAAGGTATGTGCATGAAGCTCATAGCAGAATTATTTGTAATAACCTACCAATTGGGAATATTCTATATGTTGTTGTATATGTAGGAGGAGGATCTTTTTGAAAGAAATCTTCAAGTTTCACTGGTGTTCCCCCTACCCAGTCATTAAAGTGTGAAGTATTCACTTCCTTGGCTTCTATGACCATAGATTACTTTGGTCTGTCTCTCTCCCTCTCTCTCTCTCTCTCTCTCTCTCTCTCTCTCTATATATATATATATATATATATATATATTCATTATAGTGTATAGTCTTCTGTTTCTGACCTGTTTTGCTTACTACAGCAGATGTGAGATTCACCCTTGTTGTCACATGTAGCAATAATTGCAGAAAATTTCATAATATATGTTTTATATTCTTTCTTCTTTAGAAGGATATTTGGGACTTTATTTGTAATAACTAGCAGCTGGAAAGCATCACAAAGACAACCTTTGGGTTATTGTTTCTACTGATTATACATCAACTGCATGCCCCCCCCCTTGAAGATATTTAGTTGCATTGAAATGGGACAAAAATTCTAGAATGGCCTGATGTATAGAAATCAAACATGGGTACACACTGGGTCATAGGGAACATATGTTGTCAATTTCTCTTTTTCTTGCACATAGTCTTTGCTTAATTGATTAATTTTGGTTAATTCAATTTACCTTTAAAAATTTTTTTTTGAATTTACCTTTTTGTAAATTAACTATGCTTTTGAATGTTTGAGTAACAACTTTTTCTGTTTCTAAAAATCAAATTAAACTTGTCCTCTGTCCTTAGATAAAAATAAGAAAGCTCCTCCTAAGATGCGTTAATTTTACCTTCCCACATCCTTGATATGAAGTCTTGACAGTTTGTTTTTACTTCTGTACTCCCAGAACAAGACATTTAGAAAGATTTTACTTCATTCATTTTTCCATTTGGCAGAAGGATTTGGTCAAGAGAGTTAAAAAAAAAAAGTGACACTGCCCTCAAGTCTCCCTGGATGTATGTGGGGTTTCTCTTTCTGTCTCAGACTCTGCGACCATTTCAGCCAAGATGTTCTCTTTCGTTCTTGCCCCAGGCCCCTCCCCCTGAAGTCCAACAGCATCAGCAGGATGCAGCAGGCCTTTGGTACCAAATATGATATGCAAGAAGATGTTAGTTACCTTCAGGAAACCAGTGAATTACAGAGACAAGTTCACTTCTATGGCCACTTGGATGAAAACTTCCGTTTGGTTTTCTCAAAAATAAGTCAGACTTGATATGCTGAAAGAATACCTATGATCTTGTCTGACTTCACTCATATCTGGTCCATTTCTAGTGTTCCCTCTTTCAGAGAGGACACCATCAAATTATGCAAGGTAGAAATTTTGATCTCCTTCTTCCTCTTGCCCTATATCCAAACCACTACCATGATCTGTTGAATTTTAATTTCTAACCCATGAATTCTTCATGAGTTGTAGATTGGCCTTAAAGGAATGAAAATTAGTTATTTGGGGGGGGCAACAAAACATTTTCCTTTTTTTTGGTTCAAATATATATATATGTATATTTTATATATATATAAATATATATTATATATAAATATATTTATATATAAATATATAAATATTATATATAATATATATATTTATATATTATTTTATATATATATATATATATATATATATATTTTTTTTTTTTTTTTTTTTTTTCCCTGTAACCCGATAGAGCTGATTTGGTCATTGCAGTATTCTTTGACCTACTCCCCTTTCTTAAGACATTAATATTCCAGCAGCAGTCATAGCCCTTCATTTCAAGGGAAAGAAGTTAATCTTACAATCTTAAATGCAAATTTTGGAAGTCACTTATCCTTGTATGGGCATTAGAACCACTTGGTCAATTAAAGCTTAAATCCTGTCAGAAAACTAATATTTCTATAGCTTCTCTGAAATAAAACTGCCAAATTATTTTTGGCTTCACGATGGTTTTTTGTGTGTGCATATTACTAAAAATAAGGTCAAAGATTTAAGAGTTTGGGTTTCATTTTAAATGAGGCTTAAATGGAAGAAACACAATATCTTTACTAAATAGCTACAGAAACAACTGGGCCATCACTGTTAAATTAGTTTGAAAACTAGGTTTGAATTTACATATTTGGGAAATCAAAACTCATGGAAATACTAGCTGCCAGATCTGTGACAAGTCCATGTTCCTGTTCTTTTCTGTTTTCCTTTTCAGATAGGCTTACAAAGTAAGTGCTAAATTGAAGGGAAGGACAGTAACATGGTAAATTAATAAAAACGATATCAGAATATTCTTATCACAACAGGAAACTTTTTGCTTTCTTAATGCCTTTAATTTTCAATAATTTACTCCCTAAATTGAGCCTCTCCTTTTTTTTTTTTTTTTTTTTGCCTAAAGTCATAGTTTGTAACTCTTCTGTGCATTTTGTCTATTTTGTCTTTCTTTACATTTCTTCTAAGCAGAAATAATCAACATATCTAGAAGGCCTGCCTTCTAAGAATATTAGGTCTGAAATGAAAACAAATTTAGTTAATTTTCCTAGCTCTGCTTAACTTTGAGACAAATTTGAAACTTTCCGACTGTGGTAAATTCTAGACCTCTGTCCTCTAGACTTTTGAATGGACTCCAGAAGGAAAAGCCAAGCTTTCCTTCTAGTTTACATATCAGTATAATGAGCTTAGTCGATAAGGTCTCTGAAAATACTTCCAGAGTCATCGAACCCACTGGATTTCCTAAGCATTCTGGCTTTGTAACTTTCTTGGTTACAGTACATTTTCAATCCTGTGGATTTGTAGTGTTGGCGAGTTAAGTCCATGATCGTGTTTTCTCCCTCGTCCGAAAGACTGGAACATACTTAATAAATGTGTACTTTTCCTTTTTTCCCCCTAAAACTAGGAGATGTTTGTAGAGTAATGTTAAGCCATTTACTTTCCATAAAGATTTGTGTTTTCTAAAAAGGAAAATCATGGTTAAACAGGCCTCATTGTCCTGGAATTTATTTAAACTCACAAGCCTGTTATTTAAAGATAATTCTCATGCTTCATAGAGCTATATCAATTCACTGGAAAAAAAGGGAGGACTTTGTTATTGATGCTTTCCAAAACCAAAATAATGTTTATATATTTGGGCACAACTAATTCTGAAAATGAATAGGAACCAAAATGTGAACTGTACTTTTTCAGGGAATGTGTATATATATGAAATATATAATATATATAACATATACACACATATATATTATGTACATACAGATATTTGTATGTATATACATAATATGCATATATACACATATATGTTTATATATATACTATGTATGACATTAAAATTGTCTAAAATAAATTATATATAAATTGTATATGTCATATACTATACATAATATATATACATATATATGTACATACAGATATATGCACGTATATACATAATATGCACATATACATATATACGTATATATAAACATATTATATATGACATTAAAATTGTCTAAAATAAATGAAAATCTGTTATTTGCGTTTTATTGCTATTAGCAAATAAGAACATGGCTTAACATTTTCAAGATATACCTTCCAAAGCTGTTATAACAATTTCGCATAACTGTATTCACATGACTATCAAGGATTCTACAGTGTTACTAACTGCATTGAAGCTTTAACTTGTACCTAAAATAACACAGAATCAGAAAAATACAAATAAGTTTTTTCTTTTCATTTCCTTTCACAGTATTGTTGGACATAAAAGTAATTTTATAAATTTTAATGTTTAGACCCTTTAACATCCATTGACATTTCCACTTTAGTCTTCAAATTCCATGTTCTTATAACGCTCACATTTTGTTTTTTAACGTTTATTTATTTTTGAGACAGAGAGAGACAGAGCATGAACGGGGGAGGGGCAGAGAGAGAGGGAGACACAGAATCGGAAGCAGGCTCCAGGCTCCGAGCCGTCAGCCCAGAGCCCGACGCGGGGCTCGAACTCACGGACCGCGAGATCGTGACCCGAGCCGAAGTCGGACGCTCAACCGACTGAGCCACCCAGGCGCCCCAACGCTCACATTTTAAAGTAGGAAAAGGCTGGCTAAACTCAGCAGCTACTACAATGTCACGCGTGCGGTTGAAGACACTCAGTTACCCAAGTTAAGAAACTTATATGTAGCTTCCAGTTATACTACTCGCATCATTAACAGATCCTAAGACGCAAACACACTGCATGCTTTCCAATCACTTGAACTAGTTGATTTTTTCATTAGTAAGATGCCAATGGGCACCCTATCTGCCAACTCCACATCTCTGGAAAATATCTGTGCGAGGCCAACTTTACCTCACAAAATTTTAACAAGAAATCACAGAACTTGGCTGCTTTGAAGGACCTCAGTGCTCTCTGGTGTCTTTTGTGGATGTTCTTTTTTGGACATTTTTTTTTTTTTTTTAAGGCAGAACATGGCTATAAATAATTAAATTTGAAAAATGTATTAAGAAATGTTTAGTAGAGTACTCATAAATTTCAGAAGGTAGGAATATCCTACCACCAAGTTGCAGATACAAGGGCTGCAAAGGAATCTAAAATTGTGCCTTATTTCTTAAAAAAAAAGATACTAGAGGAGCTCAACATAAGGTTTTCCCCCTGCATTTAGAAGCCTGAAATCAGAGTAATTGCTATCACCAGCCCACACGTAAGATCAAGGGACAGGTTTTGAAGTAATGGCAACATGTAACAGGCTATATCCCCCTCTCTGGCCGAGATACTTTTGGAGAGTGGTTTACCAGTTTAACAATGTAAGATAAGCTGATCTTGACAATTTCAGTATCATTTCTTCTAGTGACATTAGTTGCTCTTTCTACTCCAATTCCTTCTAGATGCCCATTTATGTAAGGAACACTGCTTTTGTTTAAACAAAAGAGATTTTCTTAGGAGGAGAATTTACACTACCTGCCCTAACCCCATTCTCCCTCATGTAGCTTTGTGCTCAGGAAAAATATGGTCCTTCTGTTTTAATTAATCAAATATCTTCCTTGTTAAATTGTGTTTATTTATTTTTGAGATCGAGAGAGCACAAGTGGGGGAGGGGCAGAGAGAGAGACACAGAATCTGAAGCAGGCTCCAGGTTCCAAGCTGTCAGCACAGAGACTGACATGGGGCTCAAACCCACAAACCATGAGATCATGACCTGAGCCAAAATCAGATGTTTAACTGACTGAGCCACCTAGGTGCTGCTAATTCATGAAATATCTTGATAGAAATGATTACTGCTGTTTTGCTGTTTACTCGCAGCATAAAACTATACTCGTCCCAACCAAAAGATTCTTAACAATCAGTCATCTACAGCCCACACTTTTAGACACGCTGTGTTACTACTGTGTGACTATCTTCATGCTTCTCTCTTTCCTCTTAGTAATAGAACCTCAAAGTATTAGCCAGGGCACATGTTCACCCCTCTTAAGACTGTATTTACCAGACTTTTTTTGCATATTTGTATGATGATATGACTAAATTCTGTCTGATGGCTTAATAAACATGATATATGAAATTGGGGTGTCATATCTGTAAAAGATAGCTTCTTACTCTCTATTTTTTCATTCCTTTTTTCTGCTGGTGGGAGGCCATCCTTGAAGAGGTAGACAAATATTGCATATTAAGGGGGGTGACATGACAACCAACATGAAGAAACTATGATCCTTAGATGATGTAGTGACAGAGAAGTGTCTGTTGATCTAGCTAAGATTAGCCTCTATTGTAACATATGTAAAGCAATCTCTTTAGTTGTGAAAAATTCAAATAAAAACGAATGCATAGAGACATCCACTTGTGTACCACCCAGAATCAGCAAAATTTAACCTATTATTAAAAAAAAATTAATGTTTATCTATTTTTGGAGGAGAGAGAGACAGAGCGTAGCAGGGGAGGGGCAGCGAGAGGGAGACACAGAATCTGAAGCAGGCTCCAGGCTCTGAGCTGTCAGCACAGAGCCCGATGGGGGCTCGAACTCAGGAACCGTGAGATCATGACCTGAGCCGAAGTCGGACGCTTAACCAACTGAGCCATGCAGATGCCCCAAAATTTAACCTATTATTAAATAAAAGAAAACACTAAATAATTTATCTTTCTTTCTTAGAAGTAATTGCTGTTTTGAATTTGGTGTGTGTCTTTCCATTTGTGTTTTTGTAAGTGTGTTACAAACATGTATCCACCAAAAACATAGTATTTTTGTTGCATTCCGAAAAAGTCTTATATGAAGGATATCATATTATACAATGGACTGTACAACTCTCTTTTTCTTCACACACTAGTGTGCTTCATTCATTTACTTCTATTATGCTTATGTATGTATTTTAATCTCTTTTATTAACACTTTGTGTGTGTGTGTTTACTTCCCTTGATTTCCCGTGCTTTTCACAAATACTGCCTCACCCCCTTCTGGTGATTTATTGATATGATTTTTATTCTCTTCTGCATCTATTCTTTACTGATTTTCAAGTCACATCATCTGTATCTATTTTTTCAGAGATTATTGTATTTGTTTTTAATTTTTTTAAGTTTATTTATTTATTTTGAGAGAGACAGAGACAACGTGAGTGGGAGAGGGGCAGAGAGGGAGGGAGAGAGAGAATATCGAACAGACTCCCAGCACTATCAGCACAGAGCCCCATGTGGAGCTCGAACCCACGAAACCGTGAGATCATGACCTGAGCGGATGCTTAACTGACTGAGCCACCCAGGCGCCCCTTTCAGAGATTACTTTAAAAATACATGCATTATCGGGGCACCTGGGTGGCTCAGTCGGTTAAGCGTCTCACTTTGGCCCAGGTCACGATCTCAGTGTTCATGAGTTTGAGCTCCGGGACAGGTGCTGACAGCTCGGAGCTTGGAGCCTGCCTCAGATTCTGTGTCTCCCTCTCTCTCTGCCCCTCCCTAGCTGACGCTCACACTCTCTCTCTCTCTCTCTCTCTCTGTCAAAAATAAATAAACTTAAAGAAAATACATGCATTATTAATAAACTCGAAGATAGATAAAAAATCTGTATTCCACTCTTTTTTGTTTGCATTTCATTTTCTGTTCTACTCTTAAATAACGCGACAGTTCAAACAATTAAGTGTATGTTTATGTTTTTTAGATCTACCTTATTCATCTTGTTTTTATTATAAATAGTTAATTCAGGGGCGCCTGGGTGGCTCAGTCGGTTAAGTGGCCGACTTCGGCTCAGGTCACGATCTCGCGGTCCGTGAGTTCGAGCCCCGCATCGGGCTCTGTGCTGACAGCTCAGAGCCTGGAGCCCGTTTCAGATTCTGTGTCTCCCTTTCTCTGACCCTCCCCCGTTCATGCTGTGTCTCTCTCTGTCTCAAAAATAAATAAACGTTAAAAAAAAAAAACATTAAAAAAAAAATACTTAATTCAATTCACCAAAAGACTCGATTGATCTCTTTCTTCACCATTAATACCTGCGATATCTTTCTTAGTTCAGCTCCCTTTTTGCCTAAAGATACACGTTAGCACTTCTTTCAGTAGCTTAGAGGTACTCAGGGTGCAGCTTCAGGAGGGTGAGTAAAATGTTTATTATGCAGTTTCTCCCCTAAAATACCCACACTTACACACATGCACAAATGGAAAGTAAAATATCTCATGTGTCGTATATAGTCTCCATAAATGTTTAAAATAGCCCTGAAATCAAACATCTCTCAGGAAATCTAAATGACCAGCTTTTAATATTAATTTTTATTGAATAATTGTAAATGTATGGAGAGAGACAATTTCAGAGGATTGAATTCATACGGCGAATTTAACACAAGTAACATAGAAAAGAACTCTTGTTGGGGTGCCTGGGTGGTTCATTTGGGTAAGTGTCCGACTTCTGTTCAGGTCTTAATCTCGAGGGGTGTGAGTTTGAGCCCTGCATTGGGCTCTGTGCTGACAGCTCAGAGCCTGGAGCCTGCTTGGGATTCTGTGTCTCCCTTTCTTTCTCTCTGTCCCTCCCCTGCTCATGCTCTGGCCTTCAAAAATAATAAACAGACATTAAAAAAAATAAAGAAAAGAACTATTATTAAGTGTGTTTAAAACCATAAAATAGATCTCTACTAAGAGGTCCACAATGGAAGATGGAGAAAGAAAGCTAAAACAAATGAATTCAAAAGAATTTTGTGTGTGTGTTTGATTTCTTAAACATCAAGTTAAAATAATATTAAAAATAGTATCTAATGGAAATCCTCCACACAACAATTTTATTCTTTTGACTGTACCATCATTTTATTTTATTATTATTTTTTACATTTTTTAATGTTTGTTTATTTTTGAGACAGAGAGAGACAGAGCACAACTGGGGGAAGGGCAGAGAGAGAGAGGGAGACACAGAATCTGAAACAAGCTCCAGGCTCTGAGCTGTCAGCACAGAACCCGATGTGGGGCTTGAACCCACGAACCATGAGATCATGACCTGAGGCGAAGTCGGACGCTTAACCCACTGAGCCACCCAGGCACCCCCCATCATTTTATTTTAATATAAATTCTTATCCTCTAAATTAATCCCCACTCTACCTATGTCTGAAATGAAGCAATGTGTGTTGCATAATTATTTTTATTTAATTATTTGTATCATAAACACTTTCTTGTTAATCTGCTTTGCATCCAATTGGATTGAAATTACTGTTTCTAGTAAAAATTATTTAAAAAATTTGTTTATGTTCAGTGGCAATCAATGTCCCTTTCAGCTTTAAGGTTGCAATCAAAAGAGAGGATATAATGTTATGATGAATAATCAAACAAAGATAGTTTGTTGTCCAAGCATCAATAGCCACATTTTATAAAGCGCATGCCCAGGTAGATATATACTGTCCCATGTGTCTATTTATATTATCTAGCCTGGTCAGTTCACTCATTTTCAAAAATATAAACATTCAGAGGTTGTTCCATGAATAATGTTTCGTTTTGTCTTTGTTTAAATCAAGTAGTTGTCTTAGGTGGAAATCTGGGATTCATCCTTACTATTCTCTTCTTAGCATTGGTGTCTGAATGGTCATAGGTCCTGTCCACTTTAGAATGCACGTTAAAGCATGTTTTAAGAAATAAATCTAGTATGGACAGCACACAGTGTAATGTGATTAAATATATCATAAGATATTAACAGTTTTCTTATGCACCATGGCATGAAAAAGGGTTCTAAAGCGCTAGACGTTTTCCATATGGTGATTCCTGAAGCCAGAAACACTGTAATTTTAGTTATTAAGAGATGGAGTGAGACAGGGGGAAGGAACACAGCTGGGAGACTGTATGTGGTGGCAGTGACATGAATTTTGCCAATGCATTTTTCTCCAACTTTGGATTTCCCAGGGTGAGGAGAATGTTTTTTGTAACATTTTCAAGGAAAAAGGCATTTTCTCTTAGAACGTTTTGTTGGTAGCTCCTTCAAAATGGAAATAAATTAATCTAATAGACCAGTAGACAGGATAGAGAAAGTTTATATGGAACAGAAGTTCTTAGTTTAATCTTCAAATGTCAAATGAAGATGAAGGAATGGAGTGTTTAAACAGACATTTTCAGTTATATGGCAAAGAGTACTATGTGCTCACTGTCCTACTTCCTCTTCCTGGGCCTGGAAAGACTACAATCCCCAGGCTGCAGTAAATGTTGGTGTCATGTGACTAAGTTTTGATCCATGTTGTGTAGATGATGTCGATGGCATATTTTTATAAAAAAATAAGTCCTGCTCTAAGTCTTTTTTTCCTATCACATAGTAACTTTAGAGGCCACCTGCACCAAATGACATAGCTAAAACATGGACGCAGCCTGGTTCGTGAGTCACTGCTTGAAAAGGAGAGGTGCTCAGCAAAGCTCAGAGATGCACACGCCCATACTGGGCTGGGGCACGAGTGAGAAATCCACTTTTATCACAGTGAGCCGACGAGATGTTGAAATGTATCTTTTTATCCTGTCCTGACTAATTCAGAACACTGCAGTAAAATATATCCTGTCCTGACTAATACAGAAAATAAAAATTAAAAAAAAAAACACCCTAAAATATGTGGTAATAGTGAAGAGCTAAGTGCAGGAGGTGAGGACTCAGGTGTTAGAGGCTAGAAAGCTGGCGATCACTATTATCGAGTGGGAAAACATTTAGCAAGTCTAAGATATACAGTTGCTGAACCGACTGAGCCACCCAGGCGCCCCAGATATTTGTTTATTTTTAAAGTTCATTTATTTTGAGAAAGAGAGAGATAGAGCATGCACGAGTGGGGGAGAGGTACAGAGAGAGGCAGAGAGAATGACTCCCACAGGCCTTGCATTGTCAGTGCAGAGCACGACATAGGGCTCCAACTCAAAAACTATGAGATCGTGACCTGAGTCAAAGAGTCAGGACTTGGACGCTTAACCGAATGAGCCACCCAGGTGCCCCTCTTCCTGATACTTGAGGAAAGAATTGTGGGTATGGTTTCTGGCACAGTGAACTTACTGGAAGTAAGTAGAGCAGAAGCCTTCTAAGATTTGACAAAAATATACTAACAAGGAAACCTGGCTTTAACATCTAAACTAAGACGTGGGTGGGGCGCCTGGGTGGCTCAGTGGGTTAAGCCTCTGACTTCGGCTCAAGTCGTGATCTCACAGTTCGTGAGTTCGAGCCCCTTGTCGGGCTCTGTGCTGACAGCTCGGAGCCTGGAGCCTGCTTTGGATTCTGTGTCTCCCTCTCCCTCTCCCCCTCCCCCGCTCAGGCTCTGTCTCTCTCTCTCAAAAATACATAAACATTAAAAAATAATAATAAAGGGGTGCCTGGGTGGCTCAGTCGGTTAAGCCTCCGACTTGAGCTCAGGTCACGATCTCACGGTCCGTGAGTTCGAGCCCCGCGTCGGGCTCTGGGCTGATGGCTCAGAGCCTGGAACCTGCTTCCGATTCTGTGTCTCCCTCTCTCTCTGACCCTCCCCCGTTCATGCTCTGTCTCTCTCTGTTTCAAAAATAAATAAACGTTAAAAAAAAAATAATAATAATAAAATAAAATAAAAAATAAAATAAGACGTGGGTTTCCATTATCAAGAGGCAGGCATCTACTAAAGAATTCTCATTTCATATGGAGACAAGTAGACTCATAAGCAGGGAGTAACTTCTTAGAACCTGGAGTCTGGGAAGACATGTATAAGAGAGTTGTTTCCCTAGAATAAAGGAGGAATATCCCTCAATCCCTAAGTAAAGTGCTTTCACAATAGCTACCCAGTGAGATTTCAGTGTTTCTATCAGCCCATGACTGCTTCATGTCTGATTGCACATGTTCATTGCAGGCATTCTTTCCTAGTATCAGATTTGCAGGAGCAGACAACTTGTCATTGCATTTTCTAGGTCATTGGTCCTAGGTCATTGGTCTGCCACAACCAGACTTGTGAAAGACGACTGATGGTCCTGGTCTTTAGACACATGCACTGACGAAATAGGACTAAATAGAACTGACTCCTTGAGAGGTGGCACGTATGTCCAGTACATGGGGAAAAACAGAAGAGGTCGGGGACCATAATAATGAACTCTTGGAGAGATCATACTGGGTTTTCACCACATCCTATACCTGAATCTGACCAATGGAATGGAGACAGTCTCATCCTAACATTGCCTCTCCTACAATTCATTAGTATGGTCACCAAACTGTAGCCCAATTCTGTACCCAGACCTTAAAAATATTTTACATGACCCTGAAGTCCTACAATGTGTTTGGAGCCTTGTGTTCCAAATGGCCGAACTACAAGATTATTGGAACATTGGTAGCTGTTGTGCATATTTAGTATTTGTTACACAGAGATAAATAGATATACATGTGTGTGTGCGCGTCTCTCTCTCTCTTTCTCTCTCTCTCTCTATATATATAATTTATATAAATAATATAAATATTATATATCATATATATTCACATATACATGTTACTTTGTAATATAAAGACATCCCTATTAATTCTGTATTAAGAAGTATTTCTTACAGCAAGTAATTCTATTGGGAGAATTGGGAGAGTTGGGAGAATACAAAATATTCTTGTAGACAATACTTCTAAAATACTACTGAACAGTGAGAACCTGTAGGAAGGTGATCCTGTTGAGTTATTTCTCTGTAAAATGCACATAACAAGGTGTAATTTTCCTGTCTTTTGGAAGACTAGCATGGATGTGTGCAAAACACCCAGCACAAAGCCCGACATATGGGAATGATTGATAACTGTTAAGTGTTAGTGGTAATGCCATTTTACTTTCAGAATGGAGAGAAATTATGAAGAATATGCTGTACAAACAGTGCAAATATCCCGTCGAAAGGGATATGACGCTCAATTGCTCCTCACATCTGACCCTCACAAAATGTGTCATTTGACAATTCTCTTTCCAAAACTTGTGCGTTTAAATGATAGAAAAGAAAGAACCCATAGCATAAAGGGGAAGTGACAAAATACATGTTCAGTGGTTTTGAACACAATGTGATATTTTGTTTCCCACTCGTACTACCTAGGGGCTCCCACTCCCTCGGGTCCACTTGCAGGGCTCAGGTATATTTCAGGCTGGAGTGGATGGAAGGAGAAGAGCAAAGTCATACATTAGGCACCTGCTCTGTTGACTGAAAATCTACTTGGACCTCTAGCATGTGCTCTCTGTTGTATAATTAAGACAGCTTCATGTGCCATATCTTAAAATATAAACTGATTCATACCCAAATTTTTACAACATGTAGTTATTTAAGAAATTGTCTTGGGGCTGAGTCATTGGGCTGTTATCTTTTCATTGCCCACTTTTTTCCCATCATTTTTCCCTCTCTGATTTACACTGTGCTCCTTTTCTGCCGTTATATCTATCACTTTAACCGTTTATCATAAAAAATGTTTCTTAATGTAAATTTTGATTAATCTGTTGGCAGTATGCCACCTGGATCCACAAATAGAATTTTGAAAATCAAGACATCAAATTAGACTGATTGAGACAGATTTCCTTTTAGAATTCTGTAGATGAGAAGGGAAATTATTAAAACATGAGTTTGAAAATAATAGATATCAAACTCTTGCAAAACAACATTTTTGTCAGCTAATAGTAAATGAATGAGAAACATATGGATTAAGTTTCCATCAAAAACACACACATTTATAAATTCAAGGGAAATTTGTTTGGCAGAAGCTTTTTTTATTTTGCCAATTTCAAAATATTTGAAAATAATTTGAATGTTTATTTCAAACATAAAAAGTCATAGGATATTCATTATTGCAAACTCAAAAAGAAGAAAAAACTATAAAGTGACTTCTACAAAAATAAGCTTATACAGTTGTAATTTTGATAGCCCCTTGGATTATTTCAAATGTAATTACCTGAAGGGAAAGAACATCATGTTCTGCAAACCAGAAGCGTGTTGGAAAACTCAGGGAAATATCAAGAACCCAAGACATGAATCTATGCTGCTTACTCTCAAATAGAAAAAGGGCAGAATCTTTCCAAATAACTTAAAAATACATTTCATATTACTAATAGCATTTATCGAATTTAATATAAGAGGATAAAATGTACTGTGTATCGTTGGTTTCAAATACTAATTAGCCAATTTGACATTAGCTCTTATAACATTAAACAAGACTTAATTGGAATTTGATTAGAAATAGTGGCAAAAATGCAAGGTGATCATGTTAGTCAGGACTTTTTTGGTTTAGTAGTAGAAACCCTACTTTATTTTAGATAAAAACATTTAATTTTTTTTTAGCAGAAAAGGAGTGCATTGGGTCATACAATTGGGGGGTCCAGATCTTGGGCTGAATTTTGTTAAAGCAGGGACCAGGGGCTCACTTCCTGATTCTTATTTCCCCTCTCCATGTTGGTTTCTCAGGCAGTGTTTACAAAATGTCTGTGAAAAACCCCTAGCTCCTGGGTCCCTAACATAATAGCATTAGGGGAAAACAAACTCCTCTTTTCGAAAAGTTTTGTCAAAGAACCTAAAGAAGTGCAATGATCCTGTGTGATGTATTCGTCTGTTCCCATGCCTCACTCATGGAAGAAACCCTGGCAGCCTAGGAATCAATGTCATCCAAAGCAGATAGACTGAGGGCAGAGGCCTTAGTTTCTTAGTAAGTAGGGCTGATAGTTCCAAAAACAAAAGAGAAGGAATATTGAATAAGGCACCTCAGAGATTCACAGGAAAGAACACTTGATTTTCTTCCAATACTACCTACAATTTCTATAAAGTTGTTGGTATTATTCATTATTCTGATACAATATACTAGATGAGTTGTTTTTTCTAAAATATGACAAAATGAACAATTTAACATTCCCTGTTTGGTTAATTGCATTTTCCTCCAAAACACTCTAATGCGTTTTAATTGAACAGGGCTAGGGAAAGTGAACTCTTCCCTCTTGGAACTTTCTTAGACTATTTTTGTTTTTCTTTCAGATTGTTTTCTGATTCTCTCCTCTTCCTCATCAATCTTCAGTGAGGCTGGGGTGGGAAGCCTGACCCTAAGTGGTGGCTCTCCTAGGACACCTTGACTTCAGAAAGGCTGGGACTGAAGCAAACAGGCAGGGGTCTCAAAGAAGGAAGATATGGATAGGGTGACAAGTCAGTTCTGCTTAGAATTGAAGAGATATCTCTCTTTGGTTTTCTTTTTTGAACTACACTCGTCATCAGAGTGGTAAGAATTAAGAGCCTTGGTCAGTCGGTTGGGGACAGGCACAGGGGAAAGGAGTCTAGGAAATAATCTGGTCAGTCTCTAAAATATGTGAAGTGGGTTGTAGAATCTCAGGCTGTGCAATGAGATAAAAAACTAACTGCATAGGGTTTTGGACACAGCCCTGGCTAGTGATAAAATATATCCTTTGTGTAAAATCTATTCACTCTGTAATCAGAACACGGCTGGTTGAGGATTCTAAGATTGTGCTTGTCATTTTTGTATCTTCTTTGATGACAGGAATACTGGTCATAGAGGTCACCCTCTACGTGGTTTCAAAAAGGAAAGATCTTCATGAATAGGCCTAGACTATACCAGAAAGGGAATGAGGCTGGGTTTCTGTGTCCCTACGTTCTATGAGTGTTATTAATAAAACAGATATTCTAAATTCTTTCTTCACTTGCAGCAAGGAGCTACCTCATCTTGGAATATTAGTGCCTTTTAGGTCTTGAGTATTTGCATGTACTTCAGAAATTAAGCCACAGGGAAATGATAAGGAAAAACTGAAGCACAATTCAAATCCTTAATAACCAGAGAAGCATTAAAATCATTGCTACTATAATCTGGTTAAGGGCTTATCTTGGTATCATTTGAAAACTAATGATCTAAATCATGTACTTGGGAAAAAAAGAGAAACAATATTTTTTTAAGGAAAGGGAGTAAGAAAGAAAGAAAGAAAGAAAGAAAGGAAGAAAGAAATAAAGAAAGAAAAAAAAGAAAACCCTTAAGTGTAAAGAGTGTTTTGTTTTAAGTATAGAAAAATCAGGGCGTATATTAGCTATTTGCTTTGTGGTTTCTTGAACACCTTCAAAAGGAATATTTTTCATGGACAGAAAAAAATTAGGTGTGATTAAAAAAATAAAGTCTCAAGGATGTTTTCAGATATTTTTTGTCAGATTTTTTAAGAATTTTATTTGGATAATGTTAAGCAATATAATCCTTGTGCTTGTGTTACATTCCATTGTAACAAACCAGGTGGACAATGTCTTTGTTAGTGGGCCTTAATCGACACATGTTTATGCTTTCATTTGTACCACTCATAGAGTGAAGCAGTATTTTTGTAATTCCTATTTTATGATGTAAATAACTCAGGAAATATTTACTTTGCCTAATAGGTGTAGTACGATAATGTTTATTAGCCTTTGAATCGTCTTTGCCACCTTCACTTCACGGAAGTCTTGCGTGTAGAAATATGTCAACACTTAAGCACGAACTACTCATTAGTGTAACATTTATTTTTCTAGTACAATACACAGACACATCATGAGGCAAACAAGGACAACAATACTTGCTAACATTTCTCCAACACTCTTTCAGGTAACAGTCATTATTCTAAGTGTTTTACCTGTGTGAACACACTTAATCCTTAAGGCAACTTAATGGAGTAGCGAATTATTATCCAAATTTCACTATGAACACTCTGAGCACAAAAAGGTTAAGTAACGCCTGAAGGTCATGCGACCAAATAAAATCCCACCACTTTCTTTTCTACGTTTAATTTTCTAAAGCAGTTTTGAACATGCATTAAAAGGATGCTTAAGGGGGGCATAGGTGGCTCCACAGGTTAAGCGTCCGACTTTGGCTCCGGTCACGATCTCACGGTTCAGGGGTTCGAGCCTTGTGTTGGGCTCTGTGCTGAGAGCGCGGAACCTGGATCCTGCTTTGGATTCTGTGTCTCCCTCTCTCTCTGCCCTTCCCCCGCTCATGCTATGTCTCTCTCTTAAACATCAACATGAAAAAAATTTAAAAAAAATGCTTGAGTCCATGAAATGAATTATTAACAACAATCTTTGTAATTAATGTATGTTAAGAAATCATGTGACACAAAATATACCAAAATGGCTTTAAGAGCAATAACTTCCTAAAATTGAGAAAAACAAGGAACAAAAACATAATACTAAATATTCTCAAAATGTATACATAAATTGTTTGTCAAGCTTAACGTTGGAATAACATCATTTGATAAAGAACTCAATCATTCAACAGACCTTTATTAGACACCTCCCTTCTTGCTGTTTTTGCGTAAAACTTGCATACGGAGGCACAGTGTATCCTTTTAGACAGAGAGACAATTCCCTCTAAGTAGCTGGAATGATTACATTCAATTTTTTTCTTTTTTTGTCTCCCTCTGTCCTTTCATATTTATGTAGTATATTTTTTCTGATATAACTCAAGTAATACAAAGTTCCCTGGTGGGTTATTAAAATGCCTAGCTCCTTTGTAATAGTAAAGATTTACTTGCTTTAAAGACAGGGCTTATCCTGCTTCCTTGTTCAGACTTGCTTCAGAGAGGAAGCCAACAATCGAGGTAAAAAGTCAAGAGGCTGATATTTTTTTTCTCTTTTTCTGCTTTATAATTTTACTTGTTTCCCTTTTTGGCAACACAGGTTTCTGTCCCCATAAAGATCAAGGGACAGGGAGGGACAGGAGGGGCTACTGTTATACTCCTTTGGGCCTAAAAATATTTTGAGGCTGATGCCTTTTCTTCCGTGGACCCTTTCTTGTCTTCTATTCCTCACCCTCGGGTGATGTTCCCTTCTCTGTTCTTTGTTTGCTTCTTTTTCAGCCCCTGCGCATTGGCAACATTTCTAGTTTTTCTTTACCTAAGCCTGTTTGTCCCTTTGGGCAAACCTCTTGAACACACACACACACGCACACACACACCTTTTTGGCATTGATAAAGGTTCATCTTCAGTAACTATCCTGCCTTCATCTCACATTTTAAATTTTTTAGGCAGAGCCCAACATCAGTTGACCTTGTCTACCAGTTGTAAGAAACACTTCTCAAGTTCCCGGAGTTATCCTTTTGAGATACTTTTTCTAGGTTCGAAGTAAGGGACGGTATACTCACTCCTTCCCCTTTCCTCTCTCAATAATCACATTAAACATATATATCATTTGCTTTCCACCAGTCTAGGGGTCAAAAATGGTCACCTCACCCCTCCTGCTGTAGGCAGAAGCTTCTAAGGATTTCTCTCAAAATCAGACTCTCTCAAGTAGAAGTGAAGGGGAAAATTGTTACCAGGTTTTAGCAAACAGATTTGTAAATTTGACATAGAGTCTATGAAGGCCTTTGGAATGTGATATCGTCTTTTCGTATTTCAGCCAAGTATTTTAGTACCATGTTGTGTGTGTGTGTGTGTGTGTGTGTGTGTGTGTGTTTGTGTGTGTGTGTAATTTTGGTGGCCAAATATCCTGAAGTCCTGCTCTGGTCAGGATTTGGTCTGAGCCCTAGGTCAATCACATTAGCGGACCCCACACCTTGGCTGGGAGCAGCACCTCACATAATCAACATCTGCCTCCCTGAGAAGTGCAGCAAATATAGCAGTAGTATTAATTAGCTTTAAAGTGAGTTCATCGTATATCAATAAGTAGATGAGAAAGAGTGGATGAAACAAATCCAACAGTAAAATGACACCAACGTTTAGCTCTGATAATATCTTCTGAAATGTGACCATACAGACTAGCTACATAAATTCAAACCAAGCAAAACTCAGTTCCATTTCCTAGAATGGCATTACTGATTTATATATATGTGTGTGTTTATCTATTATCTATTATCTATTATCTATCTATTATCTATCTATCTATCTATCTATCTATCTATCTACCTATTATCTCTTATCTATCTATCTATCTATCTATCTATCTATCTATTTTTATCTATCTGTCTATCTATCTATCTATCATCTATCTATCATCTATATACATGTATTCCTGAAAATAAGGAGTTGAAAGACACTTTGTCAAGCACACACAGCGTTAGCCAGAGTCTTCAAGTCCCTTTCAATTAAAGGACTCGAATCCCAGCTCAAACAACTCACTCTAATAGAACAAAAATAATTCATTGCTGAGCAGCGCGGGTGTAGCTCTCCACACAGGGCCAGTGGCAGCAGCTCAACTGGTGTAATTTGGACCCTTCTGTTCTCCCTGTCACTCATCCTTTCTTGTCTGCAACTCCTTATGAGTTGACTTCCTTATCTTCTCCGTCAGAGCATCTTCTGCACAGCACCAAAACCCTAAGGCAAGAAGTGGCTCTGATAAGAAGTCCTAGGAGGAAGCTATGGGTGTAGGGACTCTAATCGACTGGGCACCGGCATGCACCTATGAATGCTGGAGAAACTCCAAGCAGTGGAGACCAGGAGAGGAGTTTGTTGAGGAAAGTGGAGGCACCAAGAATGGATTTGCAAGGGCTTCCATGATGGCATGCTACCAACCGAGTAGCTTAAAAACCAGAAATGTATTGCCTTATGATTCTGATGTCCAGAAGTCTGAAATCGAGATGTCAACAGGGTTGCTTCCTTCTGAGGTTCTGATAAAAAGGTCTGTTCCAGGCTTCTTTCCTTGGCTTATGGGATGGCCAGTTTTCTCCCTGTATCTCTTCGCACTGTCTGTCTTCTATGTTTGCCTCTCGTTGTGGTCAAATTTTCCCTAAGGACACTGATCATATCAGATTAGGGTCTACCCTAATAAACTCATTTTAACTTTTATTTCTGTAAAGACCCTATCTCCAAATAAGGTCACATTCCATGGTACCAGGGGTTAGGGCTCCAACATATATATTTTTTTTTTTTTTGAGGAGGATCACAATTCAACCTGTAACACACTGTTCCTTAAACCGGGGAAGGGTCAGAATTAACCTTGAGGAGACAAATTTCAACTACCATACTATACACACATATGCTCTATGGCAACTATATCAATCAAAACATTTAAGGAGATTGCTATCATTCTTCTTTCTCTTTTTGTCTCTTCAAATGTGTAGACAAACTTAGGTTTTCCTTATATTTGTACTTGTAAAATATATATCTAGTCTTCTTATATTTGTGTATATTTTTATTGCTTCTAGTCCCAAGAAATCCTGCTGTTTGGTGATTTTTTTGTATGTATGGCCTGATAATTTTGTTTCATTTTACTTTAAATGCCTTCTTTCAGTCTTTTAGAAGAAAAACTATAACTAAAAGTAATTGTTCATTATAATTATTTGTATGTGAAAATAATGTTACAAAATCCATTTAAATCAAAACTTGTATAAATAAAATAGCAATATGCATTTCTTCCCTATATCCATCTAAACATTACTCCAGAGTTTCTAACTTAGACAGGATTTAACATCTCAGTTGAAATATACAATTACTTCAATAAAATCAATGAGATTTGTTTCACAAAAATCTTACCACACATATTGAATAGTCTATTGCATAAGTTAGTATGTGTCATTATTTCTTACTACTTCATTAACTGTAAAGTCCAGATCTTTGTCAGTCACAAAAGTTGAGTTTTGCTTTACTATTAATAGAATGAATGAAAGAAAAGCCAAGTCATCCATCAAATACAAGAAAATAGTATCCTTATCTTTCTTTTCCCTAAAAGAAAAAGACAGAAGGCAATTAAGAGATAATACAGAAACACACACACACATACACACACATGTTTAGAATCTATTTTCCATTAAAGCAAATCATTGTTTATTCTGATGTTCTGATATGTTTTTATAGCATTTTTGAAGCATGATTGACAAAATTGCAAAATATTTGAAGTATACATCATGATAGTTTTATATACAAATACATTGTGAAAGGATTCCACTATCTAGTTAATTAATACATATTTTTATTTGTTCGCTTTTCTGGGTTTTTATGAGCAAGGAAATCTAACAAACAATATGGGTTGGCTTGATATTCAACCACTTTAGAATAAATACATGATGTAATTTAAATATAATATGAAGTGGTTTGTTTTTATTTATTTATTTATTTATTTATTTATTTTTATTTATTTTTAATTTTTTTAAAATTTATTTATTTTTTAATATATGAAATTTACTGTCAAATTGGTTTCCATACAACACCCAGTGCTCATCCCAAAAGGTGCCCTCCTCAATACCCATCACCCACCCTGCCCTCCCTCCCACCCCCCATCAACCCTCAGTTTGTTCTCAGTTTTTAACAGTCTCTTATGCTTTGGCTCTCTCCCACTCTAACCTCTTTTTTTTTTTTCCCTTCCCCTCCCCCATGGGTTTCTGTTACGTTTCTCAGGATCCACATAAGAGTGAAACCATATGGTATCTGTCTTTCTCTGTATGGCTTATTTCACTTAGCATCACACTCTCCAGTTCCATCCACGTTGCTACAAAAGGCCATATTTCATTTTTTCTCATTGCCACGTAGTATTCCATTGTGTATATAAACCACAATTTCTTTATCCATTCATCAGTTGATGGACATTTAGGCTCTTTCCATAATTTGGCTATTGTTGAGAGTGCTGCTATAAACATTGGGGTACAAGTGCCCCTATGCATCAGTACTCCTGTATCCCTTGGATAAATTCCTAGCAGTGCTATTGCTGGGTCATAGGGTAGGTCTATTTTTAATTTTCTGAGGAACCTCCACACTGCTTTCCAGAGCGGCTGCACCAATTTGCATTCCCACCAACAGTGCAAGAGGGTTCCCGTCTCTCCACATCCTCTCCAGCATCTATAGTCTCCTGATTTCTTCATTTTGGCCACTCTGACTGGTGTGAGGTGATATCTGAGTGTGGTTTTGATTTGTATTTCCCTGATGAGGAGCGATGTTGAACATCTTTTCATGTGCCTGTTGGCCATCCGGATGTCTTCTTTAGAGAAGTGTCTATTCATGTTTTCTGCCCATTTCTTCACTGGGTTATTTGTTTTTCGGGTGTGGAGTTTGATGAGCTCTTTATAGATTTTGGATACTAGCCCTTTGTCCAATGTGTCATTTGCAAATATCTTTTCCCATTCCGTTGGTTGCCTTTTAGTTTTGTTGGTTGTTTCCTTTGCTGTGCAGAAGCTTTTTATCTTCATAAGGTCCCAGTAATTCACTTTTGCTTTTAATTCCCTTGCCTTTGGGGATGTGCTGAGTAAGAGATTGCTACGGCTGAGGTCAGAGAGGTCTTTTCCTGCTTTCTCCTCTAAGGTTTTGATGGTTTCCTGTCTCACATTCAGGTCCTTTATCCATTTTGAGTTTATTTTTGTGAATGGTGTGAGAAAGTGGTCTAGTTTCAACCTTCTGCATGTTGCTGTCCAGTTCTCCCAGCACCATTTGTTAAAGAGACTGTCTTTTTTCCATTGGATGTTCTTTCCTGCTTTGTCAAAAATGAGTTGGCCATACGTTTGTGGGTCTAGTTCTGGGGTTTCTATTCGATTCCATTGGTCTATGTGTCTGTTTTTATGCCAATACCATGCTGTCTTGATGATGACAGCTTTGTAGTAGAGGCTAAAGTCTGGGATTGTGATGCCTCCTGCTTTGGTCTTCTTCTTCAAAATTACTTTGGCTATTCGGGGCCTTTTGTGGTTCCATATGAATTTTAGGATTGCTTGTTCTAGTTTTGAGAAGAATGCTGGTGCAATTTTGATTGGGATTGCATTGAATGTGTAGATAGCTTTGGGTAGTATTGACATTTTGACAATATTTATTCTTCCAATCCATGAGCAGGGAATGTCTTTCCATTTCTTTATATCTTCTTCAATTACCTGCATAAGCTTTCTATAGTTTTCAGCATACAGATCTTTTACATCTTTGGTTAGATTTATTCCTAGGTATTTTATGCTTCTTGGTGCAATTGTGAATGGGATCAGTTTCTTTATTTGTCTTTCTGTTGCTTCATTGTTAGTGTATAAGAATGCAACTGATTTCTGTACATTGATTTTGTATCCTGCAACTTTGCTGAATTCATGTATCAGTTCTAGCAGACTTTTGGTGGAGTCTATCGGATTTTGCATGTATAATATCATGTCATCTGCAAAAAGCGAAAGCTTGACTTCATCTTTGCCAATTTTGATGCCTTTGATTTCCTTTTGTTGTCTGATTGCTGATGCTAGAACTTCCAGCACTATATTAAACAACAGTGGTGAGAGTGGGCATCCCTGTCGTGTTCCTGATCTCAGGGAAAAAGCTCTCAGTTTTTCCCCATTGAGGATGATGTTAGCTGTGGGCTTTTCATAAATGGCTTTTATGATCTTTAAGTATGTTCCTTCTATCCCGACTTTCTCAAGGGTTTTTATTAAGAAAGGGTGCTGGATTTTGTCAAAGGCCTTTTCTGCATCGATTGACAGGATCATATGGTTCTTCTCTTTTTTTTTGTTAATGTGATGTATCACGTTGATCGATTTGCGAATGTTGAACCAGCCCTGCATCCCAGGAATGAATCCCACTTGATCATGGTGAATAATTCTTTTTATATGCTGTTGAATTCGATTTGCTAGTATCTTATTGAGAATTTTTGCATCCATATTCATCAGGGATATTGGCCTGTAGTTCTCTTTTTTTACTGGGTGTCTGTCTGGTTTAGGAATCAAAGTAATACTGGCTTCATAGAATGAGTCTGGAAGTTTTCCTTCCCTTTGTATTTTTTGGAATAGCTTGAGAAGGATAGGTATTATCTCTGCTTTAAACGTCTGGTAGAACTCCCCTGGGAAGCCATCTGGTCCTGGACTCTTATTTGTTGGGAGATTTTTGATAACCGATTCAATTTCTTCACTGGTTATGGGTCTGTTCAAGCTTTCTATTTCCTCCTGATTGAGTTTTGGAAGAGTGTGGGTGTTTAGGAATTTGTCCATTTCTTCAAGGTTGTCCAATTTGTTGGCATATAATTTTTCATAGTATTCCCTGATAATTGTTTGTATCTCTGAGGGATTGGTTGTAATAATTCCATTTTCATTCATGATTTTATCTATTTGGGTCATCTCCCTTTTCTTTTTGAGAAGCCTGGCTAGAGGTTTGTCAATTTTGTTTATTTTTTCAAAAAACCAACTCTTGGTTTCGTTGATCTGCTCTACCGTTTTTTTAGATTCTATATTGTTTATTTCTGCTCTGATCTTTATGATTTCTCTTCTTCTGCTGGGTTTAGGCTGCCTTTGCTGTTCTGCTTCTATTTCCTTTAGGTGTGCTGTTAGATTTTGTATTTGGGATTTTTCTTGTTTCTTGAGATAGGCCTGGATTGCAATGTATTTTCCTCTCAGGACTGCCTTCGCTGCGTCCCAAAGAGTTTGGAGTGTTGTATTTTCATTTTCGTTTGTTTCCATATATTTTTTAATTTCTTCTCTAATTGCCTGGTTGACCCACTCATTCGTTAGTAGGGTGTTCTTTAACCTCCATGCTTTTGGAGGTTTTCCAGACTTTTTCCTGTGGTTGATTTCAAGCTTCATAGCATTGTGGTCTGAAAGTATGCATGGTATAATTTCAATTCTTGTAAACTTATGAAGGGCTGTTTTGTGACCCAGTATATGATCTATCTTGGAGAATGTTCCATGTGCACTCGAGAAGAAAGTATATTCTGTTGCTTTGGGATGCAGAGTTCTAAATATATCTGTCAAGTCCATCTGATCCAATGTATCATTCAGGGCCCTTGTTTCTTTATTGACTGTGTGTCTAGATGATCTATCCATTTCTGTAAGTGGGGTGTTAAAGTCCCCTGCAATGACCACATTCTTATCAATAAGGTTGCTTATGTTTATGAGTAACTGTTTTATATATCTGGGGGCTCCGGTATTTGGCGCATAGACATTTATAATTGTTAGCTCTTCCTGATGGATAGACCCTGTAATTATTATATAATGCCCTTCTTCATCTCTTGTTACAGCCTTTAATTTAAAGTCTAGTTTGTCTGATATAAGTATGGCTACTCCAGCTTTCTTTTGGCTTCCAGTAGCATGATAAATAGTTCTCCATCCCCTCACTCTCAATCTAAAGGTGTCCTCAGATCTCAAATGAGTCTCTTGTAGACAGCAAATAGATGGGTCTTGTTTTTTTATCCATTCTGATACCCTATGTCTTTTGGTTGGCGCATTTAATCCATTTACATTCAGTGTTATTATAGAAAGATACGGGTTTAGAGTCATTGTGATGTCTGTATGTTTTATGCTTGTAGTGATGTCTCTGGTACTTTGTCTCACAGGATCCCCCTTAGGATCTCTTGTAGGGCTGGTTTCATGGTGACAAATTCCTTCAGTTTTTGTTTGTTTGGGAAGACCTTTATCTCTCCTTCTATTCTAAATGACAGACTTGCTGGATAAAGGATTCTCGGCTGCATATTTTTTCTGTTTAGCACACTGAAGATATCGTGCCAAGCCTTTCTGGCCTGCCAAGTTTCAAAGGAGAGATCAGTCATGAGTCTTATAGGTCTCCCTTTATATGTGAGGGCACGTTTATCCCTTGCTGCTTTCAGAATTTTCTCTTTATCCTTGTATTTTGCCAGTTTCACTATGATATGTCGTGCAGAAGATCGATTCAAGTTACGTCTGAAGGGAGTTCTCTGTGCCTCTTGGATTTCAATGCCTTTTTCCTTCCCCAGTTCAGGGAAGTTCTCAGCTATAATTTCTTCAAGTACCCCTTCAGCACCTTTCCCTCTCTCTTCCTCCTCTGGGATACCAATTATGCGTATATTATTTCTTTTTAGTGTATCACTTAGTTCTCTAATTTTCCCCTCATACTCCTGGATTTTTTTATCTCTCTTTCTTTCAGCTTCCTCTTTCTCCATAACTTTATCTTCTAGTTCACCTATTCTCTCCTCTGCCTCTTCAATCCGAGCCGTCGTGGTTTCCATTTTGTTTTGCATTTCGTTTAAAGCGTTTTTCAGCTCCTCGTGACTGTTCCTTAGTCCCTTGATCTCTGTAGCAAGAGATTCTCTGCTGTCCTGTATACTGTTTTCAAGCCCAGCGATTAATTTTATGACTATTATTCTAAATTCACTTTCTGTTATATTATTTAAATCCTTTTTGATCAGTTCATTAGCTGTTGTTATTTCCTGGAGATTCTTCTGAGGGGAATTCTTCCATTTGGTCATTTTGGATAGTCCCTGGAGCGGTGAGGACCTGCAGGGCACTTCCCCCATGCTGTGGTGTATAACTGGAGTTGGTGGGCGGGGCCGCAGTCCGACCTGATGTCTGCCCCCAGCCCACCGCTGGGGCCACAGTCAGACTGGTGAGTGCCTTCTCTTCCCCTCTCCTAGGGGCGGGATTCACTGTGGGGTGGCGTGGCCCGTCTGGTCTACTTGCACACTGCCAGGCTTGTGGTGCTGGGGAGCTGGCGTATTAGCTGGGATGGGTAGGCAAGGTGCACAGGGCGGGAGGGGCAGGCTTAGCTCGCTTCTCCTTAGGTGATCCACTTCAGGAGGGGCCCTGTGGCAGCGGGAGGGAGTCAGATCCGCTGCCGGAGGTTTGGCTCCGCAGAAGCACAGAGTTGGGTGTTTGCGCGGAGCGAGCAAGTTCCCTGGCAGGAACTGGTTCTCTTTGGGATTTTGGCTGGGGGATGGGCGGGGGAGATGGCGCTGGCGAGCGCCTTTGTTCCCCGCCAAGCTGAGCTCTGCCGTCCGTCCGGGGGCTCAGCAGCTCTCCCTCCCTTTGTCCTCCAGCCTTCCCGCTTTCTGAGCAGAGCTGTTAACTTCTGACCTCCCAGACGCTAAGTCACCCTTGCTGTCAGAACACAGTCCGTCTGGCCCCTCCGCTTTTGCCAGCCCGACTCGGGGGCTCTGCTTGGCCGGCGAGCCGCCCCTCCGCCCCGGCTCCCTCCCGCCAGTCCGTGGAGCGCGCACCGCCTCGCCGCCCTTCCTACCCTCTTCCGTGGGCCTCTCGTCTGCGCTTGGCTCCGGAGACTCCGTTCTGCTAATCCTCTGGCGGTTTTCTGGGTTCTTTAGGCAGGTGTAGGTGGAATCTAAGTGATCAGCAGGACGCGCGGTGAGCCCAGCGTCCTCCTACGCCGCCATCTTCCGGAACTCTCATGAAGTGGTTTGTTTTTAAATTTAATAGTTGTATGTCCATAATTTTTTTTTTGTTATTGGAAACTTTCTTCCCAAATAATACACTTTGGAACAAAGTTCCTTCTGGAGCTGATATAAATTTTTAATGCCAAAAGATATGCCCCCACATCATGCTGTGATGTTCATCTTCCAGATGTTCACATTATCCCTCTTTACACAAAACAGCCCCTAATGAATAACTATGTCAGAGATTTGAAAAGCAAATATCCAGATTTTGGTACTTTCTATCAATAGATTTATACAGATTGAAATGGATGCCTCCAAACTCCCTTCCTACTCCCAAGATTCTAGAATCCCCCTTGGTTTATTTATTTTTGAGAGACAGAGAGACAGAGGATGAGAAGGGGAGAGGCAGTGAGAGGGGGAGACACAGAATACGAAGAAGGCTCCAAGCTCTGAGCTGTCAACACAGAGTCCAACGCGGGTCTCGAACCCACAAACTGAGATCATGACCTGAGCCGAAGTCTGATGTGTAACCAACTGAGCCACCCAGGTGCCCCTAGAATCCTCCTTGTTTGAACTATATGGTTAAAGACTACACGAAGGCAACAGTGTTGTGATCCCGTAATTAGCATCATTGTCACATCTGGCATTAGTCATTGTTAGCTTCAAGATGTCTGATGTTATGATATAGCAATTTAAATGTAGCTAGACTTCATTTTCTGGAGTCAGTTTTATCATTTTAATATGGAAGCATACTATGTTGTATGAAATATAAAAAAAAGCATAACCCACCTCTTTGGGGAAGACACAAAGGTAGGAGATTAAGTCTGCTTCTGAAACACTTCATCAGTTTACTAAACGTAACATATTAAAAACCTATGAACCTAGATTTCGCAGAGATCTGACTGAGCACCAGTTTCCAGCCACATTATCTTCTGGACTCTCTCATTTTGGGGCAAGACAACAGACATTCTACAGGCTAGAGCTCCCTTCTATACAATAGGAATTATAATAACTACTCACATTGTGATGCAAAAAAAAAAATTGAATGCAATGGGAGAAAGATACCTGGCTTATGACAGTTTCCTAAATGATTATTTTTCCTTTACATTTGCATTAATAGAAAAAAAACTTAAAAGAAAAATTATCTAATAATTAAAAAAAAACTTATTAGAAGTGCTTGTATACACTTCTATTTACTATGCCACTCTTTAAATGATGTTTTGGGGTGCCTGGGTGGCCTAGTTGGCTAACTGTTTGACTCTTGGTTTTGGCTCACAGTTCATGAGTTTGAGCCCCGCATCCAGCTCTGTGCTGACAGTGTGCCTGCTTGAGATTGTCTCCCCTTCTTTCTCTGCCCTTCCTGCATATTTTCATGCTCTCTTTCAAAATAAAGAAATAAAAACTTTAAAAAAATGATGTTTTGATTTTTAATCACAAACATAAAAGCTTGTAGAACTCATAGATACAATGGAAGAATGGGAAAAGGATAAGATGTATAAAAATAATTAATAATTAAGAACCAATTAATTAATAATTAATTAATAATCAATTGCACTGCATGCTGACAAAAATTAAATTTAAAAGAAATATATTTACTACAACACAAAATTTAGTGTTGCTATGGTTCTATTTTTTTTAACGTTTATTTATTATTGAGAGATGGAGAGACAGAGCGTGAGGAGGGGAGGGGTAGAGAGAGGGGGAGACACAGAATCAGAAGCAGGCTCCAGGCTCTGAGCTGTCAGCACAAAACCCGATGCAGGGCTGGAACTCACAAACTGTGAGATCATGACCTGAACCACGGTTGGTCGCCCAACCAACTGAACCACCCAGGCACCCCGCTATGGTTCTATTTGAATTAATTACTAAAGAAATATATGGCCTTGATCTAAGGGTTACTGACATTCTCAATTTATCACAGAAGAACTGACATAGATCATTGACAAATAATTTGATACATTTCCTGTATATGTTCTTTGTCTTTGGATTTACCATTTAGCATTTGAAAATGTTTGTGGAAAACATATGAAATGTGTCTATACATTTGCCCAAACTTGAATTGTGGAAAATTTCAAGAAAAACATATGTAAGAAATGTTTTAATATTTTCTAAAACATAGAGTACTGAATGACATAGTTCATATTATTACTATATTTAATATCTATGAGGCTACATTACTAAGTATATAATTACATTGCATACACTGCTTTTATACAAATAAATAGTTCTTAGCTGCTTAACAATCTGAACTTGTGTATAAGAATGAATAGTTATTTTGAAATATTTTTCCCCTATCTTACTGATTTTGTGGTAAATTCTTGAAACATACATTATTAAGAAATGTCTATGCAAAAAGTACTTCACAGTGAGAATTAAAATGTGCAGGGACATCTTGGCCATTACAATAGTCAAGGCAGAAATTGACTTCAGACACTGATTTTGGTAGTTAGTACAGAAAAGGATAACCAGAATAAAAATCATCTTCTTCTCCCTAATAATAAGTCTATTTGATAACTGAAATTTACAGGCAAATAACTTTCCCTACTTAACATAATTGAGATTCTATTCATCTCTCATTGTAAAAGTGAGAGAGATCCTGAAAGCTAATAAGAACTTTTAAAGAATAAAAATCAATTTAATTCCTGTGCTTGCAAAGATGGAGGTATTCAAGATTACTAAAAAATGTGATATTACTCTTTCAGCTATAAGTAATATCTGTGAAACACAAATGCTGTAATTGGAAATACATGTGAAATGAATTGGAAATACATAATGAATGATTAAAAAAAGAATCAATTAGATGGCTGAGTTTATATCAACTACTATAATTTACTATATTAACTTTATGAAGTAGAAAATCAGTATGATTAAATTATTAAAAATCCATTTCTACACATAAATATATCTTTAATATCTTACCCTTCCTGGTTTAGTTCAAAAAATGGTTAGTAATTTGTATGAGTTGCTTTTTTCAGTTCAACCCCTATGAAGAAAGATTTCATGATAAATGACCAGACTGGGCCAAATTATATATTATATAACCAAGTATTTTATTTTTGAATGACACCAAAAGACATGTAATTAAAATGGGACACAAAATTGGCCATAGCACCCATCCCTGGAGAATCTTGTTTATATTTTTTTCATCCAAAGATGAATTCTCTCTTTGGTTTACTATTTCTTAAGCCAGTTCTCTAATCACGTCAAAATATTTTTCATGATCTTGTGATTTTTCTGTAAAATCACTTGTGTATGCACACCTCACACACACACACACACACACACACACACACAGAGATACTCCTTTGTTCACACTTTTTTGCTGTCTTAAAAAATATACAGACAAACTACCATAAGTTTTCCATGACTATCTGGCAGTGATTTATATTTACTTAAGATCTTTTTTCAGTTTTTTTAGTAGCGTTTCAAGGGGTTTCTTGGTAGGACCTCAGAGCTATCACACAGCAGTTTCTACTAATTAAAAAAAAAAAAGAAAAGAAGGATAAGGTTCTGTTTTAGTCCCTTCAATCTACTATAACAAAATACCACAGACTGGGGGTGGGGGGAGCTTATAAACAATAGAAATTGAGTCCTGGAGGCTGGAAGTCTGAGAACAGGATACCAGCATGGTCAGATGAGGGTTAGGGAACTCTGTGGGAACCCTTTGCAAAAGTGCTAATCCCATTCACGAAGATTCCATCCTCATGACCTCGTCTCCCTAAGTCACCAGCTCCTAACGGCATAGTCATGGGCATTAGGATTCCAGCATGTGAATTCTTGGGGGACACAAGTGTTCAGACCAGAGAAGATATATAGATAGAGGAAGACTGATAGCTTTTTAGATAGATAATAAGGGTGGGAAGAGGGATCCCAGGAAGGCTGTCTACGGGAACTGACTCTTGAAAGACATGTTGGAGGATGTAGAGGGGCTCACCAGATAAACAGCAACTTGAGCAACATTATGGAACCTAAGGCATGTCGAGAAAAGTGCATTTTTTTTTGTTTTTTTAGCGATTAGGATCTAAGGTCTATTTGGGATGAGTAGCTGGAAATATAGGCTAGCTAACAAAGTTATTTGTTTATTTAAAATGCCATCTTTACAAGCATTTTTCGAACTTTTAAAATTGAGGATTGCACTTTTCTTTGTGATTCAAGACTTCTCTGTATATAGTTAAGTCTTCAGAGATGGACAAGACAGTTCTTGCTCTGCATGGTCCTTATGGTTCTATAGGTCAGAAATCCAATACAGACATGGCTCACTGGGCTAATATCCAACCTAGTTACTAGGTGTTGACAGGACTGCATTTCCTTCTGGAAGCTCTAGGAGGAGAATATCTTTCCTGGCCTTTTCCAGTTTCTAGAGACCACTCACATTCCTTGGCTTATGGCACCTGCTTCCATCTTTGAAGCCATCAGGGGATCAAGTTGTTCTCATACTACCATCTCTCTGGATCTGCAACAACAGGAAGACTTGGAGAGCTTTGGTGCTTATAAAAACTCATGATTACATTGGGTCTACCTGGATAATAATCTGTTTGTCTCAAGTTTTTAAAAACTTAATCACATTTAAAAAATCCCTTTTGTCATGGAAGGTAACCTACTTATCAATTCCTGGAACTAGAATATGGACATCTCTGGTGACCCATTATTCTTTCTAGTACAGTCCACTTTTTAGTCCCCTAAAATTTACATCTGTCCCCCACATAAATTTCACTCAGAGGACCCAAAGTCCTCAACAGTCTAACTCATTAGACTACCAACTAAATGTCCCAAATTTTATTTAAGTCTCATCAGTTCAAAAGTTCCAAATGTCATCATCTGAATGATGTAAATAAGGAATGGGTGAGGTTCTGGGTTTAATCTATCCTGGAGTACAATTCCTTTGCATCTGTGGATCTGTGAAAGTAAAGAAACACATTATCTGCTCCTGAAATACAATGGTAGGACAGGCATAGGATAATAGTTGAAGACAGGAGAAATTTAAAATAAGGAGAAAATTGGGGTGCTGAGTGGCTCAGTCAGTTAAGCATCTGACTCTTGATCTCAGCTCAGGTCATGATCTCACGGTTCATGAGATTGAATCCCATGTGGAGCTCTGTGCTGACAGTGCAAAGTCTGCTTGGGATTCTCTCTCTCTCCCTCTCTCTCTGCTCTTCTCCTGCTCAGGCTCTGTCTCTCTCTCGAAAATAAATAACATTAAAATTTTTTTAAAAAAGTAGTTACAAACAGAGAGGGAGGGAGGCAAACCATAAGAGACTCTTAAATACAGAGAACAAACTGAGGGTTGATGGGAGGTGGGTGAGAGGGGAAAGTGGATGATGGGCATTGAGGAGCGCATTGTTGGGATGAGCACTGGGTGTTGTATGTAAGCCAATTTGACAATAAAATATATTAAAAAATAAAAATATAATTTTTTTGGAAAGTTTATGTATTTACTTCTGAGAGAGACCATACATGTATGCAAGCAGGGGAGGGACAGAGATAGAGGGAGAGAGAGAATCCCAAGCAGGCTCTGGGCAATCAGTGCAGAGCCTGACACAGGGCTCGATCTCACAAACCATGAGATCATGACCTGGGTCAAAATCAAGATTGGATTTTTAACAGACTGAGCAGGCACCCCTCAAGTTATCTTAATACAATTAGATATCCAAATATAGGAATTTTAGGCATACCTAACATTTCTTACGGTGTTTTCTTATGGTAGCCACTCAATTCCATTTGTGAATGATATTGCAAAACATGACAGAAGAATGGTTTAAGGAGGGAAGTTTCCTTTATGAAGTAAAATTTTTAGAAAGTCAGAATACTTTACTAACATCAAGACGCTATGCATGTTTTAAATAATAACTTGTCATTACTTTCAAATTTATAAGTGTGGCTGTAAGTAAAATATAAAGTATACATAAAATATTTTAGCTTATAAATCCTTTTATTTTTTTTTTTTTTTAATTTTTTTTTCAATGCTTTTTTATTTATTTTTGGGACAGAGAGAGACAGAGCATGAACGGGGGAGGGGCAGAGAGAGAGGGAGACACAGAATCGGAAACAGGCTCCAGGCTCCGAGCCATCAGCCCAGAGCCTGACGCGGGGCTCGAACTCATGGACCGCGAGATCGTGACCTGGCTGAAGTCGGACACTTAACCGACTGCGCCACCCAGGCGCCCCATAAATCCTTTTAAAACATATCATCTCATTTGATCTTTATACATTCACACAAATACTCTTACACAGAAGAGGAAAATGGAGTCACATGTAGATTTCAGTTGTATTTGCTGATGTGTGCACTGTCAAGAAAGATGTTAGGAGCAAAACAAAAACATAAATCCAAGACAAAGGATTCTAAAAACCTATGTTTTTCCCACTCTTCTGCATGTACTCCTTTCATGTAGATTTTAGAATAAATTGGTACCATTTGTGCCATTACATTGAGTTCTTGAGAAATGGGGATGGTACAGGAAGGAATAATTAATTTTAGAGACTTCACTTTTGGTTTAATCAGTGAAAATATGGTAATGTTGTATTTGTCGTAGAAAGCAATTATTTTCATGAGAAAGGAGGTCACATCATGAAGAGTTGAGTTAACTCACTGTAGCAAAAGAGCATTGACTAATTTCATTTTTCTAAACGTTCAATACACTTTGATTATTACTATAATGCCTTAGATTGAGTGTTTTTTGAAGTTGTTATCAAAGCACATTATTAATTGTAGGCTGTGCTACAATTAGTAGCAATTTAGTATACAATGTATACTAAAGGTAGTCCCAAAAGTTAGAAAGAAGTCATAGTATTGAAAAGTAAATTATGGAAAATAGGTAATTAAATGGGTGAATGAGCAATCTTGGTTCAGGGGCTCATTACTATTTGAGAAATAGCAAAGGAAAAAGTTTGACATTCCAACATACCAATTAGAATACGTATCATGAAATATTGAAAACTAGAAATCAGAGGAGAAATAATTGATAATGCTCATTCAAATACTTAACAGAGGTTTAGAGAAACTCCAAATTTCTGCTTTCTTTTTCTTTTAGCAGAAGAGTCCAGCTAATGAGGATAAATATATATTAGGGCCCCATTATTTGATCCTGTGATTGATTGTAACCATGTGAGTTATTAAACTCATGGACGCAAAGCCAACCCCTTGCAATTTTACTTCTTCTAAATAAATACATTTGCATTAACTTCCATAAAATCATCTCTCATTAATTTTTCTTTTTTTCTGAATCAACTTACTGCCTACAAGCAACAGAAATTGTCTCTGGTTAACTTCTGCAGCAAAGTTCTTTCTTAGAATCACATGAAGAAGTGCACAGAATTGGTATGAGGGTGGGGAACCAGATTCATAAAATGGTCAGGAATCAAAAGAATCTAGGTCAGACCCTTGTTTTATATTGTTGTACAAGGACCTTTTCCACAAGATTTTCAATGCTGGCAGCACTGGCATTATGAATAAGTTCTTGCTCATAGTGTCTTGTTCCCTGTTTCAGAGTCAAAGTTCTAGGTAGGAACATCGAATTGGCCAAGCCTATCAGGAGGTGAGGAAAGTAAATAGATTTCCAGTGTGGGTAACACTCTAGATCTGGATATTGAACCTGAAGCCTAGCTTGAAGACATTCTTTCCTCCAAATGCTGCTATATGTAAACATGTTAAGCAGTTTATCACTGTCTTCATTAACTATTGATTTAAAACCACAACAGCAACAACTGAGCAGAACAAGGTCAAGTATAAAGTCCTGGGACTTGTCCTTTAAAGTCACTATCAGATGATATCATGAAAGGCTCTGATGGATGCGTTTTGGAAATACAGATCTGTAATATTTTGTGTAGGTGTTCTAAGCTGTTGGAAAGGTGTCAATATTCTTACAGGGCTTTAAAATATAGACATTCATTTCTTTCTATAGAGAACAGAAAACCTCCCTCAGTATCTGCATGATTTATGTGGTGAGAGAAATGGTTTGGTTTTAGGTCTTTTACTCTTCAAATGTATCCATTTATCTGAGTGGTTGAGGTCTTAGGATATCGCCACATACCATCCCAAGCTATGCAGTGTACAATTTATAATAGTACATATTATATACATTATGGCATGCAATACTGTACCTGTATTATGTGGTTAGGGGAAGGGCTGTCTTTTCATCAAATTAATATTTCTTTGGTCCTCAACCTCCTTGAGAGCTTCTTGGGTGAAATCCGAAACTGGCTCCTGTACCCAGAAGGCAGAAAGAGACCAAAGAAAGAGGCAAGGCCATCCCAGATCACTAGATGGCAGGTTTAATAAGCAATAGAACTTACACTTGAGACTTATCTTGGGGGGCTGTAAGACAAGTAGATTTCTACACCTGCCTGTGAGAATCTTAAATATTTTTATAGAGGCCTTAACTGGGTTCAGTCACATATTCCGTCTAGGACTTCTTGTCGCTACGTCCTGTGTCCTTGGGGCAGCCTCTGAAGGGTGGGGAAGGCAAGTGGAATGCACATTCCAAGGACAGGGGAAGGGGTTCAGCTCATGGGTCAACTGGAGGTCGCATCCTCTCAATGACTTCTTCTAACATTTTATGAAACCCCCAGAGTACTGAGGATTTTTCCCTTAATTTAGGGCCAGGCAGATACTGTAAATTAAACAGAATTAAATACATATGATTATTCTTCACCTCTAAAAAGAAATACTTTCATTTTCATTCTGTTTTATTTTATTTCTATTTATTTACTTTAAAATGTTTATTTATTTTGAGAGAGAGAGGGAGTGCATGCATACTAGCAGAGGGAGGGGCAGAGAGAGGACAAAGAGAATCCAAAGTAGTTTCCATGCTATGAGCATGGAGCCCAACTCAGACTCAACCCCTCGACTGTGAGATCATGACCAAGCAAAAATCAAGAGTTGGACACTCAACCAACTGAGGCACCCAGGTGTCCCAAGAAATGGTCTCATTTTTAAAATCTGTTTTATCTTGTTTTTGATAAAGATGTAGATGTCTACAAAGAAATATTTCTTTATTCTTTAAAACTACAGGTATAGTGATAAACATCCAGTGACGCTCATGTTCAGAAGTGGAGAATATTAGAGAGTGGTAGGGACTGTGTTAAACAGAAGGCCGCATTCCTTTCTTGTTGGAAAGCCATCATAGATATCTAGCCAATTATCACGCAGGCACGTAAGCCCAGTGTTGCCAGGTATTTTCAATTTTTTTCAACAGAAGCCAGAAATCTGGATTTTTATGTGAAATTTCCCAGTTTTAAATGTTGGTAACATTTTTTTTTAAAAAAAGAAAGAAACAGTTTAGGAGCCAAATAAAACATATCTGTGAGCCAGGTTCAGCTTGCAAGTTGCCAGTTTGCAACCTCTTCTAGAAATGTAGAGCTGGAGCCTAACTACAATAGCGATCTGCCCAGTAATTGTTGTTCCCTGGGGACTTGTGGCTCTTAATAGAAACTGAACCTTGATATACCTATCTTGGCAGTCTGCCCACTTCTATCCAAATTCCGATGGTGGCAAGCCAATGTACTTCCTCAGGGGCTCTCACCACATTGACTTTAACCATTAACTTTCCTACCAGACCATGAATTTCTTAAGAGAAGAAAGTCTTTGTTCATGAGCAAATTGTATAGTGGCTGAGGTATGTTAATTACCATGAACAAGCCTCACATTATCAATGGTTCTTCTATAGTAGCATTTCCAACATTTCTTTCCCTTTGCTCTAAGAGACGACCTTCCTGAAACACTGACTTACTTTTTTTTTTTAATGTAAAGAATGAAAGATAATTATTGATCTTTTGGTTAAGCAGTCTTTCTCATTAACTCAGAGGAAGAATTAATTCTTTACTGTTAAAGGCATAGAGTTGATATGATGTTTCAGGATCAGTAAATAGTTACTGAGTATATACTGTATGCCCCAAAGTTTCAGATGCAGAAGTAGCATGCCCACTGTGAGGAACAAATGCCTGCCCCCAAACCCCCATGAATAAAGGAAAAAGTGCCTGTCAAAATTGTCACAGAAGTGTCCACATAAAGGTCTTAGGTCCAGATCTTGGGTAAGAGTGGCATGGGCACCCCATGTAAAGGATTTTTGTGTTTTGGGTCCAAGGCTAAGCTGTGCTCCACTGGGTCCCCTCTGAGGGTTCTCAGAGACAGGACTCAATGTGCACCCATAATTCCCATTCCCCAGATCTCCCCACTCCTGACACTTCTGTAAATCCCAATGTGGACCTTGGACCACACACGTATTTTAAAATAAAATTGAAAGAAGAAATTAATAAATGCCAAAAGTTAGTTGTGCAAGATAGGTGTTTGGGTGCTCACATCTGGAATTATAATTTTAGACCAGTTTCCTTTCACGAACTCAATTCTTAAGTTAATGTAATAATAATAACTATGTTTATAGAGTGGAGACTTTATGTGTTAGCTATTATTCATGTGCTACTTTGTTAAAGCCTCACCAAAGATGGTCAAGGGATGATTATACATGCTGTATGCTTTACATCTGTTACCTTTTTATTATTCACTAAAAAAATTAAGAAGAAATACATTATTATTACACTTAACATTAGAGGAAAATGAACTTTAAAGAGGCTTAAATGTTTTGCTTAAATTTATATTGTTGGTTAAGTAACCAAGCTTGGATTTGAACCCTAACCCATGAAATGTCACAAGTTTTCTATTACACTTACAAAGTCTCTTTTATTGGGGTCTAAAACAGTTTTACCCCGTGGTTTCTTTACTAGTCTCTTCTTTACTAGACTTTACTAGTCTCCCAATTGTCTCATGCCTTATGTATAAATTAGGAAAAATTTTGGCCACAAAAAACATACAGTCTAACAGTGGATTAAGCATATATTGTAATTTGGTTTTGTCAGAAGCAAACTGGGGAAAGAGGTTAGCATCAGAACTTTTTAGAGGAAATATTTTCAGAAATATCATCCTAGGGGATGTGAAGGAAGCAAGACTCTGGAAGGATAGTTGGGCTAAGGTTTCTTTATAACAAGACCCCAGCCATGCTAAGGTGAGTGCCAAAGATAAGATGGCTCTTAGAGATGGTTATCTTGTGTTGAGGTGTTTGCACCGCACATCAACCAGTCATTGAATATGAGTCCCCCCAGAAAAGGATATATCATCAGGTCAGGAGGCATTCTTTAGCTGAAACAATTCTGGAAAAGGTATTGACAGCAGAGAGATGACAATCCATAACTTTCCTAGTGGCTGAGAGATTAAATCCTTTAATCCTGAAGGGGCGGTGTATGTGTGTGTGGGGGCGGGGGGAGCGGTAATCTAGGCAGCCCATCAGCATATTTGCCACAAATGAACATTGTGATTTTTCTCTCATATGAGAAGACTAGGCATCTATGGTTGTTGTGGTTTTGGTTCAGCCATTTAATAATGTTAGGACTTCGGCATGCTTCTCTTAGTCTTTTCTTGGTCCTTTTCTCGATCTGTTCCTCTTGGTCTTTCTTCATGATGGCACGATGGCAACTCCAACCCTAGCCTTCAAGATAAGGAAAAGGGAGAAGTGGATGGTACCAATGGTCATGGTCTCCTTGATCAGAAAACTTAAAGTCCTCCAGCTGACTTCCTTTAATTCTTAGAGTCCAGAATTGGTCAGAGAGCAAAGAAAATTGGCAAACTTAATAGTTCTTTGAAAAACAGAATTATCTTGTTTGACTTAGATTCATTTTCTGAAGCTGGGAATATTGTTGTCTGATGAGGTCTATTAATAAGAGAGAGGATGGGATTAGTGTGCTGTAAACAAAAACCAGTATTTTCCACAGGTCCTTTTATTCTTAATCTGTAACCATATTGATCCTTCAGAAATGTACACTTTATGGCCATACATGGGGCATGTGAACAATTGGGTGAGGAGAAGGATAAGATGAGGCTTGGAAAACAACTAATGCTTTGCTCAACTCAATCCCTTGGGATCTATAGAGTATAAAGAAGATGAAGAATAAAGCGAGGATGGAAAAGATCCCGGGATAATATACTGAAGTTAGGGGAAAATCAACCTTATATGTAGTAAGTACCACAAAGAATGACTGAAGGAATCCAGTTCTATCTAATGAGAACTAGACTGTGCTTTCATTTATATCAATATCTGTTTGCACCATCAAAAACATTTAGCTTCTTATTAGCTGTTTCTCAATGTTTATTGGCATTGATATTGGACAAGAGTACATCTGTGGTAAATTAGCTGAGGAAGGCTTGCAAATGGGGTCATAGAGTCCTAGTAATTCAGGGTTGGAAAGACTTTGGAAATCATTTAATGCAAACTCATCATTTTACACACAGGGAACTGAGATTGAGAAGGGGCAAGTTGCCCAAAATAAATATAGGTATGAACTTTTGAAAAATCCTTTCTTTTTTAAATTTTCCATTAAGCAACAGCTATGGGTTTTGCTGGTCTTGAGCTTCTCTGTGGACAAATTTGAGCAAAATGTGATTGTCACACACACACACACACACACACACACACACAAATTGAAAACGCTTCATTTGTATTCAGGGAAAATAAATGTATTATAGTTTAAGTAATTTATATAAGATTGAAGTCTTATATAAAGAGCCAAAGAAATCAAACGTTAGAAGTACCACCTTTTGACAAAGTAATTATTTAGTTAATAATTGATATAATCACTGAATTCACAGAACAATTAACATGTTTCTGAATCAGCAAAATAAAACAGACATTTAAGCAAACATCTATTTAACTTGGTGATGTCCCAACATCCCAAATCTAAACATAGATTTCAATGACAAAAGTTTGTTTAGTGGGAAAACCTATCCAAAGAGAAACAATTTGTTTCATGTGTAGTGGGGAAATATCCATCTGCTCTTAGGTTAATACAGAAAGCCAAGAGTTTTGTAAAAATTTCCACTGGTTGGTTGTTGCTTGTAATCCAAGGGAAGTGACTTTTTGAAAAAACATTCAGTAGGGGTGGATCAATTACTTTTAAAAGTGCTACTTTGGCAAAAATCTGCATAAGGTTTGGGTAGTTCAATTAGTGAGCAACATTTTTCTGTCACTGGATGTGCTACATTTGGGAGTATAAACAGAGTTTCAGCACAAGTGAATTGGCATAGGTAAATCTTACAATCTAAATAGCAAAGCCACTTATAATAGTGACTATTGTCATATGGACACTTAAGATGTGTGATGCTTTTGGGGCTCTTGGGTAGCTGAGTCGGTTAAGTGTCCACCTCTTGATTTCGGCTCAGGTCATGATCTCACGGGTTCGTGAGATCAAGCCCTGCCTCAGGCTTTGCACTGTCATTGCAGGAGACTGCTTGGGATTCTCTCTCTCCCCATCTCTCTACCCCTCCTCCCTGCTCTCTCTCTCTCTCTGTCTCTCTCTCTTTCAAAATAAATAAATTAATTAAATAAAAGATGTGTGATGCTTTTTAAGATTTATTTTTAGCTTACATCAATTAGCAAACCATCCAAATTATTACTTTCCATCTCCATTCCATTCATCATTTCAAAAATATGTATTTTTTAAAGTTCTTTATTTATTTTGAGAGAGACAGAGAGTGTGAAAGCTGGAGGGGCAGAGGGAGAGAGAGAGAAAATCCCAAGTAGCCTCCATGCTCAGTGCTGAGCCCAAGGCAGGGCTCGATCTCACAACTGTGAGATCATGACCAGAGCCAAAATCAAGAGTCCAGTGTTTAACTTATAATAATAGAGTTGGGTTAGATGAGTGATAAGTATTAAGAAGGGCACTTGTGATGAGTACTGGGTATTGTATCTAAATGATGAATCACTGAATTCTATTTCTGAAACCAATATTGTACTGTATATTAACTAACTAAAAAAAAAGTCAGATGCTTAATAGTCTGAGCCACCCAGGCACTCTCTTTTTTTAAGTTTAAAAAATATGTATTAATTCTGATTGAGGTTTACATCATAGAAATTTATGTCTAAGGTGGGACTTTGAAGAGATTGTTAGTTAAACTTCCTCATTTTACAAACAAGGAACCAAGGACAGATAGAGTAAATGACTTTGCCACGATCATAGAACTAGTTAGTGACAAGTTTCCAGATTCTTTCATTATCTTGTGTTAGTCTGTGAAGAAAGACTGGAGACTCCCTTAGTCTCTAGATCTTAGTGTATAAAATTATAGGGCGCCTGGGTGGCTCAGTTGGTTAAGCGGCTGACTTCGGCTCAGGTCACGATCTCGCGGTCCATGAGTTCGAGCCCGCGTCGGGCTCTGTGCTGACTGCTCAGAGCCTGGAGCCTGTTTCAGATTCTGTGTCTCCCTCTCTCTCTGACCCTCCCCCATTCATGCTCTGTCTCTCTCTGTCTCAAAAATAAATAAACGTTAAAAAAAATTAAAAAAAATAAAATTAGACTATTCATTGAACCAATATAGTTTTTATTTTAATTTTTCGGAACAGGATAGGGTAGGAGGGACAGATTAAGGGACAGTTGTTAAGAATTGACATATAAAAGGGAAAAAAATGCTGTGAAGTACAGGGGTTTAGTGTACTTACCAGAAGGGCAAATATCATATTTCAATAGACCTTAAGGAGTGAATTACATGAAACACACTTCAATAGTTGAAGTTTGTGTAGCCTATTTTGAATGAAGAAGGCATTTCAGTATATGTGTACTCCATATCGTATATATCTAATATCTTCAGGGGGAGAAAGACTACGGTAGTAATCTGAATAGGACAGATTTTGTTTACAACCTCTAGCACTTAGAAACAAAATATAATTCAGTGATATGCAAAGATTTCTTGTGACTTCTGAGAGAAAATGATGTATTGATATATTTATAATCAATGCATTCTATCACATATAGTTGGATTATATTTTAATATTCTGCTCTTAGTAATTCCAATTTCACTTCTAAATGCACTTAGAGGTGAATTAATCATAATAGAAATTAACCATTCATTCAAATAAACATGTTTCCCCTCTTGTAATTTGCAACTAGAATTCATTTTTAATCATAAAGTCATTGTGGAAATCTTCTATATCTTTAAATTAGGACTTTAAATACAGGATATTAGTGATATTTGTGGCTGATTAATCATTGTTTTATGGTGAAGTATAATGTAGACTTGCTCTAACCAAATGTGACAGGTAAGAAACATTAGCAACAAAATTATTTTAAATATAATATCTCATGATATTTATTAAGTATGGAGTCTATTAAACTGATAGGTAGAACTCTGTGAAATTATTGGTTACAAAAAATAACTCTTCGAATCATAAAAGAACTAGAAAGTTACATTTATTATAATTTTCTTGTCCCTTTCCTTCTTTGCAAATTAGACAAAGCTTAGCATGATTCATTTTTCTTCCGAGATAAAAGTTTAAATCAATAATCTTCCAATTGTTGTAAATAATAACAATTCTAAAAAAAATGCCTTCAAATGTTAAATAAAACTGAGGCTCCAGAGCTGAATATGTCAATGTCAGGAAGAAGGACTGTTAGGATCAGTCATGAATTTCTGGCTAGAAAACAAATAATGTTGCTGTATATAAGTAACTATCATTTGTTTTTTAGTGCAAACCTAGAAATATACATTCTTAACAGTTATAATTTTTTCTTGTTTCATTACAAAACAACTAGATCAAAACATTAAAAAAAAAAAAAGAACAGAGACAAACCAAGAAACAGACTCTTTTTTTGAGACAGAGAGAGAGAGAGGGAGAGAGTTGGGGGAAGGGCACAGGGAGAGGGAGAGAGAGAATCCCAAGCAGGCTCCATGCCTAATGCGGACCTGAGCCAAAATCAAGTTAGTTGCTTAACTGACTGAGCCAACACAGCACCCCCTAAAACAGATTCTTAACTATGTAGAACAAGCTGATGGTTACCAGAGGTAACCTACCAGAGGGTAGGTGAGTTGGGGGGAATGGGTGAAATAGGTGATGGGAATTAAGGGGTGTACTTGTCGTGATGAACACTGGATGTTGTATGAAAGTGTTGAATCATTGTATTGTACACCTGAAACTAACATTACACTGTATGTTAACTAACTGGGGAATTTAAAGAAAACTTAAAACAAAACAAAACACTCCAGTGCCATTCTATGCTGTTTTTCTATTAAATCCCTTCCAGGGTTGTGCCTTCTATCGTAACATGAAGGATCACAATGGAGAGTGGGTTTTTTGTTTTTTTTTTTATCTCTTACGTTTGTTTAAGATTGGTCTCCACTATCAGTAGAATAAGATACAGCTATCTGGCCCCCATCCTTGACACCAAAATAAATCCTTTTATGTTAAAATAGTTACAAGTTAATTCTCCAATATTATAGTTAAAACCTTGATATTATTTTAATCTACGTTTAGTCATGAAAACTGATGTTTCAGAAGACTTGAAGCCAGCTGGACGTGTAAGAGCAGTATGACCATGTAACAAACCCTGTGCCAACATCAAAGCCAGCCGAGATGTTGGATATTGCCGCTTGGAAAATAGCTTACAAGTTCTCTCTCTATACCACTCAAAGAAAGGTAGAGCAATAAAAAAATTTGACAATAACATAAAGATTGAATGAGTGAACCCCTTAATGTAATAATTTACATGCCTGAAATAATTTAATTTTTTCTAGACTTATTTATTTTTGATAGATAGAGAGAGACAGAGCACAAGTGGGGTAGGGGCAGAGAGAGAAGGAGACACAGAATCCGAAGCAGGCTCCAGGCTCCGAGCTGTCAGCACAGAGCCCCACGCGGGGCTGGAACTCACAAACCATGAGATAATGACCTGAGCCCTGGTGGGTTGCTTAACCGACTGAGCCACCCAGGCGCCCCCTGAAAAAATTTATTTAAAAGAACACCTAATGTAAATGCATTTCCACCCAAGGTCTTAAGATGCATTTTTAAAAATTCTGTGTATATGATAAAAACAACTTATGCATACTACACATTTGCACGATTTTTTGGTAATATTTAAGTAAGTTACCAATCTTTAATCTTTCAGTAACTAGTTTGAGAATCACTATATTTGCACTATATCTTTCCTGGAAAGATCAAAGAATTGGAAATGTCCCTGTTCTGTGAAGGTTTAGCTGTGGAATGAAAACTATAAAGAAGCTTATTCCTTATAAATAGGTGATCCGACAATTTCCTATAAAACAACCTAGACTCAAACATAAACATGTTTGGATAATTTATTAAACACCCTGACATATTTGTGCTCTATGCTTTCTACCTTTGTGGTCCTGGTAAAATTCAGATACTATTGGAGGTTGTTGTTGAATGAATATGGCAACATCTGAGTAGCATAGCTACAGCACAACACTAAAATGGAATTAATGAAATATCTTATTTATTAGTAGACATTTATGGTATATTTAGTTTCATGGTTCTTTTTTCCGTTCTCCTCACATCTATACTTGACTCTCCCTTTAAAAAACTCCCAGTTCCATAGAAGATAAGATTAAAAATATAAAGATGAAAAAAATGGAGAAAAATGAATGGAAGAAATATAAATCCAAAGGTGAGCTTTACGCTGTAAAGCAAATAAAAACTTAAAAGTACATAAGGAAAAATAACATTGCCATGCAAATCAGGGCGATGGTTAAGTGGCACCTTCCTCCTGGATGTCGGTGCCGCATTCACTGGGGAAAACTCATGAGTAGCTTATTTATTTCAGAGCGACACAAGGTCTAGCAGGGAAGGCTATCAGTCCTCGGAGAAGAGTCCTGGCCTCATGACTGTGGGGCTGCTGAGCTGCAAGATTTCAGAACTTGACCTCTCCATTAGCCACTTGATAGGACAGAAACTTTGCTCCTGTCGTATCTTGCCAGCCCATTCTCTGGATTAGGATCCATGCCTTTCGGATGATTAAGAATTGAACGCCTTAATCACAGTGTCAAATTTGGTTTATATGAAGGTTTGTGAGACAGCAACTGTTTTTTCTGACAGGCCAAGGGGAAGGGCTCAGTCTTGGATGAATTAAACCTTGCCCATCAGACATGAATAAGCATTATTCCACATGAATATAAAGATCATTAATTATACATGGATATCTCAAATAAATGATCTTGCTGTTTAGTCTCTCTTATCACTTCACTGAATTATTAATGTGGCTGCTTATTAATATCTAGTTTACGTTTCTGGAAGGTACTATGACTCAAATATGAGAAGTTAACTTCCTTCCTTCCTTCCTTCCTTCCCTCTTCTTCCTTCCTTCCTCTTTCTTTCTTTCTTTCTTTCTTTCTTTCTTTCTTTCTTTCTTTCTTTCTTTCTTTCTTTCTCTCTCTCTCTCTCTCTCTCTCTCTCTCTCTCTCTCTCTCTCTCTCTCTTTCTTTCTTTCTTTCTTTCTTTCTTTCTTTCTCCTTTCTCCAGATTATAAAATCAGGAAAAGGTCATTTAAATTAATTTACCTGAAGAGTCCTTGTGTTTAAGAAAATGTTCGACTTGTAGCAAATTTCCTTTAAAATTGAATTCCTTTTAGGGGCGCCTGGGTGGCGCAGTCGGTTAAGCGTCCGACTTCAGCCAGGTCACGATCTCGCGGTCCGTGAGTTCGAGCCCCGCGTCAGGCTCTGGGCTGATGGCTCGGAGCCTGGAGCCTGTTTCCCATTCTGTGTCTCCCTCTCTCTCTGCCCCTCCCCCGTTCATGCTCTGTCTCTCTCTGTCCCAAAAATAAATAAAAAATGTTGAAAAAAAAAAAAAATTTAAAAAAAAAAAAAAAAAAAAGAAATGAATTCCTTTTAAAGGAGACTTATTTGTCTGTATGTACAAGAGTCAGATACTAGCCATTTATCAAATTTTTTCTCTCTTTTAGATGCCCAGTGTGATTCCACTATCCAGCCAGTTGTGGTCACATGACTGAGCTCATCTAATAGAATGTGGACCTACATCCTTGGTTCACAAGAAGCTACTTCCCACCACCAATTCCCTCTCTTTACCCAAGCCTGCTAATCATATGTCAATATTCAGTGTGTTCTCAGGATTTGCAAACTATGTGTTGAAATGATAGTTTCCTTCAACCTAGAGCCCTGAATGATTTTGTGGCACACCCCATCCCCCCACCAACTGCTGATAAAAACTTACACTAGCGAAACTTAAACCGATGTCCAAATAAAAACCCTGTAATTTTGGGTTTATCTGTATGGCAGCTGAATACACCCATTCTAACTTCAGAGGTAGAGGCCCAGAAAAGATATATAGTCTGTAGACCATACTTCAACAAAACATTAAAAATTAAAATATTTAAAAATTATGTATTTAGGGGGACAACTTTCTGGTAGTGAACTGATCATTAAATTTAAAACCATAATGGTATTCTATGCTTTTTTATGTCTTAGGAACTAGGAGTGGTTTTAACATTTTGAAGGGTTGTTTTAAAAACTAAAGAAAAAAATCAAAGGAGAATATGTGATAGAGACTATTATGTGCCTCAGAAAATTTATCTGGTCCTTTACACAAAAAGTTTGCTGACCCTTATATTAAAGTGTAGCAGGGCGAGGGTGGGGGTGCGCGCCTGGGTGGCTCAGTTGGTTGAGCATCTGACTCTTGATTTTGGCACAGGTCATGATCAAGGAATCAAGCCCCTTGTCAGGCTCCACACTGAACCTCTTAAGATTCTCTCTCTCTCTCTCTCTCTCCCTCTCTCTCTGCCTCTCTCCTGCTTGCGTGTGCATGCACTCTCTCTCAAATAAATAAATAGATAAATGGAAAAATAAAATAAAGCGTAGTGGGAGGATTTTAGTGATTTGATTTGGAGGATGTGTGGATCAAAGGGTGTTTGGAGGTACAGATTGAAAGTTGCTTTTGTTATTACAAACATAAGATGTTTGTAATAAGCTTCTCAGATAGCTTGTGGTTATTCATGCTTTGGTTTTACAGGTAGATAATGGATAACTTATTACCTATTCTGTCCAATTTTAGTCAAGAGAAGCAACCGTTTCTCATCATATTCTATTTTTGGAGGGACAGTGGCCAGGTGGCAAATCTAAGTTTGAGTGTAATAAGCAAGTACTAAGATTGATGAATAAGAATTTCAACATTTCTAGAGGTGATGAGATTAAAACAATAGGCATCATAAAGTTAACAAAAAGAGTAGATATTTAATTTATGAAGTAACAGAAAACATGGGAGTTATCAAAGGTGTAGTTTACCATAAAAATTAATTACAAGATTTCTCAATGACCACTCCATGCATTAATAATAATAATGCTTTTATTCAGTATTATGATCAGAAAGCAACAACTTTAACTTTTCCCTTCTACTTCTGAAAGGTTAAAATGGGGTTTACGATAAGCAATTCAATTTGCAGCATGAAGAATATGAATAGTTTCCTTAATAGTTCTGGATAATAAAGTTTAGCTAAATCTGGGAAACATAACACAGCTGGTATTGACTCATCATTTTCCCCCTTGCAAATGCCCTTTGAACTAATGTATTTTTTATTAAACTGAGATATAATTTACTTATTATTAGTTTTTGGTGTACAGCATAATGATATATGTATATATTGCAAATGATTATCATGATAATTTAGTTAACATCCGTCGCCGTCACTTAAGTTTTAGGAACTAAAACTTCAGGGAAAACATTATTACCATAAAAATTTTTTTTTCACAAAAGATTGCCTAATCCCTCTTTCATCAGATTAAAGAGTGTCCATGGCACAGAACCCTAGTACCATTTTTTTAAAAAGACTAAAAACCTCACAGAGCTCTTTCTAAAATAATTCATTTAATATGACGTAGATTTGCAAAATGAACTACATCCTAGTGTTCTAGTTTGCAGAAATTATACTCAAATTTTCAAGTTGACCAACAGAGAAAGAAGGAGAGGGAACAGAAAAGAAAGGAGAGCAGTGGGGGAGAGAAAAAGAGAGAAGGAGAAAGAGAGGCAGGGAGAGAGAGAGAGACAGAGAAACAGAGACAGAGAGATGGAGACATAGAGATAGAGATAGAGAGAGATAGAGATAGAGATACAGATACAGATAGAAATAAGAAATAACAGTTTTACTTTGAAATAAGGAAGAAAACAGATGGTAGATGTGAATGATCCTGGAAAGTCATGGGATCTCACAGCAGAAAGAAAATACTTTAAACATAAGAATTATTAATGACTCGACCTAGTTCTGGCTTCTGTCAAAGAAAAAATCACCAAAAATTTGAATTATAGTTTATTAATTTGTTTAGAAGTTTTCTAACCTTAAATTTCTAATTATATATATATAATTATATTATGTATAATATATTATATATATTTCATATATATATTTCACATATATATATGAAAATCCTTTTTTAAACATTTGACTCCTCCTTTAAATTACAATGTCAAAATACGTTTAATAGTTATATATTATGAATCATTTAGAAATCATATTATAGTGGGTCAACTATTTAGGTTGGGCTCCATTGGGAAAATCTTCTTATCTCAGCTATATTTCCTCACATGTAATGTGAGGCTGTTGGATTATTTATAAGCAATTTATCTAGGGTGATTGGGAAAAGATAGCTGTATGTATCTCTCTTTCATCAATCCAGTATTCTAGACTAAACAAGTTTTCTTGTTTAGGGCAGTGACTTAAGAATGAGCAACCCCAGTCAAGCAAGAGTTTCAGAACAGAAATGAACACATACCCCGCAAGCTTCAGCAGGCACCACACTGACTATTCTATCGTTGACCAAAGAAAGTCACATGACTAACACCAGAATCAAAGTGGAAGGGCATTTCAAGGACATAGTCCAAAATGCTTGCGTAAGGGAGACGCATTAACTGGGGGAGCTTGAATACTTCATATTCTTATTTCTACATATACCCTTTTCTCTGAATCACCAACCACCATGTCTACCCAACACCGCCTCTGTTGAAATGATTTTTAAAAAATATTTCAAATCACGTTCATTGAGGCATAATTTATATACAACAAAATCCATCCATATTGAGTATACAGTGCTTGAGTTTGGAAAAATATATACACTCATATTGCTACTATCCCAATCAAGTTATAGCTAGAACATTTCCATCATTTCAGAAGGTCTATTCATTTTTCTTTGCAGTAAAAGACAAATACCCTAGATTAGTCAAACTTGGTATTTATTTTCCTTTTATATAGACTTTATTATTTAGAAATTTAAGTTCACAGTATAATTGAGCAGAAAGTAGAAAGTCGCCATACATCCCTTGATCTCAAACATGAACAGCCTTCCCCACTATCATGTATATTACAATTGATAAACCTACTTGGACACATCATTATCACCTATGGTTTACATTAGAGTTTGTTCTTTGGGTTTTACATTCTATAGGTTTTGACTAATGTATAAGGAGATGTATCCATCATTATGGTATCATAGAGACTAGTTTCACTGCCCTAAAAATCCTTTGTGTTCCATCTCATTATCTTTCTTTCCCCTACAGATTCATCACAACCATTGAACTTTTTCTCCAATTTTGCCTTTTCCACAATGTCATATAGTTGGAATCCTACAGTCTATAGCCTTTTTAGATTGGCTTCTTTTGCTGAGTAATATGCGTTTAAGAAACGCATGTATTTTCATGGCTTGATAACTCATTTCTTTTCTGTGCAATTTATTTACCACAGTTTATTTATTCATTCACCCACTGAAGGACATTTTGGTTGCTTCCAAGCTTTAGCAATAACACATAAAGCTGCTGTAAACACCCACATGCAGGTTTTGTGTGCCTTTGATATGATTTTTATTATTAAATATTGGTTTTTCTCTTCTAGAATTAGAATGGAATCAATTACTCATTTTGTGCCACTTTGTGTCTGGCTTCTTTTGCTCAGCATAGTTTTTTTCAGTTTCATACATGAATCAATTGTACATATCAGTAGTTTGTTCTTTTCTGTAATTAATATTCCATTGTATGAATATGTGAAATATATACAACTTGTTTATCTCTTCAGCTATTTTTAAAAAATGTATGTACTTAGTTTGAGAGAGACAGAGACAACACGAGTTGGGGAGGCACAGCGAGGGGGGGTGGAGAGAGAATACCAAACAGTCTCCACACTGCCAGCTCAGAGCCCGATGTGGCGCCCCAGTCTATGAAACTGTGAGATCATAACCTGAGCTGAAGCCAAGAGTCAGATGCTTAACTGACTAAGCCACCCAGGTGCTCCTCTCTTCAGTATTGATGGAGGAATAATTTCCAGTTTGAAGATATTAAGGATAAGGATGCTATAAACATTTTTGTTCAGGGCTTTTGATGGGTGCACTTTTATTTCTCTTAAGTAAATGCCTCAAAAGGGATTTTGCATCATATTTTATGTGTATTTTTTAACTCTATTAAAAACTGTCAAAGTGTTTTCTAAAGTGAATGTATGATTTTCCACTTCCAACAGAAATATATAAGATTTCACTTAACATAACACTCTCCAGTTCCATCCATGTTGCTACAAAGGGCCATATTTCATTCTTTCTCATTGCCATGTAGTACTCCATTGTGTATATAAACCACAATTTCTTTATCCATTCATCAGTTGATGGACATTTAGGCTCTTTCCATAATTTGGCTAGAGAAAGACAGATACCATATGTTTTCACTCTTAGGTGGATCCTGAGAAACTTAACAGAAACCCATGGGAGAGGGGAAGGAAAAAAAAAAAAAAGGAGGTTAGAGTGGGAGAGAGCCAAAGCATAAGAGACTCTTAAAAACTGAGAACAAACTGAGGGTTGATAGGGGGTGGGAGGGAGGGGAGGGTGGGTGATGGGTACTGAGGAGGGCACCTTTTGGGATGATCCCTAGGTGTTTTATGGAAACCAATGTGACAATAAACTTCATATATTGAAAAAAAAAAAGAAGTATATAGGATTTTCAGTTGCTAAACATCCTCTCTCACAGAAAAGACTTATGATCTATTTACCTACAGTTGATCTTCTTTAAATCAGCCATTCTAGTTTTTGTCCGTGGTATCTTTTTATGGTATTATTTTTTAATTCAACATTATTGAGGTATAATTCACATATAGGTAAATGCATCCTATTAAGAGTGCAGTTTGATGAGTTTTGCTAAATGTACATATCAATGTAATCCCCGCAATCGAGAAATAGAATATTTCTATGTCCCCAGAATCTTCCTTTGTGGTCTTTTGCAATCTTCCCCACTCCTCAACCCAGTCAACTGTTGATCTAATTTCTGCCACTATTAGATCATATGCGTGGAATCATATAATATATGATTTTTTTGTATTTGAATTTATTTGTTCAGTATAATGCTTTTGAGATTTATCTGCATCCTTTCGAGCTTCAATAAGTCATTCCTTTTCCTTTCCAACTAGGATTAATTGCAGGATTATAAACAATTTCTTTTCCAAAATAGTTATTCCATTATACGTTTTCACCAGCAATGTATGAGAGTTCCTGGTGCCCCACATTCTCTCTAACACTTGATGTTATTAGTCCTTTTATTTTAGGCCATTGCATGGTAATATCTCACTGTAGTTATACAGAAATTTCTGCTTTCCTGATGATCAATGATATAGTGAATCTCTACATTTATTTATTTTTCTTTATGCATATTTTCTTCTGTGAAATATCTGCTCATATTTTTGAACAATTTTTAAACTGCATGATTTGCTTTATCATTAAGTTTTGAAAGTTTTTTATAAATTCCTTTTCAGTGCTTATTCAGTTATTTCACAATGAAGAAAATATCATAATCAAATTGCTAAGTAAAATTTCATATTATATTATATAATTTATAGTAAAAGCTAAACTATCTGAAAAAATACGTAGAAAATGATATAGTGAGATTAACATGCCTTCTTTTCCTTTTCTAGAATTACCATTGTTAAATGATGACCATGGAGAAAAAAAAGACGCTGCTCAAAAGAACATGCAACTGAATACATATAGACTAGCCTTTTAGTTTTAATGAGGTATAATTGATATAAGAAATTGCACACATTAAAAGTAAATATCTCGATGAGTCTGAATGTACGCATGCACCTGGGATGCCATACTAAACATATCTATCACCTCCAAAGTTTCCTTCTGTACTTTTGTCTTGTCTTGTCTTTTTTTCTCCCTCCCTCCTTTCCTTCCTTCCCTTCTTTCTTTTACTTTCTCTTTTTCTTCCTTTCTTTTTAAAAATTTTTTTTAATGTTTATTTTTGAGAGACAGAGAGAGACATAGCGTGAGCGGGGGAGGGGCAGAGAGAGAGAGAGAGAGAGAGAGAGAGAGAGAGACACAGAATCTGAAGAGTCTCCAGGCTCTGAGCTGTCAGCACAGAGCCCCACTTGGGGCTCAAACTCACAAGCTGTGAGATCACGACCTGAGCCTAAGTTAGAAGCTTAACCAACTGAGCCACCCAGGTACCCCGTCTTTTTCTTCCTTTTTTCCTTCCTTCCTTCCTTCCTTCCTTCCTTCCTTCCTTCCTTCCTTCCTTTTTCTTTCTTTCTTTCTTTCTTTCTTTCTTTCTTTCTTTCTTTCTTTCTTTCTTTCTTTCTTTCTTTCTTCCTTTCTTTCTTTCCTTTCTTTCCTGTAACAACATTTAAAATGAGATATATCCTTTTAATATATTTAAATTTTTTCTAATGTTTATTTACTTTTGAGAGACAGACACAGAGTGCAAGTGGAGGAGGGGCAGAGAGAAAGAAGAGAGAGTGAGACATAGAATCTGAAACAGGCTCCAGACTCTGAGCTGTCAACACAGAGCCCATTGTGGGGCTTGAAGCCACGAACTGTGTGATCATGACCTGAGCTGAAGTTGGTTGCCTAACTGAGCCACCCAGGTGCCCCTTAATATATTTTAAGGTGTACAATACTATATTATTAATTATAGGGACTATGTTTTACAGCAGATCTCTAGGACTTATCTATGTTACATAACAAAAACTTTATTTCTATTGAAAAATAATTTATCATTTTCTCCTCCCCCAACACTCTGGCAACCGCTGTTCTACTCTCTGCTTCTATGAGTTTGGCTATTCTAGATACCCAACATAAGCAGAATCATGTGGTATTTATTCTTCTGTGTTTGGCTTATTTCACTTAGTGTAATGTCTTCAAAGTACATCCATATTGTGGCAAATAGCAGGATTTATTATCTTGACCATGTACCCTGCAATCTTGCTAAATTTACTTATGAGTTGCAAGAGATGTTTTGTAGATTATTTAGGATTTTTTACATACACACTTACCATTTGCAAACAGATATGTATTGCTTTTATTTGTTTACTTATTTTTACCTTATTCTACTGGCCAGGTCTTTTGGTGCAGCGTTGAGTAAAAATAGTAAGAATGAACAGTATTGCCTTGTCCCTGATCTTAAGCAAGTTGGGTTCAGTCTTTCATCATTAAATGATATTAGCCATAAGTTTTTTGCTTTGTTTTTGTTTTTGTTTTTTGTTTTTTGTTTTTTTGGTGGTGGGATAAACTTTATCAGGGTGAGAAAAGTCTACTATCTCTTGACTATCAATGCAATTAATTTCCACAAACAGCTTGTATTCTTTATATTTCTGTTTCTATTTTAAGTTGTTTCTTTCTTGTTAAGTTTCCAATTTTTTTCAGTGTGATCTTTCTTTTGGTTTTACTTAGGGTCTCTCATATAGCTATGGTTAGATAGTGCCTGGGGTAGAGGTCATGGAAGGCTCAATTGAAATGCTGGGACAACTATACCTCTCTCCCTCACTACATGAACTTAAGGCATTGCCACATAGTCTTTTCAGCTGGGTAACTGGATGCCTTTCATGGTGGCGGCTCAGGATTCCTAAGATCTGAATATTGGAAACCAATGAACTTTTTCAACATATAGGCACAAAATTGACTCATTATTTTTTTTAGGAAGGGACGGTGCAAGAGTTTAAGTTCTAGAAGGCTGGTTCTTTGGGAGCCACATTTGGAGACAAACTACCACAACCTGCTAGTGTACATTTAGTTAGTAACATTTTAAGTGCTTTTCTTGGCTATTTCTGTAATATGAATTTCGGCTAACATCCTTCAGCTATGATCTGAACAGCTCAAAGTGGTGGATTTAGCAGTACATCCCACTGCTTTTTCTGAAGCACTTAAAAACAAATTTCAGACCATTTAATATCATTGATTTTTACTCTTGCTAATTTACATTTTTGTATATTAACACAAAACATTAAACCCATAATACTAAACCAGCAGAAAAAAATATTGGAAGTGAATATCAAATTAATTCACTTACATAAAAACTTCCATGAATTTGAGAGATAAATTCTAAGCCTCAAATAAGAATAAAAGAAAAACTGGAGAACTGAATAAAAAGTGTTCAAGAGTTAATGTGAATGGGTAACAGCATGAATAAGAAAATATGCTTAATCTTTAAATAATATTATGTTTATAAATATTGAAACAAACAAACTAACAAGAAGGCAAGTAAATATTCTAAAACAAAACTCTAGACTTAGCCTTGCACTGCCGAGGGTTTCCACAGGTGTTTGCCTTTAGGAAATCTGTACAAAATAGACAGTGTGTCTCCAAAGGAATTCTTCCTGTGTGTGTAACTGATTTCTAGATAAATAAACACAAGAAAATTGTGTAGATAAACAAGCTAACATAGTTGATGAATATCGTATTTGCAGAAGTAAAATATACTACAAAATGTTGTAACTAAAGTCATTTCTTGATTATTTAAAGATGACTATCCAATTGTGAATTAGTCATCCTGGAATCTTGTTCTCCAGTTTACCTTTTAGTTTTTGCTCATTCTGTTCACATTCTTGGTGCTCCATTCATTATGCCTTCTCTTCCGTTCTCTGGACTTCAAACTGACTAGGGCAGCGGCAAACACAAGTCATAGTTCTCCAATAATGTCTTCCTACAGTATGTTGGTCCATAGTGAGCTCTCCCTTCATGTTAGTCTGGTAATTGTTTCACTACTCACTTTGGATTATCGGCCATCTTGTACTGGTATTTTATTGTTGTTTTTTTTTTTTTAAGTTTATTTACTTATTTTGAGAAGAGAAGGGAGAGCAGGAGTAGGGGAGGGGCAGAGACAGAGAGAATCCCAGTAGGCTCTGCACTATCAATGTAGAACCCGGTGGGGGGCTTGACCTTAGTAACCAAGAGATCATGACCTGAGCGGAGATCAAGAGTCAGATGATTAGCCCACTGAGCCACCCAGGTGCCCCTCATCATTATTTTTTAATTGAGATTTTCTCATTGAGATTTTTGATTCTGATATGATGAGAAACTAAGCCTTGTATCTATTGTGTCTTCCATATTTTAAACAGTGAAAACATAAAGATTCTTTAAATATTTGTTAAATTAAGCAGAATGCAATCTAGGATTTTAAGTTTCTCTCAACATATTTTTCACTAACTTCTTAATCAGAAGTCAGTAATGCAAATATGATTTGCAAAATAATTTGAACATATGATGTAATATTCTTATCTTCAAAGATTCAGATACTGGAGAATGGGCATGTGCATATACACACAATGAGCCATGCTGAAGATTCCTTACATTGAAAAACAATGAGAGAGTCTATGTGTCACTTAACTAAAACATATGTTGTGTTCATTTTAAACGGTATTCTACAAAAAGTACTGGGTTTTATACACTCACCAAAATAATAACATCTATTAATGATTCTTAAGAACATAACTCCATTTGGCATCACTCTATCATTCAGCTCCACAAACTCCATGGATGTAAAGATCGAGCTGGAGAGTGCCCATAAGTCACTTAGGCTTAACAGGTAGCATCGGGAGAGCAGGGAGTGTGTCTGAGCATCGATATCGATAGCAGTTAGCAGGAACTGTGTTGAATAAACACTCTTGCAAGTTTCAGAAGCCAATAGTCATTTACATTTGTAGGTCTGTTTGGGTATTTGTGAATATGATAAAAATAATTTTCTGCACAATTCTGCACAATTTTCTTAAGCATTATGGCTGTCATTATAACACAGCAAAGTTATTAATTTAATGGATTAAAGCTACGTTTCAAAATATACTTCATTCTGTTCATGTATGCAAAAGGTTTCTATAGAAAGAACTTTCAATAACTTTTAATCTCTGCATGAAAGAAGAACACTCACCAAAACCCAAACGTTCTTATTAACAATCTGTCTTACTAAGGATATAGGGAGGTGAGGCCAAAAAAGGAGAGACACCAAGTGAAGCAGAACACATTTACTTATAAAGCAAACACAGAGCAAACTGAACAAGCAGTAACGTTTTGTGACAGCGCAACGTCAAACCTACACAATCATTAATGAGGTGCCATGATAGCTTCATGATTCTAGTAGCAACTAATAAGGTCAAACAAGAGAATTTCTGGCAAAGCATCAAGGTTTGAACTTCAGCCATGAGATAACTGCAGTACTTTACTGTCAGGCTACGCCACAAGAAACACCCAATAAAAGAAAACTTGGTTTGCATGAAGTCAGAACATTAGCAATATTAACGGTGGCCTTACGTTTGCTATAGAAGAGTATAGTTTGCTGTTGTAACTTCGGTGGATTACCTCCTATTTATTGTTCACCAGTGACTGGTACTTGAATTCAATTTTTGTCTGAGAAGCAGAAATCTGCACTATATAGTAGCAGGTCTCTTTGGTTTTTGAGAGTGGTCAAAAGTCCTTCTCTGTGTGTGTGTGAGTGTGTGTGTGTGTGTGTGTGTGTGCGCGCGCGCACGCGTGCGTGTAAGATGTATTTCAACAAGAATTCCAAAATATTGCTTTTGGGGAAGGAATTCAGATTTTGGGAGAATATAATATTTTTGAATATATGTTTAATTATGTCTTTTGTGAATTTAGAGAATAAGAAGTCTCCAAATGTTGGCCTCTTTGTCTCTTCTCTCCCTTCACCACTGCATTGTTCTGAAACGCAGAGCATTTTAACCTTTCAATTTGATCTTATTTTCTTTTGAATGGATAGCATGGTACAGGTAAGCCGTAAATTGCTTTATTGCACACTAAATACTTTTTAAAAGCATGGTAGGAACCAGCTATTGCAAGAACTATTATTTATCCTAATTGATCCCAGCTGAGCTTGGAAGGTAGTCTGGCCCGAGAGCCTTCCGAGACTTGCCAAAAGGCTGTCAGATTTGATAACTCACATCACTCTGAACTTGGCTCGGAGGGGTCAGTTACGGAGTGAACACTAAGCTCCCCCTGATATCCAAGCCTGCTGAAAAATGCAGATACACTGCCAGCTGACTTGCAAGCCACTAGATTCTCAACTTTGTTTTAAGAGGCTCATGTGTTCTTGGAACTGGGGATCGGCTGCTCAGCAATGAGAAGATGTTCCCATGTGAAGCTACGGAGCAGATGTGACTGTCCTGTGTGCTGGGAGGCATCTGTTTTTGTTAAAACATGGTTTATGCGTTGGCCTAAAGATTTAGGATGAGCTGGGGATATAACAAAACCTTAAATTATGCCTCTTTGATTGAATAACTGAATGCATCCATGAATTTGTATTTTATTGTTTTATGTTACATTAATCTTTTTCACATAAAATTCTCATTTATAGATTATACAAAGACGGTTGTTGTTCTATGCTATCAAAGCTCCAACGGAATGATCTTTCCAGTTGTTTTATAACATTAAGTTGTAAGCACTATGAAGGAAAGAAAACAATATTTGTCTCTTTATTATTACAACTTCTTTGTCTAGTACAATCCCTGAGCCCATGAAATCCCTCAAAAAATGTTTGTTGGATGCATGAAAAAACAAAGAAATAATTATATGAATGAAGAAAATAGACAATCTATTTGAAGGGTTTTCTTTTTCTCTTAGCTCCGATAAACTTCCTCAACTGATGGATGTATTAACTAACCTTAACGTGATAATCATTTTGCAATATATACAATCACATTATACGTGATGTTATATGTCAATTATATCTTAGTAAAGCTGGGGAAAAAAGAACCCAGTATGTTGAGAAGTCAACTTTCTCACTATTGTCACAAGAGCCAGGGAGAGAGAGAGAGAGAGAGAGAGAGAGAGAGAGAGAGAACATGAGTGGGGAAGGGACAGGCAGAGAGGGAGACACAAAATACTAAACAGGCTCCAGGCTCTGAGCTGGCAGAACAGAGCCAAATGCCATGCTCAAACCTGCGAACTGTGAGATCATGACCTGAGACAAAGTCGGCTGCTCAACCGACTGGGCCACCCAGGTGCCCCACTTTTACCTTGATATCTGAAATCTGGCTTTATATTATGATCGATTCAAGATGACCATAAATTCTTTGCCTTTCTTAGATGAGAAGAGGGGTCTATTTCCCTTCTCCTTGAAACAAGTGGGCCCTGTGATTAATTTCGACCAGGAAAATTCATCATAAAAGGCCTTGTATAATTTCCAAGCTAGAGTTTAAGAAACTTGCACCTCTGCTGGTATGCTCCCCCTTGGAAGCCAGCTGCCATGTAAGACATGCAGGTGACTGCCATCTTGTGAGGAAGCCTAGTCTTCCTAAATGGAGAGAAACAGAACACAAGAGGAAGCATATGGGTGCTAGACACATGAGTCAACTTTCTGGACCTTCCATCAGAATGAGGGGAGACAACTGATGAAGCCAGTGCCACATTACATAGGCTTCCTGAGACTTCTTCCCAAATTCCCGATCCATGCTCTCATGGGCAAATAAAGGGTCATTTTAAGCCACTGAGTTTGGGGATACTTTGTATACACAGTAGTATATAACAAACTTGCACCTTCATTATTAAGAATAATACTCCTCTAACTATAATAGTTTAAAACATACTAAGTATTCTCATCGTGTGTGTGTATGTCTGTGTGTGTGTATAATTTCTCAAAGTATATATAACTTCTCAAAGAATATATATATATATATATATATATATATATATATATATACTTTGAGAAAAGTGACAAATGACTCCATATTATAACTTTTTTAAGTATGAGCCCTCAGGGAATAAAGCATTCATTCTAATATTTATCTATAAATATTTTTACACTTGTAGTTAAAAATAAAACTGAAACTTTATCATGCCATTATAACCCTCAGTATTCAAAAGTTCAACTTTTGAGGGGTGCCTGAGTTGACTCAGTTGGTTTGGCGTCTGGCTTTGGCTTAGGTCATAATCTCACTACTCCGTGGATTCAAGTCCCATGTCAGGCCCTATGCTGACAGCTCGGAGCCTGGAGCCTGCTTTGGATTTTGTGTCTCCCTCTCTATCTTTGCCCCTCCCCACTCATGCACACTCCCTCTCTCTCTCAAAAATAAGTAAAGAAACATTAAAAAAAAAGTTTAACTTTTGAAAAGTGACTCTCAAGTTAAATGTTTACTAGAGTTGATTTTATGAACATATTTTAACTTGAACATCGTCACACTGGATTCCAATTGGTTACATTCTCTTTACTACAAGCAAATACCCCAAGTCTCTGGGTTATATATAAAAATGGTATTAAGTAATGGGGTTCTCCCTTGCCTAAGTCGCAAAATGCTTTCCATCATTTTCCTCTGTGACTTGCTATAAAATGATTCAACCAACTATCGACTTAGCAATTACTATAATATAGATGGTTAGGCTGAAGCCGTGAGAAATGCTGTATCTTGCCATACTCTCTTCCTCTCTGCATTAGTTAGCATTTGAGTTCAAGAGTGAGCAGTAACTCAAGTGAGGAAGAATTAAGCATGACAGAAGTTTATTTTTCTCTCATAAAACTCCAAGCAGCTATGACAACTCTACCCTCAAAGTCAAAATGAGCCCAGTTCTCTCCATCCGGCAGCACTCTATCACCTCCTAGGATGCTGCATTAAACTTCAGAGTTCATTATGGACCAGCCAGAGAAAGAAAAGTTGAAGGGGATGTGATATTCTTTCCTGTAAGGCCATTACCTGGAAGGTGAACTCATTACTATCTCCCAAATTGCAACCTACTATGTGAGTCACATGGCCACACCTAAATGCAGGAGGCTTGAAATCGTTTTTTATTCTGGGTATTTTTGCAGAGTTAACATTTTGACTACTATGGGAAAAGGGAAGTGAAGATATTTCCAGACAGCTAGTGTTTGTTACGTTTTTTTGACCACCTGTTCAATATTTTATGAACGTTTAGTAGTGAACTGACCTTTTCTGCCATCATGGTCAATCCTAGTGAAAATGATGAAGCTGAAAATTAGAATAACACTTGTCTTTGGTAAACATCTCTCTAATCATTTTGTGCCCTCAGTCTGACTTTTGCTTCCTCAAATTTCTTCCCTGAACCACATAATGCACCAATATGGCACATTAACTGTGTCTGAAAAAAGCTCCATCCCATCCCTCTGTCTCCGTCCTAGGATAAATTAAACAGATATCTTAAAACAAAACAAAACAAAAACAAAACACCTCAACCTATCCTTTAATTACCAAAGAATACTGTATTCTGTTGGCTGATATTTGGTGGAAATTGGTTAATCATTTTTTGGAAAAAGTATTTACTTCGGACTCCTTAAAGTTAAATAGTCAAGCTGATGATGAGAATTCAGAAACCAGATTACACAAATGACAGATAGTTTTTCATTAGAAATGATTTTTTAGCTTTCTTCAATTATTCTAGGCAGGCCCTGCTCAAAAGTTCCATCCAACAGTATCTGAAATCATCCACTTTTATTTTGAACTATTTTATCTTTCAATTATCTATTATATGTATGTATGTATTTATGATCTATCGTCTGTGTATCTGTCTATAATACATCCATGTTTTTAGCTAAAGTACTGGGGAAAAAAGCCAACACTCAGAACAGGAAACTTTTATTATTTATTTATTTATTTATTTATTTATTTATTATTTATTTTTATTGGAGTAAAATTCACATACCGTGTTATACTGGTTTCAGGTGTACAATATATTGATTCAATAATTATATACACTACTCGGTGCTCATCACTTAATCTCTTTTTTCTGTTTCACACATCCACACACTGACCTCTCTGGCAACCATGTTTGTTCCCTGTATTTAAGAGTCCAGGGCACAAAGTTTTTATCCATACTTGCCTATTCTCATGGTGAACCCCATGAAAAAAACCATTCCCCACCCACTGGGTGCTAGATCAGCAAGACCTGGGATAAAACCCTGCCCAACAGCCTCTCACCCTGCAGTAATGAGGCAACACCTGTCACTCATGGAGCCTGTGGGCAGATCTCTGGCATCACCTTTCTTCTTTAGGGTGAAGGAGTAATCCTCTTACACAGACTCAGGGCAGAATTTTGGCATCCACCCCCCCAAGAGGAGGCACACCTATCTGGTGAAGTTTGTGGGTGGTGCTGTGCTCTCTATTCCTGTTCTGCACTAAGGAGAAGGTGTCCTTCCTCAATAAACATATGAATGGAACAGAGTTCCACCTTCCCCCACTGTGGTGGTATCCTGCTCCAGCCCTTGCTGTGGGAACTGTGGGGCAGAGTCTTGTCCTCTGAGTAACACACAAGTGGAGGAGACCAGACTCACTGCAAGAGACGTTTCCGTTAAATTGGCATCGGGATAGTGTTGCACGGTGATAGATGGAGCTACATCTGTGGTGTATAACATAATGTGTAAACTTATCGAATCACTATGCTAAACACCCGAAACTAATGTAACATTATATGTCAACTATGCTTTAATTAAAAAAAAAATTACTTACCTATGGCCATGATTTTCAGACATGTCTTTCACCATTCAGTGATTTTTTGATTTTCTGTGATTTTTGTCGTAACATATAGTTTCTCCCCTTTGGCAATATACAACCTCCTAACTTTCTCATTTCTTGAGTGTTTGCTCCACTATTTTTTTCTCTCCACTTCAGTCCTATTATTAGCTTATCAACCAAGTAAATGATCCTTCTAGAGTACTGACTCAGAGCCAGCCAATCCCTGTAAAACCAAGGTCTATCCATTTTGTTTATTACCCACAAACATAAATGTAATGTTGATTGAAATAGTCACATCTCTGTTTCATCTCTATAATTTTGAAGGGTGAAATTTTTCTGCCTTGAAAATGAAGTTATAAGAAGAGTCGTTTTACTAACATGCTTCATCTCTCACCTCCATAACCCTATTAACACTGATCATCTAAAAAAAAAATGATCATTTAAAAATCTTAATTCTAACTTCTACTATTACTTTATTCTCTAAATCTGAAATCTACTTCTGATTTTCCTTTCCTTCAGTGCCAACCAGGATACCAAAGGCAGCCAGGTCATTTGCCACACACAGCTTCCAAGGGCGCCAATACATAGGTTACAGTACTGTGTTTGCACTGACAATTTTTCATTATCTCTACTGTCTGTTTTTTCTACATTTGCCCTCCAAACTGAAGTTGTTGATTAAAAAAAATTCAAAAACATGTTCACCATATCCACTTCAAGGTAATTTATTTCATCATTCTTCACTTGAAAAAAATCATGATCATGTCCCTTTCAGCAGACTCAACTAACTGCCAAGTAGACTCAACTAATTGCCATTTCCTCTGCTCCTAGAGGAGCCAATTTGCTCCCTCCTCAAGAATAGTGAAGTTGGAGGCACCTGGATGGCTTAGTTGGTTTAGCATCTGACTTTGGCTCAGGTCATGATCTTGGAGTTTGTGGGTTCAGGTGTTGCGTCAGGCTCTGCGCTGACAACTTGGAGCCTGGAACCTGCTTCGGATTCTGTGTCTTCCTCTCTCTCTGCCTCTCCCCTCTGTTCATGCTCTGTCTGTCTCTCTTTCAAAAATAAATAAACATTAAAAAAAAAAGTGAAATCATATGGAGGATTATTTTACCTCCATTGAGCTATTGAATAAATATATGTTGAGGAACCTGCCATGTACTAGGTGCTAGAGACAGAAAGATTCTAAGCCAGGGTTCATCTATCCCAAAAGTTCATTTCTGGGAGGAAACACATAAACAGTGATTCTGATTTCATATGTTAAAGGTTACACCTGTGAATCTTCTTTCTTTTATTTCTTAATTTTTTTGAAGTTTTAATTTATTTTTGAGAGACAGAGACAGAATGCAAGTGGGAGAGAGGCAGAGAGAGAGGGAGACACAGAATCCAAAGCAGGCTCCAGGCTCTGAGCTGACAGCACAGAGCCCAGCCCAATGCAGGGCTTAAACTCATGAACCACGAGATCATGACCTGAGCTGAAGTCAGATGCTTAACCAATTGAGCCACCCAGGTGCCCCTACTCTTATTTCTTTCTTAATTCCTCTTCTTCTCCTTCTCCTCCTCCTCCTCCTCCTCTTCTTCTTCTTCTTCTTCTTCTTCTTCTTCTTCTTCTTCTTCTTCTTCTTCTTCCTCTTTTTCTCCTCCTCCTCCTTCTTCTTCTAATAATTCTCCTTCTCCTTCTTCTTCTTCTTCTTCTTCTTCTTCTTCTTCTTCTTCTTCTTCTTCTTCTTCTTCTTCTTCTTCTTCTTCTTCTTCTCCTCCCCCTGCATCTCTATCTGCTTATTGCTTCCTACTTTGGAGGAATTAATATTTTTCTCCTTTCCAATTTTCTCTCCTTAAGTAAAACACCTGTGTCATTGCCACACAAATACTTGGCTATTTTGATTGGCTGCTCATAAAGGCTTTTCCCCTAACTTCTTTTTCTCTTTCTTAGTCTACAAATATTTTGAAATATTAAAATGAAAATTGTCTTCCCTGGGTCTAATTATTTTTGATAATTTTAAAATAATTTTCTCCTATAATTGGTTCATCATACCGTTAAAATCTAGCTTCTGTCTCTTACCACATACTGACATTTGCTTTACCAACTTCTAATTCAATTATCTTTATTCATTCTTCATATTTCCAAAATATCTTTTTTTTCTGAAATTCTTTTCAACTGTCCTTTAAGTTACTGCTCCCAGCAGGCAAAAGCTACTCATCTTTCATACATTAGTTTCAGTGTTTGCCTTCAGTGAAAACATCACAACACCTCCAGACTCTCAGAAGTAATGTGTTTAATTTCACTTATGGTTTGCTCATAGTGCTATCATGGTAATTCATAATTGTTCATAGTTTAGAGAAAAAACAGTATGAGCAAGGAAAATGAGAAATAAGTTTTCAGACTATAATAAGCTGTTGAGCTTATTATATATATGCTCAATATATGACAAGGTATGTATGGGAAATGAAGATCAGTGGTAGATTAGTGTTGAACTGGGGAGGTCCTGGAGAGCCACAGAAGCCTTCAGAGCTCTAATCTGATTTTTCATTTCTCCATATGGAAAGTTGTAGACCCATTTTTTATTTTGCCTTTTAATAGGGTATTTTTGGTAGGGCAACATTGATTTAGGCAGAGTTATTTGATCAACTGTTGAAGGAACAGCTTCTGGCATACTCTGTATTTGTAATAGCTTTACTCTTTATTTGATTCTGATGCAGTTTTCTGATAACACTGAGCTGGATTGTCTAACATATTTATCTCTATGCTATCTATGTAGACAGATCCATAGATAGCTGGAACCAATTTTAAAAGCCTTAAGAACATTACATATTCAGAGCTCCTATTGAATGAAACTAATTTGATGAGAAGAGTTTAATGTCGCATTGACCATGAGTCTCCTGAAGCTTCATCCATAGGAAATCTGGATTGTGGCCATTACTTCCCTATGGGCTATTTCTCCAGGGATAGATGGCTAAACAAAGAAAAAAAATGTTAGTGTTCTTTATGGTAACAGAATTCTAAACATAAAGAATACCCTTAGGGGAAATTTCTGTCACATCCTTCATTATGCACCAACTTTATTGAATGATAGTCAACCTTCATTTTATTTTCCCTAAGCTTAATATATTTTAGAACAGAGTCTCTTTAGATCAGATTGAAAATGATCCTTACATCCTCTATACCACAAATTTGATTATTTGCCTAATTGTGTGGGTGTATGTCGGGGGGAGGTGAGATTATGGAAGTAATTTGCTCCCTTCAATTGCATAAGTAAATCTGCTGATACCAAGGAAGACACACTATCCTGCTAAAATGGTCTTTTGGGGGTGAGGGGAAGTTTTTATCTAATTACATACAATTGGATTTTATAAAGGTTTAAATCAGCCTTGACTACCACATGTCTGGGCAATAGTCCATCCTATATTCTGAATCACTGAGGACTGCTGGGAAGCAAAATGAGAGTTTTATCCTAGCAAAAGTAGCAAAATAGTGCCATAAGATGTTTTCAGATGATGTCAGTATAAAGCTATTGAATTCAAATTATCCTTATTTCAGCAATAGCCTTTGGGAGTGGGAAGAAAGTGTGGCACAGATATTTCCTCTGGAGGCTCTGAGCTGATCTATGAGAACCTGAAAGGGATATAGGTTCGAAGATGTAAAATATGCCATGGCTTCTATTACAGGTTAAATAGTAGCATTTTTCTATATTGGTGACTGATAGCACAGTTTACTTGAGTTTAAGCCTTAGGAAGTTCCATCTGCATTTTATATTATCAAGAATTCTCCCTAAGGTTCTGAGCTAGCTCACAAATCACTGAAAACTGGAAAAGATCCAGAAGAAGCTCTTCTACCACCAGAACTGTTCTTATTCTGCTTGGTTTTATGGGCTTCAATTATTATTAAAACATCACCCCTAATCTGCAGATAAATTTCAATAAGCATATAACATTAAGCCAACTGTTTCTGGAAAAATGTATTTAAAGTTAAGAATTCCAAGTGTTGTCTAGGATGTGGAGCAAATAGAACTTTCATCCATTGCTGATGAGATTAGAAAGTGGTGTGATTATTATGTTTTTATTTTTTAATGTTTATTTTTGAGATGGAGGCGGGGGGCAGAGAAGGAGGGAGACACAGCATCTGAAGCAGACTCCAGGCTCTGAGCTGTCAGGAACCTTGAGATCATGACCTGAGCCAAAGTCGACACTTAACCAACTGAGCCACACAGGTGCCAAATTATTTTTAAAAGGTTTAGCCAGTCTTATAAAGTTAAGCTAAAACCTACCCTATGATTATGCAGTTTCTCTCCTGGGTATTTACCCAAAAGAAATGCAAATTTATGTTCCCAAAGAGACTTGAACAATAATGTGCATAGCAGTGCTATGCAAAATAGCCAAAGACTGGAAATAATCCAAATGTTTACCAAAGGAGAGTTAATAAACAGATTGTAGAACACAACTCCATACTGAAAAAGAATGAACTACAGTTGTAAACTACAACATAGATAAATTTCATAAGTATTATGTTGGTACAGAGAAGACATCTCTGTGAAGATATCGCACAAAAAAGGACACACAGTGATTTCATTTCTATGACATTTTAAAGTAGATCAGTGGTTTCCTGGTTCTAAAGGTGACCAAACAGGAATTCAGTGTTAAGTTTTATTATGTACTGGGTATAATAGTGTACGTATTTGCATCCAAATGTATCAAACTATACAGTTAAAATGTTCATTTTATTGTATGTATTTTATCGATATATAGTATATCAACTGATTTACAATGTTAGGAAATCAATTAATACTATAATGCATCAATCATTCTAATAAGAAAACCCAGTATTCTCATAAGAAAGTCATTTCAATAGATGTACAAAGTAAAAAACAAACAAACCAACCTTGAATGCTCATTGTTTTGAAAAGCAAAGCAAAACAAAAGGAAAAAGGGGCAAAAGTTAAAACTGAAAACTCACTTTTTAAAAGTATGGTTAAAAATAACTGTATGAAATTAAAAAAAGAAAAACTCTATGAAATCAATAGCTATTGGTACATTTAATTATGAATTGGCAAAGGCTTTGCAATTAAAATCAGTTAAAAGGGAAAGAAAAAAATTCTTCCACTAATAACATAAGATATGCAAGTATTGGAAATTAATCATTATTGAAAGACATTTTGATTAATCCTAGAAAACTCAGCTAACTGAGGCAGCTAGTTAGGCAGCTAACTAAAACCAGAAATATGAAAGGGGTCAGTTAGGAGAATTAGAGCAAATACAGAGAATACTGGCTTCCTGTGTAAGTGATGAGTTAGAGAAAATATACACACACAAATCAAATATGGAGAATATGCAAATCCTTATAGAACTCATATAAGACCTGTTTAAAGAGGGTTAGAAAAATTATGTGTGTAAGTGATGAGTTAGAGAAAATATACACACACAAATCAAATATGGAGAATATGCAAATCCTTATAGAACTCATATAAGACCTGTTCAAAGAAGGTTAGAAAAATTATGCATATATATATATACATAATATTTTGAATAAATTAAAATATATTTTGTTTAAGCTATTAATTGAAAGCCCAAGCATTGCGTCCCATTTCCCCCCTAGATTAATTAATACCTTCGTGGTAGGCAAGGAGCGAGAAAACGATGACTTTAGTGTGACAGCTGCAAGGAACAGATTCTGCCAAGAGCAGAAATGAGCTTGAAAAAAGGGCCCTTAGCTCCAGATTAGAACTCAGCCCTCTGTCATTTCGACTTCAGTCTGAACAGAGAGCCCAACCACAGCATGTTAGACTTCTGAAGCAGAGTTTTGAGCTGCTAAGATTGTGGTCATAAATCACACGACCATAGAAAGCTAATGTAACATTTAAATATATCCAGAATCCTGAGGAAACTTCTTTAATCTTAACATGTTAAGGCTTTTTGTCTGCTAGAATGAACAGTTTTTTAAAAAGTTACGAACATATGAAAAAACTTTAGAGTAGAAAAGGGCAACTCCAGATATTTTAGATATAATTAGATGTGTTCTATTGTCTCAGTAATTTAAAGCTGTACTGAAACAGAGATTAGAAAACCCATAGGCAACCACTGTTTCTCTAAATTCTTTTTCTAGATGCTTCTACACATATGTTCACTAATTTATTTTTTTGAGTTTTTATTTAAATTCCAGTTAGTTCACATACAGTAATATTAGTTCCAGCTGTACTATTAAGTGATTCAACATGTACAACACTTGGTGCCCATCACGACAAGTGCACTTCTTAATCCAAATTCTTAATATAGGATTCAGGGTGCCTGGGAGGCTCAGTTGGTTAAGCGTCCAACTTTGGCTCAGGTCATGATCTCACAGTTTGTGGGTTCAAGCCCTGCATTGGGCTCTGTGCTGATAGCTCAGAGCCTGGATCTTGCTTCGGATTCTGTGTCCCCCTCTCTCTCTCTCTTCCCCTCCCCTGCTCACTCTCTGTCTCTCAAAAATAAAGAAAAATATTAAAAAGAATAAAAAAATGAATACACAGTAAAAAAAAATTTTTTTTAATTCTCAATATAGGATTTAAAACCATCAAAATCCACAAGGTAGATATTTCTCACTCAACAGAATGTGTTTCAAACATTGCCTAAGAAATAAAATTAAATTAGGTCCTAACTATACAAAAATAAGTTATAGTTGGAGTAAATACTTAAAACTGAAAAATTAAACCACAATAATCTAAGAAAAAAAAACAAGCTTAGAATTTGCAATGGCCTTCTGTATATAAAACAATGCAAGAAAATAAAAACCTTTCTGTATGTCAAAAACATAAACAAAATGAAAAAGACTAATGAAAACGTACAATATTGGCAACGTATGTATCCTGAATATAGAAGGAGATTTAAGAAATCATTGAAATCAGTGGGTAAAGATGTTGATGGACATAATGGGGTTCTCACAGCAGTAGTGATGGAAATGGATAGATGCATGTTCATAATAAAATGAACTAAATAAAGTATGGTAGTTTTCATTTATGAAACTGGTAACATGTTTTAAAAAGTAATAATGCTAAGATAGATATTGCAGGCAATTTGAAGCAAAAGTGTTAATATGTTCTTATCCTTTGATAAAATAATCCAACTTCTAGGAAACATGATAGGAAAAAAATCAGAAATTTGGAAAATTATTAACCCACAAATTACTTATAGCACTAACAAGACAGTGAAAATAATCAAAATATTTCACACACAAATAAGTTATGGAATAACTACATAGCACAATATTCTGTAGATTTGAAGACATTTTAGAAAAAAAATTAATGACATGGGGGAAATGCCCATAGTTTGTTAAGTAAAACAGTAAGATGTGAAACTCCATATGTATTAGGCAGCTATATCCAAACAAAATTTTACTGGAAGGAAATGCCCAGTCCATGAATGACGAGTTCAGAATTTGAAGACGGCGATGCTTTTGTTTATTTTTAAAACATGTTTTTTAAGTTTTTCTTTCTTTCCTAGGTTTTCTATAGAACATTCTTATTGGCTTTTAATCAGAAACAGATCTATATAAATTATTACTTTAGAAGTTGCCTGTACCCTTGCTACTGAAAGTGTGAAGCAGTCCATGAGGTTCCTCTATGGTCAAAGAAGCCTTCCTTGCCCCCGCCCCCCACCCCACATATCCTGACATTTCAAAATGTTTGTTGGTTCCTTCCATGTGTTTTATTTTAATATTTTTGTGTCTTAATTATTCCCATCTCTAAGCAGGGCAAATCAATCTTTAAAGAAAAACATATTGGTATTTTGGCCATGGCTTGTAGATAACAGTGATCTTTGTATAAGTTTCTTAGTTTTTTTAAATAACAAAATTGATAATATTAGTGAACGTAATATTTTAATATTCTATTCATTCAGTAACAAATTAAGTGAAATGTCACATTCCCCAAAACTTTATTCTCTCAGTTGAAAATCATAACTTAAAAAAGTCAGAGTTCCATTAATTATCCATTATTGGGGATCTACAATATTAATCTGTGTACTAAAACTTATGATTCAAAGCTTTCACTAAATGCTGTCTCCTTGGCTTTTACAGAGAGATGTTAAAAATGAATTACAGTAAAACCTTGGATGGTGAGTAACGTGTTCTGTGAGGGTTCCACAAGACGAGCAAACATTTTTAATAAATGTTAACTTGAAAAACGAGCAATGTCTTGGAATACAAGTAGTGCATGATGCCGAATGTCACATGATCACAACTGAGCCAGTGGTTCTTGACATTTACTTTGATATACAAGTGCTTTGGATTACAAGCATGTTTCTGGAAAGAATTAGGCTTACAAAACAGGGTTTTACTATAATCTAATCACACTGACCATAATGTTATGCAATCTAGCATAAGTACAATTTCCGAAGATAAATATCCTGCTAGAAAAAAAAATAAAACTCTGCATCGATGATGTTTCCAGTGTTTGAAGTTAAATTGTGAGTGTTATTGAAGATAATAATTGTTTCCTAATGAAATGCACTTTATCTTATGGTTTTTTAACTCAGAGCCATATCAGTGCTAAAAAGCTAATAATTCACTCATCCTGGATGTCTTATACACATACCATTATTCACTTAGATGCCTTTCGACTTTTTTCCTTTAACTTATGCAGATTACATAAGTTTATGTATAAAATGGGAAAAACCATCTTCACATGGTGGGTTTTGAGAATTAAATAAGATAACACATGTTCTTCAGAATGTGACTTTCAGATACATGATGATATTCTGCAGTTATTATTACTATCAATTTCCTATTTTTAAAAGTATTTTGAAACATAATCCAATATAAATTTTTGGAAATAGGTATAAATACAAATATCATTCTTATTTCTATAAAGCCTCTTTTAGAAACTTCTTAAAGAATCTCCCTCTAAATATTGCAATATATTTTAAAACTTTATAGTATTTTGAGATTTAAAAACACCAAAAGGGGTGTATTAGTTTTTTGACTATTAATCTTAAAGCAATTTGCCTACAAGTTACCAATTAACCACAGACTAGATTTTAACAATGTGTAAGTCAAGGGGAAAGTTGAATTGTTACATACTGGCCTAAGGGTTAGAAGACCTGGTTTCTAGACCCAATTCTTTAACTAATTAAACCATTTAATTTTCTTTGAACTTTAATTTCCTCATCTGTATTGTGACAGAATGAGACAAGTTTCTCGATAGCCTTGTTCTGACTCAAAAATTTCAAAATGTCATTTATGTCCTTCTAATCTGAATTTAGTCCTTTAAAGTCAAGAATTTTTTTCTTTTATATTTTGCTTTTTCTTTTTTCTTTTTTTCTTTTTTTAATGTTTATTTATTTTTGAGACAGAGAGAGACAGAGCATGAGCAGGGGAGGGGCAGAGAGAGAGAGAGAGAGACACAGAACCAGAAGCAGGCTCCAGGCTCTGAGCTGTCAGCACAGAGCCCGACGCGGGGCTTGAAATCACAAACCAGGAGATCATGACCTGAGCTGAAGTTGGACGCTTAACCAACTGAGCCACCCAGGCACCCCTCTTTTGTATTTTTCAAAACTTATATTGAAAGGTTTAAAATACATTTTTTAAATGAAAGAAGCTAGACAAAAAAGAATATATTCTGTATGATTGCATTCATCTGAAATTGTGGAATAGGCAAAACTAATCCATAGTGACAGAAATCTATAGGGGCATTTCAGTGGTTGCTTAGGGAAGAGGATGAGGGGTGCATATAAATCCACCGTAAAGGGACAATGATGTTTTTTTGAGAGATAGAAATGATCTATATCTTGATTGTGTTGATTTGTCATAACTCATTCGACTGTAATCTTAAAATAGACACACTTATGTGCAAACTATTCCTCAATAAAGTTGTCTAAAAAACAAAAAATAAAATACATTTGCATTTTAGAAGTCTTGATAACCTTGTTCTGACTCAGAAATTTCAAAAAATCATTTATATCTCTCTAATCTGAATTTAACTCCTTAACATCAAGAATAATGATCTTTACTTTAAAAAATATAATTCAAAATTTATTTGGAAAGGTTTAAAACACATCTGCATTTTAGAAATCCAAGTCCTGAAGAAGATTTTGGGAGAACAGAGCTAACCATTATCAAATATTCCAGGAGCATACAATGGCTTTCAAATTTTGATTTGTTTTCTTTGAGGTCTACAGCGCATACCTGTTCTTAGATCTTGTTTCTGATTCTGCTATTTTCTTGGGAAGCTGGAAATGTTGAGATAATATGATGTTAGTTGGGAAATTTAGTCAAAAGCATAGAAACTCTTCAGCAGGAAACTAAATCAGGTGTGTAGAGGAAGCTAGATTAACTTCACAAAGAAACTTGGTGCAATCATCTATGTATCTATGTATCTAAGTATCTATCTATATATTTCTATCATCTATCTATCTACCTATTATCTATCTTTATCTCTCTACCTAGCTATCACCTATCATCTTTTTATCTACCTCTTATCTCTCTCTCTCTCACTCTATCATCTCTGCTGACCTACATCTTAGTAGAGGTTCTAATTTGATACACAAAAAGCAAGCCAATGCATTCCAAATACAGAATTTGCATGTATGCGATTAGCTTGTGCTTCTGTTTCCTGTCTCAATAATAATATTGAGATTGATATTATGGAAAGGAGACAAAATGCCTGTCAGGAGTATTGCTGGAAATTAAAATACAGTCATGCATTATAATGAAGTTCTAACTGCCACACTAATATTTCATCCATTACTTAAATTAAAAGCAGCATACTGAATTGGTTTGTGAATGAACATATTTAGTATACACTATAGACCACGGAATACTTACAAGCAGGGTGGTGGTTCTATTTGGACCAGATGGAGTTTCTGGGTGGTCTTCAAAGTGAAGCTCGAGAGAAGATCTATTACAGCAAGGTAATTTGAAGGGATTAATAAAAGCCGCGGATCAATACTATGTGGGCTATATTACATCGGAAAAAAAAAAACCCTTAATATGTTTGTAGAGGCAACTAACAAGCTTTTTTTTTTATTTGGAATGCAAAAGTGTTGTTTATAAGATCACTTAATGGACTGCTTCAAAATATTTCAGACTAGGAATTTAGTCTAATCTGGTTTAAGACTTGGACTAAGACCAACTTCAATATATATGAAAATTCAGTTTCCAAATTTAAGGCTAAACCATATGCTATATGTTAGATTTATTCTCAGTTCTCGAAGAAAAGACAGCCAAACCAGAGTAACACTTTTCAAACACGTTTGTTCTACACCTTTTTTCCTTAATACAACTTCCATACACATAAAAGTAGATATCATCGTAGGATATTTATTTTGATAAATATAAACTTACAACTTCTTAATTTAAAGAATGGTTTACAAAAGATATATCATATTATCAGCTTTATGGATCGATCCTATTTGTGAAAAAGTTTTAAAACTACAAATAGAAATGTCTTAACACAAGCAGTGTACTGAATTCTTTGGGTAAAATATTCCCTTCCATTAGTTTATCAGAAAACTTTTCTTTTTTAAAAAAATTTTTTTTAACATTTATTCATTTATGAGAGACAGAGAGCACAAGCAGGATAGAGGCAGAGACAGAGAGGGAGACACAGAATTGAAGCAGGATCCAGGCTCTGAGCTGTCAGCACAGAGCCCGACGTGGGGCTGGAACTCACAGACCATGAGATCATGACCTGAGCCGAAGTCGGACGCTCAACCGACTGAGCCACCAGAAAACCTTTCTTGATGACAAGCCCAGGATGCTCTTCGATGCACTGCAGTTATAAAATTTATTTCACTATTATTTACACCACATTAACACTGCAGAGAAATACAGCTATTATTTTGCAGCTGTAACTGGAGCTTCCACAACACTATTACTGAGAAATAGAATTTGGTCTTCTGGTCCCAAATTCTTTGATCTTTTCACCAAACCATAGGATGTATCCTTGGGATTCTGTCATATTATTTCAGGTAATTGAGAAAAAAAAACAATGACAACATTTCATATAATCAGAGATAATTTCTAAGTTGATATCCTTCTCTGATTTACAAGAGCCTCAAATTTCCTTCTGACTGTGAGCATATTTGCTGGCAACATCATTTTCCTCCATTTATCTGATATACAGTGATGAACTTTATTTTTACATATAATATAAATGATCATATTGTGGTATGTCTGTATGCAATACTGAGCAGGTGTTAGTTGGAGCACAAGTTACTCAAGTGTTTTTGGATGCTTTATACCATGATTAAAGATAAGCCAATGGCTTCTGGCTGCATTGTAGGCTTGTCAATATATATTCTTTGTCTTAGAATTGCACAACTTTGTTCAGAGCTCCCTGAACTACAGCATTTAGGAGGACAATGATCAAGATTATAATCTTTGCATTTTTAATTGATGGAACTTTTGAAAATAACTTTAATTATTTAAATAATGACTTTAATAAGAATTTAATAATTACTTTGCCGAAAAAAGATATTTGAGATAACATTATACTCCTATAAATCTTAACCCAGGTGCCTGAGTAGCTCAGTCAGTTGGGCGTCTGACTTTGGCTCAGGTCATAATCTCTCTGCTAGTGGGTTCAAGCCCTGAATCAGGCTCTGTGTTGACAGCTCAGAATCTGGAGCCTGCCTCAGATTCTGTGTCTCCCTCTCTCTCTGCCCTTCCCCCTCCCCACCAAAAATAAGTAAACATTACAAATTTTAAAAAAAAATCTTAACCCAATACATGATGAATGCCATTTTAACATCCTAATGTTAATTTATAGTCCCTGCAAAGTAATACACATTTACAAAATGTGCTTTAAACTTCTATATTAGAACATTTAACTGTTACCATATTTATTCTGTAGGATACTTTTCATTGCATCTTTTATTTCTTAAATGTATTATGCATAATATACGCAAGAGAAATAATGTAAGTAATCTGTCAGGACTGAAAGTCATTTTATCATCATCAACTAATCTAGAATGTTAGACTCACCACGCCAATTTTTTTTTGCCTGACAGGAGCTACTAGACCGAGCAGAATTTAAGGAGAACTAATTAGCTCCAGGATGGATCTATTAAATGTTAAGTCAAGTTATCGGAATTCTATTCTCCATGCATTTGTGCTGCTTATTTTATATTCCATTTTTGCCAAGAAATGTAGTCAGTGTGATTTAGCTTTTGTACGATAAATTCAGTAAGATCTTTGAAAAATGTAGTTCTATAAAACAGCCCATGTAAACCAGGTCCCATTTAACAACATGACTCTTAATACAGAGAACAGTATCAAATAGTAGCTCTTAAGCAAAAGTAGAACAATTCACCAGTTCAACCAAATTTATCATTTCACTACGCTCATGGTGAATATTTTAGTGAGGCTAAAGCTAAAAAAGAACACTTTTAGAAACACATCTATACAGAAATTTAATGATCATTAACAATGGAATAGCTTATTTTGAATACATTTTCTTATTTTTTGCTCTTAAACTTGATGTGGACCTTAACCACCAATTAGGATACAAAGTAAATACAAATTTAATATGTGTTTAAAGACAATGAATTTGAATAAATCTTTTATTTATTCATTCAGAAAATATTTGTATTAAAAGAGTATGAAAAATTCACACCAAATTATTAATTGGTTGCCTATGAGGATAGAAGTAGCTTTTGATGGAAGAGAAAAAGTTAGGGAGTTTTGTTTTCTTTCCTGGGCACTTGTAATTGTTTGCTATTTTTAATAAGTATAACATATGTATATTATGCAGTGAGTTAATTACATGGTATTTGAAACAGTGGAAATTAACAATAAACATGACATTTGGCACTGACCCCTTACTTAAAAACCTCATCTGTTAACACAGGAAAGAGCATGTATGATGAAAAACAGGATCTGGGCACCTGTCATGGAAAGTCCATCCTTGCTTTGATTCTTCATGCTGATGTGCTGGTAAAAGAGGTGGGGGTGGGGAACCCTGATTAGTGACATCAGCTGATTTATGTGGGGTGAATTTTCCTAACATGGTCAATTCCAAGTTACCAACATGATGTCACTGGATGCAAAAATTTGTACAAGGGCACACAGAAGTAACCTCAAGCACATGGAATAATAACATGTAATACAATAATTAGGGAGTGATTACTTTGAGTATTTGATGCTTTTGTTTGTAATATAATTCACTTATTTCTAAGTTTATGTCGTTTGTTAAAAAAATAATGCATTTAACAAATTGCAAAATTCAACAATTGACTTCGGTAAGCCTCATTGGTTGTGTCCAGCACACCACTGGTGCCTCTTTGCTCCCCATGGTAGCCTTGTCCCTCAAGGGCCCATAGATCAGTCCTAGTTAGGAGCCTGGCTCTCGGTGAAGCAGACAACCAAACAAAACCATACAAAAAATACGGATCCAGGCAGAAGAGTACATTTTACAGTAGTTAAAACTGATATACTACCATCAGAGACAGAACAAATGAAGTATTTTTCTAAGGAGAATTTAACTTAGATTGTGATACAATAGTAAACCATCCCCGGTTTAAAAATAAGTAAAAATATGCTATATAGTCAATTCTTTAATTATAGCAAGAGGAAATGGATCAGTAAATTCTATAAATGAATGCTGTTTTCTGCTAGACCTTCGACTTTGATGTTAGATCCACAAGTACTAATGTAAACCAGTGGTTCTTGAATTTTGGCATGCATCAGAATCATACATGCTGGGCTCCAGTCTTAGAGTTTCAGATTTCGTCAGTCTGGGATGGGTCTGAAAATTTGTATTTCTAACTCATTTCCAAGCGAGGGTGATGGTGTTGGACTGTTGACCACAGGCTGAGAACCACAACTATGAACAGTACCAATGTATTGAAGAGAAATCTGACCATCTGATATAAAATTATGAAAAAATTCATGGACATGATAATTTGCCTCTGTGTGTGCATGTGTGTGGGTGTGTGTGCGTACTGGGAAACTGATGTAGGGACTTACATAGAACACACAGCTCTATTAGGAGCAAATAGGTTCAAAAATTAAACTGAGTAGGTAGATGAATGTTTTTGACATCATTGTTTAAAGAGTTTGTATGTCTCAAATCTTTCATAATTCACTTTTTATAAAAAGAAAAAGTTGCAATGACTACACTTGTATAAAATTAAGTACTTCTAACCAGGCACATTGTATTAGCCAAAAAATATAGGACTTCTAGCTTTTAGGTTTATTTTAATCAAATAGCTTAAGTAATATAACCTGAAAAACTTAGAAAGTCCTTCATTAAGTGACATCATGGAGAAAAATATTGATAATGACTGCTCTCTTATATTCATTAGTTCATTCAACAAATATTTCTTGACTGCCTACTATGTGTCAGAAACTGTTGCAGTTTGAAAAAAACTGTTGTATTGAAAATACAATAATGCAAATTTCCAAAACAGATGAAAATCTTCCTCTCATGGAGCCTACATTTTATAAAAGTCATTTTTATTTTTGCTCAATGACAAGCAAACAAGCAAACAAGCCAGCAAAACATTATCAACGTTGAAATTGGCAAAAGAAAAGACAAGTAAACCTGGATTTAAAAAGTAACCCCCCCAAAAAATAAATAAATAAAAATTTAAAAAAAGTAAACCCAGTTTTGAAACATAAAAACAGTAGGGGGAACCAAGGCAATTCTAAGGTAAGGAATTTCCTGCAGGAATGCTAATAAGGAAAAGTGAGTCTGACAGTAAATACATCAAGTGAAAATTAAAGCTATAAGTTTCATCCAAATTTTATGGGAAAAAATGAGATTTTTTCCCCTTTAATGTCATAATTTCCCCCCAATGTTTTTCTTCTCGAAGTCGAAATCAGTCTTATGTAACATGACTACGAATGATTTATACATGCAATGCATTTTACAAGGTAACATCTCTAATTAAAGCCTGTGATTTGGAGGTGAGGGTAAAGTGACTCCATGGCTCCTCCCCCACCAAGCAAGAATTTTTTCCCTCAAGGGTAATGCTCCCTTTTCAGTTGGGAGTTAATGAACTAATTCAGTAATAAAACATGATTTTTCCCTATTTCTTTACTGCTTCACTAATTTTACTCAGCAGGCATATTTGGACGTCTAATAAATTACCAGCACAGGGCACAACACTGAAGATAAAAAGATTAGTCAGATATGGTCGTGTTCTCAAATAGTTGCAAAGAGGCTAGGGGAGATGTGAAAATGGACAAGTGACAATAAGGGCAAAAAAGAGCCCTGGTAAAATTACACAGTGGAAAAATCTTTGAGTAACATCACATGTATATTGGATGGAATAGGCATGTATTCCCAGAGGATATGTTGCTTTCGGCTGAGCCTTCAAGGACGAATAGAGTTAGCTCAACAAGGAAGGTAGGGGTAAATGGAAAGGGTAAATGGAAAGGTGATCATAGCAATATGGAACTGCATTTGCCTGAATCATATTGGTGACCAAGAAACTTGGGGAAAAATGATTAAAGTATTGGTGTGTGTGTGTGTGTGTGTGTGTGTGTGTGTGTAGTGTTCCTTCTATTTTCTGCTGAGTGTTAACAACCCAGGACTTAGTTCTCAGAGAATTAAGTCCCTTACTGGGAACCAGTCACTGCCATAGTTGTCAAACATTCAAACATGTGTGAGACGTGGTCCTCCGTTCAGTGAATTTCTAGTCTCATAGATTTGTCAAACTTCTGTTTGCTTTGGGGCACTAATAATGTTAATCATACAGACTAAAAACTGTAAAATTGTCCAGAGCAGAACTCTAAGTACCTTTCTTGCTCTTAAACGTTCCTCTTTTTTTAATCCTTATTTATTTATTTTAAGAGAGAGAGAGAGAGGAACCACACGCGTGCGCGTGAGCAAGGGAGACAGAGAGAGAGAGGGAGAGAGAGAGAATCCAAAGCAGGCCCCACACTGTCAGTGCAGAGCCCCCTTGAGGTTCGATCTCACCAACCATGAGATCATGACCTGAGTGGAAATCTAGAGTTGGCTTAAATGACTGAGCCACCCAGGCGCCCCTCTCGCTCTTACATTCTATGATTTTAATGCTATGAAAACTTTATTTACAATACCACAGTAATTAATTCATACATTTATATTTTTCCACATGTCAAGTACTTTCCTATGGAGATATTAAGTTTGTCTATGAAATGATTTTAGTAGACTTTTAGTATACTTCTTTTTTTTGGATATTATCTGAAAGGAAATTCAAAACAAAACCGACAACCGACTAAACAAAACAAAAATCCTGGTTTTTCTCCAACTATAAAATGTACCAGTGGTCCCTCTGCTTTCTCTCAAGCACAAAGTCATATATTGTCATATATTTTAAAAGATATCTGTTAGCTATTGTTTTTGATTATTTATACCTCTTTCTATATTAACTCAGATGATATTTGCAAGTAAAAGCATGTGTTCTTTATACTTTTAGACTAATAAAAATATGCTGAAGTAGTGGCAACTAAAGAGAGATTATTCACCCAAATATGTTATGAAATTGTGTATGCAAAACACACAAAGCAATCTAGACATGGCTCATCATACGTTTTCTCCCTTATATCAAATTATACCCTGGGGGTGTATTGTAGTTCATGGAAGATGTATTAGCGCCTTTTAGAGTTTTGTTTCCTAAATTGGTTCATGTTGTCCTCTAAATTGAATCCTTCAAAACTTAAATTATTTTTTCTTTGTTAGCAATATTAAAATGAACAACGTGCATAATTTTTTCTTAATTAGGTTTTAAATTCAGGGAAGTCAGAACCTATGTTTGGCGTCCTTTATGAAATTTATACTCAGCTATCATAGCAAAAACACAGTTAGCTTGGCTACTAGCATGAAAAATGAATGAAGCTTTCTTTTTACTTATTTCTAAAGTTCAGTTTTACATTCACTAGTGCTTTGGTAATACAGCAAATTTTAGAATTAAGGTTAGAAACATACTGATCCCCAGATTTCATGCACAATTATCTCATGGAAAACATATCATTTAAAATAAGTGTATGGTTCGAGATGGTTAAGAAATGTGTTTTGGTGGACCAATAAAGGAGCAGGGATGATAACCCATGTCCTTGCCCTTTTACAAACATTTTTCTTTTATTCTAGTGAGGCCATAGAGGTATCACAAAGAAACTTTCAAATCATACCATTATTTATTTAGTAGCAATAATTCAGATATGGACAGTCCATTAAGAAAGAGCTCCCCAGAGCTCCTGACACAGCATACTCCAAAACAAAAGTTATTATGATTTATCACTCATCACAGAACCTTACCAGCCGCATCAACACTTGCTACACTCAGTAAATGCTAGCTTGTTAAGACATTTCTTGATGTATTATCACACTTATAAGGTAAACTTCCCACTTTTAGTTCTAAACCATTGATTCAACCTTGTACCCATCAAATAAATTGATTTACATAAGGGGGAGAAAAAGAATCTCATTTATTTATTCATTTATGTTTTACTCTTGTGACAGACACCTACTGTAAACCCAATGCTCCAAACCTACTAAAATGCATTCAAGCTCGTATTGGGGAAACGAACGTGTGACAATCTTGCCGGTGAGACAACATACTCCCTCAAGAGTCTATTCTCATCCTTAGGCAGACAAGTGAGGAAGAAAATAGATTTGCTATGAAGACTTTTTCCATTCTGTTTCTATGTTGGTATTCTTCCGGTTTACCTCTAATTTTGTGATGATTTCTGTTTCTTAACTGTAGTTGCTAAATTGTTAAATTCTTCCAGTGATTGTGCATTTCACACTGGGGGTCACAGTAACCCAACAAGAGAGTTTAAGCAGAGAACCATTCATCCTCCTGCTCATTCCTAAGTAGGATGGCAGAGACTCTAAGACAAAGCAGTATTTATTTCCAGCCCTTTGCATTTATGCTTAATGCTTAAAATATAATCTGTCTTATTGGAAACTTTTGGAAATCTTAAATTTAAGTCTTAAAGTGAAACGTTTAGGAAGGCTACCTTAAAGGAAACCTTTGGAAATCTTAAATTTAAGTCTTAAAGTGAATCTTTATTTCCTAAACCAATAAAACGAGCTGTAGCAACTTTTGACCCAGTCAAGATCCGAGGTGAGTATTTAACATTTGCATCTGAGAACCAGCCCTTGAGCATGATTGCTTTTTGAAATTCTTAATCCGTAAACTTGGTTGAAAATGCACTGCTATGTCCACTGATGGCCTAAAGTAAACCCCCAGACTCCCTAACTGCATTTCTAGGAGATCTCACTACTTTCCGGAATGAGTTTTGTGTCTCTATTGTCTCATATTCTGGCCTTTTCTTGTTCTGCCATGTTAGCGAAAGTCGATGAAAATTAACTCATTCAAAACCAAATTCTAGCATATTTTGAAGACACGCTTTTGCTTGTGAGGGTTGTTTTGGGCTCCCTACCTTAAACATTGGACTCTTTAGTAAGCAGAAAGCCAGATAAAGTCAGAATCGATGTACATCCGATTGAGGTGTCCTGATATAAGACCACATCTGGAAGTGGCGGGTTTTAGGTTAAGTGCCTAAACCAATGAGACGGTATTCCTTTGTATGTAATTGTCCTTCGATTTCCTTCCATCTCTCTCTTTTTAATTTCTTTTTAATCCTTATGGAGACCTTGGGGGTCTACATAGCCCTATTGATAATCATAGGTAATACTTTGTAAACTTGCACCCTGGCAAGACTAGTAGGTAGCAAGGTGGTTGCTTACATATTGGAGAAAAATGATACAAGTCTTCAAAAATTTAGAATCTGGATAGGAAAATCAAGCTTGAATTATTCTTACAGCTATACCTCTTAAGACCTCTTACATAACACTCATTTGACACAATGTAAGTTCAATTTCTTAAAAAAGAAAAACATTTAAAACCCCCAGAATACTTTGAGGTAATAACATGCTGTCATTAAAGTTTGCCAAATTTCAAGAAGAAAAGTAATAATATAAGAACTAGATTTATTTTCACACTGAGTCAATGTTTTGCTTTCATTGTGGTGTAGGGCTAATGCAATTTTCAAGATTTTTAGATATTTGTTTTGTGTGATTTCCCTAGACCAAACCGTATCCTCTTTGAATTTTGGTACTTTTTAATGGGAAACAATTTTGCAGCAAATTAAACTGGTTGGATTTTATAGTTCTTGCTTAGAATGTCTCCTACCCCACCCCCGACTATTCTTTCATCAAATAGCAATTATTCACCGTCCACACACCATATTACTTGACTTCTTTTTCTTTTTAGGAGACCTCTAGTCACACCAAAAAAAAAAAATTAATAATAATCATTTTCATCCTAAGTGTTCTAGTATAGAATTTTCCTTTCACAAAGCATCTATCTATGTTCCCTATTACAGTGATTAAAATCAGTTTCATGTAGTGCCAACAGGAGGATCATTTCTCTCCCTCAAAGAACTATTGTAAACACCTAATCTCTTTTATTTATATTATTCCTACTGTATAAGGCCTCTTTTATGATATCTCTGATTCTAGGGTCACACTGTCATGTCCCAGATCTTTATAGGTGTGTAAAGCCTTTCATCTTGCTCCAATATTTGCTTTAAAAATGGATGAGATTTGATTTTGACTTGGGTAGTCTACACTCAGACAGCAGCAACTGACTTATCAGGATCCAAACACCCTCCCTACCATCTGGGGAGTTGGCACATCCAAATTAGACAACAGATCAGATTGTAAGGTCTTCTCTGACTGCACAGACTCAAAATGAGATCTGAGTTCCCTTCGCAGCCTTCATCTCCTTAGGAATGTTCCAGAATACACTGCCTTCTAGCTCTTTCTCCCGATTCCCCATAACTAGTATTTAAGTAAATCCTTCAAAAACATTTTAAAATTATACTTTACTGACACTCCCATATTGGGCAGAACACTAAAAATAGTCCCCTCTGAGGCCCCAAGTTTGCCACTTTACCAGTAGGAGGTCTCCTCAGGAATTATGATCTCCCATCAACCCGCCAGACAAATATGTCTTTTAGGGGCTGGTGTTCCTATTGCAGAGGCTTTTCTTCTAACTATGTAGAGCCAGGTTTGCATTGTTATGTTTAACCCTGCCTTAAAAGGAAAGGCCTACTCAAATGGAAGCAGACTCCCCTCCTCCACTCACTAGTTACAAATTCTGAAAGGTTACATACTGAGGCCTTTATATCACAGATAAAATCCAGATTTTAGTGTGTATTAATTTTGTGATTTGGGCTAATTTCATTACTTAAACTGTCTGCCCTTCAGTTTCCTCATCGTTAAAATAAAGCTAATATGGGGCACCTGGGTGGCACAGTCAGTTAAGCCTCCGACTTCAGCCATCTCCGGTTTGTGAGTTCGAGCCCTGCGTCCAGCTCTGTGCTGACAGCTCAGAGCCTGGAGCCTGTTTCAGATTCTGTGTCTCCCTCTCTCTCTGCCCCTCCCCTGCTCACGCTCTGTCTCTGTCTGTCTCAAAAATAAATAAAACATTAAATTTTTTTTTTAAAATAAAGCTAATAATATAGTACGGAGTTCATACACAGAGTAAATGTAAGATAGTACAATGCCTGATAAAAATATAAACACTCAATGATTATTAGCTATTATTGTCTTTTTAACATCAGTAACTCTGAGTTATTCATTCTCTTTCAATTATTCATGGTCTTTAGCAGGTTGAATAATAACAGAGCTCTCTGGAAAAATGAGGGTTGACATGTACTTTGAGTAGGGTCCAACCCAGATATATTTTTGACATATTTATTTTATTTACCTTGTAATACATGTTTTCACAGTATGGAAACAAAATATGATCAATATCCAATATTGCATAGCATTTTTATTCATATATATATATATATATATTTTAAATATTTATTTATTTTTGAGAGAGAGAGACAGAGACAGAGACAGAGCATGATGGGGGGAGGGGCAGAGAGAGAGAGAGACAGAATCTGAAGCAAGCTCCAGGCTCTGAGCTGTCAGCACAGAGCCGGACGGGACGTTCCAACTCACCAACTGTGAGATCATGACTTGAGCCGAAGTTGGACCCTCAACCAACTGAGCCACCCAGGCACCCCCTGTGTAGCATTTTTGTATACCACACTCAAACATACCTAATTCATTACATGTTAATTGTTTATTAATTTACAGTTAATTATTTTATATTATGTTATATATAATATTATGTTATTTATATGTTACATTACTTTATATTCTGCTAGCTTGTTATTTTGTCATTGAAGTATGTCTTTGTAATATGGGAAGACATTGCTTGGTATTGTGTGGGCTAGACATGTGCTCTGGTTATTTTTCCTAAAAAATAAAATGGAAAATGAGATTTTGCTATTTGAATTTTCACTACCCAACAAAATTTTAGGATTATAGATAGCAAGCATTACATTTTCTACCTCATTCATTCTCTCTTAACCATCATACTCTCTGTTGACTCTTTCACTTTCAAATCCTGAATAAGCACTGTCCCTTACTTGTTCACTATTTGCACAATTCAAGTCCTAGGACTACTTTTGCACCTGTCCCTTAACCGATCTGCTTTCTAAAGTTGACCAGTGTCTACTGAGTAGTAGTCTTTCACTGGAATTATTTTATTCATGGGCATTTGTGATATTTAAAATCACTGATCTCTCCTGCCCTTATTACAATCTTTCCCTCATCTCTCTGAAACGAGAACGTTATTTTTTGTATATGTCAGTTGGTAGCTAACTTTGTACCCTGTCCTGTTCTTTGAAAAAATAAATGTTTAACAATGTCTTTCTTTGGTTGGTTTGCTTTTAGTGGGTCTCCACTTCTCATAATTTATTTCAACCATCGTTTCACAACTAGATGCCCCTGAAAGTGCTAGCTTCAGTCCTAATTCTAGTTTTTGGTGTACTTTTACTAAATTTCCAGGATGTCTCCCATTTAAAATAACTAAACTGATCTCATTTGTCCCCCAAATCAGCTCTTACTTTCCATGTTCCTATTTGTGTTCATGGTATTATCATTCTCCCCATCACTCAGATTTGAAACCTCAGTCATCCAAACGCTGTATTTCTCATTTCTCAGAAACTTTCAATCTCCATATCCCACTTTTTAAAATATGCTAGCACCGGTTGAATCTTTCCCTTAATTTTTATCTCAATTTGCATTACTCTAGATCAAACCCTAGTTGTACTGTCCTGGTTGTACTACAATAATATACCAACTTTTGTCACTTGTGAAGACTGGTAAGACTTTGACAGGTAAACAAAAGACGACATTATGTATCAAGAAGATACATTTCTTTGAAAATATAGGGCTCATTTTGGTAAGTTTAAACAGTAGTAGTTAGAGAGGTTTATACAGGTAAAGAATAATATTGTCTGAAAAGTAGCTGGGACTAAAATCTTAAATCCTAGACCACTGAGAAATATTAGTGAACATGCTTTCTTTCCCATTGCTGTTTTTTTTTTCTTTAGTATCCATAGTACCTTGCAAAATGTTTTGCATATTTTAGATGTTCAAGAAATTTTTATGTCAGGAAACAAATGGAAATACTTTAAGCATATTGAATTACTAAAATGCACATTGATTTATAGCTTTTAAAAGTATATAAGACACAGGAATTATCTTTATTCTGTTTCTGCAGTTTATTTATTTAAACAATGATATAAATTTTAATGTTTTCCTTAACTGTCATTGATAAGTATCATATACATATATATCATATGTTGACTATATTACACACATACACATATATGTATGTGTACTATATTCAAAGTTAGTAATTGATTGAAAGAGCCTATCCGGTGCCAGAGTCTTGCTTTACTTTTGAATTCTTATTTTTGGTCTGCTCTGTTTACAGAACATCCCTTTCTGTATAATATTTGAAGAAACTACTGAGTTAAAAATAGTAACTGTTGTAAAAGAACTCAGCTCTCGGTACTTGGTCATATTATTTATCTTACGTGGCTGATACATTTATAATGCAGTGATTCAGATACATGTGGCTTTTCAAATTTTTTCAGAAAATATGAAGTCATACATCATAGATTAATATTCTTCTCATGCCCTCCCTGCTACACCCATACACAAATGTCTCTTGTGGTTAGGGATATTAATCCTTTCCTGTGGTTTTGCAGTCCAGGAGAATATAGTGCGGCATGCCTCCTGGTTTAAAACAAAAAGGCTTATGGTGTTCTTTGACTTTCTGTTCCCTTGGCTTTCTGCAGAGGTCAGCATCCATGGGAGGCATTTGCTTTGTTTTTCTAATTATTGGCAGCTGGTTGAAACAGCATCCAAAATGGGAGGGGGGGTGAAGCAACAGAGAGAACTTCAGGCCATGCTAATAACAGGTGTTTCCAAGGATCAAGTTCTTAAACAACCTTAGGAGTAAAATGAGATCCATTTTGCAGCTGAATTGTCCCTGATGATAGATGAAAACCACCAGGAATTTGCATACAATAGCACATTTGGTTCACTTCCAAGTGTATTAAATTTATTTAATAATTTTTTAGAAGGTGATTTTGAGTAAAGAGAAGGAAAGTTGTTCAAACATGGAATGCCTACAGAGAATAATTTCATTTTGGCTTGGTTTGTTGCTCTTCCTCTCCTAGTCACATCTTTACCCCCAGAACACACACATATGCACGTGTGCATGCGTACATATACATTTACATGGACACATAACTCACCGATAACCTTGTTGTAACTGTTACGATGACATACAAGGTCATTCATTTGTAATTTAAGTTATAAATTTCATAGAATTCAAAAGAGCACAAGAATACATGGTGAAATAGGTCCTCGGGGTGATCCTGAGTTGCAAGACTCCTTAAATGATTTAGAAAGTTATCTTGAGTTTATAGAACTTGGTACAAATGTTGACATGATAAATTTAAGCAAACAGAGGTAGAAACTATTAAATACTCCCTCATGAAAGTATTCTGTTACGTTAATTTGAGAGAGAGAGAGAGAGCATGCATGGGAGAAAGAGGTCAAGGGAGAGAAAGAATCTTAAGCAGGTTCCGTGCTCAGGGGTCATGACCTGAGCTGAAATCAAGAGTCGGACACTCAACCGACTGAGCCACCCAGGCACTCCCTTCATGAAAGTATTCTTAAACAAATATGAGCATAAGCCAAATTTATAGCAAAATCATGATCCCAAAGAGGTTATCCCTCGTACATAAGGTGCTAATGTTGAAGTTTTAGCAACCTCTACATTCTACCACAGCTTTTAGGAGGTGGGTGAACTAGCCCATTAACTTCCAACACTCACAGGGCTCATTCACCAACATGTGAAAATATGTTATGTTATAGTGACTTAGAGTGTATCAAAGGCCAACCAACATTAAAGACAGAAGCAGTGACAATAAGAAGAAAGGGAACCACAAGAACAGACAGTGAAGTAAAGACACTCTTTCCTTTGGTGCAGGTTTCTCCCCTGCTCCAGGACATTGAAGAGAACAAGGAGACAGCTCAGAGCTGGAGCCCGCCTCATCCAACCCTGGCCTCCTGCAAACACCGGGTCTCAGCTCAAATCCAGGCTGGATTAGGAGAAGTTGACTTTTACATTGAATTTGAGATTGAACATTAAATGGTACCTGTTTCAATAACTAAAGGTTGTCAAAACAATTTTGAATCCACTCAAATATCACCAAAGGAAGAGAAGGGATGATTGATGAAGCATAAGTGAAGACAGTAATTGAAGAAAAATCAAATCAGATCATTTAGTTGACATCGTGTGCCATTCTATTGTCATATGGACGAGACTGAAGTGCTTTGTACTGAAGAAACATAGAGGCAGAGTCTTGAAAAATTCCCGAAATGACCTTGTATTTTTCTCTTTTATCTCTTTAAAATAAACGTAAGAGAGGATAAATAGGAGACTACCTGCTTTTCTGGGCAAAATGCAGTCAGTATTTGAACTATTCATTAGTACTCAATGATTAGATCTAAGTTGCATTTGTCAAGCCATTTTAACATCATCAACTATGTCTTGGGCACTTCAGTTTTCAATGAATTTATATTACATGTGAATTTGTTTTCTGCATCATCTTTGTCTTTCTCTGTTATTTTTATTTTAAATTAACAAGGGATAAGGTATGAAATATGGTTTATTTCTTCCAAAATTATAGGACATTTTTCTTATTATTTTACCAACTTTTCCTCTTTAGAATATTTTTGGGAGTGGGGTGCCTCGGTGGCTCAGTAGGTTAAGTGTTTGGCTCTTGATTTCGGCTCAGGTCATGATCTCACAGTTCTTGAGCATCAGGCTCTGCACTGGTAGTGCAGAGCCTGCTTGGGATTCTTTCTCTTCCTTTCTCTCTACTCCTCCCCTGTTCACTCGCTCTCTCTCTCTTTCTAAAAAAAACCCAAAAAGACAAAAAAACAAAAGCAAAGAAAGAAAAGAATATTTTGGGGGAGGAAAGGTTATTAAAATATGAATGTACAGTTTCTGCTAGCATTTTTACACTTACATTTTCACTAAAATCTATGCTTATGTAAAATAATAACTTTCTTTTTTTAATTTTTTTTTTAACATTTATTTTTGAGGCAGAGAGAGACAGAGCATGAGCAGGGGAGGGTCAGAGAGAGGGAGACACAGAATCCGAAACAGGCTCCAGGGTCTGAGCTGTCAGCCCAGAGCCCGATGTGGGGCTCGAACTCCCGGACCGGGAGATCATGACCTGAGCTGAAGTCGGACGCCCAACCGACTGAGCCACCCAGGCACCCCAAAATAATAACTTTCTAAATTGTTCTCTATATAACCTGAATAATGTCTTGGTATATAGGTACCATCAATAGGTAACATTTAGATCAACAAATTTTATCAGTTAGTAGTATTTCCCAGGAATAAAAATAATTATTATAAAGACTCTTACCAGACTAACTGCTTTAGCAAAGAAAGCTGTTAATTAATATAAGAGTTTGTGGGAATTATGTTTCCAAAAAGACTAAATGTTTACTTCAGTTGATCGAAAACACCTACAAAGAGAACATTAATTTCTTTTTATCCTGTATGAGAAAAAGTGGTGATCCCATCAATTTTCTCTTTGCTACGTGGCATTCTTTATTCAAATTACACATGCTCTCTCCTCAAGTGTTCAAATTACAGCTTTTTCTTTATTTGGAACCTGGGTCTCCTGGGCTGTCTGAATTCAAACTCTTTACTTCACCAAGATTCTGAGTATATATATCTAAATATAAATGTATCTATGCATAAATCACACAATAAATAATCTTGAGTACATTTATGTGAATTTTGAGACATGCTAACCTTAACAGTTTTCAGATACAGTACAATGCAGGAGGATGGCTTCTGCCATGTGTAATTTGGTAAAGTCAACAACTCACCTTTACACTCATGTTGAAATTTGTATTTACAATACTGCTCTGTGTATTCTTATTTGTCTTGCTTTTTCCATCTCTAGGAGTTTTTCAATCCTTATGCCCCTGCTGCATTGTGGCCATTTCTAGCTGCCACTCAAGATTTTTTAGTCTTTGCAATTAAAATTTTCCTTTTGCAGCCATTTTCTTGGATCCCAGCACCTCATCTCGCTGCACAGATTTTTCCACTTATTTCAGCTTTTCTTATCTTCTGAGCTCTGGCCCTTGAATGACTGTTTTTCTAGCCTTTTGTTCAGTGGTTAGCTAACCAGGCCCGCCACTCGTTTGGATTTAGGATCTTCTTGGTTAGTGAACTGAATTATCGCCGTGTTTTCTTTACTTCGGCTCTAATGAACTTTACTTGAACTAGAGTTTTAAGTTCTTCCTTTGACTGCAACTTCTGCCCTTGGAAAAAGACAACCATGACTTGAGGGTTCTGCTTAATCAAAGTGTTACTGTACTTGAAAAATGGTCTCACATAAATGAATCTGGCACCCAAGAAGAAACATAATTATACTTTCAACCTGACTTTTGTAGAATTAAAAAAATAAATAAATGAAGCTACAGCCATGTTTTTTTATTCAGTCAACCAAATCAAGGCTGCTTTTCCTCTTTTTTTTCAAAAGGCTTGAACTCAATAAAATGCACATGATCTTCTGCCAAACAATTCTTTTTTTTTTTCTTTCTTTCTGTGTTTTTTTTTTTTTTTAATTTTTAAGCCCATGGGTATTTTAAGGGAAATTCAACCCACATGTTTCTGATTCATTTACACTTAATTCATTAAAATGTTGTTTTGTAAGAGCTATTTGATGTCCAAGGGCCTTATGAGTCTCTTTGTATGACTTTTTATGCCATTTTTTTTCCTCAAAAACAGGAAGTGGTATTTTGCTAAGAACTCAAACTCCAAAAGGGTTGAATTTCATCTGAATCACATAAAGCGCGTCAAGATGATTGTATCTCTCCTGGGTCATCTTTGCTACAGGAGAGCACCTAAAACTGTTATCTGAACAGACTATGCATTGTTAATGAAATCCTAAATCTGCCCAGCACAATGCCGAAGTCTCCCAAGAGAGGGAGACTTCCAAAGTCAATTTTCAAAGGGTCACGTAAAATGAAGCTCATTTATGTGAGCTCAATATTTAGCTCAATATTCACATGAATATAATATTATTAATTAGGACTGGTAAGTGTTACAGAAGAGATATCTCACATGTGATACCACTCAGGATACCACTAGAGTCTGTTGATGGAAATTCAACTTCTCTTTCTTTTCCGCATCTCACTCCAAGAAAGGAACTTTGTGTGAAAAGCAGGCAGGAGAGAGGAGACAGACTGTAACAGATGAAGCAAACAGAAAGTGTGTGTTCACTGACAGTAAGAAACACTCCAGTATAAAGTATCTCTGAGTCAAGCTTTCCAAATTGAAGGAAAAACTTAACCAGAGATGTTTAAATAGCAGGTATGCAGTATTTTCTTGGTGGGAAAGAAATGCTGAATTACTTGTATAATGGATCTACACTTCATTTGATCTGTTTTCTTTACTAGGACAGCACTGAAGGGTCTTTTAAACTCCAGTTTAAAAGCAGCTTGGGGTACCTGGGTGGCTCGGTCCATTAAGCACCAGACTCTTGATTTCAGCTCGGGTCATGATCTCCTGGTTCGTGAGTTCAAGATCTATGTCGGGCTATGTGCTGTGAGTGGGGAGACTGCTTGGGATTCTCCCCCTCTTTCTCTGCTCCTCTTGTGTACATGCTCTCTCTCTTTCTCTCTCTCAAAAATAAATAAATAAACATTACAAAAAAAAATAAAAGCAGCTTTGCAATCTCTAAATGAAAACCAGCACCACTGCCACTCTTGAGTGTTCTGACTAACCAGTCATTGGTTTCCAATGGAGGCAAGTCTTATAAGCCATAGTCCTAGTTTGGATCAGGGCTTCCACAGCCCAGATCAAAATTATTAGAAACACTAAATTCACAGGAAATTCAATCATAATCAGATGGCTTATTTTTCTGGGGCTGGACCCAGTCCTAGGTAACATGAGATCCTTAAAGGATTCTAGTGTTCCCATTATCTTGTAAAAGACTTTCAAGGTAGTTCATTGAGTTTCAATTTTGAATATTCTAAAACAGGTATTAGATGATAACAAAATAAAGTCACTAGCCGATTATCATTAGTATTTTTTTGGACATACAATGTTCAAAAACAAAAAGAAAATATGTGACCCTAATCTTAGAGTATTCACTAGAGACTTAGAAAATTAATTAAAACACACTAATTCTGAGATCCAGTTAGAGTTTCAAGGATGTATTGAACACAAGAACTTAAATAAAAACTCCTGCTCCACATTGTGAAAGAAAGATAAATGCTGTCTGTAGAATCATTAAGCCACACTGACTTCTAAAAGTATCACAGGTGGGAAATAGTGCCTTGGTCAAAGAATATAACCAGATCTCATTCAATATGGATGCTTATGTAGACATGGTTGCATTTCTACAAGCATATATATTATTGCCCCATTTAACAATGTTGTATAACAAAAAACTCTAATATTTAGTGGGTAAAACCATATCACTTTCTGATTATTTTACAAATTTAAAGTTGGTTGGGTAGTTCTGCTAATCTGGGCCAGCCTTGACCAACCTCTGCTGGTTTGCTCATGACTCTATCAGCTGGTGGTTTGGCTGAGGGCTGGCTGGTCTGGAAGGGCTTCTCTAACATGGTTGGGATCTCTTTCTCCCTCATGGTCTCTCAGCCTCCAACAGGCTAGTGTGGCTTGATCTCATAGCAATAGCAGAAGTAAAGAAAAAGAACAGACTCTCCAGAGAGTATTTCAAGACTCTGTTTGCATCATATAGATTAACATCCTACTGGAAATCTCATGGCCAAGACTGGAGTCAGAATGGGAGGAAACTACAAAATTTCAGCAGAAAGGGATAGATTGAGAGGAGTTGCTAATCTGAGCCGCTGATATGACTGATCTATCACACTTATCTAGAAAAATCCTTAAAGTATTTTTCACAAGGAAATCCTTTCTCAGACTTTTCTGTGTGAGTTAGCACGGTAGGTGATGCATATGACTGACATGAATATATTACATTTCCCATTTCATAATTAGCATTCTATATATTTTATTCTTTCCCAAGTTATTACAGTGGAATTATGCTACTTTTCTTCCTCAAGGAGGCTCTCTTTGCTTCTTTAGTTCATCTTTCTATATGCTCTCTTTTTCTTCCTTTTCCCAAAACTCATCTCTTTATTTGAACATTATAAAATAGATATCAAATTTGATAGCTCATTTCTTTTTATTAAGTTTATTTATTTTGAGAGAGAGAGAGAGTGAGAGAGAGAGAGAGCCAGCAGGGGAGGGGCTGAGAGAAAGAAGGAGAGAGAGAATCCTAAGCAGGCTCTGCACTGTCAGCACAGAGTCCGACATGAGTCTCAGTCTCACAAAACGTGAGACCTTGACCTGAGCCGAAATCAAGAGTCTGATGCTTAACTGACTGAGCAAACCAGGTGCCCCAATAGCTCATTTCTTTTTAATGCTGAATAACAGCTCATTGTTTGGATTTACCACAGTGTATGAATCTATTCATCTACAAAATGGCATCTTGGTTGCTTCCAAGTTTTGGCAATTGTGAATAAAGCTCTATAAACATCCATGGGAAGTTTTTGTGTGTGTATAAGTTTTCAACTCCTTTGGGTAAATTTCAAGGAGCAGTATTGCTAGATCATATGGTAAGAGCATATTTAGTAAGAAACTGCTAAACTGCCTTCCAAAGTGGATGTACTATTTTGTATTCTCACCAGCAATGAGTGAGACTTTCTGTTGTTCCACATTCTCATCAGCATTTGGTGTTGTCAGTGTTCTGTAGTTTGGGCATTCTAATAGTATAAAGTGGTATGTTTTAATCTGCATTTCCCTGATGACATATGATATGGACAATCTTTTCATATGCTTATTTGTCATGTGTATATCTTTTTTGATAAAGTATCTGTTAGGATTTTTATTTTTATTTTTTTAATTATTATTTTTTTAATGTTTATTTATTTTTGAGACAGAGAGAGACAGAGCATGAGTGGGGGAGGGGCAGAAAGAGGGAGACATGGAATCCGAAACAGGCTCCAGGCTCTGAGCTGTTAGCACAGAGCCCGACGCAGGTCTCGAACCCACAAACCATGAGATCATGACCTGAGCTGAAGTTGAGTTTTAAAGATTCTTTGTATATTTTGAATAATAGTCCTTTATCAGATATATCTTTTGAAAAAGGTTTCTCTCAATTGGTGGCTTGTCTTTTCATTCTCTTGACAATGACTTTAAACAAGTCCAACTAATTGACTCTTTCTTTTGTGGATTGTGCCTTTGGTGTTGTATTTGAAAGGTCATTGCCAAATGCAGGGTCATTTAGATTTTGTACTATGGTATCTTCTATGATTTTTATTGTTTTGCATTTTACATTTGGGTCTGTGACCCATTTTGAGTTAATTTTTGTGAACGGTGTAAGGTCTGTGTCTTGATTCATTTTTTGCACATGGATGCCCAGTTGTTCTAGCACCATTTGTTGAAGAGACCATCTTTGCTTCATTGCACTGCCTTTGCTCCTATGTCAAAATCTGTTGACTATATTTATGTGGGTCTGTTTCTGGGATCTCTAATCTGTTCCGTTGATCTGTCTATTCTTTTGCAAAAATCATGCTGTCTTGATTACTGTAGCTTTGGCATAAGTATTGATATCAGACAGCATCAACCTCCAAAAAGACTTGGTTCTTCTCCTTCAGTATTGTGTTTATTTTTTCTGGGTCTTTTTACATAAACTTCATAATGAATTTGTTAATATCTCCAAGATTACTTTTGGGATTTTAATTGGGATGGCATTAAATCTATAAGTCAAGATGGGAAAAACTGACATCTTGACAATATTGAGTTTTTCTATTCATGAACATGGAATATCTCTCCACTTACTTAATTTTTCAATTTTATTTATCACAATTTTGTGGGATTTTGGTGCTTTAATCTGTTAGCGTGGTAAAATAAACTAACAGTAATTAAAATATCCTTGATTTTTGGAGATTACAAAAAAAGAATTTTGTAATTTTCTTCACACAGATCTCGTGTGTATTTTTTAGATTTATATCTAAGTATTTCATTTTTGGGTGGTGGTAATGAAAATTCTATTGTATTTTTAATTTCAAGTTCCATGTGTTCATTGCTGATGTTAGTAAAACAATTGAGTGTGGTATACAACTTTGTGTCTTGAAATCTTCCTATAATCACTTATTAGTTTCATGGGTTTTTTTGTTGGTCCTTTCAGATTTTGTACATAGACAATCATGTCATCTGTGAACAAAAAATGGTTTTGTTTCTCCTTCCCAATCAGTATACATTTAGTTCCCTTTACTGTGTCATTGTGTTAGCTAGTACTTTCAATATGATATTGAAAATGACATATTTGCCTTGTTCCTGATCTTAGTGAGGAAACTTCTAATTTCTCACAATTAAGTATGATGTGAGCTCTAAGTTTCTTGTAGGTGTTCTTTATCAAGTTGAGGCATTCCCTTCTATACTTAGTTTACTGAGAAATTTACATTTCATTAATATATTGTGGTCCTAGCTAATTTTCATGATAAAACACTCATTCTTTGCAGATTAAGTAATAATTGTATAAAGCAGTGGTTTTTAAACAGACCAGAAATCCTAGCCTAATATAAGTTCAGGGAACTTATTAGAAATGCAACTTCTTGGGCTCTATCAGAGACTTATTGTATGAGCCCAGCAACCTATAATTTAACAAGCCCTCTGGGTGATTCTAGTGTGTCCTAAAGTTTAAATAACTACTGATACAGAAATCCTAATACATTGTGATAAGTTTAATAATTTCCAAAAAATTAAAGAAAATAAACTGAAAAGCTAGTAGAAAGTAAGAAAAGCAGCAAAGTGACTGAGCATATAATAAATTTCATAAAACTTTCTCATATATTAAGAAAAAATTATTAGGAAATGAAATATAGAAATACATTAATTATATAATAATAAAATCCATAATATAAACCTGAAAAATAGCTTTTATGAATAAAAGTATTGAAGTCTTACTGACTGTCAGAAAGATACTTAGGGTGAAGTGTTTGGAGAATATATGAGAGAAAATATCAGTATAAGTAATATATAAAATATATTTCAAATAAATGAATAAAAAATGGATAAAATATATGAATAAACCTAATATAAATGACTAATAAATATAAATATCAAATATAATCATAAAATTTAGTGCAGGAATAAATAAAGCATAAGGTATTTTTATCCATTATATTGACATCATTGAAAGGTTTAAAATCCAGCATTGTCCAGGATATAGAAAAATGCGCACTCCTTAAATATTATGGGCTCATAGATTGTTAAAGTTTTTGGTAGGAAAAGTGAAAGATTACTATTATTCATTAAAATTAAAGTTACATTTTTCATTGGTCCAGCATTTATACTGTAGGATTCTAGTCTTATAAGGAATACTACAACTTATGTCCTGTCAAATCTATTCCCTTATACCAGGACTATACTGTCTTTATCACTGTGGTTTTATATCCAGTTTTGAAATCAGGAAGTGTGACTCCTCCAACTTTATTCTTTTTTCTTCCTTATTTTTCAAGATTGGTTTGTCTCTTCTGGATCCCTTGAATTTCCATATAAATTTGAGGACCAACTTGTCAATTTTTACAAATAGGCCATCTGAGATTTTGATAGGATTTGCTTTGAATATATAAATAAGTTTGGAAAGTGTTGCCATCTTAACAATATTAACACCTTAATCCATAATTATGGACTGTCTTTCCGTTGATTCAGCTCTCCCTTAGTTTCCTTCAACAACATTTAGTAGCTTTCAGAGTACCCATTTTGCCTTCTTTTTATTAAATTTGTTCCTAAGTATTTTACTTTATGAGGCTATAATAAATGGAATCAATTCATTCAAGTGTATATAGTGTACTTGACTTGTCTATATTTTAAAAAATACTTTCCATTATAATTGCACTTCAAGTGCAATTGACTTGTCTATATTTTTAAAATATTTTATGTTTATTTATTTTGAGAGAGACAGAGAGAGAGAGAGAGCACGCACAAGTGGGGCAGGGGCAGAGAGAAGGAGAGACAGAATCCCAAGCAGTCTCCATACCATCAGAGCAGAGCCTGAGGTGGGCTCGAACTCACAAACCACAGGATCATGACCTAAGCTGAGATCAAGAGTTGGATGCTTAACCGACTGAGCCACCCAGGCACCCTGACTTGTCTATATTAATTTTGTGACTGACAATTTTGGTGAAACATTTCTCAGTTCTAATGTTTTTAGTAGATTATTTAGTATTTTCTTTATATAAGACCAGGTCTTCTGAAAATAGAAAAAGCTTTACTTCTTTTTTTCCAGGTTAAAGGGAGGAAAACGGGTTTGGAGCATTTCTTCCCCTGGCTTTCTCTGCTTGGTTACCATTTATTGGCTATATCTATACTCTGATTGTCACAGCTCATGTCAGGGCAGCTGTGACTCATAGCTAATTTTATGGGGGCCAGTAATCAGCCCCACTATTTTTTCCATTAGGCCTATGGGTGGTAATGGCTTCTTGTTATTCTTAGCCCCAGGGAGCTACATCAACACTTTTTCATTTCTTCTATCGCTACAATACAAGTTTTCTTCTTACAATCTTCTTCTGAACTGTATTTTAATGTATTAAAAATGTGTAAGGATCTAGAACATAGTATAAACTAATAAAATAATTTACATTGTTTAATATTATACTATTGCTGCTTCCAAGGCTAAATAGCTGAGGTCCTAAATCCTAAATCATTACTAATTTACCTTTCTTTTTTTATTTTTTTTTTTTTAAATTTTTTTTTTTTTTTCTCAACGTTTTTTTTTTATTTATTTTTGGGACAGAGAGAGACAGAGCATGAACGGGGGAGGGGCAGAGAGAGGGAGACACAGAATCGGAAACAGGCTCCAGGCTCCGAGCCATCAGCCCAGAGCCTGACGCGGGGCTCGAACTCACGGACCGCGAGATCGTGACCTGGCTGAAGTCGGACGCTTAACCGACTGCGCCACCCAGGCGCCCCTAATTTACCTTTCTTTTAAGGGTTTAGAAGTATTAATGCAACGCGCAGTAAAACATTTCTGTAATATACTAGAAATTATTATTTTGAGAATTTCTTCGTGTTCATATAGTGTTCATAATTATTGAGTAAGATAGATTTGGGGAATAAATAAAATCATTATAAAGAAAACCATTAGGAGAAAGAATTGCAGATTTTAACTTAAAAATATTATGCTTATATTTCAATTGACTGTAATTTTCCACTTTTATTAAAATTCTAATTAGAGAGATATTAATTCCAATATTAGTTATTAAAGACAAAACATTTGAAAATGTATAGGATTTTGCCTTTGAAAAGTATCCAAATTTCATGCTAGCCTCAAAACGAGCATGAGGATATTTTTTCCATATAAGGTAAATATATTCCCTTCTGTTGTTCCAGGGATATTTCATACAAGAAACTCAGGCCCTCTAGCATTTGTCTGCTTTATAGAATGTACTATACTTTTCTGGTATTCAACTTAGAGTCAGTTTCATTCCTTCTTCCCCACCTCTTCCCCATAAGTCAACCTGCAAAGATGTGTTACTGGCCTGTGGAATGTTATCCTTCAACATATGCAGGGATTGTAGAGAGGTCTGTATCCTTGCTGCTTTGATCTCCCCAAACTAAAAGAATGCAAACGTCATTATTGGGGATCACTTTGGAAAGATCTTAAATCATGAGTAATTCCATCTCTCTGCGTAAGGAATGATTATCTACAGAAACAAGGAAGGTGTGGAGAAGACATAAAATCCCTGGGCCCACGTATGTTTATCATAAGAAGGTTGCAGAATCTGAATTTATGTCCAAAGATAATGGTAATGAATATAGATCACTTTATAGCTTCTAAAATGTGTTCCAGATACATCATTTTATATATATCCCCCCTCCCCTTTAAGGAACAAAACTATAGTTGCAAAACTTTCCTCCGAATTCACACATACCCTCACTGACACCATTCTAAAATAAATTTCTAAGCCATTTAATAAAAACTTTGCCAAGATATGGCCCCAAACCTATCCTGTGAGCACTCATACTTTGCCCGTTATATAAGACAAAGGTGGGAAGAGAGCAAGAGAGAGGGTTTATATTGAGGGAATATCATTGTGACTGACATGCCACACATCTATCATCATCCATGGGGCAAAAGAAGAAGACATTTCTTTTTTAGCTTAAGTCAAGTGACAAGGAGAAGTTCAGGGGGAGAAGAAAACTCCACCTGTGAGAATTCGATTTGACCCCTGGACTTCAGGAACAACCGGTAATATTACCGCTTACTGAATAAGATAAAATCAAGCTCTGTTTTTTTATAATTGCAAAACAAAAGCATGGATTTCCCAAACACCAAATGTAAGAAGACACTGGGCTTGTGCTATTGTATGAGGGTTCTTGATCAGGACAACCACTGTGGGGAAATGTTATTCCAAGAAGGAGAGAGAATCTGACATCTAACAGCCTGTTTCAAAGAATAGTGGTTGAAGGTCCCCAGAAAGGATCTCTGAGGAACCTTCAGTAACATCCTACTGGAGGACAAGTCCGCTTTGAACTCACCAAGTCTAGAGAGCATCCAAGTTATGCTGCAATTGTACGTTACGCATAAGCTTATGTTCACTACTCCAATATCACCTTACCCGGGGCTTATCCCGCAGCCTTTGTAGCAGAGGGGAAGGGAAAGGAAGGAGAGGGAGAGGAAGTCATTGGACTCTCTCCTTCCACTACAGGCTCCCAAGGTTGTAGGTCAGAGTCAGGGAAGAAGGAAATATTAACCAGGTAGATTGTTTCAGTTTGGATTTTTACACTAGACTGGACTATAGTTATTGAATGTGTTGTAACTTTTTTTTTTATGCCAGATCATGGATAATAAATGTCAGGAGTGGTACGGTCTGCTGAAGATTTTATTTAGTGGGACAGAGAGAAAAATAATAAAATTGGTTTCTTCTACATACAAGTGAATCCAGGATATTTTGTTTTTATCTTATAGAAACAATAATTTTACATGCAGGTGGTCAGAGAAAATCACATGAACCCACCTTCTTACCATATAAAATTGATATGTATTTTGGCCTCACAAACACAGACGAGCAGCCATTTCCTTCTTTTTAAATCATATTTTTTAAATCATATGTAGATGGCTTTATCAATCTGTCTCAAATAGATCGATTCATGCCAAATATGCCAGATATAAGATTAGCTCATTCCAGATGTGTTCCAAACCAGAATACCCAAAAGCCAAATATATTGAGGGAAACGGATATTTAATAAAATATGGGACTTTTGTATGAAACCCAACCTGAGGTATGTTCAAGAGGTACACGGTTTTTAACTATTGGGAATTTAAATTTTTAAAAATTAAATATACATAATATATCTTAAAATTAAAATTGTATTATAAATACAATTAATAAAGGGAAACAGATACAAAAAGAAACTGTCAATGAAAGGCATTTTATAAATTATCAAGATATGAACACATTTTAATAAGGAAAAGTGCTGAGTATGTCTGAAATATTTAACCTTACTAATGTGGTAGAACTCGTTTTCAAGCAATCAAGAAGCCCCAACTATGGATTGCATTTCTTGAAGGTAGCAAGTATATTCCTAAATCTGGCTTTTGTTTTTTAAGAGAAGAAAAAAAGTAGCAGAAATTGGCAGGATGAAGCAGATAAAAGGACAAACAGTACAGAGTTTAGTATTTTAGTATTATTACTTGGTTCAAATTTAAATTACATTCCATATTCTTTTGAAGTCCGTTAGTCCGTTAAAAGCAAACACACTCTTCCCTTTAAGGGTTATCAATCAAAAATATTCACTGAGAAAATATCATAGGCCAGACTCAATATTCAGGCTATAATTCTTTCACTATTTGAAATAAGGCTTAACCAGAAAGTTTACATGGAGTTAAAAAGTGACCAAATATTTAAAATGACTCCAACAATATGCTTTGTTTGGTTCAGGTCTGTTAAATATCAAGAGTGGAGATTCCAGCCTTGCATAAGGTCAGTACTTAAATCGGTCAGCTATCTCCTACAGATAAATAGCAAAGAGGCAAAGGTGACACTGTAAACTAAATGGTCTTGAGAAATTGATACCTGAGTCTTCTGGAAGTAAATCCATAGACACAACTATACACACCCGTACAACGCCACTCGGTCTCTCGTCTCTCCCTCCATTTGGCCTCTCTTGTAGGTGCGTGCAGGAACGCGCGCACACACACACACACGCACACACGGAGTCATTTCTCAGCAAACAGTTTCTTCAACTAACAATGCACACATTTGGGGAAAACAAACACGGGAGAAGATAGGTGAGAATCTGTTTTAGTGGTAGCAAAAAAAAAAAAAAAAAATGCTTCCATAAGCATCCTTGGGTCTTCTTAAATAGAATACCTGGGTTAGAAACAAAGAGTGTGCTGGAAAAGGAGTTTACTTTCCACCCACTTTCTCAAAGCAAGGGACAAAACAACCACTGTGGGATTCCAGATCCGTCAGCAACCTCTCTTCCAGTTCACTCATCGCGAAGCCCTGGATTTAACTAGCGTTCGGCATCTCCCACTTCAAAGACCACGGGAAAACCCACCTCTTCAACAAAAGTCTCCTTTGAGCCTAAGTGGATTTTTTTTTTCTTCACTGTTCATCCTGGAGGTTAATTCCTGGGTTCACTGATAATAGTGATCTTGAACAACAGACTCCGCGAACCTGAATGCAAATTGGCTGACCGTCTCTCATTTAAAATAAAGTTATTGTCATTGAAGTTATGTCACAGGTGTTGAGTTTTTATTTAAAAAAAAACAACACCTGTATTTCAGGAGATGTAACGGTTTTAGTTTGTATTGTGTTTGAAAGAGCACCCATTGGCAATAGAAAATGAAAAAGTAGTATTTATAAGTGATTGCTGGGTTTCAGGGACCTCTGTTCCATTTCCATGGCATGCACCTTAAGAATCCACAGCTTGTGTATTTTAAATAGATAGCCATAAAATATTTATGATCCCTTTTCAAATTCTCTTGGAGATGCCTTGGTGTCAGGAATACAGTATTTGTTTATTCTTGTTTATTTTTCTCCTGGTTCATTTCCTTTTGTGTACTCTCGGAAAACTTTTGACGTAAACACTTTCCTTTTTTATTTACACGTAATACAAATGGCTGGTAATTCACCATGTGACAGGCACTGTACTAATCTTCACCGCATGAAATAGATGCTAAGTTTTACTCTGTTGTACAGATGAAGAAACTAGAATGGAAAGTCGGTAGATGGTCCAAATTCCCATTGCAGGAAAGTTGAGAAGCCAGGATTCTCACTTCAGCCGTCTGTCCTTTGAGCAGCAACTTATTCTACTCTTCTCTGACCTCTTGAACTCCAAATCCTTTGTTGCATCCCCGAGACATCCATTGTGTCTTTTATTAGAAACATATGTACCATTTAACATTGTCCTCTAAGTGGACCTAGAGCTTGTAATGAGCAAATCCCAAATCTTGTATCATCAAGAGACCTAAACCTACCGACATCCCTATGAGTAAATGCTTAGTAGTTGCTCTGTTTTATAGTGTTTACAAGGATGGAAACAGGTTATAAAGAGTTTTAAAAATATAGTTTGAATAATAGGGTCATAGATTTTAATAACATTCCTTCACATTTCCTACTTGTGTATATACAGTGTTTATTGTCACACAGAGTTTGAGGAAAATTGAAAGGATCTATTCATTTTCATCTGATAATGATCACCCAAGTCAATCTATCAAAAGTAGGTACTGATTACAGGCAGATAGGAAGGCTTCACAAGCCCCAGCCAGCACAGATTGCTGACAGTCTTTTTCCTTGATATGCAGACTAAGAAACATAAATAGTTAAGAAAGGCATGTTTTTTAACTGTGAAAGTGAAGCATCTCTGTATCACTCTTCCTTTGATGTTAGGAATAAGGACTCTGGAATAAATTGTGTCCCCCGCCCCGCCCTGCACTAATCAGAATATCCTCAAATTTTCCAGTTCCAGCCACTAGATGTCATACAGAGACCACGAAGTAGACTATCTTGGGCCTTTTTCACATCGGTCAATACCAATTTGGGAAGCTTCAAAATTTAAGGTGGTTTGGAAGAATTTTAAGCACCAGCCATTAAAGATGCAGGCCAGTAAAATCTATTTCACAGGATGCACGCATGTACTTTGTTTCAAAAGCACAGGGAATGAAAAGTGCTACCTAATCTATTACAAAGCATTATTTCAGGAATCTGAAAAATTAAGGCAAGAGAGTTCAGGAGAAAGATTCTACAATCTTTCTAGAGCAGTAATCATGTCCTTCACCCTGGTAGGAGGAACCTGGAATTCAAACAACGGGAAAGAAAAAGTCATAGAATAGGAAAAAAAAATCAAAGGATTTGGACTCGAAAAGTTTCGGATTAAATATTAGTTTGTTTGTGTGCTAATTGAGTAAATCTGGTACAATGCTTACCTTCTGTATTTGTTTTGTGGTCCATACAGTGAAAATAATACCTAACAAGCAGTGATCGTGGCGATTCAATAAAAATACTGTATATCTACCATTTGGAAGAGTTCTTGGCATAAAGTAATAAAAAATTTAATCTTTCGTTTAATTTAGCATCATCTTCACAATGAAAACATGATGTAAAAAATATTATAATAGAAGTCTAAAGCCTACATAAGGAACTTACACTTTGGACGAAGAGAAGCAAGGATGGCTCACATATAAAGTGAGCAGTGAGGAGTGCCTGGGTGGCTCAGTTGGTTAAGCATCTGACTCTTGGTTTCAGCTCAGGCCAGACTTTGCAATTTTGAGAGTTCAAGCCCCCGTCTGGAGTTGGGCTCTGCACTGCCGGTGTAGAGCCTGCTTAGGATCCTCGCTCCTCTCTCCTTGCCCCTTCCCAACTTGCGCTGTCTCTCTCTCAAAATAAATAAATAAACTGAAAAAAAAGTAAATAAAATAAAGTCAGCAGGGTGTAGAGCCTGCTAGGGATGCTCTCTCCTCTCTCTCTGCCCCTCCGCCCACTTGCGCTGTCTCTGTCTCTCTCAAAATAAATAAATAAACTTTAAAAAATAAATAAATAAAATAAAGTCAGCAGTGAATTCAGTCTTGGAGGAGGGTAGGAGTTCCTCAGCAAGAGGGGAGAGATTCCTTGCCTAGGGACTGGTTCCTCTGAGAAAGAGAAGAAAGCATGGGTATTTTGATAAATGGCAAGGAATTTGTTATGCAAATAGAAGTTGATGGTGGGTGAGTAGTATATGGATGATGATGAGAATAAGATTTTTTCATTAAGAAGGGTAAAAAGGATAAATGTTCCTAGAAGCCATTTGAGGAATTTGGAAATTTTTTTAGTATTCGTGTGTTTTTTAAGAATTTTAAGTTAGGCGAGTCGTAGGACTAGATGTGTGCTTGATAAAGACGTCCCTGTCGCCAGGGAATAAGTTGTATTTGCAAAGTCTAAGTTTAATTGGTTATAACAATGGGTTAGGGTCTAAAATAAGACAGTGTCAATGTGTTGAAGAGAGTAAGTTCAAAAGAAGCACACAGATCAAAGGTTATAGGAAAAGAAAAGAATTTGATACAGAATTCAATGTTTTCCCTTGAGAAGTAAGTGAAAGAAACATTAACTCAGGGGAAAAAAGGAGACTTTACCAGTTTAAGTGTGAACAAGGCCTGATGCCCTAATCCTTTAGGTTATTGTCAATACCTATCTGGATCTCAGAGGAGAGCTATTGATTTGCAGTTAGCAACCCATAAAGGAGAGCTGAAGCCACTGGGAGAAGATTACGTTGCTTAAAAAGAACATTAGATGCAAAATAACATCTGCACAGGACAATTTAGAAATTAGTAAGTGAAAGAGGAGAAAGGGACTGCAAAGAAAACTGGATATATAAGGAGAAAAATAATTTCAAGATTATTTCTCGATTGTTTAGAACTGGATAGGCTCGCATTAGTGGGAAAGGAGAGTAAGGAAGATAGGAAAAAGAGAAAATTGACCATAAAATGTCTCAGGGAGGTCAAAAGGGAGGCGATCCAGCTCCAGACAGGACTGACTGGCAAGATAAATGGTATCTTCCAAAGTATAATTAAACATTTCAACAGTAATAATCCAAAATAAGTATAAGGAAGGCCAACAAAGTTTGCGGAAGAAAAAAACGTTACTCACCACCTCCTCAAACTAGTTTTGAATTTTTATAAAATAGAAAATTTATAACATAGAAATCATAGCCTTTATTAGTAAGAGCCATACTAGACATAAAAACCTCTCTGTAGCACAAAATATGTATAAGACATGTATATGTAAAACATATATACATATATTATATGTAAATATACATAACATGATATATATAACTTTTTTGAAAAATAAAATAATAGAGAATTTCTCTTCACATAATTTTTGCTTACATCCATAAATCCTGCAGTTAAGTTATATGAGAGGGGACAACTTTTCTTAAACACCACACTTTGACTATATAGTTTATTTTTAAAAACTGGGTTAACTTTTTCTTATGAAAAAAATTAAAACTAATTTCTGTGTTGAAATAATTTTGAATTCTCTATACTTAAAGATGTTATTGAGGTTACTACTGTAGAGAACTAAATTGAAATGCTAAATATGACATTGAAATAATACATTCTTCTAATTAGTACATTAAAACACGAGGCATTTAAATGCTGTATATTTTAATAGGAGGCATTTCATAGGAAGATTTTGCAATTTGTGACATACCATAAAGGTGGGATAAGGAATCTTTTAGGTAGGAAAGAGAAAAGTAGGAAAAAATTAGTATTCTGGCAATAAAGGGGAATTTTAGGATACACAAAATACTTTTTAAGCCTTCAAACTTTCTTAGTTTTCTAGACTCTTTCCAAGCCATAAACTCATTTGATGGTTTTTATAATTCATTGAAGTAACTGAACTGATAGGAATGTTTACAATGACCATATTGACCACATATTTCTTAGCAATCTTTTATGCTCCCAAAGGTATATGTTTGCACATTAAATCCCTGTTAATAAAGATTTGTGTGACCACTTCTTAAAAAGAGGAAAGGAAGGCAGAGAAAACTGATTTTATTTCTACTCAGAGCTTGATTTCAAGTATGCACACCCCAACTACGTAATCCGGTACACAAGGATCTCATTGTTTATTTTCATAGTTGCTGCTTTATTTAAAATTTTGTCTCTCACTAAAGTTTATATTTGGCAAGACCAATAATGAAAATAAGCTGGTTTATATTTTTCTTATTCCAAGGTGTGCGTGTGTATATATGTGTGTATGTTTTAATTTCTTGTGGCTTATCCAGATGAAGGTATCGTTCTTAGAGACATGGCAACCCATGTGGGAATGTTTATATACAGTAGGGTGGAGAAGATCAACTATGTCCAAATTCTAATTTAGAGCACTTTCACCTTGGTAATGTTAAAACTGTATGACTCTTCAATTTCTCTACTCTCCCCTTTTCTCCTATACTCTTGCTCAGAAAAGCATTTAATTTCAACTCAGGTGCATTTATTAATAAAATCTTTCGATTTCAGATTTTTGAAAGTCATCGGAAGTAGAGCCCATGTCCTTATAAATTTGAACAATAAGACATTTACTTTTATAAACTGTGTATGTCGATGGTGATGTTTTTGTTAGGGAAAAAAGAAAGAGAGTGAGAGAGAGAGAGCGTGCACATTTGGTAACTATGGCAACAGAGATGTTTCAAAAGAAACATTAACTCTTTTTCCTTGAAGAAATGAGATATTTTCCTTGACTGGTACTTAGGGATCCAGGTCTAGAAAAAGAACAGGATTTTTTAAGGTTCACTATTTTAGACTTTTCTTCCTTCCTTTCTTTCTTTCTTTCTTTCTTTCTTTCTTTCTTTCTTTCTTTCTTTCTTTCTTTCTTTCTTTCTTTCTTTCTTTCTTTTGAAATTGTTCCCCAGTCACATCTGACAAAATAAAAGATTAAATTTGAGGCTCTAGAAATAAAATACTGTTAAATTTGCCAGCATCTAGTCCACATGAGGCAAACAACCATGATCGATCCCATTTATCTAAAATTTAAGCAATGGTCATGCTCAAAACCAGCATTTGTTTTCTTACAAAGATTTATTGCAGAAAGCCACTTCAGGTGTAAGTTATTATGTAATGATTCAGCCTAACTTCTAAGTCAGTAGTTTTAAATAAACTATTTTCATTACAAAGATTCTTACATAATTTACGACCCTATGACTTAGATAGTCTAATGGCTATAGATGGAATTATCATCTAAATCAGACATATTTTTGTTTGGTATAATTTTATGGTTCAATGTGCGCTATTCACCTATGAAGTCTTTGAAAATGATGATAGTTGAGTGTGGTATGCTTTCAGCCATCATCCTATAACAGGAGATTTCATCGTGGGCACAGAGGAGGGGTGAGCACACTGAAATTTGTCACTTCAAGAGGATGTCAGTTACACAGGAGAGCCTGAATAAGACAAAAGAATAAAATTAAAATAAAAAGGAGTTAGAGACAGGACAAAACTATTCCACTGATATACAATAAGGCATCAAATGTCAGCGTGTGTGGGGGTGTGTGTGGGTGTGAATAAGATCCAGAGTTAGTGAACACATCCAAGTATGGTCTGGCATCAGTGAATGCAGAGGTGTTATGAGGAAAGTAGATGTTGTTGCCAATAATTTGGTTGGATTATGATGATGTTTTTAGATGTCTGAACTTTTGAATGTGTAAAACATTAAATTCATTAGAATATTTAGTTGACACAAAACATCTATTTTATACTCATCGTAGATGAACTAAATTTCAATGTATATAACTGTGAATCATTGAACACACCTAGGCACATGCACAGAGATAAACTGCCTTCTAAGTATAGTTTCTGCCTGCAAGAAAGCAAGAACCAAGTGTTGTCCATGTGTTCATGTGTCCAGCTGAATTAAAGTGGATGAAACTCAGTGCTACTTGCTACCATGATAGCTTTTGCATAACATTCTGTTCCATTAAGGGGAAAAAAAGCAAAACATTAAATATAAACATAGTATATCATTCTCTCCAACAGGTTGAAGACTGTGTCTTGATGTGTATATTAATTTCCTCTGGTCTTCTTTGTAAGATAGTTTACTTTCCCCTCCTCACAGGTGGATAGACAGATAGATAGATAGATGGCTAGATAGATAAATAGATTAAACAGACATAGTACTCTGATATTGCAATAGAAACTCCTGAACATGATTGGACTGCTCCGTGTAGTGTTTTACTTGGAACTGGTCAATTGCCAATGGGTTTTGTTTTTTTCAAAAGAGACCAAAGCCATCATAAACGTGTGTGTGTGTGTGTGTGTGTGTGTGTGTGTGTGTGTATACTGTGTGTATATATACATACACATACACTGGTTAGAATTGTTCCCACTATTATTAACTGTTTCTTTTATTGTTCTTTCTTGTTCTTTGTGTTTCTTCTAGTTCAGTGTCTACCAAATTTTGAGTCGTCTTGATGTGATGTCCACCAAGGAAGCACCTATCAATTTTCTAAATCTTTGCCTTAAGTATTGCTTCTTCTTATAAGAAAGTAAAGAGAAAAGTTTGCTTCATGTCTTTGCTCCATAAATTAAATGTGATGCTATTTGCTATCATGATAGTTTTCAACAACTTTCTGGCCTAAGTTGGAAAATAACCAACAATGAAGTACAAAGATGGTGTGTCCTTTGCTCCAATAAGTATAAGATTGTGTTTTGATGTATATCTTATTTTCTTTCAAGTTTCATGTGCAAGATGTGTGAAATCATGTGTCATTTGTCTCTTTCAGTCTGACTTATTTCACTCAGCATAATACCCTCTAGGTTCATCCATGTCATCTCAAATGGCTTGATCTCAGCCTCTTTATGGCTGTGTAATGTTCCACTGTAATATCAATACCACATCTTTATCCATTCTTCTATCAATGGGCACTTAAGTTGCTTCCACATCTTGGCTATTGAAAACAGTGTTGCAATAAACATGGGGATGTTTATGGTTTCAAATTAGTGTTTTCATTTTCTTGGAGTAAATACCCAGTGATGGAATTATTGGATCATATGGTATTTCTATTTTTTTTTATTATTATTATTTTTAATTTAAATCCAAGTTAGTTAACACATATTGTAATAATGACTTCAAGAGGAGAATTTAGTGATTCATCACTTACTCATTCTAACAAGTACCCTCCTTAATGCCCATCATCCATTTAGCCCAGCCCTAAACCCAACCCCCTACTAGCAACCTTCAGTTTGTTCTCTGTATTTGAGTCTCTTATGGTTTTTCTCCCCCTCTGTTTTTATCTTATTTTTGCTTTCCTTCCTCTATAGTCATCTGTTTTGTTTCTTAAATTCCACATAGGAGCGAAATCATATATTTGTCTTTCTCTGATTGACTTATTTCGCTTAGCATAATACACTCTAGTTCCATCCACATTGTTGCAAATGGCAACATTTCATTCTTTTTGATCATCAAAAAATATTCTATTGTATATATACTACATCTTCTTTATCCACTCATCAGTCAATGGACTTTTGTGTTCTTTCCATAATTTGGCAACTGTTGATAGCACTGCTATAAACACTGGGGTGCATGTGTCCCCTAAAATCAGCATTTTTGTATCCTTTAGATAAATTCCTAGTAATGCAATTGCTGGGTAATAGGGTAGCTCTATTTTTAATCTTTTGAGGAAATCTTCATACTGTTTTCCAGGGGGGCTGCATCAGTTTGCATTCCCACCAGCAGTATAAAAGCGTTCCCCTTTCTCCACATTCTTACCGACTTTTGTTGTTTCCTGAGTTCTTAATTTTAACAATTCTGATAGGTGTGAGGTGGTATCCTACTGTAGTTTTGATTTGCATTTACCTGATGAGTGATGTTGAGCATGTTTTCATGTGTCTGTTAGCCATCTGGATGTCTTCTTTGGAAAAGTGTCTATTCATATCTTTTGCTCATTTCTTCACTGGATTTTTTTGGGGGAGGTGTTGAGTTTGATAAGTGCTTTATAGATTTTGGACGCTAACCCTTTATCTGATATGTCATTTGCAAAGATCTTCTCCCATTCGGTTGGTTGCTTTGTCATTTTGCTAATTGTTTCCTTCACTGTGCAGAAGCTTTTTTTCTTGATGAGGTCCCAATAGTTCATTTTACTTTTGTTTCCCTTGCCTCCAGAGACACGTCAAATAAGTTGCTGTGACCAAGGTCAAAGAGGTTGTTGCCTGTTTTCTCCTCTAGGATTTGGTATTTCTGTTTTTAATTTTTCGAGGAACCTCTATACTGTTTTCCACCATGGCAGTACCAATTTACATTCCCACCAACCAAGTTTGAGGGTCCCTTTTTTCTCTATATGAGAGTTCCTTTTTTCCCACATCCTCATCAACACTTGTTCTTTCTTTTTTGATTTTAGCCATTCTGAGAGGTGTAAGGTGATATCTCATTGTAGTTTTGGTTTACATTGTATTGATGATTACTGATGCTGAGCCTCTTTCCATGTGTCTGTTGCCATCTGTATGTCTTCTTTGGAAAAATGTCCATTCAGATCCTATTTAGGTCCTCTGTCTGTTTTATTATTTTTTTTAAGTTTATTGATTTATTTTGAGAGAGAGAGACAGACAGAAAGAGAGACAGAGACAGAGAGACAGAGACAGAGAATCTCATGCTGACAGTGCAGAGCTGGATTCAGGACTGTGAGATCATGACCTGAGCCAAGGCCAAGAGTTGGATGCTTAACTAACTGAGCCACCTAGGAGTCCCTCCTATACTGTTTATATGTTTGATTTAAGGAAAATGAATTATTTTTAAATAAACTTTATTTTTAGCATAGTTTTAAAGTTACAGAAAAATTGTGAAGGTAGTACAGAGAATTTTCATACACACCACATCCAATTTCCTCTATTATGAAAAAAGTTACATTCATACGCTACATTTATTATAAAGACCGTTATCAGTAGATTATTATTAACTAAAGTCAATAATTTATTTAGATTTCTTCAGTTTTTTTTTTTCAACTATCTTTTTCTTTTACAGATCAGGATGTGACATTACATTTACTTGTTATGCCTCTTTGGGTTCATCTTGTCTATGCCACTTTCTCACACTTTCTTTCTTTTGAGGACCTTGAGAGTTTTGAAGACTACTTGTCAGCTATTTTTATAGGATGCTCTTCTATTTAAATTTATCTGAGGTTATTTTCATGATTTGACTGGCTATGGATTTTTGGAAGGAAGACAGAAGAGTTAAAATGTCATCTTCATTGCATCACATCAAAGGGGAGACCATCGACATAACTTTTTACTATAGATATTGACCTTGAACCCATGGCTGAGGATGTGTTTTCCAGGTTTCTCCACTATGAATTACTCTATTACCTCTTCCCATAGTGTTCTTTTGGGAAGGAGGTCATTACGTGTAGCCCACACTTAAGGAGTGAGGAGTTATATTACAAGATGTTGAGGGAACAATTGGAATTCTTGGAATGGGAGATAGATCTTTTCTCCACTAATTTATGCATTCAATGTCAGTATGGTCTTATTGATATTCATTTGAAATTCTGTTTCTGTTTCATAATCCAATACTACTTTACTTGTTGTTCAACTTTGGAACCTTGGTCACCGGCATCTGTTTTGTTGGCTTCTGTGAGCTTTGTCGTAGCCCTTTCAATATGGGTTTTTAATTTTGCTCTGTTTCATTTTAGCACTTTCTTACTTTCTCTCACCACAAGATGTTCCAGCTTCACTTGTATATTTCCTGCCCAAGCTACAGTTCCTTTTATTTGCAGAATGGTATTAGAACCCAAGATCTAGTTGCTAGGAGTGTTTACTGTCAGTTGAGCATTCTGACTTCTAGGCCCCCTCAGGTAACAGAGCACAGAAATATATATACTAACCTATCTGTATATGCATATCTATAAGTTTTTCTATATGCAGCATTTATATTTATAATATGCTACTCATGAAGTCATACTGATGTCTCCAACCCCGATGCATCACCACACGAATACTTCCAGCCTTTTCCCTTTGCATATCTTTAGAGTATCACTCAGCAGTGAGAAACCTAGCTCCCAACATCTGCAACCCATTTACTTAACTGTCCAATTCCAGTATGCATGCATATCACCACAAAATTGTTAACCCATTTCTCCTGCATGGGAAACAGTTTTATCAACTGGGATACAGTGCCTATAAGACCAACAGTATGCACTGTTTCCAAAGATACTTAGCACATTTTCCTCCCCTAACCCTTTCAGTAATGATACAAATGTTTGACACATTTATAATGGAGTTGGATTCTTTTCTGTCATAGTTATATTCTGTCTTGGGATCCTCAGAACTAATACATGATTTTTTTTTTTTAATTTGCATGCACTACAGTTGACTTTTTGCTCTGCAAAGTTCTATGAATTTTGACAAGTGCATAATGTCATGTATCCACCATTACAGTGTCATACCATATAGTTTTCTTGCCCTAAAACTGTCATTGTGCTTCACCTCTTTCTCCTTCACCCCTACTAAAACACTTGGCCACCTCCAGTATATTTTCTTTACAATTTTATATAGAGACATTTTAGGTTCACGGCAAAATTAAGAGACAGGTACAGGGATATTTCCTTTACCCCCCTGTTGCCACACATGCATGGCGTTCTCCATTATCAAGATCCCCCACCAGAGTGGCACATTTGTTACAATTAATGAACCTCTAACAGCACATTATCATCCAAAGTCCATGGTTTATCGTAGGGCTCACTGTTGGTGTTGTACATTCTATGGGTTTGGACAAATATATAATAATGTGTATCTGCCATTATAGTATAATACAGAGTATTTTAACTGCCTGAAATATCTTCTGTGATCCACCTATTCAGCCCTCTCCCTCTTAACTCCTGGCAGCCACTCATCTTTTCACTGCCTTTATAGTTTTGCTCTTTCCAGGGTGTCATGAAGTTAGAATCACAAAGCATGCCTTTTAGCCTTTTCAGATTGGCTTCTTTAACTTAGGAATGTGTATTTAAGAGTCCTCCATATTGGGGGTGCCTGGGTGGCTCAGTCAATTAAGCATCCGACTTTGGCTCAGGTCATGATCTAGGGGTTCACAAGTTTGAGCCCTGCGTCAGGCTCTGTGCTGACAGCTCAGAGCTTGGAGCCTGCTTCAGATTCTTTGTCTCCCTCTCTCTCTGTCCCCCCACCGCCGCTTGTGCTCTCTCTCTCTCTCTCTCTCTCAACAATAAATAAAAAGATTTTTAAAAAATTAAAAAAAGAGTCTTCCATATATTTTCATGACTTGATAGCTTATTTCTTTTTAGCATTGAATACTATTATATTGTTTGGCTGCACCACAGTTTATCGCATTTACATACCGTAGGACCTCTTGGTTGCTTCTAAGTTTTGGCAATTAGTAATAAAGCTGCTGTAAATATCTGTGTATAAGTTTTTGTGTAGACATGTTTTTAACTCACTTGGGCAGTTACCGAGGAGGATAAATGCTGGATCATATGGTAAGAGTAGGCTTAGTTTTGGACAAAGCATCTTCCAAAGTGGCTGTACTATTCCCGCCAGCAGTGAACAAAAGTTCCTGTTTCATTATATCATCTCCAGAATTTGGTATCATTACTCTTCTGCACTTTGACTACTCCAATAAGCGTATAGCACTTTTTGATCTGATCTTTTTAGGGTGTCTATAGTTTTGTGTTTTTCCTTGTGTGGAATATAATGTAATGGGAATCATACAATATGCAGTCTAGCTTCTTTCACTTAACAGTATGCATTTGAATTTCCTCCAGTTTTTTCAAGGCATGAAAGTTCCTTTCTTTCTGTTGTTGAGTATTGGTCCACGGCATGGAAGTATTACAGGTTAGCCTTTTACCTATTGAAGAACATCTTCGTTGCTTCTAGTTTTTGGTGATTATAAATAAAAAGTTACTCTAAAAATTTTAAAGTAGTTTTTGTGCGATAAATATTAAAATAAGTTGCATAAGTATCAAGAAGTATGTTGCTGGATTTTATGTCTGGTTTATGAGAAACTGTGAAACTATCTTCCAGAGAGATTGTACTATTTGCACACAGTGACATTTCCTTTTTTTCTGCATCTTAATCAGCAACTTGCACTGTCAGATTATTGAATTTTAGCAGTTTAAGATGCCTGAGTAGAGGTTCCTCGTTATTGTCTTAATTGCAGTTCTTAGTGACAAATGATATTGAACATCATTTCAAATTCTTGTTTGACACCTAATATATCCTTTTGGGTGAGGTATCTCTTCAGATCTTTTGACTACTTTTAATTGGGGTGTGTTCTTGTCACTGACTTTCAAAAGGTCATCGTATATTTTAGATACAAACCCTTTATCCACATCTGTGTCTTGCAAACATTTTCTCCCAGTCTGTGGCTTGTCTTTTAACTACCTTAATTGTCTTTCACAGGGCTGATTTTGAATTGGCGTGACATCCTAGCTCCCCCTTTTTTTTTTCTTTCACAGTGTCTTTTTGAGGTTGTATCTGAAATCTCATTGTTGTATCCAGGTCACCTACAATTCCTCCCATGTTTATCATTTTTCATTTTACCTTTAGGTCTATGTTCCAGTTTTTGAGATAATTTTTGTGAAAAGTGTAAGATTTGTATTTAGGTTCATTTTTAAATGCATATTGATACCTAATTGTTGCAGAACCATTTATTTTCAAGACTACCTTTTTTTCCATTGAATTGCCTTTGTGCCTTTGTCAAAATTAGTTAATTTATTTGCATAGGCCTATTTCTGGGCTTTCCATTCTGTTCCATTAATCTCTGTCTGTCCTTTCATCAATACCACACTGTCTTAACATTCCAGCTTTAACCTGAATCTATATGCCTAAAGTGAGTTTCTTGTAGACGATATATAGTTTGGAGTTTATCCACTATGACTGTGTCTTCATTTGCATTTAAAGTGATTACTGATACACATGGATTAATATCTCCCATGTTTGTAGCTGTTTTCTTTTTGATGTATTTGTTCTTTGTTTCTTTTTCTGCCTCTTAATACCTTCTTTAGTTTTGAATATTTTCTATGATTCCATTTGATCTCTTCCCTTGGCATATCATTATACTTTTTTTTTTTAACGATGTTTAGTGATTGCTCTAGAGTTTGCAATGTGGATTTTCAACCACCTATGTCCACCGTCAAATAACACAATGTAGCTTCATATGTAGTGCAAGTATTTTACAACATAATATTACTAATTTTTAGCCCTTATGACATTGCTATCATTCATTTTGCATATCCACGTTAAAACCACCCAACATATTGTTATTATTGGTACTTTAAACACAGATATCTTTTAGATCAATTAAGAATAAACAAAATTATCCAAAACTAGTCCTCTCAACAAAAAACAAAACAAAGCAAACAAAAAATAATAGGCAAAACAAAAAATTTATTTTATCTTTATTCATTCTCTGACTCTTCCATTTTTTATTTATTTTTTAAAAATTTTTTTTTTTAATGTTTATTTTTGAGAGAGACAGAGACAGAATGTGAGTGGGTTGGGGCAGAGAGAGAGGGAGACACAGAATCGGAAGCAGGCTCCAGGCTCTGAGCTGTCAGCACAGAGCCCGACGCGGGGCTAGAACCCACGAGCTGTGAGATCATGACCTGAGCCGAAGTCAGACGCTCAACCAACTGAGCCACCCAGGCGCCCCGACTCTTCCATTTTTTAATGTAGATTTGAGTTTCTGACTATATTTGTTTCCTATTACAATGATAATGAATTAGCACTAACTTAATGACAAAACAACATGAATTTATTATCTTACATTCCTGGAAGTTAGAAGTCCCAAAGACATCTTAATGGGGCTAAAATCAAGGTGAAGAAGAGTTGAATTTATTCTAGAGGTTCCAGGTGATAATGCAGCTACCATAAGCTGTCTACATTCCCTGCCTCATGTCTACATCACTCCAAACTTGCTTCCTTCATCACATCTTCTTCTCTGACTGTTGACTTCCTTTTTTTCTTATAAGGACTCATGTGATTTAGTCCAGAATGAAGGACAGAATTAATCCAGAATAATCATCTCATTTACAAATTCTTAATCCAATGTGCATGTAAGGTAACATGTTCATTAGTGATTAAGACTAGATCTCTTTGAAGAACAATTTTTCTTTCTATTGTTGTCTTCTGGCGCCCATAGATTCATATCCATCATGCATCAAAATGTGTTCACTCCCTCCAAACCTTCCCAAAAGTTTCAACCAAATACAGCATTAACTTAAGGCTCAAAATTTCATCCAAGTCTCATCAGCTCAAGGTCTGATATTTCATCATCTAAACCTTTAAATCATGGGGCGCATGGGTTAAGGGTCTGACTTCAGCTCAGGTCATGATCTCACGGTTCGTGGGTTTGAGCCCCACATCGGGCTCTGTGTTGAACGCTTTTTCAGAGCCTGGAGCCTGCTTCAGATTCTGTGTCTCTTTCTCTCTCTGCCCCTCCTCCACTCATGCTCTGTCTCACTCTGTCTCTCAAAAATAAATAAATGTAAAAAAAATAAATAAATCATTTAAGTCATGTGTGAATTAGACTGTAGGTATAATCCATCCTGAGGCCAAAATCTTTTCCTTTTGAAGATCTGTAAAATCAAAAGACATGTTATCTACTATTAAAACACAAAAACTGGACAGGCATAATATATCTGTGACAGATATACCCTTTGAAACAGGGAGAAAACAGAAGGAAAAGTGAAGTCACTTGTCTTAATATATTTCAGAATCCAGGTAGGAAAACATTAAGTTTCAAGGCCTTAGAATGAACCTCTGTGGCCTCATGGCCCTCTCTACTGGAATCATGGTTCCATCTCCTATGCTCAGAGCTCTATCCTCTGGGCTCAAATTTCCACCCTCAGAATCAACCTGTTTGTTTGTTTGTTTGTTTGTTTGTTTTCTGAAGAATAGAACATGTTTGCAGCCAACTCATTTTATCAGCCTGTCTTCTGCTTGTAGAATTTCGGGAGCCCTTCTCTCACTTCATATTCTTTCTGTGTCTTTCAGGTTAATGTGCCAGTGTTTCTGTTGAAGTAAAATTATCAAGAACCTTGTGAATCTCTTTTATATGTAATAGGGATTTACTGGAGAAGGGGTTCCTAAGATCTTGCTAGATAATCCCATCTCTGTCTCTAGCTTCTGCTGAGATGGCTGAATATATCTATGTTTCGCATGCTAAATCTTCTCAAAGTACCTTTTGTGTGACAGTCTGAAAGCTCTGAACTTTTGACTTTCTGAGGTTTTCAAAAAATGTCCAGCCACATTCTCTGATTTTTCTCTCGATCAGGCTTTCCTGACTGAAATTCTTTTTTTTTTTTTTTTTTAAAGAGATTATACTAATGTTTATTCCTCCTCCTTGGCCAAAAAAAGTATTTTTTTTTTTTTAAATTCAAGTTAATTAACATACAATGTAGTCTTGGCTTCAGGAATAGAATCCAGTGAATCATCTCTTACATGTGACACCCAGTGCTCATCCTAACAAGTGCCCTCTTTAATGCCCATCACCCATTTAGCCCAGCTTCCCATCCGCCCCCCCCTCCAGCAGTCTTTAGTTTGTTCTCTGTATTTAAAAGTCTCTTATGGTTTGCCTCCCTCTGTTTTCATTTTATTTTTCCTTCCCTTCCCATATGTTCATCTGTTGAGTTTCTCACATTCCACATATGTGTGAAATTATATGGTATCTGTTTTTCTCTTACTTACTTAGTTCACTTAGCATAACACCCTCTAGTTCCATCCACATTGCTGCAAATGGCAAGATTTTTTTTCTTTTTCATCACCGAATAGTATTCCATTGTGTATATGTACACATCTTCTTTATCCATTCATCCATCGATGGACATTCAGGCTCTTTCCATAATTTGGCTATTATTGATGGTGCTGCTGACAGTGAAATTCTTAATTTTAACTACGTTTCCTATCTAGATGTGCTAATAACTTCTCAAATCATTCTTTTGGTTTATCAGTTCTTCTCCCAGTTTGGGTCTTTTTGCATTTACCTAGATAAGCTGTAAGGAGAATCAGAGCATACTCGCAACACTTTCTTGTTAGTATCTTCAGCAAAATACCTAATTTTATCACTTACGAATTTTTCTTCCTACCTAACTTTAAGATACAATTCATCAAAGTTTTCTGCCACTATGTAATAGGGATCCCCTCTCTTCCAACTTCTAATAAAACGTTCCTCATTTCCTCCTGAGTCCTCACTGGTAGCTCATAATATTCACATTTCCACCAACAGTTTGTTTATGATGATGTAAGTATTCTCTTTCTTTACCATGTTTTTCTCTTTCTTCTAAGTGCTAACAGTTATTAATATTTATATTTATACCAACAGTCTGTCCAAGGCAATCTAGCTCTTTAAAATTATGTTTCTTAAAATTCTTCCTGCTTTTTCCCATGACTCAATTACAAAGCTGGTTTATAAGTATTCTCTGTAAGTATTTACTATAGCAGCACCTCTTTCCAGGTACCAAAAATCTGTGTTAGATTCCTACTGCTGTTGTAACAAATTATTAGAAACTTAGTGGATAGTAATAATTTATTATCTTCCTTTTTGTTATCTTTACTTAAAATTGAAAGATATATATGGTAACATAATATTAAATGTATTATTTATGTTACGGTCTGGATAACAGAAATTTAAAATGTATGTTATAGGGCAAAATCAATGTTCTATCAGAGATGTGTTCCTTCTGAGAGCTTTAAGTGAGGACTTATTCCTTCTTTTTTCCAGCTTTTGGAGCCTGTCCTCATTCCTTGGCTTATGACCATATCACCATAAACTCTGTTCCTTTTGTTATGTCTCCTTCCCCAATTCCTCCATTTCCTTCTTTTTCTTTTTTTTAACTTTTATTTATTTATTTTGAAAGAGAGAGAGAGAGAGAAGGGGCAGAGAGAGAGGAAGAGAAAGAGAACCCCAAATAGGCTGTGTGCTAATCTCTCTGAGATTGAGGTGGGGCTCATCTCACAAACCTTGAGATCATGACTTGAGCCCAAATCAAGAGTCAGATACTTAAGCGACTGAACCACGCAGGTGCCCCTTTTTCCTTCTTTCTCTTATACTGACCTTTGTGGTTACATTAGGTCCACCCAGATAATCTAGGAAAATACCTCCATCCCCAAATTCCTATGTTAATCACATGTGCAAAGTCCCTTTTGTATGTAAAATAACATCATATTTACTGATTCGGGAGATTAAGGTATAACCTCTTTAGAGGGCTGCTGTTCTGCCTGCCGCACCAACCTGTATCATTTTCCTTCTCCCTGAAGAACTGTTTTTATTTGTTTGTTTTAACTTTTCTTGCAGGACAGGTCTGCTGATGATGGCTTTCCCCAGTTTTTATTTGTCTGAAAAAGTCTTATTATGCCTTTACTTTTGAAAAATAATTTCCTTGGATATGCAGTTCACAGTTGGGACGTTTTTTTCTTCTTCAATACTTTAAATATTTTACTCCACTTTGTTCTTTCTTACATGGTTTCTGATGAGAAGTCTGCCATAATTCTAACTCTTGTTTCTCTAATAGGTACAGTTTTTTTCTTTCCCTTCTTTCAAGATTTTTTTCTTTGTTTTTCTGATGTTTGAATATGATTTTTTCCATATGTTTTTAAAAAAAGATTTACTCTGCTTCTGTTATCTGTGCCTCTTGGATCTATGGTTTGGTGTCTGTCACTAATTTTGGAAAATTCTTGGCCATGATTACTTCAAATATTTCTTCTGCTCCATTCTTTCCTCTGTCTCCGATATTCCATCTATATTTATGCTACATTTTTTCAAAACTACCTCATAGTTCTTTTATGTTCTGTTTTTTTTTTCAATTTTTTCTGAGTTCCAGTTTTTGAAGTTTTTATTGATATATCTTCAAATCTACTGATTATTTTCTCCACCACGTTCAGTCTGGAGTTCACCAAAGTCACTCTTCACTGCTGGTATATAGTTTCCAGTTTTTCTTATATTCCATTAATCCTTTCTTATAGTTTCCATGATTCTGCTGCTTACTTTACCCATCTTTTCTTGCATATTGTTTACTTTTTCCATTAACTCTTCACACATTACTCACAGCTATTTAAATTTTCTTGTATAACAATTCCAAAGTCTGTATAATATTTGATTCTGATCCTGATTCTTGTTTTGTTTGTCTCCTCAGACTGGAACTTTTTTACCTTAAGAATTTCGTGTAACTTTTTTTTTAAGCCCAGATGATGTATTGGATAACAGGAGCTAAAATAAAAGGCACTTCGTGTCAACCATTTTTCAAAATGGTTACTTTTACTCTTCTCCCAGCAAGAGCTACCAAGGAATCTTTTTTTTTTTTTCCAGTGTGAGAACATATTGGGGTTCCTGTAAGTAAAACCCATGAAACCCATCTCCCTAAGAATGTGGCCATCAGTAGTTTCTCACTCATCCAGTACCAAACCTTCAGCCATTCAGCAAAGTGATTATTCAGATGTTCTTACGAGTTTTCGTCTTCTGCTACGTCTGCTCCAAGTAAGCTGACGTCTACTGTTGATTCTCTGCATTTATCTGTCCCCTCAAACGTCAGGGTAACTGTTTGTCTTGTGGCCTTAATTCTCTGGCGGATCCCACAAATGTCACTGATTTTCAGTCTGTTTACCTAACTTTATCTTTTGTTACAATGGCGAAAGTAAGCAAAAACTAAATGTCTCAGAGTATAGACCAAACTGGCATTGATAATATATTAAGCATAAATGTAGCAAACAATTAATGTACAGGCTGTCATGACTTAAGTAATTTGAAAATGAACGTTATGAGGGTACTTTTGTTGTTTATATTTTTCTCTAGCATACAAGGAATAATTCTTTGGCAGACTTGTGACTTAGCTTAATTATCAGGCAGCTTTATGCTATTAGGGTTTTTCTCAATACATTTTAAAGTATATATTTTGAAAGATATTCTGATGAGTAGTAGGAGAACCAGAACTTACTAGGGGGAAAAAACTCTCATAAGGAAGTTAATGATTGAAGTTATTTCTGGGTGGGTCGTCATAGCGTTGATAACTAGATATCCGGGAATTTTTCTTTGCCTTATGCGTGGTCCAGAAATCAAATTCTCAAACCAGGACACTGATACTTCAATTGACAATTTCCCTTGTGTTATAGGGTTTTAGGCTATAAGACTGTGGTTAGTATATCTACTGTCGCTCCTTGAATGAAGTCTTGAGCACAAATCTAACAGGTCTCAGGTAAGTTGGAAAAAGTATCAACAAAAATGTGCCCACCCTATGGCAGAATAAGTAAAATACCTTTAAAAAAGACTACATTCAACACGGAACAAACATGGAAAGCATGTAAAAATGCTAGAGCATAAAGACAGGTATAAGGCACAGAAATGACAAAAGAATTCACTCTGGAAGAAAATGTAACTCAAACATAAAAACAGAAGAAAGTTTCCCCCATATGTTTCATGCTAAAGACAACATAATTTTAATGAGGGACCACTTCAAATATGAGATGATTAAGTGTGAATGAGCTGAAAGGAGAGATTAGAAAATTAAGTGAATAGAGGACCAAAGTGGTGCCATTACAGAAATGATTAAATAGAAATCGTAGGAACAGATTAGACAGTGTGGAAAATACAATTAGCAACTGAAGAAAGCCATAGAAGTAGTCTCAATAAAATGAAGGGGGGAAAGCAAAGAAATCAAGAAGACATTACAGTCCATGCATATAGAAAATGTTGATCCAAAACCAAGATAAATGTTGTAACTGAAGTGAAAACCCAACAAATGGAACTAAAAATAATTATAATAATAATAATAGTGAAAATATTTCTGAAATTAAAAATAGTACCCACAAATCAAAGGCACACCATTTTCAAGAAATGCATTAGAAGAACCAATTTCATGACATTCTGGTAAAGTGATTGAATTTCAAGGATAAAGAAAGAATTCATTAGATATTCAAGAAATGACAAAGGGAATTAATCTGGTTGGGCTCAAATACCTCCATGGAAAAAAATGAAGTGCCAGGAGATAATAGAACAATATTTACAAATTTTAAGGGAAAAGCATGTCTCAAGAATATTATAACCAGGCGAGTTATTATCCAAGTACAAAATGGCATATTCAATAATGGCATACTCAATCATGAAAAACCTCAGGGAATATATTAGCCCTGATCCCATCTTGGAATGAAACTACGTAAGAGACAAGTGAAGAAACCGGTGTAAAAGAATGGAACAGTGAACGTTGACTCCATGTATACAAAAAATAGAGAGTAAATATGTAAATTATACATAAAGAATGCATACTTATGCATATATCACATAGAGAGGAATATTTTCTAGATGGTAAATGAATCAGTCCATTAGTAAAAAGAATATATATTAAAAAGAATAATAATTACTTTAAATATTTTTTAATATTTATTTATTTTTGAGAGAGAGAGAGAGAGAATGTGAGGTGGGGAGGGGCAGGGAGATAGGGAGACACAGAATTCAAAGCAGGCTCCAGGCTCTGAGCTGTCAGCACAGAGCCTGATGCGGGGCTTGAACTCACAAACTGTGACATCATGACCCGAGCTGAAGTCAGACATTTAACCAGATGAGCCACCCAGGCACCCCAAATAATAGCTACTTTTAGATTAGTATTTCCTAATACAGTTTTTAAGTTTCCCTAATGCATAGTTTAGAACATGGCAGAGTTTAATAATTCTGTTAAGAATTTAAAATTTTTGTTAAAAATGCAGTAATTCTTTACAATTTCTAGGAAGGCAAATTTAGTGGTATAAACTACCTAGCTTTATGAAATATAGAACATCAATAGAATTCATCAGCACGTATTGGGGGTTTAGGAAAAATCTCATAAAGATTCTAAGGTTCTTAGGTGGTTTGGAAAACGACAGAAGCAAAGCTCTTACGAATACTTAAAACTGTGTGGTTAGCATCTTACCCCCAGGGCTGGGCATTAATTCAGTGATTATTTATTTGGAGCACAAAGATACAAGGTCATATGATAAGACTTTGACAGTCTCCGTTCTTCAAAACCCGAACTTCACATTTTACTACAGGACTTTCACACATATGGTTTCAAATCAAGGCATCCTGTTCGGTTCCTTAAAGTTCTCACAAGTATCATTTACTGTGAAATTCCCATGAAGTGTAAAGACCTTTTCGGTATAGTGGTTCGGCCAAAGAGCAAAAAAGGTGGAACGTGAGTTGTACTCAGATGCATTGTTGGGTTTGGAGAGGCAGAAGTGAGGGCGGTGGCATTATAAATTTGGAAAACGGTATGGTAAAGGCACAGTGGATGAAAAACCAGCTTCTTAAGTGCTAGAGCGAGGAGGTCACGAAAGAAACAGTGGAATGTAATAATGGAGGAGTAGGTGGAATTGGGTCTAATTGTCAAGCATCTTGAGTGCCTGTACCTAGTTTGGATTGTTTCAGTACAGGAGCACAGTCACGGCAGATTTTAAGAGCCTATATAGGATCAAAGGAGGACAACGGTGTTGTGAAGATTGGCAGTGGATGCCGTTCATAACTAAATGCCTTTATTAATTAATTCGGAGTCCAGATATAACCATGTCCATGAAGACAGAGTTGTTTTCCACCATTCATCGGGGGTCCTGACAAGAAACAGATTTATCCCTTCATCTTCTTTCGGAGGCACAACAATGTTTAAATTTTCTTGTCATATTATTATTTTTCTTTTCTCATCTTCCCCCCACTCCTTTTTGTAACTCAAAAGTTCTTTTCCATTTCTAGATCAGTTGAGTGTTCATTTATACTTTTTTTATGGTTCTACTTAATTCCCAATAATGCTTAGTTCTTTAATCCATTGGGAATATGTTTTGTTAGATGCTTTCAAGTGGGGATATATTTTTATAGCAATTGGAACATATTTAGGGAATATTCTTATTTTTCGAATATACTGGTGATCTATATTTATTGTTATTGTTTTTTTTAGGAAGGGATAAGTTCTGAGTATTTGTTATCCTTGTTTTACATATAATTGTATATTTACATAATCAATTTTTAATAACAGCTGTGTTTCACAACTAGCTTGGAACAGAACTCTAACAATTTTTTAATAGTTAGTTATGGCAAGCCAGTACAAGTCAGCCACAGCACATCACTGCCCCTAAGCCACTAGGAAGCCTTAAGATTGTAGTGCCCACTTTATGACACTGGCCAAAGAGAGACAGCCATAGGGCTGCCACTGGTTTGTTACTGCATTTTGTTTTGAAACATTTGGGAGGAAGCAGGGAAGGAATGTTTAGGCAGACTGCTACCAAACTTCACCTAAATTCAGCTATGCCCTGGTCTTCTCCCAGGGGGGAAGACTGTCCTGAACAGAGATGACAAGCAGAGGCAGGATACAAAATACACAGTTGGAATCTGAAAAGGTTATCACGGTGAAGTAGATAACATAAGGCTACCAGAGCATCCAAATAAAACATCCATCAGGGCAGAAAGAGGAGGATTCCCCAACAAGGGCCCCACTGCCCTTTCTAGGAATGTGAGGGGGGAAGCTTCTGCTAGAGTTTTCCTACTGTGCCTTTGGTGCCATCACCACATCCCAGATGTTGTCCTCAGCAGAAACAAACACCGCTCCAGGTAGGATTTTTTTCTGTTCCAATTCTTTCATTGTTCTTCTATTTTTGTTTCTCTAACAGTTGATTGTGAATTACCTCCTCGGTCTGAAGCATAAACATTTCTCCTACACCTTCCTATACGTTACTGTTACCCAGCAGGCATAATCTCCTTATCTATAAGATGTGCATGCTTTTTCATTCTGTTTAGCTGTTCAAGCCGTATGTCTGCAAGCTTCACCTTCTGTTGAGTGTCAATAACTTTGCCTTGAAGCTCTGCGAAGGTGGTCTGCAACTCCAGATCTGCCATCTTGGTTTACCTTGAGCACCTGCACAGTGGGAGAAAGCCAGAAAGGGGTATCTTTACTATTTACTACGAATTTTTACATGAGGATCTATTTTCAGTATATACATTTTTCCCCATCTTTCTCATTGAGACATTTGTGTTCCATTTCCCAAACACACACTGGACATTACTAGTTTCATTGTCTGTCTGCTTAAATACCTTCCTACCCATAATGAGATTCCTGGACCAGTAGCATCAGGATCTCCTGGGAGCTTATTAGAACATTGACTCTTAGAGCCCAGTCTGACCAACTGAATTAAAATCTACATTTTATAAAAGATCCCCCTATCATTTGAATGAGCATTAAAAATTTGAGAAGTGCTACTTACTAGATTACAGCTCATTGAGAAAAGATTATATATCTTGCTCATCATTATCTTCCTTTTCTTCGGGCTATGACTGGCATGTAGAATTTGCTCAATAAATATTGAGCGAATACATGAATTAGGCATTTTATTTTATTTTATTTTTTAATTTTTTTAATGTTTATTTGCTTTTGAGAGAGAGACAGAATGTGAGCAGGGAAAGGGAAGAGAGAGAGGGAGACACAGAATCCGAAGCAGGCTCCAGGCTCCGAGCTGAGCTCCAGGCACAGAGCCCAAGGCAGGGTTCAAACCCACAAACTACAAGATCATGACTCGAGCTCAAGTCAGACGCTTAACCAACTGAGCCACCCAGGTGCCCTGAAGTAGGTATTTTTAAGATATATATATATTATATATATTATATAATATATATATAATATATATAATATATAAGATATAATATATATAAGAGATATATATATAAGATATATAAGATATATATATAATATATAATATATAATATATATAAGATATAATATAATAATAATATATATAATATATATAATATAAGATATAATATATATAATATAAGATATAATATATATAGTATATATAAGATATATAGATATAATATATATAAGATATATATATATAATAAGGTATCTGTGCATTATTACTTAGAAACATAAAATTTTAATGATGTGGAGACAATTTTAAGGAGCCTTATGAGTATTTATGAGTGCTTATAGTAAAAGAAAAAAGAAGTGTTAATTAACACTTATTTTTAGAAAACTTTTTTTTAGAAAACTTTTTAGAAAACTTTGTACAACATAATCCATGGCATGTATTTTTACCACAGCACCAAATTTACCCTAAGTGCACATACAAGTTGACTTTAAGACTTTCATTTCGCACAAGACATGAAATCTATGGAAATGTAACTTCAGGAATCTACACCTGAACCTTCCATCTGTCTGATGGGGCTTTCTTTCTCTATATTCTTGTCATCATTGTCCTTATTTCTTTTGGGCCACTTCTAGCTTAGTGTCTGTCTGTTACTATAATGTTATCTCCTCAAGGGCAAGAACGTTTTTCCAACAGTTTTGAAACTTCAGGCTGAACATATACATTTTATTGGTGTATTTCATTCTTACCAGAAAAGGAACACTGTTCATTTTATAAAGATCTTAAGGGCACTTACAAATACTTTATTTTCCAAGTTAGGTCATTATTACGCTATTATTAGACACAGCTTGTTACTCAATATCTCACCGTAAATAAGGCATCAACTGTCACCACATTTATTTTATTGTTATGATTAGTGAAATAGTCATAAAAACTAAAAAAAAAACACACAGAAAAATATGTTTACAGAACTTAAAACAATTACAAAGACATTACATATACTTCGTTACTGGATGCCCAAAACAACTTTTTCAGGTAAAATGTCATTATTTTGGTTATTCCAACCATATGCAAAAATGAAGAATGGGGTGGCTAAGCAACTAACTAATAAGTTGTGGAGTTGAGACTGAATTTGGAATTTCTGACTGTAAATTTCAGATCATTTCATTGTCTAATGTGACATACGATGTGGTGCCTAAATCAGAAGGTTAAGTGATTTCTTCACAGCAAGAGTTCTGGAAACAAAATAAAGGAAAAGAAGCAATGCCTGGTTTTTCTGGAAATTTTATTATGTGTTACAAAACAATTACAATAAATATTTTTCAAGATAAAACATCAACTTATTAATTATCTTATGTTGAATCATTAGTTTTCTTATGTGAGCTCAAGTATTCTTATAAGGTAAGAACACTGTGCAAAAGATTTAATTTTAGTTTTACTTAAAGAATTGATAGAAATATTAACTGCCCTCATATTTAGACATTTTCTTATTGCAAAATTCCAGACAAGATCTTTGTTAGATTGGTAGATATAGAGCCAGTTTGGGGCAGGTCATATATTTCACTGATTTGAAAGATGTCATCATTTATTTTTTTCTTTGTAAAAAAATTTTTTAACGTTTATTTATTTTTGAGAGAGAGAATGCAAGTGATGGAGGGGCAGAGAGAGAGAGAGAGAGGGAGAGAGAGAGAGAGAGAGAGAGAGAGAGAGAGAGAAAGGGAGGGGCAGAAAGGGAGGGAGAGAGAGAATTCCAAGCAGGATCCATGATGTGAGGGCAGAACTTGACATGGGGTGAAAGCCACAAACTATAAGCTCATGACCTGAGGATCAATCAAGGGTCGGATGCTTAACTGACTGAGGCACCCTGGCACCCCTGAGTTCATTTTTATTAAAGAAGAAAATCTTTTCATATGCTCAGCTCTCACTCTGAAGACATTCACATTTCTTATTTTTCAGGAGCAAATAATTTTGTTTACTTGACAATAATTTATGATCCCAAAAAATGCAGTTCAGGAAATTACTAAAATATGTTAAAGAAGATATAATTATTCCTGGATCTCATATCTAATGTCTCACAACAGACTTGTTTTAGCAAATAATTTATGAAGTGCTAATATAAAGAAAATTTCCCAAAATATGTCTAATTTCATCCATGAAGTGAAGAAGCTATAAATTATATAAAGTGCTTGTTGAGAATTAATGGTTAGTGAAAGAATGCCAACATACTTTTTCTTTCCATGAGTGTAGGTATACTGATAATTTAAAGAACATTTATGTGTATATGTACATAAATGTATATATTTGCATATGTATGTAAGAGTATTTATGTGTACACACACACACACAGAATGGAATATTGTTCAGCCGTCAAAAAAAAATGAAATCTTGTCATTTGCAATGACATGGATGAAATTAGAGGGTTTAAGACTAAGGGAAATAAGTCATAGAAAGACAAATTCCATATGATTTCACTTATATGTGGAATTTAGGAAACAAAATAAATGAGCAAAGGAAAAAGAGAAAAGGAGAGAGACAAGCTAAGAAATAGACTCTTAACTGTAGAGAACAGAGGGGAGGAGGGGGAGAGGGGAGGGGATGAGTGAAACTGTGATGAGGCTTAAGGAGTGCACTTGTTGTGATGAGCAATGGGTGATATATGGAAGTGTTGAATCACTATACTTCACACATGAAATTAATATAACACTGATAACTATACTGGAAATAAAATCAGAAAGAAGCAGTTTTTATACAACCATCTTGAGCATAATCTTAGAATTATGACTTTATTTTTTTTTTTTTTAATTTTTTTTAATGTTTATTTATTTTTGAGACAGGGAGAGACAGCACGAACGGGGGAGGGTCAGAGAGAGAGGGAGACACAGAATCTGAAACAGGCTCCAGGCTCTGAGCTGTCAGCACAGAGCCCGACGCGGGGCTCGAACTCACGGACCGTGAGATCATGACCTGAGCCAAAGTCAGACGCTTAACCGACTGAGCCACCCAGGCGCCCCTAGAATTATGACTTTAATTTACTTTCCTCTGCCTATTAGTTTCCTATTGCTTCTGTAACAAATTTCCCCAAACTTGGTGGCTTAAACAACAGAAATTCACTCTGTCACATTTCTGGAAGCTAGAAGTCCCTTTGGGGGTCCTAGAGAAGAATTTGTTCCTTACCTTTTCTAGGTTCTGGTGATAAGTGGCATTTCTTGGCTTGTGGTGTAACATTATAATCCTCTCTTCCATGGTCACATTGCTTTCCCTTCTTCTGTCTGAGTTGTATGATAAAGGGAGAACAAGGTGATGGAATTGAGATTAGATGTAAGGAAATGTGTGTAGGTTTGATGAGGACAAAGCCCTTGTTTATTTTGCTCACTGACACAACTCAGGCATCTAGAAGAGTGTCAAGCATGTATAAGCATGAGATAAATATTTGTTGAATAAATGAATGAAATCTAATGCCTTGAAATATAAGTTGGGCTTGGAGGCACATGAAAACAGGAGTGCGGAGAGAGAGAGAGAGTGAATAATGGTAAGATTAATGGATTGTAATTAGTAGAGACTAAGGAGATACTTAAATATTTAGATGTGGGTGAGCTACTTAACAGTTCTGAGGGGTTTTTTAACCTCAAAAATAAAATTGCGATATAGAGTTACATGTAATCACCGCAATAACTTAAGAAAAATGCTTAGCACCATGCCCAGCACATAGTGAGAACTCTCCAAATATTCTCTGTCATTGTTGTATACGGGGGTGGGGGGTATGTATTATTTTCATTTTAAGTCCTAGGCTTAACAAAATCTTGTTGGTATCACATATGTCTGGATATTCCTATATACTATTGCCAAAATAGTACTTTTATGATTAAAATAAAAGTTAACTTATTAAATTGAGAAGAAAAAAACTTAAATACAGGGACTTAAGTTTAAGGGGTTCCACAAAAATCAGTGCTCTTTCATTATTTAAATTCCAAATTGGCATAAAACCACCTTCTAAAATCTTAGCATCCTAGCGTATGTAAAATCTTTCTAGAAGTTTCTTTATTAGGTTATATATTTTATCAACTTGTGTCTACAAGCACTGTGAATTACAGCCAACCATAGTGGTTGAAGGCATCAGCTTTAGTAGAGTGGATTAGATTCCATGTAACTAATACAGATCTCCCCGAGAGATATGCAGACTGATTATGGTTGTACAGATACATAAGGAGGCTGTGTTCTTCAGTTTCTCCTGTTCCCTTGTCATTTCTCCATCATTCACTTTTAATTAAAAGATTAGTGGAGAGTTTTGAAAAAAAAAAAAAAAACAAGACAGGAAGTTCCTGTTTCCTTCTATGGTTTCAGGTACTGTGGTTTTTAAAAGCAAGAGCTTCTTGCCAGAAAGACTTGGATAAAATACAGATCTCATCTTTTCATATATGTGGGTTTTTTTTTTGATGTGTATATTGAAGCACTAAATCAATAAGTGCTGTAATGAAATTTGCTCTGTATTTACTGTTTTTAGGTAGGTATCATTTTTCCCATGTATTTGATCTCTTTTTTTTTGGTATGTTTATATTTAATGTCAGGTTCTTGATTGCAACTAAGTTAGATTTGTATGTTGAATCTCTAAGTTAAAGTTGGTCAGACTTGCTCACCCTATGTCCTAGTTATAGCCAATAGTCTTCAATATTCTCTTGATCTTCTTTATTCAGTTTAGCTAATTACTGAACTCAGTTAAATCGATAAGCAAAAAATACTCAGGTTCTAAGCCCGGGAAGATATGAAAATTTTGTAGTGATTTGAAAAGAGCACTGGATTATGACATGGGAATTGGGTCTTTACTGTGATTTTGCAGCTAACACATTGGGGTTTTATTTCCTTATGCTTTATATGAGAAGTTAATCTTGAAGGTTGCCAATGTTCCCTCCAATGTGAATATTCTACAGGGGTTGCATGAATATGGATTAATTATTTGAGTTGATCTAAGAATTTTTGCAGGTGTAGCAAAGTCCCCAAAGACAGTGGGAAAGAAAGGCTAAGACCAAGTTTGACTCTGTGTGTGTGTGTGTGTGTGTGTGTGTGTGTGTGTATGTGTGTGTGTTTCTATTTGAGAACAGGACAAAGGGAAAGTCTAGAGCCAACCCAGGTGCATTGATTACTTTCTAGGCAAGAGGTAAATCCTAGAAGATTTCAGACTCATTGTTGTCAGGAAGCAGCTGAGGAAAGTGAACAAGGATTTTCTTCAGTCAGGAATAAGGCTGAGGCAATTTTATTGGTGGCCTCTATTCTTGCCTCACTCTTCAATTCCCTCCACAGAGCCTTGAAGACAAAGGCAAAGAGAAGGCATGTCTCAGCCATGCCTCACGAGACATTTACGTCAAATCACACAAAAAGGAAATAATTTAGTGGTAACTAATTAAATCTCCAGTTCTTTTTCACTTTGTGTGATAAACAAGCATGAGTTTTAAGAAGTCCTAGATTGAAGAAGCCACTTCAAAAATCCCTTTTAAGAAAAAAATATCTACATTATTTTTTACATACATTCAGATAAAAATATTATGTGTTATATTTGATAATTCTTATCTTAAAGAACACAGATTAATAGTGATTCCGTAGAACATATTTGAATACCAAGTATATTTTAAGGTCACTGATTTTATTTTAATGCTAATGTGTGTGCATGTGTGTGTGTGTGTGTGTGTGATGCCAACAAGATTTTTTAAGCCAAACACTTAAAATGAAAATAATACATATCCTCCTCTATATAATAATGACAGAGAATATTCAGAGAGTTCTCGCCATGTGGTGGGCATTGTACTAAGCATTTTTTTTTAAGTTACTGAAGTGATTCCATGTAGCTGTATATTGCAATCTTATTCACAAATGTTAAGGAGCTCACCACATCTAAATATTTAAGTATCTCCTATACATACACATATATGTATTCACCCATATATATACACTCATATATATATGTACTCATATACATATATACATATGTAGATATATGTATACATGTATATACATGTGTATATATATGTATATATATGTATATATATGTATATATGTACTCATGAAACCCAGGTATCTGGGCTTAATGAAGAGAATGGTATCTCTTGCCTCTATAATAATACCAGTGGGAACGGAACCACGTTAGAGTGGTGGGACCATATTCTAAACAGTTTTCCAGGCTGATTGAGTCCCTACCATCTTTAGCACAAGGTTTTCTAGAGCGTTCTTCTTGTTATCTTGGCTCTATCAAAAGGAAAAAGGCATGGAGGAACACCTGCGGGGCATTTTTATGGACCAGGTTCAGAAGTGATTACTATCACTTTTGCGTAACAGTCCATTAGCTAGAAATCAATTCCATGGATGCATTTACCTGCAAGAGCCTGAGAAATATGATTAAGCCATGTGTCCGGGAAGAAGAAACAAATGTGGATTTGGATGACTTTTTAGCAGCCTCTGCGTGAGTGTTACATATGATAATTCTGATTATCCAAAGAAGACAAATGTCAATGATTTATTGACAACCTTTACACTAACAATATTTTAAGGTCACTGATATTTAATACTCTAAGGAGGTTATTGTTAAAAACAATATAAAATATATTTATAAAAAAAATATAGTGCATGATATAAGTAACTTAGCACAATAGGATTTTTGTTGTGAATATTTATTAATACCTGTTTTATGATTGCTATAATTGGAATCATAATGATAATGGAGTTTTTAATTTAACCTAATTGGGTTTTTTAAATAAACAATTTACATGTACAATCTACATCATGTTACATACAATGGTATTTTAGTCCTTTTGGAAATTTTCTTTATATCTTCTATTTAGTTTGTTAAATTATCCAATGCAAAATAAATGTGCTTTCATTCTTGATATGTATCACAGAACATATGTTTTTTTTTTTAACGTTTATTTTTGAGACAGAGAGAGACAGAGCATGAATGGGGGAGGGTCAGAGAGAGGGAGACACAGAATTGAAACAGGCTCTGGGCTCTGAGCTGTCAGCACAGGGGCCCGACGCGGGGCTCGAACTCACGGACCGCGAGATCGTGACCTGAGCCGAAGTCGGCGCTCAACCGACTGAGCCACCCAGGCGCCCCCAGAACATATGTTTTTATTCATAAATAGCATGTTTATTTTTTACCAAAAATATTTACTTTCTTTTTGAATCAGAAAATCAGGTTCTACACAAAAGCTAAATAATATTATCAGAAATCACACAGACAGATCTTCTGAAAACACAAGTTACTGTAAGTTTCAAATTAAGACCACCTTCAAATTGATCGTATTTATCCCTAATTAAACACTGATGATATTAAATTATATTTCTATCTTCTTAGAAAAAAGACAACATATCAAATGAAGATGGTTTCTCTATCCTGAAGAGAAATTAAAAATTGGGAAATTATATGCATTTAACATTACTTTCAATATTTCTACTTTCAAAGTAGAAAATGCTAGTATTTTATTGAATATTAGTTAAATAATTTTAAGAGAAATGAGAAATACAAACAGAATAAGTTATACCAATTATGAGGAGCTTAATTATTAGTTTGTTAAAACTCATTTGTCATGAAAGAATTTTTGAACTTTTGATGAAATAGGAAAAGGAGATAAAAGCTAATATATCTAGGGGCACCTGGATGGCGCAGTCGGTTAAGCGTCCGACTTCAGCCAGGTCACGATCTCGCGGTCCGTGAGTTCGAGCCCCGCGTCAGGCTCTGGGCTGATGGCTCGGAGCCTGGAGCCTGTTTCCGATTCTGTGTCTCCCTCTCTTTCTGCCCCTCCCCCGTTCATGCTCTGGCTTTCTCTGTCCCAAAATAAATAAAACGTTGAAAAAAAAAAAAAAAGCTAATATATCTAGCTGAGATAGGTATACATAGATATATCTGCACTGATAGCTAAGAACAAATATTAAACTCATCTTTGAATGGCATCTGATATTTTTTATTTCCACAATCCAACCTAATGATGAAAAAGCACACACTACTAATATATTTATATGTACTTTTGGAGCTTTAATAAACATTAACATCATTTATTTTCTTCCTTTGATTTTATATCATCTTAATTTCTTCTGATATGAATTGTCCTTTCAAAAAGGACAAAAATGGTAAAAAAGTAAATTTATCATCAATAAAACATACGGTAATGCTAATGCTGAAAAAAAATTCCCTTTACCTTCTACTAGTATTATTAAATTAGGCACCAACTATATATATTTTTTTATTTTGGGTAAAAAGACTTCTGTGATGAAGATAATGGGCATTGCTTTAAAAGAGTGGTAGTATAACAAGGAAAGAATTGTAAGAAATTCAAACTGCCATTAAAAATCTGAAGGGCAGATTTATAGAATTCCTTGTTTGTCATTTAATTAGCAATCAAAGACCCTCGAGTTTAATCAGAATTATGTGAAGACACTAATTTGAATGAGAAACTGTAACATTCTTGTGAGAAGTTATAGGAAGTAGCTGAAGACATCCACATAGGAACTGCCAAGCTTCTGCATCTTGACTTGATTTTGTGGTACTTTACGTCTTGTCCGTGTTTTATGGAGAAAATTACATGCTCTGTGAATGTGAGATGTTGTAAAGTTCTCTGGACCTCTTCTAAATGTCCAAAGCCTACTTTATTCTAGGTTTTGATATTCTGGGTAATTTTATACATTGTGACATCCTTAATTTTAATAGAATTTGAAATTATAGCAAAAACGATGGCAGCAAGGGTATATATTACTAAGGTTTGTTTGTAATGGGATAGCGAGTGGAGAACTATATCACTAAAAAACAATGTATGTGGGAGTGTGTGTATGACTACACATAATATATAGCATCCCTGGTGTCCAGTTATGCTATCATTAAGATGATTTAAATGTGGTAGATATAACTTCATATGTTTCAGTTTTTCTTTTTTGGGAGTGAAGAAACACTCACCATTTTATATTTTCCACCAAAATATGTTGCACTGATAATATTCCTGCCTAGAGTAACAAGATCTCTTAAAGGATCGTAACCAAAAGATGAAGAAACAGATGAAAGGCAAATATATCTGGGGAGAAACTAGCCAATTTCCTTCCCTAAACATACTTAGGATAGTGTTATTTTATAATTAAAAAATATTTTCCAAATGAATTTTACGTAGCATGTTGAAACAAAGATTTTCTACATAGTGACCTGTACAATCACTGACCTACTTCACTGAGTCTTGAATACTCCAAACCCAATTCAAGTTCTGGCCTCCTCAGGTCCTACCACCACCTTGTTTCTTATCTCCCAACTGCTGAGTCATATTGCTCAGATTTCCAGATTTAGCTGCCATCCCCGGGGATATGTTTTCTCTCAGGAGTCATCCAGTGATAATTAATTCAGTCCTGCTAATAGTACATATTTGGCTTTATGCCTCAATCTTAGTACTTGGCTTCTGCCCTGCATGAAACCCGTTTTACTACTATGGCTTATTTCCAAGAAGAATCCCCACTTCCACCTGGTTCCTCTGTGCCCAAATTCCTGACTTGGTATTCTGACTCCTCTTTCTTTGATCAGTGCCCCTACCTGGGGCTAGACTTCTGCCCTCTAACTGCGGTGTTGGTTAGAACGTAAACCCCCTAAACTCAGGACTCCTTTTTGTGTCCTGAGTTTGGTTTGTGACCAGTACCATTTTCTCTGTTTCTTTCAGTTTCTGCATAGCTGTTGGGAACATACTTATTCTTCCTGGACTTTTTGGATGTTAATTCTTTTGGGGACTGACTTTCATTATCTGAATTGCTTTTTAAACCAACACATCCATGCCTAACATGTAAAGAAGGGGGTTACCACTTTTTTACCTAACATTAAATTTTAAAGTGTTTCTGGACAATAAGCTAACATTATGGCGAAATTTATCCCTTGAGTACTGGGGAGACCCCTTGCCTACCACTGTCACCTGTAAGCCTTACTTTGGGTTAAGAGACCTCACAGTTAGGTGAAAGAAAGCCTCCTTCCTCAATCATTGGAGGTGTGTGGGCATAATGGCAATAAAGATCTCTATTCTGCCCTAAATCCAAACCCAGTGCAACTTTTGATTTTGTTGTGTTGTTGCTTCAAGCGAATATACTTGGACCTTCTGTATATATACTACCTGGCATTGTCCCAGATCACTGCCAAGACAAAGGTTCAAATAATGTTTCAAATTCATTAACTACCAGGCACCACTTAACCTCTATTAAACCTATCAAAAAATATGAAGGAGGAGAAAATAAGAATGAAGTAAGGCGCTCTAATCAGTAGTGGTGATGCTTCATCTATTATGTCAAGGGAGCCAGGGGACCAGTCTTGCCAGGACTTATTTCCTACAGTTATTAAAAGGGAATGAATGTTAGACATTGTTAGAAGACAGATGCTCCCTGGGGACTTTTCTGAGCACTCTTAAGAGAAGTTAGATAGTTTTAGTTGTTTCATAAATTAAAAACTCAAGCCAAAAATATTATCCAGAAAATTATCATACCCTATATCAGATTTCAATCTTCTAAATATCAATTAAATCCATCATAGCTTTTACTTAAGCAAGCTATCAAGGACCCCAAACAATAATAAAATGTTTTCAAAATATTTTTATAAAAAAATACAAATAAACAGGACAGGAATGAAGTTGTGTAAGGGAGACCCAAGTCATTTTGTGAGCTCACTGAAGGAAAACACTTTAATATTTGCTGAGGTATCATGTACATGGGGACAAGAGGCATTTGAGACATTATGACATTGGTCAAAGAACTAGAGATCAGGTACTGATTGGAATTTTCCTCACGTTTTATTCTGGTCCCTTCCCTAGAGTGCATTAAAATGTACGCGTTTACTACTGTTAGAAATTTGCCTCTGAAATTCAGATTTATGATTCACCAGGAATAAATTATAATGTTGCCTTCCAAATCTCACCGAGAGAGAGAGAGAGAGAGAGAGAGAGAGAGAGGAAGAGGAAGAAGAAGTAGAAGAAGAAGAAGAAAAAAAACAAGAAGAAAAAGAAGAAAAAAGAACCCATTATTATATACTTGAGTTACTGATCCAGTAGGGCTCTGGACTTCTTGATTGTGAAGTTGTCTTATGATATAAACAATGCTCTCTCCTTCCAAAACAAGCATAATTCTATGTGCTATGCATGGTGTTCTCTTCAGTTGTGTCTTACTAGAGCCCTATTCCATATTGAACTGAATCATGAGATACAATGACAGTCAAGGGGATAGGGCCTTAATAATAATCTCAGATCCTTTTGATTTGCAAACATGGATTGCCCTTATCTATTACCAGGTGTAGTGATTATTTTTATGTATCTACTAGGCGAGGCTATCGTACCCAGATACTTGGTCAAACATTATTATAGATGTTTCTGCATGTTATTTTTAGATAAGATTAACATCTAAATCAGTAGTCTTTGGGTAAAGTGGATTACACTTTGAAATGTAAGTAGACCCCATCCAATCAGCTGAAGGCCTTAATAGACAAACAAAACAAAACACAACACACAAAAAACTGGCTTCCTCTACAGAAGAAGAGAAAATTCTGCTGAAGACTCTGCTTTCAGATTCCCACCACAACACCAGCTCTTCCCTGGGTCTCAAGCCTGCCAGCCTGCCCTACAGATTTTGGACTTGACAGCCTCTGCAATTGTGTGAGCCAATTCCTTAAAATAAATCTCTCTTTCCCAATTACACACACACACACACACACACACACACACACACACACACACACTGGTTCTGTTTCTCTGGAGAATCCTAATGTACCAGGCAACCATTTTAGGTCTTTAAGTTTTTTTTTTTTTTTTTTTAAGTTTATTTGTTTATTTTGAGAGAAGCAGAGACAGCATGGGGAGGGGAGGGGCAGAAAGAGAGGGAGAGAGAATCCCAAGCAGGCTCCCCATTGTTAGCACAGAGCCTGATGCAGGGCTTGAACTCATGAAATGATGAGATCACAACCCGAGCTGAAAACCAAGAGTCAGAATCTTAAACAACTGAGCCACCCAGGCACCCCCATTTTAGCTGTTTTATAAATGTAAATGGTTCTAAATGGCTCTTCTAGCTAAAATTATCACCACTCAGTCTCTTAGAGATATACCCAGTTTCCATATTTTATTGGATAAAGTGTTATTCTAATTCCTTTGCACTCATTATCAACTTGGTGTGAATCAATTTGTCATTGCATGTGGCTCAAGAGGTTGGGCAGAAGGGTTGGTTCAATTACCACTGAGTGGTAGAAGGTAGGAAGAAGAGAGCCTCTTGTGAGCATGTCACCCAGGTAGTAGACTGGGGATGAGAAAGACACAAGATAGATGCCCTGTTGTGCTCAAGTGAGCCCCACTGGGGAATTAACCAAAACAACAACAGTAACTATGCCCAAACAAAAATAAAAACAAAAGAAAACAAAAAACAATAAGCAAGTAAAATATTGACTAAAGTTTTAGAAGAACGCGGGAAAGTTAAAGCGGCTTGGTATAGTAATCCATAGTCCAGTGCAACGTCTATTGAGAAAGTGATAAACTTAAAATCAGAGAACTATTTCCATGGAAGGCAACTGCAGTATAATGAAAAGCACTATCAATCCCAAGGTCTAGATATGAGTTCTGATTCAGCAAACTTCGGCAAGTTAGTTACTTCTTCAGGGTTTCAGTTTTCTTCTTTGTTTCATGCTAACGTTAAGGTCCTGAGATTTTAAGGAAATTCGGCATGTAAAATACTCACTAGTTCCCAAACCTGGCTGTTCAACAGACCTTAAAAAGACTGCAAAGATCTTTAAAAGTATAGTCTCCTAGACTTTATCCCAGATATACTAAATTAAAATCTCTGAGGCGTGAAATTCCAAAACTATCCCTGGAATAATGTCTTTAGGTGATTCTGATATGGTTGATGAAGGGATCTGCCTTTGTGATTCATTGAGCCCTGAAGCATCTTGTCTGCTACATGGCCGAGGCAAAAACCCCAAAGAAGGATGAAACTGAATGAGTAGTATGAATAAATGTGTTTTATGCTTTCTTTATATCCTAATTCCTCTTCCTATTAGCTGGAATTCAAACGGGGTCATTGTTCACAGGCAGAGTCACTACTGGTCTATACAGACCAGCACTGTAAGGACAGTGGTTTCTGCCATGTGTGAAAAATCTATCCAGCTCCACAACTGTGGAATTCAGCTGGAGGATATGACTGACCATAGTCAGATTTTTCTAAAAGAAAGTTATTGAATTTTCCTGGTTTACTACATTTTTCTTTTCCTTCCAGCGGGTCTCCTTAAATTTTAGTGGCTAACCCGAACACCTGATTACTACATGTAATGATACTCTAATCAAGAAAGAATTCAGAGATGAGATTAGAAGCAAGACCCATAATGCTTGCTATATGAATTTTTCAGAGCATGAATGGAGGACTACAATATATTGAATTTTACCATATAAGATGAATTTTACCATCTTATATTTTGTCATATAGAGTCCAGTTTCATATATAAAGCTACTTTATTTATTGATTGGTCCTCTAGAGAAGAATATTTTATGTGAAAAGTCATATGTAGCAAAAGGATAGTGGAGGATATGTCATTATTATTATTTTTTTATTAACCGGAGACAACAATGCTACCATTCAGCTGAAATATAGCCCTTCATGAGCTTGGCAGTGATCACTATCTTGCTAATATTAAGCTGTTCCCCATTTTTGATAACTCTTTCAATCTGGTCTCTTTATTATTGACTCCTTACTCCTTCTGAAAACATATTACTTTCTCAGCTTTCCTTAAATAATAGTTGACCTCCTCTTCTGGTTCTGCCAACTTCTGAGTCTTTTGCTTCTTCTCATATGACTTTTCCATCCTGCTTCTTTTCAGTCCACACTCCATCCATCATGGAATCCACTTACTGTGATGGCATATGGTTTACATGCCCCGAACCATTAGCTCTCTTGTCTAACTCTCAGATTTACCCATTGTGGTACTCTTTAACCAGTTTCCAGGCTGGATAAGTTAAAGCTACCTTTTATCTTTTATGTTTCTTCATTCCGTAGATCCGTTCTCTCATGTAATGCCTTTGTTTCAATTGTTAGAAATATTGTAAATTCGCAACTTTATTTCAATTTTCACATTTCCATTATTAAGCCAACTTTATATCAGCTAGTTCCTGGACTGTTATAGGAGTTCCTTTCTGATTTTTCTTGAATCTAGGCTGCCCCAACAACACAAGCCAACTTGCACATTTTTCCAAATTAATTTTTGGACATCAGTTAAATGATCCAATCAACATGTACTAAATTCTTACTTTATTAGAATTCTGTATTTGACATTATATGACATAAAAGCCAAAGAATATAGAAAGAGACCCAATTTTCAAGGAGTGTACTATTTATTGGTGAGGTAATACAATGTACAGATAGATAGAAAACAAAATGGAAAACATAAAATCACATAACAGATGTATAGGCACAGATTTCTAAGTTATAGCATCAAGGAAGGGGGCAAAATGTCAATGTTCCATGAATCATTAGAATATGCATTGCATTTTAAACTGGCAGATATCTTAGAATAAATATTCACTGTGTAAGAGTAGAAGGAATTGTATGCAATATGTTAAAAGCCTTTGAAAAATTTACCCTGGATAAAAATGGGGTAGAAATAGAGAATACAGATAAAAAATGATGGTTGAACCCAGACCATTGATTGATTACATGTAAATAGATTGATAAATATGTATATGGATAAATATTAATATATAGATATGTAGATGCAAACAAAAAGATGTATAGATATTAGATGAAAGGATAAGTAAATGGGTAGATTAGAATAATAGAAATATAGCTAAAGAAAGAACATGATGCATAAAGATGCAAAAATTTATTTTTTTAAGTTTTTAAAATTTATTTATTTTGAGAGGGAGAGCAAGCAGGGAGGGGCAGAGAGAGAGAGAGAGAGAGAGAGAGAGAGAGAGAGAGTGAGAATCCCAAGCAGGCTCCATGCTGTCAGTACCCAGCCTGACACAGGGCTTGAACTTACAAACCATGAGATCATGACCTGAGCCAAAATCAAGGGTCAGATGCTTAACTGAGTGGGCCACCCAGGGACCCCAAAGATGCAGAAATTTAAAAGCCTCCAGAAATGATGTTCATGGAAGCTACTTTGAATAACTTTTGTTATTCTAATACCATTAGGTTGTAATGTCACCTGCTGATGTTTCAGTAAAAGGGTAGAGACAGGTAATTTGTCCAGAAATTAAATTCAGAGCAAAATTTCCAAGAGCTATCTTCTCTTTAGGTAATAGGAGCAAAGTAAGGACAAACCTAGAAATTTTTTATTTGTAGGTGAGCTCTTGAGAAGTTGAGAGAATTTTCTTTTTTTTTTTTTTCCTTAATGTTTATTTTTGAGAGAAAGAGAGAGAGAGAGACAGAGTGTGAGCGGGGGAAGAGCAGAAAGAGAGGGAGACTGCCTGAAATCTGAAGCAGGCTCCAAGGTCTGAGCTGTCAGCACAGAGACCAACCCAGGGCTTGAACTCACAAACCAGGAGATCATGACCTGAGCTAAAGTCAGACTCTTGACAGACTGACCCACCCAGGCATCCTGAGAGAATTTTCTGTTGGGAGCCTGCAGTTCATAGGCTGAAGTTGAAAGCTAAAGATAGTACCATTACTTGATTTAATTTATTTTTGTATACTTTATTTTCTTAAATTGCAATATGGTTGTATCTCATCCTTTAAAAGTCACAATAGAGAAAGTGTAAAATTTGTATTTTTCCTTGGTAAATATTTAAGTGACTGAGTGTAATGACTGTAAAAGAGAGAACCCATTCCTGCTTTAGTAATAATTTCTTGATTTAGAAGTAAATATTTTTCATTTGTTTTATCCATTCAAACCCTGACAAAGGTCCATATGGAGAGATGTAGAATGGATATCAACCTTCAAATTTAAATAAGATATGTTGCATTTTCTAAGCCTCGTGTGAACTCTTAAAAGGACAATACTTTTTTTGTAAACCTTTCATTCTTTTGTTGATAAAAATCGAGTCTCAATTGGGTGTTTTTTTTTAAAATGTGTGTATTTTTTAATGTTTATTTTTGAGAAAGAGAGAGACAGGGCATGAGCGGGAGAGGGGCAGAGAGAGAGAGGAAGAAACAGAATCTGAAGCAGGTTCCAGGATCTGAGCTGTCAGCACAGAGCCCTACACAGGGCTCAAACTCACGAATCGCGAGATCATGACCGGAGCCAAAGTCAGATGCTTAACAGACTAAGCCACCCAGGTGCCCCTCAACTGGGTGTTTTTAGCCCTGATATTTACAGACAGAATCATTTTCTAGTGAAAAAAAAATTTAAGTTCAGTAATGCAGAATTCCATCAAGTTGAGAGTCAGGCTCAAACTTCCTTCCATGGTATAGATTACGAATAATATTTATGGTGATATGTCCAACTAATAAACATCTAATACTTTTTACACAGTATGATCACATATTGGCCCCCAAGTAAATAATACATTATTTTCCAGCCCTTCAACAATAACCAAAATGTAGGGAAAGGGAAGATTGTGGCAAGAATAATTCAAGTAAACTAGTTTATTAGGAAGTACTTATTGAACCTCTATATTGGGCTTCCAGTAATCCAGAGCAATGCTTAGGGTAAGACAGCATTGTGTGGGCTTTTAGCCTTCATTTAACTTTTATACTTCATTTAACTGGTATTGTAGAAAATACTTTTACAGTCTTTGGCTAATTCATAGTCTCAAAAACATAACGATGGATTCCATTAGACCTTTTAAATAATTTTCTACTTCTCTGCCTATATCAAGTGTCAAGCCACAGATCAGCAGTGCAATTTCTTCCAAATATCCCAAATTAATATTGCATATATAGAAAAATTCCTTAAAATGATTTATTCTTAATATTAATTTTAAGAAGTGAATAGATCTAGTAAATGATTAATGTTCTAACCTTGCGGCCATTTTAGGGCGGCGATGTTTGCACATGGCTAAACAAATAGAACTTTGCAGAGCATAATAAAATATGCGTCTGCTCTTTGCTTTCTTGATTGATTTGGATCACTGTACAATCATTAAGCTGAAGTCTTTCTTAAAGAGTAGAAAGGGCTGCTGGCAGGGAGCCACTTTGGCAGGCTGTTCCATGTTGTGGTCTGTTTGGTTCATCTGCAGAGACAAGGATTAAGATAGAATTATAGGAAATCCTATTGAGGCAAAGGCCTACTGGATAAGAACAGGGAAAATTAATTTAAGCTCCTGTACTCCTTCAACATAACCTTTTAAAATACTAGGTTACAGTGTGTTCATTTCACTTGTATTCTGACATAAGATACTAATGGGAATGACATTTGAAAAGGGACTGACTTGTGTGTATAAACCGTCACAGGTATGTCCTAAAACTACCTTTCCCTGTGGGCCTTCAATATGATAACATTTTCCAGGTTGTGAGCAGAGATTGGAAGCTATTGAACTCTGCTTGTAAAGATAAGCACGTACAATCTCTAGCTTTTAGAGAGGAAAAAGTTCTGGAGTTCTAGAATGTTGCTTTATAGATTTAAATATTAACCCACCACTATTATGGATATCATAATTTTGTTGTTGTTGCTTTAATGGACAGGGGCCGTAAAAAGGCATCTTTGTTTTTTCAGATCCTTTAAAAAGCCTATATGAGGACACCAACTGATGCTTTCAGAGTAGAGACCAGTTTAGCCTAAAAGCAGCCCTCCAATAGTGAATTGGATTTCTTCAGCTCATGGACCCGCGTCTTGGTCAGCCATAGATGAGGGACCCACTGACCTAAGATTAATCCTAATACATAAACCAGTGCCCTCAAATAGCCTACGACAGGGCTCATTTTTGTACATAAGGTTATAGAAGCTGAGAGAATTTAAATGACTTCTCCAAAATCATAATCAGTCAGTAGTGGAGCCAGGAGATGAATTAAAAGCCTCCAAATCTGCTGTTGTTGATGTATTTTCTAGGAGATCAGCTAAACGTGTAGCTCAGATTGCTCTCAGGAATTGTAAAAAAGAAAAAAAAGGGTGAAAGAAAAGAACAGAAAGGAAAGAAACAGCTCCTGGAATTTGGGCAGAAATACCTCTGATCCCCTGAAATGAAGGCAAGGCTTCAGATTCCAAGACCACAGATGTGTGGCATGCATGAAACGGCCTCTGGCCAGACAGCCAAACACCCATCCAGCGAAGGCTCCGTTCTGGTGCTAGGAGAATAAAGTGGGGGATAGGGCATAAATGGCTGGTGTGCCCAGTAAAATGAAAAGGCCCACATCTTGCTTGCTTAGCCCGCTTACTATTTTAACCAAACTTTTGGAAGCCATAGCTGATGAAAGCATCCAAAAAACGTTTGCATAGCTTCTGTATGAAACAGGCTGGAAAATGAGACTGGAAAGACAAACAAGAAATGATAGCGTGGGTCTGTGTGTCCTTCATGCTGAGTGAGGATATCTCGGCTCACTGGAAACTTCCAGGGAAGATGGCAGATTGTTAGGAGCAATTGTCCTGGGGTCCTTTTCCAAGTGGATCTGGAGTTTGATAGGCCGAACTATTTTAGCCACTCATGGGGAAATAAGTAACAGAAAGGGAGCATAGAAAAAGTCAGAATTAATGCTTTAAAGACTAAACGTGCCATCTTTGTTTAGTGAAGAGCTGTGGTTAATTAACTCAAAATGACTTCAGCTTTGGCCAGGAGGAACCCGTCTCTTTTCCACTTACTGATCATCTCTAATTCATTTTTCTCTTTCTCTTTGCTTTTTTGGTGTGTATGGTTGGGACTGGGAAGGGCAGGGAAGGAATACAGAGACTACAGTTTTAAAGTTTCAGCCCGTTTTCCATTTATTCTGTTTCTTATGAACAGCCGTGTAGAATGGAAAGAAAATTAAATCTACCCAGTTTCTGAAATAAAAACTTGTTACACGACACAAATAATGTACAATGTGCATCAAATCATCAGCACAAAAAATCTTTAGTTTGACATAGTGTTTGAACATAGAGCATATATGGTGAGTGTGTGTGTGTGTGTGTGTGTTGCTATTCCACCTACCTTTCTTTCTAATAGGTAAGTAAAGACTTCACCCATTATCTCTGCTTTCAGGCAAGCCAAAACATTGCTGATATTACTGATAAGTAAGCATATATTCTATAGACATACTAGAATAATCTATACTGGATTCACCAAGAGTGTGCTAATATCGCTTTCTCTGAAGGTAACTGTCTGCCTAAAAGAAAGTGGGAAAAAGCTTCTTATTCCCTAATCCAACTCAGGTAAGAAAATGATGTGAGAGAATACTTCAAAAACCATAATAAGAGGATGCCTTGGAAAACAGACCACGGGTCCCTGTCCAGGAAATAGAGGTGAGTGCCTGCCCTTATTCAGGTACCATCTGTACAGGACTTTCGGTTTGAGCAACTCGCAGGCTGTGGAATGTGTAGGAGAGAGCTTTTACCAATAAACCTGAGAAGGAAGCTGCTGGGCAGGACAATCCAGGTGAGGAACGCACAGCAGCCTACCCGGAGAGTAGACGTTGAGTGGGAAGAGGTGGATGCTGACGGATCTCAGCATCCGGGGGTAGGTCCCAGTGACCCTTCAAAGGCACCCCCAGGGGATAAATAGCAAGTATTGGCAATTGAGACTCCACAGAGGTAGGATGTGACCCTTGTAGGCCTCCCATCTGGTAGCATAATGAGTGGGCAAGGAAAAAAAAAGAAGTAATAAACACAAACGCACACGTGGCATGTGTACACACGCAAAATATACCTCTGTGCGTACATAAATTTACTTACACATTCCAGCCTTCCTAGTCACCGCACACACCGTGTGTGCACAGAATTTTCAAAATGGATGTGAGAATAAGGTTTAGATTTGAAGTTTGACCTTGGTTAGCCTCATCTTGAGGAAATTCACAGAACATGCCGAGCCATGCAACTTATGTTGTGACATATACATACTAACTGCTTATCCATAAGCCACGTAGATACAGAAGTCTGTGGGCAAAATGCACATCAGAAGAAACATGTTGCATTATAACGTACACATACAAATTTTCATACAATAAAATGTTGATATTTATAGCTGATCTTTACCTGCAAATGACCAATTCAAAACGTAATGAGAATTTTAAAATTGCCTCACTTTTTTGAATTGAAAGGAACTCATTCTGGGAGACTGGCTGTGTGATCATCAAAGACTTTTTCCAAATATAGTGACAAAGCTGATGCGTAAATTGCTTTTGCTGCCTGGCATTTGTACTTTCATGATCAATGTTAGATTTAAACAAATCTTTTATCTATGCCTCATCTAATTCCATTTGTAACATTTCTCGCTATAATAAACATGATTTTCATACTATTCAAATATTTTTAGCTGATTTATCCTGTGACCTTAATGATTTTCAAATTTTAATGTTTTAAGTTTATTTATTTATTTTGACAGAGAGAGAGAGAGATGGGGAGGGACAGAAAGAAAGGGGGAGAGAGTCCTGAGCAGGCTTTGCACTGATAGCACAGTGCCTGACCTGGGGCTCGAACCTATGAACCGTGAGATCATGACCTGAGCTGAAACCAAGATTTGGAGGCTTAACTGACTGAGCCACCCAGGTGCCCCAATTTTCAAATTTTTAGAGGAAAGGTATGAGGACAATTCTTCTCTCATCTTTCACTAAACTGAATGAACGATTGGGATGTGAACAATGGACATTACTACCCAAGGAAAATAAAAGTGAAAAGCTTCAAAATATGCACATGTGATCCGCTCACCATTATGCAACTATTTGCTCATAGGTGACCCATCAGTGAATTATGAGCCAAGAATAATTCCAGGAATGGGGGGAAAAATTTATGTCAAGACCACTGCCTGCAGTCAACCCTTACATTTTTCTCATTAAACAATATGTCATTATGTTCAAGACTCAATTATTTATTCTCATTCCTTCCTAGAAAAAAACCATTGAATAGCAATTTGATTTTCACCTATGTTTGAATAATATTCCCTAGTAGTAAAACAGACTTTGCTAAATGAAAAATGCATCATCTGAAAATTTTCCGTTTTCTTTGCGGCTCTTTATCTAACCCAACAATATCATCAATATCTTTTACAAGTTAAATGCTTCTTTTCTTACAGAGGGACATATGCCAGTGGAGCATGTATTTAAGTCCCGACATAAAGATGATCCTTATTATCCCACCTCGCCCCTTTATTTTTGGTCTGTGTAGTTTGGATTCTTATCTCTACTGACAGTGTGTGGACAATACCTCTAGAAATTCATTTTAGTCAATCTATCCCCTATCTGAGCAACAGGACAGCTTGAAGTGTTGAGCTCTAGGCAGGCCAGAGTGATAGCACAGAGGTACTGGCCATTGATTGCCAGAATCACCAGTGGCAGATGACGAGACATTTTGGGACTGACAAGTGATGAAAGATGATTGCTGTCCTGCAAAGCAAGACATCAAGAAGCATTCCCAGCTGTTTGCCAGATGACAGACTGGGTGGGAATCTTTGGTGTGAAATGGTCCTTCTCATTCACACTCAGACATCTGAGTAATGACTTCAGCATTACCCTAGAGATAAAAAAAGAAAAGTACATGCAGAACCAGACATTCAGTCTATCTTGTAAACAGCCATTAAAACGATCCTTCTTTTCTGGCTACATATATTTCCCTTTCATGGTTGTTTTACATGATTTGGGGTGTTTCATCTCACTGTAAGTAACGCCTGGCTTGAAGACCCATAGTTGGAGTGCCTAGTGGATGGAATTTGGAGTTCTACTCTGTTGGCTTCTTCAAAGAAGAACAACTACCTTGTTTTAAGAATGTCTAAATACCTCATGGAATAAACCTTATGTGGCTTTTCTGCATGCTCTTTTCTCCTTTTGTCTCTAGGGTAATGCTGACATCATTGTTTAAGAAATTGAGTGTGAATGCCCAAAAAAGGACTCTCAAACAGACTCACGTTAGTAGCTGGCCCTTGGAATGAGCTGTACTACTGACAGTGACCCCTTTTAACATGACCAACTCCAGATAATCAACTGCGAAAGCATTACATGTACATTTCAAGAGTGTGTAGAAAGGGTCCTGGTCTGCCTGGGGGGGTAACTGAAAGTGTCTTAGTAAACAGAAATGGAAGACTAACAGGACTGAGATACAGTACTGAAAGAACAGAGAATTATACAGAAAGTCGAGAAGAGATTAATGTATTTGAGTGGAAGCCTACCGGCAAATTAAAATCGCATCTTTGATGAGTGATTTCAAACTACCACAGAAGAAGCTTCGTTAAAAATTTGTCTGACTGGGGCAGCTGGGTGGCTCTGACTGGGGCAGCTGGGTGGCTCAGTAGGTTAAGCCTCCAATTCTGGATTCTGGTTCAGGTAATGATCTCAAGGTTCATGAGACTGAGTCCGGCATTGGGATCCGCTCTGATCGCACAGAGCCTGCTTGGGATTCTCTCTCTCTCTCCCTCTGTCTCTCTGCCCCTACCCTGCTTGTGCTCTCTCTTTCTCTCTCTCAAAATAAATAAGCATTAAAAAAATTTTTTTTTTCGTGATGTAGCTACTGTCTAGATACAATAGTATTCACAGTTCTAAATGTGAATCATTCTTAGATATTGGCTTACTTAGCATAAACATGCAACATAACCACAATCTCACAGGAAAGCACAACGACTTCCTCAGGTATGTACCTGCACCTTCAGTCACAAACATCTGCTTCTGCGGTCCCTAGTGGTACTCAGTTCTGTCCTTCATGATTACTATAGACAGCTTGTACTTATTCAATTAACTTGAATACGTAATAAATTTAAAACTTTGGTAGCATCCCATACAAATACTCTGGTCAACAAACCCAAAAAACCAATAATTCAGCTAAATATTATAGGGTTTTTTTCCTCCAAGGCTGAGACAGGAGATTTGTGTTCCATTTGTTGATAAAAAGCTATATCTGGCTTGAAAAATGGCAAAATCTCTTTACGTAAAGCCCATGTACGTCACTACTCCCACACTGCTTCTTTCTAACATTTAGGAGAGGCCAAATCACAATGTTTACATAGACCCGTTCATTTACTTCAAAACCCCCACAAAAAGAAATGTGGCAAAGTTTAAACAGCAATACTACCATTTAGATTTTTTCCCCCACGAAAATCAAACTGAGTTGTTTTTCCCAAAAATATTCCCCAAAGAAAGCAGAGCTTTATCTTGTTGTGGCGACTTGGGAATTTTCCATAAAAGATTTTAAAGCCCATTTGGAGTTTAAAAGCTATATTGCAGTACAGTACTATTCAAAAAATGCCTTTAAACTGTTTTAAAATTCCAGTGCCACACCTGAATGCCCTATAGAGCACTTAACTGTCTTACAATTCCTCTGTAATTCTGGACTGGAAAACAAAAGGCAAAGTGTAATAGGAAGACTGAAAATTCATCCCTTCACTTTAGGATTCGTAAATAGAAAACCACGGTTATGTCCTCACAAATTGACATTTGTTTTCACTGGGAAACACATGGGCTCAAATGCTTTTATTGATGATATATGATGTCCTCAATTTAGCAGTTTATAGCTAAGGAGAAGGTAAGACAGGTGCTCATTTGAGCTGATTACTTAGATGCTAAATGACCCACTTGTAAGTTAATTCCTACACTAAAGAGGTCCCAGCACTTGAATTCAAACAATATAATAGCTGGCATCCAGGGCAAAACATCTTATACCCCGTAGTTTGATAGAAAATAATTGAGTCTACAACAGACCAAATAATCCTCAGGCTAATTTGATTATTCCAAAGTATTCATAAAGAAATGTTTACATACATATTTTTTTTCAAATAAAATTTACTGGAGTGCAACACATACTGGTAGAATTTGGGTTCATGAATTATTTACGCTCTTGAGAAAACTGTAAATGCTTGAACTGCAGTCCTTTCTTCTCTTTCTTTCCTCTTCATTACATTTCAGTTAAGTGTGTGAGTGTGTATATCTGTATTTTAAGTTGATGACAATAAAAAAATATTGGAACATATAAGTTCCCAGATGACTACAAGTAAGAGACTGAATTCATGTCATGACCTCAGTCCTCCCACAGTGAATCTCAGAAATATTTTCAAGTTCAAGTAATAACTGATGTTAAAAATATAATACATTTTAGGGGCGCCTGGGTGACTCGATCGGTTAAGCGTCCGACTTCGGCTCAGGTCACGATCTCGCGGTCCGTGAGTTGGAGCCCCGCGTTGGGCTCTGGGCTGACGGCTCGGAGCCTGGAGCCCGTTTCAGATTCTGTCTCCCTCTCTCTCTGCCCCTCCCCCGTTCGTGCTCTGTCTCTCTCTGTCTCAAAAATAAATAAACGTTAAAAAAAAATTAAAAAAAATAATACATTTTAGTATTTTCAAAAGAGGGATAAAAACAAGGTGTGGACTATTATTATTATTACATAGTGGAGGAAGTCCTTAAGGTTGAGGCAAACTTTCTCTTTTCTCTTTTCTCTTTCTGTTTTTCCATTAAAATTAAGAGTATCACTGACCTTGGGGTACCTGGGTGGCTCATTTGGTTAGGCTCTGACTCTTGGTTTCAGCTCAGGGCACGATGTCACAGTTTTGTGGGTTTGAGTCCTGCATCAGGTTCTGTGCCAGCAGCGCGGAACCTGCTTGGGATTCTCTCTCTCTCCCTCTCTCTGACCCTACCCCCCTCACCTGTCTGTGTCTGTATCAAAATAAATAAATAAAGTTAAAAAAAATAAAGCTTTACAAAAAAAGTATCACCCACCTTTTCTTCTTTCATACAGTCATCAGCTGGCTGGTCTTTCCTCTGTGGCCCCTCTCCACAATCAGACTATGGAAGCAGTTAACCCCCTACTCCCCACCTTTTGATCGTCCCCAAGGAAAACCATGTAGACTCTTTGCATTGCAAAATTTTACTGCTCAGCACCATGGGGAGAAACATAAAGAACAAAGATAGTTTAAATAAAAAAGTTAAAAATACTCATAGTAGGTATTCTAAGAGCAGAATCTTAGAGTCAGATTGCCAAAGTTAGGTTAGCAGTTCCACTACTTACTAATTAGCTTTGTGATGGTGATCAAGATATTTAACTGTCCTTTTCATTACAAAGAAGATAATCATGTGCCCACCTCACATAGCATTGTATAGATTAAATGAAATCATGCCTATAAAGTTTTTTATACAGTGCCTGACACATAAATCACAGTGAGTGATTTATTTAATACTCATTAGCTATTCCATTGTATATCTATATCCATGAGATGTCTATTCTCTCTCTTGCTCTCATTTTCCTCCTGTCTTATATTTTCAGTCCTCAATTATGTCTCAGCAAAATAATTTGGTAAATCCCTTCTTGTCCTGATTTATCACCGTCCCTTGTTGTCCTAGGTAAAGTTGAAGACAAATACCATGGACGTCTTCTTAACTTAAAATGACCAAACTGGATGTTTAGAAATTTTTTTTACAGTGGATTAAATTGTAAAAGATCTTAAATTTTGCATCCTTTAAAATAGACTCTCAAGATAATTCACAGTTCTTGAATGTATGCACCTCTATATTCCTCCCTCCTCTTTTTTTTTTTTTTTTTAGAGAGAGAGAGAGTGAGAGAGAAAGGGCACAAGTGAGCAACGGACAAAGAGAGAGAAATCCAGAGAGAGAGATAGAGAGAGAGAGAGATGGAGAGGGAGGGAGACAGAGAGAGAGAGAGAAGCAGACTCACCCTAGAGAGGGCTCGTGTTCACCCGAGGCAGGGTTTGAGCTCACCCAAAGAAGTGGGACTCTGGCTTACTTGATGTGAGACTGGAATTTACAAACCGAACCATGAGATCATGACCTGAGCCAAAGTCAGATGCTTGATGACTGAGTCACCCAGGCCCCCCCCCCCATAGTATGGAGGAATAAAGAGTGTGCCTTATCATCCTTCTTCCTTGGGGGTATATAATGGGAGAAATAATGGTAATACTAATAAATCTTTAATGTATGGACAGTGTCTCCCTAGTGCTGAAAAGAACCAAGAGGAATCCTCTCAGAGGCATAGCCAATATATAAATAGGTCTAGATTAGAAAATAATTTTACCATTAAGAATTGTGTTATACTTACACCAGGAATATGATGTGGTGGGCAGTATAACCAAATAGGCTTTTCCATGTTATAGCTTAAAAAAATAATAATAACACAAAATATGGAAACCATGTGGTAGAAATTGCACCATGCACAAATAAGCTTTTCTGGTTGTCCAATGTGTTTGTTTCTTCTCTTCTCTTTTTTTCTTTTTGAATGGCCACAGAGGCTAGTCATTCTTATGTACTTCAAAGCAGAAAATGTTCCTGCAGAAGATGACTTGGGATATGCAGGTAAATGTTTCATTAAAATGTTGTGTGAAAGAAATACACAGCAGTACAAGTAAAGTTCTAAAATAGAAGACTCTAACTATCTGAAAAACTCTGACTTATTTTTGTGGGCTTTGTATTGTATAGAATTTAAGCAAGTCATTTCATTAGAAGGAAAGATAAGGAAGAGGGTAAAAAAAAAAAAAGGTGACAAGGCAGGAGGGGATGGTAAGGAAAGGATTTTGTTAGTCAGCCTGGAGCCCTTGAGATTGCTTCTTTGGGAAGGGAGGTCAGCCTTGCTGAAGCTTTATGGGTCAATCAAAGGAATTATTATTGCTTTATGTGTAGAAATGGGATGAACAGTAACATTTAGACTGTTCCGATGTTCGTTAATTCACTGAGCACCTCTGATGCATCAGGCATCATTCTAGGTTCTGGTGCTATAGTAGCTAATACTAGGTTCTGGGGCTACAGTGGTTAACACTAGGTTCTGGGGCTAGTAGTTAATAACCAGATTCTGGCACTATAATGGTTAACACTAGGTTCTGGGGTGAGTAGTTAACATGAGATTCTAGGGCTATAGTAGTTAATAAAAGCGACAAACATCTTTTAACTGATATAGTTTATTTTCTGTTGGGGTCAGACACATTAAAATACAAAATTAAATATATAATATGACAGATGGTGATAAATATGATAGAAACAATAAAGCATTAATAAAGGGGGATAAGAAATGCTAAATATGGGGGAGGCTTAAAGAGTTGCAGAGAAGCCCTCTCAAAAAAGGTAACATTTGAGGAAAGTCCTTAAAGAAGTGAGGGAATGAGCCACATGGACAGTTATGGAGAGGACGTTTCCAGGTAAAAGGAAACAGCAAGTTCGAGGACCTGGGTTGGAAATAAACTGGCGTGGTTAAGGCATGGTCATAAGTCATGACGGAAAAGGCTGCAGGATAATATTTTAGTCAAAAAAAGTTGAACTCAGGTTTGGACATGTGGAATTTGAAATATTTATTATTAGGTTACCTGTACTAATGAAAATGACTATGCTGTGGATATGTAATCGACACAAAATTGCAACTCATTTGTATCACTCAGTTATTCAGTGCACAAATATTTATCGAAGGCTTACTATTGACCTACACCATGGTTGGCACAGCGTGTGCCTCAAAAGCAATACAAATGTTTACATGCTTTGATTCTGTAGTTCCATTTGTAGAAAATGATATTCAAGACAAAATTAGAAGAGCAATCAAAAGTATAATGAGGGGTGCCTGGGTGGCTCAGTCAGTTAAATGTCTGACTCTTGATCTGTACTCACATCCTGATCTCACTGTTCATGAGTTCGAGTCACACGTTGGGCTCTGTGATGACTGCACAGAGCCTGCCTGGGATTCTGTGTGTCTCCCTCTCTGCCCCTCCTCTGGTAATGTTCTAAAAATAAATAAATACACGTTAAAAATACATGTATAACCAGAGTGCCATTCATTGTAGCTTGAGGTATAGTAGGTTTGAATGACTTGTACTATCCTATCCCTAATTGACATATGTCATAAGAGGTGAAGGAAGATCAAGTGTAGAAAAGGATCACCATCCACTCCTAGACTTGTTTCTTCTGTACTACATTTGTACTTACCTTGCTCAGCTTACAGGCTTTTCTGGCATCAAGAATGAGAATTTCAGGGCATCTGGGTATTAGGCATCGGTTAGGCGGCTGACTCTTGATTTTGGCTCAGGTCATGATCTTGTGGCTTATAAGTTCAAGCCCCGCATCAGGCTTTGCACTGCCAGTGCTCAGGGCTCTCTCTCTCTCCCTCTCTCTCTGCCCCTCCCCTGCTTGTTCTCTCTCTCAAAATAAATAAACAAACTTAAATATAAAAAGAATGACAATTTCTTTTTGGTCCCTGTAACTTCTGGCCACAGTGACACTTTAACACTTAGGGGCAAGTTATGAATAGATTTCAAAATAAATTCCCACTGAAGATATAAGAAAAAGGAAGGGGATTCCAAATTAATGCAGTATAATTTCCTTATTATAGTTTAATCAAAATTTAATTATATTGAGAAATGAGGAGTTATACGCACCCTGTCTCTTTCCATTTCTCTCATTCTAACTTTGGCTGCTGGATGCCTGATTCTGTCATTCCAGCTTATAGTTCAAGAGTGATTTAAACTTCACTTCTTTGGGCTTTATAGAGATTTCAGTTTCTGACAGATCTGATTGTTAATCCTCTGAGTAGGTATGGCCAGCTCTTAGGGAAATTTTGTATCAGTTCAGACCCATTTTATTTTTTTGTACACTGAATATTCTCTCTTATTTGTCAAGAGCCAAATTTAAAGGGAGTCATCTACTGTGGTGACACTTGGCTTTGCTCTGGCACTCATTTTCTAAGCCAGTGTCAATACCTATGTTCATTGTTTAGGCCAGCCACAAAGCCTATTGCCATCTTGTTCCGGGATAGACCTATCTTGTTCACGTCTTTTTCCAACAGCCATGCCAGAAACTTTTGGTTTTATTTTATTTTATTTTTCTAAGTGTTTATTTATTTATTCTTCAGAGAGTGGGGTGAGGGAAGGGAGAGAAAACACAAGCAGAGGATGGGCAGAGAGAGAGGGAGAGATTCCCGGGCAAGTTCCATGTTGTCAGCACAGAACCCAACTCAGTGCTCGAACTCACGAACCATGAGCTCATAACCCAAACCAAAATTAAGAGTTGCACTCTTACCTGACTGAGTCACCTAGCTGTCTACTGAAACTTTTGGTTTTAAATGCTTCCCCTTTGCACTCGGAGGTCCTTGAATGCCTTATAAGGTCCTTTGAGGAGCACTTCCAATTTTCAGGTCTTTTGCAGCTTTTTCTGGTGCAAGTTTGTACACCAACCTGCCTTTCCATGCTTACTCTCCATCTTCCCCTAATCAACACTTCCACTTAGTTTACTATCTTTTCATAAATCTAATATTTAAACATAAAATATGTTGAATAAATTATTTTAGAGATAATAAACATAATTTTTTATAAATAATAAATACTATTGTGTTTAGAAACAATAAACATTATTTTTAGTCATGAGCTAATTATTTTATTTGTATTAACCTATAACTATAAAACAAATGTGCCAGTTTATACAGGTTATGAATCTACATAAAAAAGTATTGTGTTACTTGTACCCCAATGTTTATAGCAGCACCCTCAACAATAGCCAAATGATGGAAAGAGCCTAAATGTCCATCAACTGATGAATGGATAAAGAAATTGTGGTTTATATACACAATGGAGTACTACGTGGCAATGAGAAAGAATGAAATATGGCCCTTTGTAACAACGTGGATAGAACTGGAGAGTGTGATGCTAAGTGAAATAAGCCATACAGAGAAAGACAGATACCATATGTTTTCACTCTTATGTGGATCCTGAGAAACTTAACAGAAACCCTTGGGGGAGGGGAAGGAAAAAAAAAAAGAGGTTAGAGTGGGAGAGAACCAAAGCATAAGAGACTCTTAAAAAGTGAGAACAAACTTAGGGTTGATGGGGGGTGGGAGGGAGGAGAGGGTGGGTGATGGGTATCGAGGAGGGCACCTTTTGGGATGAGCACTGGGTGTTGTATGGAAACCAATTTGACAATAAATTTCATATATTGAAAAAAAAAGTATTGTGTCAGTAGGGACTTCTGTATTTTGACAAGTTGTGTCTGATGGTAAAGTAACTAAATAATACGAAAATAGTTTTGTAACAACTGTAAAAAATAACCTATTTTACTGCCAGAGACAAGGGTCACTTTACTGAGGTTTATTTTTGGATTACTATTGGAAGGAACTCAGCGAATATCATTGTGGGCTCTGCAAATGCTAGGAACACCAAAAGTCTTATTAATTTCTTACAGCTATATATGATTCTTATATTTTCCTTAAAAGTATACTACTATACAACTGAATAAACCATAGTCTAGTTAGAGGGGATAACTTATGGAATTTCTTTTAAATTTGAACTCATGATAAAAGGGGAAAATTTTTTCAGGCTTTTTTTAGAAGGACAGAATTTGGAAGTTCATATAACCCTATAAACATCCATTTTGAAATCTTTCCATTTAAGGTAAAAAATGCCTATAGTGATAATATTATTAATACAATGAAATAAGTATCATTTTGACAGTCAATTGTATTTCTCTTGTGTTAATACATAATTCAATATGGGTGCACAAAAACAATTGTTCACAAGGCACCTGGGTGGCTCAGTAGCTTAAGTGTACAACTCTCGATTTCAGCTCAGGCCATGATCCCATGGTTTATGAGTTCAAGCCCAGCGTTGGGCTCAGCCTGCTTGGGGTTTTCTCTCTCTCCCTCTCTCTCTTCCCCTCCCTGTTCTCTCTCTTTCTCTCTCTCACAAAATAAATAAGTAAACTTAAAAAAAATAATCATTCATTTACAAATTTACCCATCCAACAAACGTTTTGTTGCCCATTCTGTCCAGGGTACAATGGGGTTCTAAAGGATGGTGAAGAAATCTCTCTACAAGGACTTAGATGTTTAGGAGACACCAACAATTAAATAGTAATATGGGAATTATTATAGAGATGTCTATAGTTTCTATGGAATTAAGTAGAAAGATCACATAATCAATATTAAGATAGAGGAGTTCAGGAAGTCGTTATTTCAATAGTTTTTTTTACTGAGGGACAGCAGAAAATTGGAAGCAAAAAAATGTGAGGAAAGGCAAAGAGATCCAATGAGTTCTATAGAATAGAGAAACTCAAGAAAGGAATCTTTGTAGACATCTAAAGAATACTGTACACATTACATTCGAGGAGCTATTAATTATTTCCCGGCATTAGGACACCAGCTGAGTTAAAGGTATTGGTGAGAAAGTAAGACATGGAAGAGAAATTAGGGACATATTCTTTAAGTACTACCTAGAATACTTTAAGTTTAGGTCATTTTTTGAAGAACGGTCATTCTCTGAATGAAGGTCATTCTGTGTGTGTGTGTGTGTGTGTGTGTGTGTACAGTGGCAGATATATGATACATGAAAGAGGAAGGGTTGGGAAGGAAGTTAGTGATGGGATCTACATTTCAGAACGACTCCTGGATGCAGGGTAGAGAATGACTAATGTAGTTTAGGACTGATACAGAAGTGGTAAGAAAAGAAAGTGACAAAAAAATACAAGCAACAAGAAGTAGGAGTTACCAGTCACAACTACAAATGAACAAAAATAGATACATTTAAGAGTACATTTTCTTAGTGCGGGATCTGTCTGGAAAAGTCAGGAAGAAGCAATCCATGGGGAACATTAGGTCTCTATGAAACTGAAGAGAAGGTAGGAAAGGTCATAGGTGGAAAACATATACATTTGAGACAGAAGATGTGACAGACTCAAGTTTTGCCTGCTTCGCAATTTAGCTTCATAATGGCTCCAATTATATTATTACGAGGGGAAGACAAAGAAACTCTCCAACAACTTTCATGACTTCAAATTCATATAACCAGTAGTTGGTAACAAAAGATGTTTTGGTTCCCCAGTACTGCATAACATTCCATCCCCCAGAAATAAAACTTCAGTGGCTCAAAATAGCAATTACAGATTTTGTTTATGAATCTGCAGTTTGTTCAAGGTTAAGTAAAGACAGCTCATATCTGATCCTAATGTTTGGAACCTCAGCTGAGATGATTCAAATCCCTAAGGGCTGGAACTGCTGAAGCTGTTTGGATCCCTCCCACCCTTCTCTCTCTCTCTCTCTCTCTCTCTCTCTCTCTCTCTCTCTCTCCCCAGGTGATTTCAGCATTCTCCATTTCTTTAACAGCAGGTGTCAGAATAGTGCAACTTCTTACATGGCATCTCAAAAATCTAAGAACCAGTATTCTACAAAGTTTAGTGAAAGCTTTGAGGCTTCTTCTGAGCTAGCTTCAGAAGTCTAAGGATGTCTCTTTTAATGCATTATGTTGATCAAACAAGTCCTTAATGGGACACCCCAGGTTTAAGGGGAAAGGAATTAGATTCCACCTCTCAAGATAAAGGGTAGGGAAAATTCTGGTCAACCTTTCACTAGCGTGGGGCATTATGTTTATATTTTTATAAATAATATTAACAATGAGTTTATATATTTTACCCTTTCCCTTAAAGGAGAATTACTTATAAATGTCAACTTCAGAAGATAATAAGGTCCATCATAACACAACTATAATGTCATTTATGTATTATAAGTGATGAACCAGAAGTTGACGTGGGCTGATTTTACTAAAGGAACAGCCAGATTGCTTTATAAACAATGGCCAACTCCTTCCTTCTAACAACGAGAGCAGATGAGGAAATGTGTTTAACTACTAATAATTCCTATCGGGAAACTGTCATTTATATTGAGAGAAATTCAAATATTCTCTTGGTCACATTAACTTAACTAATAAAGATAAGCATCCAGAATAGGAAGAGAAACATGCAAAAAGACTAAAGACCCTAGAGTCTAAAGCGCTATGAGGGGTGTCAATCTGAAACTTGTCCCTGACAGTATGAGGCACCAAAGGACAGAGGGTCTCTATTTTGGACAAATGATGGTGATAAGAGAAAGACCTGAGTGATGAGTGATTACCTGGAATCAGAGTTGTTCTTTAGTGTTGGAATGCAGTTAGTCAGGACTGTGTGGTTTTAAACAACATGGCAGAGGCCAAGTTCCATGGGAGCACGTAAAGTTTCAAGAGTCCTCTGCCAAGGAATTGGCGAGGGTTTGGATCATTGTGCAACCTGGATGTCTTTGCCATGCATGTGTCAGAGCTGAACACTTGCTACATTAGAAAGGAAGGAATTTTTCCAATAGCAAGCAGTATTCGATGTTGGAATGTTCTATGAGTGAACTTTAAATAGAATAAATGTCAATTGTCAGGTGTGATCCTGTTGGAAATTTAAATGAGAGACCCTTGATTTTTGTCCTAGAGTTTTGATTATAGAATATATTTGAAACATACCTAGAACTAAATGTTCTTAAATCACAACTTTTATTTTAAAAAAAGCATTTGTAGATTTCACATCTTGGTTTGGAAACTTCCAAGTTGGTTAGCACAAAATAGACACTTTCAGATATTTTTTTGAAGACAATGGCAATTGTTCTAATCTTTGTATAAGTTTGAAGACCTCTGTAACTTTATTCAAAGAGAATATTAATGAGATGTATATATTCTTTTCTTAATATTTTAAGAAAGTGGAATTAATGGAGTCTGTCCAACATCACTCTTGGAGTACGATGCACTGATTTTTTTTCTCTGACAATAATTTTCTTGAAATTATAACCAACAATGTTCTAAAAAATGCTTTAAAAATTTGTAAAAATGGTGTTGGGTATTGAAATGCTTTCTTCACATATTCAAGTATATTGTAGATACAGAATTAGAGAGTTGTTTCGGCTCCTGTGTTAAATTATTGAAATGGCTACAAAGTTTAAATGCCCTGAGGACATATGTAAGTAGCTCACTAAATCAACATTAAATAAATCTTTGTATATTCTTCTCCTGATTCTTGAAGATTAAGGGAAGAACAAGTCTCAGGTCTAGGCTTAATGTCAACATTAAGACTTAGCAGGAAGAATGCATCAAAAAGGAAGAGGAAGTATTTAGAAATCAAGGAGATAACAGTGTAGAGGAAGACAAGGATGTCAAGAAAGAAAGGGTAAAATTCAAAATGGAAACATTACAAAAAACTTGCATTTCCTTACCTTACACTTAGGTGCAGACTTATAACTATTCATTAACCTCTGCTGAACTGGTGAGAATATCCTCTTGTGAATTTTAAAGTTTGCATATCTAGGGTACAGTTCCAGTTTTAGAGAAAAATCAAGGACCAAGCTCTTGACCCAGACATCATAATTTAATGCAATTTCAAACTTCGGGGTCAATATACATTGGTAGTTTAATGAGTAGCAAATGGATTAAATGAAAAATACATTCAAGCTAAGTTGACTTCACAAGAGCAAATTCAGTTTCTTTTGGCTCATGAAAAGATTGGGCATAACTTCTTTTGACTTACTTAAATCTTTAAAAATATTCTGATTTATATATACATAATTATGTTCAACTGGTTATCCTCATTACTATTAATTAATTTCCTCAATATGTGCACACTGCTTCAATGGCAACAGAAAGGAAATATGCAATTAGAAATATTTTTAGTCCATCAATTGGTAAAATATCCCATCGGAAGGTAGATATAAAGCTCAGACAACATCTAATGCACAGCATTCGTAACCCAGGGAACATTTTAATCATTAGGAAAAAACACAGTCTGTGTCTTGTTAGCTAATCTGCAAGGGACGTGAGACCAGGTAGGAATTGATTCTAAGCAAGTTCTACATCCCATGATATCCATCTGCCTGATTCAGAGCAGATGCTGATCATCATTTATTGAATTTGATGAAATCTTGATAAGTTCAGTTTTATGAAAGCATCATTATCTCATTAAATTTATAACTCAGGAGAACATTTGCTTCTATAGGAAACTAACTGAAATAGTACTTATAGAACAGTAATCTTACACTGTCACATGCTAGAATTCAGGTACAGAAAATAAAAGATTAAAACGGATATAGTCATTCGGAATGACTGCTCTGGAATTTCAAATGACATGTTTAAGCTTCAGAATTGGCTTGAAAAGATAAATAGAGCCTCAGAAATGATTGATATCTCAAATGTTATTAGAATCAACCCTGTTTCATTAGGAGAATCTCAGTTGAACTATAAGTATTGTTGGTGATGTTAAGATGTTTTATACAATGGAATTTCTTTTGCTAGATTCCATGGGATGGAAGAAAAGAGATGGGGGTTGTAAATATGTTCTCTTTCCATGGATCTCCCAAATCTTGGCTAAAGAAAACTCTGTCTACCCAACTTCCTTTTATTTTTGGCAAAAACTTGTTTTTTTTTACTAATTATCCCCAGCTGTACCAGATTCTGTACTTCTTTTAACTTCACATGCTCTTACATCTGTGTACTTCTTGTGGAATATGGGGTCTTAAAATGGGAAATCCTTTGGGAAGGGTGAGTACAGTATAATTGTCCAAAGAGAAAAAACATAAAAACTTGAGGCCGAATAATAGTCTCTTCTATTCTTTCTGTCTGTTGTCAGTCAACTACTGAAAAGCCATTGTACTGGTATTTGCCTGCAACAGCAAAGGAGCATACTCTTTCAAATGTAAGGAATTTTGATGTAATTGCATTTTTTTAAAAAATCTCATATTTCCCTTTCTCTTAGTTTTCTGTCAAAGGCAATCAATGAGCCAATTTATAATTTCGAATGAACCAACTGCCCCATTATGCAGATTTGTGCTTAAAGATCCTTCAGAAGATCCTTCATATTTCCTGGTGAAGGATGGCAGTAAAATTGTTATTAATAAGCGTTTGGCCTTGTTATTGTACACTGGGTGATAAAAATATTAAACTGGTAAGAACAGGTACTACACTTGATCTTAGCCAAAAGGCCAAGAAGTGACTGGATGATAAAGATAAAAACACAAAAGAGGTACAGAGCACATTTAGGGTTAAATTGGAGAGAGACTCTGCCAGGAAAAAGCAACTACTTTTATTACAAATAAGGAAGCACAGAGTAGACTGAAGAGAGTTTTAACATGTTATATATCTGCTCACTTTTTCTTTGCCCTGGTTGGCCTTATCTTTTTCTTACTTTTGCAACAACTTTGTCATGTATACTTTTTTTAAATTTTTTTTTTCAACGTTTTATTATTTATTTTTGGGACAGAGAGACAGAGCATGAACGGGGGAGGGACAGAGAGAGAGGGAGACACAGAATCGGAAACAGGCTCCAGGCTCTGAGCCATCAGCCCAGAGCCTGACGTGGGGCTCGAACTCACGGACCGTGAGATCGTGACCTGGCTGAAGTCGGACGCTTAACCGACTGCGCCACCCAGGCGCCCCTGTCATGTATACTTGAGTAAAAATAATGAAGATAAATCTAACAGTAATCCCTTTGACTTCTGGCTAGTGCATTTCTTATTAATTTCAAAAGTTCGAAAATGACAATTTGGGTAAATGTGAAAACAATATGCATTTCCATATGCTGTAATAGATTTCTTTGTAAATGGCAAAAACACATTGACCTTTTAATCAGAAAAATTTGCTAATTTGAAAACCATGGAACCCAGGAAACGTTACCTTTTCCAAGATGTTTGACATGAACAATAATAATAAAATTCAGTCATATTTGATATTTTGCAGATGTTCCTAGTATAAAAATTATACTTTTATTTTTTGTGAATTTATCTTTAATTAAATCACTTTGTTGAATTCTCTTATTTGTTTTAAATGGTCTGTCTGTAGATTTTGTGGGCTTTCTATGTAGATGGAAATATCTTCTGCCAAAGTGACAATTTTTACGAGCCCTACACTTCTTTTATTCCCCCCGTACTTTCTTTATTACACTGACCATATTATATTTATGATAAAGAGTAACCAGTGTTTGGGGAATGCTAGTTTATTTGTTTTTCATATTCTTAATTTTTGTCTATTATATAGAATGCTTGTAGTAGATTGGTATATTGCATTAGTAGAATATTATAGTGTAGATCAATTTTTGTATTATTAGGATACATTCTATTTTCACTTGATTTTTTTAAATGTAGGCCATCAGATTCAATTATCAAATGTTCCATTTGGAACTTTTGCATTTACATTTTTTTAACATTCTTAAATGAATATTTTGCTACAACTAATTTTTCAGTTGTGCAAACAGTTACATAATCATCATTGAAAATATAAAGCTGGACAGAATTTATGATTTGTATAAGTGTTAATTATTGTTTGAATTTCTTGAGTAAAACTCAAGAGTAAAACCACCTAAGCCTTGCACTGGAAAAAGGGAAATTTGTTTCTTAATTGCCATTTACAATTTCTTAATTTTATTTTCTCATTCAAGTTTTCAATCTTTTGGGGCCATATTTTATTTTTACAATCTAGATGTGCATTTATTTATTCTAGGCTTTCAAACATTTTAATGAATTGTTCAATATGATGCCCTTTTATTGTATTTTAAAATTTCTGTTGTTTTCTAAATCACCTCTTTTATTCCATATTTTTATTGGCATCTTTGTTTCTATTTTTCATTAGGTTTTTAGAATTTATCTTATTAATTAAAAAATATTTTGGTTTATCACTTTTGTCATTTGTTATTGCATTCATTATTTCTATCCTGTCCTTACTATTTTCCTTTCTGTTTTAGAAACTCTTGCCCTTTTTTTGCTGGTTTTAAACCTTTCTTTTTTTAGTTTAAACATTTAGCTCATTTTTATTTCACTGACATTTAAGTGACAATTTGGTTGCACATAAAATTTATATTCAACATTCTTGCCTTCAACACGTGAAAAATATCACATTATTGACTTCATTCATTTTGGTTTCTTTTAAGCATTATCTTGTCTATCTGATTCTTGTAACTTTATTGGTGTTTTGTTACTTTTGAGAGCTGTAATTTTCCCCTTTTTAATTTATGTTCTTAAATTCTTTTATGTGTCTAAGTATGGGCTTTTTCTACCTAACTCTGTCAATCTGCGATGACTTTCAACCAGAAGTCCTTCTTCCTTTAATTCCAGGAAATGTGGTATTATTTCCTAAAACATTTCTCCTTTCCAGTAATTCCCACACCCCCCAGCCCTTTCTAGTACTCTAGTACTCTATGACCAAGTGATTGGTCCACCTACTACTGTGTGCAACATCTGTTATGTTTCCTTTGTATAGTTTCTCTTTATCCTCTATCTTCTGGGGAGATTTTTGCCCATATTCCAGTGCACTCATTTTTTTCTTAGGCTGTATTCATCCTTCTACTTATTCCATTGAGTCTTTATTTATGCTCTTAGTTAACTCATATCTAATGTCTCAACTTTTGGGTTTAGTAAGTCCTTGTGGATTCATATTGCCAACATTTTTAATTATCTCTCGAGAATAATTTATACCTTATAGATAAATTTTGGGCCATCTGTTCCAATAGTTGTGCTTTAGATGGTGTACTGCATATGGTTTTCTTTTGTTTTCTAGTAATGATCTGTTTCAGGTTTTTTGTTCAGGAGTTGGCAAACTGTAGTTCATAGACCCAAACTGGGCTACCACCGGTATTTACAAATAAATTTTTATTGGATCACAACCCCTATTTGTGTATGTGTTGTCTGTGGCAGATTTCATGTGCTATGAAACTATATGGCCTGCAACTCTGAAACATTTACTATCTGCCCCTTTACAAAAATAGTTTGTTGGCCATCAGTCTGATTCATTTCGGCTCATATGTCCTGGGGGCATTAGCTACCTGGTCTGTTAATGTGTATTGGAGAAGAGGGGCGCCTGGGTGGCTCAGTCGGTTAAGCGTCCGACTTCGGCTCAGGTCATGATCTCTTGGTCTGTGAGTTTGAGCCCCGCGTCGGCTCTGTGCTGACAGCTCAGAGCCTGGTGTCTGTTTCAGATTCTGTGTCTCCCTCTCTCTGACCCTCCCCTGTTCATGCTCTGTCTCTAGCCTGTCTCAAAAAAATAAATAAAACGTTAAAAAAAATTTAAAAAAAAATGTGTATTGGAGAAGATAGGAAGCCTAATCCTCATTGGTATTTCTAAAGACTAATTAAGAGAGAGAGAAGGGGGCAGGGGAGAGAGAGAGAAAGAGAGAGAGGGCTGCTCCAACAGTGCTGCCTGTATCCCCTTCCAGAAACTGTTCTCATGCCAAAGGAGCTGCCCTACCTCTCCCCCCTGTCCCCAGTGATTGGCACCTGATGACTGGTCATTGCAGTGTCCAAAGGCCTGGCTCCCTGGTCTCAGGTAGAGATCTCTCTGAAGAGCCGCCCCAGCTTTAGAATTCCCTGTGGGACCAGCTGACACTGTTGAAGCAGCTGCAGTGCATTTCATTTTCTCTACCTAATTCTGTCTCACTTGCTCTTTTCTAGATGGTGTTCCAGAGAACACTCCCCACTTCCAGAATTCAGAGTCTGCAATCAGTTTCTTGGCGCTGCCTTGAGAGAGAAGGAAGTCTCCTTTGCTTTTTACGTTATCCTCGAGATGCACACAGTGAGGGGGATAAAGAAGAAAAATCACAAAAGGGGAGACAGTCTGGTTTGGCTCCTATCATCAGCTCCTTACATTAATATCCTTATGCTGTCCTGATTTGACTTAGCCACATTTGGCAGTCTGACCAGTTGAGATATAAACCCATGTTGTGAGTATTCAAGTATAAACCTCTATCTTGTATTAGTAAAATTCATCTAATAATAAGGAAATTTTCCAAAGTTTTAACTGCTCAATACAAGGAGGCCTCCTAAAATCTCAAAACTGCCATGCTAGTTATTAATGTGAGCTCTCTATGTTTCCAAGAATGGATGCCAACCTCCATTAAAATATTTTGGTTTATGGCCTTCCTCTGAATGGATGTTGAAGACTGCCCTTATTCTTAGCACAGTTACCCTAGATAATATGTTCCCCTGCATGACACAATAACCATTTCTGAACTTCTCTGCTTTCCTCAGACTCCCCACCTCAGGCTCTCTCCTTCACACTCCACCATGCAGATGGCTTTGATTCTTGCTTCACAGAAAGTAAAAACCATCAGAGTATCCTATGAAAAATGACTTTCCCATTTGGATATATAGCATCAGGACATCTTGTCTGAGCTCTGGACTTAGTCAGCCAGTTACTATGTCACATACATTTCTATGTTCCAGAGCCCGGTTCAAATCAACATATCCAAAATAATAACATTATCTTCACCGTTAAACTTGATTCTCCTCCAGTGTACCCTCTCTTGTTGTATGGCACAACCATCCATCCAACTATGGAAGTCAGAAATCCGGATGTCCATACATCATTCTTATTTGTACTCATCAATCACTTCTGACATTTCTACATGTCAATTCCTCTTGAATCTGTTTATTCATCACCAGCTCTTTTGCCCTCATCCCAGTGTGAACAATAATTAATCCTTCACTTGTATTGATGTGACAGACTCTTAACTGGCTTCCCCTTAACTAACATTTCTACGTCTGCCAAGCTCTTCAGTCATATAGGCTGATCTTTTAAAGATGGTAAATATGATTATATTCTATTTAGGTTAAATCATTCTTTAGAATAAAACCTAAAATCCTTAACATGGTCCATTAGACTCCACACTCTCTGGCTGTTGGTGACATCCAGCTACAATGAGGTAGGCACTTCTAGTGTATCTTATGCTCAGGTCACGATCTCACAGTTGTGAGATGAAGCCCCGTATTGGGCTCTGGGCTGACGGCGCTGAGCTTGCTTCAGATTCTTTCTCTCCCTGTCTGCCTCTCCCAGACTCGTGCTCTCTCTCTCTGCAAGATCATGACCTGAGCCAAAATGAAAAGTAGGTTATTTAACTGACTGAGTCACCCAGGTGCCCGCAGATGAACACAGAGTTTAAACTTTAGGTTTCTATCAAGTGCAAGAAAAGTTTGGCATGTTCCTTTTCTTTTCTCAACATGATAAAGTGATTTACGTTTCAACTTGTGCTTTTGTGTTAATCTCTTAAAACATTGCTTTTAAGAGTCAAGTTCACATAACCAAAACACAACGTCAGTTTTGTTTTTTGACGGGTATTTGGTCTTGGACCAAGCCTCAGTGAAGCTTTAGTTCAAAAAAGTTCAAACTTCAGGGGTGCCTGGCTGGCTCAGTTGGTTTAGCATCTGGCTCTTGATTTCAGTTCAGGTCATGATCTTGTGGTTCGAGGGATGTAGGCCCAAGATGGGCTCTGCTGACAGTATAGAGCCTCCTTGGGACTCTCTCTCTCACTCTGCCCTCCCCCCACTTGCTCTGTGTCTCTCTTTCTTAAAATAAATAAATAAATAAATAAATAAATAAATAAACTTTAAAACAAAGTAAAAGAAAAGAAAAGAAATAAAATAAAATATAAACAAAATACATGGGTTTAAACTTCAAAGTCCATTAAGATTTAATCAAATTTTCAACTCATATATTCTAAGTAACACAACACCTTGACTTTTATTTCATGTGTATGGCCACAATGCAAATATCATTAGTAGGTACTAATAAATGTATAAAGGTATTTATAATAATACATAAACAATATTGTTCAGATAACTGAAAAAAATATTGCTATATTCTCCATCTATAGTTATTTTCCCTAATAGTATAAGATCTTTTTGCTCTTCTCAATTTTTTCCCCTGACATAAACTTGATTGAGGACAATAAAATAAATGTTAATGGTCATTTTGACCATTATGCCATGAATAAACTACATGAGTAAACACCTTATATTTTGATATATATAGTTGAAACTAATAACTTATATTTTTTAAAATATAGCTGATGTGAGGATAAGTTGAAGGAAGCCACTTGCTACAATGAGAAATTTTAAAAGAGGAAGGAGATCAATGTCACGATTCCCAAAGAAGTCCCTGCCCCTTCAGGTATACTTTGCTCTCAAACGAATGCTCAGAGCACAGAAAACAAAGACCCAGTTTGTGTTCGGTACCTGCCCCTCTTCCTTCACTCATAAGTTGCTGGAAAACAGTCATGAAGAGGGGTTTCTGGTCCCCTTGGTCTTCTCTCTCCAAGGACTTAGAAGACCACCAGACAGAGTCATGGAGAAAGAGCGGGAGGGATATTGTGCTCTACTGGATATTATATAATGTCTGTCCTGCTACTTTTCCAATCAAGTATATTTTGGACTCCCAGGACAGGTTGTTCAACTAATTGTCAGTCAACCCAGAGAAGCCTCTGTCTCCTCTCCTCTCTGCTTCCCTCTCTCTCCATCTCTCCCTGCTCATCTCTCTGTCTCTGTCTCTAATTCTGTCTTTCCCTTTCTCCCTCCCACATTCTTAAATTAAATCCAAAGTTGTCAACATTTTGGACTTCCTTCTCTATTGTGCTTTTCTTCCATAAAATAATAGGAAGATTTATCTCTCAGTGGTAGGATATTTATCTTTTTAAAAAGCACTTGTGGAGTGCCTAGGTGGCTCAGTCAGTTCAGCATCTGACTCCTGATTCGGGCTCAGGTAGTGATCCCAGGGTCGTGGGATCGAGCTTCTCATTGGACTCTGTGCTGAGTGTGGGGCCTGCTTAAGATTCTCTCTCTCTCTCTCTCTCTCTCTCTCTCTCTTTCTCTTTCTCTCTCAAATTAAAAAAAAATTTAAAAAGCATTTGTATTTTTCAAAATTATCTCAATAAGTATATTTTGTGATGTAGAAAATATTACCAAAGATAATTTCTGGTGTTGGAGAGGATCCCGTAAAGGTGCACAATCATACACTGCCAATGGAACCAGTTCCAAAAGAGTTTTAGGAATTGGGAGGTTGGAGCCACCATGTGGAACTCAAATTACCTGCATGTGCAGGTCTCAGCCTTCATGTTCATTTCAACTTTAGAGATAGAAGTATCATGTATCAATAAATGAAAACGTGTTGGTGGATATACAACTTTATTAAAAGAATATTAATATATCAAGAACATCAAAGAAAATATTTTAATAAAAGCACAGTAGGAAAAGAGATACAAGCCTATTTACTTTGCAGCCTAAGGTAATGTAATGAGCTTGCTAATTTCCTTCAGTTAATAAACTTTAGGAGCTTAGTTTTGGCTGCATTAAAAATGTATTTACTATGCTTATAATACTTCTTTGAATTCATTTAGAACATGACTCTGTTTTCTCCAAGTGTTGATAATGCGAAACCATAGTTTTAGCATAATAGATAAAAGATGTTATTTGATAAGAAATGGCAAAATTCTAATAGCATAAACAAAAAAAGTACATATAGCTCCACCATTTAGGTTATAGAACCTAAATGTTTTAGTGTTTTTCTTCCTAGAGTTTCCATAAAGACATATGTATTATATGAACATACTTGCACAAGATACTTGCACTATTCCACTCCCATGTAATTAAATATTCTTCTACTGAATGAATTTTTATGTCTGCACATGATTTATTTTATGAATATTCCATTATTTCACTCTTTTTCTACTATGGAAAATTAAGATTATTGGAATATTTTGCTATCATAATACTGCAATCAATAGTATTAATAAATACTTACATTCCTTTCTGACAATGTCTTTAAAATAAATTGGTAGGAATGAAAATACTGGGGTAAATGGTGTGAACGTTTTAAGTCTTCTGAAATGTGCTTTCAAACTATCCTCTACTATGACTAACACATAATTACTTCGCATTCTTATAACACACACACATATGCTTGTATTCATACAAATACATCTTTGTAATGTAGATATGTAGGCAAGCACCTTATTTTATACCTACTTCTAAATCTGTATCATAAGTGGGCATCTTGCTCAGGCATGCCCAAGCAAGCCAGTTGAGTTGCACATAGCTGCCTTGGTTCCCACCTTGACCCCTTCTCCAAATACTTCTCAAGGTCTAGTAATCCTCTGGTCATGAACTCCATGGAAGATTATTATAAAGCTGTGCAACTAAAAAAGAATTGAGGTTAATTAGCTTTCATTTTCATTCTACCCATTGTGCGATGCTTTAAAGAGTTCGCTGCTTTAATTTAAAATCTCTTACAAAATCAACTAAGCATTTGCCTTTTTTTTTTATATCTTTCAACATTCTGATCCTTTAAACTCTGTCCAACAGCTTTACGTAGCACATGATTCTAGTTAAAATCCTCTACTAATGCTTGATGGCATTACTTTCACCACTGATTATATCAAAATAAATTGGAAGCCCCGTATATTTAAAAATATATTAAAGCTTAAAAATGTGGGCTTATTTGTCTCTCCACATATTCTCACTGTCATGATTTATCTTTGGAAGTAACTGTAACTTAATCACATATATGTTAAAAACAATTAATAATGACTGAGGCAGCCACTTCATTATTAAAGAAAGTAAAATTTCTAAGGTTAATTTAACCTTTTTTTCAGTAAGGGGATCTAATTCTACAATAGTCTAGACCCTTATTAAGACAATTTCAAATGCCCAAATGTGCCTCCTTCCTCTGCCATAGGGTGTGTGTGTGTGTGTGTGTGTGTGTGTGATTGTTGCCCTCCAATATTTTAAAGGCTCAAATGACTTACACTCTTATCTAAAAATTTACTTACTTAATATAGTAAAGCATTTTGGGAAAAGCAAAGTTTAGTTTGGTTGAATCCCCACTCTGTAACTTGTTGGTTGCATAATCCTGGGAAAATCATGTTGGACCTGTAAGCCTTCATTTTTTTTTTTTTTTTAATTTGTCAAATGGAGACACTGATTCACTTACTTTCTATAATTGTTGTGGTAATTGGATCAGATACTAATATATTCAGGAAGCTTGGCATGGATAATGTTCAAGTTTTCCATCACAATATAAAAGCAGAGAAGAATAGTTGGTTATTCCCAAAGAATGGGAGGTGAAAACCTATGCAGCCTGCTACAAATATCTGAAATCTAATCCTAACTTTTGAATTTCTCATTCCTCTCCTCAATGTACCTGTTTTCTTTCATATGAATGTCATGTTTTTCCTACTCCTTCACTCCCACTCCTGAATCCTGAGCTAAAATTGATACTTCAGGAAAAAACACCTTGTTTGTGTTATTTGAAAAATATAGAAATTCATGTTTGTCAACCACTATTATTGTTTTATTTTGTACATTTTTTGAAGATTCGGCTCTCAATTTCAAAGCCTAATTTTTGTTTGCCTCTTCCCTTTTGTCTCAGTGACTCCAGAATGCTCACCACATTTACCATTTCTGACCAACCCCCCTTTTGTGCTGTTGTCCCTCCAGTGCTCAGCATGGAAGGGAACCCTCATTACTCTGGGAAAATTCCTTTTCTTGGAATATTCCTAAACAGCTCTTGAACACTTTGGATTAACATTTATTTTAACAATTTCTCTTTAAAACACAACAAAACAACTTGTTACAACTCGGTATAAGTTACAGTTTTAGATCGTGTATGAGACTGAAATTCATACATTTAAGAAAAAAATAGTCTCCTTTAGAGAACTCGACATTTTCACCTCATCTGGTTTCTGAATCTCAAAGGAAAAACAAAAACAAAAAACAAAAAGAAAACAAACCAAACCAACAAACAAAAAACCCTCCCCAAGAGGGAACAAACATTTACTGAGTGTACACATCACATGAAAGTCACAGGGGGAGGCAATCATATTCATTCATATTCATCCTTTAAACTCTTTATCAAGTCAAGGAGATAAATCTCTTGAATTTCATCAAGTTAACCTTATTCTTCTATTGTTTATTTCTCAAGAGACTATGAATGCTCTGATAGCTCTTTATTACCAGAGTCAGGTGGCATATAAGAGGCACAGAGAGGTGGTTCGGTGTAATCACTCTGGGATATTAATAAAGAGAAAAATGGAAGTATAACAGGAGACAAAGTGATCATACTAAATAGTTTGTTCATTGGAATCCAGTAACAATGACACTTCAAAGACTTCAATTTAATTACTCAGTTGAGCTAAACCAAGCTTATCTATCCCCAAGCCTATTTGGAAGAGGATGTCATTCTTAAATATTATAGTGTATGATGAAATAAATGGTATATTGGAACTCACTGAGAGAAAAAGCACTTATCAAGTTATAAAATATATATTTCACAAACATAGTAATTGCACTTGATATGACTTGGAAAGCTTTCTGGGTAATGTTTAGCTAAATTTTGCCCGGAAAAACACAGGGAATGAAAAATGGCATACAAATGTTTACAAGAGTTAATTTAGTGTTCTTGCAAATTGCAGTTTTTGCAAATTTAAATCATAAAGAAATATTTTTGATGATTTTACTAAAATTATTACTTACATTTCTTAAACAAAACCCAAGGACAAAACCTGTTTTTTTTTGTTTTTTTTTGTTTTTTTTTTTTTTCTTATCCTGCTTCCTACACTTCTTTTGGTTTCTCCTGGGAGAGCTTCCTTATTAAATCACTTGCTCTCCAATCCTAGGCTCAGCGTCTACTTCTGAGCAACCTTGACCTTGATCTTGGCTCCATCCAGTATCTGATACTTTAAAGTATTTTAATGATGTAACAAAAATGTTGTAGTAGACCGAATTTATAAGGATGAACAAAGCTGATACAGTTAAAAAAAATAATTATTTCCTTAACTCAACTTCTTGATTTAAAACCTTTGCAACTATCATTTTCATGACAGGAGTATCTAATGTCTCAATATTTATTTGTATACTTAACTAATTTGCTATGTTTTATAAGGCAAATATATTTCATTAAGTTTTTGTCTTTATGACTTAGATAAATAAATCAGATGCAAACATTTAAAAGGTACAGTAACTAGAAGGAAAAGTTAACACTATAGCTACCATTATATGATCACTGTAGATTATTTTAAGATACATATATGACTTTTAAAGTTTAAAATATTTCATACACATAAATAAATTTATAGGCAATAATATCTTATTTGAATTTCATGAATCTAGGTAGGGAATAGTAATGACATTTTATTTGACAAAAAGGTTTTTTTAGCTCAACTTTTATTTTGCTTTTATAATTTTAAGTTTCCAAAACAAATATAACCTTACCTATATTGACAGTCCTAAATCACTAAAGTATTATTTCAGGACATAAGCAATTAGGAAATATTTTGGAATGTAGAATTATGTAGAGTCTAGTTGAACACAGCACAGACATATATTCATGAAACACCCAAAGGCTTTGAAATTCACCGGCAAGTGATTTCATTGACAAATAACGCTTGCTTACTCTTCCCCTTCAGAACAGGATCTAACAGGGTCTACACTCTGAGATTCTAAGATCTCCAAAGTCGGCAGTTACTCTTGAAATAAGACATTTCCTTTGGTGATGACCTCATCTGAAAGGTCAAGAAGTGGATAGGAAATTCTTAGAGACTGAAATGGCATTGCCGAGAGAGGGAAGGAAATCACTCACTTCATTATTTTCAAAGGACTTTTTTGTTTGAAGGTCAGATTAGGGCTTTCCATCTCTGTTTTTTCCCTCATTAAGTCTTTCACAAGAACAGAATTTGTTTCTTGCCTCCCTGTAATAGGCAGGATAGATTCCCATGCCTCGTGTGCATTTTCTCTACATAAATTTGATAAAGAGTGACAATAATTGGTATCTAATTTTCTTAAATTTACTATGATTTAATATACCAAATACAATATCAAATAGGCCTTTATTTTAAAACATCATTCTATTTGATAATATGCATATAAAATACCACTGTAATTAACTGTTTCTACCTTGCTTATCTAGCTATTTTGGCAGTATTTAAAAAAAAGAAAAAAGAGTATTTCATTGTAGAGTTATTTTGTGAGCCTTAAAATGTATTTTTCATTCATTCCTTAGTTATATCAACAAATATTTTTGAAGACAATATGCATATCAAAATGATTACAATATTGATATAAAGAATATATGCAGACATCTTCAATACAAAGAAACAGAAGTCACATGTTACATGAAGCACATAGATTAAGACAGATGATGAAGGAAGGTAGTCCCTTGGGGGAATCAGGAAGTTTTTGAAGGTGATGTGTCATGATATAGTGGAGACACTACTGAGAGAATGTGATCACTTCCCTAATCCTGAGAGGCGCATGTATTCAAACTGTGCTTAAAGAACAAATAATAATCCAGTTTGTCTAGAACCTAGATTATGGTAAACTTGATGGTTTTGTTCCTGATAGTAGAATATCCTGAATGCCAATCCACAGTGTGACCCTAATTCAGAAAGTGGAAAAAGTGCAAATTTTTGGAAGGAAGATTACATTTTCAAAACCACTTTAGAAAGATCAAACTGCAAGTCATGGTATGTGTGTTATCTTGGAGAAGGAGAAACTTGAGGCATGGTGGAAAGTCAGGTGATGATTGCATGAGGCCAGAAAAGGCCAAACCAGGATGGTGAGATCGGTAACATGATGGATCAGAAAGGCACTGGCAGTGAAAAATTTCTAGAATCAATGGACAAACAGGGAGAAGTTATAAATGTCCACTGGCTTCCTAGGCAATATAATGAGAAGAAGGAAACGAGTAACAGTACGCACAGTCACAACAATTGCCCAGCGAGAATTTCTTCTATATTATGTGTCAGGTGTTTTTCTAAGAGCTTTATATGGATTAACTCCTTTAACTCTCCTGGCATGTCTGTCATCATAGGGCGTATCAAGCCATAAAAGCTGTGATCATCATCGTTAGGTAAACAGAGCAAGTATACATTCTTTATGTAAGAGTGTTTCTACTTCCACAATTCAGGTAAATTGTTTATCAATTGAAATTAATTTTCCAAATAAGAGATTACGTATAATGAAGTTATTACTATCATAATCAATTCGCCACTGCTAATTTTATTGTAAATAGTCTTTATTATAGTTTCATATCCATGGGTAAACCTCTGCTCAGAGAATCTATTTCTCAGAATGCCTGTCAAGAAAATCCTCTTTTATTGGAACTTACAATATAATTTCTACTGAGGTTGGTTCATATTGCTTTGACCAAACAAAATTGATGGAGTTAAAAGTGGGATGCAGAAAGGCAATGCCGTTTGTTTATATTTACTTCAGAAACATGCTGGACAAACGAAAAGCACTTTGTAAGCCCTGGATATACTGTCCAGGCATTTATTGTGTTTCCTTCATTAGTTTCTCTTCTTTCTCTTCCTGCTGGATTGTAGTACCCCCTCAAGCATTAATGTTCAGCTTCCCCTTCTTTACATTTATTTGTTCTGCATCAATCTCATGCACTCTGGTGGCTTCGATGCCCCTAAATTGCTGCTAATTTTCTCCTGCCTTCCCCACCTTTGTCCAGCTTCATTTCTTTAAAGGTCCATTAGACAATTTCCTCCACTTCCTCACCATCCCTGCAACTATGTGTCCCATCCCCGTTAGTGACACAGTCCTTCTTCCGCATACATGGTCCCCAAAGCCTGTCCACGATCATGGATGTCCTCCACTGCCTACCTTGCCACCTCAGAACCAATGCAATTTCTGCCCTTAGTAATTAATAGAATCTTCTAAAATCGTTTTTGTAACATTTGGGGTGTGTTACGAATACATTAGTGACAGCTTATGTTTGCTTCATATATGTGTCCGAAGCTACATGTCTATGTAGCCAAGCTATTCCATATCCAAAGATCTTATATTTGCCAGACTTGATATGGGAATTTTGACCCACTGAAATTCACAGGTGACAACACTGGTCAATTATCATAAAATGTGGTGATTAAATCTCTGCGGTGTTTAAGCTGAGTATGATAGGTATATTTGGGTTCTCCACAGAAACAGAATGAAGTATGTGTGTACGTATACACATATATACAAATGTACAAATATTGTATATATACAAAATACGCATATATATTTATTATAAGAAATTGGCTCATGTGATCATGAAGGCTGCCAAGTACAAAATCTGTAGGGTGAGCAGGCAGGCTGGAGACCCAGTAGAGCCAATAGCCCAGTTCCAGTCCACAGAATGGCTGCTGTAAAATTTTCTGCTGGAAGGCAGACAGTCTCTTTGTTCTGTTACAGGTCTTCAACTGATAGGATGATGCCCACCCACATAATGGAAAACAATCTGTTTTACTCAAAGTCCATTGAATGAAATGTTAATCTCATCCAAATACACCCTCACAGGAGCACTCTGAATAATGTTTGAATAAAATAAAAGATTGACAGGATTAAGAAAGGCAGAATTGACACATAAAACGAACCAACTCAATAGGCTATATAGATATCTTCATACCCAGACTCCCTTCAGGGCATCATCTCCAGTGTAAGTTTCTGGTAATGGGCTTGATGACAGATCATTCCATGTATTAGAAATTTATGAATGGGGGGCACCTGGGTGGCTCAGGTGGTTAAGTGAATGACTCTTGATTTCAGCTCAGGTCACGATCTCAAGGTTCGTGAGTTCAAGCCCCACATCAGGCTCTGTTGTTGACAATGCAAAGCCTGCTTGGGATTCTCCCTCCCTCTCTCTCTGCCCCTCCCCTGCTCATTCTCTGTCTCTCATTCCCTCAATATAAATAAATAAACATTAAAAAAAGAAATTTATGAATGAGGAAAAAAGAGAGGGGAGAAAGTTCAGACTCAAAACCATAGGTATTTCAATACACAGTGAAAAGAATAAGCATTGAATCTTATAACAGAATATGGAGGTCCAAAGTTAAGGAAAAATGACATTTAAATTAGAAGTAATTTTACACCAGAAGATTTAATATAATAAAACTGTTTATTTGTGCCAGAAAAAGGCTTACTAATCTTATTGCAAAGAAGTCTGTAAAAATATATGCTTTCTGTTGTTCTTCACATGTAGAATAGATCCGCTTCATCAAAAGGAATAAAACACATGCTGCTTCTATTTTCTTCAGAAAGAATGCTCATGAGACATGGATGTGTAGTCTTGCTATGTAGTAATCATAAGAAATTTATCATCAAGAAAAATGTGTATGCAATAACATAATATTTTACTGCGATTCTCTTTTTATCTGGTAAGTCATCTGTGAAGAAAAACAAAATTGCTGGATGACAAGACCCGAATAAAGTTCCCTCCAAGCCTAAAATCCTGTAAGCCTGGCTAAGTTCATTTAATAAATGAGAAAACTGAGCATTTGCAATGCTATATGGTTCGCTCACATGTATGGAAGACACCAGAGTAAGACATGGGATTCTGCTGAGCCTTGGTTTGTCCATTGTCACAAGCTCTTCTACTCTGGTTCAGTCTGTTTCTATATCATCTTGAATGTGGAAGTCACCAATGCAAGATCCACTCAGACTACCCCCCCCTCGATATAAGGGGCTCAAAATGATATCAGGTTCTCAAAAAAAGAAAGTTGTCTCTTGATAGTTTGTGTAAAACATTTCCCTTCAGTTCCACTTTTCTAAGTGTCTTAACTATTTAAAAATGAGAAACTTTTGGGGATGCCTGGGTGGCTCAGTTGGTTCAGTGTCCAACTTGGGCTCAGGTCATGATCTCAAGGTTCATGGCTTTGGGCCCTGAGTCGGACTCTGTGCTGATGACTCAGAGCCTGGAGCCTGTTTAAGATTCTGTGTCTCCCTCTCTCTCTGCCCCTCCCCTGCTCACGCTCTGTCTCTCTCTCAAAAATAAATGAACATTAAAAATTTTTTTAAAAATGGGACACTTTGGTTTTATTTCACTTGTAACTTCTGTGTGCTGAGAATTCATTAAAAAAAAAAAAAAGTCAGGACCACAAATATACAGCTGGTGGCTGTCCTACTACCTGGGTTTGTTGCAGACCATGTATTACATAACACTGAGGGGCAGACATCCATTGCTAATTGATTGCCATTTATATGCAAGATAAGACCTGAGATTTACTTTCCCTGATGTATAATCACCTGGCCATTTGCAGCAATATTTGATTAAAATAAAACATTTAATATCCTGGGAGAATAAAAAAAAAAAGAAAAAAGACTGGTCTCAGGAAGCAGGCAGATCCCAAAGCATGGTATCTTTTTCTACATGTTTAGTCTCCAGAAACTGGTGAAGGTATAATAATTAGCAGCCTAGAGAATTATATTTTTAATGTTTATTTCATTACTCATATTGTTTTATTATATTACATGATTAAACATTATATTAAAAACATTAATATACCTTATAACATACATATATGTTATATAATGTTACATATATACATATGTTATAGATTATATAACATATCATCTAAACTGGAGATATATTGATGAAATATCTTCAAAAGTGCTGTATGTTTGCCCTCTGGAAGTGTTTGTGTACATAATGAGGGATGTACCTACAGCCTACATTGTGCTCTGTCAGCAATTCAGACGTTTCTCAGCAAGTATAGAGTAGGAACTCAATAAGATAAGAAAACAAAACAGACAAACGATTTTGGGAAGCTGTGACCATCATTTAGCCTCTTTCCCATATCCCACCATTTGGGAAATACCCAAGCTGGAAAAAATAGCCTATTTTCATTAGTATTTACTATGTGCTAAATGGTTAACATGCTTACGTGCTTTAAGACTTTCAACAAGTCTGTAAAATATATGTTACAGAAAGTCTTGTATTGCAGGTGAGAAGATTCAACCTGGAGCAGTTAAAAAACTTCCTCCAGGTCGACGATCACATTCTAATAGAATAAAAACCATACAAGAGTGGACAGTGAAGCTGAACTAGTGTGTGTGTGTGTGTGTGTGTGTGTGTGCATGCATCATCACATGTGTGTCCTCTGACTTTCAACGTGGAATTGAGAGAACATAAAACATTCCTCTTGTGGATCTAAGGCAAAGGGCGACACAGTTAAGAAGAAAAGTGTTTGTCGGGGCGCCTGGGTGGTGCAGTCGGTTAAGCGTCGACTTCAGCCAGGTCACGATCTCGCGGTCCGTGAGTTCGAGCCCCGCGTCAGGCTCTGGGCTGATGGCTCGGAGCCTGGAGCCTGTTTCCGGTTCTGTGTCTCCCTCTCTCTCTGCCCCTCCCCCGTTCATGCTATGTCTCTCTCTGTCCCAAAAATAAATAAAAAAAAAAAAAAAAAAAAGGAAAAGTGTTTGTCATGCCTCATATCATGATGGGAGTTTGATCATCCTAGGAAACTCATCTTTTAACCAGAGAGAGGGCTTCTCGGTGCGTTTAGATCCTAATGGTAGATCTTGCAGTCAAAGGCAAAAGAAAAAAAAAAAAGTTTTGTTACAGTTTTCTTTTATGTTTGCTATGTCTTATCCTAGACTTAGAGATGGGAAATGCCTACAGGTAATAACTCTGAATAAGATATTGTTTTTTGTTGAAATCTCTAAACCATTATTTGCTCTCCCCTTCTCATTTGTCCCTTCACACTGAGAGACAAGCAGATGGCCTAACTAAAGCACCTTGCATGGTGCCTGGAACTTGTAAGTGCTCAGTAGGTGTTTCCCCCTTTTCTCTTCGTGCCTTTTCTTCTGAGAACCAGAACTGCTAACTCAGAGATTTGCAGTCATGAGACTGCTTCTTTCCAAGATTATGGGTTTTTGGAAAGCTTAGGCATATAATTATTACTTGCATGCGAACTGAAATGGTAACTTAATTTAGAGTTTAAGATCAAGGGATTTTAGAAGTCAAGTTAGTGCTGAGTTATGGTTCCTTCTAGGCATTTTCTGAGGCATCACATGGCCTTTCTTCTAACTTCCCGAAAGCCTGGTGTCTTCACTGTAAAGAGCACACTTGTGTTTATTCTATTTGGTGCGTGTGTGTTCTGTGTATTTGTCAAAAACCAAAGCAACAACTGAGAACACATCTGCATCTTATGATGCGCTCACCTCCCCCTTGAGAAGGCAGGGTGTTCAGGTATTTCGCAATATCTGTTCCTCATGATCATCTGAAGGGGCCCAGGATTTCTCAGACACCTTTCTTTTTTTTCTTTTCTCTTCTTTTCTCTTCTTTTCTCTTCTTTCTTTCTTTCTTTCTTTCTTTCGATCTCCACATTGCAAAAGAAAGAATATTCTGATATGTCTTCAAGGATATTTTTCATAGTGGCATCTCATTAAATCAACTCGTTCAAAAGGGGGAAGTAATACACCACTTCTCTGAGAATTGGTGAAGACGAGTGGAATGTATAGAAGTGTATGGAGTGAATAGAAAAACAAAACATCGCTCCAAAAGGAGTCCCTGAAATGCAATTGCCTAGTCATTCTCCAAGTGTGACAAGAGCCATGACTGGGTGCCAACCACTGTCACTGGGGAGAAACACCTGCTTGTTTTTTCAACAAGCTTGCAGCGTGTCCTATCTAAAGACTAGAAATTAATCTCTAATCTTATTCTGGAAGCCGTTTGTTCAATCTAAAGTACCCAACACAAGGTAGGTAAAAAATGGACATTTTTGAATGAATGAATGAATGAAAACCGTTGAGAGGAGGAGTGCCTGGCTGGCTCAGTAGGTATAGCATGCAGCTTTTTCTTGGATTTGGAATTTGAGCCCCATATTGGAGTAGAGATTGCGTTTTAAAAAAGTAGGGAGCTAGTGTGAACAGAAACACTTTCCTCTCATGTGAAATGTCATGGTGATTACTATGGGTGCCGTCACAAATGGCTGAGTATAGAAACAGGGAACCCTCTTGCCCTCCACCTGGTTGGACATTCACATGCAGTAATATTGCTTCCGTGTCTGAGTATTTTTTTTTTTACAAGACATCTCATAAAAAAAAAATCACATTTGGAGAAGGGAATGAAAGCCACAACTAGATTAATAGATTTAACAGCTCTTCAATCAAATTTTCTTTAAAAAGCCCATTTGTTTTTGTATATTCTCTTGAATAAATGAAGCACCTTGCTTTCCTGAAATAAACCAGAAGCTAATGATAAACACAGGTGGCTAAATCTAGGCCTAGGGTTTTAACGATTCAACCAGTATGATAAATTCATAATAATGGAATCAGACAGCTGACATACTGATCAGACACTTCCTAAAAGTTAAACTACATCAGATGGAAATTAGGCCTGTAGTTTCATGATGATTCCTCAAACTGGTGGTCACAAATTTCATATTTATCAGAAATGACATACCTGTCTCTCCCTTTAGATCTGAAAAATGCGGTTCCATGACATCATATCAGTGTATTCATGTTGTGGGGATTCAAGATAATAGACACCAAGAGGATTTTGTCTCTCATGTTATTTGCAAAAGAACCAGAGCTGAGTTTCAACCCCGGCTCTGCCACTTACAAGCCATGTGACCTAGTTTGAACGTCTCGTTCTTTTCTCAGTCGATATCTTATCAGTGCAGTGTAAATAATCATGGTAATGCTCTCCTAGTGGGAGCGGTGAGAGGTTTAAATTATATAACGTGTATAACGTAATAAGTATCTAGCATATAATTCATTCTGTGTATGGAGTAGTTCTTTCCTTTCATTCTCTGTGAATGGTTCCCACCCGTCACCCTCTTTCCCAAGCACGGCGACTGTGGAATGGCATCAGGCAAAATTAAGGCAGGACAGGACCACGCTGGACAGGCGTGCACCCCTGGTGACGATAATGTGATGCTTCTTGTGGCCACTGCTAGCCCAACCATCTCCATTTATCAGAGAAGATCCTGATGAGAAGTAACAGGAGCAGCTCTTCATTTCTGTATCTTGAAGGCAGCAGTTTCCAAACATAGCTCTCTATATTAAAGTTTCCTGAGCTCTAACACAGGAGACTCTGATTTTGTGCATCTAGGCTGGTCCTAAGGAATCTGTATTTTTTTTTTTAAGTTTCTCAAGTAATTGTAATATGAGCCGCATTTAGTCATGACTGCTCTTTGACATGTGCTTGATCTAAAGTCTGTGATGAGTCTTTGCAGAGCAGACTGATAGCTCTTGGTTTGGAAGGTTAGCAATAATTACAAGAACAGATTCTTCATGTTGAAGAAGATCCTGAATCCAGTCTGCTGTCTTGAAGTAAATTGGATTTACGATGTGTTTGGTGATGTGTCCCTTTTCTAATTTTTCTCTCTAATGCTACCTTCATAAAACAATAATAAAAACTAAAACGACAACACATTTACAGGATGTACCTGTACCAAAAAAATCCTAATTCATTAGCAGTTACAGATTTGGACCTTCGTGTTAAAAAAATAATCTTTCCTATAATAGAGATATCATCTGCTGAGAGAATTAAAGTGATTATTTCCCTGGAAACTATCCCGAAGATATTATAGTTTATTACCCTGAGATATATTTTTCTGGCAGGACATTTAGTTCCACTTGGTTGTTTAAGTTGAATTTTATTTATGATCATTAACCTTCCAGTTAAGACCATTCTGATTGAAATTGTTCTTATGTGATAGTATCCATCTGTCTCTTCTATTTTGTATTAGGAAATAAGGGAATTGAAATACACTTTGGAGTTGACATTAAGCCCATTTATTTAATTTTAGCCAAGTTCATGTCTGATATTAAGTTTTTCGTGCCTTTTCAAATTCTGAACAATTGTAGTGTTGGTATTGTCCCTACAGCACCTGAGTCCATAAAATACATGTCACAGTATGTGTGACTGTCCTATCAGGAATATAATCTTGTTTTTTATACACACACACACACACACACACACGCACACACACACACGGGTAGTATCTTGCCAGGAATTAGTTCTGATCGCAATGAGAAGACTTTTAAACAAAAGTCTGTCCCTCTCTGTGTAAGTGTGTGTATGTATGTGTGTAGAAATATTAATAACATTGCTACCAATCCATTTTTGGATTTTAGATTAAGTTCAAAAAACTTTTAGAAGCAAAATGTGTATGGCTATTTAATTAAACTACTGTATAAGTCTTATTTAATTAAACCCAACCTGTAAGATGCTTTATTCCCAAGCAAACAACTAAATTGTACAGGCTTAATACTATAATAATAATAATATTAATTTTGACCATTTTTATTGGGGAACTTTTTTATTGTGAATTTTGTGTTTGAGGAACTACTTTGAGACTTTTTGCCCGTAGTTTCTGTTTTGCTAAGTCCAAACAATATGTGCCAAACATGTTTTTCTCTCAATATTTTCACATGTGTGTCAAAGAAAAGTTAATCCATATGCTCTTTATTTATTTACATTTACACTTAAACTCATCAAAATGTTGTTACGCAAGAGCTTTTTGAATCCCAGGGCACATTACAGGACTACCAAAGTCCTAAGGAAACACTTTGCCGAAATTAAAATACTTTATTTTCTGGGTGTTCGTTTTTTCCTAAGAAATCAATATGATAAGCAGATCACAGTCTCCTGTCCCTTTCTGATTGGAATTTATAATAATTCAAAATTAACATAAATGTGAAATAAATAAATAACACAGAGTACTAACATTTATTGAATTCTTTTCTTCTTAGGAATTCAAAACAATGTGAATTGTGACTCACGAATTTTTGATCCTATTATTCTGGCTCCAATATTCTCATAATTGTCATTCTGAAAATGTATATGCAAAACTCGTTGAACAGGATGATTATGCACCCACATTCATCACAGAGCCCTGTGCAACACAAATAGAGAGGACAAGAAAGAAAGGAGAAAATGTCATCCATTTTTAAGGATTAAAAAAACATTCTAGTAGTGGATAATGAGGGCTCCTAGATGAAAGGATTTGAGACCAGCCAGCTAAAGCCTCAAGTTATACAAGAGAAAACTTCAATGCAGATGGGAGCCACTCTTCTTTGACATAACATCTCAAAGTCTCGAGAAGATTAAAAAAAGATCCGAAATCATGAAGATTAATTGAAAGACTGTGTAAGAACCAATTTTACTATTCCCAGGCCACTCCTTTGCATGGTTGCTGTTGACCCACAGACATCATTGTGAGGATTGGGAGAATAATATTTCCAAGTCTTAATGGGCTATATTTCTGCCCAAATATATTGCCTTTCCAGCCAGGTGAATTTGTATAATGAACAAATACATGTCAGATTTTATCATCTACCTTCATGAAGGTAGTTAGAAATTCAAGGGAAAGAAGTAGTCTTCTCCAAAGAAAATAAACCAACAAATAAAGGGAAACTTATATGGTGGGTATAGGTATCACCAATGGACATCTTCCTTATTTAGTCTTATGGTGCACAGGCTCAGATTTGCCCTTTGGATTTGTCATTCAGAAGCAAAATTCACTAATTAGCAGGTGATACCCTGTCCAGTGAGTGTATCTAAGCAGCCAGCCAGATTCTCACTTACGGAAAGACTTGGGTGAAAAATTTACTTATACGATTATGGTTGTTCATACGTGACTCAAAAAAGACCACCAGGTACACAACACAAAGATAAAGACATGGAACACCTGATCTAGATTACTCAGAAATAATTCAATAAACAGAATGAACTTAAAGTCATATAAGCTACCGCAGTGGAAGGTATGGGTGAAATTATTACTGTCATATAACAAGAGTAGAATGTCACAAAAAAGGCAGAGTTAAAGAGATTGAAAATATAATTGCTTACGTTAAAAAGTAGAATCAATGGATAAATTAGAAAAGAAAAAAGGGTAGAGAAAATTTCCCAGGAAAAAGGAGGTGGAGAGGAGAAATAAATAAATAGAAGTGTTTTCAGTGTTTCCTTTTTGGATGAGTAATTCTTTGTTAATTGCTATTTGTTGATCACTGATGTTCAAGCGCTTAGAGTGGCTGTCATTGTAAACATGTAAAACTTCACTCATTTTCAAGCCCCTCTAATGGAGAGATTCCTCTGTTAATTAACAACTACTGATCTAGGAAGTCCATACACAACTAATAGAAGCTCTAGAAAAGAACACACACGCATGTGCACGTGCACACACACACACACACACACACGCACACAGAAGGAGCCAGAACCAATGTCTGCTTTTAGGAATATAGTCAAGTAGTTATTCAGAAAAACTCTCCTATAAAACACTTGGAAAATCTAAATAAAATACTCAAATAGCTATATAAATGTGTAACTGCTTGTAAAAAGTTAAAGGAAACTCCTAAGGACAACAGAATAATAAATGAACTCCAAAGACAAGATCGCCTTGAGGATATTTTCCAATCCTAGGAATATGAAACATCTTTTTAAATGTAGCTTTTACATGCTAAATAATATTTTACTACATACAAGAGTAATAATAATCTTTTTTTTAATATTTTTTTCAACGTTTTTTATTTATTTTTGGGACAGAGAGAGACAGAGCATGAACGGGGGAGGGGCAGAGAGAGAGGGAGACACAGAATCGGAAACAGGCTCCAGGCTCCGAGCCATCAGCCCAGAGCCTGACGCGGGGCTCGAACTCACGGACCGGGAGATCGTGACCTGGCTGAAGTCGGACGCTTAACCGACTGCGCCACCCAGGCGCCCCAAGAGTAATAATAATCTTAAGAGCTAGACTATTACAGGAAACTATTGCCTCTGAGTTTTCACCTCTATTGTATGCTAAGGTCTCCCTCAGAGATGTAACTATTTCCTGAAACGTGCCTGCAATTTCCTTTTATATATTTAAACAATTACCTATATACTTATTAGATTTATTTGCATATGACATTTGTAAACCGTTATATATTCAATTTGACCCAGGGTACTATTTCTTGACTTGATTTTTTCTATTCAGAATTCTTAAGATTCATCTACTTGTGATGTTTTAACCAATAGAACGTGGGAAAAATGATACCTTGCCTAATTCAGATCTAGTTCTAAAGAAGATTTGCAGTTTTTACCTTGGTATCTTATGGATCTGAGGTGCAATGGAGTCTGTAAGTGGTCAGAGGGTAGTGTGACTATCCTGCTGAAGAAACCTTGGGGAAAAGCTCTGAGATTCTGTGAAGAGAGGCAGAAGGGCCCATCCGTTGGAGGCCAGCCTTCAACTGTCTCTCTTCAACTGAGATAATAGCCATGTGGGTAATGCTTTCATGAAAACTCTAGACTAGACCAGTTACCTGTTTGATAACAACATCGATTGACCCCATTGATGGCATTTGGAGTGGAAGAATCACTAATCTGTGCCCTTCCTGAGTCCTAACCCAGAGTATTAAGTGCATAATAAAGTTATTTGAAACGATTAAGTCTACAGATTTCTTCGTGTGTAGCAATAGATTACCAAACTGGTACATTGTGTAATTTTGTTAGTAAATATAATTAAAGGTGGAACAGGTGGGTCACAGACTATGCAAATTCTGAGTTTTATAAAGATAATGCAAAAATGTTTTTTCAAAATGATTATGCCAAATTATATTCCTCTGCCCCAGCAGCATATGATGTTAATCAATCGTAGGAAACTACAATTATTCACATCTTAGGCTTCCTCTTTTAGCACAATGCTCATTTCTGCCTATTTGCCCATTTTAGGGGTTGTTTATTTCTTACTGATTTGTAGGAGTTAAAGATTTTTGAAAGCCTATCCTTCCTTGATTATATCTCTGAGTGTGTCTTTACTTTTTTTTTTTTAGTTTGCTATGATAAATGGAAGTTCTTAATTTTCACCTACTCAAATTTATAAATATCTTTTTCATGCTTAGTACTTTCTGTACCTTGTTGAAGAAATTTACCTCTACTTTCAGATCAAACAGATTTGCCAATATTTTCTTCTAATATTTGCCTTTCATATCTGTCTATAGTCTGCCAGCAACATAATCCATGTGTTTTGAGTGTGTATATATGTGTGCAAGTGACATAGGGATCAAATCTTATCTGATTTTGTTTTTGATGTTGTGGTTGTTGATGACGATCAATTGTCTCAGTACTATTTTCTGATGGGTCCTTCCCTTTGTAGTCAGTCATACATCTAGTATCAATATATTCAGGAATCTAGCTACGCCTGGGTGGCTCAGTTGGTTAAGCATCTGACTTTGGCTCAGGTCACAATCTCACAGTTCGTGGGTTTGAGCCCCACGTCAGGCTCTGTGCTGACAGCTCAGAGCCTGGAGCTTGCTTCAGATTCTGTGTCTCCCTCTCTCTCTGCCTTCCCCCACTTGTGCTCTGTCTTTCTCTATCTCTTAAAAAAATGAATAAATGATGTTAAAAGACCAATATATATATGTATATATATAATATATCTGATATATGGTAAGGCAACCCCTCTTACCTCCTTCTTCAGGAGCACCTTGTTGAATTTTGCATCTCTGAACAATCAATCATACATGTTTTAGATTCAGCTTAAATGACTTAAAATACAATGTTGGATTTTCAGTTCTAAATATGGAAACCCCATAATTAATTTTCAACAATTACCAATATTTTGAAATTATGTTTCATATGCTCCACATTTTCTCTAGAATATTTTAAAACAAATCCCAGGAACTATTCAATTTTGTCAATGTGTACTTTGCTTTTCATCTTTAAGAAATCCAGACTTATGTAATTTCAATAACTCCTTAATATAGTACTTACTCCATTTTGAAATTTTCCCAGTTGTTTGAAAGAGGTCCCAAACAAGGACTACCCATTGCTTTTGGCTATTTTATTTTTTATGTCTGCCTGTTTGTCCTTCTCTCTCTCTCTCTCTCTCTCTCTCTCTCTCTCTTTATAGCAATGTCTTCCCTCCATTTAAAAAAATCACTGTCAAGACCAATTTTTGGTTTTGATTTTCAACTAGCCAGGAGTATTGGGTATCTAGAATGTAAGTAAATAGGGAGTGATAATAAGGTTTCAGCCAATGGGAACAGCTGATGACAAGAATGTGAGAAATGAGTCAAGGTATTGCTAATAACATTGGTAAATTATAGGTCTTATATATATGGATATTGTGTTTGTTTGCCCTCTCATGATTCACAACACACATGTATCCTATGCCTTTATAAATAGGATGTTCGTGCATCCCAGAAACATTAAATAGCAATATTTTCTCATTACCTCAACTCTCATCTGTCACTTTCATTTCTTACCTAAGGGACTTCTTTCCATCTCCAAAATGCCTGGACCGCAAATATATGGACAACAAAAAATGGCAAATATCAACAAAGCATCTATAATTTACTATTGATCACTTCCTGGGATATGCCCCAACCACATCCATGGACTCAAAATACATGCTTCCTTTTTCCTATGTTTTTATGTTTTTTTCAAATCTTGTGATAGACATTTAAAACCAATTTAGGAATTACCCATCAAACCCTTTCTCGTCAATGAGGCAGAAGGAACAAATTGCACAATGAATTGTTCCAGAGAATCCTGCTATTTGTAATGGTTTTTGTTTATTCCAATGACTGATACTTCAGGTGGAATTTGCAGGTTGAAAGACTAATTATTTTTCTAACACTTTGGAAACTGGAAGGTAGAGATTGACTGACCTGAAACTGAATTTCTTAAATGGCCACGCTTCTGAGAATATGTGTTGGATTTTGACATACCTTTTAGAAACCATGCTTTTGTCCCTGAAAGCTATTTATTTGCTTGTTAATAACCCTGTTAAAAACACATAAAAGTTCATCACCCCTTGGAACTTCAGGTCACCTTGCACATGGCCCATCATTCTGTGATGAAGTCATTTGTTTATTCTCCATTTGAATGGCTTTAATCAGATCAAAATTTTCCTTCTAAAGAATTGTTTTCAATTCAAGGAAAGAATTCAAACATTCTTTTAAAAAGTCTTTATAATATACTTCATTGTAACTTAAGCTCATGAACAAAGTGCAAATGACAGAAATATTCAAATCATTTTTTGAAAGTCTACACAACATAAGAGAGTTCAGAACCTGACTAGAAACATATATTTTTTTACTTTTACTGTTTTATAATGCAGGCAATATATTTTAAATAGTCCACTAGATGATATGTGGCTCAAAACTAGCAAATTATATAACTGCCTAATCTCGGAATATTCCTTTTTATTGAGTTGATTTGTGTGACTTTCCATTTTGAAAGCAAGGACCTTGACTAAGATATCAATTCATGTGTTGGCCCTAAAAGTTATCATCCCATTTGTGATATGATTAGTATGGAAAGGGGGTAGGTGAAGTTTATTGTAATTTCTCAGCACATCAGACACAAGCCAGGGCTATCCTGACCACCCTGGGATGTATGAACATCCTATTTATAAAGGCATTTTACAGAAGTGCTGATAAATACTTTAAAGACTGTAAATTTCCTCCCATTCTTAAAAAAAAACTTGAGCAGTTTTCTCCCTAATGATTCACTCAATATGCTCTCTCCAGTAAGTATATTTATTTTAAAAGGTTCAAAATATGTTTTTAAAGAAGATATACCATTTACTTTTGGTTTATTTGTTAAACTTAACTTGCCCTGCATGACATTTCTAAAATTAAAGCCCATGGTGACTAGCAATGAGATTCAATGCGGCTTTCCTTTCTTTTTTCTCCAATGAAAACTGTTTCCAGTTTAAGTAGTCTACATATGGGAATTGATGGGAGGAAATATCACTCCCTGACCAGACCACAAACATTCAACATGTTCAAATTAAATTATTGTTCCAAGAAGCTAAACAATTGCTATGTTTTACATTTTGAGAAGTGTTAGCAAGGACTCACCATATAAAGATGGAGTCTACTGTATTCAGGCACTAAAAGAAATAGACTGAAATAAAATATCTAGCCCTGACCTCAATATAATTATAATTTTCTTAGAGTGAAAGGCATGCTTACAACTAAAACAACAACAACAAAGCAACAAGAGGCAATAAATAATGATAGAGATAAAAAACACAAGAAAGGAGTTCTGTGTAAGTTGGGATAGTCATGGACCTAATGATCTCATGTTGGTCTTAAAGTACTACAGGATTTAAAATAAAAGATTGTTTAAAGCATGGCCAAAGGTCAAAAGCATAAAATTTTTTTAATGTGTCAGTAAAATGTGGTCTTAAATGTACCCGGGTAGGGTTTTTGAATCCTTTTGGGTTGATCTCCCATAAAGTAGAGAACTTGCCTTCCAGCAAGGCAGATGCACTTGAATGTTGCCCTGGAAAGAGACTTCCTCAAGGGTTGAGGAAGAGTTTAGAACATTCCACTCCCTGAAGTTTGACAATCAGGGATTTGTGAAGTGGGCAGTTATCCACTGCTAAGAACAGTGCTGGGGTGGATTTGTTCACTTCAGGCAAGCTACAGAGAAACCATCTGTGGGTGACTATTTTTGCATGAAATTTTCAATAAACTTGAAAAAAAACGTCCTGGGGGCAAGATTCTCTTCTTTCTCTGTTACAAGTAATCCTGAGACAAATGGGCTTCTAGCTAGAATTGACTCACTCAAAATGTAAAACACCGCCAATCACCTCTCTCTCATCCATATCTCTAAATATGCAGTACAGTCCTCCAACTTATTAAGCAAATCTGTACTCGACTTTGTCCCCTCTCCCTGCCATGGTAGGGCTCCTTTAAGGCTAATCAATGTCAGCTCTCCATACTGGCTTCAGGTTGTATGAGGGACTAAGTTTAGAAGGGGAGGTCTGTATGAATGTGAACCGGGCAAGAATTTTGTATAAACAAGAGATGTTTCTGAACAAAACAGGATATCCTCCTTTAAGGTATCTGCCCATACCCAAAAGAATTTGACTTTGTGTCAGTAAAGGGTTATTCAATAATGTGAGTGAGCGTATATGAGCAGTACTACTGATGCTGTTTGAAATATAAATAGATATAATTTTTTCAGAGACATTTAACAATATAGAACTTAGCAATACATGTTTAGAGACTTAACATTTACACCACTGGACTCTAGTTCTCAACTCTGTAAAAATGCTATCCACATGAGTAGGAAAATATAAAAGTAAATAAAATACTTAGCTTTGCATGGTAAGTATGCAGTGATCTTTCAATATATAAAAATGACTGATTTTTCAATACATAAAACTCCTCCTCTATATTTGTTAATCAAGGAATCTAGCAAATGAGACAGTTTTTTACAGTTATTATTTTTGCTATTCTGTAGCATAGTTATATGTGCGCACACACACACACACACACACACACACATACCCCCTCTGAAATAAGACAAGAAACTTCTAAACAAAACAGTAGAGCATTTCCTTTTCAAATGCATAGGTAGTTTTTAAGATGTGTGATTGCAACTAAGTCTTTGGATCATATCTCTTAGCCTTGTCTTACACATTTCTTCCTTCCCATTAAAATACATTTAGTGTTTGATATGAATCACTGAATGATGGGATGGTGAGATTTCGTTTATGGTGAGCAAACACTCATAGTCATTATCATTTATATGCATGTTAAATTATTTCCTACTTTTCATGTTCAACTAGATTTGTCTTGGTGTTATTAAATATTAAGGAAAGAATATACGCTTATTATATATGCAATTATACCCTGATGATGAAATACAACTAAGGAAATATTGCATTTATACCAAAATTTACCTTATATTTATACTATTATAATCTAGCTCTATAGTATGTTATTAACTACTATATTTAATAAATTTTAAATATTATTTGACTATTATAGTACTAAAGCATTATTTAGAAAGCATTTTAACATATTATTAAATAACACCATCTTATTACATGATACCATTTTATCATATTGATATTAATAAGTATTAAGTAAGTAATAACATAACTATCTATTAAATAGTATTTCATTAATGATATTTTATTAAAGTCTGCCAATCCTTTTATAACACTTAGTCTAGCTTCTGATTTGATCAAAATATGAATATTTAGTCTGTACTCATAGCTTCTGTTATAGGATAAAGACTTGTTGCTAGGACTTCTTATAGTAAGTAACAAAATCAGTATGATGGTGAAAAAGATTTAGGTAAATTGGCTAAAATAGCAAACTTTCAGGAAAAGTAAGTTACAGAAGCAATAATTTGTATAACCATTTCATCTTTGATAATTATTAGAGTATAAATATCTTTTAGCTATTTAAACTCCTGATATTTAAACTAAAAGATATTGAGTGGGGTCACCTGAGTGGTTCAGTCACTTAAGCATCTGACTCTTGATCTCATCTCAGGTCTTGATCTCAAGGTCGTGAGTTCAAGCCCTGTGTTGGGCTCCACTCTGGATGTGGAGCCTACTTAAAAAGAAAACAAAAAAGGCATTGAGTGAACTCTATCCCCAAATGTATACAAACCACTTACATGAATCACATATTTTGTATCAGAATGTTAGCTCTAGAAATCACCATCAAAATGGTCTATTCTAGACTTTTATGTTTACATATAAGGAAAGACAGTTGGATTACTACTACTAAATAAAAGAGTAGAATTCAGGACTTCACAACTTCAGGAAATTTTCTAAATGTGCAAGACTTAATCTACTAAACTCTGGGAGGTACTTAAACTAGAGGTACTTAAACTACCGTATAATCTCAAAGCTAACAAATAAATGAAGATCTACTTCTTATTTTATGCCCAGCATGTACCATGTGCCTGATGCTATGATCTGTTTTAAAATATATGGAAATCAAAAAGAAATAAATGTTGGGGTGTCTTCCAAGCTCCAACTTCTCTGGATGGCTCTTTAAATATGTAATCCATTTGCTTGTTACAACCACCTTTAGTATGATACATTACAGATGTAGATACTAAGATTCATAGATGGGGTGCCTGGGTAGCTCTGTTGGATGAGTATCAGACCCTTGATTTCAGCTCAGGTCATGATCCCAGAGTGGCGGGATTGAGCCTGGCCTCGGCCTCCATGCTGATCTCCCTCCCTCTCTCCCTCTCTCTCTCTGTAGCCCTCTGCCTCTCTTCCCTGCTTGCATGCTCTATCTAAAATAAAAAGAAAATTAAAAAAAAAAGATTCATAGGTCCAAGTTACAATCTTTTTTTAAAAGCTTATTTATTTATTTATTTTGAGAGAGAGAGAGAGAGAGAGAAAGACAGAGTACACACACGCAAGCTGGAGAGAGGCAGAAAGAGAGGGAGAGAGAGAGAATCCCAAGCAGCCTCCACACCATCAGCACAGAGTCTGAAGTGGGCCTTGAACTCATGAACCACGAGATCATGACCTGAACTGAAATCAAGAGTCAGATGCTTAATCAACTGAGCTACCAACCACCCCTACAACCTTAATGTAGTAAAATGTAGTAAAATTCCAGATTCTCTCCTGAATCCAAAGGTATCTATAAGACTCTTGAGTAAAGTATTTGGCTTAAGATCCAATACAGGATTTTGCTTTTTATCTTTGAAGAGAAGGATCAATGTCACACGAAAGAGATGTCTGGTTACCAAAAGACTCATATTTATTCTTAATTTAGCCAGTATGTTTGAGGTAGGTGACAAATGACACACTCAGAATTGGATCGTTTTAAGGAAGCTTCTTGACAATAATACTACACAAGGACTAAGTATAGGAGTCCCTTCAAGGTCATGAGGTTAGTGGCAGTGATGCTGTTACCAGGCCTGGACTCAAGGCAGGGTCAGGTTACCAGAATCTGGAAGGAGAAAAGCTGTAGAAAACAAGTTGCTTTGAGAAGAGCAGTGGCCTGTGCCTACAGGCAACCTCACAGGTAGGCGTGAAAGGGGTTTAATACCTTAATTCCACTCTCATTCTTCCTCTGAGAGCTGGCTAGACTCTCCAGGGTTCACTTGATCACGAGCTCAATGTAAGCAAATTAGGTGATGGGTGTCAGTGAAGCAATGCAAAGTCAGGCTTAGCTAGCAGGAAGAGAGCATTCAGAACAAGGAGACAGACTATCACCACACTATTCTGCATTGGTCATGTGACACAGTTTTGCTCGTTTCTGGGAAGTCCATTTTAAGAAAAACATTGTAAAAAAGCTTTGCTTTGAACAAAAGAAAACCCTTATGGAAGAGAGTCCAGAATAGGTTTCACACTGAGTACAGAAAAAGAATTGTTATAGAGGGAAAAAGAAAAGCAAGCAAAAGTGTAATATAGACAAAATATATTAACAAGTCATTCTTGGATAATGAATGAACAGAAATACCACTGAGATAATTTTAAACAAACAGACAAAAAAGAGGGGGTGGGGGGTTGGGGCGGGGGGCAGATCTTGGCTCACTTGACTAAGAAGGCCAAGAAGGGTGCTGCTTTTTGATATGTCAACTCCTGGAATAATGACTATACTAAGACACAGTATTTTTTTTTTCATTGAACATTTAAAATTTCTTTTCTCCATCATTATTCCCCAGAGTTCAACTAGTGGGAGAGGCGATTCTTGCTTCTGGCAAAATAATATGGCAATGAGCCAGTATGTGATGCATTAGAAAGCACAAAATATATACACGCTAACTTAATGAGTAGGCTGCAAGGATAAGACATACAGAAAGGAATGTGTTGCTGTTGTTGTTGTTGTCAGTGACAACTCATCACTTTTCTTTGTGGAAAGAAAGGTAGAGAATTAAAGCAGTTATCAATATGGTATAACATTATGCAAGTTCCCAATTAAAAAAAAAAGGGTTTTGGTAAAACATTAAAAAGGATTACTTTTCATCTCAGCACTACTTCGGAATAAGCACTATAGCCGTCCAAAAGATCTTGTGTTCTGTTCTGTTTAAAAACAAAACAAAAACAGGGAAAGACCTCAGTTTAGTATTTTGTAAAGAATTTAGGTCGGATTAAAAAAGAGCAGGATGGTCTCGTGGGCAAAGACTCAAGTGTTTATTCGTAAAAGCCTATGATATCTGAGACTAAAATGAAGGATTCACTTGAAAGAAGAAATATGAGATGATGAAGCCTGGATATGCAATGTACTTTTCTAAGATGAAGTTTATTAAAGATTAAGAGAAGAGTTAATCCTTGAAAAAGTGTGCATGATTATACATGAACGTTTCTCATACAATGGTTCTTGTAGTGATTATCTCTTATCTTTAAACTTTAGTTAATCTCTAGAAATGACAGTATGAATGCACTGTGTATTCCTGGGACATTTTTTTAAAGTTATGAAGATGACTTAGATTGTTTATTACATGCACTTATAAATTAATCCAAATGTAAATGTCTATCAACAAACAGGAAATATATCTAGTTTTCCACCAAAGTACTCTGTGGTGATACTTAACTACTTATATCCTTTATTTGTCAAGCAGTAGTGATAAGATGACATAAAGATCTTGGACGACTAACTTAGATTGCATTGATGAAAATACAGTGACCTTCTCAGAAGAATTCTTACAAATATTTCTAAGATTTGCTTGTTATTATTATACCACTATTGACTGGATTTCTCTGAGAATAGAATGTTCTAGTTAATTTAATTTAATTCTCTGTTCAATTAAGTGTTAATGGCTAAAACCATTTTATTTCTGTCTACATTGTTAAAGTTATTTATAAAACCTCTTGGGGCATGTTTTTCTTGCCTAAACACAGTGCAGTGCACATAAACAACCCTCTATGTGATGATTTACAATTTGATGATATTATTTATATAGTACTATAATATATGGAAATTTGAACTAAGCTTGTATTGCCACCAGTTGAGTTGGGTTGATGATTGACAATCCCTGAAATAAAATTATCTTGGTCAGTGTCCCTTTTCTTTCTGGTTTAAGATTATATTCATTTAGATTCTAGTTTGTTATTCATTCCACTTAAATGCAAGCTCGTTGAAAAACTTCAGGGAGAAAGCTCTATAACTTTGAAGGAATTGCATAAAATATCAAGAAAAAGAGAAAATATAATCTCACAATGAAAAAGAAGATAAGCAAGTGTGTGGGGGGTGGCAAAGGGAAATGCTTCACCTTTGTCTCTTTGTGATCAAATCTCTGTTTTACCAAAGCTTTCAACTAATAAATGCATTTAGGATTGTACCTCTTCTATTCCATTTCTTTGTTAGCGGTTGATGTTAATCAACTATGTACCTATACTCCGAGTAGGCAACAAATTATCTGATTTCACTAAATGTGCACATTAGAAATCTGATTCTTCCTGATGTCTCACATTGCCTACATTATTTCGCTTCTTTAAGGCTTTATCAACAGAAATCTAGTAAGTGCTCGTTCATTTTCCTAGTTCATTGTAGCTACATATTAATTAATCTTTAGATCACGTAGCTGGAACCAGACCAAAGGAAGGATAATTTCTTCTTCTGGCTAGGATGTAGAAAGCCAGAAAGAACATTGATCCTATTCTAACAAAGAGCTAAACTCAAAATAGCTTCAAAATCACAACTGTTCTCCAGTCCATCAGAAAGTTGAAGTTGCAATCCCTACTAAATTATTCAAATTCCAAAGAGAAACATGCCCCTACAACATAAGATAGAGCATAAGAACTAACTGTCCTGGGTCACAGCATTGGGAGAAGAGGCTGTTTAGCAGTTGCCATAAAAGCAAATAAGAAAATAAAAATCAGCTTCAATTTTCACAAATTATTAAAAGCCAACTGTGAACTATCATCCATGTAAGGCTGGAAGAACTGAGGGCCCATGCACTCTCTTATAAGCTTTTTTTTTCCCTTTTTTTCCCCATGAATCTCCCTCAAAAACTCAAGAGAAATCTGGAGGCAGGGCTAGCCATCAGAAAAACACTCTTCCCATTGGTGCAACCTCCCATAAAATAATCTTTCACTGCTAGGGGGTGGGGTGGGTGGGTATAAATATACAAAAGCCTAGACTCTTTCCTCCTTTGAAACAAAAACCTACAACTCCTAGAGGAGAGGCAACAGCTCATCCATCACCTTAAGGGCACAACAAAAACTCTTTGTCAGTGGGGAATAGGCAAAAGAAAAATCTGGAGTGGAGGGACAAAAACCATCGTGGGCCCAGAATTCTAAATCCATCCCCAGTTAGAGGTTTGCTTCCAATGAGGTAGGATTAAGAAATACCCAGTAGAGGAAAACACAGATCAAAGGCGTAGTTTGGCAGACATGGGCAAAAAGAATAATAAGAAAGTCCCTCAACCTTTTTTCCCCATGAGACTTGGCACACAACATATGTATAGTTCACACAACTGAAGGTAAACCTGGATAAAGGAGAACCCTTGCCACCTACCACCACTAGCCCAGAATCCAGCAACAGACAAAAGTAGTCTACACTAGAGGAGGGCAATAGCACAGGGTGAGCTCCCTTCTGAAGTGCCAGTATATAGACATGTTGAAAGTTGAGGAAGGGTGATAAACATTTAAAAAAAGATAAAACACAAAAAAATGAAAACTCTCTTGCAGAGTGCTCTGCCACGGTGAGCACAAGGCAACAGTTCTGTTAAAAGGTTGTGAAGATTGTGATAAATTTTAAAGGAAATAGCGCCAAAACCTAAACTCTGTTCGACCCTTGCCACCCACCACCACTAGCCCAGAATCCGAACTCTGTTCAACTGTAAAAATGCTTAACGAACTCAAAAGAAGTAGAAAAAAAGGCAACAGAAGAATAAAAAGCAAAAGGAAGAGAAACTAAACACATGCTAAAGTGGTAGACATAATTTCAAATATCCGTAATTATATTAAATGTAAATTGTATAAATACATCAATGAAAATGCATAGATTTTTGGAAGGGGGTAAAAAAAATGATCCAAATATATTCTGCTTATAGAAAACTCATTTTAGCGGCGCCTGGGTGGCTCAGTTGGTTAAGCATCTGACTTTGGCTCAGGTCATGATCTTGCAGTTTGTGAGTTCAAGCGCCGGGTCAGGCTCTGTGCTGATAGCTTGCTCAGAGCCTGGAGGCTGCTCTGGATTCCGTCTCCCTTTCTCTCTGTCTCTTCCCCCACTCACACTCTATCTCTGTCTCTGTCAAAAATAAATAAACATTTTAAAAAATTTAAAAAAAAAGAAAAGTCACTTTATACAATGATATAAATAAACTAAAAATACAAAGATGGAAAAAGATACATCATAAAAATACTCAACACAACACTGCTGAAGTGACTGAATGGATATGGAAGCAAAATTCAAAGCAGAGAAATTTACCAGGAACAAAGAAAGATTTTTACATAACAATGGAAAAGTCAATTCACCAAAAGAATGTAAAAATTTAATTCTGTATGTATCTAGCAATAGAACTTTAAAATATATAAAGCCAACACTGATACTATCGATAGGACAAACACACAGATTCACTGTTACAGTGGGAGACTTCAACACTCCCTTCACTAATCACTTGAACATACGAAAAAAGATCAGTAAGAGATGGATTTGCTGGAGAATTACTTAAAAACACTGAATCTAATCACTATGCTAGAGAACAAATATGGGAACTGAAATATTGGTTAGCTTATTTATATTCTCCACTGTCTCTGTGTGGAATTAGCAAAATAGCCATTAGTTACTCTTTTGCTGAATTAGACAATAAAATCAATGATAGTCATATGTCCTTCCCCCACGAACATACATACTCACAATCCCATCACCTTCCCACCTTTTTAAAAACTGATCATATTTGGTGCTTCCAAATATCAAATACTAGGGTACAGAACAGTGAGTTTCACTATAATGGTTTGACTGTTTACTCTCTATTCAAAGCATCAATCGCTGTACGTTTATAGAGAGCAGCATGAGATGAAAATGAGCTTGGGAAAGATCTAAAATTTGATCACCTGACTTTGCCAAGGGTTGTCGATACATTTAAATCATAACAGCTGAAGTTCTAGGGACAGCGTCACATGAAAGTCTACTGTGTCCCAAGCTGATGGGTAATTTGGTGCTTTTCTAACCAGCTTTCTCAAACCATTGATTCCATATTTATCTGGGAGAGAGGCTGAGTGTTGTGTTGCTGAAGTATGAAGAAAATCAAGTGCTCTGTGGGCTACTGTTAGACTCCCCTACGGAGTTCCTGCTGTGAACTTCTTTACCCCACTAACGACAACAAGGAAATCCAGTTCTACTTTTCTAAGAAGTAGCTTCTGTGTTAACCTAATTATGTTTTCTTTGCTAGCCCCAAGGACTACCTCACTTGAAAAAAAAATTGTGATCCAGTTCTTTTTTACCTCAGTGTAGTACAAACATGTCCAGAGCAACAGATAGAAATCCAATTGTTCCTGCTTACAATCTGTCCTTTTCCCTTCCCAACGTAAGGTAACTTCCTATGATCTAGAGAGTGCATGTGCCTCACTTCTAGATACTTCCTCACTAATCTCCCCCTCATCTTGTCAACAGAGGGGGCTTCCAGGAAACGGATAAGTGGCAAAAAAGTGTCTCATCTTTTTTAGGAAATGTTGTAAAGATAAGGTTGGGGAATCTAACCAGGACAGGATTCAAATCTAAGAATGGTGTGCTTATAACACTCCCCAGTAGGGGCAGCAAGAGTTCAAGGGTGTTATTATTCTCCTCTGGCATCTCTGGATGCCTTATAAAACTACCTTTATGGTGGCCCTTAAGAAACAACAACAACAGCAACAATTTCTTAACTGTGGTACGGAGACATAGTCTTATAAGCTTGCTTTTCGAAAAGAAAAAGATAAAAATTGTTTTTTCTCACTTTTCTCAAGAATGTTACCCTTGTCCGCGTGCTTACCTGAACTAACTGGTCTTCTCGAAAGAGAAAGGGAGAGAGCGTTCTACTTTTTTGTTACTGCAAGGTTGTACAGGAATATGCGGGAGTATTTTGTACTAATTATATCACTTTTGGTAGCCTGCCGGCTGGCTGAGCTTGCTTGCTGGTGGCAATGTTGTAGCAACTTTATAGAAAATATTTCAGTCCAAGACTAGTTTGGCTGAAAAAGAGAGAAGTGAGAAAATGCTGAGGCTAGGAGAAAAACAAAAGCTTAGACAGCTAAAGCTTTAATAGAGGTAACTGCGCTAGGGAAAAAAGATCTCTGTGGTTCAGAATATAAAATAAATCCACCTCCCCCATAACAATACACTTGTGCAAAAATACCTCTGAATTTTTAATGAATTATTTAGTATGATTTTGTTAAAATTGGACTCCTTGTCCTCTACTAAGTTGTAAATTTGACTCATTTACATGACATCTTACTGGATTTCACGATACGTGTACAACATGGTGACCCCAGGGGTAGTGATTGAGATGACAAAACTCTGTATTGAAAATTTAAAAATATTACAACAAAAGGGGAGAGATTTCACCGTCTGTTGGTTAAACTGAGAATTAGAATTCACGGTTCTTCTGGGCGCCTGGGTAGCTCAGTTGGTTAAGCAGCTGACTTCAGCTCAGGTCATGACCTCTAGGTTCCTGAGTTCGAGCCCCACTTCGGGCTCTGTGCTGACAGCTCAGAGCCTGGAGCCTGCTTTGGATTCTGTGTCTCCCCCTCTCTGTGTCCCTCCCTACTCACACTTTGTCTCTCAAAAATGAATATACCTTAAAAAAATAAAAAAAAAGAATTTATCGCTCTTCTAAAATTTAGAAATTGTTTCTACTTTCTTTACAATATGGATGAGAAAAAAACGAAGCTCCAGAGTTGTTTACACAGGAGGCTAGGGACAGAGTGGAGACTAGAACCCAGGCGGTCTGCTTCCTTGATTGGCAGTCTCACACCGATTCTAGAGGCAGTAAGTGTCTAGATGTTCCCTAGAGTAAGAGATACTGGTTCAAACTTAACCTTGAAGCATAGTAGAGAGAATCACCAGAACTAAGAGCAAACATCATGAAGCATGCGCCTCTGTTTCATTCTGCACAGCATTTAATAAATGGGTGTGTTAACTTTCCATTCTCTTTCTCCTCTGCCACTGGCTAATTTTGGAATCTGAATTTTAATACTTTTCCACCAGGGTTTCTGTTCAGGAAAATAGGGTCATTGTACATGAAAAAGAGGCTTAGATTCTCACTTATGCATAATTCATAAGACAGTGAGGAAGAGACACTAAACAAAATTAGGAAACGATGTGAGCAAAAATGCACCTCTACATATTTATGTGTGTTTAGTGCGTAAACATACCGCATTCAGAAATAATGCATTCACCATTTTGAAACCTTTGATCTAGTTGGTAAAAATTCTATTTTGAGTAAATTGCTTCAGTGACACACCATCTTAATAAACATAATAGTCGCTACCTTTAATTTACCGTAACCCCCCGCACGTAGGAATGATAAAGGAAATTGCAAGTGTAGTTTTGTTTTCGATGAAGCCGGCTCACAAGTCGTACAGATCTTGATTTCAATTAAGGAAGAGCAGTCCTCAGTCATTACCATATGCTTTTTAGAGAGTTTTTGACAAAGTCACTTGCTTAGCTCAGTCAGTTGAGTGAAGGATTAGAATCAAGATTCTCCCGTGGAAAAATGCCAGGAACGTACAGTACCACTGGGAACAGAGGCAGAGCTGGTAAATTACTGGAGTATGGGGGAGCAGTAACAAAAAATACAGAGGAAAGGGTGTGCTGTAACTCAGGCTGGAGCAAAGCAAACCTTACTCCTTTTTCCTAAGAAAATAGGGCCAAACGCTATTTCATATTGCCTTGCTTTCCACCCTGGGCTCCAATCCCTCTGCCATGGCAGGACTGTACGTCCTTTGCCTGGAGTTGACACAGAATTGTTCTTTTGCTTCTAATTAAAACAGTCAGGGGCATTGCTGATTAAAGGTAAGGAAGCGGAGAACTGTGTTCATTTTATTCCAAATTAGTTTGAGCTCACCCAGATCAAAGGAAAGCCGGACACGAGAAAACAAACAGACCACAAACAAGTAATTTGCTGACCTGCCGCTGTTTCCTGGAAGGAAAAGGGCTCTGGCCCTTTGGAAGGCTGGCTCGGCAACCATGACACCAGCAAGGGATGTTCCAGCCAGGGAGGGTCTTAGGGCTCCGTGTTTCGGAAAGCACGGTTTGAAAATGAGGTTTTGATGACACAAAGCCTGGTCAAGATACTCTCAAAGGTCCAAACACAAGTGGACTCATATGGAAACATATGTGCAAGCATGCGTGTGAACGCACACACACACACACACACACACACACACATGCACGCACACCACTTCGTTCATGTGCAACACTTTGCTTGCTCTGGGTTTTTGACTGTGTGCAACTTATCAGTATATCCTTTTGCTAGTGACAACTCAGTCACTTAGTAGGATGTGCCAGTAAAACAGCCTCCTTTCAGGTATATAATATGTCTGCTTCCTTACGGTATTTGAAATATCAGGATGTTTTTTCTGAGTCAATTACTTTTATGATGTTTCTTTCTTTCTGTTTTTGTTATTCCTTTTTTAGAGTGGTGATAAAATTCTACTCATTCAAAGTCCTAACACTGTCAGTTGTGCTTCCTTTAACCTCAGATGCTGGTTAAAAGTAGAAGATAGAGAACTGGACAGAGTATAAAGTAAGCATTTTGGATTGGGATTAATTGCGCAAGTTTGTACTAAAATAAGAACGGCCAAAAGCAAATACACACTTTGTGATATAAATATACGTCTCCCTGATTCTGTATATCATATAAGACCCATTTATCCCATCGTAAGTCATAATTTCTCATGAAGTACATGATGACGTCCAAACTGAATATGCAGTGGATAAAACATACAATTTTTTGAAGAGCAGTTGGTCTTGATATAGAGATGTCCAATATATTTATTTATTTTTTAATGTTTTTATTTATTTTTGAAGGAGAGAGAGAGAGAGAGACAGAGCATGAGCAGGGGAGGAGCAGAGAGAGAGGGAGACACAGAATCTGAAGCAGGCTCCAGGCTCTGAGCTGTCAGCACAGAGCCCTACAAGGGGCTCGAACTCACGGACTGTGAGATCGTGACCTGAGCCGGAGTCGGAGGCTTAACCGACTGAGCCACCCAGGCGCCCCAAGAGATGTCCACTTAAAAGGTGAGTATGAAGTCAACACATTCTCACGAGTTGTTTAAAAGACCTGGGTGAGCAGAGTAGTATTCTTCTATTTCCCATTATAATGGGAAAGGACAAGCCCTTCACCTTCACAAATACTAACGTGACTTCAAGAATCAGAGCTCTGCTGTCAGGGTTTTGAAAAGGAATGTGCCCAACAGATACAAATAGGTATTTTTATTTTTTATTTTTTATTTAAAAAACATTTTTTAAATGTTTATTTATTTTTGAGACAGAGAGAGACAGAGCATGAACGGGGTTGGGTCAGAGAGAGGGAGACACAGAATCCGAAACAGGCTCTAGGACCGTGAGATCATGACCTGAGCCGAAGTCGGACGCTCAACCGACTGAGCCACCCAGGCACCCCCAAATAGGTATTTTTAGAGTCAGGCACTTTATAAGATGTTTAAATTGCCTGATGGTCTTGAGTCTTTTGTTTGTTTGTGCTTTAGCGGTTGGAGCAGAGTTTCTGGCCCAGAGAATTTTTGAACTGAAGCTGAAGAGATAAAATAAATGGGTCCTCAGTAAACGTTTCAAGCTATCTATTTTGTCATTTCCGTATTCAGGATAAATGAGGAGGAAAAACAAAAAAGAAAGAAGAAATGAAGGGAAATTTTGGATTAAATCCAATATTTAAAACAGTGGTTTTAAAGGAAATTGTCTCTGTTTAAATTGATTTATTTAAAAAATTTTTCTTATATTATTCAAGAAATGGAATACAACAGGGGCGCCTGGGTGGCTCAGTCGGTTGAGCGTCTGACTTCGGTTTGTGGGTTCGAGCCCCGCGTTGGGCTCTGTGTTGACAGCTCAGAGCCTGGGGTCTGCTTCAGATTCTGTGTCGCCCCCTCTCTCTGCCCCTCCCCCACTCATGCTTTGTCTCTCTGTCTCTCAATAATCAATAAATGTTAAAAAAAGTTAAAAAAAAAAGAAATGGAATATAACATTATATTTGTATCACCTTTGATTTATTTAAGGTTGATACTTTTCTCACTTTTTTTTGAGTTTATTTATTTTGAGAGAGAGAGAGAGAGAGAGAGAGTGAATGTGAGAGGGGAGGGGCAAGAGAGATGGGAAGAGACAGAATCCCAAGCAGGTTCTGTGCTGTGCTGTCAGCAGGGCACTTGATGCAGGGCTCAATCCCAGGAACCATGAGATCATGACCTGAGCTGAAATCAAGAGGCAGACACTCAACTGAGTCACCCAAGTGCCCCTTTTTTCTGTTTTTTTCTTTTTTAAGGAAAACATAAAATGTATCTAAAATGTATACAAGTTTCCATTGTTTTCCCTCTTTTTCCCCAAATATAGGAGTTAAGGAATGGAGATGTAATTGTTTGGTGTGGCCTCTACCACTAGGTAGTGTAATACTTGGACAAAGAGATCCAAATTAAGTGGAACACCTAAGGGTTATGATTTTTTTTTTAACTTTCACACATTCTTCTTACAGTGTAATATAGAATTTCTCATTGATAAAAATATTAGGAAGCTTAGCAAGTTTGAAATGAGCTCAGAGAAAAAGGAACTATTATGGTGTTGTATGGGGTGTCTGTGCTGCCATAACAAATTACAATTAACTTAATGACTTGATCCACACAAATTAATTACCACAAGTTCAATATGATGAAGTTTTGGGGCGATGGGGGTTCCTGGAGTCTGGAGCCAACAGTCAAGAAAGAATTCTTGAAGACGTCTTTGGTGCAAAAAGGTGATTTTATTAAAGCAAAAAGGTGATTTTATTAAAGCACCAGGACGGGGCCCTGGGCAGGAAAAGCTGCACTGCAGGTGGGGGTGGGTGGGGGGTGGGGGTTGGCCCTTTTATGGGGTTGGGGGAGATAAGTCAAGAGGGAGCTTCCAAAGAGACTTTCACATGATAAAGACTTACTGGAGGCCTAGCCATTGTCAAGCTAAGGTTGTTTTTCCCTCTAGCAAAGTATTCACATGAAGATAGTAGGGAGTTCCTGGACTTTAGGCCATTGATGGTTTAACCATTTGTTTTTTTGTCCTTTCCTGTTTTGGGGTAGACTGTAGTGTCCAAAGAATACCCTACATGTCCCATCTGGGGACAGGAAGAAGGTGGGGGTGGGAGCGCGTGCGCGCGTACACACACACACACACACACACACACACACACGGTTAGCCTGTACTTTGCCCTCAGCTTATCTCAGGCTCCCTCATCACAATATAGTTTTCATGGTACTAAAGCCAAGGTGTTGATGGGCTGTATTCTCTTTGAAGGCTCTAGAAAGGATCCATCTTCTTCATCTGTGTGTGTGTGTGTGTGTGTGTGTGTGCGCGCGTGCGCGTGTTTATTTATTTTTGAGAGAGAGAGAGAACTCTCCTATGGGAGGCAGGAGGGGCAGAGAGATAGGGAGACAGAGGATCTGAAGCAGGCTCTGCACTGACAGCAGAGAACCCTGTGCGATGTGGAGCTCGAACTCAGGAACTGCAAGATCATGACCTGAGCCAAAGTTGGTAGCCTAACTGACTGACCCACCCAGGCACCCCTTCATCTGTGTCTTTATTCAGGTTTTTAGCAGAATTCAATTTCTTAATAAATGTTGTAAGGGGAAGGTTCCCATTTGCATATAATTAGGTTTTAGGCAAGGGCCCTTTCCAGCTTGCAGAGGCTACCCATAGTCCCCAGCATCTGCTCAACTTCTTCCATCATCACCGGCAACAGCTCTTGTCACTCTCACCTGTCACTTTTCTCCTTCATCTCCGGTCTCCTCTCTCTCTCTGACCCAGTCACGAAACATTTCCTGCTTGTAAGAGATGTTGTTTCAGGGTGGCAGAATATGCCACCAGAAAATATTCCTCTTCAGGTTAAGGATTATTTTCAGATGATTACTTTGAGGAACAACAGGCACAGGGGAAGTACTGAAAACAGAGTCAAAGTTACCCTTTTGTAAGGGAAACGTATTCTTATAAAGGAAATCTCCATTTGTTATGAGTGTCCCCTCTCTGTGCCAGGAAGAGAAGGATAACTAAATTACAAGAAACTTTTACCAGAGAAGAAGGTACTGATTTAAATCTGTGTAATCAACTTCACTCTCCCTTAGGGTACTTTTCTTGGCCATTTGCACTTTGCTGACATCCTCCAAACTCTTTTCACTTTGTCTTTTACTTGAAGGTTGTATGTATTTAAACCTGAATTCTAAGCCACCTTTGAATGTTATTCAATTTCCCTGCGTATCTCCCATGTGTATATACATGAGGTATGCATGTTAATAAACTTCTATTTGTTTTGCTCTTAATCTGTCTTCTCCTTACCAGGCTCCCAGCTGAGAACTTAGAAGTGTAGTGGGAAATTATTTTTTCCTTCCCTACAATGGAATTGTATTGGGTTCCCCCAATAATTCAGGATAATCTTCCCATCGCAAAGATTTAATTATATTAGCGAAGTCCTATTTTCCATGTAAGGTCATATATTCAGAGATTCTAGTGACTAAGTATGGATATCTTTGGGGGCCATTATTCTCCTTAATACAGGCTATTAAATGATGCTGAGTTTCTAAGAGAAGATGTAGACAGGGTTTAGTGAGGCCATAGGATCACTGGGGAAACCGCTTGTGGTTTGAAGCTATCGTTTTAATGGAACATCACTGATGTGTAATGTGCCATAAGCACAAACATTAATTTTTCTAGCAATGAGTTACATAATCTCTGTAAAGGTTATTTGTCAGGAATGATGGGTACCAAACAAAATTTAGGAAAGAAGAAATTTGTACAATATGCAGGTTAAAATGTGATGAGAGGATTTTTTTTTTCACTGTATTTCTTTTATTATATTACTTTTTACTTTTGGTTGTGTTCACTAATTAGCTACTGATGAGGGAGCATGAGGGAGCATGATGAGGCAGGCTGAGGGGCAAAGCACAAGCCTGCACCAGCCCCCAAGTCCAGGTGGGATCAGTGTGACAGTCTTTGGACACTCTCAGTTACCCCAAAACAGGAAAGGACAAAAAAAATGGTTTCCCTGAAAAAGGCAATCCCATCATAGCCTAAAGTCCAGGAACTCCCTACTGTCTTCATGTTAATACTTTGCTAGGGGGAAAAACAACCTTAGCTTGACAATGGCTAGGACTCCAGTAAGTCTTTAGCATGTGAAAGTCTCTTTGGAACCTCCCTCTTTGACTTAATCTCCCCCAACTCCATAAAAGAGTTATCAGCCCCCCACCCACCCACCCCCCACCCCCCAGCACAGCTCTTCCTACCCAGGGGCCCTGTCCTGTTTCTTTAATAAAAATCACCTTTTTGCACCAAAGATGTGTTCAAGAATTCTTTCTTGGCCATCAGCTCCAGACTCCAGGAACCCCCCCCATCACCCCAAAACTTCACCACTTGTAAATTTACTTATTACCTCTCATGTCATCTGTTTACGGTTGGAGATTGTTTTTCTCTGTAGACTCAGAGATTAGGGGTAATTTTGCAGCAAGAGCTGCACTGGGGTCCTGACAGGTAACTCATCAAATACCCTCAGGTTGGGAAGGGATCAGAGAAGGGGTAAGTCTAAGGAAATTTGGAAGCAAGTTTTCCTGGACCCTGAGGGGACTAGCTGTTGCTAGGGAAACATCCCTTATTGCCATTTAATAAAACCTCAGTCAAGAGACCCTTCAGATGCATATCAGGGGCCATAAATTTGGAGCACGATTGCCAGCATATCTCCTGGGGCAGTTGAGATAAACGAAGTAGATTTACCGGATCCTCCAAGTTGGGACAACGTTAAGCCATGGTTGTCTTTTGCTCCCAGCAAAGTGTCATCCTTGAGCAGCTGAGCTCCTAGAGAGAGGTCCCCCTGCTGGTTTCAAGGACTTGTCAATGGGCTGCAGGCAGTAAGGGAATTTAATTTTTCATTTGCCTCAGTTTCCCATATCACCAAGGCAAGTACTTAAGCCCCTTCCCTTTTTTCTTGGGTAGCCGGGAGTGTCCAAGGAATATCACACAGATCCCACCTGGGAAGGGTATGTGTGTGCCAGCCTGTATTTTGCCCTCAGCTTGCCCCAAGCTCCCTCATCATAAGTGAATAACAGACTCTCAGTTCCTATGGAATTTTTTTTTTCTGTAACTCAGATTTGCACATACTTACTTCAACTACGTAATTTGATTAAATTCATTAAAAAATTTTTAAAAACTTTTTTTTTCCTCTTATAGCTCCATAGCAGTGTGGGTATAAAAGAAATATTGCTACCACAAAAGCAGGTGAATGGCACGTAGTCTGACTGTTACTTGGTGCTCTTCTGTGGGGAAACTTGGAATATGAGGGGGCAGTCATTTTCCTTTTTCTTTTTCCTCTTACCCATGCTATCCAGTAAGTATATAAGCCTTAATCGTTACTTCCTGTTTGACTCATTATCTTGACCATCTGAACACCCAGACACTTGATTATCTTTTTAAGTTTGGTAACAGGTTAAAAAGAGGAGACTGTACATATTTCAATTAAAAAAGTCCCTGAAGGGGCGCCTGGGTGGCACAGTCGGTTAAGCGTCCGACTTCAGCCAGGTCACGATCTCGCGGTCCGTGAGTTCGAGCCCCGCGTCGGGCTCTGGGCTGATGGCTCGGAGCCTGGAGCCTGTTTCCGATTCTGTGTCTCCCTCTCTCTCTTCCCCTCCCCCATTCATGCTCTGTCTCTCTCTGTCCCAAAAATAAATAAAAAACGTTGAAAAAAAAATTAAAAAATAATAAAAAAAATAAAAAAAATAAAAAAAATAAAAAAATTAAAAAGTCCCTCAAATGAATTTGCAAATTGGCAAGTTTACATGAACTTGCCATTATTGGAAATTCTTCTTCCTTCCTACTGTGGTGATTCCAAAGTAAAATGTTTACATAATGTACTATTGGGAAGGCAGATGTCACATAATTAGGAAAACTAGATTCAGCATTTTAGCAATGTGGCAACATTGGCAATTAAACTTTTGAGTATTTCAAGATTATATAATTCTTGTAAAAGTTCTCCAGGCTATGCGTTTGCTTCAAGATTATTAAAAATAAGTTAAATAAATTTTTTTCTCCACTGTTCTGTTTATATGGATATTACTTATATAAAATGAATCCGTATTGGCACCAGTGATAGGAAATTGAATACCAACAAAATTATTTAAATAATTATCAAGTAGAAAGTTATAATTAGGAGGGTAAATAAAACATTGAAGGAGATATAGAGGGGTAGTTTGAAATACGCTAATTTGAAAAATGGTTCTCCTATTGGGTACTGTCTGCATTTGTTCCTAAGATATGGATAAGCTATGACATGAAGAAAAGAAAGCACGATGTTTTTAATCATCCAGATATGCAAATAGCATGGATCAAGGAGATTCCAAAAAGACTCAAGAGCAAACTTCGAGTATTTCGCCCCTACGCTATACCTCAATATCTTCATCTTTGGGAATGATGACTACAATGGTCAAGCCAATGCTTTTTCACGGCTTTGTGGAAAGGATCAAGTAAGGTAATTAATGTAACTCTCTTACTATAATACCTTGCACTATTTCAGCTCTTAATAAAAGGCAAGGGATTATTATGATCATCATTAACAAGAAAATGTAAGTTGAATCACTAGTTTTGTGATCAAAGCAACAATTTCTCACCCACAAGATGACATTGCAAATCTCTTAGGAATGTAAATTTGAGGATTTTAGAGAAAATGATGAGTATGTAGCAACCCAAACGAAGTTATAGCTCTCAACATTAAGTGTAAAAGAAATTATCCCACTTGTGTTTTGAAGATGACTTGTTTTTTTGACACTGCTATGGAAACGTTGAAACATTACTTACATAAATATTAAATGTGTTAATATATCTTACTTATATAATAATAAATATATCTTATTTATTAATGACTATCAGTCTCTTGATGATATTTCTGATGAACAAGCCATGTGGCTAAGATTACTGTTTTTTTTAATGTATTTTAGCCAAAGAAAGATCTCCTTGAAATTGTCTTATATAGAAGTCCAATATTAATGTATGTATGCATTCATTTACTAACAAAACTTTCTTGCCACTTTTCATGGGACAATGTCTGGTAGATACTGTATAAAAAGGTGCTGCTTACAGCTGGAAAACCAGGTAATCTGGCTTCTCCATCTTTTGTGGGGACATAGTTTGAACAGCAGTGACAAGGAGTTTAATTTTTCCATGTTTTCCTCAAAATATGAGTAATTGTTTTGTGAAGCATGCCTGTCCATCCTATGTCATTCACTGTACCTTCCACATATTAACTCACGTGATTCTCTCGATAACTTTTTATTACCTTTTTAGAGACAAAGACACTAAAGGGCCAACTCATTTGCTCAGGATCATACAAGTAATAAGTAGTAGAAACGGGACTCAAACCTAAGGAGTCTGAGTTATTTCTCCATTCTTAAAAAAAGGAGAAAAAAAAATCTTAGTGTTAAAAAGGGCTTTAAAATCATTGATTTTATTATTTATCCAATTTTGGATAACTTTATTAAAATCATCTTTCAAGGGTTATTCTGCCTCTTTTGAACATTTCTGGTGGTGAGGAATTTACTGCCTTCCAAGGCAGTCCATATTATGTCTATTAACTTTAGTGTGTCTGAATTCTAAATTTCTGTTAATAACTTCAGTTCATTTGTCAGACAGATCAGCAGGATCCCTTGAGGCTAGAGAGGACACATATAATGTCTTTTTTACATGACACCCTTTCATGTTGGGAATTATTTGGTTTTACCCAGAAGAGTTTCACTTAATGTAAAAGCCTCAGTTTGTTGATCTATACTTCATCAGCTGACATCAAATTTCTTTTAATCTCTTTCTTCCGAACATGATTAGGAAGGCCTACACCTCTTTTGAGATGCTGCACCTAGAATTAATGTTTCTAACATCATTGGAGGAGACATGAGTAGACCATAAATTTCCATTGGATTCTAGTGTTTTGTTTTTTTCCCAAAAAGTCAGACCACATTGTTCATATGATATTAAAGTTGCAGTAAAGTATAACTTCTGAGATTTTTTTCATCTACCCTACTGGTCATTTATATTATCCTTCTCCGGTACCTTTGAAATTGGAGATCCAGATGCCTTTCTATAATTTTCTTTTGTCAGGATCACTGTATTGCTTTGGTCTGCAAAGTAATTTGTATCCCATGCTTGTATCCCTCACTTGTATCCCATGCTCACGGGATACAACATTGTTGTATCCCAACTTAGTCATCCAACTGATATGCATCCACTTATGATTTGGGGTCATCCATACACTTGATAAACATGGACATGAGGTCTACATAAGAATAGCCTCCTATACGATTTGTGCACTCATGCATTGAACAGATGCTTTTCATATGATAAGTATGAGTTGAGCACAGCACCAATCACATGTGATATGCCTGAACAAAATGGACTTTGTCCCTTCCAACATGGTCTTCTGGCTTAACTTCCATGTCCTATAAGAAATCCTCTTTCAGGTATGATCCTTAAACTAGGTGCCAATTTACCCAATGGCACTATAATTCAATCTGAACACTATTCTGAAACTCAAAATATGAGACACTGTAACTTACCAAAGTTTGAAAACAAGATATATTCCACATTTTTCGTGAACTAAAGTCCCTATAAAAAGAAAGCAAGTTAATCTTAGATAGCTTATATTTATTCTGAATCTGCCCTTTATAAACTGAGCCACTTCTACTTCTTAAGCCATATCTCCTTTTATTCCTTTGCCAGGTAATATTTCATCATCCAACCAAAACAACCACAGTGACTCATCATCTTTTGGCCTGGAACATAACTCAAATGTGTTTTTATTTGTTTGTTTGTTTGTTTTTATAAGCCCTTTGTTGATTTCAGTATTTTAACTTTCTTAACCCAGCTTCAAGTACTTTCTCGAACATTCAGTTGATTTTTGAAGAACATGAAGCCTTCTTCTGCAGGCAGAATGATTCCTTTGGGACACATCTTAATTTTTATGTGAAACAAAAAAAGATGTGGAGAAAAATCAGTCTGTGTATAGTACCAGGAAATTTTAATTCAGCATATTCAGGGTATAAAATCTACACAGGGTATTTAACTTCAAAGTAAAAACAAGCCTGAGCAGGAAAAGAAAATACAAAACAAAAAGAAAAATCAGGTGAGTCCTATACTTTTTCTTCAGCATAGTGCTTCCTAATGACAATGGAGTAATGTTTAAAAGTTTAAAAGAGAAAGGAGTGTGACCCAGTAATTTTATCGCCAGCTAAGATATCTTTCAAATGTAAATAGAACATGGAGACACTTGAAAACATGAAAGAATGAAATAATTTATGGAGTATAAGTTTTGACTAGAATAAAGAACTCAAGTAGGGAAAGCCTTAAAAATCATCACTGATGCAAATCTCAGTTCCCTTTAAAAATGTATCTAAATATCCTTAAAGAATATAATAATATAAATAATAAGACATGAATAGTGTAAATACTATAAAGTAGCTTATAAATGTTCACATGTAGGTAGAGGAGGGATTGAAATATGTGACATATTAACAATATCCTCATTTATATCAGGCATTAATAGATTTCCTAAATGAAAATCTATAGTTAAGGGGTGCCTAGGTGGCTCAGTCAGTTAAGCATCTGACTTCGGCTCAGGTCATGATCTCCCTGTTTGTGAGTTGGAGCCCCACGTCGGGCTCTGTGCTGACAGCTCAGAGCCTGGAGCCTGCTTCCGATTCTGTGTCTTCCCCTCTCTCTGCCTCTCCCTCCCATGCTCGTGCTCTGCTTCTCTCTCTCAGTAATAAATAAATGTTAAAAAATTTTTTTTAATAAAAAAAATCTATAGTTAAAACTATAGATATCTTAATCTTATGGGTAAAATATTGTTTGAACTTTAGGCCATTTTTAAATATAAAAATATATAAAATAGCACTGTGGTAAGAAAACATTTATTTAAGTTCCAATAATATATTTATGTTTAATTTTCAATGTTTTTATCCTTAAAAAATAAAAGTAAATTACATTTAGTATTCTTACTATAATGCTTTAATTGTATGGTCCCATTTTCTTAAGAATATGGGTTTCTGTTGATCTGTTTTTCCATTTTTCTATGTGTCTGTATATATAGAAAGAAATATCTGAAATGAGGTTCACTCACATATTTGAAGTGATACGTCTTTTTTGTGATTACACATTTTTTTGAATTTTTAAAGAATCGATGTGCATTCTATACACAAAATAATAGACTGATAGTTATTTAAAGAAAAACAAGAAGCAAATATCACTAGATGTTAATTCTTCGTGCTCAGTTCTTTGTTGCAGGAATATGGACATGTTGAGCTTCTTACTTTGCCCTCTGATCCCAATCTACTCTTTGACTTTTCATGCTCTTTCTGCACTGAGAGGCTGAACACTTGGACTGTGTTACCTGGTTCAGATTGCTGAGTTCGGCCAATGGGAAGCACTGGTAGGTGAATCACAAGGTGAGGGAGCAGGTTGGGATATTTGTTTCCCATCCTTATCACAGTTGGCAGCATTTTCCTTTAGTGTTTGCTACCCTGCATCACAGCAGCTCCGTTAGGGAATCCCCTATGGTAGGCTCCATCTTTCCACAGTTCCAGGAGTGCTATTACCTTCTTTTGCCCTGCCAGGTAAAGAGTGGTGATAGTTTCCTACTGTTCGTAATCGGTGGGTGCCTCACATACATTGTCCATGTCCTTACTCTGGTTAAATTTCTAGAACTTTCTCAGCTGGCTTCTGTGTCCTATAGGACTGATGGCATAAGTAATAAATGCCATTTGTTTTGTATTTTCTGCTATTTTTAATTAAGAACAAATTACATTTTTCCATAAATTTATTGCAACACGCTGTAGGTTTTTATTTTAACATTGGAGCTGCATGAATATGACTCAGTTCTAGAGCACAAAAATGAACACCATTACAGTAAATAGCAAAACACTTATGCACATAAATACAGCATTGGACAAGACCTAGTTAAATATTTGATTGTGAAAAGATAGAAATTATTTCTTGATTGGTTTGATTTATGATTTAATTTCAAAGTACTACTACTACTTACAATCTTTTATCCTAGTAGAGGTGAGATAAAGCAGAATAGAGCTTTTAGGTGGTGAGTTAAGCAATCTCTGGTGTACTCTCTATATTCCCTGGTTGCCTAATCTACACAGAGATTTACATGGATGTTTCTCTAAAAGATTTTCACCTCTAATACTGGGGCATTTCGTGACTGCTAGAGTGAGTGTATGTATATTGAAACATTTCAAACACATTGGCAGGAGAGAACACTGAAGGAACATATTAGTTCCCTCCTCCAGCCCCTCCCCCACTGCCATCGAGCTCTTTGTCCCCTTTGCCTCTTGAAAGTCTTTGATTTCAGCTGGGATTTTAGGTAACTGCTGGGAAATATTAAAACTCATTATTTGGTTGACCAGAATATTTGCCCTCTCTTAGTTTCCAATAATGCTCTCTGAATGGTTTCCTTAATACTTTTAAAAGCTGTGTGGCACTGTAGCAGAGCGCAACGTAGGACAGGAATTATAGTTATCGTTTCAGATGAGGTGTGTTGAAAGAGTTCGGAATGACGCAGTTGGCAGCTTTCAGGACTTGCCTCCTTATTATTACCATCTGTGTCAACTTGGAGGCTCCATTATAGAGAGGGCAAGAAAAATGAAGCTGTCGTTGTGTTTTGGGGAGGTTTTTTTTTCCATTATGATTGACCTTGGTATACATAGTAAGTAGGTGAATGAAACTGAACAATTGTTCCAAGGTTTTGCGGGATACCACTTGTAACTATCTGCATATACAATTAGTACTCCAAAACTTTCCTTCTCTACACAATTTTCTTACATATATTTCTTGAGAGAAACAGTAATAGTGATGATAAAAATCCATCACTTTTTGGGGGGAACCTGCTGAAATTTGCAATATAACCTTTATAGCAAATATATTATTATTACTGGCAAAAAAAAGTGGTTCATTTTTATAACAAAGCACATTGGCAGTAGAAATGAGCAAAGAACAAGTATCGTGCAGCCTATATGAAGTGCTTGGAATGCTAAACTATTTGGAAGGGACCAGGCTCATTTCAGGGAATTTATGTAGGTCAGAATGAACCGCAAAATGAAGAAAGCAAAGAAAGTGCTGAGAGTCAACTTTTAGGTTTCTCATGGTGGATTTATAAGCAAATGACATCATTTAAAGACTTTCTTATAAGGGTTCACTGAAAAACATCAAATGCATCTATAAGTCATAAGGATCAAAAAGCAACCTGAGCAGTTTATCCTTCTTAACAATACACATTGAATAATTTTCATGTGGTAAGACCACAAGAAGACTTTGTTTCAACATGAGACTATAGGAAGTACCAGTTCATTGTGAGAAAGGAATGAGATTTAATACCCAAAACACACTACACTAGTGAAGTTTGTTTATATATTCCTACACTTCGTTTAATTAGACAATAAAAGGGTACATTTCTTATTTTGGAATATGGGCCCAGTCGTCAATCAACATTTTCACTGCTAATAAAAGGACCTAAGTAAAGCATGTTGAAACTTTAACTGTTTAAACAAGTTTCACCTGAATAAGAGATAGCGTCACAATTCAAACCTGTAAACGTGAACATTGTAATGGGTCGTCTTCCTGACATCGTGTATCAGTTGATAGATTAAACCATTTCACAAAGAGCCCCATTTTCATATATGAGATAATTCATCACTGAGACCAAAGGGGTAGTTGAAAGGTCCTTGAGGAGCCAGCTAGATCTCTTCCCGCAGTGGATCCCACTATCACTTCTGTCTGAGAATTTTACAATGTTTTGTGGCTCTCAAACTAATTAAGAGGTCAAATAGAAATGCCTGAAAATTCACTCACAAAAATCATCATATAAAAATATAATTTTCCATTTTTACAGTGAGAGGTATGAATCTTACTCAAAACTGAGGTTCCTTTTGACATACACTGATCTGTCAGATGGAAATAAACAAACAGTCCAATGGAAGGCAACACGAAAGGGGAGAAGAATAAGCAATTCCCTAGTAAAAATGAGGAAGAGTCTGGAGACAGACATATGAGAAGTTGTACCTATAGGAAGGAAACAGTGGTTTCAAGGTATATAGAGTGAAAGTCTGTACCTGAGTTCTCTTTCAATGATATGCCCATAGAAACCCATATCATCCCTATGAATTATAACCTATCACTGGAGGGTACATCAGGCATTATGAGCTGTATGAGTAGATAGAAGATTCCCCAAAGAATATCCAGAGATTCGATTCCTCACAGCAACAAGGTTATTAAGCTGGAAAAGAGAGTCACCAGCATGGTGGAAGGATACAATCAACTTAAGTGATAAGAAGTGGATGAGAAAGCAAAAAACTCTTGGCACAAGCAATTCTGTTCAAGCCCTTATACTGAGACTTGATCAAATGCTAACCTGGCTTCTCCAGTCCATGACCATGTTCCAAGGATGACTCCAGTCCTCCTAAAATGAACTGCTTGAGAAAGGTCAACATTTCCCTCAAATCTACTGTTTATTCCAGCCAATATTTGACTATAATCCTAATCTCCCTTTTCTCAGAGCATTTACTTTTGAAAACTTGCAATTATAGATTCTTCCTCTGCTCCTTTGAGATGCAAATTGTTTACTACCAAACACTGTGTCCTCAAAGACCTGGAGACCATCTTTCAGAAATGCAAACATCCAGAGAGATAGCTCCCTCTCTCTTAGCTTCTGAGGGAGGGTAAGAGCCTAAATTGGATAGGCACCTTGCTCCAATTTGCAAACTACTTCCTGTCATAAGTATATGAGAAGTTTGTTTCTCTCTTTTAGATAAGTGTCGATTCAACAGATGGCTTAATCACATTGACCAAACCCTCCTCCCGATACCCTTCTGTGTTTTTCTTTTAACACACCCTTCCCCCACTTAAAGAAGCCTTAGGCTTTTTGTTTGAGTGGAATTGAGTCCAGTGTAAACTGAAGTCTCTCCCTTTTACTGTAGTAGCATGAATAAAATATGTCTTACTGTGTTCAGGACAATTGTTTTTTCTTTTTTATGGAAGACATGCTATGACTAAGATCCTGACAGCATCAATGTAAGGGAACCCCGGTGACATTGGACAACTGTCAAACAATTTGTACAAGCAACAGCCAGGACCGAGATGTAGCTAACGCAAGCAGCATCAAAACATACCATGGGAGACACTCTCTGGCCCTTTTGGCAATTCTCAGAATTCAAGGCTAGGTAACTAACTAGTGAGACCCCTAAACAAGCTTAATTTTTCTTACTGTAACCCATCAATAGGTGGTAGGGTGATATCCATATTGCAGAGGCACAATAAAGTTTGGTAAATAAGTAATGGTTTTATGTTGGTCTTAGTCTATTGAGAGCGATACTATCAGCTAGAAATGCCTGTGGGCACTTACCTGTGTGCCCTGTTTGTTAGGAGCCGTCATAGACATTTCTGTGATGAGAGCCAATGTTGTAGCTGGACCCATCGTGGGGTCCTTATTATTATTACAAGACATGTCTCAGTCACAAAGGTTAGGGGACTTTGAATGACAAGGTTTATTACTCAAGTTCTGGAGGGACCACACAGAATGATTATGGGGAGAGAGAGACACGCACACAGAGAGAGAGAGAGAGAGAGAGAGAGAGAGAGAGAGAAAGAGAGAGAGAGGAAAAGAGACAGAGAGATAAGAGGAGGTGGGCTTGAGGTTCTGCCATAATTGGTATCTGGGGAGGGGTGCCCCAGATTTTGTGGGTTTACTCTTTATTGGTGAATTTGAAACATAAGAGTGAGAATTAAAGCACAAGAAGGGACAAGCAAGTGCTCAGTCAGTTATCTAAGTCAACCAGACCTGTCTCTAAAGAAAAAAAAATGTTGGGGGGGGGGTACTCCATGGGTGGAGTGGTCTGCTCATCATCTACTTGTGTAACTAGCAATGTGTTTATTGAGATGGCTGTCTTGGAAGTGGATGTCTCAGCAATAAAAAGCACAATGTCAAGCACTTATAATAAAAAAAAGCGAATTATCAAGCATTTATTGCATTTACTACAATGACAAGTCTTCAAATATGGCGGCTTCAACTGTATACTTCTATAAGGCAAATATAGTCATTGGGGCAACTTGGTTGGATTTAAGTAAAACTGGCTTCTTTTGCCTTAATTTTTTTTTCTAGAGCATTTTTAAGTTTGAAACAAAACTGATAGGGAGCTAAAGAGATTTCTTATATATTCCCTGCCCCCCCCCCTCCCCGCATGCATAGTCTCCTAGTCTCCTCCATCATCACCATCATGCACCAGAATGGTACATATTTTAAAAGGGTAAATCTGTACCTTAATCACCCACAGTCCATAGTTTGTCCTAGGATTTAACTCTTGGTGTTGTGCATTCTGTGGATTTGGACAAATGTAGAAGGGCGTATATCCATCATTAAAGCATAATTAATGTATTTTCACTGCCCTAAAAATCCTCCGTGCTCTGCCTATTCATTTCCTCACTCCCATGCCCTCTGGGCCCTGGTAATCACCAAATCTTTTTATTATCTCCATCAGTTTCTCTTTTCCAGAATGTCATATAGTTGGAACCATAGAGTATGCAGCCTCTTCAGATTGACTTCTTTCATTTTTAACGTTCCTGTTTGTCTTTTCATGGCTTGATAGCTTATTTATTTTTAGTGCTGGGTAAATACCATTGTCTGGATGGACTGTGGTTTATCTGTACACCTGCTGAAGGACATCTTGCTTGCTCCCAAATGTTGGCAGTTATGACTAAAACTGCTATAAACACTGATGGCAGGTTTTTGTGTGGGCATACGTTTCCAACTCCTTTGGGTAAATACCAAGCAGTTTGATTCCTGGATTGCATCTGGGAAGAGAATGTTTAGTTCTGTAAGAAACCTTCAAATGGTCTTCTAAGAGACTGTACCTTTTTTGTATTCTCACCAGCACCGTGTGAGATTTCCTGCTCCTCCGTATGGCTTACCATTTAGTGTTGTGAGTGTTCCAGATTTTGGCCTTTCTAGTGACATCTAACTGTTGTTTTAATTTGAATTTCCATGATGAAATGTTGTGGAACATCGTTTCATGTGCTAATTTGCCATCTAGGTAACTGCTGTGGTGAGGTTTCTGTTAAGGTCTTTGGTCCATTTTAAAAATGAGATCACTTGTTTTCTTATTTTTGAATTTTAAGAGTTCCTTGTATATTTTGGAAAACAGTCTTTCATCAGATGTATGGTTTGCAAATATTTTCTCTCAGTCTTGGGATGAGTAGCTTGTCTTATTCTTTTTTCATTGTCTTTGGCAAAACAGAAGCTTTTCATTTTAATGAAAATTAAATTATAAATTATTTCTTTCATGAATCATGTCTCTGATGTTGTGTCTAAAATGACATCACTCTATCCAATGACATGTAGGTTTTTCCCTATTTAACCTTCAATGAATTTTATAGTTTTGCTTTTCCCACATAGGTCTATGGTCCATTTTGAGTTAATTTTTGTGAAGGGTGTAAGATCTGTTTCTAGATTTACTTATTTACTTATTTTTTTGCATGTGGATGTCCAGTTGTTCCAGCACCATCTGTTGAAGAGATTATCTTTGCTTCATTGTGTTTCCTTTGTTCCTCTGTCAAAGATCAGTTGACTATATTTGCGGGGATTGATTTCTGCGCTCTCTATTCTGTTCCCCTGACCTACTTATCTATTCTTTTGCCAATACCACACTGTCTTGATTACTGTAGCTTTATAGTAAGTCTTGAAGTCAGGTAACATCAGTTCTCCCATTTTTTTTCTTCTATCATGTTAATTTATTATGAACTCTAGCTTAATCAAAACCATTTGTTAAATACAAAATTACTTGCACAAAGCCAATGAATGTAAAGAAAGATGAAGGACAAAGAATATATATGCATATATGTGTATATATATATATGTGTGTGTATGTATATGTATATACATATATATATATATATATATATATATATATATATATATATATAATGATAATTCAGGTCGTGCCATATCATAAATTATAGTGAATTACTAAAGGATTCATTCAAGATTTTCCTGATGACTACCAGCTGGAAAAATAACCAATCGAGTCTTCCCCAGTGTTCCCTGTCTCAAAAATGGAACTGTCATTGATTGATTCTGCACTGAAGGAAACACTCTTAATACTCCTGTCTTACAACATTTTTATATCAAATGCATCATGGAGTTCTGCCAATTTTACCTCTGCCACCACTAACAGGCCAAGCCATTATATCTGGCCTGGACTATCACAAAAGCCTCCCATCTAGTCCGTTTTCCATCTTGCAACAAGAAATATACCCTTACAAGGAAAAGTAGAGCATGTCTTTGTTCACCACTGCCCCCCATGCGAGTTCTCCTGACTCTTTATCCTCATCTATATTTGCAGAGTATTTTTCATCTTCAAACAGTTAGTTTTGATTGATTGATTGATTATTTTTGCTGATATATATATGCAAATACCCAAAACAAGGCCTATAATAGGCAGATGATAACTGTTTTTAGAACGACTGTTGAATGTTCTTAGAATGAAAGCCCAAATTCTTTTTACATGGTAAACCAAGCTCTTGCATTGTCTCACCTGCCTTCTTCTCCAGTCCCAGATCACTCTAACTTTTTCTACTCTAAACTCACTGGATTTCTAGACTTATTACCAAAGATTTGGTAAAGAGAAGGAGCAGAGGGATTTCTATATTTTGGGGCAACAATCTGTGAAAGTGTGAAAATAACCCACAAACATGTATACGTTTTCGTGCAGTAGACAGTAGTCAGTCAGACAAGGCAAGACTGCATCCCACTATTGGCAGGAACATTTAACCATAGTAGTGCCATTATATCTTTCTTCTTTGGCAAACCCCAAATTTTTAAGTTAATAATTTCCAAATATGCTATAGCTTTCATATCAATCATCAATTTCTTGATGAAATCTTCCCCAAGAGGAACGCATCTCTTTTCTTTCTTAGCTATTCACTTTCTAGGACACTGTTCCTTTCCCTTAGAGATCATGTTACAGCTTATAGCTAGACATGATTTCATGCAATTAATTGTGTAAAAATTGCCATCTCTATTGAATACAAGCTCCATAAAAACAATGACCTATATTTTCAGCTTTACATTTCTTGTTACTAAAAAATGATCTATTCATTTTTATTTATATCATTTGAAAGCATTTGAAAACAAGAAGAATGGCCTAACATTTTTAGCTCTTAAAGAAAATAAAGAATGCCTTCCATTAACTGAAAGCAAGGAAATGATAATAGGAAAAGTATCACAGATATTAATCCATTGTGTATTAAATTTCAATTATTTCTTTGGAGATGCTAACAGCATAATGGAAATGGTGAAAACAATGAAAATTTCTCAGCGAAATCTCATGATGATCCTCATATATGTAAAAGGTGAAAAGCAGGTGAATTAGGAGTCACAGGTTGGAAAACTTCTCACTTAGTTTCTTTGTCATCCACAAATTTAATCCCATTGGTCTCAGGAACACAGAGAACCTACTTTATATACATGGGAGGAGTATGATAGTAATTTGCTATTAACAAGTGCAAATTCCATTTATGCATGTATGCATAGTGCAAGTTGATTATGAATACCAAATTGTGATGCACTGAACTTTGAGGTAGATGAGAAATGGCCTCCTTGCATGCTGACAATTCTTCCAGAGTAATCTCAAAGTTATTCTCTCTTTGCTCTATGTAGTTCTGAGTCAAGACCCAAGGAATGCAGGAAATTATCAAGGTTAGCTGTGGGCATAAGGTACCCTTCTGATGACCTACACACCTGAACTCACACTGAAGGAAAGCAGAGAGAATCTGCAGGTTTGAATGTCTGCCAGAGGTAACAATCCAATTCTGTTAGGATCAAACATAATATTTTACATTTTTTTTTTGGTCCACAATGGGCAGAGAGATGGTGAAATTTGCCTTTTGTCTTATTTACTTCTATGGGCTGTTGCTTAATGAATTCTTATTTTTACACTTTCAATTATTTCTCTCTCTTGGCTAATACCATCTCTGTGAATTTGATTTCTAATTCATATCATCTGAATCTTTCTGGATTTTTACTTTTTGGTTTCTTTTACTTACTTTGTTTTTGGTTTAAATCTCCCTTTATTACTTTTTTTCTTAGGGCTCTGGATATAATCCATTTCTATCATTCTGGTAGATTCAATTTGACTTGCTTTTCTTGCATTGTCCTGGTTTAACTCTTCTGTCTTTTGGGGAACAGAGAAAAAGATTGGTCAGGTTCCCTTAGTATGGACTAAAAAGTGCTTAGTTCATAAGTTTCCTTGCTTCCAAGAAATCTAAGCAATACCCTTTCATTACTGAAGACTCTGGAGAAAAAGATGTATTCACATAAAACAACAAGATAATACCCTTCTCTACACTGCAAACCCCAATGGTCAGAGCTAAGGCGTGAGAATTCCTAGCAAGACTTTCTGTTTGGCTGAATTTGATGAAAGGGAGATCTATCATTGGGAAAAGGGTAGGTGTTTAATCACAGAATGTTGAAAGGGGTGGACGGACCTCCACATAACAGGGTAAAAGAGGTTTGAGAAGATGCTTGAAAAGATCTGAGAGGAAGCCTGGCTAAGGCAGCTGTCCTAAGAAACAAACACTTGGGAAAGACAAACATTTTAAGGGGATTCACAGGAAATGCTTTATTATAGAGTAACCTCCTCTTGCACCTCTCTGTCACACCTTTAGGATTATTAATATATCCATTAATGCCTTCATTGTTCGATATGTGTATGCATACATGTGTGTAAGTACATGTCATGGGGCAGGTTTTATGGGACAATCTTCTATGTGGGAACTGGGTAAGGACAGAGCCACATTCAATAGCTCTTAGTTCTTTCTTCTATTAGCACAGCATCTCTGTTCTGTGATAAGCATAACATCAACACTCACTTATTCAACTGATATTAATTAATTGAGTGTTTACTACAAATTTGACCTCTCTAGGTGTATCACTGAGTAGAACAAACAGAAAACATTGTCCTTGGGAAGTTTATATTCCAGCTGGGAAAGAGGGGCTGTAGAAAATAGAAATAATAAAATAGTCCATAAGTAAATTATAAAAAGGCTTAGATGGTTGTAGTCAGTATAGGAAAAGTAGGAGGACAAGGGAAGCAAGTTAAGGAGTTTTGAGGGAGAGTAGGTGGGGTGCTGTTTCAGATAGTTCTGAGTATTGGTCTCACTGAGGTGACAGCTGAGAAAATTCTTGAAAGCTGTGAAGGAGATGGTCTTGCAGACATCTTGGAGCAGTGTTTTCCACATGGGGGAGCTGTCAATGCAAAGGGCCTGAGGTAGGAGTGTGACTGGTGCGTTTCAAAGAAGCGAGGACAGTGTGGTCAGATCAGAGGAAGAAGGGAAGAGTAATAAAGGGTGAAATTAGAGAAATACAAGGGAGGGGCAGGACTCTTTCAAGCACTTTGGCTCTTACCTGAGAGTAATTGGGGGCTATTTCAGGTTTTTCAATACAGTGACATGACCTGGCTTATGTTTTTAAAGGATCTCCATTAACTAACTCACTGCAAGGTATTAAATTGACCCATTATTCACAAGGCATTTTATTAAATTTTAAAACACCTACATGAACATAACGCACACAATCTAATCAAAGCAAATATAATGATGTATTCATCGTTACATGTGCCTGTTTAGGAGAACAACACACGCTAGGAATCACAAAGGCCCGAGTTCTAGTCCTGACATTGCTCCTAAATAGTTCTTGAATTGGTCAAATTCTTTCACCTCTTTAAAAGTCTTCTTGGGGCGCCTGGGTGGCTCGGTCGGTTAAGCGTCCAACTTCGGCTCAGGTCATGATCTAACGGTCCGTGGGTTCGAGCCCCGCATCGGGCTCAGAGCCTGGAGCCTGTTTCCGATTCTGTGTCTCCCTCTCTCTGTGACCCTCCCCCGTTCATGCTCTGTCTCTCTCTGTCTCAAAAATAAATAAACGTTAAAAAAAATTAAAAAAAAAAGTCTTCTTAAAAAGCTTGGGACTTTAAATTTCAAAATGAGGCTGCAGGACCTCCTTGTTTCCTAGAGATTTCTCATTTTTATACCACACTTAATGTAGAGTGTAAGCTCCATGAAGTGTCTGATTATGTCAGGTTTTTTACTGCCTTTCCACAAGACCTCATCGCTTACCACTTTGCAAGCACGCAATAATCTTTGTCAAGTGATTTCTATGTAATTATTTATTTAATTGATATTTGTGAATAACTGATTGTGTGTTGATGAACATGTTTTCCCTAACGACATTTTTGTAGTTGTTATGATTATTGTCCATGGCAAAGTATAATTTGTTTAGTAACTGAAGTTCATATAAAATAATTATTAGTACCTTTAAATGAAGGATGTGAATATTTTTTTGCTAATGCATGGAATTTTAAAGCACATGCATTTTATGAACCATGTTAGCAGGCATATTTGAAAGCGGCACCTGTAGAAAATATGGGCAATTTTAGTTTTCTTAATTTTATCTTGGTTATTGTCTCAAGCATGTGTACCCATGAGGAAAAGTTGCCCTGGGGGTACAAATAGAAATGGTGAGTAAAGAAAAGTTCTGAGTGTGCTTTTGAAACTACAAGTACTTTTGTGTATTCGAGTCTGACTGCTTGTTCACTAAATATAATTTTAGAGAGCAAAGATCAGCCAGTATACAACTCAGATAGGTTGAAGTTTTGTTATTTCAAATAATTAAGCTTAAAAGCATGTTTTGAATGTTTAACATAAACATATGAAGCTCTCATTGAAGTTTGCATCTGATTCGTGTACCCTTTCTTTTCAGCTGTGTATGATCTAGACAGTGAAATGTTTACAGGAAAAAAGGAAAACAAAACACCTAACATTGTAATTCCTAGCAAAGTATGAAACGATAGTGGCTCTGAGGCTCCTGGAAATAGTCAATAAAGACTGTGTTAGTTGAGAGATGTCATCTACCATGAACTTGAGCATTATTTGACTTGAAGGCATTATACAACATCAGAGGGAAATGTTGTTTCTATTTTTTAGTTAAAGCCTCTTGCACACCTATTATTGTTTTTGATCCATAATTGTAGCAATTGAGAGCCTACTAAATAAAATCTGCTTTAGTTGCCTTGATAGAATGTACTGGAATGCTTTGGTAAGCCTGCAGGAAGATCTAAGTCTTGGAAAGAAGCAACTATTCAGGTACATGGCTCATAAGTCAAAGCTTAGTGGGTTGTTTTTTTTTTTTTTTTGCATTATTTTATAACTCCTAACTTACCAATGAGAAAATGGAGAATCAAGTGATTTGAGATGATTTACCCTAAGACCTGACGTGTTAAGGTTGGATTTGCTTCATGAACCAATATTTCTTCATTCACATTCCAGGGCTTCTTCTACACCTAAGAGACACAATTTGGGTGTGGGAATAGCAGAAGGATATTTAATGCATCAGCTTAAAATGTAAATAGACCTACAGTGTAATAAGAGAATGCCTGTGGACGATCTAGAAACACAGCATATTTTGACAGTACGGGTCAGATGGTACATATTTTAGGCTTTTTTTTTTTTCCTTTTGCAGGCCAAGAAGCACATTGAGGATATTATATAAGTATTTATAATATCAGTTAAAAGTGATCACTAAAAAATGTGGACTATTCTCACCCTGTGGGCCATTCAAAAACAAGTCAAGAACCACATTTTAGCCCATGGGGTATAGTTTTCGGACCCCTGGAAATTGTGTAAAAAGGGGGGGTCATGGGAAATCTGGAAGCACTTCCATTTCTCTTGCTGAGGTTTTGATCTTTTGAAACAAGAAAGCGAGATGTACCATATGATTTTGTTCTTGAACTGGTATCTCTGCTCTGTGCTTTAATGTACTGGCCTTGGCTTACTTTGATCTCCACTGGGAAGTTGGGAATACTTTCTAGAACTGGCTGTTTCTGGCACATGGTAAGTTCTTGGGAAAGATTGGCTGTTTTTATTATTATTAGCCACTATATTAGTTAATGTCTCTGTATGGAAACCACTGTGAGAGATTCTTTTTTAACCATAAACATTAGGAAGAGCTTTGTTTCCATACGGTAAATGATAAGCTCCAGCCTAGCTGGCTTCATGGAGTAGCACAGGCCCCGCCTTAGCAGGGTGTGGCTCTTGGCTTTAATATTTTACTGTTGCTGTCTTGAAATTCTAAATGATTTTTGAACAAAAGGATCTGCATTTTGGTTTTGCACTGGGCCCTGTGAATCATGAAGCAGATGTGGATGGGCCTTCATAGAGAATGTACCTTCTATAGATGAATATTTTCAGTTTTCGTGTTGGTTACCATGGAACTCAGAGTGAAATTTGCATCCCCACATTAATAATAATTTGGAAATTTATGAGCCCTATGCCTAAGAACAAACTTTCCTCCCTGATACCATTGTGCTTTCTATGCATATCTTCCTTAAGTTTTTTTGTTTATTTCACTTTCACTGTATGCATTTTGGAATGCCAATGCCAATTACATATTGGAGTAAGGTAGACTACAAATATACTTGTATTCATAAGTTAAAAATAAATGTTACACTGATGAGTAACTAATGAAATTATTGCCCCAGTCATTCAAGCGAATCACTTAAACAGTTGGTCTAAGTAGGTGTACTTGAGAATCTATTTTTTGTGTTGATCGGTTAGAAGGAAGGGGCAACATCCTCTCTGGTGCTTAAAACCGGATGAGAAAATACTTATGCTGACTATTGTGTATGGTACTTTCTCTTTCATTCCCACCTCCTTCTATATTCCTTAGTATATCTAGAAAACTAGACAGCTTAAAACTGTATTTCCCAAGTCATCTGGTAGCTACATTGTTTGATGCAGGTTAAGTCTGCTAAAAGGTCCACTGACATCACCTTTGGGCACTGAAGTGAAAGGGAGACCATTCCCACTGTGACTGGTGTTTGGAGAGAAATGCAGATTTCTGGGATTGACTCTACATTACACTGTCTGGTAAAAGTTATTATGGTTGTGTAGCAGCTCTAGGTTCCTTCTCTCTGGATCAGTTACAGTGGCATGCTTTCAATGAATTGGTAAGCACCTAAATACTTTTACTGAATTCTTTCTTGCTTAAAATGCACAAATGATTTCTGTTTTCTTTTTTCAAATTTTTTGTAATGTTCATTTGTTTTTGAGGCAGAGAGAGACAGAGCATGATGGGGGGAGGGGGAGAGAGAGAGGGAGACACAGAATCTGAAGCAGGCTCCAGGCTCTCAGCTGTCAGCACAGAGCCCGACGCAGGGCTTGAACCCACGGACCCTGAGATCATGACCTGAGCTGAAGTCGGATGCTTAACCGACTGAGCCACCCAGGCTCCCCAGATTTCTGTTTTCTTTACCGAACTCTCAGGGAATCAAGGCTATAGGAAGAAGGTTAAAGGGCTGCATCATTTACAAACTCTGTAAGACACTGTGGCATGAATAGATTCCGTGGACAACCATATATCCCAGCAAAGTGAAACATACCAACAGGAATACATTGCTCCCTCATTGCAACACAAATGATCTAACAGCTTAGGCACTATGGCAAATGCTGGTCAGGTATTCACTAACACCATTCTTCATCCTGGACGTGTAGAGGCACTCCATTTCTGACTCTTGTTTGCAATTAAAGTGAGGCCACATGATTGTGCTCTGGCCAGGAGAAGAGTTAAAGTCATGTGTGCGGTAAAACAAACAAACAAAAAAAGATAGCTCCATAGAAAAATTTAGAAAGGGGAAAAAAATGACCACCCAAGCTCTCTTTCCCTTCTGTGGGTATCGTCGAGGACACATTTTGAAGGCTGGCATCATCATGGGATGAAGGAGAGAGGGAATCCCAAGACCTGCATCAGTCTGTGATGCGAATGAGAAATAGATGGCATCGTATGAAACCACTGGAATCTGGGGGTGTTTGTTATTGCAGCCAGACCTGGCCTTACTCTGTCCTGGCTAACACAGTGGCTGTGAGGCATTGACACAAACTGATGGTGATACCCAATGGATGGCAGTCCTTAGCGCAATCTGTAGCATCTGGAAGGAAATGGAACAAGAACCAATTCCCAATGGCGACCCTACTGTCTTATGGGACAGGAGCGGGGACCTGCAGACCACAGATACTTGGGGGAAACCTGCTATGGCTGATGGCATTGCAGAAGCCTACAGTTAGGATGAACTTGTTTACGAGCGTGTGTTCAGTAGCATCCAGAGCACTCCCAGAATACCAGGAGTTGGGCTCCAGAGAAACTTATTGTCCTGTGTCCTGTAGGTTGGGTCATGAATCAGCATTTCCTTTCTATGAATGTGTTACTACTTCTACCTCCAGGACGGTAAGAATGGGAAACAGTCTTATTTTTTGTTGTTCTCATCATAATAAAATTTATGATTTTTAAAAGCTCCTATGAATGAAGTCCGTGTATCAATATATAGGTGTTTGAATTATTTTCACTGATGTGTTATGGAGAAACTCTTGTTCTCTTTTGTTTTATCTTTTGGGGGGGCAAAAAAACTCCACAAACATGGAATCTCTCTGCCTCCCGGCAGAGGTGGAAGAATTTACCTGCCGGGTGAGTTTAGAAGAAATTAAGTTCCCAGGTATTCTCCTTTCTGTGAGTCAGGCTCTGGAGGAGACTGTAATCTCCCCTTTTCTTCATGCCATACAGCTCAAAAGGCCTGCTGGGTACTAATGTTTGTTCAGTGCCAAGGTTCCCTTTAGAAAGCACTTCTAGAGATCTGAGCAACACTCTTCCAATATACGCTTGATCAGTACAAAGGTCATACCAGAGTCCCTCCGATGGGCCTTAACCCTTTATTTAATTTCTCAAATGGTTCTAATTTTAAGCAGGGGAAAGAGGTGCCATTGAATGGGTCTGACTCCAATAGTAAAATAGCAAGCTGAGAATCCAGTTTATCGGAGAAGAGCCGCAGTAGATCTTTTCATTCAGAGACATGCTGGAAGAAAGACTGAAAGCATGGAGACTTGAGGTGGGGTAGGGGTAAAAATACATCACACTGGTGTTTCGTGTCGGAGTGGGGCTGGATGTTGCTGAGTCAGCACATGACAGTCATCCAACTAATGAAAACTGTTGCAGGAATAGAATTTGCTTTCTCCTCCTCAGTATTCTGGGTTAAGAGCAAAACAATTAAAAAGATTAACGAATCAGGGACGCTTGAGGATAATTATCCTCATATCTATTCCATAGCTAATAAGTCTTTATTTAGCAGCTTAATGAAAAGTTAAATGGAATTTTCAGAACGGACACATGATGAATGAAGAAAAAATTAATAGATATCAAAGACAAATCCGCAGAAGACTTCTCATTTCCGCTCTGAAATGTAAAGAGCTGTCTAAGACATCACTCCCATCTCACAACAACAAGAAAAAACGGAAGAACTGAAATTTAACAGTTTATGTTGGGCCCATCAGAGAACTGAGTTGACAAAGCAAACCGCTTCCCCCAAATCCAGAGAGATACAACCAATATGTGCTTATCTGGAAAAAAAAAAATAGCTGATGGAATTGTAAACTTATAAGAACATTTAAGTGTTAATTTTGGCAAAATGCTGGAGGCTGAGTCTACAGTAGTAGGGTAGGGAGAAACTCTAAGGGGACCTCACTCTTTGGGGAGGCCCTTCTCCAGCTTTGATGGATTTACCTCCAAGGGCTGTATCAAACTGCTACCCAGAAGATTTGAGAAAAGTTCCATGGCTCTGGAAAAAATAGGAGAAGAGTAATTATTGTGACAGACTCAGTATCTTCAGAAAGAACAAAAAAAAGTATGCTCCAGAGATAAGTGCTTTCCTAGAACTTCATCAGGACTAAGGAGAGTCTTCAACTAAGGAAAAAAAATGTTAACAGGATTCAGAACTTTGAAGAAATGTGTTGAGAACATCAAACCAGGGAAGAAAATTGGAGAACGGTAAGAAAAAAAAATGGTAGAAATTTGTGAAGATCACTGTTCCAAGACCCAGGTCCACTAAAAGACTGAGGTCTAATTGGGCAACATTCTCCCTCCCCCACACCTTACCACCACACCAACAGGGCATCAGTGTAACAGAAGTGAAGTACAGGACAAACATCTGGAAGACACAGACTTTTCTGAGGAGGAGTACTTAGGGAAGTTCCAGGTCTATTTGGAATTAAAAACAAGATCACTAGAGGCATTTGATGCATCTGGCATCCACAGCTACAGCAAACATTTAATATAGTCCAACATTGAACCAGATTAATACAAAAGTTAACGCTAAAACCCTATTTATCTCAGTTTTTATTACCCAATACAACATGTCTTACTTTCAGCAACAAATTTTAAAGTAGGTAAAAGATAAGAGATATAAAACCAAGACTCGGAAGAGACAAAACCATCTGAAGAAGCAGGCGGAGATAAGAAGGCACAGATCTCAGAGTTATCAACCAATCAACTTAAAAAAATATATGTGATCAGTATGTTAAGGAGTCTAATGGAAAAAGTTGACAGCATGCAAGGAAATATGAAGAATGTAAGCTGAGAGATGGAAACTAAAAAAAGGATCAAAAGAAATGTAAATTAAAAGTACTGTGCACAAATGAAGAATGGTTTCAGTGTGCTCATCAGTAGAATCAACATGGCTGAAGAAAAAAAAAGTCAGGGAGTTTGAAGATAGTTCAGTAGCAACTTCTCAAATGGAAATGCAAAGAGAACAAAAACCAACCAACCAAACAAACAAGCAAACAAGGAAAAAATAGGACAGAATGCAAAATAACTGTGGAACAATATAAAAAAATATGTCAAATGCATGACTGGAATGCCAGGAGAAGAAAGAGAGAACATTAGCTGATGCTATATTTGAAGGAATAGTGACTGAGAACTTTACAAAATTAATGACAGACCCCAATAGCAGATCAAATTAACGCAGAATACCAAGCAGGATAAACACAAAACAAAACGAAACAGCAAAAACCCAAATGCTCACTTAACTCTAGGCACATCGGAGTCAGACTGCAGAAAACCAAAATACAAGAGAAACTCTTCAAAGATGGCAAAGGGGATAAATAGCCTTCCGTAGACAGAAACAAGTCTAAGCTCATAGTGCACTTCTCATCAGAAAACACGGAAGGAAGAAAACCCTGTTTGCTAGTAATTTTCATGAGTGTGTGTTCAGCTGCCTTGCTGTGTTCCCTCAAGAGTCATCTAAGAGTAATATTTTAAAATGCTTACTCTGTATTTAGAAACCTAAAGCTTTTAAAGTATACTTCTGTCTTCAGGACATAACTACCTCTTCGCAGACTTTGCAATCCCTGGACACATGTTTCTATCAAGGGAATCGTGGAGAAACTTGGGCAAGCATTTCTGTTTACACACAGATCAGAATCCTTTTCTAGATGAAAAGCTTCTCTAGAAACCCTTGCCACGCCTGCCCTTTAGCCGGTTGCTACACTGTAACTTTATTAGAAACAATGGTGGATGCAAATGGGGACAGGAAGTTGCAATCATTATCTTCCTGTCTTCTTTATAAGTGTTAGATGGATGACCAGTGAAACGGTTAAATATGTGCTAAAAAGTTTAGTGCCAGATCAAGCCTCAGTCTTTACGTATCTCTTAGGTTACCTATTCAGAGCTGTCTTCCCAAGAAACAAAACTCTCTGGCATAGTTCTTTTTTCCTTTGGCCTGGTCTACGTTTCTCGACAGTGTGTTCTATCCATGAGACATACCTCTTAAAATTAAATTTTATAGAAAAGCAAAAAACATTGATTCAGGACAATTTTGTTAAAAAAAAAAAAAGGAAGTAAAAACTGAAGTCACCCAATACTTTTGTACTGGAAATGAATCTTTTTTCCATTGGCTTTCTAGACTCTTGCAGCATTTGTGTGTGTGTATGGATTTGGATTTGTGCTTTCCTAAATACATTTATTTATTTATTTATTTATTTATTTAATTTATTTATTTTTATTTATTGATATGCCATAATTTTAAATGCTTTCTTGGACATTGAATATTTTTAGTACATGTGTTTGATGGCTATAAAATATTACAGTATTTAAATGTAACTTAATTTATACATTACTTTTCAAATCACTGGCTATTTAACTACTTTCTAATTATTTGCAGTTTTAAACAATACCAGTATTTGTACATAATGTGTCTTTGTGGCGGTTAGGACAGAGCAGCACTTATTCCAATGGGATCGATGATTTCTACTTCCCTGATTCATTTGGGAGTCCTTGTTGAAGAGTTACAGTGGGATCTTCAAAAAGGTTTAGAGACAGCTTAATATGTTTGATTGACCTTGAGAAAGTTTTGGCTCTCACAAAGCTGTTTGCTTTGGCAGAATCATGTTTCGTGTCTCATTATAAACCCTTCCCTTTATGTCAATAAACTCCTTAATATAGATATAGAAAGACGCTCTATAACATCAATTATCAATCCCAATAGGTACACTTGTGATATCTGTTTTATCACTTACACTACGAAAGATATGAAAATATTGGCTGAAACTTTATAATTGTACAGTTTTTTGTTCTTTTTAGTTTAAGGTGTGACTTTCAAGTTAGCATTTGAGTGTAAAAATAAAACCACTCTTCTTCATACATAGTCTTAGCCAAAAGGCCATAGAGTGATTCAACTATTAATTAATTAATTATAAAGTAAATCCAAGTAGTTAACATGTAGTGTAATAATGGTTTCAGGAGTAGAAGTTAGTGATTCATCACTTACATATAATATCCAGTTCTCATCCCAACAAGGGCCCTCCTTACTGCCCCTTGCCCATGTAGCCCATCCCCCCCCCCACTCAATTCTCCTCCAGCAATCCTGTTTGTTCTTTGTATTTAAGTTTCATATGGCTTGCCTCCCTCTATTTTTATCTTATTTTCCTTCCATTCCCTTATGTTCATCTGTTCTGTTTCTTAAATTCCACATATGAACTTAATAGATGTTCAGATTTCTTTTCAAAAAAATCAGCCAATCTTAGGAATATTCATACATTCATCAAATATCACTGATTGTCTATATTAACGTAAATGCCACATTTTAATAAAGCAAAGTTCACCTTGCTCACTGATCTTTCACAAATACTTTTTATTGTTTATCCAAACACATTTCATTTAAATTGAGGTTAACACATTAGGATAAACTCAGCCAGTCCATTGTAAAACTGGGAAGGGCTGCTATAAAATGTTAACCTTAGTTTAAAGCTATCAGAAGGCAAAGAGCACTGCAGAGTATATGCAAGTGAATGAAATGTAACAAGCATGTGTTTGTTTCTGGACACATCTGTACTTTGTTTGCTGCTTCTACTCAGCATTGTGTGGGACGGAAACATACTTTCCACTTATAAATGGAACAAGAGACTTGACACAATCTTTGTGTGAATTTCAGCCTGGAAGTGTGTTGGTTTCATGTTTTCCATTTCGGCCGACCTTTTCCCTTCCATTAGAACTGTATGGGGTGAATAGTCTGCTTATTTTTATTTTACTGTTTGAGCTTTTGATTTTCAATGAGATCTATTTAAGGCATAACTTTTTTTTGGGTCAAAATTAAGGAATAAGAAGTTTTAATGAGAAAGGAAAGTATAATTATAAGGAATAAAAATTTAACTCAGAGATTCAGGGATTCCAAAATGAAGTAGGAAAGGAAACAAGAGAACATAAACATAAGAAATAATTCAGCAAATCAAAATGACCAGACGCTTCTTTGAGAGTGTTTAAATATTTTATCGAAAAGAGGTAAGACAGAAATGATAGTATTTGGAGAACCTAACTTATTTATGCGAAGAGTAGAGATCAAATTATTACAAAAATCTCAAAATAAAGAAATCACAAAGTACAGAATTTCGATTATTTCAGTGACATTTTATTGCAGTAAGAAGCAGGTTGTTTCATTGATCTTTATTTGGGAAGTAGATTTAGAGAAGGCTATTAAGGTATTCTTATCACACTTTTTCTATTAATATTTATGGTAATGCAATTTTTTAATGTTTCAGTTTTATTTTTGTGAGAGAGTGAAAGAGGGAGAGCACAAGCATGAGTGGTGGGGGGGGGGGGGCAGCGAGGGAGACAGAGGATCCCAGGCAGGTTCCATGCTGACAGCAGTGAACCTGATGTGGGGCTCCAACTCACAAACCGTGAGATCATGACCTGAGCCAAAGTTGGACACTCGACCGACTGACCCACACGTGTGCCCCAGTAATGCAATTTTTTAAAAATTTGAAAGCATTGCTGTCTTGTTTGGAAACATAAACATCCATCAAAGTTGGTTTTGTTAAAAAATTTTGTCAGACTCATTCAATGAGAATTGTACTTTTTATGTACTATAAAGAAATAATTAAATGGCATTATACTATAATATTATATCAACATGTAAGTTTCGCTAATATACAGTGTTTGCTTCATAGAAAGTCGAAGGTAAGATACAAGTTTCAGAGAGCTGTATGCTATGTGTAAACATTTGCATGAAGAATTCTTTTACATGTACAAGATTTCTATGTAAGAATCCATAAATGTGCTCATATGCAAACTTATACACACAAAGCTGGTGACAATGGTTGACTTCCAAGTTTAGCTGAAGTAGACAGATAAAAGAGAATTTTTATTTTCACTTTGTATCTTCTTAGGGTCTTGTAATGTTTTAAGGGCAAGCCTTACCTTTTCATAAAATAGATTAATTTTTAAAAGTCTTGCTACCAACAGACTTATTGTGCCTGATTTGCTATCAAAATTGTGGATAAATGTGGAGAAACTTATCTTCTATTGTATCATACCTAATTATATCCTATCAATATTTTTGTAAAATAAAATGACTGTTATAAATCAAATTTTCTGATGTGAATTAGAAGAGTTATGTGATCAAAACATATCAAAGACAAATATATTTGCAAAGTGTAGAATCCCCATGAAAGTGATGACTTAGTTATAGTTACAAATGGATTATGGATATTTAAAATGCTACCCATAGGCTATATTTTTGATGACTGATTAATTAATTTGTGTTTTCTATAGGAATGTGAGTTTACTTACGATTTTCCTAGACCCATTGATGAGTCAATAAGCAAATGCTTTATCTAGCTATGGAATAAATCCAAAACATTATACTAGGTTTGGGGGATAAAATGATGAACAGGATGTTCACCCTTAGGAGATTACATTCCTAGAGCAGAGTGGTAAATTAGGAAGCACACCCATAAAAATCTTTAGGTAGGAATCTAGATAGTATGCTAGATGCTTTGATAGCTTATGAAACACAAGGAAAGTATCTGTAACCTGGGTATCAGTGATGAAGGAAGGAAGGCTCTCCAGGTGCAGAATGATCCTTAGGCATTTCCCCAGGCCTGCTTTTTGACTTATGCCCAGCCTGCACAAGCCCAGCGAAAGCTTGCTCACTGCCACCAGATGCATTTTGAGGCCTCTTCACTCTTCACAGAAGGAACATGATCCTCAGACTCCAAGAGAGGAACAAGTTATAGTCTCCCCGCCCCCTTTGTTAATGCCGCATTGACATCTTTTGGGATGATTGACTCTTGGATCATCATTGGCTTTAGATAGTACTCCAGTCTTACTTTGGCCCTGTGATTCCTAAAGATACAACCTGATAACATCAGTGAATTTTCCAAAGTTTGGGCAATTTGGTTTTAGATTGTACCACATGAATCACTTTAAGATCCAATTTAGGCCAAACTATGTCAAGCTTAAAGCACTTCCTTTTGGTTTTCTTTGTTGGGGACTCAATATTTTAGATATAACTTTTCCCAGGGCTCCTGGAATGTGTTTATGCATATGCATTTGAATTTGAACAAGGCTCAATTAATTTTATAGGAAATAGGAGTGGAGCAACAAGATCTTTCTTAAAATAATGTCTTTCACTGAATGCATTGCATAAACCAGATAGCTTTCTAAACACTTTTCATGTCACAAGGGACTTGTTCGGGAGAACAAGCTTATCTTACAATTGGTATGTCTTTGTAGATGACAGAAATGGAGCACAGAGGAGTTAAAGATCTTACCTGGAGTCGTACATCCAGACAGCGTTGTTACTGGCATCCAGACTCAGGGCATATGACTGCAGAACCATCCTGCCACCCACTATACCACACTGCCTCTGCTATCTGGGAATCGGACTGTCTTCTGAAGGAATCACCCTTCTAGTTTTTCCTCCTGTGAGTATAAAGAAATAAAACTTGGAGGAAAGTGCAATGTGAAAATTGTGTGTCTACGATGTGAAAACACTTTTAAAGAGATATAACAACAACAACAACAACAACAACAACAACAAAGCATTTAGAAGTACACGAGTAATTGCCTAAAGTAATAGAGAAAAATTTCCTGCCTCTTCTGAAAGTGGAGGGAACAAAGGAGAGGAAAAACACCACCAAATTACATTAACAGCGAGTCGTGACTTGAACTGTGTGCCCCACCTCGAAATCCTGTCGAAGTATAAACACCTAGTGAGTCAGAATGTGACCTTATTTGGAAATAGGGTCATTGTAGATATAATTAGTTAATTTAAAATAAGGTCACTAGAGTGGGCTCGAATCTGATGTGACTGATGTCCTATAGAAAGGGGAAAACTTGTTCACAGGCACAGCTACAGGGAGAAGGCCATGTAAACGGGAAGACCATAATCGATAAGATAAGGAGAGACACCTGGAAACAGATCCTTCCTATAGCCCCCAAAAGAATCAACGTTGCCAACACATCAATTTCAGATTTCTAGTTTCAAAAATTGGGAAACAATGAATTTCTCTTGTTTAAGCATCTCAGTTTGTGATACTTTGTGGTGGCATCCCTAGCAACCTAAAACATAATGCATAGAATTTGCACCCCGTGGTGTGTAAGAAAAGAATAGCAATATGTAAGTACAGAGTGAGGTACACTACTTTAAACTTCATTGAAATATTCCAAAATCCTATTAGTGTCCATGAGTTTTCCAGAATCTTAAGTCAAATGTTTTTTTTTTTTTTTTTTTTTTTCAACGTTTATTTATTTTTGGGACAGAGAGAGACAGAGCATGAACGGGGGAGGGACAGAGAGAGAGGGAGACACAGAATCGGAAGCAGGCTCCAGGCTCTGAGCCATCAGCCCAGAGCCTGACGCGGGGCTCGAACTCACAGACCGTGAGATCGTGACCTGGCTGAAGTCGGACGCTTAACCGACTGCGCCACCCAGGCGCCCCTTAAGTCAAATGTTTTAACATGATGATGGTATTCTTTACGATGTGCAAATTTCATCAAATTTCAGTAGTGTGATGGTTAATTTCATGTGTGAATTTTACTGAGCCACGGGATGCCCAGATTAAATATTATTTCTGCGTATGACTGCGAGGGAGTTTCTAGATGAAATTAGCATTTGAATTTGGGGGATCAGTAAGGTAAATTGCCCTCTCAGATGAGAACATTATCCAATCCACTGAGGGCTTGAGTAGAACAGAGGTAGAGGTAGGAGGAATTCTCCCCTTTATCTTCTTGTTGACTGCCTGAGCTGAGACCTTGGTCTTCTCCTGACCTTGATTGGGATTTAAACCTGTTGGCTTCCCCTGGCCTTGAACGTGGACTAGAATTACACAACTGGCTTTCCTAAGTCTCTGGCTTGCAGACTGCAGCTACTGGGACTTCTCTCTGAGCCCTCATAATCACGTAAACCAATTTTGATAAATCTCTCTCTTCCCTCTACACCCCCCAACCCAGCGTCCTCCACCCAGATATATAGTGTTTCCATTTCTTTGGAGACCCCAACTAATCCAAGTAGTCATTATTGGAATTCATCTAGCATTTGTATGTATATTGATCAATCCAAAAAATTTTCTCTCATATAGCATAGTGTTTAAAACTTTGACAAGTTTTCAATTAGATTATTTACCTTTTATTATTGACTATTAAAAGTTGCTTATATCTTAGATGAAAGACACTTAGCAGATATGATATGCAACTATCTTCTATCATTTTGTGGATTTTTTTCACTTCCTTGGTTTTGTCTTTTGAAACACAAAACTTTAATGGTCATGAAGTCTAATTCATCTATTGTTTTTCTTTTCTTGTTGCACTTTTAGTATTATCTAAAAAGTCATTGGCTTACATAAGCTAAAGAGACTTATACCTATATTTTCATCATATAGGTCTATGGTTCATTTTGAGTTAACTTTGTGTGTGATGTGAAGTTTCTGTCCAGCTTCATCACTGTGCATGTGGATACCCACTTGTCCCAATATCATTTGTTGAAACGATTTCCCTTTGTTTGGTAACCTTATCAAAAGACAACTAAAAATAAATATACGAGTTTATTTCTAGATCCTAAATTACATTTCATTTATTTGTGTATCCATCCATATGCCAATTCTATAATGTCGTGATTAATGTGCCTTTGTAGTAAGTTTGAAATCACGAAATGAAAATCTATCAACTTTGTTCTTTGTCAATATAATTCTGGCTACTCAGGGTCCCTCACATTCCCCATGAATCTGAGTACCCCCTTGTCAATTTCTGAAAAGAGAAGCTTGGATTTAGATAGGGAATGCATTGCAGCTATAGATTAACTTAAGAGTTTTGCCATTTTAATAATAATCTAATATATAATTGTGAGATGTCTTACTAACCATGTTTAATTTTTTTCAGCGATTTCTTTTTTTTAGTTTTTAGTGTAAAAGTCGTTTATTCTTTTATTGAATTGATTCCTAAAGCATATTTTCCTTTTTAATGTTATTGAAATAAAATGTTTTCAAGGTCTGTCCATGTTGTAGCATGTATCAGAGCTTCATTCCTTTTTCCTGCTGAATAACATTTCACTGTACGTACATACCACATTTTCTTTAAACATTTATCTGTTGGTGGACATTTGGGCTGCTTCCAACTTTTGGCCACTGTGAATAATGAACACTGTCATACAAATATCTGTTTGAACCTCTGCTTGCAATTATTTTGGTTATATACCAGGAGACAAACTGTTGGGCCACATGGTAATTCTACATTTATTTTTTTGAGGAACTGCTAAACTATTTTTTCCATCAGCTGCCCCATTTTACATTCCCATCAGCAGTATCTGGAAGTCCAAATTTCTTTTTTTTTTTGTTTTTTAAACTTTTTAAACTTTTAATTAATTAATTAATTAATTAATTATACTTTAAAGAGAGAGAACATGAGCAGGGAGGGGGCAGAGGGAGAGAGAGAGAGACAGAGAGAGAGAGAGAGAGAGAGAGAGAGACAGAGACAGAGAGAGAGAATCTCAAGCAGAGATTCCATGATCAGCATGGAGCTCGGTGTGGGGCTCAGTCCCACAACCCTGGGATCATGACCTGAAGTGAAATCAAGAGTCAGATGCTCAACCTACTGAGCCACCCAGGCGCTGCTGAGAGCTCAAATTTCTACACATTCTCACTAACACTTGTTATTTTTCTCTTTATTGTAGTCATAGTTATTCTGGAAGATGTGAATTGGTATTTCATTGGGGTTTTCATTTGCACTTCCCTAATGACTAATGATGTTAAGGATCTTTTCATGTGCTTATTAGTTATTTATATATATATTTTCTTTGGAGAAATATCTATTCAAGTCCTTTACCAATTTTTAAATTTTATTTTTTTGGCTGTGTTGTAGTTATTCTTTATATATTCTGAATTATTATTACATATATGATTTGTGTATATTTCCTCCTGTTCTCTAAGTCGTTTTTTTGACTTTCTTGAAATGCAAAGTTTGATATCCATTTTGATATGCAAATTTTTAATTTTGACAAAATTCAGTTTGTATATCTTTTCCTTTGTTGCTCATGCTTTTGGCATCATATCGAACGATGCAATGCCAAATTCAAGATCAAGAAAACTTTTGTTTTTAGATGTTTATTTTTGACAGAGAGAGCGAGTGGAGAAGGGGCAGAGAGAGAGGAGGACAAAAGACCCACAGTGGGCTCAACACTGACAACAGTGAGCCTGATGCAGGGCTCCAACTCAAGAACTGTGAGATCATGACCTGAGCCAAATCAGATATTCTACTGACTGAGCCATCCAGGCACACTGAGATCAGGAAAACTTACATCTATGTTTTCTTCTAAGAGTTTTGTGATTTTGATTTTATATGTAGGTCATGAATTCATTTTGAATTAATTGTCTATATGGTATGAGTCAAGAGTCAAACTACATTCTATTCATGGGGGAATCCAGTTGTCCCAGTACCCTTTGTGGAAGAGACTACTCTTTCCACATTGGATATACTTGGAAATTTTGTTGGAAATTAATTGTCCAGATATGTATGAATTTATGTTTTGGATAATCAGGGTTTTTTAATGTTTATTAAAATTTTTTTTAACATTTATTCATTTTTTGAGAGACAGAGAGAGACAGAGCTTGAGTAGGGGAGGGGCGGAGAGAGAGGGAGACACAGAATCTGAAGCAGGCTCCAGGCTCTGAGCTGTCAGCACAGAGCCCGATGCGGGGCTCGAACTCACAAGATCATGACCTGAGCTGAAGTCAGATGCTCAACTGACTGAGCCACCCAGGCACCCCAATGTTTATTTATATTTGACAGAGAGAGAGAGAGAGAGAGCATGTACGAGTGGAGGAGGGGCAGAAAGAGAGGAAGAGAGAGGCTCAGCTCTGCACTGACAGCAGAGAGCCTGTTGCAGGGCTTGAACTCATGAACCTGAGCCCAAGTGAGACGCTTAACAACTGAACCACCCAGGCAACCACTGACTATCTGTTTTATTGCATTGTTCTTACTGGACTCTCAGTTTTATTTCCTTTGGGTAGTACTAGAATCCTAACAATATTAAATCTTTCAATATTTCTATTTATTCAGGGCTTCTTTAACTTATTTGAGTAATATTTTTCAACTTTTTTTTTTTTGGGGGTGGGGATGGAGAGAGACAAAGCATGAACGGGGGAGGGGCAGAGAGAGAGGGAGACACAGAATCGGAAACAGGCTCCAGGCTCCGAGCCATCAGCCCAGAGCCTGACGCGGGGCTCGAACTCACGGACCGCGAGATCCTGACCCGGCTGAAGTCGGACGCTTAACCGACTGCGCCACCCAGGCGCCCCGTTATTTGAGTAATATTTTATAGTTTATATTGTAAAATTCTTTCACCTCCGTGCTTAAACTTATCCTTAGATCTTTGGTTCTTTTAGATAATCTTGTAAATGGGATTGCTGTATTGATTTTCTTTTTGTTACCTATATTCACAAGAGATATTGGTCTTTAATTTACTTTTCTTATAATGTCTCTAACTGGCTTTGGTATCAGGATAATACAGACTTCATATGATGGCTTAGTGTCCCCTCCTCTTCTATTTTTTGGAAGAACTTGTGAAGGATTGGTGTTAATTAATTTTTAGATGCTTGATATAATTCATCAGTGATGCTATCTGATGTTGGACTTTTCTTTACTGGGAGCTTTTTGATTATTGATCATAGGTCGGTTGAGATTTTCTATTCCTTCTTGAGCAAAATTAGATAATTTATGTGTTGCTAGGAATTTGTCCATTTCATCTAGATTATCTAAGTTTTTGTGCATAATTGTTCATAGTATTCTCTTATAACTCTTTCTGTCATTGGAGGTATGTTTTAATTGGTGCAAAAAAAGTGGGACCTTTCTATTTTCAAATTGTCAAGAAGAAAATTTTTAGCTTTTTATTTTTATTATGCCCTTTCTCTCAATCTTAACATCATCTGTTCTTGGGGAAAGTGTTATATAGAGATTCAGATTTCAGAATCTGGTTTTGGAAATTGTTGCCAAATTCTGACTGGTGTAAGAGAACGCTATTCTCGTACATTCACGTGTGAATGTGAAACATTCAGACTCATCTTGTACCCTACTACAATTGGTACTCATGATCAATATAACTGATGCCCAATCATGGCACCAATATGTTGATGGCTAAAGATGAAATATTGAAATTAAAGACATGTTTTACCTTTCACCTGCCATTCAGGGAGCCATGAAAAATACAGGTGATGGGGGGAGAAACCTCTCTTGTAACCTTTTCATTTGAACATGCATTACGAGTCCCTCTATTCCTCTTTCTCTCTCTCTCTCACACACAACTCCTAACCAGAGAGTCGTGTCTTAATACAATAAAATTTGCCCTTCTTTAAAGGTCTTGACCACTTTCCAGTGTAGGAAATTGCAGCATAAAGGAACATTTGCCCTGGAATATTGGATGGATAATTCTGTGATGAAGAGTGTTAGACATTCAGATGTATTGATCTTTGCTTAGCTAGAGAAGTTGTTTGAATGCTTACCTCTGCCCCCGGTAGCATGTTACCAAGGTGTTCAAATAAAGGTGAGCAGTAAGTTTTTCTTTGAGTGAAAAACACCGCCTGGATGATGACTCAGATTTCCTTCCAATCTTAAGTTTCTATCATTTAAAATAAGTCTGTGGTGTCCAGGGTTATGAGATCAAATTGTGTTTCTTTGTCACTGGAAATCCCCACTGCAAACCCTAAGAACAGACCATTCAAAAGCTTTCACTGAGGCAACACACTTGGTAGAAAAGCATGACTTCATTTTGGCATGATTCGTCTTCAAATCAGGTCAGTGATTTAGATGTGAATGAGCGGATTGTTCATGGGCACCGGATCAAATTAGACTTTCATTTATTTTTAGAAATTCATTAGACCAATTATGACAACCACAAAGGGATGTCTTGTGACTGAGAAGTGCAAATTATAAGAACAGTAATATTCATTGTTAAGTGTGAGATGAAAATTTCTGTGTAGCTTACTCATTAAAACCCGCTTCCTTTTACAAAAATGTCCTTTGTGTAATGTAGATTGCAGGTAAAAGGCACTGGACCAAAATATAATTACTGAATATACAACATGCTGGTAAGCTCAGATTGTTTATAAAATGAATTTAGGTCAGAAATACAAAGGAAACTGAAAATACCAAGTTTCTCTTTCGCCAGTATGCTCTCATTTATGGAAATGCACTAATTGGGTTTCAACTATGTGAAAACAGAAACTGAAATTATTAAATACTTTGAACTTTATGCCCACATTTAAGCAATTCAGACAGAATACTTGATACATTCCCTAGTCTGAAAGAACTAGAACTAGAACTTTGTAGTCTGACTTATTTATATCTGAGTCCACTCTTTTTTTGATCTGGGTAATTCCCTTAAGATTCCTCCAATCTTAATTTATGTATTGGTAAAATGGGGACATTAGTCTTTATTTTTTAAGAATAAGACAGCAATTGGGGCACGTGGGTGGCTCAGTCGGTTAAGCGTCCGACTTCAGCTCAGGTCCTGATCTCACGGCTCATGAGTTCGAGCCCCGCATCGGGCTCTGTGCTGACAGCTCAGAGCCTGGAGCCTGCTTCGGATTCTGTGCCTCCCCTCTTTCTCTGCCCCTTCCCACCCCCCTCATGCTCTGTCTCTCTGTTTCTCAAAAATAAATAAACGTTAAAAAAATTTTTAAAAAAGAATAAGACAAGTAAGTGAAAAAAAAGATGTGTGTGCAGTGCCCGGCATACAACTGATTCTAAATAAACATTACCTAATTTAATGTAACATCATATAACTGCACATATCAGTAGATGGAACAATGGTAACGTTCATTTTACACGTTGCTTTATACACATCACAAAGCAAAGGTACGCTATTAACAAAACTGGTCTTCATTTGCAAGTTAACCATTCCCTAATCACTTAAATCTCTCCCTCTGCAAATAGCAAAGAATGTGTAAAGATTTCTGAAAACAAACAATGTTGGCATTGAAGAGAGGCTTCCGTGCAGTTCATATTCGGTTGTACTGGAAACCTTCCACTTAAGGAGAAAACATTAATCATTTCACCAGACCGGCAAACAGCCTACTAACAAATTCACAGCCCACGTTGAAAGGGTTTGGTGTTCCAAGAATTTTTTTTAAGATGTGAATTAGTAATTTAAATTTCTTTCTGCTCATCACATCTACCTTACTGAGACAACTAGAGCAAGAAACTTCTGAGTAGCATTATTCTCCCTTAGCTATTATGTTGGATTATGGAGACATTTTGATTCTTGGCTGCAAGGAAACTACTGAATAAAAGCCGTTAATATAATACATACGTATTTGTCTATTTGGTGGTTCTAGTAAACATGTGTGTAGACTCAGCTTTTACAGTACGACTACGTCGCGTATGTTTAATGTGAGGGGTTTTGGTTACCCTGATAACTACGTTTGTAAAGCAAAGGTTATGGTTTATCTCCAAGAAACAAAATGGGTGGCATTTATGGGAATCGTGCAGATCTGAAGCCAATAACTGGATAAGGCGAAGTTACCATGGTGTCTCACAAATACAGTTCTCGGCCCCGGTTGCATGACTTGTGAAACCTGTTTCAGATTAATATAACACCCGCCTAAAATTGATAGTATCATGATACAGGTTTTGGAGCCAGAGCGATATGATCGGAAATCAGGAATTCGAAGGATCCAGTTGCAATCAGCTTTCTTTTTCTGAAACTGAATCAACGTGTGATTTTGTCGAGGATGATGATGGCCGATCACGGTCATGACAGAACTGTCAGGTCACAGATTTAAACCAACAGCGGAGACAATATGTGCTCCCTTTACAGCTGTGGACGATTCTTCGGCTTCCTTTGAGTTCGTGTGTCGTCTATGAATGAGTCAATTATAACTGTCACTAAATTTCCCAAGGCCTTTAGAGCTAACAAAGAAGCTGTGGTTCCCACTGATCATACCCTGAGGTAGGCCTGTGCGAATGGAAAAGTTGTTAAAAAACAAAACAAAACAAAACAAAACTGTATGAGTAGCCAAGACAGTAACCAGAAAGCACATTTGCATGAAGATTTCTCAATTAGATTAACTTGTCAAGCATGTACCAAAATCAAGTCACACTCTAATGAGGGTTTATTGTTTTTTTTTTTTTTTCATAGGAATGGAATAATGTCTTTAAACAAAGAAGACGTATTGTCTGTGTTGTACCTTAGGACCTTGCCTGATGACCTGTAGTGACCCAAGACAGGAGAAAAGACCAGGGAAAGATCGGGAGATCAAAAGCACCCTACAGGGGCGCCTGGGTGGCTCAGTCGGTTGGGCGGCCGACTTCAGCTCAGGTCATGATCTCGCGGTCCGTGAGTTCGAGCCCCGCGTCAGGCTCTGTGCTGACAGCTCGGAGCCTGGAGCCTGTTTCAGATTCTGTGTCTCCCTCTCTCTGACCCTCCCCCGTTCATGCTCTGTCTCTCTCTGTCTCAAAAATAAATAAACGTTAAATAAAAAAAAAAAAAAAAAAAAAAAAAAAAGCACCCTACACCCTGTAGAACAGAAAACACTGTAGGGCAGACCCAGTCCTCTGGAAAATCCAGGTAGGGCATGCCACCGTTTAACTGAAGTTTACATTCCACATAACGTTCAGAAAACTCTGAGTCAGACACTAGAGCACCCCGGAAAAGAGAAATTATTTGCCAGGAACAAAAGGCTGCAGATGGAAAGCCAGTCCCTTGACAGATGTCAATTGGCAATTAAGAAGAAAAAGTAGGGACTGGGATGCTCCACACATTACTAAAACAGGAGCTCAGACTTAATGTATGAGATTGAGGTCAAGGGCAAATTTACAAAATCGTACACTGCCTTTGATGTCTTCACTGCTTTCTGTCATGTAGGCGATGGGTCAGGGAACTTTTTCCGCAAAGGGTCAGATAGCAAACATTTTAGGCTTTGTGGGCCACACTATCTGTATCACAATAGACAATTTGTCAGTGAATGGTCTTGGCTGTGTTCCACTAATGCGTTGCTTACAAAAACAGGACGGTGAGCCAGATTTTGCCATTGGGCTGTAGTTTGCAGACCCCTGATTTAGATGTTAGAATAGAAACATGCCATGCCATGTGACAATTTAGGTCGGCGCCAGTTAGCCTCATATGGTCAGCATAATTCTGTACTGGATTTTTGGAACCAGAGGAAGTGAGTGCCAGGAGTAGTGAGTTACCATACCCCATTTCCTCCCGGGCGTCTGCTTCTGGCTCAACCCCTTAGTTACTCCATTCAGCTACATGAGCCTTCCTGTTACTCAAACATTCAGGAAAGCTATATATAGCCTCAGACTCTGATCTTGCTGTCACCTCTGTGCAAAACACCCTTCTCCTAGATCAGGGGAAGAGTCACGGCGCTCTGAGCTACAAAAGCACTGGTAGAGTCACAGTACTTGAGTGAGAACCAAGAGGGGAGCAGACACTGGTCTTCACTGAATTGAATACCCTGATTTTGGAAAAACTCAAGCAGATGAACACAACACCTGGGATTGGGTACAAGGCGTGTGACTTGTCATCTCATATCAATGCCCTTCAGAGGACACCCACTGAGAGTGGACCCTAAACCACTGGGTGGAGAGGGTGAGTTGTTCAGTCCATGTCAACTAGCATCTCTCCTTGGCCAACATCAGGCATGCACCATGGGCTCATGATGAAGGTAGTCATGGAAGCTGCTGGCAAGCCCGAGCACAGGCTCCCTATTCCAAAACTGATACAGTTCCCGCTGCTGCAGATTATCCTTCCCGCCAAAGCTGGGACCTTTTCTCTTGAGGATAACCAACCACTTAGTTGTAAGTTGATTACTTTATACTCTTTCCACAAAGGTCAGCAGGGGGCCTCAGCAGGACCCATGGAAGAGTTTGCCTGTCTTATTCACAGTGCCTAAGATAGTACCCTAACCAAGGGTTTAAAGATATACTGACGTGGGATTCTTTATTACAAAACCTCAGGCAATAAATCTGTTTTGTGGTGAAATGGTGTAACAGTGGACTCAAGCCACTGAATACTAAATATCACAACACTCAAAGAAAGGTCTGAGGGGCACCTGGGTGACTCGGTTAAACATCCAACTCTTGATTTCTGCTCAGGTCGTGATCTCACGGGTTTCAGTTCGCGCTCTGCATCCAGCTCTGTGCCGATGGTGCTGGTGGGGAGTGGCCCAGGGCTTAGTTTCCAAGAGCTGATCAATGGGCAGTCCTGAATACAGGTGTTTCTTAGAAAAGCGAAAAGTTTGAGCGGCCGTCACCTATTGAATTAAACCTTTCTTATAGGTTATTTGGAAGCATGAAGTTAAATACGGGTGAATTTTTAAAAAAAAGTCTAGAAAATGTGAAAGTGTTTGCTTCTATGTGGTAGAACTGGGGGTATGTAAAAGGTTGAGCGTGGTACTTCTGGTTTGAGTAATAAATCTTACGAGTGGCAAAGCCAAGAGGAATCACAGCCGAAAGGAAATACCTGTATACAGTTGCATATTTCTCCAAATTAAACTATTAGGCTATTATCTCTTGTACATTCTTGATTTCTTGATTGAGACTGAGGTCTTCTTTAAAATGTCTTTCTTATAATAAACCCAGAAATAGTATTTTCCATGTTAAAACGTTTCAGTATATTTAACAACTGGCAATTTTCTATTCTGTATTCCCTTCCTTGATTCCACTTCCATTTATGCACAGTGTACTATTTTTTCAGAATGTCAAAACTAGGGGCTCCTGGGGGGCTCAGTGCGTTAAGCGGCCGACTTCGGCTCAGGTCATGATCTCGCGGTCCGTGAGTTCGAGTCCCGCGTCGGGCTCTGTGCTGACGGCTCGGAGCCTGGAGCCTGTTTCCGATTCTGTGTCTCCCTCTCTCTCTGCCCCTCCCCCGTTCATGCTCTGTGTCTCAAAAATAAATAAACGTTAAAAAAAATTTTAAAAACTATAACTTCATACTTTGGCATGCATTTAAACTTTCCTGAATATATTTAAATAAAAAAAAATCAATTTTCAGTATTTAGTTAATCTTAATTTAATGCTTTTTAAACAAAACTACTTAACTATTAATATTATGAAAGGTAAGATATGAAAGCCTTTTCAGACAATATGACAGCTGTTGGAAAGAGTGTCAATAGAAAAATAAAATGTGATTCTAAGTGTTTCTTTTGGCCAAATGCAACCTGTAATCTGAGACTATGACATGTTAACCATTGGTCAGTTTCAAGCACTTGAACCTGTATAGGTCCTGGTTACATATTAAGATAAAAGTAATGAAGATGTAGCTATGCAAATCCCACAGTGGAGAGAAGATTGTTTTCTGCAGTGGTTTTTATGAGCATATCCATACCTCTGCCGGCAAATTCTTCTGCAAATGCTGAAGCAAATGCTTCAGCAAGCATTAGGTGATCAAATTTACATTAGGTAATCAAATTTACATTTGTCACAATGGAGAGAAATGGTTTTGACCTCTTAACAGCAAAGGGATTCTGGTCTGCAATGAAACTCTAATTAGACTCCAATAGAGGATATTATAAATTTCTTCCTATAGATTTTAAAGGAAAAACGAAATAGAGAACCACTGTTGTGGCTTGATGTGCTATTGTTAGATTGTTTTATAATTACCGACGATCCTTTCACAGAGTTTTATGTAATTTATTTCAACTTCTCTAAGACTAAAAAGACCATGATACATATGAACCCTCATCATTTTAATAGTGGTGTCTATATGTGAAGAAATAAGGCTGAAACTTTTTAATAATAGTGTAAAGTGTTTTATTCTTGTGTTTTGTAGTACAGCAGATGTCAAAACAGATATACAGACCCACACATTTCTTAGAGAAAAGAATTTTGTCCTAATTCAGAGGACAGAGTTCTAATAAAAATGACACTCTCATTTAATTGGTAGAAATGCTAAAAATCATACATGCGGAGAGGAACAGCCTGGCTTTTTCATGAAACAGCATTCCCAGCATGCTGCATAGTTTTGTGTTTTTATTAGTTATTGTACTTTTATTACGTTTTGAATTATTTTCTCTTTCTCCCAGGTATTCACCTGGTTTCCGAGCTAGGGAGTACAATAAGAATAAACACAAGCCTGCAGCCAAAATGAATTTGGGGCAACTACGTAAATGCCGGCAGGCCTTCATTTCTTATGAAAGCTAATCGCCTGAAATGATTAAGTAAACCACCCCCAAGCAGAAAAAATATATATATATATTGATTGGAAGGTCAAACGTAAAGTGCTGTTACAGAAACAGCAAATGTAATCCTACTTTACTGCCAGAGTACCACATCTCCGTTCCAAAAGGTTTTCTGCTCTGAAAAAAAAACCAAATTAATTAAAAATAAATACATACATAAATAAATAAATACATAAATAAATAAATAAATAAATAAATAAAATAACAGTAAGCATTTTAGAAACGTTACCGAAGCCAAATCTCCAATAAGGGGCAATTCAGCAAGGTCAAGGTTCAGGTTAAGAAAGAGTGGTTATTTCCTTTCCTCTAAGTTTCTCTCAATAAGCGAAATGATTTTTCTCTTTTCATTTGGTGAAGGAGGTGAAAGAAGCATGAAATGCAAATTCAGCGGAATAGAGCTAAGTCATACTTGCCAAAAATGACCGAGAACGAACGAACGAACGAACGAACAAACAACACGCAAAGGCATTGCTGACTGACACTTGGTGCAGTGGTTTAACACAGAATCTCATCCTGTGCTGCTTATGCCGTGACTCTGCTTTCAGAAAATGAGTATTTCTCTTTATTTCCAAAAAAGCTTTATGCTTATGTCAGAACATTGAAACTTTTTTTTGCACGTGGGTCTTACCATTTTAGTTCATCCAATTTTGATTTGAGAGACCAAAATGGACCCTTCACAGCGAATATTTAATATCATATCATATCATTTCATTTCATTTCATTTAACATTGAATGTAAAAGATGTTTTTGTGTTTATGTTTTTATTTTTTTTGCTTTCAAGTGTTAGAAAGGTACGCGACTTTGAAAAAAGGCAAGTACGCAAAAGAGTTTACAATTGTCTTCGCCAATCACCCCAAAGTAACTGTTCAGCCCAGTTCTCACTTTGTTGTCCTCCAATGGATTTCTTCACTGCATTTATTCTCCTGCAAGGTGGCACTGGTGCTCTTGAAACATGAAGCTGGGGATTGTGGGTATGTCAGGACAAAGTCTGCTTCCAGAGGATAATGAGATTTCACAGGTAGATTTTTCTTTGCTTAATTTGTTTTTAAATATTGTGTTTATATGTACAAGAAGTAGGATCTCCGGAGAATTGTGTGCCGCCTAGCCTAGGGCTGGATCAGTGTTAGAAGTTTTGGACTGAATTTGAGAGGCACTGTGTTTTATTTTTTAACTGTATTTTTTGAATTGCCAGTTATAGGTGGCAAAATCACATAAACATCAAGATTTTTATTGGTTGGTGATTTACCTCATCTCTCTCTTTCCTTCCCCCCCTCTTTCCCTCTCTCCTTCTTTCCGTCTCTCTCTCCTTCCTTCCCTTTCTCTTTCCTTCCCTGTTCCCTCCCTTCCTTCCCTCCTTCTTTCTTTCCTTCCTTCCTTCCTTCTTTCCTTCCTTCCTTCCTTCCTTCCTTCCTTCCTTCCTTCCTTCCTTCTCTCCCTTCCTTCCCTCCTCCCTTTTTCCTTCCTTCCTTTCTTCTTTTCTTCCCTCCCTCCTTCCTCCTTCTGTCCTTCTTTCTTTCTTTCCTTCCCTCCCTCCTTCCTTCCTTCTTCCCTTCCTTCCTTCTTCACTTCCTTCCTTCCCTCCTTCCTTCCCACCCTCCTTCCTTCCTTCCTTCCTACCCTCCTTCCTTCCTTCCTTCCCCTCTTCCTTCCCCCCTCCTTCCTTCCCTCCCTCTTTCCTTCCTTCCACCTTTCCTTCCCCCTTTCTTTCCTTCTTTCCTTCCTTTCTTTCTTCCTTCCTTCCCTTCCTCCTTTCTTCCTTCCTGCCCTCCCTCCTTCCTTCCTTCCCTCCCTCCTTCCTCCTTTCCTTCCTTCTTTTTCTTTCTTTCTTTCTTTCTTTCTTTCTTTCTTTCTTTCTTTCTTTCTCTCTCTTGGCAAACTATACTCAAACAATAAATCAACAAAATTATGAAGGCTGTGTCTACAAAACAAAATGTAGGCAAGCAAACAAACATTTTGTGATACTGAGTTGGCCTTGGACTATGAAAATGATTGATACAGGTTAATATTATAAATCAGTACAAAGAGCAAAAGCAATCATGTCACTATACATAGTTGTGTTTTAGCAAAATAAATTTAGCATTTATGAATTCATATGTATTTTTCATATCTTTCATACCTTAAAGCCATATGAAGATACCAGAAAACACATTCTTAAATAGCCTTCACCTACTGCTTTTTGCAACATGCCTAAATTAAACTTCTTCAAGCAAAGGTTTATAGTAAATGTTATCTATACATCAACTCATGTCATCATTTGCCATAAAATCAATTATTTGGATATATTATACATGCTTGAATGGTTTGTTACCTGACTACTTTCTACCCTTTATAAGATTTAGTGGCACTTTCATATAATAATTACAATAATAAAATTTTGGAAGCTAGTCTAATAGGAATTTTTCTCATTTTTCCTTTTATAGAAAGAGTACTTAGTCTATATTCTTAACAGACGTATTTTGCTTTGCTTTTTATTACTCTTTATAACATCAAAAATAGCCTCCATATTGTGCTTTTATGTGAAAAAAATTACACTTTTTGTGCAGTTTTGAGTGAAACATACACTTCCCTTGGAGTGTGAAAATGAACTTCTCTCCCCCTTAGAGAACATTGTAATGTTCAGCTTTAATAGCCTCTCCCTAGAGTAAGGGAAAACCTTTTTATTTCTCACTATAAAAGAAAGAATGTGTCTTTGTCAAGATTTCTTTAATAAATGGGACTTGTTCTTACTGTCTTTATACGAACCAGGGTCAAGGGTTCACAAGGTTTAATAATCCCATGTCCTCTCCCAGGACTAAAACCATGAAAACATATCCTGAGAGTAAAATCAACTTTATGTTTATTTTTCAAGCAGGTTTGAAAATATCTTATCTTTTTTCCCATCAGTCAGAACTAATATGGAAATTTGTATCAATTTTATTTATACTATATAGCTTACATGAATTCTACTCCAAGAAAAATACCACATTTCGTTTTATTTTCCTGTTGAAAATTCACATGTACATTCCAACACATACCTAGTCTCCAAAGCAACCACCGAAAAAAAATTTGTGGAATCAGGGATTAAAATTGAGACACCATTCCTGTGAGTTACAGTAATGAAAACTGAAGCAATAGTTAAATTATCTGCTAGTTGAACATTAAATTTCTTTCAAACTTATTCATGCAGTGTATGAATTAAATTCAATTAAGTCCTCCAAAGTTGTGAGAGTTACTTACATTCTGAAAACTAATCTGATGGTCTTGTTCAGTGGAAGAAAAGTGCAAGAGACAATGGAAGTGGCCTTGGAGCAAGGGAAGGTCAACCAACAGTTGACATGTTGCCAGAGGTGAAAGCAGTTAGCGAACGTATTGCCTGAGATGCTACTTATGGAAGGAGGTGAAGATACTAAGGAAGTGTTTCAAAGTTTCTTTTTTTTTTTTTTTTTTTTTTTGCTTGGAAATTCAAAATATATAGTTTTGGGTATGCATACTCCAAAGGCCCTCACATCTGGAAGGATGGACTGATCTTATTTGAAATTATGCCAGATTAACTGAAGACAGACTTTAACTTCTACTGTTAATATGCTTATTTTAAGGCTATGGGTGTCCCCACACATTTTTGGGAGAGGAGTTAACAAATCGCACAGTGAGAATGCAGACACGGTCAGCCAAGTTGTTTAATGGGGTTCCCAAAAAGACCTTCTTCCTGTCTAGCTCCAACTTGGGGCTTTGTTCCCTTACTTTATTGATAAGGTAGGAGAAAAAACACTTTCCCCTCTTTGTCTTTAAAGAGATTGGTGGTTGATGGGGTGCCTGGGTAACTCAGTCAGTAGAGCGTCCAACTCTTGATTTTGGCTCAGGTCATGATCTCAGAGTTTGTGAGGTTGAGCCCCACATCGGACTCTGCATTGACAGCGTGAGCCTGCTTAGAATTCTGACTCCCTCTCTCTCTCTCTCTCTGTCCCTCCCCTGCTTGCTCTCTATCTCTCTCAAAATAAACAAAAATAAACTTCAAAAAAAATAAAGAGATTGGTGGTTTCAAAAGGTTTAGAGTATGACAATGCATTTAATAGCCACTCACACAAACTCACTTCACCATGAGTCTGCATATGGGAATCAATGAATTTATCCCTATCTTTATTCTTTGTGCTCAAATGACCCTCACCAATTCTCAGCTTTGTGTGACAAATTATATGATATGACACTGTGGTGGGCTATTCTTGGCAATTGTTCCCGTTAAATGAATTCTTAAAATGTTTTGTAAATCATATTTTCCTGTTATTCAGACTTCTGGTTATAAAGTTATATATCACATATAATTCATTGTATAATGTACTATATAATATCTAATAAAATAATAATTGCTGCTGTTTATTGAACATATGTCAGTATGCATAAATATGTATGTATGTTATGTATTTATACATAAACATATGTATGTACATAAGTACATATAAATACATACCATGCCATTTTTTTTTTTTGAGAGTTAGAGAGAGGGAGTGCACTAGTGGGGAAGAGGGATGGAGAGAGAGAGAGAGAGAGAGAGAGAGAGAATTTAAACAGGCTCCACACACAGCATGGAGCCTGAAATGGGACTCAATCCCATGACCCTGGAATCATGACCTGAGCTGAAATCAAGAGTCAGACGCTCAACCAACTGAACCACCCTGGTACCCCTATACCGTGTACTCTTAAAGATAGTGCAGGCAAAGTTTCACTAATCTTTAGAGAGGCTTTATGAAGAAAGTGTTGCCTGGAGGCAGTGCTTTACATGGAATGAAAGTTTATAGCTGTGGTGGATGTTGTGATATGATGTCCAGTCTCTTCTGAAGGACTTGTTCCCCAAACTTTCAGGAATGCTACCAGAAGAAGAGCTCTCAGCTGTCAGCTTGCTCAAGAAATTGCCTTCAGGTAAAGGGCACTATCTTGTCCAAGATCACTCCCCTTCTTGGGACTAGACCCCATGCATTGAGTGGGATAGTGCAGTCATATAACAGCTTAGACCACTTTGCTGCAAATACAAGAACTCCAAAGGGCCTTTCCAGCTTCTGAGCTCCCTGTGGGATTGGCTGAGGCTTTTGTTCTTCTCTCTGCCGGATCTTGCTTCCTTTCCTCCCCGCTCTGGTAGAGATCCAGAGAGACTTCCTTAAGCTAATCTCTGACCTTAGAGTCTGCTTCTTGAGAGACAAAACTTGTAACAGTGACCATATAATTTATTGTCCAAGCTAAGACATTTTTTTTGGGGGGGGGCGCAAATGAAAGAGTATGCCGATCAGATGGAATGCAGGTACCACAGGCGTAGACTAGAATAGTCCCAAGTGAACTCAAACTAACGGTCACTCTAAGGTTGAGGAAGCATAACTACAGGTCCCATTCCACCTTACTAGTTGTGGAATGTTAGGGTGATTACTGACCTTCGTAAGTCTCCTTTTTCTCATGTGTAAGACCAGGATAATAATACCCACCTCCTTGGAGCCTTTGAAGACTTGATTTTTTTTTTTACATTTTTTTTAAAGTTTTTATTTATTTTTGAGACACAGAGAAACAGAGCATGAACGGGGGAGGGGCAGAGAGAGAGGGAGACACAGAATCGGAAGCAGGCTCCAGGCTCTGAGCCATCAGCCCAGAGCCCAACGCAGGGCTCGAACTCATGGACCACGAGATCGTGACCTGAGTTGAAGTTGGACACTTAACTGACTGAGCCACCCAGGCGCCCCTTCGAAGACTTGATTAAGATAATGTGAATAAACCATTAGTATAATGCTTAGGACTTAATATTTAGTAGTTCGTATCATCATTATATCCAGTTTAGAGCTGAAGATGTGACGCTCAAGGAGATTAAGTAAATCCAAAGTTTACACATCTCATTAAGTGGGAGGACCAGGATTTAAATTCAGTTTTCTGACTCTAAAACCCATCCAGATAACCAAGTTGCTATACTATCTTCTTACATACCTTTTCTTGTCATTTCAAGAACTGGTTTTTTAAAACCCAATCCTCCTCAACTATCTGATACACTAAATACTCTTTTAACTGCAAGTGACCCGAAAAAGGCACAAAAAACTCAAACAAACTTAATCAAAATGGAATTTTTTCACTCATATGATAGAAAAGTTCAGGGGGCGTTCTGTGCTTCAGCCTGGCTGCTTCCATGTCCTTGAAAGGTATCATGAGAATTTTATATCCCATATTCTATATATGGGCTGCTTTTCTCAGCGCTGGCTTTATTTTTAGTCACCCTTTTCCACATGTTTGGAAAGATGGCTATTAGCTGCACGCCAGTGTAGCATGTAATTCCAGAGTTGAGAAAAGCACATTTTTTTTTTCCCACCATCCACACTAATCCCCTTTTTTGGTCCTATTTGACATAAATACCCATCAGAGTTTTACACATTCCTCTCCCTCCTTAAACCTCCAAAACGCCTTCCCTTTCCTCTCTCGGCTGATGGCCTGGATTTTCATTTCACTGAGAAAATGAAATCAATCAAAAGAGAATGTCTGATAATCCCACCATCAAATCTATCAATATACCTGCATCTGAAATCACACCCTTTGCTTTCCTTCCTTTGAGAGTGGTTCGTCTGTCAGTGCTCTTATCAAAGACCTATTACTAGAGAACATTTCCTAAAATGTATTCTCTCTGGGTTCCTCCCCATGATTTCTCCCTGTACTGAATCATTCCTGTCAGCATTTGTTTCAAAGGAAGAACTATGATGCAAATATCTCTTTTAGTGCAATGAGTGAAAGGAAAACAATGGTTTAGTTTGGCCTTAAGGATTGGTTCAGGATGTAAAGGTTCTTTTAATACTGAGTTTGATTCTATTGAATTACTGTCTTCACAATATAACTTTCCACATATGCATTTCATGGCTCCTCAGTTTTTCTACTTTTCTCTCTCAAAATAAAAGTACCTGATACTGGCCTGTTTTCTATACCCTCAGGTCCTCATTTTTCCCTGAGAGTGAACAGTAATGATAATTAAACAATTGGGTGAAAACCAACTCCTGTGAATGTGCTAGTTGCTTAACAGGTATCATTTCCTCCTCGGGCTACTGGATTCAACCTCCTTTAAAACTGATGACCCCAAGAGAAGCTGATGGAATAATTCTTGAGATGATTTTAGGTACATCTGGTGAATCTATGACCTTGTTCATGCAGAGTCTTAGGCCCCTATTTTTTACGATGTTTGAGACATATTTGGTATGGAGAAGGGGAGGGGGAGATAGTTCATCAAAGATGGTTGCTTTGAAAAGTTAATTGATTCTTTAAACCGTGTCTTGAAAATACATGATCGTGGAGTCCACTAGTGGTGGAGGTGGACCATGGGTTCACATGATGCGATCTCATCTAAAATTTGTAATCTCTGAGGATGGAGAAATTATCAGCAAAGACAGGGCTGGTTTTCAAAGAGGAGAAGGTAGGTTCCCATGCCAGTATTAATACAAATGAGATCATATTTTACAGTTTGAAGTCTATCCATGTTGATTAGCTCATTCAAACATGACACAACCTTGTAAGGAAGCAACTGTTATATTTTCAAAAGGTACAGATACTAAGGCCAAGAAAAATTAAGTAACTTTCCCAAGGTCATCCAATGGGTAAGTCATATTTACTTTACAGGTAAGGAAATTGGCCACCTGACTCTAGATATACGCGGTCATCATTATCACATGCTGCCTCCAATAGCTAGTTTATAAAGAGCGTCCTGAATGAACCTTACCTTTCAGTCAGTATTCACACATGCTCGCATAGTCTTCACCCACAACGAATCAGGCCTGGTACGGTGTAGACAATAGAATGTGGCATGCTTCTTGCTACCTCTCTTGCAATATATGCTCTTTGAGAAGCAAGGTGCCAGTTACAGATTTCAACTACTCTGACACTCCAAGCTGTTAGGAAACTCAAACAAGCTATGAAAAAGAAACCTCTTCTATCAGCTCTGTCAGAAATCTTATCAGAGGTGTCAGATATGTGAGGAAGCAGTCTTAGATGGTCCAGTTCCATTGAATCTCTAGTGATTCTACTCTCTGTCACCCTCTGACTGCCACCTTAGGAGATACCTCAAGCAAGAAGTCCCCAGTGAAACTCAGTGCATGCACATTATAATAAATATATTTTTTAAGTTACCAAGTTTTGGAGTGATTTACTGTGCAACATTAGATCAGCAAAACCTTGTCTATATCCAAAGATGGGAAAGAAGCAGGAGTCAAGGACCATATAGGGTTAATGTTAAGAAGATGCACTTCAAATTTTGAAAAATGCTACTGAAAGTATATAGATACAGCGAAATACAGGGAGCCTCAGACATCATAAACCCTGAGACCAAATCCTCTTTTTTACATTTTCTAACCTGGCGACTCTTGGATAAATCCCACCGAAGTTCTCCAAGTCAAAATGTGATTACCAATAAAACTATGAAAACGAAGCATGGTTGCTTTCGGAGTCTCAGGTGAGAAAATTTAGTGTGTGTTTTTTTGTTAATTGAAAAATCTCGCAGATGGTTACAATATTATTGTGGGAAGACATCCCAAGGCAGGAGAGCATGGTCCTGTGCACAAGAGGCAAATTATGGTTGAGTTAATGGAAACGAGCTTGAGCACTGGAGTCATTTACCATATGCTATTGGGCATTTATGCTTAAGGGGCTGTGCTTAGGTCTGGCAATCTGGTGCTGCACAGAACATAAAATGCTACATGGGGCTTATAGTCTAATGCCTGTCAAATGAGTGACGTTCATTTAAGGCAGCTATTATTAACATAAAAGAATCAATGTTTCTCTCAGTAGTCATCATAGTACTGGTATTGGCAGAGACGGAATTAGTCGTGGTGACACTGGCAGAGAATTTCTATTTTGAGATAGTCATGGCATGATTAGTCACTCACTAATTTTTGTGAGAAAGTTTGAAAATTCTCTCACACTCTGTTTAAGGGGGAAGGGGGACATCAGCTTCGTACTGTTCTTAGAAGGTAATTCCCTAGGAAGACCCTAGTTTAAAACCGATGAAATAGGAAATTTGATGGTTCTCATGGGAAAATAATTAAATAGACATTCATCTGGAGCGATTACTTTCCTTTTGTCAATAACACACCAGGAATTAAACACGATTATGTTTTTCATGAAAATCTTGGCTTTGAATTCTTGACCAGTGCTTGAAAGGAAAACACACATTACTAAAATAGGCTTATCAAATAAAAAAATATGTACAGAATCCACTTTGGGGCGTATAAGCACTGCCTTCTAGGTTTAGAATACGCAATTTCAGAAATCATAGCCTAGAAAAGATTTGAGACTAGTATGGTGTGATGCAGCCAAAGCAAACAGCATCACTTCAGGGCTTACCAGGAACTCGTAGGTTTGAAAGAAAGGAATCCTGTTTTGCAGAAGAATATGCGGCCACTGTGTCTCATTTGTAGGAGGTTCACATCTCAATACTTCGGTGCTTGTAAGTCATCTCTTGAATGTTAACTTCAGACAGAAGAAGATAATCATAGACCTCAGATAACTAAATTTTCAGAGAGTTTAGAGAAAAGACATATATAGGAGAAAACTAGTATGGATCAGAACTGTGTCCAATTACAGCTAAATTATGTTGCTTTGGAAAATATCAAGGCTTTATGGATATCGACCAGCATTTCCCAAGATGTTAAGTTAAAAGATTAACTCTTAACGATAAATTGGTTTTAAATCATGTATGTGAAATAAATCTTATTTGCATATTATAATTGTACTTATTAGCAAGGGCTAATAAAAATATTTTAATTTCTTCTGATATGAAGTTGTACCGTAATATGAAAGAGAAGTGATATCAGTGAAAATGGTGCAGAAAGAGCATCAAGTCTTTCCTTTTTTAAAAATGCCTGAAAATTACTTCCTTCATACAAGCAATGAAAAAACTGGCAGGAATAATCAGCACCAATTTTTTTTTTTAAACTCCAGAAATTAACCAAATGTATTCAACACTTCAGACACTCTGTGTGTGTATGGGGGTGTGTGGTTTAATATCGGAAAGAATTGTGAGGTTTGTGGTGTTTTAGTTTGCTGTATTCTCATGCCCCTTTCTGTAGTACCATGGCAGACTTAAAAACAAAGAGCCCTCAATCATGAACACTGGTAGCCTGACAACCACCAGCCTCAATCCCAGAGGACCGTCTTTATTTGACCTGGCAGGTGGTTCAGTGAGAAACCCCACTCACAATTCTGTCTTCATATGACCTAACTTGGAGCTTACCCAGTGTGAAAATCCTTTCCCTGGGATACTTGTTGAAAATATTTAGAGGCAGGTTTTTGTTTTTTTGTTTTTTTTTTTTAACTTCACGGTAGCCCGAGGTAGTAGATAATGCTTAGAACAAATCAGAGGGAGCCATGACGCTCAAAAGGAAAAGTGACAGAATGAGATGTCAGCACGGGTTTTCAAAAGATCTGACATGTTGCTGAGGATCTAAAAGTCCACCCACAGGGATACGGTGGCATACATTCCAAGCAGAGCACCTATTTTCTTTCTTTCTTTCTTTTTTAAAATTTTTTTAATGTTTATTTATTTTGGGGAGACAGAGACAGAGTGCGAGTGGGAGAGGGGCAGAGAGAGAGGGAGACACAGAATCTGAAACAGGCTCCAGTCTCTGAGCTGTCAGCACAGAGCCTGATGCAGGGCTCGAACCCACGAACCGTGAGATCATGACCTGAGCCGAAGTAAGGTCTTACTTAACCAACTGAGCCACCCAGGCGTCCCGTCTTTCTTTCTTTCTTTAATATTTATTTATTTTTGCGAGAGGGAGAGAGAGAGAGAGAGAGAGCAAACACAAGCAGTGGAAGGACAGAGAGAGAGAGAGAGGAACAGAGGATCAAAAGCAGGCTCTGTGCTGACAGCAGCAAGCTTGACCTGGAGCCCGAACTCACAAACCACAAGATCACATATTATGAGATCATGTACCGTGACACCATGACTTGAGCTGAAGTCCCACGCTCAACCTACTGAGCCACCCAGGTGGCCCCAACAGAGCACCTATTTTCTAGAAGATATGAGAAGGCTTAAGCTTCTACCAGTGGCTGACATGGAGGCTCTGGTAGAGCAGGAAGTGAAGACGAAGTCAGAGTTTTCAACTCCCCAGCTGGTGTTGGAGGTGTGCCCCAAATGCACACAGAGACCCTTGGCCAAGATGGCCGATCTATTCCATCCAGAAAGAAGGAAACAGCACAGATTAGAGTGGAAATAAGTAATACAGAGTATAGCAAAATAATAGACAAAATCAAAAAACCGAAAAGTGATTCTTTGAAACGATGATCTAAATTGACTGTTGCTTTAGCAGAAATGGCAGTTAGAAAAAGACACACAAGACCCACATTGCTACAATCTGGAATGAGAGGAGGAACATCACTATTGAAAATTACAGAAATAAAACTTATACGGAAATGCTACAAACATTTTTATGGTAATTTAGATGAAATGGGAATTCATCTCAGGAATTTCATATTCCTAAAAAAAGGAAGGCTTGTAGAGATGTAAAGTGATGAAAGTGCTTTGAGAGGCAGCTGGAAAGTCCTAGATAACATTAAGCGTAGAGTTACCAAATGACCCAGCAATTTTGCTCTTAGGTATATACCCAAGAGAACTGACAACATTTTTCTATTTGTTCACTCAAATACTCGTACATTAAGGTTCACGGTAGTAGTAGTTACAATAGCCAAAACATGAAAATAACTCAAATGTCCATCATTTGATGAATGTGTTATTAAAAAAGTGGTATATCCATATAATGGAACATCATTTGATAATAGAAAAGAATGAAATACTAATTAATACATGTTGGAACGTGAAAGGATCTTGAAAACATTATGCCAAGTGAAAGAAGCCAAACACAAAAGTCCATACATTGCATTATCCCGTGACATGAAATGTTCAGAAGAGGCAAATTTACATAAAGTAGATTAGTGGTTTTCAGGGGCGATGTCAGAGGTGGGTGGGGAGTGACTGCTAGTGAATACAGACTTTCTTTTGGGGATGGTGAAAATGTGCTGGAGTTAGAGATTAATGATGATCACACAACCTTTTGAATATACTAAATATGTTGAACTGCATGCACACTTTCAGAGTGTGAACTTGAAGGATTGTGAATTATATCTCAATAAAAAATAAAGGGAAACAAAGAAAGATAGAGGTAGTTGACTGGAAGCTTAAATGGAAGCATAATAAGCTTCCATTTAAGCAGGATAAATCAATAATATGAAAGCCCTTTGGTCTAGCAATCTTTATCTTCTTTATCAGTCTTTATCTTCCGGGTCCTTGAAGGAAAGAAATAATACTTAAATTGGGCAATTGATGAGTATTTAACAAAGGAACTAACTGCAAAGTTGTGACAGAGTTTAGTGAAATCAAATAGGGATAACCCAGTAACCTTTGGCAAGAAAGATACGGGAGTCCTTACTACTCCTTGGCCTGGAAAAGTTAGAAGAAAAAACATTTTACAGAAGTATTCGAGAAAGAAACTGAGCCAAGTGGGTTGCATAACAAGGAGAGAATTCGAGGAATAAATAACCCCTCACTCTCTTCCCACCTTCCTTTCTCCTGCTAGTGCTTCTCATGGGCAGCTTGAAGGCAAGTGGAAGCCAAGGTTAAGATCAGACTCCCAAGACAAAAGATGGAGTTACAAAGGGAAAATTGAAAACAGGGAACCTTCTAATCCATAAGAGATTGGCAAAGAGGACCAAGACTCTTTTGGACTCTTTGGTTTTGATGTGAGGAGGTAGCAAGTATGGAATGAACTTGAAGTTGGAATTCTACAGCATCCAATCCCTGATCCGAAGGGACCCACCCTTGATATATGTATTATCAACGATATCTATTCTGTGGGTGGGTGCTTGGGTTAGGAGGGCCCTGTTTTGAAAACTTAGGATGGGAGACTGTGTGCTGACCTTTCGTGTCTAGTTGGCCAATTAATCTAAAAAAAATATCTGGGTTTCTTTTTTACTGTTTGGTTTTTAATCTGGAATTAAGACTTTAACATGGTCCTCCAGCTCTTTGATTTCAGACTTCTGGCCTCTGGCGTTGTAAGAGAATCGTTATCTGTTGTTTTAAGCCACACAGTAATTCATTAAGGCAGGCCTAGGGAACTAATACACTAGAAATGTGGTCTTGTTATTAAGACAAACAAACTAACCAACATACACTGTCCCACATAGTCTAATGCTTTCTTTGTGGCCTTCATGATACAGAAAGGACAGATAGACACATAGCAATAACTTTCCTATGGGGATCCGCTCACTCATACTCTTGATCAGACATAAAGAGTACCATCCAAGTCACAATGAGTGGGTCAAAGAAGGATGTTGTGCAAAGGACCCTAACCCCACTATCCATGGGGGTCTGTTATGAGGTCTTGTACCACCGGGTCCTACATCAGACTGGGACTGGCTTGTGAAAATCTCTCTTATAGGTCTGCTGGCAAGTAGAAAGGATGGTTTGTTCACAATCTGAGAAGCCATGACTTGAATACACATATAAAAGACAGATAATGGGAATGGTACCAAAGCCACCCTGTTCCAGGTTGAGACCCAATTTGGGAACTGGGCACTGGGTATCTGAATTCCAGCACAAAGCCGTGCAAGAATAGGCCATCCACTGTAAAACCATCCAGCAAAGATGTAACATAGGACTATGGTTGGTGTGTGGAATTTCAAAACAGAAGGCTTGGGGCGCCTGAGTGGCTCAGTCAGTTGTGTCCAACTTTGGCTCAGGTCACGATCTCTCGTCGTTCACAAGTTCAAGCCCTGCATCAGGCTCTGTGCTGACAGCTCAGAGCCTGGAGCCTGCTTCTGATTCAGTGTCTCCCTGTCTCTTTGCCCCTCTCCACTCCCTCTCTCTCCCTCTCTCTCTCTCTCTCTCTCTCTCTCAAAAATAAACATTAAAAACAATAAAAAGAGAAAGTTTACAGTGTTAAGGCTTAAATAGAAAGGAGGATGTTTATCTTATTAAAATCTTCAAACATAAGATTAATGAAACCATAAATTACTAAATGAATACCCCACTGCCTCAAAAAGTTAATCAAAAGCTCTTTGTTTTGCATTTTTAATAGGAGATGATAGCTGATAAGTATTTAATTTTTCTTTTAATGTTTATTTATTTTTGAGACAGAGAGGGACAGAGCAGCCCGAGATGGGGCTCAAGCTCGTCAATGGCGAGATCATGACCTGAGCCGAAGTCGGAGGCTCAACTGACTGAGCCACCTAGGCGCCCATAGCTGATAGGTGTTTAGTCTCCTAGTAAAAGTTATCTTTGTGGCTGAATAAAACATTACCTTCTAGAAAGAGGGAGACAGCTATTCTAGGATGCAAGTCCACACAGGCTTGGGCATCTGTTTTACTGCTTCCACGGCTGGGCACACAGCTGTCTTGATGCGCTCCCTGTCCACTGTTACCGACTGGGGTAACTGGTGATGTTGTCCTTTCTCTCATGCCTGAAACAGTGCAAGAAAAACACACACACACAAAAACGAACAAACAAAAAACCATTCTGTGTCTTTTGTGTATTAAAGTCATTCAAGCACTTTGACCTTGCAATTAACTTCCAAGGTGACAGCAGTTACTTTGCCAGGTGAAAACCAAAGAATAAGTGTCAAGGTCGGTAAGTGATTTACCCAGGTGGCCAGCTGTGGAGGTCGCAGACTGAGAGAATACAGGGGGCACATGCATGTTGTCATGGAAATTATAGAAAGATGGGACCCTGGGCCTCCAGCATAATGTAGGGCTATTACCAGCCATAGCTAACTGAAGAACATGTTTTTCAAAACTAAATAAAGCAAAGAAAAAAAGTTGTTGTTGTTTTTTTTAAAGAAAATGAACTAAGTATCTGAACTGGGAGGACGGACATGACATGATGTTTCTGATAATAATTTTTAGGGACCTTCTTCCATTTCCTGAGACAAGCATCTAGAAGGTTTAAAGCCTGGAAATGATGGGGTTGAGTTAGATGACCACGTTAGCAATAAAACCCTCTCATTAAAATAAAGATCGGCATCTAGCCTCGGTCTCCTGACGATATTTTTTGGCATTGAATCTACATCTCAAGGTCAGAAAACTGACTTGGAATTCTCATGACTAAGCTAATTTCACTGACTTGGTCAAAGGGGTGCTTTCCAATATTCTTTTACAACACAGTCTCTGCTACAGAGTGGCTCCAAGGGTTTCATATCTTATCCTAATTCAAATCGTACAGTCCATAATTTCCTGGTATCCAAACAAACTCAGTGGGCAGGCTTGCACAAATTTGGCCACAAACACTAGTAATCACCATTTTCTCTCAAGCTTTAATAAGAGGTCTGTGGCTACAAGGCCGGTTGCCAATGGGCAGAGGCCCTCATATCAACCTCAGCCATAAATTTGATTTATTTAAAAAAGGAAGAAACCAGCAACTCTCTGGATATAATCCACTGCCTGTGGTATGAACCTTGACCAGTCTATCCAACACCAAAACCCCTGAGTAAAGGAAAAGAAAAAAAAGACTAATGAAGCAAATATGAGCAGAGAGATAAAGCAAAATCTTTTGAGTACTCAAGTGTCACAGTTCAATACTTCTTAGCTATTAGGTATATATATATATATATATATATATATATATACACATATACACACATATAATTTTGTATATATATGTATATATATATATAATTTTTTTTTCCTGAGAAGTAGAATATCAGTCCTTCCCCTTTGCTTTGTCCAGTAAGGATGCTCGGGGTATTTAATAATGATGGTGATAATAATAATAACATAATGGCAAACATTATAATTATTGAGCCGAGCAGCTAGAAGTGATTTTCTCTATATTAATCCTTCTGATCCTCACAAGTGAAAGCTCGGAAAAATAAATAAATGGCCTTACGTCTCAAAGCCAGTAAATGATCCAGTCTGAAGAAACCAGCTGGTTTGGCTCCCGGATGCTCACTTTTAACCATTACGTTCTACCTTGTCTCTCTTAACCCAGCCACCCAGGAGATAAGCATTAACTTCAATGTGTAAAAATTCTATAGTGAGTAAAATAAAGCTATCATCTAAGCAGTTTCTGTGCTCTGGAGTCTAGGGGCACAGTAGCCTAGCAGCACCAAAATGTCACTGGTCTTAACAATCCTACATCCCAGCCAGTTGAGAGCAGGGAACAGAGACCAGCCGCTGTATCTACCAGAGGCCAGACAGCACTGTCCTAGGCATTTCAACCCAATGTATCTCATTTAATTAAAAAAAAAAAGGCAAGTTTGAAGAATAGTTAAAAGAGTTAGCGTTTCTTGACCATGTATTTTTTGCTTGCTCTTCTTTATTTGCCTTTATTTCTTTTTTTTGTAATTAAAAAAGTAAAAAGTTCAATAACAGCGTGACGTCAAATTCTGTGTTAATTTTTAGGATGTGTTTATTCAATCACTGGTTTTTACTAATGTATTAGGTATTGTTGGAATAGGTAGTGTTTTCTCCTTGACTATGCAATAAAGTATTTACAATTTTAAAGTTTATTTTTGAGAGAGGGAGAGAGAGAGAGCGCGAGCAGGGGAGGGGCAGAGAGAGAGGGACACAGAATCCGAAGCAGGCTCCAGGCCCTGAGCTGTCAGCGCAGAGCCCGACGCGGGGTTCTAATTCAGGAACTGTGAGATCATGATCTGAACCGAAGTTGGGCACTCAACCAACTGAGCCACTCAGGCGCCCCATGTATTTTAAGATATGTATATGTTTGGGCACCCGGGTGGCTTAGTCGTTTAAGCATCTGACTCTTCATTTTGGCTCAGGTCATGATCTCACATTTTGTGGATCCAAGCCCTATGTCAGGCTCTGTGCTGACAGTGAGGAGGTGACTTGGGATTCTCTGTCTCCCTCTCCCTGCCCCTCCCCCATGCTCTGTATCTCAAAAACAAACAAAACAAACATTAAAAAAAAGTAAAAATAAAATAAGTTTACGTTCGTGTGCCTCAAATCCACTTAAGAAACAATTAGGTTGAAACTTTATATTCCGAGTAGACGTCTCCAGTAAATCTATTTTATTAATTTCTATTTCTATTAATGTCCCTCATTTAAGATTAAGCATTTAATTTCAAATATTTGCTAACTATCATGCAAACTATTTGCTGCCTCATCATGCAAAATTAAATAACATAATATCAATGATACCTATTGTGTAATTGTTTTGCACCAAGCTCTGCCATAAATAAAGTTTGTTAGTTAAATTAACCTCCACTTGATAAATTATGTAGTTAATATTACTATCATGCTTATTTTGCACATCACAAAAGAAAGCCAAGGAGAGTGGAAATAAACAAAACAAATCATCAGAAGAAGATGGGACCAAGATTTGTGCCCTGACAGCCTGATTTCAGAGCTGAAAATCAACCAACACGCACACATTGTTTTGGGATCCTCACCAAATTTGAGATTAATTGATTTACAAGCAATATGAGAGTCAGGGAATTTCTTTCAACAATCTCAGAGAAGAACCTCAAAAAGATAAGCAACTTACCAGTAGCTGAAATAGAACTAAAATCAAGGACTACACACCTGCCAGTCATGTGACTAAGAGAACACTAGTTTTGCATGAACGTCTATCAAACTCATGAAAGCAAACCCTGGCATGTTTTGAGCACCTCATCTTGGCACGCTCCATGGTACAATATGGCAACAAGGTGATTTTATTCAAGGATAAAAGCAGGCCAGCTGGTTTAGAAATATAATACTCAACTAAGATAGTTTTAAATATGTAAAATTTCAAAATACTTAGACTGCCAAGTACTTTCTATCATTATCAATCACAGTTCAATTCAATTTTGTTTTTTATCCTAATTTACAAGTGGGAAAATATGCAATACCTTTATAGGCTGATCTGTGTAAATTCTCTCCCACAATTTCCTTCTTATACAATTTAGGAAAAGCCGTGTCATGCCAAAGTTCTATACAGCAGCAAAGTTGAGTCACTGGATAATCAGTGAGTAATCAGCATTCAGGTGTCTCTTCATCATTAGAGCTAAGACTCCCTAATTCTCTTTGTTATTTGTAAAGATTATTTAATAATAAAAGAAGAGCCTCAGTCTTCTTCAGTGTTTAACTTTTGAAGACGGGATCTAGAAAATGTCTTTTAAAAGTGTACATATTTCATTCTTCCTCCTCCCGTAATTTCCTGACATATCTTCTACCAGTGTCCTGGGTGTAGACATTCATAATTGTCACGTGAATGTATGCAAACTATAGAGCGGGAAATGGTAAGACTTGTTCAGGTGCTAAGACACTCCATGCCAAAATTAGCATTCTTTCCCCAGAAATTTGGTGTCTTTGTTGATGTTGCTGTTTAGTAAAACTGCATTCTGTACATTTCTGGTGAGAGTAGGTGGTCACAGGATTGCTTTAGATAACTACCAACAGCCTCATAGGGATTCTCCAGGGTTGAGAAGATAGCGTTCCTCCTAGTCATTACTCATCGTATGGGAACAAACACTTTGGCTAGCTCAAAAAATTGCTAAATGTTTCCATGGTTGAGATGTAAATCTAGAATTCCCCGACATTTTGGCTCTCCACTTACTGTTTAAACTAAGAAACTGGAAATTCTCACTAAGAGTCTATGCTGTGAAACACATCATTTTCAATTTATAATTAAACTGCTACTATTTGATTTAGATAAAGGGACTTTTTGTGCATGTCTGTATTGAACACATGCCCAAACACTCAAGCCTGGCATATACAAAGTAATAAGAATGTCTTGTTTTAGCATCTACTAAAAAAGAGAAATAGAGAAGCTCTACTCCCTACTGCCTTTACCTGAATTCGCCTTGGAGTAACTACATTTTCCTGGCTATCGATGAATCTAGTGCAGTAAGTTTGCTTACAGCAAGTAGTATTAGAAATATTTTCAATTGTAATACAATTGCTCTTAAATCCCATACAATTGTTAAATGGAGACATAAGTGAAAGGAAAATTATGATCAATCAGTCAAACTACAATAAATAATTTGTAGGTGAGGAAACAGTCAAAAGAGCATGAGTTTGGAAGTTTGCTCCATTTGCTTGTTACATATCTCCTTATCTTTTTTTTTTATGTTGGTTTTTGAGAGAGAGAGAGAGAGAGAGAGAGAGAGAGAGAGAGAGAGAGATTGAGAATGAGTCGGGGAGGGGCAAAGAGACAGGGAGACACAGAATCCAAAGCAGGCTCCAGACTGAGCTGTCAGCACAGATACCAATGCAGGGCTCGAACCCAGAAACTGTGAGATCAAGACCTGAGCCGAAGTCAGCGCTTAACCAACTGAGCCACCCAGGAGCTAATTTTATCTGCTCCTCTGTTCTTAGTACGTCAAAATGAGCAAAAAGGAAGAAGTAAATCTGAATCAAGGAGACACGTAAGCCTTGAATTAAAACTATATAAACCTGAATTCTAAAGTAAATGAGAAATATGCACGTGTCAACTTTCTTTGACTTTAACTGCAGTCTAGATCATGCTAAGATTTCATGCTAAAATTTCAACCCCCAAATAATAACAGAACATATAAAAAATGAGATATAAAATTGTAGAAATCCATATTAAGGCTCTCAAATTTAAACTGTTCTTAAAAATTCTGCAGTATTGCAAGATTCTGATAAAAAAAGAATATAAGTAAATTCAAATTGAAGGTACTCCACATGTTGCCATAATATGACAGTAAAACTTATTTTCTGAAGAAATATGCAATTTTAAAACTAAATGGAAACAAGACCAAGCATCATCTAGAAGTCAGTTTCTTGTTTTCTCAGCACTGTGGGCTACTTTTATAAGAATGAGATAATTGGATTTACTGAAAATGAAATTTTGATGAAGTGCTATGTTGAAGGATAAATTCTGTGAAATCCTGTGTTATGTTAGAAGACACTAATTGACAACTACTAGATTATTATGACCCAAATGCTATTTTATAGTTGATTTTTTCCCCTAAATTGAATGTTTCCCCTACATAGTGACTATTTGGGTGTTTTCTGTAATGGGTAAATCATATTATCCAACTTTTAAATCCAGATCTTAGCCCAGTGACTTATTGCAATCTGACTTTACCACAAGAAAAATTTCCTTTCTTCTCCTTAGCTTCTAAAGAGCCTGTGAAGAGCATTTAAAATTAATACAATGTAAGTATCTTCTATTCTTGCAAATTTTCTCTTGTTTTCTCATCTTGTTTGCAAACTCCTGAGTCAAGTTTCATGACTTACACAACTCTTCTTTTGTACCACCTCTGTGTTGCTAAATTATAGGCATTTCTTAACAAGGATTTGTAGATTCATTAGTTGATTTATTAACTGTAAAATTAATCAGAACCCCAAAGGCAATTCACTATTAAAAGGGGTATAGATTAAGAAAATTACCTTCCCTAGAAATTTAAGGTGAGTTTTGGACCTTATTCTCTTGATATGTAGATTCAACCACACTTCCCCTTTCATAAGAAAACCAGCTTCGTTTGGGAAACATCTTCTAAATTGTTTAGGTCTTAACATTAATGCTTTTAAATATTTATTTAGGATCTTTATAAAGATTGCATAGGAAATTGAATACAGATTACTAAAGAGACTGTACCCTACACTTTGGCTGAGTGGTTTTATTTTTCTCCTTTCTATTTTATTGAGAGATAATGACATACAGCACTGTATAAGTTTAAGGGACAGAGCGCAATGACCTGACTTACACATGTTTTGTAATGATTAACACAATCAACTTAGTTAACGCTCATCATCTCATGTAGACACAAACACATGAATTGTGTCATCTCATGTAGACACAAACACATTTGTTTCAAAACCCTAGTGAGCAGAAGTCACCTCGATTTTTTTTGCTCAAAGTGCAGATATTCAAGTCAATTCCAGGTCCAGAGACTCTGATTCAGTATGTATAGAACATGACCTGGGAACCTGCGTTTTAAATATACTCAAGGTGCATCTTAAATACACTTAGATGTAGGTAATTTTCCTACTTGGAAAATGTAGCTTGAGGGATTTACATTCTATAACAAAAACTGATCACGTGCCCAGATACTTTAAAGAAAAGTTTATGAATGAGATATGTATTCAGTATGTATTCTCTCAATCTCTGCTCATTTTTTGTCTCTTCCTTTGTTCAGCTTGATTGTTTTGCGCTTTTGCTTCAGACTTTCATGCAAGCCTCAGCTTTCTCCATCAGTCCACATAAAATGGACATTTCAAGGGCCTTTCCAAATTCTTTCTTCAGATATTCCTGAGCTGGATGAATCCATTGTCCTTCTCTTCTTTGTAGTGCTTAATTTGAATAACTCATGACACTAATTTATCCTTAATTTATGAAAGATTTCCTTATTTCATTTTTTCATTTCCTCTTCATTAACTATTGTTCTAGAAAAAAGAATCACATTCGCCCCCCAATACAAATGTAAAGGGCTTCAATATGATAGTTTTGAAGTAAGTATTACTTTAATGCTGTGCACATAAATAAGAAATGCATGAAAGAAAAAAGTAATGTATGGAGGAGATATAAATTCATCTTGAAATTAAGTGGGACTACTAGTGAGCAAAATGTATGCCTACTCAAAGGGTTTTTAAAGTTTATTTATCTATTTTGAGAGAGATAAAGAGAGAGAGGGCATGAGCAGGGAGGGTAGAGAGAAAGGGAGAGAAAGAATCCCAACAGCTTCTGCACTGTCAGTGCAGAGCCCAATGTGGGGCTCAAACCATGAACTATGAGATCATGACTTGAGTGGAAATCAAGAGTCAGACACTTGACCAATGGAGCCACCCAGGAGCCCCTCGAAACCTTTTGCTTTTACAAGAAATTGAAATCTCAGTTTTTAGAATCTTTAGCTGTTTACCTTAGCAAAAAATATTTAGACCACTTATTTTAATTTTATTAAAAAAATTTTAAAGCACTTATTTTTATTTCTTTAAAAATTTTTTTATTGTTTATTCTTGAGAGAGACAGAGAGACAGAGTGTGAGCAAGGGAGGGGCAGAGAGAGAGGGAGACACAGGATCCAAAAGCAGGCTTCAGGCTCTGAGCTGTCAGCAACGAGCCCAATGCAGGGCTTGAACTCACATGTGAGACTATGACCTGAGTCAAAGTTGGAAGCTTAACCAACTGAGCCACCCAGGTGCCCCTAGATCACTTATTTTTAAAACTATAGTCAATTATTATTTAAAAGAATTTTTTAATGTTTATTTTTGAGAGAGAGAGAGAGATAGAGAGAGAGACAGACTGTGAATGGGGGGGGGGGGGCAGAGAGAGAGGGACACACAGAATCTGAAGCAGGCTCCGGGATCTAAGTTGTCAGAATAGAGCCTGAAGTGGGGCTTGAATCCATCAGCCATGAGATCATGACCTGAGCTGAAGTCGGAAGTTCAACTGACTGAGACACCCAGAAGAGCCTAAAACTATAGTCAATTATTTATTTCACATTCATGTAGCTAAGATAAGGAGTCGAGATGGCCTGGAAGATAGAATTACAGGAATCAGAATGATTTATTAATTTACTATTGTTCAGAGCATTTGTACTTGGTTGTCATGTATTCAAGTGACTAGAAAGAAAGAGGGTAGCAAATAGGTCATATGAATTGAAAATCATTAATTAATCTTAAAATGAATGTCCAGAAATGTGATACTGTAAGGCATTGAGTAGAAACATTTTACGTCTCGATACTCTATTAAAACTTACTGCCAGCAAAAGCAAAATAAGAAAAATAGAGAAGATAAACTTCTTCAGGGAAAGAATTATAACCCTAAACCACAAATGGTGGAGCAAACCTGCCAAAGACTGTGATATCTTAGCTAAAGCAAAGAGGATCTGCTTTCATACTCATAATCAATCTGTGTTCAGAATGAGCATTTTGCCAAATGTCGCTATTCCGGAAGTATGTATCTCAGAAATCTTTTTCTTGGGAAGCCTGGGTGGCTTAGTTGGTTAAGCATCCAACTTCAGCTCAGGTCATGATCTCACTGTTTATGAGTTCAAGTCTCGCGCTGGGCTCTGCACTGATAGCTCGGAGCCTAGGGCCTGCTTCAGATTCTGTATCTCTCTCTCTCCCTGTTCATGCTCTGCCTCTGTCTCTTGAAAACGAATAAACATTAAAAAAATTAAAAGAAATGTTTTTCTTAAAATAATAAGATCTAATGCAATGGTTTGCTCATGGTAAAAGAAGGAAAAATACTGTAGAGTAACTCAGTGTTATACAAGCATAAAACTGAAGGAATTAAAAGTTGAAGGAGAATCCAGGCTGATGTTCCATTTTTGTTTCATATACACTTGGCTCTAAGCAGAAGGAAACTCACTGCATAAAAAGAAGTAAAAGGAAGAGGAAAAGCATTAACCCACAGCTGATAATGTAGAGATCCTATAGCCCCAGGAAACTAAATCTGAGTCACAATATCTCTGGAAAGTTGAATGGTAATGGGAAGCATTTGCCCAGGGTAGGAAAATTAGTAAGATAGTGTTCCATAACAGAAACCTAGATCAAAGACGAAATAAACTGCAATACTATACCACCCCTCCCTAAAGTACCCCTTAGCCAATACCTAAATCTATTCTAACAAAAGAATTCCTTCACTAACAAGGGAAAACCCATAAGGCTAGCTGGAGATTTCTCAACAGAAACTTGGCAAGCCAGAAGGGAGTGGCATGATATATTCAAAGTGTTTATTGGGAAAACTCGGCAGCCAAGAATATTCTATCCAGCAAGGCTAACATTTAGAATAGAAGAGATAGTCTCCCAAATAAACAAAAACTAAAAATGCTCATCACCACTAAACCAGCCCTGAAAGAAATATTAAAGGGAACTCTTTGAGTTGAAAGAAGACACCAAAAGTGACAAAGACAAGAAAGGATCAGAGAAAATCTCCAGAAACAATGAAAATACACATAATAAAATGGTAATAAATACACATCTATCAATAATTACCAAACATTTAAAGAAGAGTTAATAACTGTTCTTAAACTATTCTAAAAAACAGAAAAGGGAAAATTTCCAAATTTATTCTATGAGGCCATCATTACCCCGATACCAAAACCAGGTAAAGACTCCACTAAAAAGGGGAGCTACAGGCCAATTTCTCTCATGAATGTAGATCCAAAAATTCTCAGTAAAATACTAGCAAACTGAATCCAACAATACATCAAAAAAATCATTTACCCAATAAATGGGTAAATAAATTGGATTTACCCAATCCCAAGTGGGATTTATTCCTGGGTTGTAAGTGTGGTTAAATATTTGCAAATCAATCAATGCGATATGCCACATTAATAAAAGAAAGAACACAAACCTTGTGATTGTTTAAACACATCCAGAGAAAGCATTTGACAAGGTACAGCATTCTTTCAAGATAAAAACCCTCATAAAGTAGGTTTAGAGGGAACATACTTCAACATAATGTAGGCCATTTATATGAAAAATTCACAGCTAATATCATCCTCAATACAGTAAAAGTGAGAGCCTTTCTTTTACAATCAAGAACAAGACAGGGATAGCTACTCTCACCATTGTTATTTAACATAGTGATGGCAGTCCTGGCCACAGGAATCAGACACCACAAAAAAATAAAACACATCCAAATCAGCAAGGAGGAAATAAAACTCACTATCTGCAAATGATGTGATACTCTATATAGAAAATCTGAAAGACTCCATCAAAAAAACCTACTAGAACTGATACACAAATTTAGTAAAGTTGCAGGATACAAAACCAACCTTTGAATTTCTGTATACTAATAATGAAGTGGCAGAAAGAGAAATTAAGGAATCAATCCCATTTATTATTGCACCAAAACCAGAAAGATACCTAGGAATAAACCTACCAAAGAGGTGAAAACCTGTACTCTGAAAACTATAAAACACTAATTAAAGAAACTGAAAACACAAAGAAATTGAAGGATATCCCATGCTCATGGATTAGAAGAACAAATATAGTTAAAATGCTATACTACCCAAAGCAATCTACACATTGAATGCAATCCCTATAAAATACCCTCGGCATTTTTCACAGAGTCAAAACAAACAATCCTAAAATTTGTATGGAACCATAAAAGATCCTGAATAGCCAAAGCAACCTTGAACAAACGAAGCAAAGGGGGCAAATTATATTATAAAACTGTAGTGGTCAAAACAACATGGTTCTGGCATAAAAACAGACACATAGATCACTGGAACAGAATAGAAAACCTAGAAAGGTACCCATACTGGGTCACGGTCAATTCATCTTCGACAAAGAATATCCAGTGAGAAAATAACAGTCTCTTTAACAAGTGATGTTGGGAAAACTGGACAACAACATGCAAAACAATGAAACTGGACGACTTTCTTACCCCAAACAAAAAATAAACTCAAAATGGATGAAAAACCTAAATGTGAGACTTGAAACTACAAAAATCTTAGAGGAGAATATGGCAGTAACCTCCTTGACCTCACCTGTAGCAGGTTCTCTCTAGCTGAGTCTCCTGAAGCAAGGAAACAGAAGCAAAAATAAACTATTGGGACTTTATAAAAAAACAAAAAACAAAAAACAAAAACCCAAAAAACTTCTGCATAGTGAAGGAAGCAACCAACAAAGCTAAAAGGCAACCTATGGAGATGATATTTGCAATGACATATATGATTAAGTGTTAGTACCCAGACTATACAAAGATCGTATAAACCCAAAACCCCCAAAAATGAATAATCCAATTAGAAAATGGGCAGAAGACATGAATAGACATTTTACCAAGAAGATGTGTAGATGGCCAACAGACACATGAAAAGAGGCTCAATATCACTGATATTCAGGAAAATATAAATCAAAATTATGAGATATCAGCACACACCTGTCAGAATGGCTAAAATCAACCACACAAGAAACAACAGGTACTGGAAAGGGTGTGGAAGAAGGAGAACTCTCTTGCTCTGTTGGTGGGAATGCAAACTGGTGCAACCACTCTGGAAAATAGTATGGAGGTACCTGAAAAAGTTAAAAATAGAACTACCCTATGATCTAGCAGTTCAAAAGGATACATGCACCCCAATGTTTATAGCGGCATTATCTACAATAGCCAAATGTGGAAACAGCCAAAGTGTCCATTGGCTGATGAATGGATAAGAAAGATGTGAGATATATATATATATATATATATATATATATATATATATATATACACATATATATATATGAATATATATGTGAATTTTACTCAGATATGAAAAAGAATGAAATCTTGCCATTTGCCATGACATGGATGGAGCTAGAAAGTATTATGCTAAGCAAAAGAAACCAGAGAAACACAAATACCATACGATTTCACTCGTACGTGGAATTTAAGAGACAAAATAAATGAACCAAGGGGAAAAAAAGAGAGAGGGAGGCAAACCACAGACTCTTAACTATAAAGAGCAAACTGATGGTTACCAGAGGGGAGATGGGTGTGGGGGGGTGTTAAATAGGTAATGTGGATTAGAGATGGCACTTGTGATAAGCACTGGGTATTGTATGGAAGCGTTGAATCACTATACTTTACATCCGAAACTATTATTACACTGTATGTTAACTAACTGGAATTTAAATAAAAACTTGAAAAAAAAAGAAATTGAAGTAAAATATTGAAGAATTGTAGGAAATAAAGTCATTGAAACCATAACACCAGAAACTATATCCAGAAAAATAGTATATAGCTAGAAGAAGCCATACAAAATAAAATGAAAATGACAAAGACAAGTTTCAAATACGCAATACAGTATTACTAATTATAGTCACTGTACTGCACAACAGATAACCAGAATTGATTTTCTTGTATAACTAAAACTTTGTACCCTTTGAATACCATCTGCCATTTCCTCTTCTCTCCAGTGCCCAGTAACTACCACTCCACGGTCTTGTTTTTAGGAGTTTGACTTTTTTTAGATTCCACATATAGATGAGATCATACAGTAGCTGTCTTCTTGTGTTTGGCTTATTTCACTCAGCAAAATGTCCCCTAGGTTGAATCATGTTGTTGTAAATGGCAAACTTTTCTCCTGTTGCAAAGCCAAGTAATATTCTACTGAATGTAAATACCACATTTCCTTTTGTGATTTGCAAATACCACATCCTTTGTTGGACACATAGGTTATTTCCACATCTTGGCTAGTATGAACGCACTGAAATTAGCATGGGGATGCAAGTATCTCTGTAATATGCTGATTTCATTTTCTTTGGATACCCACCCAGAAGTGGTATTCCTGGATCATGTGGTAGTTCTATTTTTATTTTTGGAAGAACCTTTATGCTGTTTTCCCTAATGGTCCATACCAATTCACATGCCCACCACCAGTGCACAAGGGTTCCCTTTTCTCTGCATCCTCACCAACACTTGTTATCTCTTATATTCTTTATTGTCTTTGACATTTGCTAAGAGAGTAGTTCTTATGTACTTTCACCACACACACACACACACACACACACAACTATGTGAGATGATGGGTATGTTAAGTAGCTTGATTGTGGTAATCATGTCACAGCATATATCAAAACATCCTGTTATACACTTTAACTACAAATTTTATTTGTCAATTAAGTCTCCATAAAGGTAGAGGGAGAAAAATGTTCAGTGATGATAGGCTGTCCTGCTGTTACATGGTTTACACAGATTTTACATTTTTCATGGCATCCCATCTATCCACAAGGTCGTAGCACAGCAAACAACTGAATTAAAAAGACCAACAGAAGAGAGATGAGACCGAATCTCTATGTACACATTCATTAGATATGATGGATTCTCAGCCTGGGAACACACTTTCTCAATATCAACCGATTTGAGCAGGAAAAGAATGTGCACAATCTACAATGTACAACATAACGGCCCATGAAAGTTAATCTTCAACAAAAAGGGAAAGACATAAAATGAAAAAGGCATAGAAATCCTTGGTAAAATGTTGGTAGATACTCAAACATGAAAATGGAGACCCAATGTCTGCCTATTGGTGCTTTGAAGAGTAGGAATAAGCACTTATAATGAAAATATTATCTTGTGAAAACTTTTATGAAATGAAAGGAGACTTGAGTGTGGAGATAAAAATAGCACATTGATTTTACAATAAAAAATTTAGATAACGATCAGCACCAATACTGACTCTGATTTAATTATTAGATTTGGGGAATAAAGAAAGAACACAATTGATGTGGAGGCAAAGGAAGTCTCTGAGACTTCCACTGTGGCTCGTGAAGAATTACTATCACCAGAATTAGCCTCCCTTTGTAAACGTATAGAAATTCAGAGAAAGCATATGAACCAACTGTTTCCATGCATTAAACAACAGGCAGCACAAGACTGTGATGTCTGACAGGTGGCAGACAAGAAGGTATGCCCTCGATTGTGCCGGCTTACTTTCTGAAAGCGGTTTCCAGCCTGCTGCACAGCAATGTGCAATCCGAAAGGGCATAGCATGATTTGCTGAATATAAGAGTCAGGGATCCAAGTCTAGGGAGGCCAAGGCACCTAGATATAGCCACAGACTAGCACAGGGAAAAGCCTTCAGAAAGAGAACTGTAGAGATCTACAGAGAGATCCCCTGAAGTCTTTGGGGAAATACTGATCTGCACCCACATGAATTAAAACAGCACAAGAGAGGAAAAGAACCACCATAAGCCACAAGCCAAAGGAATTCCTGGAAGTCAAATAGGTCTGGGAAGAATTCGTTTTTGCTGCAGCCAGAAGGGAAGACACGTGATAGATAACACTGATTATCAAGTGGAGTTCTCAGAAGAATCGCACCATAATGGTAGAACAAATTAGCTCTAGAGACAAGCCTGCTCTGAATTCACCATAACCAACCTTGCAAGCAAGACACAAAAATCAGTCAGCTGATCCCCAGTACCTTAACTGCATATAAGAATAAAATCCATCTGTCTTTAACGAAATAGAATGAAATCCTTCATTCGACAGCATAGAATTCAAAATGACCAGTATAGATTGAAAACTGGAAACACAAAGAAGCAGGAAAAATGTTCCGTGACAGGAAGAAAAAAACAATGGATAGAAACAAACCAAGAAATGACAGAGATGACTGAATTAACAAAAAGGAAACAGAAGATAGATCTGTCTGCTCTTATATAATGAAAAAGAGTATCAATGCCCTTAGAACGCTATCAGATAGTCTAACAATACCTGTAACTGGAACCCCAGAAAATTAGGGAAGTCAAACAGTATTTGTAGTCGCAGAGGCTGAGATTTTGTCACATCGATGAGACTGTAAGCCAACAGAAGTATAGTGGCCTCCAAACACAATCAATATAATGACCAAATTGGAGAAACCTAGTTATAAACAGAAAACATTTAAAAATGAGAAAAAGGAAAAGGAACATGTTACTGACAAGGGAACTAATTTAATAAATACTTCTCATCATAAACGTCCATGTCATTAAATGATAGAGCAACGTTTTTGTACTCAAAGCAAAACAATCAAACCAACAAGTCAATCTAGAAATCTACTCAAAGGAAAATATAAAAAATCAAATGAAAAAGTTTTAAGTAAAGGCAAATAGGCCATTTTCAACAAAAGTGACAGATTTAATCACAAGTTCCCATGCACTAGAAGAAATGATGTACAAAAGGAAAATGACAGGAGGTGAAAGGGTAGATCTATGCAAAGGAATGAGGAATACTGGAAATAATAAATATAAAAGACATTGTTTCTATTTTAAAATAATGTTAAAAAGCAATTGACATTTAAAACAAAAATAATAACGTATTGTGATGTTTATAATGTAGAGAAGAAAAAATATATGACCATAGGACAAAGAACTATCAGTTGTAGAAAGAGGAATAAAAGGGTTGTAATGCTCTTAAGCTAACATAAAAATTATTTGAAGGTTGTTCTGAACAACAACAACAAAAATACAGGTGCAACACCAAAGACACAATCTATGAAAGAAATAGTTGATGAACCACACTCCATTAAAATTGAAAACTTCTACTCTGTGAAAGACAATGTCAAGGGAATGAGAAGAGAAGTCACAGACTGAGAAAAAGAATATTCGCAAAACACTCATTCAGTAAAAGACTGTTGTCTGAAATATAAGAAAAACTCTTAAAACTCACACTAAGAAAACCAACCTGATTAAAAACTGGGTCAAAGACCTTAGCAGATTCCTCATGAAAGAAGATACATAGATGGCAAGTAGGCAGATGAAAAGATGCTCCACATAACAGATCATCAAGGAAATGCAAATTAAAACAACATGCCAATACAGACCTATTAGAATGGCCAAAATCCGGAACACTGATGACACCAAATGCTGGAAAAGGCGTCGAGCAACAGGGACTCCCATTCCTTGCTGGTGGGAACGCAAATTGGCACAGCCGCTTGGGAAGATGGTTTGGCAGTTTATTACAGCAGGAACGTATGCTTCCTATACACAATCCAGCATTCTCACTCCTGGGAATTTACCCAAAGGATTTGAAGACTTATGGCCACGCAAAATCCTGCACACGGGTGTTTATAACAGCTTTATTCAGAATTGCCAAAACTTGGAAGCAACTGAGATGTCCTTCAGTGGATGAATTGACAAATAAAGGAAGTCAAAGAGTTGAAAGAAGCGAATTTGAAAAAGGCTACATACTGCGTATTTCCAACATGACATTCTGGAAGGACCAAAACTATGGAGACAATAAAAGGGTAGGTGGCTGCTGGAATAGAGGGAGTGGGAAGGTAGATAAACAGGTAGAACACAGAGGATTATTAGGGCAGTGAAAATACTCTGTATGGTATTATAATGATGGATACATTTCATCATACATTTGCCCCAGCCCATAGAATGTACAATACCAAAGTGACTCGAAGGTAAATTAAACCATGGTCTTTGGGTGATTATATGCCTATGTAAATACATCCTTGGTTATATATAAAAAAAAGTACCATTCTGGTTCATGATGTTGACAATGGAGGAGCCTATTTATGTGTGGGGGAAGGAAGTATATCAGAAATCTCTGTACCCTCCTCTCAATTTTGTTGTAAACCTACATATTGCAAATGTAAGCAATAGTGATAGAAACCAAACAGTCAAAAAAGGTAAGGGCACACATTTCTTTAATGTAAGTAAAGGGCATAAAGTTTTGCAAACACACAGAGGTATTAAACAGAAGATTAAGAAATCTCCCATTGGAAAATTGAGCTTCCTTGGCCTCATTAAGGTAGGAACCCTTCTTATGGGAATGAGATTCCCCCCCCCCCACACCCCAAGCGCAGAGCTGCCATTACTATTGAATTAGTTTTGGGTCCAATGTGAATGGGTGATCATTGCCATGTGCTTAGTCTTACTAGGGACATCTAGAACATACTTCCCAATTGTTTTATAGAGAGGGAGACTGAAACATTTCCCTATCCAAAGTCCTCTTCCACTGGTTGGATTACCTAAGAGGCATTACTTCCCTTTCCCCAACTCTCCCTTTTGCTCCTGCCTGAGGCTGAGTGGCACTGATTAGCTAGAAGGAGCTCACAAACCCAGAATCAGGAAGACACAGGCATAAGATGGAAACCTGTCAGTTAGCTGGACACAGGTGAATTTCAGGTATATCCAGTGGGTCCAGGAGATAGATTGCAAGGTATCAACTGTATCTTTTATACCCAGTTTTTTTTTCTTTCTCAATTACATACGCTCTGTGTGGGGGTTCTGCAAATCAGCCCGCAGGTTTGAGGATTTACTAGAAGAACTCACACAGCTCAGAAAAGCTGGCTTTTTTTCAGTTATAGTTTATTATAATGAAAGAATATAGATTAAAATAAGCAGAAGCAAAACCGCACATTGAACAGCGTCTAGAAGAAACCAGATGTGAGCTCCCAGGTGTCCTCTCAGTGGAATCTTATGCCAGCACTTAATTCTCTTTGCAGTGAGATGTGACAATACGTGTGAACTGTTGACCACTAGAAAGATCACCTGCACTTCGCTGTCTAGGGCTTTCTTGGGGTTTTATCACGTGTGCATAAAGTGCTCATAGCTACTCAGTTTTCAGCCTCCCCACCTCCCAGCAAAAGTTGAATCGATACAGCCTAGTGCAAAGCCCCAGCACACGAAACAGATGTTCCCAATAAATCACACCGTTAGCATAAACTGTCTGGTATGGTCTACAGTCTCAAGTATACAAAGGTTGTTATCAGGCAGAACATTCCTAGGACTCCCATGTTATTCCCCAGGAGCTGGTTGAGGGCCAGTCCTGAAGACCTGTAGATTGTGCAGGGTTTGGGGCTCTCTTGGATTGCTGAATTAACCCTTTATTGCCTACCTTCCACTCTCAATCTTTTCAAATCTTTGACAACCAAGAGCAAGTAACTATTAACAACAGTGTGCTCCTGAGTACTTCCCGCGTGAATCAAAGGGCAATAGCCTCATCTTTCCTCCCCCCTGCACCTTGCTACTTTCGGGTGTGGTCCGTGGATCAGCAGCTGTTACTACATGGAGGAACTTGCTAGGCATACAGAATCTCAGGTAACCTCCTGACTTTAGCGAAGTGGAATCTGCATTTTAACACAATCTGAAGGTTATTAGTGAGTCTGTTAAAATCTAAGAAGCACGACCCTAGCAGTGCACTGTGAGGGCACTGTGAGTCATACTGCAGTGGCCACTTAGCGATGTGTTCTGGAGCAAGTGATTTAAGGTCTCTGGGCATGCTATCGAAGAAGATGGATTTGGGGCACTCTCAGATTCACATGTGTATGTATATGTATAACATATATATGTATCTTGCAGTGACATGTCAAACATCGATTTAACGTATTTAAAGGGTCTAGTACAATGACTGGCTCCTTAGTGGTAGCTATGACAATAGGATCATGATGGTCGTGATGATCCCGACCAATACAGAGAATTGAAGGGGAATATGGGGCCACGGACAGAAATCGCTGCTAGGTGTGCAAAGACATAGGTGGAGAGCCAAGAAAAATGTAAGAGAGGTCAAGGAATAGTTTTTAAAAGTATGAGTACTTGTATTTCATAAAAAAACTTTAAAAAAACCAATGGGTTTGGGGTGCCTGGGTGGCTCAGTCAGTCAAGTGTCTGACTCTTAATTTCAGCTCAGGTTATGATTCGCAGTTCATGAGATAGAGCCCCGCATGGGACTCTGCACTGACTACATGAGTCTGCTTGGGATTTTCTCTCTCCCTCTCTGCTCCTCCTCTGCTCATATTCTCTCTAAATAAGTAAATAGATAAATAAATGAATGAATGAATAAATGAATAAACTTTAAAAAAGGCCAGTGGATTTAACAGGTAGGACACTGGACAATATTTAAAAACATTTTTTTAAGTTTATTTAGTTTTGAGACAGAGACAGAGAGAGACAGAGAGAGTGGGGGGGAGGTGCAGAGAGAGAGAGGGAGAGAGAGAGAGAATGTCAAGCAGGCTCTGTGCTATCAGCACAAAGCCCAATGTGGGGCTGGAACCCACAAACCACGAGAACCTGACCTGAGCCGAAACCAAGAGTCGAACGCTTAACCGAGGGAGCCACCCAGGTGCCCCACACTAGATAAATTTTTAAAGGCTTATTTCAATATATTGCTTTCAATATAGTAGAGTTCTCTCTAGAAAAATGCTCTCCCCTCTACTCCCAGATGAGGCATATCATGAACCACCTGCTTCTGACTCCCAGCTTGATCTGTTCTCTTTCTACTGAAGCAGAACAATGGATGTGTGAATTGAATGATTGTTTATTGTCCAATTCTGACAATGTATGCATAAATGAAATCAGTTATCAAGTAGGACAGCAAGAGCTCTCCCTCATTCTTATGACTCTTCAAAGTCTACTTTGAAGTATATAAAAATGTATAAAAGTATATAAAAATGATAAATTCATGCTTAAAATGAGCTCGAAATGCATGAAAAATAAGATACCTAACATGCTTTTAGAAATGTACTCTTCTTTCAAATTTATATTATATGTTGATTTCTAAGAACTGTCCTTTTCATTTTAACATAAATTTATAAATAACATCTATAAACCTTGCTAAAGTATTATTTTAAGCACCTAAAAATATGCTTTTCATTGAAATGTAGAATGGACATGCGTCAAATGTATTTAACTGATTAAGAAAGGAACTAGTATGTGGATAAATATGGATTAAAGAGTATTTTGAGGAAGTGGGTATTTACAGGTATTTTGGGAAAAGAATCTTAGAATAGAACTACTCTGAGACTTACAAACTGGTTAATGTCCTAATGACCATTAATACATAGTTTTTAGGAATATACACTCTTCTGGACAAAAGGCTCCAAGTTCATATGTAGCTTCTGTGTCTGGTCTCTGATCAGATAGTCAGTTGCAAAGCCAAATGCAGATACAATTCTCTAGAAAATTAGATAGTACTGTTAAACAATGCTCCGGGATGACATTGAAAAGCCATGCTAAAACCTTTGACTAATTTTCCAGTGTTAAATGATTTTTTTTATTATATGTACTAAAATGTTCAGTACATTTTAAGTTACACGTCTTAATAACAGTGTAATAGATACTCTAAGTGGACTCAGGGACTTATACTTCATCTTTATTAATTTATCCTTTCTCATCCTATAGAAGTGAATTTAAAATGCTTAATGCTTATAAAGTCACAGAAATATAAGCATTCTCTAGTTTTGAGATAAGCCTGATTAACTCACTGCAGAATAATTAAACATAGATCCCATGTTTATAAATGTAGTCAGATTGTCCCCATCACCCATGTTAAAAAATAAAATTGCCTTGGGGCACCTGAGTGGCTCAGTCGGTTAAGCGACTTTTAGGTTCTGCTAAGGTCATGATCTCACATTCGTGGGTTCCACCCCCGAATCGGGCTGTGCGCTCACGGTGCAAAGCCTGCTTGCAATTCTCTCTCTCTCTCCCTCTCTCTCTGTCCTTCCTCCACTTGTGCTGTCTCTCTCAAAATAAATAAACAAATTTTAAAAATAAATCAATAAGTAAATCAATAAAATTGCCTAAAACAACACTAAATACAAGTTGCCTCTTAATTTAATTGCATAACAATAAAAGAGTTATTATTTCCTTAGAATTCTTCTCAAGTGTGAATATATTTAATATACATCTAAGCGTATTCCAAGTGTCATATTCCAAGTGTTATAGTTCTTAATAAATTTAAGAGAAATTTTCGGAATCTTTGGACATGAGGCTCAGCATTAGGAAACGTTAAAAGCTTCCTAGGTAGTTTTAGTTCACAGCCAGAACTGTAAACCACTGCTGTGTTCATCATGCTCTTTTGTATTCTTTGCCAAGAAGAGAAAATAATTGGTTTGGGGCAGCTTCAGCTTTCTCCAACAGCACCGACTTTTGAGCCCTCAGGTCCTGGCACATTTGTGATGCCTGGACACCCTCACTGTGAAGTCCAGTATCATGTGATCATACTAAGTAAGACAGAAGGATACACCGAGAGTTCATGCATGATTTAAATGATAACTAATTGTGGTCTATATTTCCAAATGTACATTTTACTGGCTTGTGTGTCAAGTAAGTTGACATAAAGATGACTTTAATACTTGGGAATTCCATTAAGTAAGGGACTTTTCTTGTGGATATAAAGGTAAGATGAGATTAGGTGGGTATAGAGAAATAAAACAGTGAAAATGAAGTGCTAAACGTGTAGTCATTTAGCATTTAATTTTCTTCACTGCTGACATGACTCAGGAAAAATCTCAAGGAATACACTACAAAAAGCTATTATTTAGTAATACATGCTCCCAGAAGGGGGACGTTCATCCCGCCAAAAAATTATAAGAAGAAAATTATCAGAAAGCTGGGCGCTTAATTTCAGTGTTTTCATTTTAGTCATTTTTACCTAGTTCTTTCTTTTCTCTTTCTACCTTTTTTCTTAAGCTTTTAAAGACAAGCCAACTTCCCAGTTTTAAAAAAAATGTGTAAGTAGACTGGAGCTTACTCAACAAAATGAGCCAAATTAAAAATGTGAGGCTTAGTTAACATAAAAAATATGTCAAATTATTATTAATAAAGAAAAAAACAGTACGTCTGCTTATTATAACACATATCCTGAAGTGGGCAGAGGCAGGTTGCGTAAAAGCCAAGATTCTGCCTGCATTGGCTTAGAAGTTTATTGTAAAACCTCACCGAGCCAAGGACATTTAGAGGAGCAACGCCAAGTTAGTGTGAAGGTGCCAGCGTAGAATAATCTTTAAAAGATGGAGACTCCATCATTGAAGTAACTGAAAGTACAATTCATGTCACGTCAACTTAACCGTAGACATCTATTACCAAGATACAGAAGCATATCTGTCTATTAATTGCTAAGTAGAACTATTTAGGTTGTGCTCACCCACTTAGTGTTAATAAATCCTCTATAAAAGCTTCTTTTTAAATGCTAGTTTTTATAAAGCCAAGTTTCGATGTCTGCTATTTTTGGTCATTATTTCAACGTTAAGGTACAGGCAGAAAAGGAGAAGGATGGGGTACAAAAAGAAAATCCGGACCCCTATTGAAAGCCTATTGTTTCCCTAGAGGGGTTGTTTGACCTTGAACACAGTAGAACCTGGGAGTCTCTGTGTTACCATAGGGCCCTGTGGCTTCCTCGCTAGTCTCTTTTTCCCATTGTGAATCTCCTTTCAAATGGGCTTGAAATCTGGTAAGTTTTTAAGGAGTGTTTATTCAATGAGTATCAATGAAAAACCACAGTTTTTACCATGAGGATGGAAATAATGATGAATAGGTCGATTCACCTACCTATTCATGAATAAGATGAATAAGATCGATTTTCTGAGTATCAAGCATTCACTAAATATGAAGATAATGATTGACAGGAGAAGACAAGGAGACACATCAGCAGCAACAGATACAGTGTTTGGGCAGATAAATCCTAGAGATATATCAGAGGGTGGAATCCCAAGATTCAAGGTATTGGTCATTCCTACACTTTTTTTTCTTTAATAGTTGATTCATCAATATTTAATTTGGCTCACCAAACGGCACATATCTCACTTAAAATAATGGTTCTTCTTACCACACATTTTTGTATTCTGATGGGTTCTATAACCTGCGTATCAAACAATGAGTCTCATTATCCATCATGAGACACAACGACCCATCCCAAAAAACAGGAAGGCAAGCAATCATCCAGAAGTTTCCTAGTATCTCAAATGATTCAGAGATAGTCCTGACTTCAGTCATTTCTCCAGACAAATTTTTCAGTGGAGGCATTGACACCGGACAGACAGCTCATAATGTCCTATTTGTTCTAGTATCTGATATCAGTACAAAGTTCACAAATCATATGTCTACAGATTGTATCTATGTATGATTAGTTTATTTGCAATAAGTCAATTTTACTTAGAGGAGCTCTGTTGTCCGTCCATAGGTCCTGTATTGAATAGGGGATTACCGATTCAACTTATTGCAAGACTAGAATAAATCAGAAACCAAAACTGCTTTTGTTTCTAGAGCAGACTTTTCCAAACCTAGTATTTCAGTTAAGTAAAATTATTTTACATAGTCAGTTAAGGCATTAAATTACAATTTCTTTATTAGGTCCATTTGGACTTCATACAATTCTGTCCATTAATACGAAGTTTTTCAGGTAAGTATAGAACATAGAATCAAGGAACTGTCAAAATCCAGGTTTTCTCAAACAAGGTAGCATTGGATATTGATTAAAAGATCTTAAATAAAAACCCATTTTTATTCTTTCGGGCTTCAAACCGTGATGTTAAGGCCAATTGTTTGGGAAGTTAATATTTACTGTTAGATGACTGAAAACTGCTGTATATTTAGGTGTTAACGGTTAAATACAGGTTTGTACATTAAATTTAGTTAGTTGGGCTGAATAGTGACCTCAGATTTAGGGGAAAAGAAGAGTGTAGACTTCCAACTACTTATGCAAACCACTGCTGTGAAGCCAAGGCTAACTCAACAGAACAAGACACGGTTTTTATATTTCGTCAGCATTTACCAGTTTCTGGGCCAAGAGTAAGATTATATGGTAAAGTAAAAAACACAGTTTTGCATTAACTTTTTAAATATTATTTTAAAACTAACCAGCAAACAGAAAACAAATTTGAAAGAATTTTATTTAACTATTCTTTTAATGTAAGTATCCATCCTTTCCCCATATAGTCTTTGAAATTATGTTTTATACACTAAAACTTCATATTCACCAATACAAAGCAGTCACCAGACCCCACTTTGGAGCAGGAGTGCCTCAACATCACTGGGGAAATACATAAATTGATTATTAAGGAAATTTTAGTATGCTTGAGAAGAAAATGCTTTGGTGAATGATGTGGAAAGCATTCCTTTAGAAAATGCCAATATCAAGATCAAGCTATAAAAACAATTTTAACTTTAGGCCCACTTTATTATTAATAGGTGAATTATTTTATTGCGACTGTATTTAAAAGAGTAAACTGTCTTGTATTTTCGACTTGTGACCATTTCTCTCCCTTATGCTATAATTGCCAAAACCACTGATGTCAGGAACAACAGCTCGACTGTTCTCCAGCCTCCCTTTGGGACTTGGGACACAAAAATAAATCATTAGCTACTACCCAGTATGCAGAGTTGGAATCAAAAGTTGCCTTATTCTGTCTTCGAGAAAGGCACCCCACTACCAAGATGACAGGAAGTGCTCCAAATTAACCCTAAGTTCTGATTTAGCCTCTAGCATAAATAAGCAGGTGTTGACATTATAAATAACCTCTTATTAGGAAAGACATGAAAAAATAGTTCTTTTAAATAATGTGTTTAGGGGTCAATGGGACAGGGGAAAGTAAAAGACACCATAAAACCTTAAATTACTGTGCAATTAAAAAAATATAAAAGACCTGCCTTAGTAGTTATACAGTGTTGGTTCTAGTCTCTATCTGCTGTTCACTTATTATACACCATTCAAAAAATCAGGAAAAGAATCCTTTACAATAATTTGGAGAGATATCAGTTCTATTTGAAATCACATAAGAAATGAAGGTAAATGCACCCTTATGTTTATAGCAGCACTATACACAATAGCCAAATTATGCAACTAACTCAAGTGTCCATTGACTGATGAATGGATAAAGAATATATATATATATATATATTATATATTATATATATATATTATATATTTAATATATATAATATATATATAATATATATTATATATATATATAATGGAATATTACTCAGCCATGAAAAAGAATGAAATCTTGCCCATTTGCAAGGACATGGAGGGAACAGGAGAGTATTATGCTAAGTGAAATAGTCAGGGAAAGACAAATACCATATGATTTCACTCTTATGTGAAATTTAAGAAACAAAACAAGTTAACAAAGGGTGAAAAAAGAGAGAGAGAGGCAAACCAAGAAACTGACTCTTAACTATAGAGAACAAACTGATGGTGACCAGAGGTGAGGTGGGTGGGGAGATGGGTTAAATATGTGATGGGGATTAAGGAGTGTCCTTGTGATGAGTCCAGGTGATGTATGGAAGTATGGAATCACTATATTGTATACCCAAAGCTAATATTACACTGTATGTTAACTAACTGGAATTAAAAAAAAAACATTAAAAAGGTAATATATAAATCAAAGTATTATTAGAAATAAACTTACCATTTTATTGTATGAAACTTTTTTAATGCTTATTATTTTTGAGGGAGAGACAGCCATAGCATGCACAGGGGAGGGACAGAGAGAGAGAGAGAGAGAGAGAGAGAGAGAGGGAGAGACAGAATCCGAAACAGACTCCAGGCTTCCAGCTGTCAGCACAGAGCCTGACACAGGGCTTGAACTCACAAACCATGAGATCATGACCTGAGCTGAAGTCAGATGCTTAACCAACTGAGCCACCCAGGTGCCCCTAAACTTACATTTTAAACATTTTATGTCAACTATACTTAAATAATAAAAATTTGGAAAAATCCTGTCATTTTATTTAACTAATAGAGAACAGTTAGCAGAAACTGCTGGAGTGAGTGATGGCAGGGTGGATAATTTATGCACCCAGAAAGATGTCTAGTACTCCTTGTTAAACTGAAGGCAAAATACTGTTGAGAAACATGGGTTTGGGGCTCCAGTGTTGGTCTGAGCTATACTCACATGAATGAGCTTGAAATCTTTTTTCTTGGAGTTTCTCCTTTTATCAACTACCAGATGAATTTCTTGGTTCAGATCATCCGTTAATGACTCTAGAGTCAACTTTAGTCAAGCATTTAAAAGATTTAATGGTAGTCTTTGCTTTGTAACCTCTTCTTTCTGAATCTTCTTTTTTGATGAAATCTTAGGATTCCTTGGACTCTTCACCATTTCACATCTGGAGAAGGTGGATCTAGGTAACCAATTATACTTTATTTGTGGCTCATTCACATTTGTGTGCTGTGAGCACATAAATTTAATCATAGAATGTAAGCACATAAATTTAATTATAGAATTATATTTTCATTTGTGAAGAAATTTCAAACCAAATAAGTGATATTTTGAAGACAGAGAGTCAACTGAAATTAAGAACTGCTAATATGACTAAGTTCAAAGTAAATTTAATCTACTTAATTTTGTTATAGGGATTACGTATATGATGGTATGGTTCTTCCATTTCAGGGGTATTTCCTCCCTAGGCAAGTCAGTGCTTTCCTGGAAAGATTGGTGCAAAGGGATAGGGCCTGAATTCAAATTTCTGCTTTCAGTTTCTTGAATAGTTGAAATCCCCCTAACCCTGACCTCAACACAGGGAGATCCAATCTTTCTCTGGCCACCCTCCCCACATTCCCAACTGATAATGCAAGCCCCCTGCCTCCTTATATTTTAAAACCACTCTGTTGATTTTGGAGGGAGGGGCCACATTTTAGTGTGTCCAAAAATTTTAATGTATATTTAATGATATATTCTTTACCATTATGTTTCCCTCTTTCCCCTTTATTTCACACTCTATAATGCACTCTACAACTCTAGACTAGAGATGCTTTTGACTGTTGTGTTTCAAAAATGTATTTGTTATTGGAATATTACTCCTTTATTGATTGAGTTTTGACTTTATAATGTAGATCGCACAGGGTCAAAATTATACAAATATATACGTATATATATACATATATATACGTATATATATGTATATATATATATATATATACATATATATACACACAAAATGTTAAAAACTTAGTTTATCATTCAAACTTTTAAGAATTTTATTTATTTCATAGAGAAACACCTGAAATGACTCTTAACGACCACATAAATGCAATCATTAACCTGGATTATAGTAACAGACCTCACCTGGTACCCGGGGCCACACTCCCTTGGTCCACCAGTTTCGTTGAAGCCATTTTGTTCATCTGCATTAAATTTTTCAATCATCTCCTTCCAGCGAGTGTAATGCCACATGTTTGGAAGCTGAAAAAGGCTGCTCAGTTTGCAAATAAGCACAGCCAGGAAATGCTAGAAAGTTAGAACCTCTGGGAACAAAACTCAACTAGTGTGAGACCAAAAATCAAGAAATAAAAACCCATCCTCCTCATTCTTTAGGAGACCAGTTCTGAGGTATGTTCTACAGAGTTCCTCAAAGGGTCAGGAGCAGGATCGATTCCATTTGCCAACAGTGGTGACCAATTTGACAGTTCACCCTTTGTCGGCTTTTCTCCCTTCCCTGTTTACTTTCTCCATTCCTTTATTTCTGCTTCTAAGAATACTTAAGTGAAATACCTGTGCCCTGTTCCTTCTGCAGATTCTAAAGAAGCCAAGTTAAGACAATTATGTAGCTTTATACTATCCCAAAACATTTTTTTCCCTACAGAAGTAGAACCATTAATAACCCTCTGCTTGGTAAGTGGAAGCTCACCATTACCAAACCACTAATTTTCTTGTGGCTTTCATGGATACTCACTATAACAATTACCATCACAATATATTTTTACCACCATGACTTTGACCTCATAATTTCTTCTCCCATGTCTTGTAAATGCCCTCAGAGTAGAAATAATGTTTTATTTAAACATTTTTATTTATTTTTTCAAGCCTAATATTACCTATATTGCTATATTGGTTAGCAAGTCTTAGGACATAATAGCCACTCATGGAATGTTTATAAATAAGAGAATTAATTGTGTTATATTTTATTTTGTGTTTATAAGATTATCTCTCACTAGATGTATGAAATTCAGTGAATTCAGCTATGAATTAACATTAAGACTAGTTACCTATTGTCTGAAATATTACATGGAATCAGACACCTATGCTTTTTTTCTGTAAAAAATATTTGAGATTACTGACTTCAGTATTAAAGTACATCAGCACAGCCTGAATTCAAATACCAGAACATAATGTTATTCTCAGTAATCTATATTTCACTATTATTAATATACACTTTTCAACTTTGGATTAGCAAATTTACTTTAAAATAATTTCATAGGCAAAAGACATCCCATGTTCTTATGTGAAAACCATCTTTTCATTCACACCAAAACAACAAAATTTCAACCAAAAATTACAGTAACTTAGAAAAAAGGAATATATAATATACAATCTTAAAGTGATAATTCAGAATTTCTTCAAAGTTACCTCATTAGAGGAAGCTCTCTTTTGATTAACCTCCAAAACTACATATCAAATATTATATTGAAATAGAATTAATGAAGAATATAATCTTGAACTATTCTCATTCTTTTAAAAATGATGCTTTGAAATAGGCTTTCCATTCACTATTTTAAAATTTGCCAATAGATAACCAAGTTAGTCAATTGTGGATAGTATGTAACAATGTTTTTCTCCATAAAGTAATATACATTAGCCCTAACAGAGTAAATGCAAATGATAAGAATATGTTTATGTCATGTGTATTCTATGAAATTACAGATTTAATTTGAATACGGAAAGATATTACCTCACTTATTAATCTAACAGAAGTGCTTTCAAATGAAAGTAATATTTTTGAACATTCTTTCAGGTAAAAATACAGTCTTTGAATGAGATTGGATGTGTAAGACAAATTCACGGAGATTTCAAGTTCTGCCAAAACTTACAGATATTCCATGTTAGATAATGTTAAGATGTGAAGAGATGAAACCTCTCGAGTTAACATTGATCTCACAGAGTCTTGTTTAATTCCTGTGGCCCAAGTAAATGACATTCTAAACAACATACAGTAAGTACTTCATAAATATGTTCTACTTTGTTTTTGATTCATGACTAGGATATCTTACTTAATTATTCTTTTACTGACTTCTCATCATTCTTCAGAGCATTGTTGTTATTATTTTCACTTTTATCCCTCAATAGATTTTGAAAAATATATGGCATATCTTAGTAATATAATTTTATAGAATAAAGTTTTGTAATCTAGAAAAAGAAGAAAATGAGATGTTAACATTCTAATATTGTCCACGTGAATAGATGATATAGGTCCTCCGAGTTGAGGAGAACTTTTTGGTCTTAGCACCCAGAGGCCAAACTTCATGGCCAGTGCACCTGCTCATTTTATCTGAGCTCTGTTCAAATTTCAGTTTAAGTACTTAAAGGTCTTCCAAAAGTTCCCTTCTGATACTTTTTATTTTCATTTTATTATCAGGGTTTCTTATTGTATTAAATGCCACAACATACCCATTCAGCTCTACTAAGATTTAATTATCAGAGATTATACATTTATTGTGAATACAGGTGGCAATGGAGTAGTCAGTATTTGTGGCAAAGCATCTGAGAACTTACAGAAAATGACAAAATAATGAGAGGCATAGGAAACTAGAGAATATATTATGGGAAGAGGGTGGTCAGCTCTTCATCTTTTAGTCTCTTAGGTCTTTGAATGAGCTTTAGGTTTACTATTGTCAGTTAGAAAATATCTTCACATCCTTTGAGACTCTTAAAAATATCATCTCAACTCTCATGGGACAATGGCATTTGTTAGATTAATCAGTTCAGTCTTCTTCATTTTTTATTATTTTGGCCATCTCCAGACTTCCACAATGTAACTTTATGTGGAAAAGTTATAGGCATTCTTAGTCAAAAATGTCTTCTCCTCATGATATAGTGAGTTGCCCAAACTTTCCCGTTTGGATCATTTGGGCTATTCCTCTTGATTCTTTTCCTTGATCCAATCTCTGAGGATTAAATCACACATCCAATTAGTTCCTGCTTTCTCTGCCTTACTTTAGATTCTCTTCTCCCACCCAAACACTTAGCAGTGTTCTAGTTAGTGTCTTGTGCATCCAGGCTCTCCACAGTCAATGACTTCTTTACTCTGTCATGGGAATAATCTTCCTAAAATATAGAACTGTCTACAGGTTCAATTATGCTTCTACAACCATGAAATATAAGGCCCTTCACAATCCTACTTCCAACTGATGTTGAAGCTCCATTGATCATTGCTCTTTGTTTTTTTTATTTTCTAGTCCCTAAAAGCACAAACAAACTCTAGAGCTATGGGGTTGTTAATGAGTACTGTGGGACTTGATGTGCCCACACCTGTATACCCTCGTGTATGTTCTTCTCTATGTCTAAGCTAAATACAGTAAGACCTTGGATTGTGAGTAACTTGGTCTGTGAGTGTTCTGCAAGACAAGCAAACATTTCTAATAAATTTTAACTCGATAAATGAGTGATATCTTGCAATATGAATAGTATGTGATGTTGAACATCACATGATCGCAGCTGAACCAATGGTTCTTGACGTTCACTTTGATATACAAGTGTTTTGGATTACAAGCATGTTTCCAGAGTTAATTATGCTCCCAAACCAAATAGAGTAAAGTTTTACTCTATTCTCTTTCAAATCTTTCCCAAGTATTTCTTCAAAGCTCAGTGCAAAACCCCTTGGTTCGTAAAGGCTTTGCTTAGTACCTACACATAATTAACTGCTCTCTTTGCATTTCAAACTTTTAAGTACACCATTGTATTAAAGTGCTTATCATATTAACTCACAGACTTATGATTAAAATTTGCTTCCCTGCTAGATTTTAAGTACCAATAGAGCAGAAACTACTCATTACTGACCATTATAATTTCTCCCATTTTCCCAATGTAAGGTAATTTTTACATGGTATGTATGCCCTTTTGAAAGGTCAGATATTTTAGTCATAAGATTCTAGAAAAAAAAACATCAGTGTTTTTCTTTATACAAACTTCATTGAATGCTTATAAATAAAAAGTGTTTTACAACAGTACTTGATTCTAGGGATTAAAAAATTAAAATAGCATTGTCATTGCTATCGAATAGCTCCTGGTATGCCAGAAAGACCACTAAATACTTAGATAATGAAATACAAATACATTATGAAATATACTATAATGTATAAAGAGGTGTGGAATCACAAAACAAATTTTAGTTGATTGTTGAGTTCTTAAAAGATCAAAACGTGTTCTAAAAGTAAATATAAAAGTATTTAAAGCACTTGCATTATATTATTATTGTCTTATGTTCTACTGAATAGTACTACCTAAGTGGTATCATTTTGATTTTTAAAATTCCAGGAATAAAACTTCACATGATCTGAGATGATATATATATACTCCTCTTGAACTTAAGTCTATTAATAAAGTTGCCAAGATTTTCAGTTTGAAAGACAAGTTTATTATTTTCATATACATCCATATACTTTTCATATACATTCAGAACGCTCTATCAATAAATCAGGAACATTGGAGAAAAATGCATACATAATATTTTCTGATGCATATGAGTAAAAATAGTAAAATGTTTGACATAAATAACATTTTAAATATCATTCCATAATAAATTTAGTTATGAGATGGATTCTAGTTTATTACAATTTCAAGAACACCTAATTTCATGTGAACCAAGAAAAGGAAAACTGACATTGAAGAAACTGGAAAGTTTGTTTCCAAAGTGGCTAAGGTAATGTGACTTATTGAAATATCTTTCTTGGCCTATTCAACAGTTTTTTTTTAACTTTTTAATGTTTATTTATTTTTGAGAGAGAGATAGAACATGAGAAGGGGTGGAGCAGAAAGAGAGGGAGACACAGAATCCGAAGCAGGCTCCAGACTCTGAGCTGTCAGCACAGAGCCTGACGTGTGGCTTGCACTCACTAACTGCGAGATCATGACCTGAGCTGAAGTCAGACACTTAACCAGCTGAGCCACCCAGGTGCCCCTCTACAGTTTTATTTTATCTTTTATCACTATAAAAATGACTTAGAATCTATAACAGCACTCCAATTAATGGGATAGTTCTATGAGAATTGGTATACCTAATACTATTCTAAAAATATTAGTATTAATAAAATTTCAATTTCTGTTACTATATGATATAGTCTAGTGTGTTTAAATAAATGTTGTGTTCCATTTCAATCTGTGCTAGAAATCAGTATGTTCACCCACTTTTTTTAATGTAGGAAAGAATAAAGAAAAATTAGGAAAAAACCCCAAATTGCTGATTAATTTATTGGATTTTTAGTTTCAATTGATCATGCTAAGACAAAATTTTATTAGTACAACATTTACAGACATATTTATACTTGGGGGGAAACTTAGGCTCTTTTTACTACGACTCATGCATGTATAAGACATGCCATAGATTTCATGTCTATATTTCTCTAAGCCATCATCATTATCAGAATTATTAACCACTGTATTTAAGTTTCTTCTGTAGATAATTGTACCAGCCTGGTTGGTTTGCCTCTTGCTGCAGTAATAAATAACCTCAATATCTTGAGTGGCTTATAAAACCAGATTATTTCCTCTGTAAGCTAATGTCCATTGCGTGCTTGGGGATGCGTGGCTGTACTCATCTTAGCCTTTTAGTGTCTCAAATGTTGTCCATTGCCAATTGTTGGTTGCCAAGCCCAAGTGAAAAAGAGCCCTTAGCCTCCTACCACCCTAGAAGGGACCTGTACCACTTGTGCTTCGAGTTCATTGTCAAGACGCAGTCACAGCTCCTCCTCCAGCCACAGTAAAGTCTTGTGCCCAAAAGGCAGGGAGATGGGTGTATGTGGGATACAGCATAAATGACTAGCATTGCTTAGGAGGTGAAAGGTCTAAGGTAGAGTTATAGAGAATTTTCACTACCCTCAAGATGTGTATAATTTCCTCTGCAATGTACTCTTCACTAGCTGGAGTTGTTTGGGGTTAAATAAAATGGTAAAATTTCTTCAGAAATTTTCATTCAGAAAGAATGATGAAATGCCATTTTATAAACGTTTGCAAGTGTATGGCAAATATTTCCTTTGAATGTTTGAAGTCCAGTAATTGCCAACACACTCAGTTTTCAGGAGTCACTCGCGTCTTAAGCATCTCAATGCCTCAGGTTTCTGAAGATGGAGATTCAAGCAGTCTAACCACACGATCTAATTCAACGCCATTCGTTAAAATGATCTGGAGGTCTCATAAATAAATTCAGTGAGACTCAGAGCCCAAGTGTCCTCAAGGTCTTGTACATGACTGGTATGTAGTGGTTATTGGGCTTTCAGCTGTACACCTGACAGCGATGCCTTTAATTCCTCAGAGCAGGGAGGTAGACCGAACACCTTTTAAAATGTTATGACTTCTATATATTTTGGTCTGTCTTGCTTCATTAGAAATTGATTCTGCTGGGGCGCCTGGGTGGCGCAGTCGGTTAAGCGTCCGACTTCAACCAGGTCACGATCTCGCGGTCCGTGAGTTCGAGCCCCGCGTCAGGCTCTGGGCTGACGGCTCAGAGCCTGGAGCCTGTTTCCGATTCTGTGTCTCCCTCTCTCTCTGCCCCTTCCCCCGTTCATGCTCTGTCTCTCTCTGTCCCAAAAATAAATAAACGTTGAAAAAAAAAATTTAAAAAAGAAATTGATTCTGCTATTCTCAAATACAGGAGTCGGCTTTATTTTGGTAAATTTGCTGTACTTCCTCAAACTGGCAGCCATTAGACCACAATAAAGACACTCTGGTCACCTTCGGGCACTTAAAGCTTCAATTCTGGCTAAGAATGGGTCAGAATGCAAAGCAATAGAAGATCTGGAGGGGTCTGTGTTCTATAGTCATAGCTTACACGGACATGTGAGATTTGATCGATTGGAAAGGCAGCCAAGAGGATTAGGTAGACTGCTTTGGGTTAGAATGGGAGCAGAAGTAGAATTCTTTTCAAATGTTTTACGATGTTTCAATTTTAATATCTCACCTGTACAGGCATCTAACCCTACCCTTGGTTGCTCCTTTGGCTTGGTGTGCTTGTGACTAATAACCTTACCATTTGAAAACACGTCAGCTTTTCAGAAATCAAGTGTTTTCCCTTATGAAACAAAATTAGAAGTCTTTATTGAATGGCATTCACATGGATAAAAAATTATAACACTTAATGGCTAGCAATAGTATTCCTTAGGGATGGTAGTGTCCTTAACACACACACGAAAAGGACAGGGTGGGGTCAGTTTTACTGCTCACACCTGTGCAGTGCAGGCTGGAAGATGAAAAAGAATGATTCCACATCATGCTCAAAATAGAGCCTTTATTAAGCATCAGCTTTGCTTTAAAATCCTTTTGGTTTTGCTATAATTCTCCATTCATTTAAAAAAGGGATACTTTGAGTGATAGAATCCAGTTAAGCTTACAAGAATAATTGTTTACTTATTTTTAAAAAATTGGTTCAACTGCTAAAAGCTTCTGTTTGCCACATGTAAAATGTTTTAATTTATTACAAAAAAATACCATAAGGTCACTTTGTACATTTCGCAGTTATTAGCCAATAATTCAAAACCATTTATTAGTAAGGTGTCAGGCTAAATAGGCTTTTGTGGTACATAAAATCTAAAAATAAACCCTGATGGCCCACACTTTTGTATAATCCCTCTTATTAAATGTGGATCTGTAATGTTTCTAATCAAGATAGGACAAAGATTGTGGGATATAATTATTGTGATTAGGTTACATTATATGGCAGAGGTGAAGAGATGTTGCACATGCAGTTAAGGTCCCTAATCAGTTGACTGTATGTTAATCAAAAGGGTAACCACTCTGAGTGGGCCAGATGTAATCAGTTGAGTTTGTTAAAAGAGGACATAGATATTAGGAAGAAAAGAAGTCAGAGACTTTATCTCTCCTGCTATCCTTGAAGAAGCAAACAGTTGTTGAAGATAGGGCCATATGGTAGGAAATGGCAGGAGACCTCTAGGAGCTGAGGGCTTTCAGTTCTATAATCACAAGAAATAAGTTCTTCCACTGTCAATGTGAGTTATAAAGAGTACAGATAAGATGTCAACCCCAGCTGACACCTTGACTGCATCTTGTGAGACCCTGAGCAGAGAACCAACTAAGCTGTTTTTGGATTTCTGACCCATTGAAACTGTCTGATAGTAAGTGGGAATTTTTTTTTTTAATTTTTTAATGTTTGAGAGAGAGAGAGAGAGAGAGAGAGAGAGAACAGAGAAAGAGAGAGACACAGAATCCGAAGCAGACTCCGGGCACAGAGCCAGATGAGGGGCTCAAACCCACGGACCGTGAGATCATGACCTGAGCTGAAGTCAGATGCTTAACTGATGAAGCTGTCCAGGTGCCCCAGTAAGTGGGAATTGTTTTAACCTGCTATATTTGTGGTAATGTGTTATACAGCAAAGGAAACTAACACACCCTACATGGCAAATCTTTGCTTCCATCTCTCAACCCTGATATTTTATTGAGAGATACTTTATATACAAATTTACAGTAAAAGTTAAACTATGGAAGTTTTCATGACAGAGGTTAAAATAGATCAATGAGAGTTCAGAAAAAGGAGCGAAAAGTTCTTTCTGAAAGGATCAGGGACACTTCATAAAGAAGGCAGATCTGTGGTTATTAAAATATGAGCAAGTTCCTCTAGGTGAACATAGGAAGGGCATTGGGGCTGCTGACTTTCGAGAACAGAGATGTGTGGGCAGCTGCGTGCTGACTAGTGAGCTCATTTACATGGGTGTGTAAAGTATGTAAAAGGGAATAATGAGAATCCAGGTTGAAATGCAGTTCGGTTACTTGTAGAGATACTGTACCTAGTGGGGGTTATTACTAAAGGTGTTTTGATGGGGAGAGAGTTGAGACTCTTCCTCTTACTACTTGTGTGGCCGGGTGCAGATTACTTCCTGAGCCTCATTCTTCTCATGAAATGGGTAAGGAAGCGACCTACCTGGTAGTGTGGCTCATTCAACGGCAAAGTGACTGGGTGCTCGAAACAGAGCGGGACTGGAGGTTGTTACCCACAGCATCTCTGACCACAGCATGGAGAATAAAGCAGAGGGCAGAGGTTGCTAAAGGCAAGCTAGAGGGTACTGTATTAACAGTCGGAATAAAATGTGTGAGAGAGATAGGAGAAGCCGGAAGGATACAAAGAACCAAGCATACTTTCTTGCCACTTACAAAACAGTTCTACGAGCAAAAAGAGAGCATTACAAGATAAGAAAAGTTTAAGAAAAAAATAAAAAAAAACGTAAAACATCCTTGTTTTCCTTCCCAGATCCAATCTGTTATTTGATACCATTATTGTATCCATAATTTCCATTCTTACAGCTGCTCCAGGCAGAACTGATTTTGTTTCCCGATGAAAGCGATGAAATGTTTTGAAACGTGGACTGACGTAGTCACATCTGTTCCTAGAACATAAGCATTGCTGCACGTGGAGGGCAGGTAGGAGCCAAGTAAGGCAGCAGTTGGGAGAAAGCCTAAAGGAGTACCGTGTCATGTGGTAGAGACACCCTGAGGCCCAGACGAGAGCCATGATGGCAGGCATAGAAAGAGTGTTGCGGTTTTAGACATAATCCAAAGGGAGGCTTTCTGGAATCTGGTGGATGAGTGAATACGGAGAACGAATATGGAAGAAAGACACGTGATTCCGGCGGCATCCTACGTACAGTCTGCATTGGCCCCCATGAGTGGATGTTGCCCATCTGTCCCCAGGTTCCTGTAGAAGCCTAGGTTTCTGTTTCTTGCATTCTGGCAGAAACTGGAGAAGAGAGGGGCATTGGAATTTGGATTGGACGTGGGTTTGGGGAGTCTATTTTCAGGTTAGGAGTGAATTGAATATGTCGATTCAAAGAGTGTGCAAATCAGAGAAGAGAAAAAGGCAAGAATGTACAAGAGAAAGAGGAAAAAATCAGTGGCCTGGGGTGATGGAGGAGGGAGAAGTGGGTATTTACTTTTAAAGACGGCCAGGAAGAGAAAAGGTGTTGCCATTTAAACGAAGTACAAAAAAATAAATTGTTAAAAGAAACATTTCAATGTCGAGCACATTTGTACCATATTCAGTGGGTAAAAGTAACAGTTATCATTTAATGTTTCTATCTTAATATCAAATAAAATATATCTGAAAGGAAAATGAGTTTTCCTTTTAAAACTTCAATTGATTGGTTTTCCACTGTGGTCAAAAATTCCATTCATACTTAAGAGGATTTTTAATCCTTTTTTTCCCTTCCAAATAAATATAGTTAAAAGCAAAGGTCTATTCTTTTCCTAAAATGCCTGTATAATTAGGAAATCACTGTCTAATTAGATTCATCGATCCCATTCTGGAGCTTTCAAACAGAAAGACATTTTGTGTAGTGACTTGGTGAGAAAGGCGTTAGAAAGTCTGGAGTAGCAAAGGGTAGAAGAAGTTTTCCTCAGAGGTTAGGAAGGTCCCGCCATCCATGGAGGAAGGCCACCAGCCTGCCCTGGGCCCTGAGCCATCGGTACTGTCGCTGAAGCTGTTGTGCCCAACTGCCGCACCTGCCACAGCTGGAAGCTTAATGATGTCTCCCTTCCTCCTACTTCCGGTTTATTCCAAGTATCTCCACAAGCCAAAGCCAGCCAACTCCCATTTTTCAAGGGAGTTTTGGAAATCTAGTTTGCAAGCTTCTAGCTCCTGTGATGCTGAAAGGAGCGCAGAAGGGTGAAAATGGCACTCAGTGCGCAATGACAGGCGGTGACTGGAATGCTCACCTATACCTTCCCAAGGAAGAAAAACAGGACGCTCAAAGATATATAAGGATTATTTGAATAATATGAGAAGTGCTATGAAATTACAGTGTTAGAAGAAACCGGAAGCATGTTAGCTGAGTTGTAAGGTTCAAATGTCTTTTTCTGCCTTTTTTCATTATATTTTTATTAGTGACCTAATCCAGGGCTTTTCCCACGACCACCGAAATTACACACACACACACACACACACACACACACACGCCTATGTGTGTGTGTAGGCATGCATGTATGTATGCGTGTATGTATGTATGTAAACAGCTTATGTACACAATAGTCATAGTATAGATTTGATAAGTTATTCAGGAGCTATTTATGGAAAGTTTGCCATGTGCATTTGACTAGGTTTCATGGGGAATTAAAATCAATAATGTCAGCCAACATTTATTGAGAAGAGATTTTGTGCGTGGAACTTTTCTAAGCATCTAATATGTAGTATCTCATGACATCCATACGGCTATGCTATGAGGTTGGTACTCTTACTGTATCCTTGTACCAAGTTATGACAAAGTAACAAATGAAAAGCAATGAAAGAGGAAGCACAGAGAGTTGATGCAACTTGCACAACCTTGCATTTCATAGATGGTACAGTAGTCAGAGCAATAGGAATTTTATAGCATTATAAAAAACAATTAATTATGTTTCAAAACATTTTAATATAAAATAAAGGCTTTTATGTACTATAAGAATTCAACAGAATGAACTGAGAAATACTTACTTAGATATAACCTTTTTCCAAGTCAGTATGAATTCCATTTGTGTAGTCAATATTCAAACATATTTTATGAAAAAAATTTTTAAATCTCCTAAAAGGTGTGTGTGTGTGTGTGTGTGTGTGTGTGTGTGTGCACATGTATGGCAAAATATAAATAATTTTTCAATCCACTTTCCTGAAGTGTTTACTTTGGAAGATGTTGGAAATTTGCAATTTACTTTTAGGACAGTGACATCATATTGAATGGCGAGACCATTATGGAATTTCTAAATTTGGAAAGAGAAATATTTTTGTATACATTAAAGAATGTTAAAGTCTTGACATCATTTCTATTCTAGCAAGAAAAACTAAAGAAGACTTTGAATTGGTATGTATATATGCCATGTGATGTGTGTGTATATATCTACACACACACACACACACACACACACGCACGCACGCTGTGTGGCATAGAAACCAGCCACAGAAGAGCTCAGGACCCCACTCCACCCTTTCTGAGACCATATCGTTTTCTATAAGAGTCTCTGTGATGACCTTCAAATGCTAACCAGGCTCCCCAACCCTGTCTTAGATAGCAGCTATTTGATTTAATGTTTTCTGGCAGTTTGTGCAAACATCGGGTTGGGATGTCTCAAACAAATTTTAAAAAATAATGTTCACTGGTAGTATCTTTTCAATTTTATTTTTTAATGTTTATTTATTTTCGAGAGAGAGAGAGAGAGAGACAGCGCGAGTTGGGGAGAGGCAGAGAGAGAGGGAGACACAGAATCTGAAGCAGGCTTCCGGCTCTGAGCTGTCAGCATAGAGTCCGACGTAGGCCTCCAACTAGGGAAACCTTGAGATCATGACCTGAACCAAAGTCATATGCTTAACCAACTGTGCCACCCAGGTGCCCCTCACTAGTAGTATTTTTAATTAAAAGACAATGTTTAGACATTCAGACCCATTCCAACCACTAAAGTGTATTTTTTCCAATATTAAAATTGTGACCATCTACATAACTTTTACAGCAATTCATGGAGGCAAATTTCATGGGCCTTTTCTTTCTTGTGATGTGAGTGAAAAACAGAGCAACTATTTAAATATATTAGCCCTATAGCACTACAGATATTTTGGTTGAGACTTAGAAGGGATAGCAGAGTTTAGACAAACCATGGAAGAAAAATTAAAATGGAGGAAAGAATAGCAAATCCAGGTTATTTGAGAGAAGATCATATGGGGATGGATAGAGAGGAAGGGAAAATAAATTTCTTCTGAAATTTTGATAAAATATAACTGTTGTTTTTTCTATTATCTCGGAACTTGGGTTACATCTTATGTATAATGCCCAAGAACGAATCATTAATTTCAGGGTTTCGAACCTTCAGAGAAAAAAACTGTTCCTTTTAAGGATACTGAGATGTGGCCCGAAGAATTTTTGACCTAAGGGCCAAGAAGAATCAGTAGTAATATCTGTACTATTTTATATATTTCTCTGGGGAAACTACACATCTGTTTTTCTGTTTTATTCTCACAATAATTCTGTAAAGTGGGAAAGACAAATATTACACTGCGCATTTTATAGATGGGAATCTGGGGTCCATTAAGGTCAAATGGCCTGGCTAACACTGAACTATCAAGATTAGAACCCAGAGCTTCTGATGCTTTATCCAGAACTATTTCTAGCGCCCTGGTGCCTCCCAGGCAAGCCTCTTAAAAGCAGCTCTGCAACAGAAGTGTAAGTCAAGTTTCTTCCTTTGGACAAGTTCTTTTCATTTGCTTTCTTTTCCTGCATTAGGAATTTTGAGAGGGCTAACACCTTAGTGTATGTACGACGGATTTTTCCTATTAGGTAACAGTGCCCTTTGCTTCACCCACCGCACAGCTGGGCTAAGTAATTCTAAAGGAATGCTGTCATGTCAAAGACTCAAGAAAAGTAGGTTGAGTAAAAATCAATTTATTAAAACAAATCCAGGTTTTTTCATTCGTTATACTTTTAAGAGTCCCTTGGTTAAACATTAAGGTGTTCTTACCACAGAAATAAATAATAATTTTATGTGTTTGGATATACGGCAAAAAAGAAAAAAAGATTACACTTTCTGAAAATGTGACTGTTTACAAAGCCCTAGAATGTGTACTTTCAAAGAGCTTAGAAACCAAACTCATAAAAACACAAACAACAGTGCTTTGACACATAGCATTAGACTGTAGAAGACTTATTTTGATGATTAAATAATAATGCTAGGTATTTTTTCCTCTTAATGATTAACTTAGTTGATTTGTTTAGTAAGTTCTATCAGACAACTCTCAGAGATGGATTCATTTCAGGTGTTTATTTAAAAAAAAAAGGGCATTCATCCATCAGAGATTGAGGTCTAGTTTTAGTTTCCTGTGGCCTAGAACTTGGCTTGTTTTGTTCCATGTGAGATGAAACTCATGTGATTTTCTTCTCCCTGCAATCTAATCTGTCAGCTACAGAGGATTCATTGGAGTTGCTCCTTAAGAGATCTGTTACTCCCAACAGTCTGTTCCTTTAAAAATAGAATCCACTTGAAATGACAATGGGGTGTGTATTTCACTCATGGCAGAAAGACATTGACAGTTGAGTTCGAGTACTGGCTTTTCTCAGGTGTTTCAGTGAATTTACAATGTTGAGCGAACTGAAACCTTCACAAGGAACGAATGATACTGCTGCTCTAATAAGGGTTGTGGGGAAATGATGTGGGTCCCTTTCGTTGTCCAAGGACAGCTGGTAATGTGTAACCATCTCTGAAAATATAATGCGACTCCAGTACCAAATCGTGAGCCAGAGGGTAACACGCTGGTGGAAAACAGTATAACCTGCCTAAAAGATGCAAAAAATAAAAATAAAAAATAAAAAAACCACACATGTCTACTCAAAGAATACTTACTATGACAAGAATTGTCAGCTCCTGGTCTACTTAGAGGTCATAACTGAAGCTGGATCTCGAGGAAATCTCTCTGTTCACCTGATGAAGAATCTTAGCCAGGAGTTTTCAAATCATCCTCAACATACTTTTTATATATAATAGTTCACGTAATCCCTCACAATGGTCCCATTCTACAGAGGAGGCAACTGAGACACAGAGAAGTTGGGGAGCTTGCTCGAGGTCTGACAATTAGTAAGCGGCAGAGCTGATATTTCCTCCCTGGCAGTCTGGTTGCAGAGTTTATTCGGTTACCCACCCCCCCCCGTTGTCTACAGCCCCCCAGAGAGTGTGGGAAGCGTCCCCACTGTGCTCTATGGAATCTTACTCCCTCCGTGACCTCATAATTCCACCTACTTACATACTCTGTCCTCCCATCTGGGAGTTTTCTGTACCAAATCTGCTCTTTTGTCTACTTCAATTCCTTAATATTCTCTCACAGGAAGATCTCCATTCCTCACATTTTCGTTCTTCAGAAGTATAAAGGGTGAGAAAATCCCACTCCCTTCGCAAAGTGGAACCCAGCTGCAGGAGGGAAAAGGATTCTGACTGAATTAATTCATCCTGAACGAGAAAGGTTATTGGCAATCTAATTTTTGCATTTCAAAAGGAGCAAGAATTACCAAATTAACCTTTAATTGGTCAGATTTCAGGCAAACTATACAAAGTTTAACACACATGGGTGTCTTGGGTTAAACTATATTTAATGACCACTTTTAGGGCAAAAATTCTTGAACATCAGCAACCTCAGTCTGTTCAACCTGACAATGGAGGATCAAGGAAGAGCCTCTTGCTGCCCCGTAAAACCAGGCACACCCAATCACATCCAAGGATAAGACTAGTGGTTCAAACCAGCTGGGGCATAGACAGGAGCCTGTGGTGCTGTCTCCCAGGTTCAGGGTGCTAGGTTTTGGAGAGCAGCCATTTTGTTGCACATGTCTGCTTCATTGACCAAAGAAGAGTAGAGTCATAGTGCTTTGGAGTGGCTCCCGCACCAACAGGAGGCCCCCCGGAGAAGTGGCTTTGTTAGTACTGTGTAAAATGCTGAGCCCTTGTTCGGCTCAAGGGGCTGTTAGCAATGAAAACTGCTATTTGCTCGGCCATGTCACTTGATCTGGTAGAAATGCTTCCAGTCACAGTTGGATGAACCTGTAGCGAAGAGTATAAACAGGTATCTGTAAACTTGCCAAAAGAGAAAATATTTTCCAAGGTCCGTGAAAAATCCTCATGTTTTAAGTTGGCCATATTTGGTCCATTTGTTTTTATTTAAATTTTTATTTTTTTTTCTTAAGAGGTTGTTTTACATTTTTTTTTAATGCTTATTTATTTTTGAGAGAGAGAGACAGAGCATGAACGGGGGAGGGGCAGAGAGAGAGGGAGACACAGAATCCGAAGCGGGCTCCAGGCTCTGAGCTGTCAGCACAGAGCCCGACGCGGGGCTCGAACTCACGAACCGCAAGATCGTGACCTGAGCCGAAGTCAGGCGCGTAACCGACTGAGCCACCCAGGCGCCCCGTTTTTATTTAAATTTTTAAATTTAAGTACAGTTAGCACACTTAGCACACAGGGTTATTTTCAGGTGTACAAAATAGTGATTCAACATCTCCGGGGGAATGTTACGCTGTGGTCCCCACAAGTGTAGCTACTGTCAGCATCCAATGCTATCACAAATCATTGAAGATATTCCCTACGCTGTACCTTTTATCTCTTGTTTATTCCATAACTAGAAGCCTAGTGTCTCCCACTCCCTTTCCCCCATTTTGTCCATCCCCCAAGACCCCTCTCCTCTGGCAACCATCAATTTTTTCTCTTTATTTATAGGTCTGATTCTGTGTTTATTTGCTGATTCATTTGTTTGGTTTCTTTAGATTCCACTTAGAGTGAAATCATATAGTATTTGTCTCTCTCTGTATGACTTATTTCACTTAGCATAATACCCTCTAGGCCCATCCATGTTGTCACAAATGGCACGATCTCATCCTTTTTTGTGGCTGTGTAATATTCCATTCTACAACATAATCTTTATGCATTCAACCATTGATGGACACTTAGGTTGCTTCCATATCTTGGCTGTTGTGAATAATGCTGCAAGAAAACAGGGGTGCATATATCTTTCAAATTAGTGTTTTCACTTTCTTTGCACAAATACTCAGTATTGGATTATTTGATCGTTTGGTATTTCTAATTTTAATTTTCGGAGAAACCTCCATGCTGTTTTCCACAGTGGCTGCACCAATTTACATTCCCACCAGTGGTGGGAAGGATCCTTCTTCTCCATATCCTTGCCAGCTCTTAATTCTTGTCTTTTTGATTTTAGCCATTCTGACAAGTGTCGGGTGGTATCTCATTGTGGTTTTGATCAGCATGTCCCTGATGATGAGTGACGGTGAGCATCTTTTCATGTGTCTGTTGGCCATCTGTGTGTCTTCTTTGGCAAAATGCCTGTTTAGGTACTCTGCCCATTTTTCAATCATATTGTTTGGTGTTGAGTTGTATAAGTTGTTTATGTATTTTGGATACTAACCCCTTATCAAATTTATAATGTTTGAATTATCAAATATAAGTGAGCATATATTTGCTTGTGTGCATATGTATATTTGTGTATGTGTTATGCATGTACATCTATGAAGAAATGTCTTTAAACTTGTCATAAAACTGAGAGGTATCACCCACATATGTAGATGTTTAACACCCAGACTAGATTGTTCTGTCGTGTATACAAAGACAACCCAGGTTCATAAAGACAAAAATATGGTTTTGAAACCCTGTGGAATCACTGAAGAAATATTAAACTGTGCTCCATAACAGTTAAATCTTAATTAGGTTTTGAACAACAGCACTCAGGGTTTTGAGCAGATAAAGTTTCCATCTATTCATCACACCCCCGAAATTTCTGTTCCTGAATCATTCTCGATTAAAGCCTTTTATTCGATCCTTTTCCAAAGGTAGTTATGTTGGAACGGAGTATGGTATGCATGACCCTCTGCAGTCCTCTTCTGGCCTCAAGAAGACTGTCCTCCCCTGTCTTATGAAATACATTTGACTTTGGCTGCAGGCCACAATAAGGAACACATCAAATACCAGGAATAGGCACGTAATCCTAGAATAAACTGATATCCACCCAGCTGAACTTGTAAGAAAAATTCATAGGCACAGAGTCAAGTAAATAATCATAAGCGTTGTACTTTTTAATACATATATTTGTTCTAGCCACGCAGTCACTCCCTCTATTCATTACGGTTTCTTTTAACGCCTGCTAGTCGATTTCTCATGAAAAACACTCCCTGTGTGTTCAGCGATCACTATTATCTACTGAGATAGCTTTGGGGTTCTTGGGGTTCTTACAAGTTGCTCTTAATTGTTTTTTTTTAATACATCATTTCAAACATGTAGTTTCTTAAGGCTGATGCCAGGTGGGGGACGTATTTTCCTTAGAAGAAAGTAAGGAAAATTCTATGACTCTGGCTTTTTTTTTTTTTTTTCTTTTTTTTCCTGCCCTCCTTTCTCTACCAAAAGGTAAAGTGCTTTACCTCTACCATGTGGTAAAGTGCTTGCGCCACAGACACTGGCCTTTTCTTCTTGTGGAAAAAAGAGCTGCTGTTTTACGGTGGCCTGGAGGCCCCGAGGCCGCTTTCTGCCAGGAGCTCCCGCTCTAATGGCTTCACCAAGCGCGCAGCACCAGCTGGGGAGCAGTCGGGGCTGAGCCTGCTGGCCGTTTGTTTGCCCAGTAACCTGGAGCTAAGGCTTTCTGCTCTCCAGAACCTTCCTCTCTCTGTCCTCTTCCCTTCTCTCTTTTCCTCTGTGCCTCTTGATCAGACACTTCGCACGAAATGTATCAGAGGGTTTTTTTCCTTGGGTTTTATTAGGGTTGACATAAATAAGATCTATGTAGAAACGAGCCAGGTTTTTTAGGCCACATTTTTATTTATCTGCTTTGGCTGCATTTTTATGGTCAGTATCAGCCATCCGATTTAGTGAGCAAAGCGTCCACGGCAGGGACAGGCTTTGAAATAAATCTTGGCTCTGCCAGGTAAAGAACTTGTAAACTTTTCGGTGCCGCTATTGGTATATCTGCAAATACAGGCCTGAGATGAATATAAAAAATTATGTAGGAGAGTACCCAGCCTGCAGTTGGCCCTCATCACGTCTTTACTTGTGCTATTCTGAAAGTAAATGTACAGTATGCTTTATAAAAGTAGATATATCTCATGGTTCTCTGAAAATACTAACTTAATACGTAAACAATATTTATCCCACCTAAATGCACTTGATTTTCAATGTTAAAATATTAAATGAGGACACCTTTTGGCCCTACTTGGAGAAGTAAAGGTAATTTTAAAGCAGATTAAATTTAAAGGGAAACTACCAAATAAATAATTTCCTGAAATTAAAAGAAAAAAAGAAACAAAACAGCGAGGTGGGGTTTTATTTTATTTTTATTTATTTTTGGCCCTAACTCCAAGTAGTTTATACCCGTGATTTGCCAATAGATCCTTGAATTTGGAAATTTATTTAAAAATCTCAGAAGCTAAGAGTATGTTTCATATTACTAGGTCCTTGGTGTTCAAAATGGGATCCCTGACTCAGCAGTAACAAGCACCTTACAAGCAGTAACAAGCACGTGGGTGCTTGTTAGAAATGAGGCTTCTCAGGCCCAAAGCAGGACCCAGCTTCCAGAATCTGCATTTCAACCAGACTCCTAGGTGATTCATCCACACAATATTCAGCCGCATGCATAACTTTGCATCTGTAGTTGGACAGTCATTCAGCATTGCTTGAACATACCGAATGAAAAAAAAAAAATCTGTGTGTTCAGGCAGATCATACCATCAGTCGATAATTCAGCTATTAAAAATATCTTTCATGTTTGTAAAAAAACATGTCAAAAGGATAAAAATGTCGACCCTTCTGTAACTTTTACTAATTTAGTAATGTCGCCTTCTAATTTCTGGGCACAACAGTCACCGTCCCATTCAGAAAGGTGACCGTAAAGCATTTTAAAGGAAAAAAAAAAATCACACTTTCCTATTAGCCCTGGTTTACACTAGGGATGGGCAAGCTACTGCCATGGGCCAAACCTGGTTGGCTGCCTATTTTTGAAAATAAAGTTTTATAGAAACACAGCTATGCCCATTTGTTTATACATTATCTCTGGCTGCTTTTACGTTACCATGGCAGTAGGGAGACAGTACGGACCACAGTTTCTAAAATATTTTCTATCTGCCCTTTTATAGGAAAAAAAAAGTTTTCTGATCCCTGGTCTATACACCAAGGATTCCCATTTTCTCCTACAACAAATATTTACCACACCTCATGTGTGTGTCAGGCACTGGGTGAGAAGCTGGGGTTTTAGAAATGGAAAGAGACCCTCCCTGCCTTCAACAACATCCTCAGCATATTCTTTCTTGTACACTAGTACTTGTAAATGTCATTTTAAAATATAACACCTGGATTTGAAGTTCAAATGAGATTGATGAATATAAAATAGCAGGATTTTTATTAATGAGGAATATAGTACAGAGACAAATATCCATTCTGATATGAATTTGCTACTTTTGTTGGTAACACGTTGAGATACATCATTTCTTCATCTTCAGCTTGTATCCAAATTTTGATAAGCAAAAATTTCCAATTAGTAAGCGTGCGAGCATATGTGTACATGTGTGTGTTCATGAACACCTCTTTTCAATCCAGCTCTCTTTTACCTTGTTTTTGCTGAATTAGTTGATTTTTTTAAAAGTTGATTTATTTATTTTGAGAGAGAGAGAGAGAGAGAACCAGCAGGGTAGGGACAGAGAGAAAGGAATAGAGAGGACCAAAGCAGTCTCTGTGATGATAGCAGAGAGCCTGACGTGGGGCTTGAACTCATGAACCATGAGACCATGACCTGAGCAGAAGTCAGATGCTTAACCGACATTTTTTTAATTAAAAAAATAATTAAATAGAAAGAAAATGCAGAATCACATAGACCTAAACTTGGCGTGACGGTTAACTATGCTTCCTTATATTTTGGTTTTTGGGGAAAATACTTACCTTCTAAGAATTTAGTTTCCTAATCTATAGAAAGTGAATAAAATTAGTAATGATCTTGCAGGATTTGGGGAAATAACAATTGAGATGGTTTCCATATACGTAGACTACTGCCTGGCCTCTGGGTCACCAGTGCAGCACTCCCAGACAGCACAGGATAACGTCGGCTGGTCTAGGCTAACGACATGCACAGTAAAACCTTGGTTTGCGAGTGTAATGTGTTCTGCAAACAGCCTTGTCAACCAAAGTACTTGTATATCAAAGCGAATTTCAAGAACATTGCCTCAGTTGTGATTAGGTGACGTTTGGCGTCACATAGTCCCCTTATTGCAAGACCTCGATTGTTTATCAAGTTAAAATTTATCAGAAATGTTTGCTCATCTTGCAGAACACTCATGAAACAAGTTACTCGCAATCCAAGGTTTTAGTGTATTTTGGCTTGAAATTAGCAAACACGTCCTATCGCGTTCATGTTCTCTGTTTCATCAGTTTAGTAACTCTTTTAAAATGGCAAAGAAGGTTAGTTTGTGCTGACTTTTTCTCAGCCGATCCATCCTGGATCCTATTGATGTCTCTTATTTCTTTGTGGGGAAGAAAGGTACAAGGGGTAATGAGAGAAGCCCTGGACTTACTCATCAAGGCTCAGCTACTTCCTCAGTGTAATGCTAATGGATTCTGACTTCAATTACAGCATGTTTTCTTGTTTTGTTTTGTTTTTTGAGACACGACTAAGCAATTCTCTAACACCAGCTGGGTGTCCTACAATTCAGCTCAATTCTGACACTGTCTACTGGGAGTCAGCATTAGATCCCACGGGTTAAGGGCTCAGTCCTATAACTTTGCACTCCAGTTCAGATGTCGACTGCAAGTTCATGTTGTTACCTGTACTTCTGGCCAACTATAAATGAGAGGTTCCCATGACCCCTTCCTTGGGTTTGATTAACTTGCTAGAGAAGCCCACAGAAGTCAGGACACCAGTTTACTTAATATATTACAGGTTTATTATGAAGGATGTCAAAGGAGGTGCACCAGGGTGGCTCAGTCGGTTAAGCCTCTGATTCTCAATTTCCACTCCGGTCATGATCTCACAGTTCACGGGTTCGAGATCCAGGTTGGGCTCTGCACTGACAGCATGGAGCCTGGTTGGGATCCTTTCACTCCCTCTCTCTCTCTGCCCCTCCTCTGCTTGCATGTGCTCTGTCTCGCTCTCTCAAAATAAATAAATAAATAAATAAATAAACAAACAAACATTTTTACAAAAAAAAAAAAGGATGCCAGGGGCGCCCGGGTGGTACAGTCGATTAAGTGACTGACTCTTGATCTCTGCTCAGCTCATGATATCATGGTTCATGAGTTTGAATCCTGCACTGGGCTCTGCACTGATGGGGCAGAGCCTAATTGGGATTCTGTCTCTCCTTCTGTCTTCCCCTCTCTCGCTAGTGCTCATGTTCTGTCTCCTAAAATAAATAGATACACATAAAAAGAAGGATGTCAAAGGGTACAAGCCAACACCCAGCTTGAAAAAGACACATAGAGTGAGGTTTGGAACAAAGGAGCTTCTGTTCTCATGGAGTTTGGGGCCCAGCAAGGTGACACATGGAAGCAATCTGGTTTACCCTCCTAGAATTCTGAACTCAGTTCTTTTGGAATGGTATGGATGCTTCATTCCATAGGCATGATTAATTAAATCATTGGCATTTGGAGATCGACTCAACCTCCAGCCCCTCTACCTCCCTGGAGGGCAGAGCATGAAACTGAAAGTTTTAACTCTGATCACGGAGTTGGCTCTCTTGGCAACCAGCCCCATCTTTAGGTGCTTTCCAAAAGTCATGCTGTAAACATAACAATAGACACCTTTAGCACTCTCAACACAGGAAATTCCAAGGGTTTTAGGAGCTCTGTGCCAGGAACAGGGACAGAGAAGACGACCGAATGCATATTTCTTATTATAAATCACAATATCACAGAGGCATAAAGCAGACCAGTGAATCTGGTCTGGCATAAAGCAGACCAGTGAATCTGGACCAGTGAATCATAAAGCAGACCAAACATAATTAATGTTTGGTAATTTAAAAGATACAATGGTGGAAATAATTTCTGCTCTTATAAGGTTAAGAAGATCAGAAAAAAATAGTATGTGTGGAGTTGATTCATTGGCTAAAGCTTGCTATAAAAGTATGAATGTCAATATACATGGAATAGTAGCATCTCTACAGGAATTGTGTTACACCCCCCAACTTACCTCAGAGCCATAATCCAGATTCTCCCTTCTCACCAACACCGCTGGAAGAGGAACTTACCTACACCTATTCCTCTCTTTGTCTTTGCTTCCCTCCCTTCAAGACTAGCTGTGGAATGACAAGGGATGTCTTCAGTATCCTCTGTCCTTTCCACCCCTAAAGCAATACACAAGAACTCATGTTGTTTCAATGATTGTTATTTAAAACTGTCCCCTGCTAGGAAACAGGGTTAAACCACTAGCAGCATCTAAAACTTGGAGTGATTTGAAGTTCTTAGAATTATAGAAAATTATCTGCATTATGGATTTTGGTTTAAGGTCCTTGACTTCTTTCTGAGGCATCAAAAGGAATCCCCATTAGATATCATTCCCAGTTTTTTCCCCCCCGATAATAGAACTTGCTACATTAAGTGCCCTCCTGTTAAAGAAAACCATATCCTGACAGTAGAAAATGCAATGAAAACAGATGTCGTTCAGGAACTATTGCAATAGGGGAAAGGTGACCTCAGTATAGAATTGGGTTCTGTTGTGACGACAACAAGAACAAGTTGAGATTTATAGCAAAGAGCAGATTGGGTGGGGGTGAGGGTCAGTGGATGGAAAAATACTAAGGGGAAACATCGCAGGTAGGGGGAATTCTTGTTAAATTGACCTAGGATGACTCTTGCTGAAAGCAGAGCAGGGTGATCAGATATCAAGGGTAGGGTATTCTCTGTAAATTGATTTAGCAATATTCTTCCTGAAAGTAGGCTGTACAGGCCCAGAAAGATGGGGAGGCCAGGGTCAAGGCTTAGTCTAGAAGTGGACTTAGAGAAATCTGAATAATGTTTGGTCAGTAAAAGAGTCTTTTCACATCTCAATCTGTACTCCTTGCCAGAAGCTGTAGAGAACAAGATGGAGTCACTCATGTCAAACAGTGTCTCATGTCAAGCAGTATCATCAGCAGCCAAGGACATCACAGGTATAACCAGATATGGATGAAACGTACAGGCTGATGATCAGCAGACTCAGGAGAGGTTTGTGAAGGCCAAGACTGATTAAACTCCTTTACAAAGGAGTTTGATGCAGCAAACTATCAGACTCTCCAGACACTGACCCTTTCACATCTGACTACATCTAAAAGGCAGCTGCCGCCTAAAGCTCTGGCTGATTGATAGCTGAACAGAACTGAGATCCTCTACTGCTTGGACATAATAAGCAGAATGTGCTGAGACCTGACCCAGACCAGACTGAGGCCTCATTTCAACTGTGTGCTCACAGATGACTTCATGTTTGGTCTGGTAATTTCCTACCCCCTGTTGTACCTTGTTTGTTGTATGACTTTACTTTCCTTTGTGTGATGTATAAGAAGCCAAGTTAAAATACATGGTGAGGGGTGGGGCATCTGGGTGGCTCAGTCGGTTGAGCATCCAACTTCAGCTCAGGTCATGATCTCATGGTTCATGAGTTCAAGCCCCACGTCAGGCTCTGTGCTGACAGCTCAGAGCCTGGAACCTGCTTCAGAATCTGTGTCTCTCTCTTTCTCTGCCCCTCCCCTGCTCATGTTCCGTTTCTCTGTCTCTCAAAAATGAATAAACATTAAAAAAACATGTGGTGAAGGGTGCCTGGGTGGCTCAGTCAGTCAAGCATCTCACATCAGCTCAGGTCATGATCTCTCAGTTTATGAGTTTGAGTCCCACATCGGGCTTTCTGCTGTCAGCACAGAGCCTGCTTTGGGTCTTCTGTCTCCCTCTCTCCCTCTTCCCTGCTCTCTCACTCTCAAAAATAAGCAAGCATTAAATAAAATAAAATAAAATAAAATAAAGTAAAATAAATGGAATAAATAAAATAAAATAAAACAAAATAAAATTAAATAGAAAATTAAATAAATAAAATAAAATAAAACATGTAGTGAAATGTCCCTGGGTTTGGAATCCTGAACCTGCTTTACTATTTACTTTACTATTTACAAAAGGCCTGCAGACTAAAATTCCTTCCTCTCTGGGAAACATAAGTTGTTGCTCCCAATGCCTTTAACGGATTGGATGAAGCCCACTTACATCATTGAAAGTCATCTGCTTTCCTTAAAGAGACTGGTTGTAAATGTCACCCGTATCTAGAATATACTTTCACAGCAAGAGGTAAGCTAGTGTTTTACCAAACAACTTGGCATCATAGCCTAATCAAGTTGGCGCATACGAAGACTGCCACCACAGTGTGTATTTTCAACTAAAGGTATGAATTTAAGCCAAGAAAGTGGAGGGAGGTGCCCAAGGAGCAGGTTAATGAGAAGACAGACCTGTACTAGGCTTTAGAAACAATAGTATTATGGAATTTAAAGAGAAATGTGTTTCCATCAAAGATATGACTATCGAAGCAGGGCTAAGTTAAAGGAATTTAATAATATTGAATTTGATAAAATACTTGAAGTGGAGGAACAGAAAAAAACCCCAGCAGATTTGTTCATTTGTAAAATGTTAAAGAATAAAGTGAGAGGGGAAATATAAAGATAGGAAATAAAAAAACACCTACGCAAATAAGAATTGGGGTGATGTCCACGGGAAAGATGAATGGGTAATAATTTCAGAATGTAGCATAGCTGAAAGAAAGGTTTGTTTCTTCGTTTCGTTATTAAGATAGAGGAGGGGGGATGGTTATAATGTAGGTTAGAATTAAGAATTTCTGGAAGAGCTAAAAACGTGTAAAAGTAAGGCAGAGAATGCATGCTTACACACACTGAGTGATCATCCGAATTATAACCCGCTCCCACAAAATGGGCACCTGGGCTGTCTCCACCATCCCCAAGATGGTGCCGTCCCACAAAACAAGGAGGTTGGTATTTCTCAAGGGCTTTGAGGAAGTTCCTAAACCAGTGCTGCTTGTTATCTGTATAGTGTCCAGTCATTTGTCCCTCAACTCTTTTTTTTTCAATATATAAAATTCATTGTCAAATTGGTTTCCATACAACACCCAGTGCTCATCCCAAAAGGTGCCCTCCTCAATACCCATCACCCACCCTGCCCTCCCTCCCACCCCCCATCAGCCCTCAGTTTGTTCTCAGTTTTTAACAGTCTCTTATGCTTTGGCTCTCTCCCACTCTAACCTCTTTTTTTTTTTTTTTTCCTCCCCTCCCCCATGGGTTTCTGTTACGTTTCTCAGGATCCACATAAGAGTGAAACCATATGGTATCTGTCTTTCTCTGTATGGCTTATTTCACTTAGCATCACACTCTCCAGTTCCATCCACGTTGCTACAAAGGGCCATATTTCATTCTTTCTCATTGCCACGTAGTATTCCATTGTGTATATAAACCACAATTTCTTTATCCATTCATCAGTTGATGGACATTTAGGCTCTTTCCACAATTTGGCTATTGTTGAGAGTGCTGCTATAAACATTGGGGTACAAGTGCCCCTATGCATCAGTACTCCTGTATCCCTTGGGTAAATTCCTAGCAGTGCTATTGCTGGGTCATAGGGTAGGTCTATTTTTAATTTTCTGAGGAACCTCCACACTGCTTTCCAGAGCGGCTGCACCAATTTGCATTCCCACCAACAGTGCAAGAGGGTTCCCGTTTCTCCACATCCTCTCCAGCATCTATAGTCTCCTGATTTGTTCATTTTGGCCACTCTGACTGGCGTGAGGTGATATCTGAGTGTGGTTTTGGTTTGTATTTCTCTGATGAGGAGCGATGTTGAGCATTGTCCCTCAACTCTTTACTCTCCTCATACAAACTGTCCTCTGACAGGCCCACTGTCCGGTTATGAGATGACTCAAAAGGATCTCCAACTTTCAAAGATACACATTTTGTCCCTTTGTGTTCTAATTTCTGATCTAATAGTGATTTCTTCATGATAACAGCTTGTGTTATTATATACTACTTCTTTTGTTAATGCAACTAATATTCAGTCTCCACTCTTTACCACACATTGGGTTTGCTGTCAGAGTTGGTGGTTAAAACAAAACAAAGCAAAACAAAAGAGCATGTTCTCTCCCTCATAGAATTTACAGACCAAGTAAGTCAAAATAAACCTTTAAGTCCTAAAATAAGGGAATTCTTCACCTCCTTTGTATCTTAACTTTCTCATCCAAATTGTGATCACACAATATGCATATAATGCATAATACATATCCAATCCCTTTGACCCCCAGTGACAACAAAATTCCTCCCCAAATTCCCTCATTTTTACTCTCTATTCTTCGAACTGGGGATTTTGTCAGTTTTCTTGACAAGGCACATTGTTACATGCTGTGGTGGTTACTTTTTTTTTTTTTTTCAACGTTTATTTATTTTTGAGACAGAGAGAGACAGAGCATGAACGGGGGAGGGTCAGAGAGCGAGGAAGACACAGAATCCGAAACAGGCCCCAGGCTCCGAGCTGTCAGCACAGAGCCCGACGTGGTTCCCGAACCCACAAACCGCGAGATCATGACGTGAGCTGAAGTCAGACGCTTAACCGACTGAGCCACCCAGGTGCCCCACGTGGTGGTTACTTTTATGTGTCTTCGAGGCTAGGCTATGGTGTCAGTTGTTCAGTCAAACCCCAGTCTACATGTTGTATTGAAAGTATTTTTTTTTTAGGGGCTCCTGGGTGGCTCAGTCGGTTAGGCGTCGGACTTTGGCTCAGGTCATGATCTCGTGGTTTTGTGAGTTCGAGCCCCAAGTCGGGCTCTGTGCTGACAGCTGGGAGCCTAGAGCTTGCTTCAGATTCTGTGTCTCCTTCTCTCTCTGCCCCTCCCCTGCTTGTGCTCTGTCTCTCTCTATCAAAAATAAATGTATTGGGGCGCCTGGGTGGCGCAGTCGGTTAAGCGTCCGACTTCAGCCAGGTCACGATCTCGCGGTCCGTGAGTTCGAGCCCCGTGTCAGGCTCTGGGCTGATGGCTCGGAGCCTGGAGCCTGTTTCCGATTCTGTGTCTCCCTCTCTCTCTGCCCCTCCCCCGTTCATGCTCTGTCTCTCTCTGTCCCAAAATAAAATAAATAAATAAATAAATAAATAAATAAATAAATAAATGTATTAAAAAATTTTAAAAAGAAAGTATTTTTTTAAGATATGAATAATATGTCAATCAATAGACCTTGAGTAAAGGAAATTATTTTCCATAATATGTTGGGGGGGGGCTTCATTCAATCAATTGCAACTTTTAAAAGACTGAAGTCTTTGGAAGAGGTAGGAATTCTATGTCTACACTGCCTTAGAATCCAAAATCACAACAAACTCCTGCCAGGATTTATAGCCGGTGGGGCTGCCCTGTGGATTTTGGACTTGCCAGCTCATACCATCACTTGAGCCAATTCATTAAAATCTCGTTCTCTCTTTCTCTATGTGTATAGGTTGTTTCTCTGGAGAACCCTAATACACATGCTGTTAAACAAAATGCTTTTTGTTCACTGAAAATCCTTTTCTATATGCAATCCTATTCCAAACCTCTGTCAGATAGTATTTAATCCCTACATCCACACTGAATCTTCCCTTTCCTGAAAACACCACCCAAGAATAATGAGATAGAAGATATTGTTCATGAGAATCTGATGGTGAATGGGACTGGAAATGTTTTTGTGTTTGTTTTTTTAAATATTTATTTATTTATTTTTGAGAGAGAGAGTATGCACAAATGGGGGAGGGTCAGAAAGAGAGGGAAACACAGAATCCCAAGCAGGCTCCAGGCTCTGAGCCGTCAGCACAGAGCCTGACGCGGGCTCAAACTCGGGAACCGTGATATCATGACCTGAGCCAAGGTCGGACGCTCAACTGATTGAGCCACCCAGGCACTCCTGGAAATGTGCTTGTTTTTTGTTTTTTTGTTTTTTTGTTTTTTTTTAATGGAAGAGAGTAGAGCAAGCACATGGATTTCACATTCCAGAGGTTGTCTGTGGTGGGAAGTGGTCAGATTATCTTGAAGTTAGAAAAGGCATGACAGGAGTTTGCACTGAGCAGTTAACCAAATAGAGCCAAAATGGCCCATGCAGATACTGGCCAAAAGTCCAAGAAGGACTTGGATCCATCTGGGTCTGTGAAACTGGGTGAAACTGGGAAAAATGGGGGTGGGGAGTCAAGTGTAATTACATTTATGGGCAGATGAACTGTCAGTGATATTCTGATTTCATCCCCAAACCCCATTCCTGGGATGGGATCGGCAATGAGGACAGAGCAACAGTTGGGCAGACATTTGTTCCTTCTCTTGGTAAGAACACAGAATTTCCCTAGCGCCCAGTCAGCATAGGCAGATGGAGATCTTTCCTACCTCTGTATTAGCAGAGTCCCAACACTGAGGAAGTGACTGACCCTCAGAAGTGAAGCAGCCGAGGGTGAAGTACAGAGTGACAACAGAGGCATTCCACATTGACAGACTCCCAAAGTATTCTTGCCATAGTATGGAGATTCCAGTCTCTTTCTCATGGAGCCGACCTGCGATGGAAGGAAGAATGAGAATATAAGCCCCAAAAGTGGAGTCCCAGAATTAGCATATGAAACTAATAATAAATGAACATTCAAGGACATACAAATTTGTTGAGGAGAAAGCAAAAAAATTTGAAAGGAAGTGAAAGACAAAAAAATCAGACTCCATTGCTGTAAAATGAAAAGCATCTTTTTTTCTTTTTCTTCTTCTTCTTTTTTTGCAATGGCTCTGTACAATATGCACTCAAGAGCAGACTAGTGGTCAAAATAGGTTGCTCTAATGCAAGAAATGACCTCTGGAGATGGGATTGGAATAGCTACCCTCAGCTACAGTGTTGTATAGTTCACCAGTGGCTAAGTGCATTTTTCAACTGGAAGTTTAAGAAACAAAGGGGTTGAGTAGGCATTCTTACATCCTCCATGCTGACATATAGCAAGAACCACAAGAATCTAGGCTCCACACTGCTGAGATGGCTTTATTTCTATTCTCCAACATTTCCCCATTTTATTCATTTGCACTGACATCTAGTTGCCTTACCAGTCTTAGCTCATGCTACCTTCCTCAGGAAGCCTTCTCCACAATCTCATTCCATCATTTTTGGGTGAAGGGGGGAAAATGCACAACTGAGAGATGTCTGTAATAGAATTAGATGCCCGGACAGCTGTTTTATGATACTAGTGTGTATGTATGTCAAACGTTTTTAAATTAGATATATTAAATACATGCAAAACAAGAAGAAAAAAAGCCTTAGCACAATATATGTACTCTCTTCTAATTTCTAACAATCAAAGGGACTCTAATAAACATTAATACAATAAAAGTGTATTTAATATCTTCTATTGTCTAAAATCCATAAAAACTATCTAATGAATAAGCAAAGAATGGGAACATTTTTTGGTCCAAAAATACCAATTCAATAAATCTTGGAAAGTTCCAAATTTCCTACTATTCAATTTTAATTTTCAAGGAGAGAAAAATTTGAATCCAATCTGAAGAGGTTGTCTAGAAGTGATCTAAGCTTAATTGTAAAAGAGTAGAAGAAGCATTATGAATTGGGCATTTTAAATATGTCTTTTTAACATTTGAACCCCCACCCACAGGGGAGATTCTCCACTTTATGTGTCTCAGTGGAAGTCAAAGATTGACTTTCACTGTAGAAGCCAAAAACAGAACAAAATCAATCAAGAAAACAAAGGGGGCACTCATTTCTGAGCACACGTCCTCACTCCTTGCAGTTAAACCTGATAAATTAAACAAATCTGGCTCAGATTTAGAATAGGGACCTGGGGATTCACAGAACCACCCCCCCCCCCTCAACACACACACACAACAGTGGTGACAAGGAAACAACAACTCCCAGGTCACAGGGACCACTGTGGACATATCGTCAATGATGGAATTCCATGACCGGTAACCCGGGGCAGAGTCATGGTTTGGAGCAACATAACCTATAATACCTGGATTTTTGGCAGTGGTAGTCATGATGTCCTCACTGAATTTGCTCTGTGGCACCATTTTGCCTGCCTTCTTTGGTCTCTTTCTATTTTCTCAGTGTGTTCACCATGGTCTTTTCCAACAATTCTGTTACCTAATACATAGCCTTTTTTAAAAATTCCATCTCTGCCAAAATTAGCTAGTAACTTGACATACTGCTATTAATGCTGGCAAAAGCAAAAGATTCCCACTCCAACTTCAGTTATTTGATGTCATTAATGAAGTGCAGGTCAATGCATCAAAGTAAACAATAGAAAATATCATTAGACAGCTTGAAAGGCAGGTGGTTTCCAGGCGCTAGTGGGCAGGGATAATGGGGGATTGTTGTTTAATGGGTGTAGAGTTTCAATTTTGCAAGATGGGAAGAATTCTGGAGACCGGTTGTACACCAATATGAATGTATAGAACACTACTGAACTGTATATGTAACAGTGGATAAGATGGTAAATTTTACATGCATTTAACACAATCTAAAAAAAATTATTTCATTAAGGGGAAAATGTTTGATAGGTCAAATTGTCATCATTTGCAGAATACACATATTTTTTTCTCAAAGCAATGGGGGTCGACGTAAAATACAAATAACAAATCACATAAGGCAAGAGATAAAAGATCTAATATGAAAGGCATCTAATTTTTGTGAACATAATAATTGACTAGATAACATAATGGGAAAACACTCATTTACAATACCCCCCAAAGAGATTAAATATTTATTAAACATGGTGACCTTATCAAGTAAGTGTTAAGTAAAGCAAAAGAGAGACTTCATTCACTATAGTAAAAGATAACAATTTATAAATTAGTCTGTGAATTCAGGACAATCGCAGAGAAACTACCCATAGATGTATTTCCTTTTAGAATTTGAGAAAATAATATTAACATTTATTAAGAAAAATAAATATGCAAAATACATAAGAGAAAAATTTAGAGGAAGAATAATGAGGTCTGAGTAGATAGTATACTGTATTTCAAACGTCTGATGATTAAAATGAGTTAGCGTTAGTATAGCTATAATCCAACTGACAATGAAAAAAATAGACTGACCAGAAATAAAAACATGAGGGAATTGAGTGTGTGATAAAGATAGTACTTCAAATAAGCGGGGAGAGAACATATAATTAAGTAAGAGATGTTGGAATACATGACTAGCCCTTTCAATCATTTCAAAAAAGGATCAAATATTTACCTGTAAAATATGAGGCCATGAAATTACTAGATAAACATAAGTACTAGATAAAAAAAAATAAAGGAAAACATTTGTAAGTTTGATTACTATAAATAACAACAACAAACTAACTTAGAATAAAACATCAATCCCGTAAGCAAATCCCCAAGATGAACTGACAGCCTATAATCTATTATTCGCAACACTTCCAGGAAAAGAATTAATTTCCCCCATGGACAGAGTTCCCACAAATCAATTACCCAGTAGGAAAATCATCAACAGATGATCAGGGAGTTCATATAAATGCAAATGCTAATAACTATACACATTGTTCAAACTTATGTATTACTTCATAACATATATATTATTTTTGAAGCCCAACAAAGATTAAAATGCCTGTTAGCTTCCCATATCGTGAGTGTGAATAAATGGGTCTTTTCCGTACAGAGTGGTGTTACCTTTTGGGAAGGCAAAATTGTATTACCTCTCAAATTTTAAAATGTAGACTACTCTGGATGCTACCTTGAGATATTCAGACTACAGATAAACCGACACAAATTCACCAGGTTATCTGTACCAGGATGTTCACAGACGTATAGCTTGTATTTGCAAAGAACCCTGGACACCGCCCCCCCCCCCCCCCGATATAATCTCCGTGAACAGAAACTAAAGAAACTCTACAGCATCCATATATGTTTCCTGTTAAAAAAAAGAGTGAGCTGTATCTGAAAGTATCAATTTGTTAATACGCCAGGGTCACATGGGGAAGTGAATAAAATAAATGTCAGAACAGTATATGTAGTGTCCCTTTCCTGAAAAGGTTGACATAAAACAAAACAAAAAGAAGTGTTCAGGATTTACACTTGGATGGAGGAAAGTGTGACTTGCCTTTTTATAGGTAGTACATTTAACAGCATATATTTTTTTTCCAAAAAGGTACATTAATTATTCATGGAAAATACCAGTTTACGATTAATTCTTTAAAATAAACCCACAATCTCCTAATTACAGAGTCTGATTGGCAATCCAGGATAATTTAGTGACTACCATTTCTTATCTTCTTGTCAGCATTTATAATAGAATTATTGTAAACGTTTTAAATATTAAAAACAAGGTTTAAAAATAGGGATATATCTGTTTCCACGGCCTTAAAATATCAGTTTGTCCTGTGCTACTTTTTTTTTTTAATTTTTATTTTTGAGACAGAGAGCGAGCCAGAGCGAGCGCATGTGCTCGCGCATGAGAGGGGGAGGGGCAGATAAAGAGGGGGTGCGGACAGAGGATCCAAAGAGGGCTCTGGGCTGACAGCAGTGAGCCCATGTGAGGCTGTAACTCACAAACTGCGGAACCCCCGGATCAAGATCTGAGCGGAAGTGGGGCACTCAACCGCAAGACCACCCAGGTTCCCCCTGTCATAGGTGTTACTAGCAGACAGCATTTCCGCTTGTGTATCCCATGCACCATGGATGACGCCACTCCAAGCCATTACTCGGATAGGCACCTGTTACCTCGCAGAAAGTAGAACTCATGTCATAGCACACATACTTCTTCAATAATCCCAATTTGTGGATTGTTTCTCGAGTTTGTACATCTACTGCTAAGTCATTTGTTTCACCGTCCCGAGGGTGAGAACTTGGAATTAGCTCACATTTTCCCCCATGTCTGTGTTGCCTTCTTCTTCCTCTTGAAACGGTTCTGAAAGTCAATTTTGACCAACAGCTTTGCTTCCAGTTCTATCGCGATATTTCTTTTTGCTTACATTTGCGGTTTTCAAGAGGCCTGTAGGTCCTCTCTCTCTTGATATTCTTCAATTTGCGTACAGTATGCCTGTACAAATCCACCCTTCTACACTCGGCTTTGTGATACTGAGCCTGGGCCTCTGTGCACCGGTGAACCTCATTCCAGCCTTGGTAGGTAGCTCACTGCTAAGGTTGTCCAGTCCCTCTAAGGAGGGACAGAGAGAGACTGAGAGTAGGGCTGGTGGAGGAAATAGAAACTCTTTGCTATTTGTTTACCGTTCCAGTTTTTGCTTCCTTTTTTTTTTTTTTATTAGCATCACCCCAGGAACACTTCCTCACCCTGCAGTGGCCAGTTTTCCAATAGCAGCATTAGCAACCTTCCCAAGGCTCACAAACACACCTTATTGTTCCCCCTGAGACACAGGCACCAGACAAGCCATGTTCCTTCTTCTATAGGCTGTTTTAGCTCTCTGATGCCCCCTCCCCAAGCTTCTAAGTTTAATAATTTCAAATGCTTCTCTTTTTCCTAGCCCCAAGGACGAAATTATTCCTACAGTTGCTGTTTCTGAAACACGTTTTAACTTTTTACCTTTCTAGTTCTCCAATATAGACCTAATGAAAAACAACACACACTTTGCTGAGATCTTATTGACATATCAAAGCTGTACATATTTAATGTATGCAACACGATAAGTTGATAAATAAGTATACGTCAATGCCATTAACATATCTATCACTCCTAAAAGTTTCCTCCCACCCTTTAAAAAATAAATTGCTTTATTTTATTTTTTTTTTCAACTTTTTTTTTTTTTTTTTTTTTTGGACAGAGAGAGACAGAGCATGAACGGGGGAGGGGCAGAGAGAGAGGGAGACACAGAATCGGAAACAGGCTCCAGGCTCCGAGCCATCAGCCCAGAGCCTGACGCGGGGCTCGAACTCACAGACCGCGAGATCGTGACCTGGCTGAAGTCGGACGCTTAACCGACTGCGCCACCCAGGCGCCCCTGCTTTATTTTATTTTTTAATAACAGCTACCCTTTTAGCAAAATTTTAAGTTTACTATACAGTATTGTTAACTATAGGCGCTATCTCATGCATTAGACCTCCAGGGTTTATTCATCTTGCGTAACTGAAATTTGGACCAACACCTCTCTATTTCCTGCTCCCTCCAGCCCCTGTTAACCACCTTTATACTGTCTGTTTCTATGAGTTTGATTGTTTTAGAGTCCTCACATGGTGGAATCATAGAGTGTCTGTTCTTCTGTGTCTGGTTTATTTTACTTACCACAATGTCTTAAAGTTTCATCCATTTGTCACAAACGGCAGGATTTCTTTTTTTTTCTTTTTTTCTGAGGGTGAATAATATTCCATCGTGTGTAAATACCACATTTTCTTTACCCATTTATCAACTGATGAACATTTAGGTTGCTTTTACGTCTTGGCTACTGTGAATAATATTGCAGTGAACATGGGGGTATAGATACTTCTTCGAAGTCCTGATTTTAGTTCTTTGGGATATCTACACAGAAGAGGGGTTGCTAGATCATATGTTGGTTCTATTTAACTCTTTGAGGAGCCTCCATACTGTTCTTTACAGAGACTGAACCAATTCCACTGCAAAGGATTCTCTTTTCTCCACATCATCATCAACTATATTTTTTGTTTTCTTGATGATAGCTATTCTAACACATGTGAGCTGAAATATCATTGTGTGTGTGTGTGTGTTTTTCTTTGCATTTCCCTGATTATTATCGGTGTTGAACACATTTTCATGTGCCCATTGGCATGTTGTATGTCCTCTTTGGCAAAATGACTAACATTTTTTTAATGTTTATTTATTTTTGAGAGAGAGAGAGAGAGAGAGCACAAGTGGGGAAGGGGCAGAGAGAGAGGGAGAACACAGAATCTGAAGCAGGCTCCAGGCTCTGAGCTGTCATCACTGAACCTGACACAGGGCTGGAATTCACGAACCATGAGATCGTGACCATGAGATTGTGACCTGAGTTGAAGTTAGATGCTTAACCAACTGAGCCACCCAGGTGCCCCTGTAATATATTTTAAAATCAGGAAGTGATTAATTATGCTTGAGATAATTAATTATGCTCCAGCTTTGCTTTACCTGAGATTACTTTAGCTATTCAAGATATTTTGAGGTTTTATATGAATTTTAGAATGTTATTTTATGTCTAATTCCGTAAAAAAATGCCATTAGGTTTTGATAGTGATTGTATTGAATTTATAGATCACTTCAGGCAGTAGTCACCTGATTTTTCATGTTCTTTTTTTAGCTTTGCATTGATGTCTATGCATTCAGAGAAATAGTAGCCTCTACTCGTCTTAGGGACTGGCTTTGAAAGGGCAATGTCTTCACCAGTCAGTCTACCTGGAAATTTTGGGGGTTTTTCAAACTTTTTATCCCGATGAACCTACCTCATCTCTCTTGCTCCCCCTTGTCCAGAAAGTCTTGGAATTGTGTTCTTTCTTTCCTTTCTTCTTTTTTTTTTTTTTTAATGTTTATTTATTTGGGTGCCTCAGTGGCTCAGTGGTTGAGCCTCTGACTCTTGGTTTCTGCTCAGGTCATGATATCACAGTTCATGGGTTCTAGCACTGAGTCAGGCTCTGTGATGACAGATAACTTGCTTGGGATTCTCTCTCTCCCTCTCTCTCTGCCCCTCACCCCCCTTTCTCTCAGATAAACCTAAAAAAAATTTTTTAAGTGTCTATTTATTTATTTTTGAAAGAGAGAGAGAGAGAATAAGCAGAGAGCCCAGTGTGGGGCTCCAATCCATGAACCCTGAGATCATGACCTGAGCTGAAATCAAGAGTCTGATGCTCAACTGACTGACCCAGCCTTCCCTCAATCCCACAGAGCTGTGCCAGCTGCCGTTCCTTTTCCCTAGGAAATATCTTGAAATGCCGGGGCCCTGGGCACAAGTTGCGCTTCTCTCCATTTTTCCTGAAAGAGATGTCCTAGGATTGGGCACCCTCCCCCACCTTGCAAAGCCATGACAACACTGAGACTCACCTGCCCCCTTTGCCCTAGGGCAGAACACTTAGACGCTAGGGTGGTGGGCACCTCCTCCACCTTTCCCCCTCCCTTACCGAAAGCGCAGTCTCAGGCCGAGGCGCCTTCTCCCAACCCTGCAGGGTTGGACCGGTTGCTGAGATGGGTGTACCATCTACAGTGGTGCCTGAGGGGCTGCAGAGGCTCTCAGGGCACCAGCTGCCAGCCGGAAGTGCACCACGGGACCAGTTGGCTGACAGGGTTCACAGTGCAGCAGATACCTGTGGGCAGGTTGATGTGAGGCCACGCCCCTTTCCTTTGTTCTTAACTGTCCCCAATTGACCATGCCCTTTCCCTCAGCCTTCTGAGTTGTGACACGGAAGTGGGCCTCTTGAACAGCAGCTGGCAAAGCTGGGAACGCCAGATGCTCATTTTATTCTCTTTCCCCTTGGGCAGAAAATGGGGGTTCCCCGGGGTCTCTCTTGGCCCTGAACTGTAACAGCGTAGGGACAGTTGATACAGGTGAAGTGAACCAGTTCTTCCTACACTTTTCCTTACAGTGGTTTTGAGATTTTGTGTGCAACCAGGGTGCGGGAACTTCTCATGGGGTCTCTGGAACTGTCACAAAAAATATTTTTATCCACGAATGGCTGTTAAATCAGTACTTCCGTGGGGGCGGGGTACTCCAACCTTCTCTTCCACCATCTTACTGACCTCACGCTCAATATCAACTTTTCTTTGGTAAACAGGGGCTGAAGCCTCTTCATCCTAAATAGTACAAATTTATTCTTTCTTCAGTGTCTACATTACAAGATGGAGACCTGCCCTTCATTCTTAAAATGTGCATTATTTTCACCTAGTATAATATGGGGTTCACCCGCGTAGGCTGTTGTGTGGCACTACTGTGTGGATAAGAAAATGGGGATGTGGGGTTTGTTCCTAGACCTACCAGAATCTCCATCGCCCTGCCTATTAAACTCAGCCCAGTGCAGCGATGATGTCATGCTGATTCCTGTGAATTATCCCACTGCAAACTGCATTTAAAACAATGTTTATTTATTTTGTAGCTGAGTGGCTCAGTCAGTTAACCATTGGATGCGGTTTTGGCTCAGGTCATGATCTTACAGTTCATGGGTCCCATATGGGGTTCTGGGCTGATAGTGCATAGCCTGCTTGGGATTCTCTCTCCCTTTCTCCTTGTGCCCCTCCCCATTTCTCTCTCTCTCTCTCTCAAAATAAATAAATAAATTAAAAAATATGTATTTATTTTTGAGAGAGAGAAAGAGAGTACGAGCAGGGGAAAGGCAGAGAGAGAGGGAGAGAAGATCTAAACAGGCTCTGTGCTGCTAGTGGAAAGCCCACCTTGGGGCTCAAACCCATGAACCTAGAGATTATAGCCTGAGTGGAAGTCTGAGAGATCATGACCTGAGCTGAAGTCAGATGCTTAGCGGACTGAGCCACCCAGGCGCCCCTAAGCTGCATTTTTAAAAAAAAGTTTTTTAAATGTTTATTTATTTTTGAGACAGAGAGACAGAGTGTGAGCAGGAGAGGGGCAGAGAGAGAGGGAAACACAGAATCTGAAGCAGGCTCCAGGCTCCGAGTTGTCAGCACAGAGCCTGATGTGGGGCTCAAACTCATGAACCCTGAGATCGTGACCTGAGCTGAAGTCAGATGCTTAACGGACTGAGCCACCCAGGCGCCTTCCCCCGACCCCCTGCCAAGCTGCATTTATAAACAATCCTAGAAGAAAAAATTACTTTCGGAATAGTTACACCCCACAGTGTGCAGGGCAAGAGAATCTATACATTTAATAGCAAAAAGGCTATTAGCTCTAGCATAAAGAAATGTAAGAGTGTAATTAACATTCAACTGTACCCACATGTATAAATCTTAGACATATCTTAATAAGAAAAAAGGATCTTCCCTGGTCTTTTCTGGCTTTTTTTCATTTTTACTGTTTAGTTCTGCATGTACAAATTGAGGAGAATGTGCTCGTGTAAGATTAGTTGATGATGTAGTTCATGTCTGGCGACTGACTGAACTACCTGCCTATACAGCTTCTTTCTATCTCTACTAGCTCTGCATCTACCTGACCCTGTAAGTCTCATTTTTCTTCCTTTCTTTCTTTCTTTTTCTTTCTTTCTTTCTTTCTTTCTTTCTTTCTTTCTTTCTTTCTTTCTTTCTTTCTTTCTTTCTTTTTCTTTCTTTCTTTCTTTCTCTTTCTTTTCTTTCTTTCTTTCTTTCTTTCTTTCTTTCTTTCTTTTTCTTTCTTTCTTTCTTTCTCTTTCTTTTCTTTCTTTCTTTCTTTCTTTCTTTCTTTCTTTCTTTCTTTCTTTCTTTTTAAAATTTTCTTTTAATGTTTATTCATCTTTGAGAGACAGACAGAGACAGACCGTGAGCAGGGGAGGGGCAGAGAGAGGGGGAGACACAGAATCCGAAGCGGGCTCTTGGCTCTGAGCTGTCAGCACAGAGCCCGATGCGGGGCTCGAACTTATAAACTGCGAGATCCTGACCTGAGCCGAAGTTGGACGCTTAACTGACTGAGCCACCCAGGCGCCCCAATCACTTTCATCTTATGATGAATTGCCACCGGATCTATGCAATCTCATGACACCGCTGCTCTGATGGAACACACCTCATGTTGAGCAGCTCTGATTACATGATCACTTGCATCCATGGCCGTTTGGTCTCTGCAGACCCCAGGAGCACAACAAAAGGTTATTTTTCCAATGGTATACAGTTTTCTACAGCATATGGACTTTCTATAGAATTCTGGGGTTGGTGGGGGTCTACATGTTTATTTTCTTATTGAAACTAGACTCCACAATGTATCCTTGTCCACCACAGTTACCTCTAGAATAATAGAAACTGTAAGGTTATATCACCGTTTGTCAGAACTGCTTGCCCACCACCCAGTGAAGAATCTTCTCTGCCCTTGGTCCACTCAGAGCTGTCAGCCCTCCATAAAATGTTTACAGCAGCATTCTCAAGTGTAGCATCTGCCATTTCCAAGACTCAAAGGTGACTACCAAACTTTAAGCTTTTTTTTGAGTGCCGAGATGCGCAAGACACAATGACTTGCTCTTTTCTTTGGAAGACATATCTTGGCATGCCCAAGATCACTGGACCCTAAAAAGATCACTGATACAATAGGCTCCTGGAAGGAACGCCTCTGCCCTAAAGGCAGGATCTGGATGACACGCTAGAGCATCCACTCCTCTTACTACGTCCAGTGTTGGATTATAGATTCTTGTGTGTATCTTACAACCTCTACTATATTAAAGAGAGATTCATTTCTGATTTACCAGGGTGTTTACCAAAGCATTTAGAATTTATTTCCTTGCATATGGTAGCTGCTCAATGAAATAACTAATGGACTGAATTAATGTTAAAGATCAGTCCAGCCAAACATTTATGTGTATAATCATGAGTTTCTCTGTAATGAGTATGTATATGATGAGAGGCTGAGCAGTAAATATACTGCCATAGCTAGGTAGTATATTAAGTAAATGCATAAAAATGCTGTACATGTTGAGACAAAGTTAATTTAATTTGTTTTCAGTGAATATACTTGTTTATCTGTTATTTTTATTTATCTTTTTTTGATTTCAGAATTTATCTAAGTTTCCAGAAAAGTTGTGAAACAGTACAGACAGTTCTGATATTCCCCATACGTTAGTATGAATATTTGTCATTACAAACGAGCCGACGATGACACATTATTGTGAACTATAGATCGTATTTGATTCTGATGGATTCCTCTTTACCTAAGTCTTTTTTCGGTCCCAGGACCCCATCCAGGATAGCACATCATATTTAGTCATGTCTCCTTAGACTCCTCTTGGCTGTGACAGTTCCTCAGATTTTCCTGGATTTTGAAGATCTTAACAGTTTTGGTGAGCATTAGTCAGGTATTTTGTGGAACGTCATGTGAATAAGCTTGTGATGTGCCAAAGCGTAAAGATGGATGACCCAGTGTTGGTTTCCCATTTGATTCTTTCATCAATTTTCATGTTCTCAGAATGGGGTTTTCCTGTTTCATTTTGGCTGTGTTAACATTTCTGGAAGTGGTCACAGTGGATAATGAAATAAAAGCAAGCCAGCTGTTATGCTGACTCCTGCAGTCAAAGAGAGTGTCTAGACCATAGAGGGGTGAAAACTGAATGCTGTGTTCTCCACCACAGTTGATCAATAAATGTCAGCTGATTAAATAACTAAGCATCTCTTTCCTGGCTTCTTAATTTCAGAGCCAAAAAGTTATTCAAATTCTTGTTTAAAAGAGCCCCCCACCCCCTTTTTGGTGACAGTTATAAAGTGGAAACATTTTGCAATCCTTGCACAACTAGCCTTGCTTGTAAGTCCTCTTCCATATAAAATGATTACTTAATCTAGTAATGTTTTGCAAAAACGATTTCAGTCTCTTTCTCCCATCTTCCAAACACCTTCTGACAACATGTTTAGCAGCATATTAGTCCCAGTCATTGTTAATATGTGATTTTTAGAGTAATTAGCTTCTTTATATGCAATTCTAAAATATTCTAGTTTTCAGCCGATTGAAGACCAATGTGTTTTATAAAATGCTAGCTATTTATTGTCATGAGAAATTTCAGGTGAAGTTTGGCCCCAGAAGCCTACTACTCACATGCCCTGCTCTCCAGAGTATAGGACAGTGGTGTTTACAAGCAAAGAACTGGTGTCAAATGGGTGTCATTTTGTCCGATTTATTCACGGTAGCCATAACCTCTGTTATGTGGATCTCTCTGGCAACAAATAGGTGGGAGGATGTGACGGATCTTTGTACATTCCACCCAGCCCTGAATTTAGCTGGCCCACAGCCCTGAGATTTGCCCATCTAATCATGGTAGAGAAGCATGGTGGCCCTACTGAAATACACCCTACTTATTCAGCCCACCGGGAGGACCCAGCGTCCACCTTGATTGGATATACCTGTGAGTATGCCATGCATGAGTAATGACCTTTATTACCTTAACTCCGCCCATGAGGAAATGTGGCCCCAGACCAGTACCACCACACGCAGTGTAGCCCATAGTCAATACCATCCTCTAGGGTCGTATAGTACTCACCCTGCAAGGTCATATACAGAGTCTGAAACCATGTACTGGTTTTCTAGGAATAACCAGGAAGCTTGCTCAAGAACACAGGTTTATGTAAATGAATTTATTTGACAGCAGTTGAATATTTAGTAGTGTTATTAATGCTCATACATTTGAGCCAATAAATTAGAAATTTTAGATGCAATGGGCGGATTCCTAGAAAACACGATTTATCAAAGTTAAGACAAGAATGAGTAAAAAATATGACCATTTCTAGATCTATTTAAAAAATTGAGTCCAGGGACATCTGGGTGGCTCAGTCGGTTGAGTGACCAACTTTGGCTCAGGTCATGGTCTCACAGTTCATGAGTTTGAGCCTCCCCCCCCCCCCCCCCCCGTCGAGTTCTGTGCTGACAGCTCAGAGCCTGGAGCCTGTTTTGGATTCTGTGTCTCCCTCTTTCTCTCTGCTCCTCTCCTGCTCACACTCTTTCTCTCTATCAAAAATAAATAAAGATGAAAAAAATTTAAAAAAAATTAAAAAAAAATTGAGTCCATAGTTTAAAACCTTTGTCCCAAGAGAATCCTATGCCCAGATGATCATATCAGTGAATTCCTTTAAGCATTTAAGGAAAAATATACCACCACTCCATACAAATCAAAATTTTCTAGAGAAGAGAAAAAAAGATCATCACATCTGACTTTGTTTTATGAGGCTCTGTGCTTCTGCAAACCAGGCATCATAGGAAAGGACAGTTATAAGCCAGCCTATTTTATGAACACGTATAAAAATACCCTAAATAAAACTTAAGCAAAACAAGTGCAGGAGCATAAAATGAGCAAGCTTTTATTATTAAGTAGTATTTGTTCAAAGAACGCAAGATTGGTTTAATGTTTGAAAATCAATGAAATTCAATCCATTAACAGACGGAGAGAAGAATCATATCTGATAAAATTAAAGTTGATAAAAATTTTACTCCCATGAACTGTAAACTTATGGAATACAATTGGAATAGAAGAAAACGATTTCATTCTGACATATATATTTAAAAACAAACCAGCACAAATATCCTACTACTGAAATACTGAAACCTTTATCTAATTAGAAATGAGACAAGGACACCTTCTATCTATTTGTTTTCAACCTTCTATTGGAGCCTCTATTCAGGGACAGGAAGGAAGAAACTTAAAGTTATAAAGATGGTAAAGCAGAAACAAAGGTGTCATTTTTATGGGCCACTGCAGTTTAACCTAGAAAATTCCAAAGAACCTAGTGCTTAATTAGAGTTAGTGACTTTATGGATATTTAGACTCTTTCCATAATTTGGCTATTGTTGAAAGACCTGGTATAAACATTGGGGTACCTGTGCCCCTATGAATCAGCACTCCTGTATCCTTTTGATGAATTCCTAGTAGTGCTATTGCTGGGTCATGCGGTGGTTCTATTTTTAATTTTTTGAGGAACCTCCACACTGTTTTCCACAGCAGCTGCACTAGTTTGCATTCCTACCAACAGTGCAAGAGGTTTCCCGTTTCTCCACATCCTCATCAATATCTGTTGTTTCCTGAATTGTTAATTTTAGCCACTCTGACTGGTGTGAGGTGGTATCTCATTGTGGTTTTGATTTGAATTTCCCTGATGATGAGTGATGTTGAGCATCTTTTCACGTGTCTGTTAGCCATCTGGCTTCTTTGGAAAAGTGTCTATTCATGTCTTCTGCCCATTTCTTCGCTGACTTGTTTTTCACATGTTGAGTTTGGTAAGTTCTTTATAGATTTTGGATACTAACCCTTTATCCAGTTTGTCATTTGCAAATATCTTCTCCCATTCTGTCGGTTGCCTTTTAGTTTCGTTGATTGTTTCCTTTGCACCGCAGAAGCTTTTTATCTAGATGAGGTTCCAATAGTCCATTTTTCCTTTTATTATGATGAATAGATAAAGAAGATGTGGTTTATATGTACTATGGAACACTACTTCGCAATGAGAAAGAATGAAAACCTGCCATTTGCAACAACATGGATAGAACTGGAGGGTATTATGCTAAGTGAAATAAGTCAGAGAAAGACAGATATCATATGTTTTCACTCATATATGGAACTTGAGAAGCTGAATAGAAGACCATGGGGGAAGGGAGGGGAAAAATAGTTTTAAACAGAGAGGAGGCAAACCATAATAGACTCCTTAAATACAGAAAACAAACTGAGGGTTGATTCGGGGTTGCAGGGTAGAGGGGAAAACGTGTGATGGGCATTGAGGAAGGTGCTTGTTGGGATGAGCACTGGGTGTTTTATGTAAGCCATGAATCACGGGAATCTACCCCCAAAGCCAAAAGCATACTGTATACACTGTAAATTGTATACACAATAAATTTATTTTTGAAAATAATGAAATAAAATGAAATAAAATAAAAGTAAAATATAATAAACAACACATGAAAAACCTAAAAAAAAGTATTAGTGAGTTTAGCCATCTTCAGAATACAAGGTTAATAAACAAGCATTGATTGCATGACTACATTGAAGGCCTATTACAATTGCATTAACCTCTACCCCTCCCCTGCTCATGCTCAGTCTCTCTCTATCTCTCAATAACGAATAAACATTAAAAAAATAAAAAGAAAAGAAAAATGTTAAAAAACATGTAAAACCAATATATGTTGTTATAAGTCAGGACAGTGGTTACATCTGGGCAAGAATGGAGGGGATACTCTCAGAGGGGATAGAGTAGACTTTGGTGATCTTGCCCACACTTCTTTATTCTGGGTGATTGAGACACTTCGTGTGCACTTTGGAAAATCTTCCCAGTTGAACATTTATGATTTGGGCAGTTTCCTGTGTTTGTGTTAAACTTTGGATTAAATTTTTCTTAAAGAAATTTACACACACACACACACACACACACACACACACAATCTCAGCCCTTTTATTTCTGGTTTTAAGTCTCAACTCTTGTCTCTGCTTATGTCCAAGGCCACCACTTTCTTATCTCTGTGTATTGGCTAATGTAATCCTGAATAACCACATCAGATCATTGACTCCATTGTTCATACAATCTAGTGATTTCTTCCGTCACTTAAAAATCAAATGTCTTATTATTAGCCAAAGGATCTTGCATGATCTGCCCTCATGCTCTCTGCCCTCGTCTCTTCTGATACCAGTCTTGTACCTGTTCCTCAAACCTATATACTCTACTCTACCTTGGAATGTCTTTCCCATATAGCCATGGCATCCAAAGCTCCTCTCCATTTCTTTACTTAATTAAATTCTTTCAATTTGTAACTGTTACCTTTTCAATGAGGTCTCATTAAAGTTCAACACCATAGCGTGAACACCACATATACTCCCCAAATTTCCTAACATCCTTTTCTGCTCCTGTTTACCTTTTTGCACTTACTGTTTGGTATCTAAAACTTACAGCGTTTATTGTCATATAAGAATGCAAGCTCTGAAAAGACATATTTTTTCCCCCGTTGTGTTTTTGGCTGTATCCGCAATGCCTCACATATAGAAATGCTTAAAAAATCATTAGTTGAATGAATGAAGGTAGGAGCAGGACAAAAGATTAGACACAGGTCAATGTTAAGAGTGTTTAGATGGTCATTTCCGGATGTTTGGATAAAACACCTGAAATACTGCCTCAGGTGAGAAACATTTTAGAAACATACACAGGAATAGAGCCTTAGCTGAATCATTTGTATAGTCTTTACTGTTAAAGAAATAAGCAAGCAAAATAGTTCATCCACAGCTTGTAGCTGCATTAGCTAGAAGGGTGTCTCCTGAAAAGAAATTTGATGACTCAATTTCTCTTTTTAATAATAAAAATGAGGATAATTTAATTAATCTGGGATTCTAATCTGCTGAACTTGTTTTCAACTTTAAAATACAAAACTGAAAACAAAACAAAACAAAACAAAAACCAGCGAAATTACCCTACCTTAGAAGTCTGTCTGTTCTTGGAGCTAAATACTCTTTTTGCACATATGAGAAAAATCCCAAAGTAATTGAATTACTAGAAGGATTTTTAGTATTAAAATGATATTTTTCCAGTCTCAGAAATGCCATTTTGACAGGAACTGATAATGTAGCTTGAAAAGTTATTTGCAAAGCAAAATCTTTCAAGAGTGACAATTTGGATAGGACTGAAGTACAATTAAGTCGCAACAGGAGTGAAGGGAAATAAGCCAAATAATATGAGATTTCCTGGAATTTGGTTAGGGAGTAGCTGAGAAGCTTGTCTGATTCATTTCCAGTTATAAAGAGGATTTTCGCATTGCCCTTTCATGGAGACTTAGGTTCAAAGAGTTTATTAACAACTGTCACTAGGAAGATGTGGGAGAGACCCTCGTTCACACCATAGTTTTCAAGAGCATGAACCCGTCACCATTTTATATCAATTAATTAGATTGTTAGAGCAGGAACTTGGCCTCTGTATGAATATTTTAAATGTAAAGCATTCTTTAGAGCAGTGGTTTTCTATCCAAGATGCCAACAGGCACACTTAGGGAGTTTAAAAAATAGCTGATGCCCAGCTTTGTACCTCTGTCTTCTGATTTTATATTTTCCGGAAGTAGCATGCAGTGATTAGAACTGTTCCAAGTTCTTTTAAAACTTTGAAACTAAAACAGTTCTCCTTCCTTCCTTCCTTCCTCCCTTCCTTCCTCCCTCCCTCCCTCTCTCCCTCCTTTCTTTCTTTCTTTCTTTCTTTCTTTCTTTCTTTCTTTCTTTCTTTCCAGATTTTTAAGTTCTTCATAGTTTGAAGAAGCACCAGGGATTGAAATCTACTACCATTATGGAGGTTATAATTTTGTTTTTCAATAAAACCTTTGGAACTCTGATGATGAAGTCAATTGTGATTAATGAACCTGTGTGTTAACGGCAAAAATGGAATAATAGGTCTGTGACATTTTAATATAAAATTCGAAAGAATCTAATGTTTTCTCACACTTATTAGCTATTTTAATACATGAATACAGATAGTTTCTATCTCTTCCTTGGCTTTTTTCATGCAATTGTCTTCTGAAGCCGCAGAGAAGAACCTACTTAAGGGAAAGGTGACGATGGTTTGCTTTTGTAACAGTTTAAACATTTCCTATTCTCTTTTATCATTGCTCATTCTTACTTAGCAATGGAGTCACCTTATTTACCAGAAACATTACTTGGGTCTTTTTGCAAAATTATCATAACTGATTACGATGAGAATTTAATAAAAAACAAATTGAAGAAGTGGCACAGGAGTGCATACTAGCAACCCTGTTTTCATTAGGAATGCAGGACGTAATTGGAGACATATGTGAAGAAATACGGTCATTCATGGTGGTATCGATTACAGCTACTTGAGTACCAAGGCTCTGCACTCTTGAATCATTCCTGTCAAAATGGTTTCATCCTTGTTATTCATTTTCTCGTCATGAACACATTTCTCTGGGCAAATCTTTCCCTTTAGCCAATGGAAAAACTCTTGAAATAAGAGTCTTAACACCTTTCCATGACATAAGACTCTCTCTTGGAAACTTTATATTTTAGATCCCTTTCATGTCAAAACTTCCAAATGCCAGCTCTTACGCCATATGGTTAATTACGGTTCTGAACGTGATTTATTCCTCTATTCTTTGGTGCGCCTACTTTTTGCTCACGTTGTGGAATGCTTTTGGGCTGTGAATCTACTTTCTATCTCTGCCTTGTCTTTGGACATATAACTACTTTCTAAAATCCCATTTGAGTATGGATTGAAGTCTCTGTTTTTCTTTCTGTGAAGGGAAGGTTGGTATGTAGAGGAAAATGTCATTATTTGATTTGGAATTTGGCCAGACCTCTGGAACTTGTGACCTCGTTTGGATAAAGTGTGGAGGTATTTTTCCCCCCTAATCACAAATAGTCAAAGATGTCATATATACGACTCATGAAGTACTCTCCTAATACACTAGAGAACTAGCTTAATGCTACCTTGAATATGCAAGTTCCAAAGGCCAAGATATACATATGACATTCCCTAGAGGAGTGAAATTTCCTGTCTGAGTTATGTGTGACAATTTATGATAGTTTATAAGATAATTGCTCCAGATTATATATCTCAGGTGCCTGGAAGCAACTGAGGAATCTAGAAGCATAAGTCTTATTTATTTATTTATTTATTGTCAACATACATTTGCTGGGGCCTACAGAATTAAAACTACTCAGTTTATGACCAAGACTTATGATCATACAAATACTATTGACAGGAAGTTCTATATTTTAGTAGAATTCAAACGACATATTTGTGCTATCGCATACATTTACATTGTCTATATCTCTTTCCAACGTTAATTCCCTGAAGATTAGGTCGATACAATACATAATCATAATAATAATGAATACTAATTTTGCTAGGCACTACAATAAGTGTTCGGCATATATTACCTCATTCATTCTTTGAAACAACCCTATAAATAATTGTATTTATCTGCATTTAAGCATGAAAACAAATTTTGCAAGAAGATAAAACAACTTGCCCAATGGTCCAGTTAAAAGCGAGAGATCTAGATTGAGGAGTGTGACTTCTCTGACTCCAAAGTCCATGCACATTTCACAATGGGGTTCTGCCCACCATAAATTATGTTCTTTATCTCACATCGCCAAGGAGACTAAACATTGAGTGAGCAATTTTCTCTAATACTATAAGCACGGTATTACATAGTTAAAGCCTATTTATATACTGGCATATGATTTGTATCCAATAATTGATTGGCTAAACAATGAACAGTTAAATAAAGTCAGTCAATTTGTTTGATTATGATCACCTTCATAATAACAGAAACAGGACTAGAACCCTGACTTGGTCCAGGACTGTATTAGTTTGAATAAGTTTAACTTGTTATATGAGATTGTAAATACGGGCTTAAAAAAAATAGACTTGTGGCTTTCTGGCATGTAAATGTCCAGATAGGTATTTCAGGGCTTTTTGGTGTCAGTAGCTAGGTGCTTCTATCCCCTTGGCTGTTCTCTTCTTTGGAAAAGTCAGAGGTGGTGCCCACACCCTCTGCTGATTCAGCATTGCTTTCCGCAGAATGGGGAAGAGGGGAAGTGAGGGCATGTGCCCTCTCCTTTTAAGATCATGGCCCAGAAATTGGGTATTAAGATCATTCACATTCCAAAGGCCAAAACTCCATCACATGGCAAATCTAAATGCAAAGCACACGGCAAACCTAATTGCAAGAAAGACTAGAAAATTTAGGGCATTAAAAAACCAGCAATCAAACAGAATGAAGGATACAGTAGATATGAGGGCAAACATCGATCTCTACTAAAAAGACACTATATCAGGCAATTGTCTTGATATATTATTTTCTGATATTTGGACTTTTAATCATAATCCACAGTTGCGGATCATGGCTAGAGTCCAATAAAAGTCATGACCTTCAGTGTTTTTCCCCCTCATCCCCAATTAATTATCTTCACTGACTGATTACCAGGAAGATAAAACGAGGAAAGCATTACTTTTGAGAAAACTGGTAAAGTTTCATGTCCTAATGAAAGACACATTTACCATCTAGCTTATCTTAGCATAAATTAGAGTATGAGTTTCAAATAAAATTGCAATTATGACATACATGATGTATTAGAATGAACAATCATGAAACAACCTTTTTTTGTTTTTTGAAATTTGTGTTCACTTGCAAGTGAACTTAAAACACATGCTTTGAGTCTATTTCTCAGTTTGATTAAGGGATTTTTTTCTGTCTTGTCTGACATGCCTCTGTTTCTGAGTATTTATTTGTTTATTCATTTATTGAACAAATACTTACTGAGCCCTGTTGTAAACGTTGGGAACTGATCTATAAACAACACAGACAAAAATCCTTCTTATGAATCCTAAAAATCTTTAAAAAATGTAAGATATATTTTGTGTGGAAGGTGATAGGTGTGAGGGACAAAAAAAGTAAAGCAGCGAAAGGGAACAGAATGCGGAGTATCACAGGTAGAAGAGAGGTTAGAACTTTAACAATAAATTTCAGGGAAACCCTCACTGAGAAGGTAACGTTTGAAAGAAGATGTGAGGTAGATGCAGTATTTATCCCTGTTAGTATCTGAGGAAGAAAAAAACCGGTAGGTTCAGGCCCTGCGACTGAAGAACACCGAGAGATCTCATGTCCCCAGAAGAAAGAACAGGTGGAGGAAAGAAGAGATGAGATTCAGGAACGGCTGGAGAGCTGAGTCCCAACACAGGCCATTGTTGGGACTTGTGTTTCTAATGGGAATGATCTGGAAAACCATTTTGAGCATAAGACTTACTTGAGCTCTTATATTTTGCCTTTTCTGTGTGGAATGAACCGTAAGAAAGCAAGGACTGAAGAAAGGAGAATACGTAAGGTAATGTAATTCAGCTGAGAGATGATGGTTGTTTGCCCGGGGACAGTAGCAGTGAACAGGGCATCTGGTTCAGGATCTAATCAGAAAATAGATCTGAGGAATTTGATGGAGACAGAGGAGTGATCATAGAGTTTGGAGGAGAGCCTTCAAAGAATTGTGCTGGAAGCTAGGGAAAGATAGCGTCACACAGAAACAAAACAAAACAAAACAAAACAAGGCAAAACAAAAACCCCAGAGTAATCAAGAGAGTAGAGTGATACAAAGGACGCCATATTGATCAATGTATTTAGTTGTCCCATCTGGATAGAGTGTTGATTTGCAGATAATTCAGGGTTCTTTTCAATTAATTAAACAATGAATTAATTTATTTTTGAGAGAAAAAGAGAGTACTGGAGGGGCAGAGAGAGAGAGAGAGAGAATCCCAAGCACTGTCGGTGCAGAGCCTGATGTGGGGTTTGAATTCATGAACCATGAGATCATGACCTGAGCCGAAATCAAGAGTCAGAAACTTGACCGACGGAGCCGCCCTAGCTCCCCTAAATGTCTAATATTGACAATGATAGACAACTCTGAAAACAGAGCAGGAAGTAGAGAGGGATGGGATGCAATTTTAGGGAGGATGGTCAGCAAAGATCAGTGAAGGGCTACCGTTGAAGCTGAGCTCCGAAGGAAGAGAGAGAGAGAGCTGTTTGACTTGGATTCTGATGGATGAGTTTCCTGGCTGAGGAAATGACACCTGTCCTGGCTGTCAGTCAGAGCCTGTGTGTCAGGAAGTCCTGCTGGCTGGAGTTGAGTGAGGCAGCATGTGGAGTCAGAGAAGTGACCTGGGACTACAGCACCACAGAGTCTTGGAGGCCAGAGTGAGCACCTATTCAGGACCTGGTGAAAAGGCAGCAGATGGTTTATGGCTGGTAGGTAAATAATTTGATGGAGAGTGTCGGATAAAAACAAGTAGCTCTTTAAACACACCGAAGTATCCTAGAAACATGTCGCCATCATTTTATTAAACTCAACTTTGAACTTTGTTTTCATGAAGTTTAATATCTTCATTAAATACTCAAGAAATAAGCCCTCTGAAGGAATTAGTTTTAGTTATGAGTGAATGTAGGTAGCACCTGATTACCAAAAGAATATTAAAAAAGGGCTGTAAGAAACGGTCAGATTGATGGTGTTAGAATTTAATAGCTGTCTATGAAAGATAGCTGTCATTTGACAGATGTTATCATCGAGTCCCAGATTCTTTCTAACCAATTATTTGCTTAAAATGCAAAAACTTTCCTTTTTAAATGCTGGTACATCAGACAACTACCTGCTGGTGATTGAATTGTCCAGTGAGATTAGTAACAAGAGAAACCTATTTGGAAAATGCAATTGATCATTTTTCTCTGAAGCATGGCCCTTTTCTTCTGTTCTAATAGCATACTTCCTAGGGTGTCCATCCATAAAAGTATGCAAGATATGCATGGTAGTTAAATTATCTAGTTGCTTCATGTACACACAATATTCCTGACACAATTTAAATCCTCTTTTTTCTCTTAAGCATGACAGAACTATGGCAGTGCTCTTTTATGAAATGTTTAATCAAGTTACTAAAGCTATATGTGCGATATATAGATATAGATATAGATGATATAGATATAGATATATGTTTTTAAAGCCTGGTTTTTAAAGCCAGTTGGCACACCATCCATTAGTATATTTTACCATCATAGTGAATGGTAATATTTACGGTAAGTGTTTACCATAATATTTACATCAAATATTTTATGGCAAATTCCTTTAGAATCAACCTTGGTTTGCTTTATAAATAGTCTTTTTTTTTTTAACCACTGGAAGATTATAGCAACAGTTGACTGACACAGAATTCTATCAGAAAGGATAAAACACAATTTTTAAAGAAGATACTATTCTATAGGTCAATTTTAGAAGAAAGACAATAGTCAGAATCATTGTAAATGATGAAAGGAGTGTGCGCCTATGTCCCACATGACTTTGTGGAGGAATTGAAACTATAGGAGGAGAGTCACTGGTGAGGTGTCCCAAAAATCTGGAGCTGTGGAGAGCCTGAGGAATGATTTGCAGTATGTGAATAGTTTAGATTGTAGGGAAGTAAATATTAATACATAAGTGGTGGAAGGATGCCATCTAGGTATGGGTACTGAGGTGCCTGAGGGCTCCATCTCTGTAAGACAAGGGGAGTGGAAGAAGGGCTTTCTCTCAGGAAGGAAAAGAATTGCCTAATATTTCACTGGTTAAGGATTGCTGCCTCATTGGCCAGCACACTCGCATCTCCGGGGCAAGAGTTGATTTTTCATCTTTGTGTGTAATCGTGTTGAATTTTCCTCGATTCAAAAGCAACAAATTGGAAAGATGCTCTTTAATAGCAGAGATCTATTGTAGTAGCCATCATTCATTCTGCTGTCCTGTTTTCTTCTTTGTGAAATCTTTCATGGTAGTGGTTTATTTCTAGTGACATTCTTTTGGCAAAACGGATTCCCTCTTGAACCCCTGAAAATATGGTTCCCATCCATATCCTGTTGTGGAAATCACGCTAACAAAACTCAGCAGTGGTTCCTGAATCCAGCCATCTTCAACCTGCCCTTCAAACTCAGTAGATGGGGTTAAAGAATGTATTTGTGAAGTCCTTTGACTCTATGAAATCACAGTGTACTTATCTAGTTCCTACTCTTTATCCGGTCTGTATTTGACTCCTTTATGAGCTCGTAATTCTGCTATTCCCTGAGGCCTGGCTAGTCCAGCACTGATTTGCTTTTTACTCCTAAAGAAATGCATGGTAACACTCATATCTGTTTTCAGGAATTTAAACGTGCACCTCTACTTTCAAACTCACTGAGGCTGGAAGTTTCATATTTCAACGTACCCATGGGATAGTCCATTAATAGATATGTCTTTACTTATTTATTAGTAAATAAATCTCTTTCTGACTTTGACCTCATTAAATCTAAATTTGAATACATTATAATTCCTCCTCCAAACCACTTGCCATTCCTAACTTTATCATGTCTGGTGATGTCACCTCTGTTTTTTTGCCCAATATCCATACTTAATCACCTGGGCACCATTTCACTTGCATATCTTCCCTCTATCCTCCAACAATATCATATGTTCCAGATGTGAAGGTCATATACTCTTCATTCTATAATGGATCTGGAAAGTATTGATGGATAAATAGTAAACTACATATTTGGAATTAATATATATCTGTTTTATTTTACTTCTACGACACAGCTTAATAATGGCCTCTTTTCTACCGTGAAGCCAAAATGACTTTTAGCTGCAGTGTTGAGGTCCTTTTCTGATCCAACATTCCTTATGTTTCCAGGCCAAACACACTAGGTGTTGGAATCGATCCAAAATTCTTGGATTGTTTTAGTCTCTCATTATACATGAAATTATGACATTTTGGGGTCTTTGTGGCAAATAGGAAGGGATTGTTGCTGAGCACATATATTCCCATGCAATTTCTTAAATGACACAGATTAATTTCTCGATTCAGGAGATGAAAGTTGCCAAATCAGCCTATGAGGCACTCCAAGTTCAGTACCTGACCCAGCTAATTCGTAACAGTGTTGCTATTTTTATTTTATTTTTATTTTTTTATTTTTAATTTTATTTTTATTTTTTTTATTTTTATTTTTTTTTTAATATATGAAATTTACTGTCAAATTGGTTTCTATACACAGTGTTGCTATTTTTAATGTAACAATGCAGGAGTGAGCAACTTTTAACTGCTGCTTACAGTTTTTACCAGATGGCAATCATGAGGCCACAACAGTTTCTCGATTCCTGGACAGTTTTTAGCAAGCAAACTTCAATAACGATTGCTTTTTCTACCACCACACTCCTACCTCCCTCCCATTCTGGTTAGGATATTCAAGTCTCCCCTGAATATTAGTAGTAGAATTTCCAAAGGGAAATCGTTGGTTTTGGACCATTGAATTTGATACTTTGCTTATCAAGCTGTTAAAATACCAATTTTTATAAGCTTCAGTTTGCATCTATTTATTAAGAGCATGTCTGACTTCACAATCTCCACTTGCCATCCTCTTTCAAACCTTCCTAAAATTTTCTTGAAGTATGTTAAGCTTTTTCATAGAGGAAAATATTATATATAAATTTGGCTCTAATTGCCTCCTTGGAAATGATGTGACTACAGAAATTAACAGCTAAAGGAAAGCAAAGCGTATCAGAGGTAACTTGACCCATATACTGACTTAATTTTCACTGAATAAAGCTATAAATAAATTTCACGTTTCGTTCTAAATTAGGAAGGGAAATGAATCAGATAATTAAAGTAAAGTTGGATTTGAGAAAATTCAGGATGTGAGAAACAAATCTATTTTCATTCTTATTGTTATTTGAAACAATATGTTCCTTCCTACTTTGGACTTTTATCATTCTCAAAGAAAACACACACACGCACACACACGTGCATACACACACACACACACACACACACACACAAAACCTTTTTCTAATTGAAGAATTTAAGACAAAGGCACGGCCCGTTTGAAGATTTTCATGACTGTGCTTTTATGCTTTTGCTTCTGGCCCCGAAACCAGTTCTTGAATAAAGAGTAACTGGTACAAATCTGGCCTTTTGGAACCAGAAGAGGCAAGAGCTCTTAATCCCAACTTTGTCACAGACATTCTGTGTGGCCTCATTTGCAGAATCCCTCCTAGATCTGCTTACCTACATCAGAAAGGGTATTTGAAAAATGCTTGAGGGTGTAACCCCCTAATTATGAGGTTTATTATTTTCTAATTAACAAGCCTTTATTTTCTTTTTGATTCTCTCTTCTCAATAGAGCAATCATGCCCAAAAAATGTGGATTCTAATGTTTTTAAATGTTTTTTCATTAACCTAGAGAGGAGACTGTTTTTTTCAAAACCATTTTAGTATATAATGAAATCTCTTTAGAATCATGTTCTTTAATTTAATATGACCTCATTCTTCTCTACAGTAACAATTTGTCTCTTAAAATAACAATGGTTCCAGAGAGATCTTTTCAGAGGAGTAAACTCAAAAATTTCTGTATCTTTACTAGCTGGCCTTCCTTTTGAACTTTGTGCTGTCCTAAATGGCTCATGGAGGAAATTATAAAAATAACTCAGGTCCTAATGAGAAAACATGTCTCCAAAGCATTATTCAGAGATTGTCATCCCCTGGCTTTGTATTTATACGTGACAGAGTTCTATTGTCCAATGCCATTATTCATGATCTCAAACTGTCTGTTCTAATTTCCAAGAAATGCTAAGCAAAGGAGGGTTCAAATTCAGGAAGAAGATTTCCCCCTTTCAATGAAAATGGATTTGTAACTGGAAACATGTTCGATTAGATACACACCGCTTGTTTACTTGTGCATTATCTCCAAACGCTGCTGAACATCCCTTTGTTACAAAGATGAAAAGGTATCACTTGGGCAAAGGATAAGTCACAAGAAATTCTCCTAAAACCATGAAACAGATTAAAATTGCTAAGTTTTCTTGTTGGTGTCACATGAAACCTTATGCTTTTAACGTGATCTTGGTGAAGGATCAGTGTATGTCTTGGGAAATAAGTTCTGTATCATTATTTTTTACACATATGCTCAACGGAGTCTCTGAATAAAGAGCAACAAAGTTGCATTGTAACGTGGGAAATGGGATTATATTCTTTAATGTTTCTGATAAGAAAGGTAAAGAACATGCTACATAATTTTCAGAATATTATTCGTTATAACACCAACTGTTGCAGCCAAGTGTATTTGTCTAATTTCAGCAGATATTAATATCGGGCTAAAAATCACTGGAACAATGCCGGTCAGCATGTTGCTTTTTGAAGGAATTTTAATGAGTAAAATTATAATTTTGAAGGAATTTTAATGGATAAAAGCATACTTCCGCAAACATAGCTCTGATTTTACAACACTTAATGAATTGTTCTTTTGGCGTGTGGGCTTGCTCATTATGCAGTAACTAATTTTAGTTATGTGCATGGCTTTGGAGGAAAATGTAAGGAAATCATCATGTTGTATAGTCATTGGTCTGCAAAACCATCCAGTGGTATATTTTTCCCTGTCCTCATCTTGAATTTGTTGAATCATTACATGGCCTCCAGCATTCAGTGTACTGGAAGGAAAGGCAGGGTAGGTAAACATTTCATCCTACACATATAGGTTTATACCCATCATGAAGTGTACATTATCCAATATTAAAGAAGTCAAGGTTTATTTTAAATGCTATTGAAAGAAAGACCAGAGCACTTTGAGTATCTGACATCAGAACCCAGTCATTTCAATAAAACTTTCACGTAGTACCAACTCTGTCTTAAACATTCCTGGTCACAAGATTCAAAGAAAAACAAAACAAAACAAAAACACAAAACCCTGCTTTATATAGTGTAAGTTTATCATTTTTATCTGAATGTAAAATAATCAGAAGAAAGTTCATGTCCATTCCCTGAATATTGAGCTTTCCTTCCTGGGGATGAAATAGAAATTTCTGAGGCTGCCTGCAACCTACCTGGCTAAGTTTCATCCTTGGAAAGCTTCCACAATTTTGTACCTGGGCCGATAGCCTTGACTTGTTTTCTGTCTCCACTTTTTCTGCACCTTTAGAAAGTTCTACCAAGACCCAGCTCAAGCATCACTTCCTTTATGTAGCCTTCTCCGGTCCCCAGCTAGTACTTCCCACCTTTGTTTTCCATCACCATTCACCCTACATCTCGTTGATTTCCTGCCACGACGCATTCAGTTTCTCTCTTTACTCATTTGTTTTGCTTACTATACTGAGGGCTCTTCAATAGCTATAACTATGACTTATTTTTTTTCTTTGTGTCTCCAGACAGAAGTGAATAGAATGGTTAGGACATAAAAGGTCAATCATAAATGTCTGTGGAGTAATAAACGTCTAATGCCAGACTGTTACGATTTTTTTTTTAATTTATCGTGTGTCATCCATTTTTATATGTGTCATATAGACTACCTCATAATGCTGTTTCTAAATGTTGTCTGGATGTCAAAAATTAACAGTGACCTCAACGTGAGCTTGAATTCCTGACTCTTCCTTCTCTTATGGACCTAGTAGTCTTATTTATTTCTGTAACCATAGCTGTAAGTACTCTGTTTAGCACATGCCTGTTGCTCAGTAAGAGATTCTAAAGCAAATATTTTCTCTGTATTGCAAGTCTAATTCTATACACGCTTCCTAGTTCTTTTGAACCATGTTTTAATCTCCAATACCTACATGATCCTATTCAGACTTCTATTTTCCTGCCTTTCAGGTAAGCCCTGACCTCTGCTCTCTGTACCTCGCAGTGTCAGTGTCCTTGGCCAGATATACAAAGAGATAGCAGAGCTTTGAGAATGGCCCCTGGTTTGTGGCAATGATAGGTACAGTTTTAATACACTTTATCTTCGTATATTAGCATTTCCTACCCTGTTTATAGTTCGTATTTGACATTACCTAGGGTTGAAATGAAGATTTAGTCTATCGGACGTTGTGTGTGTGTGTGTGTGTGTGTGTGTGTGTGCGCGCGCGCGTGTGCATGCCTGTGTGCGTTCTGCATACCAGAGGTATTTACAAGGAAGTGTTTAGATGTGTTTAATCTTGCTTTTTACATTGAAGGTCATAATGATGAAGATTATTTGAATGTTTCCATTTGTAAAGGTAGCCAACAGGGTTTAAGCAATGAGAGTCCTTAATACAATTATGTGCTGAAGAAATATCATGCCAATGTTTTCTTAGAGTTCTAACTAAGCAAAAACTCTCATCTCCTATTAGATAAATGGGATACATTGGGTAAATATCTACTCTCTTGACTTTCCCTTCATATATGTATTCACCATCAAACATCAGGAGAGTTAGATCTTTACTGCTGGATGTAGAGATTGTGCAGAAACCACAAAAGGATCAAGTCAGCAGATGTAGATATTTAAGACATAGTGAGTTGGATGGCATGAGATACCCAGGTCTCCTCCTCCCTCACCTTCTGGTATCTCAGTTCTATCATCCTCAAAATGTGGGGCTTGGATTAAAACATCCAGTAAAGCGGGGCGCCTGGGTGGCTCAGTTGGTTAAGCGTCCGACTTCGACTCAGGTCATGATCTCACAGTTCGTGGGTTCGAGCCCCGCATCGGGCTCTGTGCTGACAGCTCAGAGCCCAGAGCCTGCTTCGGATTCTGTGTCTCCCTCTCTCTCTGTTCTTCCCCTGCTCATGCTCTGTCTCTCTCCTTCAAAAATAAATAAAAACATTAAAAAAAAACATCCAGTAAAGCTACTTGCAAATCACTACATTGTGATTTTTTTTCATTTTTTAATTATGGGAAAACACACATATTACCATATTAACCAGTTTAAAGTATACAGTAGTATTAATTATATTCACATAGCTGTGAAAACAATCTCTAGAACTTTTCATCTTGAAATTCTGAAACTCTATATCCATTAAGCAATTCCTGTTTTCCCCCTCCACCTACCTTCACCTTGATAACCACCATACTTTCCTTTTATGATTTTGACCACCTTACATACTTTATATATGTGGTATAATTTAGTATTTATCTGTTTGTGAATGGTTTATTTCACTTAGTGCAATATCCTCAATGTTCATCCATGTTTTAACATCCGACAGGGTTTTCTTCTTTTTAAAGTCTGAATAATATTCCAGTATAGGTGCATACCATATTTGGTTTGTTCATTCATCTATCAATGGACATTTGGGTTGATTCCACCTCTGTGATTGTGAATAGTGCTGCTATGAGAATAGGTGTGCAAATATCCCTTTGATGTTCTGCTTCTCCAGAAGCGGGATTGCTAGACTATATGATATTTGTCTTTAACTTTTTGAGGAAACTCCATAATCTTTTCCATAGCAGTTATGCTATTTCACAACAAGAAGATTGTTCCTCCTCAATAATATGAGATCCAAGCCTTGTTGCAGAGGATAAGAACATGGCTCATTGGCTATCAGAGAAGTTCCTGAGGTGTTTTATTGACAAAAATTGCTAGAATTATGCCCCCCTTGGTTGGAAAGAATTCCACTTTCTAGGGCGTCTTGGACAGCCATTCATAACAAGATGTCCGTCCAGAGACATCCTACTATAAAACCACATGAGAGAAGTTCAAGGGGGAGTTGATGGCCACTGGGTGCTGCTGTTCTTTATGCACTGTAGGAACCAGGTGATGGAGAAGCTGTGCCTCACTGACATTGTCTGATGACAGAGCACACTGGAACCAGGAAAGAAACTCCTTCCACTTCCAGTGTCTCTCCTTCCCTCCCTCCTGACATATCTTTACATTCTAGAAGCTCTTTAAAGAGTCCATATATTTCTTTTTCTGAGAGCAGCCAATGAATAGTGAATTTGGAGTTGAAAGGCAAGAAATTGATAACTGACACAATCACCATGTCGCTGAGAACAGGTGTGTATTTTAGGATATTTTTTTATTGCTGTTTACTTGTTTTTTTTTTTTTCTCCTGGAGAGAATTTATAATAATTACAGAGATATACAACATTATCTACATTGGAAAAATTATGCAAAATTTGAAAATAAGCTAAAAGGTGAGCACATTTACTTTCAGCGGCATAAGGAGGTAAAGGTCATCCTGACTTTATAAAGGGCACTAATTCTAAAAGTGTATTTTCTAGACTTTAACAGTTTTAACATGACATGGGAACTTAAGAGAAATGCAAAATCTCAGGTTTAGAAACTCTAAGAATAGGTCTCAGGAGTTGGGTTTTAGCAAATCTGGTGTGTACGAATAATGTGTGAGAACCAATGATCTTGGGTAAAGTTCTTAGTTTAATTTAATATTTCCTATCGAATGCAAGCCCCAGACTTAATGATGTTACATGTTAATTATAAAATTTTGTCCAGTCAACAAATCTATTAATAGAACAGATAGGCCCAAATGTTTATAGTCTTCACAAAAACACATAAAACAACTTTTTTTTAACCACACACCTTTTTAAAAAAATTTTTTAATGTTTTGTTTTTATTTTATTTTTTTAATTTACATCCAAGTTAGTTAGCATCTAGTGCAACAATGATTTCAGGAGTAGATTCCTTAGTGCCCCTTACCCATTTAGCCCATCCCCCCTCGCACAACCCCTCTAGGAACCCTCAGTTTGTTCTCCATATTTATGAGTCTGTTTGGTTTTGTCCCCCTCCCCGTTTTTATATTATTTTTGCTTCCCTTCCCTTACGTTCACCTGTTTTGTCTCTTAAATTCCTCATATGAGTGAAGTCATTTTGTCTTTCTCTGACTGACTGATTTCACTTAGCATAATACCTTCTAGTTCCATCCACGTAGTTGCAAATGGCAAGATTTCATTCTTTTTGGTTGACACACACATCTTTTTTAAAATACTCTCTTAAAGTAAGAAGATTTAACATGTTGGGACGCCTGGGTGGCTCAGTCAACCAGTTAAGCATCTGACTTTGACTCAGGTCATGATCTCATGGTTGGTGAGCTTGAGCCGCGTTGGGCTCTGTGCTGACAGCTCAGAGCCAGAGACTATTTTGGATTCTGTGTTCTCTCTCTCTCTGCTCCTCCCCTGATTATGCTCTGTTTCTCATTCAAATAATAATAACAATAGTAGAATAAACGTAAAAGAAAATTTAACATGTTCATTCACACGACTATGAAATACAGTCACTATACAGCATAGAAAAATAAAAAGCAAACATATATAAAGTTAAAATTATGCATAGTAATCACTGTTAGCTTCTTAAATGCTCTTTGAATTAATCGTAGCATCTGACTTTTTCACTCTTCATTTAATAAGTTGAGTAAAAATTTTAACATTGTTGGCCTTTTATATTTGTATGAAAGTCATTTTTAATGGGTTTAAAAGTATATTTTTTATTTTTAACAGATATGTGTTCAATCAACCTTATTTGATATTTTTGAGTTTTAAACACCATTGAATTAATCAGTATTCTTTTGAAAATATGCAAATTTAAAGTGTTTGGGTTTCTTATGAATTTTTAGTCTGTAAAAAGTTAAAAAATATTTTGAGTCATTTTTTCAGTTACTTCTTAATGTTCAATTAAATCCTCAGCTAACTAAATTTGGTTAAAATAATCCTATTTTTAAAGTTAGTTAATCAATTTTAGTAAGCATTTCAAATTATATTTATTTACTTGGTATTACTAATTTTCTCAAGCATTTATAATTCCTGACATGGCATACTTATAAATCCAATAAGTAAGATCTTTCCAAGTACCTAACTACATATTATCAAATCAAATTTATAAATATAGTGAATCACATTATCTTGTTTAAATAAACAAAAAGGCCAAACAACATAAGGCATACCAAATGACTATATATTTTAATTTGCTTGTAAAATTGGAATAACTACAAAATTATCAATTATAGATTCATTTCTTCATTTTGAGACTAGAAATTTACTCTTCCAACCAAGAGGAAGAGTTTAACCATGTCTGGTCATAGTAAGTGTATTTGCAAATTTGGAAGTATAAGATCCATACTAGAATTTGGACAGTCCTACCCAAGGTGCTAGTGAACAAACTCTTCTTACGGCCAGTCTCTGCCTGCTCACCCAATGTTTCCTCACCAGTAAATTCCTTTGTACCTTTTTATTGCCTGGTTTTTCACAATGGGGTCCTCCACCTTATCTTATTTTGCATCTATATTCATCTTATCACCTATCATTTTATAGTCATGTTATAGTCTTTGTTCTACTAAAATTCAAATAGTAATTTCAATCTCAACTAATGAATGAATGTTTCCAGATAAATCTTTTGTATCACTTTATATTCCCATAAAAGATTAGATATCAGCAACACTTTTGAGATAAATTTACATTCAACATTTGTGAAAATTAATAAGCCACATAACATACTTACAATAGGAAAATATTAGGTGTCATTTTCTTCTCATAATTGAAAGAGAAGCTAGCTTTATTAATCACATGATCATTACAGTAATATCTACTTGAGGAATAAAGGAATGGTCTTATGATAGTAGCAACAGAAATAGAATGAGGAGAAAAAATATGCAATTTCCTCTTAATGTAGACATTGCAAAATTAATAGCTATTTAAAAGCTTTGTTTTCCTGATCTTCAGATGGATTAGATTATCCTTGTTATTTCTGGTACTTTATAAAATTCTATGATTCTGTGATCAAAAATGAGGGAGGATTTAAATTCCTAAGATTTCAAATGTCGGAAAACAAAATAATAAAAAAAAAATAATGGGGATGGAGCAGGGAAAGGAGTAGAAATATTGAGTATAGGTTTGAATTGGGTTTATTTTTTAAGTTATGTTGGGATAACCAAGTAGGAAGGTTGACTTGGTAGACTTATAGGATTGGGTCTTAGGTAAAATATTAGTTTTGGAGATATGCTTCTTGGTATTTTTGTCAAAATATTTCTTAATTGTGGGGTTCTCTGTAATAAAAGTATAAGCCAATGAGTACAGATCCCAATAATTTTTACTTAAAACAAAGACCACATGAAATAGTGCTGGGCACAAATGGGATTGAAATGAATTTCAAGGGACTCATCTGGATCCAATCATGGAGTGTTTGAGTCTGCAAACTGGCACAAATATGGATCAGACTTGAGTTGCTTGATCTTTGGTTTTTACTGAACCAGAAACAAGAATTGCATAAGATATATGAGTAAAGAATGAGTCTGAGTAAAGAAAACAGTAGAGTTTCCCAGCTCTTCCATTTGTCTCTGATTCCTCACAAAAGCATGGTAGAACTATTGTTGTCACTTTTAGGCTATGCTTACCAAATAAGAATAATCAAAGAAGTTAAGAAGCAATGCCATTAATATGGCAGAGAGGCCACCTTGTCACTCAAGAAAAATCACAGCTGCTTCACTATTACACACTCAAAGGTCCTAAGTTGTATTATGTCACCAACCATGGCTCTCAAAGGGCCACATTAAATATTTATACAATGATATATCAAAACATCTTTCTGAGTAAACAGATTTGAGATTCTGATTAAGAACATAACTCTGGGGGCGCCTGGGTGGCGCAGTCGGTTAAGCGTCCGACTTCAGCCAGGTCACGATCTCGCGGTCCGTGAGTTCGAGCCCCGCGTCAGGCTCTGGGCTGATGGCTCGGAGCCTGGAGCCTGTTTCCGATTCTGTGTCTCCCTCTCTCTCTGCCCCTCCCCCGTTCATGCTCTGTCTCTCTCTGTCCCAAAAATAAATAAAAAAAAAAAAAAAAAAAAAAAAAAAAAAAAAAAAAAAAAACGTTGAAGAACATAACTCTGGAGTCAGATGCTATGAATTTGAATGTCCACTCGGCTATTACTCTGCATAGTGAAAATGAACAAGTCGTTAATATTCCTGAGGTTTCGTTCCTCATACATACAATGAGATAATAACAGTACTTCTCTCAAAGTGTTACTGGAATGATAAAACCAGTTGACTTTTGCAAAGGTTTAAACAATGCCTGGCATAAAAGAAGTCTTCAAGAAATGTTCACTGTTGTAATATATAACCCAATGGATCATAATTACCCTGAATTACAGGCTCTACCCATTTCACAGATAAGAAAACTAATAGAGGGCTTATGCACAACCTAAGACAATAAACATATAAAGCAAGAAGGCAAAACTCAGAATTTCTGGACCAAGTGATTTTGCTTCGTAACATTTATCCTCTTTTCATCAAAATTTATGCGTGGGTTTTTATAGAGACCTATTAATCCGCAGGGAAGGAAATAGTCCAAAGATAAATTGAAATCAAGAGTAATTTAATATGAAATTATTAATTGTGCAATCATAAAACTTGCAAATTTGTAGTTTGGAAAGCCTTTAATGTAAAAATGTATTTTAATCAATATGAGTGCTTAAGTGTTGTGCAGAATACAATAATTTGGTATGTTTCAAAGTTTTTACATACCAATGACAGAATCTAAGTCAAAGTAGAACATGATATATGCTTCTGATTCATATGTGATAGTATACAAAGAGAGTCCAGAGATGTGGGCAATTGTTTCAGTTTAGGAGAATTAAGGATAACATTATTTGAATTTGTTTTTGAAGATTGAATACATACAATATGACCAGGAGGAGAAAACAGCATGAACATAGGTTGGCCACATGTACGGAGAAAACAGAAATGTAATGGAGAACTATAGAGGAAGAGAAAGAAAGAAATAAAGAAAGAAAGGAAGAAAGAAAGAAAGAAAGAAAGAAGAAAGAAATGAAGGAAGGAAGGAAGAAAAAAGATAAGAAAAAGAAAAAGATAGTAAAAGAATGATGGATGGGACATAAAGAAATAAGAGAAGCAGGAGGAATCAGGAAACACCTGTCTCTTGGAGTATTAAACTAGTTTCCTCAGATGATACATTACCATTATTTTGGATGGTGTACATTTCTGTTATTATTGCTTCTTGAAGAAATCATTAGTTAATAAAAAAAAAAAACCTTCTAAAGTCTCCAACTTCCATTATATCTTAAGTTACATTAGCTTCTCCTTGAGTGGGGAAGCCACTGTAGTTTTTTCAAGGAAATATTTTAATTGACTACAAGGATATTGGCCAGAGTAATGATGAGCCTTTATAGTTTTTGCATTCCCATTAGGCACAAACAACATATAATGGGCTAGTTCAAGACTTCTCTAGTTCTTACCAAGACCCTCATATATATATATATATATATATATATATATATCTCACATAATATATATATGTATATATATATATATGCTCATATGTATATTTATAATACATATTTATGTAAAAGGTAGACAGATAAGCACTATCTTTCTAGAAGCTGCATGCCATAAATACATACGGAGTATCTGGATATTGGATATATATTCTATTTTATTTAACATAAGAAAAAAGAACTGGCAAAAAAAATGTAAATGGGAGTATGGAATCAGTAAGTCATAAATGTATTGACATGAATTTGCATGAGCCAGATTGCCTTGGATGCAAGTACCAGAAAACCCTGACTAAACTAGACTGACATTACATGAAGGAAAGTTATCATCATGTATCTCCAGGTGTGAAGAGGCTCCCCCATTGTAGTTGAAAGATGCAGCTCCATTTTGCTCAGATCATCTTGGCTTTTTGCACCTCCCTGGGTGGCCTTTACCCTCAAGATGATATCAGTTTGGCTTCCACTGTTCCAAGTTCCAGTTACAGACATGCAACACCCAAAGGAAGAAAAGGAAATCGTTCTTATGCTTGTGGAAATCTTAAAGTGATTCAGTGTAGCTAACTCAGGATCCCCTCTGTGTCTGTTGCCCACACTTCAAAGCAGCCTTAGAAGTATAAATATGCGGGAGAGATGGTAGGAAATATATGCTTAACTTTTACTGATGAAAGTCAGCTCAAACATTAGATCTTGCTACCTCAAGTTGAAAGCTTTTTTAGTGTGCAGGTATGTGGCAGAGCTTGAATGCCGCTTCTGCTCAATATTCATTCTCCTCTTCTTCGGTGATAAGAATAGTTGGCCACCATGACTACTGGGATAAGGATTCCCCAGCCTCTCGGATATATTGGGTCTGGTGGCTATGTGACTAAATTTTGGCCAGTTTGTGATAAAAGTGGAAGAAGTGGGAGTAACTTCTAGGAAATTTTCCTAAAGGGAGTGATTTGCCTTCTCCTACCCTTGTCCTCCTATCTGTGAGCGGATGGTGACATGATGGATGGAGTTGGAGCAACCATTTTAAACCATGAGGTGAAAATTGTGTGCTTAAGCTTACAAACCAAGATAGACATTTCCTTCTTTCCTGTTAATGTATAGTTTCAATACGGGCTGTGGACTGACTACATTTGTGTAAGAGGAAAATAAAATTCTGTGTTGTTTAGGCTACATTATTTGGGGTTTGCTGTCTTTGATTTCCAAACCTAGTGGTAGTTAATATTTATGAATATATTAAGGCCCAGTCATCAGGTAAATGATCAACTTCTATTTAAAAACAAACAAACAAATCTTTAGTACCCCCTTGCAACTTACAGTGAAAGACTTTATTCTGTATACATGCACTACCATTTTTGATCACTTAATTTATTGTTAAAGAAAACAATTATTATGAGGACAGTATTATCTTGAATGATATTTACTCCAGAAATCAGTGATTCAAGGTAAAGCATTTCAAATCATCATTTTATAGGATCACGTTTTAAAGTTGGGGGAAATATCTCCTGTTTCTTACAAGTGAAAAATTTCCAATCTCAATGCAGTTATGTGGTACATTGCACAAGCAACCTTTTATCTTGGTAATTTTAATCTTAATGTGCTTTTCCCTGAATAAGCTTAATGTTGATTTTGGTCCCAGTTGCAACATTTTTGCTGATTAGTTGGACAAAAGTATATGGGTATTTGTTTTTAAATTAAAGTGTAAGCTAATAAATGCTTTAATAATAGTTTAATAACTTGATTACATTAACTTTCCTTCTAAAAGCAATGGTACAAACATAATGAATTCTTAATCCTTTAAAAATTTCAGAGTTATTTAAAAGCAGATTTTTATGGGGCGCCTGGGTGGCGCAGTCGGTTAAGCGTCCGACTTCAGCCAGGTCACGATCTCGCGGTCCGTGAGTTCGAGCCCCGCGTCAGGCTCCGGGCTGACGGCTCGGAGCCTGGAGCCTGTTTCCGATTCTGTGTCTCCCTCTCTCTCTGCCCCTCCCCCGTTCATGCTCTGTCTCTCTCTGTCCCAAAAATAAATTAAAAAAAAAAAAAAGTTGAAAAAAAAAATAAAAGCAGATTTTTATTATTCCGATGTCATAATAGAACTCTGGTTTTGGGATAATGTGTTTTAAATATTGTGGCGGAGGGCAATTACCCAGTACCTAATGCTGCATGGATGAATTTGATAACATAGAAATTATTTCTTCTTTCGAAAGTATTTAATAAGAATCTCTGGTTTAAATCAGTATGTTTTGTCCATGCAAACATTTTCAAGACATAAGAAAAATACATTGTAATTTTCAAATTTGAGCCCAACTCTATAAATACCGTGAAGTAATCATGAATCGCCTGAAGGAACTGGTACAAGTATAACTAGGCTAGCCGGATTTATCAAATAAAAATACACTGTATTTTTTGTATTTGATCAGACAATCTTAAGGACTGACCCATAATCCATTTACCCATTCTGATTAATTAGGGTGACCTAGCCAATTGCTTCACATTTCTAGTTTAAAATACATTAGTCCAAAGGGGAAGGGAAGTGGATTATCATTTATTAAATGTTATAAGCCAGGCATTGTTGTATGTGGGACTTTTAGAACGTAAGGTTTCCAGCCTGACTGCAACCCTATGTGATAGGTATTGGCATCCCCAGTGTGTGTGTGTGTGTGTGTGTGTGTATATATATATATATATGAGAAAATCTATTCATCCATTTACATTGATTATGCAATGTCTACAGAGAAAAAGCAGTGAACTTGGCATTTGCACCCAACTCCATTGGACTCCAGAGTCTTTTTATTTTTTAACAAAGAAGTAACCAGTGTTCTTTGAGTTCTATTTTTTCTCTTTGCCACCCTTCCATATATCTCAGGAGACTGGCATTTGTGAACATAAATCAATGGCTCCCTTGTTCTTTGGCATCTGATTGGGTTCAGCGAATCAGAGTTACCAGCAGGTGATTAGGAAGACTCACCTCAGATTTTAATAATGTACTGTGGATGACCCTTGTTTGGATAGTGAAAACTGCAGGAATATGGTAGACTGCGGAGGAAAGGAAAGAATTGGGGTCTATCTGTCCTAGGGGTGACACTGGATGAGGGTTAGGTGTTATTAGAGCAAAGTTCTCTTTGAGATGCCATCATTTAACATGTTGGTAAACAACTATATCTTTATATTATTCATGATAGAATGACATGATTTAAAAAAGCAAATAAATTAGCTCTCATAGTACCTTTCGTTTAGTGTGGAGGATTTAGAAGAGATTTTCGCAAACAGTAACAAATACTATTTCAAACTATGATACATGCTTTGAATAAAAGCTGTGAATGAAATAAGCAAATAAAACACAGGCATTTGATTTAGAAAGGGGTATGCAAGACAGTCATTCTTTAATGAGTGTCACTTATTCTGCGACCACAAAGGTGAATAGCATTGGTTAACAAAGAATGGGAGGGACGGTACTCAAGAGAGCTGTAGGGAAATACTATAGTAGGTGCTGGGGTTAAAGGCATAAACAGCGAAGAGATCACGTAGATTTATTTTGGTGGGTGAGTGTGGGGAAAATAGAAGCTCAGTTGTATACAGTGAAAGTTGGATAAACAGGCTTAGAATTTTAAACGAGAGGGAGGACGGAGATATAAATTACAAAGAACAATCGTATTGAACAACAGATCAAAAACAAGGCATGTGTATTCTAAGTTTTAGCACACAATCTTTGACAAACAGTTGTAAAGCTTTCAAGAAGCATAATGTTTATTCTAGTAGCCTTCCAAGAGTAAAGCTTTGAGGAGAACCATAACGAGTCTAAAAATTTGGTCAGTCCCATCAGCAGGAGCAATGGTAGCAATATTGCTGAATCTCTAGCCTGTCATGTGAGATGAACTATAACACATCCAACAAATCAGATATCTGGGTCTTTTTGATCCTGCCATGCTTTCCGAAGTCAAGTCTATGTGGTGCTATGCACCTGTTTAGTCTAGGTTCAGAAGTATCTGGCACGTCCCTACACAGTAGCAAACGAATATGTTTGAGGAAATAAACAATTGCATGGGTGGCCTCAACTGCATGTTGAAACTGAAACTAATATCCCCCAGAGTTCTTTGAAGCCCTGACTTTAATAACATAAACAAACACGGGGGAGATTATCAGTGGTTGCAACCAATAAAATGTAACTTAATTTAAAAATTCCCAAGGAAAGTTAAGCCGTTTCAAGTGAATATGCAATGAAAATAAACACATGAAGATAAATGAGCAAAGCAGCCAAATTAATGTCTCTTTTATAATGGCTTTTTATCAACTACAGTAAACACACACATACACACACTCAGAGATACACACACACAAACAGCGTTTTTGGCTGAGACCTGGAGCAGTCCTGGAGAAACAAAATGGCCCAGACAAGCACTGGAAGATTGGAGGATGGAAGAATTTAGAATTGGACAGGATCATGGATTGGGTCAGAACCTAAGGAACCAGAGCCTGATGGAGGTTATTAATTGGAAGTTTAATATGACAACTAGTGGCCAGAGGAGGTGACTTTGGTAGGCATGAGGAAGGTCTAATTTAGAGAAAGCCTGTTTCGACAGTGACATCTGTAGACTAAGTTTCCACAGTCAGACCATAATGTGGATGATTATCATAAGGTAGCAGAGTGCCAAACACTCAATACAATGATAGGATTAGGACCTTAATACTAGGAAGGTACAAGTCTTAGAACATAGCAAAATGTTAAGGGGCCCCTATTGCCAAAAACGAAGGGTAAGTTTGACTTGCTCATTTTCCTCCTGAATGCCCGTAGCTTCAATCATAAAGATAGAAGAGAACCAAAGGTATCAATGAGAGCTCAGTGGTTCAGCTCTGAGTAGAGAAGTCTGCAGAGATCGGGTATCAGTCTGGGTTTACCTGGTGGCTTGTGTTAATGTGCCCAGACACTAAAATAAAAGGATCTGATCACTTTACTCATTAATTAATCTTGCTAGGTAGACAGATAGGAATAGAATTATGGATACACATAGAGACATACAGATATATTTGTATCTTAAGCTATTTGATTAAATGTAAAGCATTTATCAAAGTCTCTCAAATATTAACTGGTATCTTTATGTATCTCATACTTAAAATGTCTCCAACACTAATTTTCAATGGTCATGAACCATGTTCTCTTTGGTACCTCCCCTGCTGCCAGGGTGTCATTAAAATTGGGCACATCGTTAGAGCCCCAGTCAACATCACTAACTGGTGAGAGTCTTTGAATGGGATGTGCACGTGGACACTGTGCAGGAAAAATAAAAAAAGAATGCATTCCAACCATGGCCTAGACTTTCATTCTGAATAATTATAAATTTATTTTGTAGATAATTAGGAGGTTTTAAGAAAAATGAAGCATTTCTATCAACTTTTACCTGCATTTTTGTGGCAGAGAATACATGCTCATTAAACCCCTTTCAGGCAGCTTTTTAGTTGAGTGGGTCATATGACTTAGTAGCCCTCACCGAGTGGCCGAAGAATGCCTAGAAATGAAGTAGGGTGCTTGCAAGCCCATGAATATTCCCGAGCAATCCCACATTTGTATTTCCATCTGCCAGCTAAATAAAAGGACTGCAAGAATGTAGAGCAAGGCAGAGCCAAAGGATGAAAGAAACCTCAAACCCCAAATTGCCACTTGGAGGGAAAAGCTGTCTAATCTCAAAGATCAGATCCGTGTTGGACTATTGTGTAAGGAAGAAATTATCTTTTATCTTGGCAAACCATTGAAATTTTGGGGTTGTTCACTTTACTCTTCACCCTGAAAGTTTTAAATTTTATTATTGTATAAACCAAAGTGGGCAAAATATTTTAAGTGTTCTTTTTAAAACCCCAAGAACACTAGGGAATGTAAAAGCAAGCAAGTCTTACAGTACTTTAGTGGTCTATATTTAAATGTATAAAACCTGAGCTTTGTGTAAAGAACAACAGCAGAAGATTACACAAATAAGTGAATCTAAATCTTTAGTACATCTATATTTTTATCTAAAATAAATATATGGGGGCGCCTGGGTGGCGCAGTCGGTTAAGCGTCCGACTTCAGCCAGGTCACGATCTCGCGGTCCGTGAGTTCGAGCCCCGCGGCGGGCTCTGGGCTGATGGCTCGGAGCCTGGAGCCTGTTTCCGATTCTGTGTCTCCCTCTCTCTCTGCCCCTCCCCCGTTCATGCTCTGTCTCTCTCTGTCCCAAAAATAAAAAAAAAAAAAAAAAAAAAAAAAAGTTGAAAAAAAATAAAATAAAATAAATATACGATCTGTAAATTATTTTAATAAGAACACGTTATCTTTTTGTATTTGAGGTGGCTTTTTTCTTTAAAATTTTAAATGTTTATTTTTGAGAGAGGGAGAGAGAGAAAGGCAGAGAGAGAGAGACAGAGGACCCCAAGTTGACAGGAGAGAGCCTGATGTGGGGCTTAAACTCACGAATCATGAGATCACGACTTGAGCCAAAGTCTGACGCTTAACCAACGGAACCACCCAGGAGCCCCTGAAGTGGCTTTTAAATAAACATATCTTATTTAACATATACAGAAAGGAAGTCGCAAGTTACATTAAATGAACTAGCTATAAATGTTAAATGACCAGGTAAAAACGACTTTCGAAGTGACATTAAAAAATATATAGGCGGTGCCTGGCTGGCTCAGTCAGTAGACCACGTTGACTCTTAATCTTGGGATTGTGAGTTCAAGCCCTACATTGCGCCTAGAGCTTACTTAAGCCTAAGCTTACTTATAGCACACAAAAATTTGTTAAAAAACACAATGTCAAAAGACAAGTGATAGACTAAGGAAAAATTCGCAATGCTTGAAAGACAGATAATAGCACCAATAGAGACTTTCTATCAACAGTTAAGAGACACAAATAATGAATAGAAAAACAGCTTAAGATGTTTATCACTACACAGCACATGAAAGGCAGAAGACCTCAAGTGTATGAAAACATAAAGTTTCAAAAGGAGTGAAAGAATTAAGTGGAAAATGAAACATTCTCAGCTCATCATTTGCTTATGGAAAAAAAATCAATTTTTTTCTTCCCTCCGCATTCTCAGTGCCAGAGTGCTCTCTCTTAAACACAACAGTCCCAGTACTTAATGATTTATTGCAGTAAGTGATTATTTATAAAAATATGGAAAAATTCCTAATGTCCATTAGCAGAAGAGATTGAATAAATTATGGCAGATCTTTACTCTGTAATACTGTGTGACTTAAATAACAATAATGAGCTATCATAATCATGTGAAGGCATGGCCCTAAGTTGTATTAACAAGTAAACAAAAAGAAACAAGGAAAAGTACATCATATATTCCTATCTTTGTAAAACATAACACAAATGAAACAAATGAAAATATTGACAGGAGTGTGTATGTATGTATGAGTGTATGCATTGATGTGTGCATCACATGGTCATTCGGGGCCTCAAATGTTCTGGGCAATATTAGAGTTCATCAGTAGAACAAAAGAGAAAAAGTCCTGAATGTGAAAAGCTTACAATCTAATAGGAAAATACAGACGGTAACAGCAAAAATAGTAAAAGTAAAACATAGACTACGTTAGAGAGTGATATGTGCTGTAAAAAGGAAATAAAGCAGCACTGAGGAGGGGAAGAGTTGGGGGAGGGAGGAGTTGCGATTTTGAAAGCAGTGATGAGGATTCATTTCAGATCACATTACAGGGATGGGGCCTTCGCAGATGTTAAGACATGGGAACCAGGCAACGCAAAGCCTGATCGATAAAGATATAAAAGTCTGCAATCATCAGGGACCACTTAAGGTTGTGAATTCTTCCTTTAAATTGTGAAATGAGGGTGCATTGAAATAGCTGAAGACTGGGGTGCCTGGGTGGTTCAGTCGGTTAAGCGTCCGACTTCAGCTCAGGTCACGATCTCACAGTCCGTGAGTTCGAGCCCCCGTCGAGTTCGAGCCCCGCGTCGGGTTCTGGGCTGATGGCTCAGAGCCTGGAGCCTGTTTCCGATTCTGTGTCTCCCTCTTTCTCTGACCCTCCCCCGTTCATGCTCTGTCTCTCTCTGTCTCAAAATTAAATAAACGTTAAAAAAAATTAAAAAAAAATAGCTGAAGACTATGTAAAGCAATAAAGAAATTTTAACTAGAACAAGATTCTATAAATTATCCTTTTGAAAAAAGGGGTAACGGGAAAATAACTAGATCTATTACGCTATTATGAAATGATAAAAGTGTTATAAAGCAGTAAATGAAATGATGCAATCTATTCCTAAAGATTTTTTAATAGAAAATATAGTATCACTTTAGCAAACGGCTGTCATCTCTTTTTATTTAGATAAAAGGACACTGTAACTCTTAAATGTAGGCAAATTAAAGTTGGTGGAACAAAATAAAAGTGATAATATAGCAACATAAACAGGTTAAAATGTAAATTTTAGGTAAAGAAAAACCCAACTCAAAGTAACTTAACCTTTAGAGAACATATATTGTCTCACTTAACTTGAAAGTTCAGTTAGAGCAAACTTCAGGGAGGGTTTGATCAAAGCTCTTGCTGGTTTTCCCATTTTTCTCTGGGTACTTCTTTCCTTGTCAGTGCGAATTTGGTCTCAGCTTAGCTTCTTTCAAGGTAGCAAAATAGCTAAAGTAGTTGCATCATTTATGCTTATAACCCCCAAACACTATCCAGAAAAAGGAAAAGTTCCCTTTCAACAACTTGGCTCTAGTCTGATTGAAGTAAGTCAGATTGAGCGTCCAACACCGAACCAGTTATCCCAAAGGGATCATATTTTATGGGCTTAGACCATTCAGGTTCCATCCTTGGAGTTGAGAGCCGAGTGAATGAAACACACAAACCTCATGACTCCCACACAGTGAGGGGTTGGTGGAATGAATGCCAGGAAGTCAACTAACCATGCCCAATAAAATTACCATTTAGAACTAGTAAGTAGCAAAAGCAGCTTTATGGAAAACACAAATTAAAGAGAAGAAAGACTAGAGGAAGTCTTCCAGAGAGCAGAAGGAATTAATTGGCAACAAGAGAGTATTTGGTACATAGAAAAACAGATCACAGAGAGGCAATCGATCGGCAAGTGAGAAAACAGAATACACAAAACAAAAATGGCAATCAATAGCATAATGGAAGGAACCTTCCCACATTAGAAAGGGGATTTCGATAGGAAAGCAGAAATTCAACAGAATACGGTGTGGTAAAATTGTTAAAATCTCAATGGGAAAGAAACGATCGCATATCTCTAGAACAAGTCATTCCCTAATGAGTAGAAATTAGGCACTATACTCTATATATTTCTATATGTGACCTTACTTAGAATCTTCACTATTACAATGCCGTGAGGTAAGTCCCTCGTCTTCACTTGGTGCTTCACAACTGATGGAGTTGCCAAGCTTCCATGTGAACCCAGGCCCACCCAAAAACAACATGGCACGTTTTCAATTGTCCCATTGAAAAAAGTGAAACGAAAGAACAGCTTGCCAGGAGTTTGCATGAAAAGTAGAACTCTGTCACAACACTGTTGCTGTTGACGTGAACTTGCAGTGACCATGGAAACTAAATACTCATTCTACAGATAAGGGAATAAAAACACCGTCCTCTCCTCTCCCCACTGAGTGACTTTCCACTAACATGAGCCAAAATTGGTTTTTAACTAATCCACACTCAGCAAATGAACAGTGTCCTAAAAATGAAAGAATGCCTTCCTCTGTGTTCCTTATAATAGATGGACCAAACAGACAGGTAAATAGTCATAGGCTCCTCCACCGCTAGTAAAAGGATGCATTCAGTACTATTAAGACAAGTTAAAACATGGCGGTGGAAAGATATTTTAGCAAAACTATTTCTAACGATTTCCAACTGCCAAACCACTAGCTTCCTTTAATTTGGGCTTTCCCTTGTTAACGCACAACATTCTGAGTGGTTGGAAAATCTTCAGAGAGAATCCCAGAGAGAAGAAGTATAAGTAAAGCGAAACATTTCTTCTTTTTTTTAATGCCAAAGAGCATAAAAAATATAGAATAATCTAAACAGGCGTGAGCTTTGGTGCGAAAGAAGATGAGGTACTATATTCTTTCTCCTTCCCAAATCCACCAGCCACGATGCATTGGCTGGGGGAGGAAAGTCTTGGCATAAGATGGCAAGAGTTTGCTTGTGGTGGTGGGTTACCTAGTACTAACAATGACATTGAATGTGCTCTTTTTTCTCAGTTACCACACTGTGATTAAGTAAATGTTTACTGTACACAGACCACTCGTCAAAAAAACAAATGAACACACAAACAAACAAACAAACAAACAAAAAAACCACACAAATTTATCCAACATCAACTGCATGAGTTGTGGGTTGAATCCTTTCTCCCCTCCCCCACCAATTCCTCAGTAATAAATGATAATTAATAATAATAATAATATGACTTTATTTAGAAATAGTCATTGTACTTATAATTAGCTAAATGAGGTTGAAGTCATACTGGGGTTGGGTGGGCCCCTAATTTGACATGACTGGTATCCTCTCCAGAGTGGGAAATGTGGAATTAGACGCATGGAAGAACACCGAAAATGGAGGCGAAGATCAGAATGATACGGCAGAAGCCAAGGAATGCCAAAGGTTGCCAGCAAACCTCCAAAAGCTAGGAGAGAGAACCAATTCTCCCTCACCGCCATCAGAAAGAACCAAGTGTGTTGACATCTTGGGTCTGTGACTCCGTGGCTCCAGAACTGTGGGACAATACATTTCTGTTGTCTTAGACACCCAGTCTGTGGTCCTTTGTTATGGCAGCCTGAGCAAACAAATACAGTATTTAACACATTATTCCTTGGGGATGGGGTAGGGGGGATGTCTATGCAAAGATGATTTCATTGATGTCCACAAGTCACCCCAATACAGGTGTAAGCAACATATGTACTCCCTGGGTTACACTCTGGGCAAGAATGTATTCAGGGACCCATATCTTCAATCACTTTGAGATCAGGCTGTTTTGGTTTTTGGCACAATAGCCTTAATGAACAGGGCCCAAGACCTTCTCAGGGGCCTGTGGGTATACTTCAGATGGTAATAAACAAAACAAAATATCAGTCTATATAATTACCATCACAAAATGAAAATCAATAAACTTTTGATTGGATATCATGTAACATATGGATACATATGGATATCATGTATACATGTAACATGTGAATGTGGTTAGTTATGAAGATGATATTCAAAAGAAGTTCTAATATTTGAAAAGTATTTGAAGGCTAGGTTATATTTGATTCAACATGAACTCCCGAGGCTGTACGATAATTTTCAAGAAACAGAAACCAGGCATAAATTAAACGTAACTCACTAATAGCTCAAATAGTACTTTTGAAGGAAAAATTACACAAAATTTTAAGTGTCAACATTTTACAGCACACATTGATATCTGGTCTGAAGTGTGGTTATGCTTTAATATGCATATATGTGATATTACAAAGGATATCTAAGAATAACAATACCTAGAACACAAGTGGCTCTTAAAATGGAGCATATCAGGGGGCGCCTGGGTTGCTCAGTCAGTTTAGCGTCTGACTTCGGCTCAGGTCATGATCTTGTGGTTTGTGAATTTGAGCCCCGCATAGGGCTCTGTACTGACAGCTCAGAGCCTGGAAACTGCTTCTGATTCTGTGTCTCCCTCTCTGTCTGCCCCTCCCCTGTTCACGCTCTGTCTCTTAATAATAAATAAATGTTAAAAACATTTTTTTTTAAAAAAAATGGAGCATATCAGGGGCACCTGGATGGTTCAGTCGGTTAAGCACCTGACTCTTGATTTCTGCTCAGGTCATGATCTCACAGCTCATGAGTTTGAGCCCCACGTCTGGCTCTACTCAGCATGGAGCCTGCTTAGGATGCTCCTTCCCTCTCTCTCTCTCTGCCCCTGCCCCACTTGTGTTCTCTCGCAAATAAGTAAATAAATAAAGAAAAGAATATTTAAAAAATAAAATGGATCATATCAACGGTCAAATGGAACATTCATCAATGAAGCTACCTTTACTCACCTTATAGATTTGTGAAAAACTAACTAAAAGCACTTAAAAATGGTAACATTTAAAATTTTTTTTTAACGTTTATTTATTTTTGAGACAGAGAGAGACAGAGCGTGAACGGGGGGGGGGGGGGGGGGCAGAAAGAGAGGGAGACAGAGAATCCTAAACAGGCTCCAGGCTCTGAGCTGTCAGCACAGAGCCCGACGCGGGGCTCGAACTCACAGACCACGAGATCATGACCTGAGCCAAAGTCAGACACTCAACCGACTGAGCCACCCAGGCGCCCCAAAATGGTAACATTTTATAAAGTGCATAAATTATTAGCAAACTGGAAATGGTTCCCCTTAACCCATAAGATAAGGATTTCAATAGCAAAAGGATTTTCAAGGAAAAGTTATAGAATAAATAAGTCACAGGGATAATAAATACAACGTAGGGAATACAGTCAATAATACGTTAATAACTGTATGGTGACAGATGGTAACTACACTTATTGTGGTGAGCATTTTGTAATGTATATAATTTTTGAATCGTGAGAAAGTGGGGGGGGGGGGCGGGTTTCAGAGAGAGATGGAGAGGGAGAATCCCAATGAGGCTCCATGCTGACAGCTCATGTGGGGCTCAAATTCATGAATCATGAGATCATGACCTGAGCAAAAATTAATATACACCTGAAATTAATAAGTTATGTCAACTATACTTCAACTAAAAATAAGAAAAAAAATAAGATATTTGCATAATAAACTTTAAATCAAAACCTGAAAACTTTCATGGGTTTTGAAAAAAATATTTGAATAGGGTTCCTCCCCAGATTTTAAATCAATGTGACATGTGGCTAAAATAAGAACTCAAGATTTGTTTCCTAGAATGATTGTCAGTGAAAAAAATGTTGACTTTCTAAACTTAACAGAAAGGCCAGAAGACATTCTGGACTATTTCAGTTGAGTGAACTTCATCTTCTTTGAATGTTCTTTGTTACTAATATTTTCATATGTTAGTAACATACGAAATTGTTCAATATATTATCATATATTTCATTGATAAACATTTTGATTTGAAGAAAGTTGCTTTTGTCTCCTTTCCCAAAATGTTTTCTTTGATTAAAATAATGTTGATTTTGAGTATTTTGACTTAAAAAAAGTTATTATTGATATTTGGGTGGCTCCCAATCCCCCTTTCATCTTCCTTCTATTTGAAGGTTAAGCCAGGTTTGAGAAAGTTTGGTATTGGAAGTGAATTAGGGTCTTCTAAACAGAGGAACTCAAGTGAGATCAGAAGGTTCATTAGGCATGAACCTTGAAACTTCTTAATGTTGCTGCTGCTTTGAAAAGTCCAACAGGTCACGTGGTTCATTCTTCAAGAATCTTGGGTGTCAGTAAAAAGATGTTTATTGATCTGGCTTACTTTCTTTTAGAATGAGGATTTAGACGTTCATTTTTTCAGGTTCCTAAAGTTGAAACTAGTTTAAATGGTGGCCACAAACACATAGTTTCCCCCCCTTTTTTTATAAGTGTTTATTTATTTACTTTGACAGAAAGTGGGGGGGGGGGTTGCAGACAGAGTTGGAGAGAGAGAATCCCAAGGAGGCTCCATGCTGACAACTCATGTGGGGCTCAAATTCACGAACCATGAGACCATGACCTGAGCCAAAATCAAGAGTCTTAAGTTTAGCCAACTGAGCCACTCAGGCACCCTGATAGCTTCCCTTTTGGATTCAATTTAGAACTTGTTCCCTCAACCCTTCCAATTACTACATTACACCTAGTTCCCACATTACGTCCCTTTTTTCATAAGACACTTAACATGGTTTATGTTTTCTAAAATGAACCTTTACTGATATATAAATTGAAATCAAAATGCATCAATGTATGTCTTTGAAAGATTGAGAAATATATTCTCATAATGTTATTAATAAATCTTCCAAGTGAAATTAGGGATTGATACGAGCTAAAAGCATTTGACTATGGCCCATTGTGTCTGTGATATGGAAATATTGAATGAAGCTTTCAAGATAATGAGAAGTTAAAAAAACAATAATAACAACTGAGAAATAATATATTTTCTAGAGACTTTTTTAAAATTAAAAAAATTGTTTTTAAGTTTTATTTAAGTAATCTCTACATCCAACATGGGGCTTTAATTCATAAGCCTGAGATGAAGAATCTCATGCTCCTCCAACCGAGCCAGCCAGGAGCCTCTCCTGAGAATTTTAAAATAGTTTTTAAAAAGCCACTTTTACATCAACTGAATTCATTTTCCAGAAAATTATCACGGCTTCACTTAGAAAGTCATAAGATTTCCCAGTCATTCTGGGGGAGGAAGAAGGCCTGTGGGGAGAAGAGAAATAATAGTTCACTGCTACCATGCTGCTTTAATTTTTTTTCTTTTTTTTTTTTAAAAAAATTTTTTTTTCAACGTTTTTTATTTATTTTTGGGACAGAGAGAGACAGAGCATGAATGGGGGAGGGGCAGAGAGAGAGAGGGAGACACAGAATCGGAAACAGGCTCCAGGCTCCGAGCCATCAGCCCAGAGCCTGACGCGGGGCTCGAACTCACGGACCGCGAGATCGTGACCTGGCTGAAGTCGGACGCTTAACCGACTGCGCCACCCAGGCGCCCCTAATTTTTTTTCAATGTTTATTTATTTTTGAGAGTGAGAGAGACAGAGAATGAGTGGGGGAGGGGCAGAGAGAGAGAGGGAGACACAGAATCTGAAGCAGGCTCCAGGCTCTGAGCTGTCAGCACAGAGCCCAACATGGGGCTCGAACTTGCAAACTGCAAGATCATGACCTGAGCCAGAGTTGGACGCTTAACTGACTGAGCCACCCAGCTGCCCCTATCATGCTGCTTTCTTTAAAAAAAAAAATTCACAAAGACTTCTTGGGCATCAGTTTCAATGCAGTTCTGGGTCTCATTAAATCCATAGGACTCTCATTTCACATACACAACCCAGTACTCTATTGACGTTTAAAAATAATGATTCTTATATGTCAATAACATGCAACAAAGTAGAAAATGCTAATGCTTGTAGTTGACTATAATGACTATAATCTCTTCAGATTCCAAGACCAAATTAGAATCTTGATTTCATTCTATTGGTTCGATTAGTCACATTATCTCCTATGATTGGCAACCTCTGTTTAATTAATTTTAAATAATCTTTTCAAGAATGAGCCTATGTATTAGGTGTGGAGTATACTATTTGAAGATACAGTCACGTTTCCAGCATTTGGAGAACAATGAGAAAATACGAGGCTAGAAAAAGGGAACCGCCACAGAGACAACTTGGAACAAGCCCTTCTATGACTAGATGTGTCACACCTCCAAGTTACAGGACGCATTTTGGTGTCTCCAGTGAGCATATTCTTGAGTCACTCTTACCTGGACCTCACCACTGGAACCTCCCCATGGGCTAAAGAAACTAATTTTATCACTGCCTTTTTCCTTACTGAGTCTAAAGGGCTCTTCTCTAGTGCTCATTTCCTGCCCCCAGATTGGATATTTTCCAAGATGAATGGACTTGACATTTCCAACTCTTTTCATGGAAAACAGTCCTCTCTCTATACAGAGCTGGGTTCAATCTTAGGACTTAATGAACATAATCCATCAGAACATATAATCCTATATATCACTACATTTTTCCATATCTGAGTAACTTCGTGTAACAATAACTCCATGAATGGATCTTTAATTGTAGAGTCTCCAGTAGAATCTCCCAGCTGGGCCATCTTAATGGTTCCTCAGCTAGCATGGGATCCAAATATATCACAACATCCTTGCTTTCTGTATCTTGAGCAAATGCTAGAACAAGACCACACACACAACGCGTTTGCCAAGAAACAATAAATATAATTAGAGGAAGTGCGGTCTAAATCCATATTTATAAAAGAAACATTTCTAAGTGGGATTCTAATTTACAGACATAATGAATGAAGAGTCTTGTATATTATCTAGTAGCACAGTTTAGTTTCTTGGAGCCAGGATGTCTGGAGAGTCAACATCCCAGAATGGGAACTTTGCTTAAACATTGCATAATTGAAAGCCCATGGAAGTGATTAGCTGCAAACCATAAACTTCCCTGTTCTGAAGGTAACTTTAAGTTTCAAACTCAAAAATCATAAACTGAGCTTTTAGCTTTCAAGTCTTAAGTTTTTTTTGTTTTTGTTTTTTTCTGTTTTCCAATCATCAAACTTTTAAAAATCCTTGGTGTTCAGAATCAGCTGTCGCATATAGGAACCTTGAACTTTGGAGAAGGCAAGGTATGGCAGAAAAATAATCAGGCCAAAGGGAACAGTCACAAGACAGATAAAATGCATTGACCTGTAACAGTTCAGTTTTTCCAATTTTTAGACATAGTTCAGTTTTTATATAGAGCCTGTGATTTGCATAATCAGCAAATTCCATTTGTGCTTATCCTATTTACTGCTTACATTCTGTGTTATTTAGTTAGGGCTGTCATAAAGTACTACAGACTAGGTGACTTCAACAACAAAAATTTATTAGGATGGTGGCAGAGTCTTCTGAGGTCTCTCTTGTTGGCTTGTAGATGTCCAACTTCTTTCAGTCTTCACATGGTCTTTCTTTTGTGCTTATGCGTATTTGTCCTAATCTCCTCTTTAAGTTTATTTTGAGACAGAGAACATGCACATGTGTGAGCCGGAGATAGGCAGAGAGAGAGAGGGAGAGAGAGAATCCCAAGCAGGCTCTGTACTGTCAGCACAGAGTCCAATGCAGGGCTCAATCCCATGACCCTGGGATCATGAACTGAGATGAAATCAACAGTGGGACACCCAACCTACTGAGCCACCCAGGCTCCCTACACTTCCTTTCAGTAATGGAAGTTTACCTACTTGAATTTCCCATAGTTTATTTTACAGGAAACATCATCAGAAAATTTTTGGAACATGTTCTATAGAAAAGAAGAATTGTCTAAATTCATAGAGTCCATGGACCTATTTTGTACACATTTGTCCATAAGAAAAAAGTCCAGGACAGTTCAATTAAGTCTTTGTCCCCTTAATTTGCTATTTTAATAGAAACAGATTCTTTCTCATCACTTCATTTTCTTCTGTCTTGCTTATTTTTTTCCTTTTTTAATGTCTATTTATCTATTTTTGAGAGAGAGAGAGAGAGAAAGAGTGAGAGAGAGTGGGGAGAGGGGCAGAGAGAGAGAGGGACAGAGAATCTGAAGCAGGTTCAGTGCTGTCAAAGCAGAGCCCCGACATGGGGCTCAAACTTATGAACTGTGAGATCATGACCTGAACCAAAGTCGGAAGCTTAACTGACTGAGCCATCCAGATCCTCCTGCTTTCTTGCTTTAAATTGGGGAACTTGCCATTTCTTTTAAGAAAGATAGAGAAATGGGGTAGCTTTTTTGTCATCCTTTTAAATAACGGTAGGTCCACTAAAGCCCTGGCAAAGGAAAGCTCCTTTATGAGATAGTCATAGCTATAGAGTGTCAGGGCAAGGGGAAGATAGAAAGATTAGCTGAAGGCACTAAGAATATATATCTTAAGGAAAAGGAAAAAGATGTGTGACAAGGGCTGGAGGCCACAAAAAATGTATAAAAGTATTGAAGGAGACAAAACAGTTAAGGAAGGAGATGATGGTCTTAATATTGGATGGGTCGTCATTCAGAAGAAAGGTCAAGCTTATACTAAATGATTGCATAACTGCTCATACAAACCATCAGTAAAAATTAAAGGGAGGTAGGGATTGGTTTAATATAAGATAATCCTTCTAAAACTAGAGCTTTTAAAATAACAAAGCGTAATAAAGGTTTATGTGTAATGAAACACCTGTCACGGAAATAATTCAAACTGGAACTATATGACATTTCTTCAGCAATAATTTAGATTTCCTTAGATTCCATAGTATTGGCTAACATCAGAATAAATAGCTATTAAGATCATTTGCAGTTCATCGATTCTCAGCTCCTCCTCAGATAATTTGGCTGTCTTTTACTATGGTTTCATGGAAAATAACAGGAAGTATTTTATTTATTGCAACATATGAAAATATAGAAATTGTGCCAAAGGAAAAATTATAATATGATTAGATGAACGCCCCTCTTTATAATTACTGAAACGTTGGGAACATGTTTTTTGTGAAATCTAAGGATAATGATTTTAACTGGTGATAAGGCAATTATTTTATTAAGTTCAAAGGAAGCACATAAAACTGGCTTTTGTAGAATGAATGTTTGAAACATGCTTTTAATGGTGATATTTTATTATAAATCATATGCATAAATGATACAGTGAAAAAAGAGGATAAAAGTGAATCTTTCTGCAGCTCCAAGAAAAAATAACGTTACGAAAATAATGTATTGTAAATATTCAATTACTTTACTCTTTTTTCTCCTAACCCCATGTTCCCTTAAGCCTTCCACATGCAGAGTAAAGCTGTGCCTCCTAAGTATTCCAGGATAACAGGGAGCTAGCAATGGACCCTTTTGACAAACACACTATTGAAAAACAATTAGGCTTGAAAATCCAGGTATGGTACCTAAAGGTTCTTCCTAATTTTCTTTGAAATATCAAGAACCTAGAAGTAACAGGTTGTATGTGTATAGCTGCATTCCTTAGTATGACGAAAGCATTGCTTCCACTGTGACAAAAATAATTTTGCAGCATGAGCTTTGCGTTGGTAGAAAAGCATAGACAGTGGGCAATCTAAAAATATCATGTCCATATTCAGATTAATGGAGGTATTTTTTCCTTTACCTCTGCAGTTAAAACCTGGTAAAGATTCTGTTCATTTAAGTAAATGTTCAAAACAACCATGTAATTTTGATGGGTTCATCGTAGTCCTACTATTGACATCCCATTTTTGGTTTTGCGCCTGCTTGTGGTGGCCACATCGCTGTCTGGTAGAGGCGTGGCAATAGGTGGCGGTGACCTTTGGGCTGGAATGAACCACTCTCTCAGTGGAGGTGGAGCCGAACCACAGCCACAGCCAGTACAGCAGTTGGACTGACCATTGCCGCTGCAGGATTTGCAGGTGGTTCCTTTAACGCGCCTGGAAACATGGCACCTCAAGTAAAATGAGTTTCTCAAAGTCTACTAAACCTTCCTTCAGTGGTGGCTATTATAGAGGTGGGCTTAACCCCCCAATGACAAAACGCAAAGCAGTATTAATACTAGGCGTAAGCCCTATTGCCAATAGAGGAAAAGATGCTCATTGAGGGAGGAGGGAGGATCTCCTCACATAGCGGTCGAAATCAGCGAAGCTAAAGATTTACTGAAGGTCAGGCTAAAAAATGAAGAAAATGTGTGATGACTTTGAAGTTCTCGTTAGGGCATGTACATGAGTGCCAGCTTTTTATAATAAAATGCCTCAAAGCTAAAAAAAAAATTCCATTTTTAAAACTAAATGTCCATTTTTTGTTATGGCATGAGGAGGTGATAATTTGGTAGTGTCCAGGCCCAAATTTTCATTTAAACGCAGGATAGCTTTACTACTCAATCATTTTCTTTTAATTGCTTTTTTAAAGTTTGTTTTATTATTTTGTTCGCTTTATTTATTTATTTATTTATTTATTTAGAGAGCCTGCGAGTGGGGAAGAAGGGAGGAGGAAGAGAGACAGAGAGTCTTAAGCAGTCTCCATGTTCAGTGCAGAGCCTCAGGCGGGGCTCAACCCCATGATCCTGGAATCATGACCTGAGCCAAAATCAAGAGTTGGATGTTCAACCAACTGAGCCACCCAGGAGCCCCTCAATCATTTTTTAATCCCAATTACAAAGCTCTTCTAAGCCAACATCCTCTCCAACCTGCATCCAAGCATCTTCTTCAGTTAGAATTTCATGACAGCAGTATAGATTAGAGACATGGGTAGCTAAAAAAAATGTAGGTATGATCGAGGCCATCTAGAGATACAGAAATCTTGGAGGAAAACTTCAAATATTAGGTGAGAAAGAAAGAGAGTGTGTGCACTCATCAAAAGTTAGTTTCATGAAAGTGATCGGTGGGGGACACAATCTGCCAGAGCCTCCATCGGCAATGAGTTCAACGTTGAATGAAATCATTGAAATGGAAACTTGCCTTCCTGTGGTACTATGTAAGCTGAGTGTTTCCCCCTCCATCTTCTGTTCTACTTCTTCCTCTTCCTCTTTTTGATAAGGACTACCAGATAATGTTTTAGACTTTGCTTAATATTAGCATTATTTGATATTTAAATAATTTATATGCTTCAACAATGTATTGTCTTGTACTTTTCTTTGGAGGAATTTTCTTGATAAATTCAACTGAGTGAATATAGAAATACATACAGGGCTTTCAATTCCTTCTTTTTTAAAAATCCCCCCCCCAAGTCTTTATTTAAATTCCAGCTAGTTAACACACAGTGCAATATTAGTTTCAGGTGTAGGATTTGGTGACTCATCACTTCCATACAGCACCTGGTGCTCAGCACTTATGTCAATATTGATATGTTTTATTTCTCAAAGAATTGTCCTTATCATTGAAGTCTTGTCGGCATACAGCTGTTTATCTATTCCACTATTACACTTGTATTATTTTTTCAAATATAACTTATTGTCAATTTGGTTTCCATATAACACTCAGTGCTCATCCCAACAGGTGCCCTCCTCTGTGCCCATCACCCACTTTCCCCTCCCCCCCACCCCCATCAACCCTCAGTTTGTTCTCAGTATTTAAAAGTCCCTTATGGTTTGCCTCCCTCCCTCTCTGTAACTTTTTTTGTCCCCTTCCCCTCCCCCATGGTCTTCTGTTAAGTTTCCCAAGATCCACATATGAGTGAAAACATATGGTATCTTTCTCTGTCTTAGTTCACTTAGCATAATACCCTCCAGTTCCATCCACGTTGCTGCAAATGGCAGGATTTCATTCTTTCTCATTGCCAAGTAGTATTCCATTGTATATATAAACCACATCCTTATCCATTCGTCAGTTGATGGACATTTAGGATCTTTCCATAATTTGGCTATTGTTGAAAGTGCTGCTATAAACATTGGGGTACAAGTGCCCCTATGCATCAGCACTCCTGTATCCCTTGGGTAAATTCCTGGCAGCGCTATTGCTTAGTCATAGGGTAGTTCTATCTTTAAATTTTTGAGGAATCTCCACACTGTTTTCCAGAGCAGCTGCACCAGCTTGCATTCCCACGGGCAGTGCAAGAGGGTTCCCTACACTTGTATTCTTAATAGGATTTGTAATGAAATCCCTGATATAATTCCTGATATTAACAACTTTCTATTTTCTAGCTTGCTTTTCCTTTGACCGGTCCTGCAGAATTTTGTCTTTGTCAATTAGTCTATCATCTGCTTATTTAGAAAGTAAATTTATGTATTTTTAATACCTGCTATATTTATTGTTTTCTTCCTTTTACTTAATTTGCATATACATGACTCATCTTTTTCCAGCTGCAGAAGATGGAAAATTCTATCATTGATTTTATTTCCTTTTTTTTAATGTTTATTTTTGAGAGAGAGAGAAAGAGAGAGACAGAGCATGAGCAGGGGAGGAGCAGAGAGAGAGGGAGGCACAGAATCTGAAACATGTTTCAGGCTCTGAACTGTCAGCACAGAGCCCGACGCGGGGCTCAAACTCACAAACTGTGAGATCATGCCCTGAGCCGAAGCCGGACGCTCAACCGACTGAGCCACCCAGGCGCCCCCATCATTGATTTTAAACTTTCTTTTTTTCTTAAAACATTTATAGCTAGCTATTTCCTCCTCAGCACCATTTTAGCTGTATCCCACACATTTTGGTAAGTTGTGCTGTGATTGGATTCGATTCAAATTCTTGAGGTGAGCACAGCCTAATGTATAGAGAAGTTGAATCACTATGTTGTACACCTGAAATGAATATGACATTGTGTGTCAACTATACTCAAATTTTTCAAAAAAGAGTTACGTTCAAAATCTTTTATAATTCCCTTGTGATTTCTTGTTGTATCATATTAATTATTTTGAGAGGTGTGATTTAGCTTCCAAAATTTTGGGACTATTCTGGCTATCATTGTAATTGATTTCAAATTTTTTAATTTATGTATTTATGTATTTATTTACATATGAATGTACATATTTATGTTTTTAGAGAGTGCAAGCAGGGGAGGGGCAGAGGGAGAGAGAGAATCTTAAACAGGCTCCACGCCCAATAAGGAGCTCGCTCTCAGGACTGTGACATGATCGCCTGAGCCAAAATCAAGAGTTAACCACTTATTAATGGACTGAGCCACCCAGGTGCTCCAATTGATTTCAAATTTAATTTCATGGTTGTCAAAAACTACCCTGTATGATTTTAGTTGTTTGCCATACATATTGGAATAGATGCTTTTCATTTACCACAAGAAAATTACAGTTAATATTGCACTGCTTCCTGTGGAATGTGAGAACCTTGAAATAATGTTGTGTATATATCCCCATTCTATGTCTTAATAGTGTCATAGATTTTCAATCTACTTATACTATCAATCTCAAATTTCAATGTTGTGATTTTAGCGTTAAGCCATTGATTTTGTTAAAAATATCGAGAGAAAAAAACATAGTCTCTTTTCTGATGGTCTTCATTTCTTCCTATAGATCTGTATTTCCATCTGGTGTCATTTTATCGCGGTCGAAAGAATTCCATTTAGCATTTCTTATAGTGCAGGACTTGCGGAATGAATCTTCTTGGCTTTTGTTTACCTAAAAATGTATTTATTTGGCTGTGGTAGGTTAATTTGACTGGATGTAGGAATTGGAGTTGAAAATTTTGTTTTCGTTTTCATTAATTTAAAGTAGAGATCATTAAAAGTTTGTCTTCTCATGAATTTAAAGATCATTAAAAGTTTGTCTTCCCACTTTCACTGTTTCTATTGGAAGTCAGCCATTATTGACATCTTTGTTCCTTGAAAAATTCTGTCTTTTTTCTCCTGGAAAATATATAATATGTATATTTATCTTTGGTTTTCTATCAGTTTGACTGTGATGCATCTAGGTGTAGTTTTCATCGTTTTTGTCGTGGAGTTTGCTAAGCTTCTCGTATCCGTAGGTTAGTGTTTTTCTCCAAATTTGAAAAGTTTTTGACTACTACATCTTTAAAATTTTTCTTCTTTCTTCTTTTCTCTCTTTCTGGAATCTAATTGCATGTATATTAGACGTGTTGATTCTGTTTGATAAGGGCCTGCGGCTATAATTAACAATTTTTCTTGATTTTTAAGATAGAGTAATTTCTATTGATGTTCTTTAAAATCATTAACCCCTTGTTCTGCCATCTTGAGTCCGTCATGAAGTTCACCCAGTAGATTTGTAATGGACGTTGCCCTTTAAATAAATAAATATTTTTGTAAATTTTAGACTTACAAAAGCAAATTGAAAACATGGTACCGTGTTCCTGTCTAACTTTTTACATAACTTCTAGTATTTACTTATTAGACCAGTATGGTACGTATGTGACAATTAATGAAAGAAATAAAATATGGTTGTTAACTAAAATCAATGCTTTATTCAGATTTCTTTAGTGTTCACCTAGTATTCTTTTTTCTGTTTCAGGGTCTCATCCAGGACATTATAATACGTGTATCTATCATGCGTTCCGAGGCTTCTCTTCTGGGCTGTGATGGCTTCTCGGACTTTACCTTGTTTTTGTTGGCTTTGACAGCTTTGCGGAGTACTGGTTAGTTTTACTGAAGGATGCCCCGCTACTAGAATTTATGTGATGTTTTTCTCACGAATAGATTGAGGTTGTGGATTTGAAAAAGAAAAAGGTAAAATTATTGGTTTCGTCATACCGTCTCAGGACTACATGATCAAAATGATTCATGAGTGTTGATATTGACTGCAATCACTTGGTACCTGCCCAAAGTGGCGTTTGTTACACTTCTCCACTGTAAAAAGTTATGCTTCACCGCTGCTTCCATACTGATTATTTGAGAAAAATCTCTGTGTGCCGCCCACACAGTTACGCTGTTCCTTTAGGGTGGGGTACCTACGTAAACTATTTGGAATTCTTCTTCATGAGAGGTTTCTTACTTTTCTCCCGTGTGTTTATTCATTCATTTCTTTATATCAGCTTGGAATCGTGGATATGTATTTTATACTTTAGGTTTTAATCTAATAGTACTGAATTTATTTTGTTACCCAAATTGTTCCAGCTTTAGACGTTGGAAGCTCTTTCAGTTGATCGTCCAATAAATTTATTTTAGTCATCGTGTATATTGTCCTTTTCAGTTCTTTGAAGTTTTTTTGATTTTCCCTTGAGACCCCTCTTTGCTAAGTAATTATGACCATTACTTCCTTCATATCATGACACATTTATACAATAGTTGCCTTAAATTGCCTATCATCCAATTCTAAACATCTGCATCATTTCAGGGTCCTTTTAAATCGATTGATTTGTGTCTGGACTATGTGCCGCTTTTTCCTCATTCTTTGCATGTCCAGATTTTTTATTGCATAAATAATATTGCCAACAATATTTTTAGAGACTTGGAATTCTATTATTTACCTCTGAAGAGTGTTAATTTTTGTTGTAGTTTGCTATTTGAATTACTGAATCATTGGTAAGAGACCAGTCACTTTTCTTCTGGAGGCTTTGTTTTAGGTAGGCTATATCTCTTTCAAGTTTAGCACATAGTATTTTCCTACCATATAACCCTTCTGGGATTTTCATGAAAAGGCTGAGATGTTACCAAGATGTTCTTACTCAGCAGGATTCCAATTTGAAACTTTATCTCTCTCAATGAAAAAAAATTGTACTACATTTTCCTTTTCTAGTTTGGGTTATTATGGATTTGTCTGGTTATTTCTGGATTCTTCTGTACATATTCAATCCAGGGTCAGTCAAGAAATTGAGAACAGTTTACACGCAGATTTCACATAGATTTTCAGGCTTCTCTTTTCTGTGACTAACTTCCTTTCTGGGATTTCTTCCCTCAGTTTGAAGTCATCGTAGCCCCAGATCTGTCCCTCCATACCTCAGTTGAAAATAAAAATAAAAGTGTTCGGTTCTGGGTGGACTTTGGGGTCCTTCATGGGGAAAGAACGTATAAATAACAATCTCACTACAGCCATTCTCTTTTTTAAGGGCCAAACTTCAAATAGTTTTGCCCACTCATTTTTTAGTGTCCAGGTCCTTCAAATATATACATATATACGTATATATGTATATATGTATATATTTGAATGTGTATATATATATATATGTATATATGTATATATTTGAATGTGTATATATATATATATATATATACCAATATATACCATTTGGTTACTTTTTCAATGATATATCAGAAATATCTTCTAAAAAAAACCTGGGGTACCCAGTGAAAGTCTGAACAATTAACTTTAGTCATAGAGGTTTATGGTAACCAATGCAGTTTCTGCAAAGACATAAAATGGTATGGGTGAGAACTTCTAACATATGTTTTGCAGACAGCGTGAAAGAGGTGCTGGCAGATTTCATAGCTCAGCTATTGGGTTTACCCTCTGCAGCAAAATATACAGATTTTTCTGTTTTTATTTAAAACCACCAACTTTGCTACCTGGATGATGTGAGAACTGCAGCATGTAAAGTGCTGTATAGGTTCAGAGAATTAAAAAAAAATGGACACATGGATTTGAATCATTAATCTGTCATTGCTAGCTAGCTTTACAGCCTCAGAAATCTTTCAAAGTCTCTTTGAGCTTTATGTTCATCACTTATAAACAGGGGAAAAAAACTATTCGTGACATAGTTTTGAAAAGAAGACTCAATCCGGAATCTAATTTGGCACCCCAGAGTTACTCCCATTTCCAAACATAGGCCATAGTATCCTCTTCTGAGCTTACTGTAAGTTACAGAAAGAATTGAAATTTTTGGTTTTTAATTTACATGATTAATTCCAAAGAAGTTTGACAAGCTATGTGCTTTTGGCCTGTGTTGCTAGTCTTGCTGATAAATGCTTTACAAACTAGGAGGACTTAATCCTATACCTGGGTCTCAGCCAGCTGCTGAGGAAGCAGGAAACAAAGTCCAGCTCCCAGATTGGGAGGTTATCAAGTGCTAGGCAGGGGGTCAATGTCTACTACTTGGCGGGGAGGAAGGAGATGGTTGGATAAAGAAAAGTCTGAGAAGATAATGGACTCATCTAAAATGATTCAGTATTTAATAAACATGTACCTTGGTCACATATTCTAATTTAGGATGCTCTTAAACAATGAGATTTTTAACTGAAGAGGAAAATTGGTGAAAATATTTTGAAAGTTAGAACTCACATGGCATTATCCACATACCAGGATCACCCCATTATCTCCCTTTGGTGAAAAAGTAAAATTTAATAAATAAGAAAAAAAATATGGATATGAGAGCCACGTAGGATGAGATACAAAATAAAGATGAATCCTCAGAAAATTCTAGGGTAAAACAACATTCAAAACTGCATAGAATCATTTGGTAAATTTGCTAGAAACAGCATGGATAACCATATTTATTTTCTATATATTGCATATTCATTTGTTTAAATAGGTTAAGACTGGTGTATCTTGTTTTTCTTTCGTTGTTGTTGTTGATGGTTTAATTATTGCAGCCATTTAAATATATGAAGATAAAAATTCTGTGTTATCTTGGGGCACCTGGGTGGCTGGCTCAGTCTGTTGAGCATCCAGCTTTGGCTCAGGTCATGATCTCATGGTTGGTTTCTGGGTTTCTAGCCCCATGTCAGGCTCTCTGCTGATAGCTCGGAGTCCTCTTGGGATTCTCACTTTCTTCCTCTCTCTCTCTCTGCCCCTCTCCTGTTCTCTCTCTCTCAATGTAAGTAAATAAACTTAAAAAAATCCGTTATCCTAAAAGGAATTTGGCATACACTTCTTGGTTTGAAATATCCTGACATTAGGAAAAGCCCGCTACTCTCTGTTTAAAAATATTTACTTAAAAAAATCTTAAAAATGTTATTTTTTAAGTGTTTATTTATTTTTGATAGAGAGGGATCAAGAGCAGGGGAGGGACAGGTAGAAAGAGCGAGACACAGAATCCGAAGCAGGTTCTAGACTCTGACCTGTCAGCACAGAGCCTGATGCGGGGCTCGAACTCATGAACCAGGAGATCATGACCCGAGCAGAAGTCTGATGCTTAACCAACTGAGCCACCAAGGCGGCCCTTAAAAAAAAAAACAAACAAAACTTAAAATCATTGGAAGAAGATATTTATTGTAAAGAAAGGAAAAATCAATAAAATCAGTAGTAAATTTTAAGTAGATGAGGACAAAGTACATCCCTATCTTGATCGCTATGGAATATTCAATCTTTTCCTGAGTGCTGGAACATAGATCAAGAACTACTTACAAAATGAAAAAAATGGATGAATGAATGAAATATATATGTAGTTTCCTTATGACAGAATTGTGAGTGTTGTATTGATGGAAAATTAATTCCTACCTATTTCCCTGTATTTTATTTCTACTCTTTCATGGTCAGCAAAAACGAAACTAAGACTATTGCCCTAAAAGCGAAGCTGACATATACCAACTCCTAAATTGAAAACACACAATCCAGAGATGACCTTATGCAGATTTGCATGGTGGTACAGACACAGTGGCGTTTTCTCTCTATCCCCGAAACAAGAGATTTATGAGAGACAAGAGGTAGGAAATATATTTTATTCCCAAGCCTGGAACAAGCCCTACAGGAGAAAGAGGCCAATATTTGAGCCCATCCTGCTGTCCGAGGGATATTAGACAGAGCAAATCTGTGCTTCAACACTTCTCACACCCACCCACTTAACAATTTGAATCAAAAAACTAATCGATGTGTCATAAACTACAAATTGTATGATTTGTGCCCACTTCTTCCTTCCCTTCCCACATGGGTCATTGTGAATGGAGAAGATTCTCCACCGCATTCATGTTGGTGATTTGAGTGATGAGAGGGATCCAAGAAGGGCACGAAGTAAGCAGAGGTGACAGGAAGGGGATTTGCAAGGCAAGTTGAAAAGACCTGCATCCAGAGAAGCAGGATAGGAGCCATGATGGGACTCAGAAGAGAGATATGTTAGAGCAGAATTGGCATCCTCCACTTGTAAATCTAAAGTGGGGTGGACGTTGTCTGGGTGAGATTTGGACTTAGACCTTGTCTCTGAGCGTGAATCTCATTCTGGGTCTTTCTACTATCTTCTTTCTCTTTTCAGAAACATGACAGTTGCTGGCTCTGAACTTTTGGGTAGGTAAATGATATCCGGGGAGTTGGACGTTTGGAAATGTAGTTTTGCCTAAAGTCATGCTGATTCCTCCAATAAGTCTCATCTATAAGAAAAGATAATATCTTGATTTGCCCCCCGTTTGACTCTTATTTTTACTTCTAAATTGGATTTGTATTTGAAAGTGGGGTAGACAGAGAAAGGATGATTGAATCTGACCTTTATATTGTAGTATTTACCTACTTTTTTATCCCAACTTTTGCCGTACTCCATTGGGCTCGGAGTGTACTTTACCACTTCGTTTAAGCTGGACTTGGCCATACGATTGCTTTGGTGAGTGAATAGGAGAGGAAGACATAGTGGGACAGTGAAAAGACCTTAAGGGCTGCCATGTATTTTTTATTCTCCTCCCAGATTTCAGCCATCCACTGTGAGAAGAGCAGATCCCAGTTACCTGCTGGGTCCTGGGGCCTGTGGGAGCAGACTTGAACTCACCATACCTTCTGTAGCTGGGCTGCCCTGGCTGACCCTGCACATCCATGAAAAAAATAAATGTTTGTGTTGTTTTAAGTCAGTAAGACTATAAGGTTGTTCATTATGCAATTAAAACTCCTACAAAGAGCCTGGAACCTCAGAGGCAATGCCAAGGAGTTGCCAGGGAACCAAGTGTGTACTAACAAGTGAGTTCCAGCGTTGTGCCTGCCAAAAAGCAAAAGAGAACAAGAAGCAGGCCTCTCCCTTCCCACCACCAATGGATGAACAATCACCTAGAAGAACTTGTCCTTTTTTTGGGCAGCCTGGAGACTTACAAACCTTGACGGGGTAGGGCAGAACTGGGAGGGACAGACCAACATGGAGTCGTGAGCCAGCGTGCCACTGACAGACAATTCTGATTTAATCTAGGAACTCTCCAAAAAGGACCAATGGAAGAACCATAATGAGGTAGTTTAAGGCAAACAGAGGCCTCAAGTCAGAAACTACATTGAGAAATTTAGAAATAATTTCCAGAAATAAAGAAAACATATCACTTTGACACACCCAAATAATAAACTGTGAATCATCTGCTCAGCACATTTTTAAGCAAATTACAATATCCCAAATCTCACAGTCTTTAGATGTCCCAAAGAAAGGATTTCCTACGGTCACTTACAAGGGAAAGAATCGAAGGCCAACTACTATGGCCGTAACTTGTCGGTTTTCAGTGGTAACTGTGTATCTGACCTGTTTCATGTCTGCTCATGTGCTCAGCCATCTTTGTCTTCTTGGTGTGAGATTCACTACCATCTCTCAGCGAGCCTGGGTATACTGAGGTCTTTCGGGGGTCTTACATATTATCAGGAAATGTCAAAGAATATTGCTCCCATCGAACAGGTCAGTGACCATATTTCTTTTAGGTAAACCTATAGGTGTAGAAATCACACCCACATAGAGATTTTTCATTTTCCTTTTGGAGATGTATTCCCTTTCTGTGCACTGCTTTGTCAGGGAAACATTTTCCTAAGGGTGTAGAAGGTGTTTCTTAAATATTGCCATATTGACTGCTCTGGGCTGAATGTGTCCTCCTAAAATTCACGTGTTAAAATCCTAATGCCCTACACGATGGTATTAGAAGATGGGGTCTTCGGGAGGCTCTGCTGTCATGAACAGATTGGAGCCTTATAAGAGGATTCAGATTCTTAGCCCCTTCCTCCATGTGAGAGCACAGAAATAAGACACTGGCTATGCACCAAGAAGAGTCTTCGTTAGAGTGCAACTATGCTGGTGCCTTCCTTGATCTTGTACTTCCCAGCCTCCAGAACTATAAGAAGTAAGTTTTTGTTGGGGTGCCTGGGTGGCTCAGTTGGTTAAGCATCCGGCTCTTTGTTTTGGCCCAGGTCATAATCTCATTGTTTGTGAGTTCCAGCCCCACGTCAGGCCTTATGGGACAGTGGGGAGTCTGCTTGAGAGTCTCTCTCTCCCTCTCTCACTCTCTCTGCCCCTCCCCCCTCATTCTCTCGTCTCTCTCTCAAAAATAAATAAATAAACTTAAAAAAAAATTAGAAATAAGTTTTTGTTGTTTATAAGCCACCCAGTCAGTGGCACTTTGTTATAGCAGCCTAAACTGTCCGAGACATTGGCACAGCCCCATTCTTTGGAGTTCATGTCTCCCTGCCCTTTCAGTAAGATGTTGAGTCACTTCCATCAATCCTATTTTCAATTCAATAACCTACATTTTACATTTTACCTCACCTCTTTTATCCTCTGTTTGAAGAAAAAAAAAAATAAGCTCTTCTTCCCCAGATGAATCACATCTAAGCTTCTGGGCATTCGAAAACAATATAAATAATAGTCAACTTACTCCCATGAGGCACAGGGGCTCATTAAGAAAATTAAGAACACACACGAAACAATCTCAACAGTCACCATATGCTATGTTGGCAAAAGTAAGCCTATTTATCATTCTATCATCAGTAACATCTAAAATATTAAGCAGATCAAGCATTTTTGAGTTTCACAAGCTAAGTAGAAAAAAGAATATAAAGTGCTTATTAGAGCATAATTGAGAAATTTCTGTTTCCAGGCAAACCTTGAAGGTAATGCCACCATGGGCTGAAATGCTTCTGTTGTTGTAACACTCGTTTCAACTGTCAGTGTCTGAACCACGTCATTGCCAACTCCATCCCTCTAGGAATCCGCCTAGGTGTTGGCCCTGGTAAGTTCAGAAGAAAGGTCCGTCAGCACTGTTGGCTGAGCAGATGAGGGCAAATAAATATTCTTACCCTGCTCCCTGAATGTGACAACTGTGTTGTGAAATTAATGTCCCCATTTCAAGAACAACATCACCCAAACTTACCTCTTTTAGTCTCAAGAGGAAGCTATCTAAAAATGCTTATTTTGTTGGTCATTTAAGAATTCAAACAAGAGAAAGGAGAAACTTTGGGGATTGTGAAATTACAATTTTATTGTTCTTAATGGAAATGGAAGGGAGCCCAATGAGTATCTGAAGATTAGTCATCAAGTGTCAAAATGTGGCTATACCATATCAAGAAGTCTTTAAAAGAAAATGGAATTTTGTTATCGACTACTCACTGTTGTACTTTTCACTAAGCTGTCTCAAAATATTTTGCCAAATATGGAGCATTTTTAGTAGTCTTCTTTTCAAGTTTCTGTCAAAAATATTTTGTTGAGTTGAAAAGATATGTGTTGTGTATTCTAAGATGTGTAGTATGGCATCTAAATAAGCACCAACAAAGTCAATTATGTAAGCATAGCTAATCAAGATATACAGAATCTTAGATACAGCAGAAAATAAATCAGCACGTTCAAGAGGTAGGTCAGATCCGTCTGATTTTACTGGAGCTTGGAGTGTTTGGAATACATGTAGAAATGCAGCAATGTAAAGGCCAAAATGATGTTTTCCGGTACTTTACATAAATATATTTCCTTTACTGTAGTCTTGAATTTCAGACAGAGCTTCAAAAACAAACCAGTGTAACAAAAAACAAACCAAGGCCAAGACTACACAGCCTTTTTCTCCAACACTTCCCATTTACAGCTCTTTAAAAAGAGCAAGGTTATGGGACACCTGGTTGGCTCAGTTGGTTAAGCGTCTGACTCTTGGCTTTGGCTCAGATCTTTCGTCATGATCTCATGGTTTCCAGAGTTCCAGCCCCACATGGCTCCATGCTGACAGTGTGGAGCCTGCTTGGGATTCTCTGTTTCCCTCTCTCTCTGTCCCTCCCCCACACACGCTGTCTATTTCTCTCTCAAAATAAATAAATACACTTAAAAAAGAAAGAGCAGCGTTAGTGGGTTCTCATGTGTGATAAATGCTACAGGTATGCATGTGCGTGAGAGAATGTAAAAGGATGGGAAGGTGCCATTGACCTCAAGAATTATTTCTTTCTCCTCTGGGTAGCCATTCAGAGTAGCAACTTTCATAGAGCAAAGCCCACTAAAACTGTTTCTGCATCCAAGGGAGATAGGGGCGAAAGAAATATAGAAGGAAGGGAAGAGAAAGGGGACATCATCTGCACAGGAGTGTTTGCTATCTCTGACATTTAATTACTTAAATCGTTGGCTTTATCCTGCTAGATCTGTGAAGATATTTCTCCAACAGTGGAAGACAAGTACGTCTTCTATCACCTTGTTACCCTTACAGCAGGATTCATCCAGCTAGCTTGATTTTATAAGCTCAAAGTAATGTGTGTTCTGTTATTTACAGCTGGTGGGGATGCCTTTTGGATGAAACTTAAATAGACTTTCCAAGAGTTAGTAAAAGAGTGTTATTGTTACTTAATTCCTCAGGGCCCAAAAGATACATCTAAAATAGTTATTGATGAAATAAAAAAAAAATCTTTACTACCATCTGTGATAAACCTATAAATCAACATTGCTGTCATTCACGACACAGATACTGGGCAACAAAATCAACTCCAAAGAACACAGGATGAGAAAGTATTATTTTATTAAACAATTGACCAAGAAACATGTATTCACTGAGTCCAAAAATACTGTAGAAGTTTATAGAAATACATACAATGAAATAAGTGAAAATAAAATGTAATATAAGTGTCTATGGAGTTGGTTGACCACTCAAGGTGGCCACATACAAGAATTGGCGTGACTATTCATATATATTCAGGAAGCCTGAGGTGAAAACAACTGTAAGTAGCCTGTATGTATACAATATCCTCTTATTATTTTTAATGAGTCAAATATAATAATTACATATTGGTGAAGTCAGTAAATGCTAAAATGAGAAATTCCATTACTATTACCTACCAGATTGAATTTCTTAAGACAGGAAACTCATCAAAAAATCAGGGCTTTTAAAACATCATTTTGAAAAAAAAAGAAAGAAACATTTATTTATAGGAGGAAACAGCAGATAGGGAGGAGGAACCAAGAGATCGTTCACATTTAGTTGGCCATAAACCCCTCTGAGATACAGATGAGGGTAAATTTTGTTGAGTTTCTCCTCACAGAAAAATGTAATTCAAACATTTAATTAATTTGGCTTTGTAAAACTGAAAATAAAATGGTGCTTCCGGTCTCGTTTAAAAATAATGTTAACAATTTCAAAATTGCTAAGCCTATGCAATATAGTGAAAAATGCGTTATGGATGTTGCCAATTTTGTTTTTTTTTTTAATTTTTTTTTTTCCAACGTTTTTTATTTATTTTTGGGACAGAGAGAGACAGAGCATGAACGGGGGAGGAGCAGAGAGAGAGGGAGACACAGAATCGGAAACAGGCTCCAGGCTCCGAGCCATCAGCCCAGAGCCCGACGCGGGGCTCGAACTCACGGACCGCGAGATCGTGACCTGGCTGAAGTCGGACGCTTAACCGACTGCGCCACCCAGGCACCCCAAGGATGTTGCCAATTTTGTAAGAACATGATCTTAATTTTTAAAAAATTTTCATCCTTTGTGTTAATTTTATCTCTTATGAAGAATGTAAATAAAGACAGCTAAATTATGTAGAGAAGATTTAAAATTCTCTTAGTTAACTCAGAAAGTTCAGCATGTTGCTCACATAATAATTTCCTATTTTTAACTATAAGTGTAGGAATGCTATTGCATTGTACTGAGATCTTCTGTGAAGGAATTGCATTTATTTTCAGTGCTCTTAATGGAAGCTGCATATTCTTCCTGTGAGCTCTTTCCTTTGCTGCACACGTGCACACACTCCTGCTGCTGAATTTCATATCAGAGCTGCCGCATCCTTCGGTTGTGTACATCCTTGGAAAGATCCCCTCTTAAATGCTGTAAAACAAAGATGAGGGATTGCGTAACATTTTCAAGTAAATGAGACACAGACATCGTTTCAAGGCTATTTTTGAAGAGTGAACAAAAACTCACACCTACAGGGTTTTGTTGGCAGCCTAGAAGTCACATAGCTGATATGCAAACAAGAATAGAGATAACTAAGGGCAGGAACAGGTTTAGTGACTTCTAGTGATTTATCTTTTCACTGCACTATCATCCTTCATCTTCAAAGTCACCCTCTTTGGGAAAATATCTTGGTTAGAAAATATCACGTTAGTCAACATACATCTCTAAGAATATTTACATTATAATGGCATTTTATACTTAGATGAGTTATTTACTTATTTAAATGTGCATTTATTTATTTTGAGAGAAAAAGAGAGAGTAGGCAAGGGAGGGTAGAGAGAGAGGGAGAGAGAGAGAATCCCAAGCAGGCTCTACTCGGTCAGCTCAGAGCCTAATGTGGGGCTTGATCCCACAAACTGTGAAATGATGCCCTGAGCCTAAATCAAGAGTTGGATGCCTAACCGACTGAGCCACTGAGGCACCTTTGGGTAATTTATTTTATATTGGTGAATTAAGTATGAATGTGCATGCGTGTGTGCGCGCGCACGCACACACACACACACACACACACACACGCTTTGACGTGGTTTGATGAGGAATTTCCAGAGATAATCATTTTTCTTAGATAGGAGCGACACTGCTGTGTTGAAACTAGATAAAGAACTCACACACAGTCAGATGTAACCTGCAATAGAGTATTGCACTATGTAGAAGAAAGTGCTCAGAATTTGGAGTCAGATGCTCCTGGATTCAAATTCTGCTCTATTATCCTAAAACCTATTGACTCCATTCCTTATTTTATTTGTCTCCTACTTCCCTTACTCCCTCTCTACTACCTTCTGTGTCTCCTTTTTTTCACTCCTTCATTCCCCTTTTCTTTACTTCTTTCCTTTCTGAACAATTTGGCCAAAAAGCTGGTAGGCACCCAAAGTGAGAGATAGGACCTGGCCTGGCAAGGGTCGGGGCCCAGAGAAAAGTGACTGAGAGGGGAAAGGTCCAGCAAGGTCAACAGATTAGGTACACATAGGAGGGCTGAGAAGTAAGTAAATGTGTTGAAGATAGTGGGAGCCAGTCTTGTCACAATCAGAGAGGTGAGGTTAAAAATAAGGTGTAATCACTCTGGACAACAGTATGGAGGTTCCTCAAGAAACTAACAATAGACCTACTTTACAATGCAGCAATTGTACTATTAAGTATTTATCCAAAGGATAAAAAAATACAGATTCAAAGTGGTATATGTTTATAGGAGCATTATCCACAATAGCCAAACTATGCAGAACCTAAATGTCCATTGACCGATGAATGGATAAAGATGATAATATATAGATATGCCCACATATACAAAATGGAATATTACTCAGCTATCAAAACAAATGAAATGTTGCCATTTGCAACAAGGTGGGTGGAGCTAGAATGTATTATGCTAAGCTAAATAAGTCAGTCAGAGAAGGACAAATACCATACGATTTCACTCATACATGGAATTTAAGAAACAAAACAGATGAACACATGGGAAGGCAGGGGGAGAGAAGAGAGGGAAACAAACCACAAAAGACTCTTAACGATACAGAACAAACTGGGTTGATAGAGGGAGATGGGTGGATGGTGAGCCAGATGGGTTGATGGGTACTAAGAAGGGCACTTGTGATGAGCACTGAGTGTTGTAAGAAAGTGATGAAACACTGAACTCTAGTCCTGAAACCAATATTGCACTGTATGTTAACTAAAATTTAAATTAAATAGAAGGAAAATAAAATAAGGAAGGGGAACATTAAAACTTGTGTTGTGGTGCTAGATTGGAATCAGAAATATTGGCATAAATGCGTAGTTTTCAATATAAATGGATAATAAGACAGACCCCCAAACAGATATAGATATAAAAATGCATGCGTGTGTGTGTGTGTGTGTGTGTGTGTGTGTGTGCTCTCCAGCTCTGTTCACTAAAAGGGCCCTTGGGCTGTGTTGCTCAGTGGCAATAAGCAAACCTAGACTCATGACCTTGGTTTCTAAACACTAATCCTGATTAGCAGGAACAGGAACTTCTTGGAAAAGTTGCTGTCCCTAGGGCCAGGTCAGGAAAAGTACAAGAAAGAGCATCTTGTTTGATATGAAGATAATAAAGTACTCGAAGAGTGTGGGGACATATCAAAAGGACACAGAATCCAGCTTTAAGGGGTTCCCACTGGCCAAATATGGGAAAATGTATGGTATCTTATTATATCGCTTTGAATCAAATTGAAATCTACAAGTGCACTATTAAATAATAAATAGTTAAACGGGAGAAGAGATAGTTCTTTCTTAGAGTGACCAGTTGTATACATAAAAGGAACGATGAAATTAGAATATGACCATGTGAAAATGATCATATCTTCTTTTTCCCCCAAGTTTTTATTTAAATTCCAGTTAGTTAACATACAGTATAATATTAGTTGCAGGTGTAGAATTTAGTGATTCATCACTTACATACAACACCCAGTGTTCATCACAGCAAGTGCTTTCCTTAATGCCCATTATCCATTTAATCAATCCCCCCGCCCACCTCCCCTCCTATAATCATCGGTTTGCTCTCTATAGTTTATACCTTGGTTTGCCTTTCCCTTTTTTCCCCCTCCTATGTTCATTTGTTTTGTTTCTTAAACTCCACATATAAGTGAAATCCTACGGTATTTGTCTTTCACCGACTGACCGAATTTCACTTAGCATAATACTTTCTAGCTCCATCTATGTCATTGCAAATGGCAAGATTTCATTCTTTATTATGGCTTTTTTTAATTGAGTAATATTCATATATACATATGTATATGAATCTTCTTTATCCATTCACCAGTGGGTGGACATTTGGGCTTTTTCCATTATTTGGCTCTTCTTGATAATACTGCTATGAACATCGGGGTGCATGTATTCCCTCGGATCAGTATTTTTGTATCCTTTGGGTAAAAACCCAGGGTGGTCCTATTTTTAACTTTTTGAGGAAACTCTACACTGTTCTCCAGAGTGGCTGCCCCAATTTCCATTCACACCAACAGTGTAAAAAGTTTTCTCTTTCTCTGCATTCTCGCCAACACCTATTGTCTCTTAGCACAACGCCTTCACGATTCATCTATGTTGTAGCATGTCTCATAATTTAATTCCTTTTTAAAGCTGAATAATGTTCCACTGAATGAATTACTATGTACATTTCATTTATTTGTTCATCTGTCAGTGGGCATTTAGGCTGTTTCCATCTTTTGGCTATCGTACTATGAACATGAGAGTAAAAATATCTGTCCTAATCATTGTTTTCAGTTCTTTTGGCTTTTTATCTAGAAGTGGATTTCTGGATCATATGACAATTCCATGTTTAGTTTATTGAGGGATCATCATACTATTTACCACAGTACCCGCACCATTTTATATCACCACCAGCAACTCACAAAGGTTTCCACTTCTCTACATCCTCACCAAAACTTGTTTCCTTTTTCTTTTTCACTTGAGATAGACATATTTACTTGTTTAATCTTTGAAATCCCGAAAATAGAAACATTGTTTTTTACAGAACAAAAGGAACCGAATCGACCATCTCCTCTGTGATTACTACCTTCTCTTGTTAGTCATTCAGCAGTGTATTGAACACATGCTATGAGCCAAGCACTCTCTCAGTTATAAAAAATAATTAATGATTTGTTGGCCTAATGCTCATGAGAATCTGAATCATCACTAAAGACTGTTATCAGGAGCCGGGTATCAGTGTCGCGTTCGATGCCAATATATACATCAAAAATTCACTTCTGATTAAAAGCCTGCATTGAAATTTATTCAGTAACTATTTCTTAAATGCCAGAAACTGTCTTTGGTGTTAGGGAAAAATGGTAAGTAAAAAGAAAATAGTCTCAGGGTGCCTGGGTGGCTCAGTCAGACACGTGTCCGACTCTGGATTTCAGCTCAGGTCATGATCTCCCGGTTCCGGAGTTGGGGTCTTGTATCAGGCTCTGCGCTGTCAGACCCTGCTTGGGATTTTCTCTCTCCCTCTCTCTCTCCCCTTCTGTGCTCTCGCCCTCTCTCTCAAAATAAATGAACACTTCAAAAAACAGTCTCTACTCTCATGGCATTCACAGGCTAATAGAGACACTAATCAAATGGTGACACAAATAAATATGCAACTCCAAATAATAAGTGCTGCAAAGAATAGTTACCCAATAATTCGTAATTTATAACCTAGTCTGAAAGTTTTTTTTTCAATAGAAACAAGTCTTTATGAAGTAACACTCAGTATCACGAAAACAAAACTCTTATATTTCTCTTTGTAGCAAATAGTTAATATCATTGCTTTGGCCATGTTAAGTTAAAAGTCCTTTATTATAAAATAATATTGTTTTAACTTCACTTGAGTTTAGAAGCCAATGACTTCCCTACGTATACACAATGAAAGAGTGCAGTGAAATTAGCAAATGCTAACCTATAGTGATAATTCATCTTTTTTAGTTTGCGTTGTTTAAAAATAGTACAGCACCTAATATATGTCAACTCCTGGACTTATTAGTTGCAGTGTATAATGCAGCAAAATACAAAATACATGTTTGCTAAGCATTCATTTATATCTATAAGATGGCAAAGTTTAGGCTTCAATACTGACATTTAACTATTCTATAAGCAACTAGCATTACATCATAATATGCCATCAAGGCCATTTCTTTTTTTTTTAATTTTTTAAAATGTTTTTATTTATTTTTGATAGATTGGGGGTTTTGGTGAACTCCAAAAATACTCTTTATGTAATGAGGTAGGTCAAGTGACACTCTAAAACATGTAGTTATTCAAAGGATTGGGCATATGTAGATCCATGGGACAAAGAGACCCTGCTAATAGAAAAATAAAAATAAGCTTTTTACATTACATATACACTGCCTTCAATGTTTAGGTACCCCTGTGTTAGTCATATGTGTGTATTGTATATTTATACTCTATCTATCATCTATCTTTTTAAAAATTTTTTTTAACGTTTATTTATTTTTGAGACAGAGACAGAGCATTATCAGAAGAGGGGCAGAGAGAGAGGGAGACACAGAATCTGTGCCTCCTGAAGCAGGCTCCAGGCCCTGAGCTGTCAGCGCAGAGCCTGACATGGGGCTCAAACTCATGGACTGTGAGATCGTGACCTGAGCCGAAGTCGGACGCCCAATCGACTGAACCACCCAGGTGCCCCAAGACCATTTCTATATTGAAAAAATCAAAATAAGACTCTTATTTACAAACTTTTTTGCAAAAGGTAACTCTTCAAGTGGGAATAAAAACAAATTGTCTATTTACTATTCAGTACATGCAGAAACTAAATTTTTGTTATACTGAGAAAAAAGCTACTTTGTGTTGGGAAAATTACATTTTATTTTATTTCAAGTTTATTTATTTTGAAAGAGAGAGAGGGAGAGAGCAGGGGAGAGGCAGAGAGAGAGAGGTAGAGAGAGAATCCCAAGCAGGTTCCAACTGAACTACCCAGGACCCCAGGAAAATTATGTTTTAAAAAATAATTACTAGAAAAATCCACCAGTGTAATTAATGTTTGTATTTTCAATACCAGCTCAGATCAAGCAAATCTTTCCTAAAGAAGTGACATTGGAACTAAGATATGAAAGAAAAATAGGAATTTACCTTGGAAAAGCAAGAATAGGAAATGAGGAAAAGGGATTTCCAGGAAAGGGGAACAGAAAACAAAGTCCCTCTGAATGGAGGGCACATGATGGAAAAAAGCTAATCTCTGGGCACCTCGGTAACCATCCAACTCTTGATTTCGCCTCAGGTCATAATCTCATGGTTCCTCAGATCGAGTCTCATGTCAGACTCTTGTGCCGACAGCATGGAGACTGCGTGGGGTTCTCTCTCTCCCTCTCTCTCTGCCCCTCCCCTGCACTCTCTCTCTCTCTCTCTCTCTCTCTCTCTCACACACACACACACACACACACACACACAATAAATTTTAAAAAAGGCTAATCTGAATGGGGCACAGAGTGTGTGGATGCTTAGCACAAACATCCTGTGAGTTCTCTAAGGGCCAGATTGTGCAAGTCCTTGCAGGTCACAAGGAAAATCTCTGCTCTTTACTTACAAATTGGTGAGAATTTATTAAAGGGTTTTAAGCAAAAGATGTCTTTTAATTATCAAAGAGGAGAGGTCAATGAGGCAGTTGGTATGACCTGTCAGATGCTCAGAGGACAGGTCTGAGAGGTGGATGGGAACTTGGAAGTCCTAGTTAAAATGTGCTTTGTAGTTGAAGCCATGTGTATAGACCAGATTGCCAGGGACAGAGTTTAGAATAAGATGAGACGAGCCAGGGCCCAAACCTTGAAGAACTCTAACCACTAATGGTCCAGATTAGGAGGAGAATGGGATAGAAAATGAACAACCAGTAAGACAAATAACAACAAACAAACAAAAGCAAACCAAACCAAATCCGGGAAAAGGCGGAGGTTGGAAGTGAAAAGAATGGAGTGTTTGTAAAAAGGTGCAGTTCGTCATCAAGGAAGGCTGGACGTTGCTGGAATGTCAAGTGAGGGAACAACTAAAAACCCTTGACTTGATTTAGGACCACACTGGAGTCATTGCTGACTGTAGCAAGAGCTGTGGGAAGACACCGAGAGAGGAAACATATTGTCCTAGACAAAAAAGCAGGTGGGAGGTGAAAAAAAAAAAATCAAGACTGGCAAGAGACACAATTATTTTCAAGACAAATGGTTAGGAAGATGTCAGGAAGGTAAGGCAGTGCCTGTTGGAGTATGCCTGCTGGAGGGAGAGATTATTTTCTTTTTATTTCAGATACTGAAGACTTGGATTTATTTAAACACAGAGGGAGAAGGATCTAGGTAAAAGGTGGAGGGGGTGTGTGGGGGAAACAACAACGAAGGCATCTAGGACCTAGAGAGAGGACAGGTTCAGTGCACAGGTAGAAGAACAAACCTTCAATGGATCGGTGGGAACTTTTTTATTTTACAATAAAATGTTCTGGGTGGGAGGGGCAGAGGCAGGGAGGTTTCTGGGCGGCTGTTCATCCATTTCTGGCTCTGCTTCTGTCTCTGTGACTGGAAACCGCTAACATTTTCAGGGGCTGTTTTCTTATAAGTAAATTAAAGCAATAAAGTGGGATAACTTAATACTTAAATTCCTTTCAACCCTGAAATTCACTAAATTGTTTCTTATTTGTGATTCTAGCCATTTCTTGCATACTACTGGATTTTAGGTGAATAGTTGGTTTCATCTCATCTTTGGCATCGTGGGTAGTACGTGATAGAACTCACTGATGGAAGCAATAATTTTGTTGTGGTGTTTTGATAACAACATGGGCTGAAGCTCGCAAGAAAATGAAGAAAAAGGTTAGACGGGCTTTCCTGTTGGTTCTAATTTCACTTCTCTGCCGTTGGAACTTTAAATCTGGTTTCGCATAAATCCTTTTGTAAAACAGCTTTCCTGAGGTGCGATACAGAGACAAAACCCCATGGATTTTCAATATATACAATTGGATGAGTTGGGGTGTACTCATGCACCCGTGACACTGGTAGGATGACTATCAAAATCACAAAAGGTAAGTGCTGGCAAGGATGTAAAGAAGAGGGAAGCTCCATGTACTGTTGACGGGAATGCAAAATGGAGCAGCCATGATGGGAAACAGTAAAAACCTAAAAATAGAGCTAGCCTATGATCCAGCAATCTCACTTCTGGACGTGTATCCAAGAGAATTGAAACCAGGATTTTAAAGCAGTACCTGAACGCCCATGTTAAATGTAGTCTTATTCACCATTGCCAAATTCTTGAGATATTAGGAACACATACACCTTTTTCTGAAGACTTTTAAGAGCCCCTAATCGATCTTCTTAATGATTGTTTAAATTAGCTGTTCTAGATGACTTCAAGTTGTCCACAGTGTTTTTGAACAATAATGGTAACAGTGGTTAATTCATTTTGTGACAAAATTCTAAAATTTAACACTCTGGCTTCAGTATTTCAGAAAAAAGGATGAAATTATGTGATTCATGTTGACATTCATAAATATGTTTACAGCCATCACAAAAGACATACAATGATATTAGTGTGGGTTAGGTGTTCTTACTTTTGCCCCTCAGGGTGGTGTTACTATTGTTGAGTCCAATTTTCAACCACCTAAACTGAGTCCCTATAGACATCGTCCTCATCACACACGTTCCTGGCCTCCTTATATATCCTTCCTATAAGCATTGGCTCCTATGGAAGAAGAAATGTGTCCTCTCGTCTTAACGTATTAACTACCCTACAATCCAGTAACTACGCTACTAGGTATTTACCCAAAGAATACAAAAACACTAATCAAAAAGGTGTACATGCGCCCCAATGTTTACAGTAGCATTAGCAACAATAACCATACTATGGAGAGAGTCCAAATGTCCATCGACTAATGAATGGACAAAGAAGATGTGATATGTATTATGGTATGTGTGTGTGTGTGTGTGTGTGTGTGTGTATACATACTCAGGCATAAAAAGGATGAAATCTTGGGGAACCTGGGTGGCTCAGTCAGTTGATCGTCTGACTTCGGCTCAGGTCATGATCTCACGGTTCATGAGTTCGACCCCTGTGTCGGGCTCTGTGCTGACAGCTCAGAGCCCGGAGCCTGCTTCGGATTCTGTGTCTCCCTCTCTCTCTGCCCCATCCCCACTCATGCTCTGTCTCTCTCTGTCTTAAAAATAAATAAAACATTAAAAAAATTTTAAAAAAAGAAGAATGAAATCTTGCCATTTGCAACAACATGGATGGAGCTAGAGAGTATTATGCTAAGTGAAATAAGTCAGAAAAAGACAAATACCATATGATTTCAACTCTTACGCTTTGTAGGCCCATTTCAAATCTCCTCTCTGAATTCCTCTGCTACTTATTTTTCAGAAGTTGACAAAAAATACTTTGATCAACATTAGGAATAGACAGCCTCTTTATGTATTTGACTGGGTATTCAAGACCTGATAGACTTTTTAAAAGATGCTTAAACAATTTTTCTTGGAACCTGGTGAATAAAATTGATCACATTATTTCCTATAAAGGATTCTCCTTAAATTTGCCAAGTCTCTAATTCTTTATTTCCTACATTCAGAATATTCTAGCATTTACCTGATTTAGGTTTCTACGGTCCCGTTATAACTCACACAACTTTTTATTTTATCTTTAAGCACACATGGCGGTTTGGAGCCACTAATGGAGATGCCTGGGGCACTACAGGAAAGTTTGCCTTCAGGATTATTGTATTTTTGCTTACAGGTTACTCCTGAGCAGTTTTTGAAAGAGGGCGCTGCTGGATTTGGAATTTTCACCAGCAGGCACAGATCAAGCACCAGGGGGCAGGCTTGGATCACAAAAGTTTGTTACTCTTCCCTTTCCTTGGAAAGAAGTAACTGAATGGCTTATACATGAAACGGTAGTGTAATCACTTTGGTTTACTAATTGAGCTTTTCCTAAGAATAAGCTATTTGTCTCATTTCCACAAATTCAAGAGATTGTAATTCAACATGCTTCCTTTTACATTTTATGTGCTTGTAAAATAAAAACGATAAATTTTCTCAGTTCCAATTTTCCATTTCATTTTACTCATCATACCTATCGTGGTAAAGATGAAGATGTTTTAATCCAGAGAATACCGTTCTCTAAATATTAATCTATATGACAACTTAAAAATTTTTTTTTAATGCTTACTTAGTTTTGAGAGAGACAGAGAGAATGCAAGTGGGTTAGGGGCAGAGAGAGACGGAGACACAGAATCCGAAGCAGGCTCCAGGCTCTGAGCCGTCAGCCCAGAGCCCGACGCGGGGCTCGAACCCACAAACCCTGAGATCATGACCTGAGCCGTAGTTAGCACAACCAACGGAGCCACCCAGGCGCCCCAATATGATGGCTTTGTTTTATAAAACTAACCAAATTAGTAGAAAATAGCGGTGCCTGGGTGGCTCTGTCAGTTGAGTGTTGACCTCAGCTCAGATCTTGGTCTCCGGGTCATGAGTTCAAACCCCACATTGGGCTCCATGCTGGGCATGAAGCCTACTTAAAAAACTACTTAAGAGGATGTTGACAAAATAATTTGAAATTTTCTATCTTTAAAAAATATTTAACTTTCCCTTTATCTATGCTCTATAGAAAACTTTGAAATTGCTGATGTGAAAAAAAAGGATGGGGCGCCTGGGTGGCTCAGTCGGTTGGGCGTCCGACTTCACTCAGGTCATGATCTTGCGGTCCGTGAGTTCGAGCCCCGCGTCAGGCTCTGTGCTGACGGCTCAGAGCCTGGAGCCTGTTTCGGACTCTGTGTCTCCCTCTCTCTGGCCATCCCCCATTCATGCTCTGTCTCTCTCTATCTCAAAAATAAATAAAGGTTAAAAAAAATTTTTTTTAAAAAGGAAAAAATACCAAGTAGCCTTCATCCCCAGATCCAAAGAGAATGAGTGTTACCATTTAGTGTCCTTCTCTTAAGATATATTTTTTCATCAAGAGATTTCTATCTATCCCAATGAACCTGCTTCTATTTTTCATTTAATAACTTATTGTTAGCAATTTTTCTGTCATTGAAGATCTTCCTACAGAGTGATGTGTAACAACTGCATAGTATTTATTTTTATCATACTTTTTATATTCAATAGCCTGTTTTAAGTTATTTCGATTACTTACAACTTTCAAGAAGTTCTTTTAAAATGAAAATAACATATTCTTTGGTTTCCCAAATAGGTGGCCATCATGCATTAGTATTTTTCATGTTAGACATTTTGTATACGTTGAGAAGGACATCATAGTTTAGCTTCAATCTAAAAGATAAATTTCAAATGAGGACACTGTACTTATGTACAGCCTCTTGAAGAAAGGTGAATCACAATTAACAGGCCAGCTTACCCACTCATTTGAGGTATTGATTATCTCATTCTCTTCCTTATGGCATTACGTCAAACCACACTTAATAACCACCTGCCAAAGTAAGTCATTTGAAATTTGGTTCCACACTGTGGCCAGGAATATGATAAATTTATCTTATTCCCATTATTTAAGTCATCGCTACTTAATGCCACTGAACAACATTTTCATGGAAGACTTTCCCACATTTCAAGGGATATTTCTGCGTCAATGCGCAGATATGCTATTACCAATGATTGCTACGGTGCTTTGAACCACTCCTAAACCTACGAAAGTAAAATTATTTAGAACTATCCTGGTTTTGGAAACTACAGTTCGGCTTTCAAGGTCTTTGTACTGATACAGATTGTGAAAATGACTCTGAAATTATCCAACCAGTGATGATAATCAGTGGTTGGGCACCTTGTGCGAAACGCCTTTGTATACCAGATTCCTCTTCTGTAAAGCAGGATTGGCCAGAGCTATTTTTGCAAGATCACTATGAGCATTAGAAGTGTTTGTTATAGGGGCACCTGGGGAGCTCAGTCGGTTAAGCTCAGGTCATGATCTCACGGTTCATGAGTTCAAGCCCTCCGTCGGGCTCTGTGCTGACAGCTCAGAGCCTGGAGCCTGCTTCAGATTCTGTGTCTCTGTCTCTCTCTGCCCCTCCCCTGCCCATGTTCTCTCTCTCTCTCTCTCAAAAATAAATAAATTTTTAAAAATTTTAAGAAGTGTTTGTTATAATGAACCTGAGCTGCTGGCCCCATTAACAGACACTGAAAGTAGGGGAGAACATGACGCTGTGTACCATTCAACTGCTCCAAAGTCATATGTTCATTAACAGGACGAGGTGAGCTTTACATTTGCTCTAAACCCTTCCACTCCCCATAAGGATTGAGAGTAAAAGCAAGCATTGGGTCTAAAATTATGTCACTTCTAGATTTTCAACCCCAGCTTCATTGGTTGCAAGGGGATTCACACCATGGAGTTAAGACATGCCTTCTCAGACCCTTTGCCTCCATTCACAGTGGTCAAAAAGAGCCCCAGACCCTCACATATTGCTGGTAGGATATAAAATGGGACAGTCATATTAGCATACAGTTTGACAGTTCCAAAGAATAAGCATAGTTACTATATGGACCCTCAGTTCCACTCCTAGATAGATGTCACCCCAAATAAGAACATACATCCACACAAAAATCTGAACATGAACTCATGACAGAGCAAAAGTAGAACCGATGTAAATCTATCAACTGATGAATGGATAGTGAAAATGTGTTATATCCATGAAATGGACTATTATTTGGCAATAAAAAGGAATCAACAACTGATACAGGCTACAATGTGGATGAACCTTGAGAATCTTCTGCTAAGTGAAAGAAGCCAGTACGAAACACCATGTATTTTGTGATTCTATTTATGTGAAAGGTCCAGAATGGGGAAATCCCTAGATACAGACGGTAGGTTAAGGTTGCCTCCGGCTGGGAATGGGGAGGTGGGGAGGGAGAATAGAGAGTGAATGCTAATGGGTTTAGGGGGTCACTGTAAGGCTCTACCTATGACCCGGTTCCTTTATCTTCCCACAATCATGTCCTACTAAATCCCCGCTTCACTTCTTGAATTAACCGAAACCTGGTGCTTGGCTAAGAGTACCGCTTTCCTGAAAACTCTCTCAACTAGTAGACTTCCTTCTGGTGGGTCTGGAGGTAATGCATACTCTTTACTACTCATTTATCTCTTCAGATCTTTCTCTCTTTGTTTCCTGAACACTCCCAACCTTGAGTCTTAGGTCATCAGATTATTTTAATTTTCTCTTTTATGTCAATTATCTTCCAAGTTTGTTCTTCTGGGTTTCTTAATAATCTTAGCTCAGTTTCTTATTTTAGGTCTTGATAATTCAGAGAGCTACAAAAATGATCATTCCAACACACTGGCTTCCAGGTTCTACTATTTGTCCTCCACTCCCTTACCCCAACCACCCATGCACTGACTAAATGATTGAATGAATAAAAAGTGTTTCTCAAATGTAAAACTATTGTTCATGTCACCAAAGTCTACATATGTTTAAAAATGTGTACCTGTTTTAGAACAGTTTGTCCACATTAAAAAAAAATTGCTTCAGGAAAATAAGCAAACAAGTATTGATTTAACTTTTTTCCATTTCCTTCTTCAGCTCACAAGTGTGCACAGTGATGGGGGGTATTTAGAAACTCTGAGAGGGCCAGATACAAAAATTATTCATGCAGATGATAAAATATGATTATGTATTTAAGGAACAATACACCAAAAATATATTACCAATCTTTTAATATTCAATATTCGATATATTGATTAAAAAGGATATTTCTTTACAGCTTCAAAACCAACCAAAGGATAAAATGCATGCTTTTCATTTTGAAATTCTAAGATATCCAGAGCCACAATTGTGTCTTTGGTAAAACAAAACAAAACAAAACAGCGACAACAAACTATAAAATTTTCTGAAATTTTCAAGGAAGTTTCTATTCATCAATTTCTCTTTAAAAAAAGTTACATAAATTGTCTGTTATAAAAATGGTATTAGGGGTGCCTGGGTGGCTCAATTTGTTAAGCGTCCCACTTCAGCTCAGGTCATGATCTCACAGTTCCTGAGTTCAAACCCCGCATTGGGCTCTGTGCTGACTGCTCAGAGCCTGGAGCCTGCTTCCCATTCTGGGTCTCCCTCTCTGCCCCTCCCCCCCCAAAACAAATAAACATTAACAAAAAAATTTTTAAAAATCGTGTTAGTAAATGTCACTCTTGTTTAGAATGAGGTTTATAAAGGGCAAGTATCATTGCATTTCTTTACTAAGTAAAATCCCCTTATACTCCTCAACACCTACAAGACAGATACCTTTGCATGATTTGCCCGGTCCCCAGGTCTGTCTCCTGCCTGGATCTGCAGTTTCACCTACCCTCACAGTCCTATGCTCTCATGCAGCAAAAAAAAATTTATCTTTCAATCCTGTCTCAAGCTCTTTAAGTATTTTTAAGTTCCAGGACAATCCTGGGAACTTTGAGATTCACCAGTTTGCCTGGTGCAGAAACGCCGTAAATGGAAATGCCATACAGATGGGAGGTTTTCTCATTATATCACCAGGACTCACAGGATCTTTATTTGAAATCTATAAAGACAAGCAGTTGGTGGTTATGTGGGTATAAATCAGATGATGTGACCTGTCAGTTCAGTTCCTTGTATTTGACACTCTCTTAACAAATTTGGTATTTTTAAAAAAAAATTTAACGTTTATTTACTTTTGAGAGAGAGAGAGACAGAGACAGAGAGAGAGAGAGAGAGACAGAGGCGTGAGTGGGGAGGAGCAGAGAGAGAAGACCCAGAATCTGAAGCAGGCTCCAGGCTCTGAGCTGTCAGCACAGAGCCTGACCCAGGGCTCAAACTCGATCATGACCTGAGCTGAAGTCAGACACCTAACCGGCTGAGCCACTCAGGCACCCCACAAATTTAGTCTTAAGAGAAGTTCCAACTACATAATATCATTGCTTTCTTTTTAACCATTCACAGTAGAAGACCGCTAAATTGGGAAGACTTAAAAAAAATTGCTTATTTTGTTATTTGTGGTCTCTGCATGGAGAAAAGAAAGATTGGTAATGGGACATTTTTATTAAGCATGTGCCCTGTTTTATCTTTAGAGGAGAAATAGCTGATTACAGTACTACCTTTGCAATTCCCTCCTGTTAAAACTTGTGAAAAATGTTATTTAAAATGATGAAAACAATGAGTAAATATGATTGTTATGCAAACACAGATATGTAGGCAATTAACATAATATGGGAATTATCAAAACAAATTAAAATATTCATAAGTTACATAATTCAGCAGTTGCATGTTTAACATGTTAGACATGACTTAATTATTTTACTTTTTGATTGATGGCAGGCTGATTTTTCTAACTTCATATTTGAGTAGTAGTAAATTCACAAATATTAGCAAGTAAAATGAAGTAAAACCCTCACATCCAGAATAATTACAAAATGCATTCTTCCCACTAAAAGTGTTTTAAAATGTTACATACTCCATAAAATATATCCACTATGAGACTTTATATTATACAAATAAAAATAATAATAATGAAGCTTAAACTTTTATCTTTCATTTGGTAAGAATGATGTTTGTTCTTAAATATAACTCCTGCTATTTACAATATCTCCAAATTCCGTGTCCTCCCTAGCAAAAATCCCTAACCACCCTCTCCCCAACACATGTAAATAATAAAAATCTCCCCTTTCAGTGCGTTTGGTTCCTATGTAATATTGACTGTTCAAGTTATGCATGGTAGAAAAAAATTAGAAATGGAAACACAAAAATTAAAGTTTCATCAGAAATAATTTTTTTCCTCTTCCCAGGGATCATGACTATCTCTTGTTCATTTTCGGTCATATCCATTAAATCAAGGGCATCCTCCAAGTGAGGTCACCACAGAAGTCAAAAAACACACTGCAAGCTTGTGAGGACCTGTCTGAATGGTTTAATTGGTAGGATGTGTCACCACCAGCTTTCGGTCTGATGTAAAATTGAGTTTTGAAATGACACATATTTCCTGCATTCTCCGGTTAACCAGAGATTTTTTTCAGGCTTTCCCCCTTTTTTTTTTTTTTTTCTAGTCATCTGTAGAAGAAAACGTGGGATTCCAGAAGACCCTTGAAAAAGAACAATTGTCTGATTTTATTCTAAACGCATTCTTTCTGCTGTCCTAGTCCCTGGCTCCAGGAAGGGCTGTCTCATTTTCTTAATACGGAGAACTAGCTGAGGAGCTCCGGAGCCTAAAAAAAGCACTCGCAGGCCACTAAAAGTCAAGGAAGGATGCTTCAGGAGAGGGGGGCTCACAGGGTCATAAGCTATATAATAGTGTAAAGGAACCGGGGGGCAGCAGGGGTGAGACCTGAAGGATAATGAAAATGATTGAAAGCTAGTAGATGAAGACAAACCAAAATACCCTTGCCTCTATATGGCCAGTCAAGGGGGAAAGGAGAGCTGAAGTGTGCTTACATTTGTTGAGGGGAGGGATATGAATCCAAGACTTGTATTCTTGTGTCTAGTGTTGATTTTTGATTTTGTGATTTATGCTTATCTGAAAGGGGAGTGGTTTGAAGGCAGCCTTCCAAATGGCAGGTTTCTGATCTCCAGCCTTTTGAGGGAGATCAAAATTGCCTGCCTTTTGTAGCTAGCCACACTGGCTCACCTGTCTGAATCAATCTTCTCGGGATTATTCTTTCTAGCCAAACATTATCTCTAGAATAAGACACATCTCCTTTTACTCGGCCCGATCGTACACACTCACTCACACACGGAGTGATGGAACTTGGGTGAGGCAATACAACAGAAAACTACAAGTGTGTTGGAGTAACGAGATGGGAAGGAGATTCTTTGCATAGAAAAGACAAGAGGCAGAGACTGTCAATTATTGGGACCATTTTCTGTCTCCATGCTCTACTCAGATAGTTTATGCCTAAAGAGAACACCTGTGGAACAAACAAACCTGTGGAACAAACACCTGTGGAACAAGCTCTGACATGAACTCCCTAGAAGCTGGCGACCCGGGACATCAAACTAAGCCGTGAGCACTCGCTCAGAAATTAGAATTCTGGAGGATACTGAAAAGATATACTGGGAAAAAGCCAGTAAAGGTTGTTTATTATCAAAGTTGTTCTGTATGTTTAATTAATGTGCTTCTAAGGGAAAACATCATGCCTGTGTCTAAGAGTGATGGTCCAAAGTTTATAAAGACGTGGTCATAACATTGCACTTGTGGAATGAGAACAGTATGCATATAATTGAGACACTGTATACTTCTTTGGTGTTGATTTTTAAAAACAACAGAAATGAAGCGTTAGTATCAAAAACAATTGTGAAGAAATTTTAAAACAGCCAGTAGTAAAAGGAGAGCATGACCATCATAGTCTTATTATCTTTGTAGGTGGGAGATAATGAAATATAAATTATATGTATCCATTTCACATTAAGTTATTCCTTGGTAACAAAATGGTACCGATGAGGAAGTTTTGTTTTACAATTTTTTTTCTTATGAATAAGAGGTGAATCACTAGGTGTAGAAACAAATGATTAATTACCACCTACACAGTACCACCCGGTTACTTTGGAAATTGCAACTTTCCCTCCCATTTTCCAGATTTTTCCACACCGGAAGGAAATCCCATATATCACCATGAAAGAAAGTAATATTCTAAATGAAATTCTCAAGACAGATGCCAACCAATCCATTTGTAGTTACTCTTCATTTTCTAAATTTGCTTTCCAAGGGAATTCACCAGCCATTACACACATGCCCACACCTTGTTCTAGAAATTGAGAGTATGTGATTAAATCATGTATTGGAAAATAAAAGAGTTTTCAGGGCCCTATGATCAGATATTAGACTCAGCTGTCAAATAAATCTGTCAGGATGAACTGCATTGGCCATTTCCGTAATCTGAAATATGAAGTCATAGCATAAAAGTACCTGTTAAATATTTCTTCACCTTTTAATTCCATGAACTCTTATACTCCCTATGTGCTAAATGTATCTACTTTCTAACAGATTTGATATAGGCTGCAGTTAAGATTCTAACTGGGGTTAAGTCCTGAGGCTGGGAAGACACTGACAAGTTCAAAGGCGACTTACAATCTTGTGAATCACTAGTACAATGCTGGGATTCAACGTGAAAAGACAATGCATTGTTGTGTGTTTCATACATCATCTAACACGGTGTTTGGACTCTTATTACAGGCTACGTATAATCCATGGAACATCAGTCACTGACTTCTTTATTTCTTCCTCTTAAATTAAAAATAAGTGCATATTCTAAGTATTAAGGGGCTAAAATTTGAACACTGTTTCCAAGTACACATAGCAAGGGAGGACCATTTCCTGAAAAGCAGTCAACTTTGTTTAATAGCAAAACTTTAGTGTTAACAGACATCAATGAGAAGAAATGTAGCCATTTTTATAACTTGATACTTTAATATTTAATAATTAAAAAATATAAATATATTTACTTAATGGGCAGATATGTTTATGAAAGATGTCTTAGGGAACGGGCATCGTAGGCAACGGCAGAAGATAACAAAAAGCTAAAACGATACAAGGAAGAGTAACAAAACGTTGCATTTACTTCTTCAAAAATAGTATTGCCTCCACTCCAAAATCCTTACTCAGAATTACATAAGTAACATGATGGTTTGATAGAAAGTCCTATCAGGGGAAAAGACATATATTTTATTCAAATTTAGTATTTCTACTGCCGTCAGCAGGAATTAGCAGCACAAAATGTTGTCTTTTTTTTTTTTTTTTTTTGTAGAAGAAACTACCTAAAATCTCTGTGCTATGTGAATATACCCTAAATCTACAGTGTCTACACATATCACATTGATGTTACATTGCATTTTACTTATCCTGCTAATTACCCTCCCAAACTGAAAATATATAAACTTACTGTTTGTGGAAACAGACATCTTCATCAAATCTCCAAATGTTGCTTTAAACAATTTGGAGTAGATTCTCACATTAAAAAAAAAATGTTTATTTATTTTTGAGACAGAGAGACAGAATGTGAGCGGGAGAGGAGCAGAGAGAGAGGGAGACACAGAATCTGAAGCAGGCTCTAGGCTCGGAGCTGTCAGCACAGAGCCCGACGCGGGGTTCGAACTCAGGAACTGCGAGATCATGACCTGAGCTGAAGTAGGATGCTCAGCCGACTGAGCCACCCAGGCGCCACCACGTCTCACATTTTAAAATGTAAAATATCTGCTTAGATATTTCTGAAAATGACTGCTTCCTCATAATTCTTTTGGATTTTCTTTTGTGAAAGAGGATAAGCAGAAATAGAAAGACATTGGTGTTGACAAAAGAAAAAAAAAGTACAGTCTTTGAATTTTTTTTGTTCAGTTAATGGAATTTTATGAATTACTTAGTGACCATGAGAATTAGGTAGTCTACGAAATCAATAGGCACGTGCGTGTGATGGCACTTTAACAGAGTTTTATTTCCCTTTGTAGAAATAGTATGTAATCTATTAATTGTTGAATTTCCAAGAAGTACCCAGGATGTTTGAATTACATTTGCCATCAATCTCTGAACTTCAACATCTATTATTCAGTAAGCTAAATAATTCAACAAAATGTATTTAACATCCATTTACTGAACACATTTTGTTTTTTTAACTAAAATTGAAAGTGAAGAAGTTTGATGATTAAAAATTATAAAAACTTTAGGGGCGCCTGGGTGGCTCAGTCGGTTAGGCGTCCGACTTCGGCTCAGGTCATGATCTCACGGTCCGTGGGTTCGAGCCCTGCGTCGGGCTCTGTGCTGACAGCTCAGAGCCTGGAGCCTGCTTCAGATCCTGTGTCTCCCTCTCTCTGTGACCCTCCCCCGTTCATGCTCTGTCCCTCTCTGTCTCAAAAATAAATAAACGTTAAAAAAAAAAATTTAAAAACTTTATTAGTGATAAGTCATGTGGATTTCTTGGCCCCCAACATATAATTCCATAAATAAAATGAAAAATAAAATGAAAAAATAAAATAAAATGAAAAAAGTTTATTGCAATAACAATCATGATTTTAACAAACAAAAGCTTAGAAACAAATTTCAGTGATTTAGCATAAAATTCTTCAGAAAAATCATGGTGCAAACACCCAACGTGAAATAAGCAACAGAATAAACACACTTTAAATATGTTCATATACCTTAGACCATGTGATATTCATTCTAGGATCACGTGACAGGTAGGCAGGTATTATTCTCCTCTTAACAATAATAAAATTGTAACTTTCTGCCGAAAGACACACAGGCTTTAAGTGACAAAAATAAACCTAGAATATATGTCTTCTGAATTCACAACCAGATGTCTTTTCATTACGACAAACTGCAGTTTTCTGGAGATTTACCATCCTTGATATTCAGAGTATGGAGTTACTTTATAGGTAAGACTGATATATTTCATAAGTGACACATACTTTGATTGGTAGGTGCAGTGTATTTTCTTTATGCAGATATTTCTATATGAGAAATTATATGAATACAATTTTATTTTATTTTATTTTTAAAAAAATTTAAGTTTATTTAGTTTGAGAGACACAGAGACAGCATGAGTGGGGGAGAGGCAGAAAGCGAGGAAGAGAGAGACTCCCAAACAGGCTCTGTGCTACCAGCATAGAACCTGATGTGGGATTTGAACTCATGAAACCATGAGATCATGACCTGAGCTGAAACCAAGAGTCAGATGCTTACTCGATTGAGCCACCCAAGCATCCCAATAAAAATTTATTTTAAGGAGCAAACAAGAGGCAGAACTTCCAGAATAGAGAAATAAAGAACTCCAAAAATATACTCCTTCATTAAACCAATGAAGACAGGGACGTCTGGGTGGCTCAGCCGGTTAAGTGGCTGACTTCAGCCCAGGTCATGATCTCACGGTTTATGAGTTTGAGCCCTGCTTCAGGCTCTGTGCTGACAGCTTGGAGCCTGGAGCCTGCTTCAGATTCCGTGTCTCCCTCTTTCTCTGTTCCTTCCCCGCTCATGCTCTGTCTCTTTCTCTCAAAAATAAATAAAGATTAAAAAAATTTAAAAGAAAACATTTGCCAAAATTGCCAAAATAACTCTTGCATAATTCTCTTTTCTCTTCTTACAGAATTCTTCTCTTGTTTGTTTGTTTTAATGTTTATTTATTTTTGAGAGACAGAGGGCCAGGGAGGAGTAGAAAGAAACGGGGACAGAGGATCTGAAGCAGGCTATGTGCTGACAGCACAGAGCCCGATGAAGGGCTCAAACTCATGAACAATGAGATCATGACCCAAGCCAAAGTCCAACGCCTAACCAACTGAACCACCGAGGCACCCCTCTTCTTACAACACTCTTAAACAAAGGCTTGAAACAATCTGAAGAGTATTTACCCAAGTAAAATGGTTGACATTTTCTGCTCAAGTCAACTATATTCTTATTTTTTGCCTGCTTGATCTATCAGTCAGTGGTAGAGAGGTGCTGAAGTATCCAAACATCATAGTGGACTTGCCTGTTTTACCTTTCAGTTCTATCAGTTTTGTCTTACATATGAAGACACTCTTTGGTTTGGTGAATACATGTTTAAGATTTGATGTCCTCTTGAAGAATTGATTTCTTATTAATTACATAATGTCCTTTTTTTTATCCCTGATAATCTTCCTTGTCCTGAAGTCCACTATGTCTGATATTAATATAGCTACAGCAGCTTCTTTTGAATATAGCTAACAAATTGAAAAATAACCAATTTAATCTCCCATATCAACATACTAAAGAGGAACAATTATATTTCTGTGTTGATGCAAAACAGTTGTGTTGATGCAAAATAATCATCTGACAAAATCCAACACCCATTCACTATAAAAGAAAATCTCAGGAAATTATTGAGTAGAAGTGTACTTCTTCAATTTAATTATTAAAAATCCACAAAAACCCTATGTTAACATCATCTTTAGTGGTATGACAGTAAAATTTATAAATACTTTATATGTACTGGAAATCATAGCAAGTTCACAAAAGTATGAGATTAAAAGACAGGAAATGACACCATCTTTATTTACAGATGACATGATTAATAGTAAGGAAACCACAAAGAATCTACAAAAAAAAACAAACAAAGAAATAGAAAAAAATATCCTGGAAAAAATAAGCAACTATAACAAGTTGAAGCTTACAAAATCAATTGGAAGGCAATTGCTTTCCAATATACTGGCAATAAAGAAATTTGAAATAAAAAAAACTATCATTTACATTAGCATCAAAAATATACAGTACTTAGATGTAAATCTAACAAAATATTTTCTGAGTCTATTTCGGTAAACTATAAAGCACTGACTAAAATAATCAAAGGAGATCTAAATAAATGTAGAGATAGTCTATATTCATGGATTGTAAGACTCAGAAAATTCACTGTTTCCTCCTCCCTTCCATAGTTTTCTCACTTATTTTTGGTTAAGCTTTTAGAAACCAAACCATACCTTCCCAACTTGATCTGTAGATCAACACAATACTAATCAATATTCTAGCAAACTGTTTTTGAAGATACCAAAAATTGATCCTAATTTTTTTTATGAAAATGGGAAGGATCCAGGATACTCAATGCAGTACTAAAGAAGAACACAATGTTGAATAATTTAAACTACATGATTTCAAGACTTTTAAATCTAGAGTAATCATGACAACATGAAGTCAGCAAAAGAATACACAAATACGTCAATGAACCAGAATACAGAGCCACAAATAGACTTACACAGTCAACCAAAGTTTGACAAAAGAATAAAGGCAGAAAGGATAGCCTTTTCAACGAGTGGTTCTTAACAACTGGACATCCATATGTCAACAACAAACAGACAAAACAATTTAAACATGTGCCTTACGTCTTCAAAAATTTAACTCAATATTTATCATAGGCCAACATGTAAAATTTGAAACTATAAAATTCTTAGAAAATGAACAGGAGAAAATACAGAAAATATATGTGACATTGGATTTGGTGATTAATTTTTAGATATAATATCAAACGTATAATCCATCAGAGAGAAAAATAGACAAGATAAACTTGATTAAAATTAAAAACTTCTACTCTGAGGAAAACACTGTTGAGAAAATGAAAAGACAAACCACAGACTGGGAAAAATATTTACCAAAAATATATGTAATAAAGGATTTTTAATCAAAATATACAACAAGCTTCTCAAAATAAGCAAGAAGAAAAATGAAAACCCAATTAAAAATGGGCAAAATATCTGAACAGACACCTTACCTGTTACGCAGATGGAAAATAAGCACATAAAAAGATGTTCAACATCATTTGTCTTAATGTGATACCAGTACACATTTATTAGAATAGCCAACACTTAAAAACTGACAATATCAGTTGCTGAGAAGAAGGCAAAAAAAAAAAAACAACAACCAAAAAAAACCCCAGAAACTCACTTGATGTTGATAGGAGTACACTATGGCATAGCCCTTTTAGGAAAACAGTCTGGCACTTTCTTACTAAGGTAAGCATTGTCTACCATACAATCCAACAATCATGCTTCTAAGTTGCTCCAAAACTGATTAAAAATGCAAATTAAATATGGTCTTTTATAGCAGTTTTACTCACATCTGTTAGCAATCAAGATGTAGGTGAATGAAATAATTATGCAGTGGACTATTAATCAGCAACAAAATGAAATAAACTATCAAGGAATTTGGCCTGTTAGAACGGGTATGTGACATACATTAAAAGGGTACCTGCATGGCATTAAATTAGCAAATGTTCTATAATTTTTAAAAAGTTCATGTCCAGTTATGAGAAAATCATCAGATATCTTTTATAATGGCTGTTTGGGGTTCTTCCGTATCTCTATTTTTTATTTACTGGTTTTTAAGTTTATTTACTTATTTGGAGAGGAAGAGAGCACACGTGTGTGGGCAGGGGAAGGGCAGAGAGAGAGAATGCCAAGATGGCTCTGCACTGTCAGCCCAGAGCCTGATGCGGGGCTTGATCCCACAAATCATGACCTGAGCTGAAGTCACTGAACTGACTGAACCACCCAATTTCCCCTTAAATATCTTTAAACCATGGGCTTGTTTTTACAAGTGTTTTCCTGGGTAAAGGGGACTTTTAGCTTTCATTCTAATGTCAGAGGGTTCCACATCTCAAAAAACAATGATAGTGAGAACTCTCTATATAAGGAAGGCTTAGCAACGTCTAAAGAACTTTATCAAGGTCAAGATGTAATCCAGAAAATCTTGAGTTACGCAGTGAAGTTTACTGCCTCTGTGTCTAGAGCCTTCAGCCAATTCCTTTTGCTACTCAGCAAAAAGTGAGTTTAAAAAATTTAAAACATTTAAAAAATGTGTGATCATTATTCTGATAATTCAGGTCAAATTATAGAAAACAATTTGGTTTTGTTTTTGTTTTTTTTTACTGATTTCTTCATGCAACCTAAGTCCTGTGAATGTTAGCGAGTGTCAGCCATGGGATCACACTTTTTGTTTTGGTTTGCTCTTTAAATTTTATTCTCAAAGTCATATTTCAGCTACTATTCGCAGGAAACTTTGCCTATGAATACATACTTTTGGACATGAATACAAACTCCTTTGACCAAAAGGGTTTTCTATTTTCTATGGATGGATATACAGATGATACAGAGACAGCGATATAAAAATCGAGATCTCTAACCCCAGCAATTTGGTTTACACTATTAACTGGGAAATCTGGTTAGTGTTTAGTGGATTACACAAACCTTGTCTTAGTTCCTATCTGAATTATACGAATTGCAAGTGAATTCCTTCTGAAACAACAAGGATTTCGTATGTATCTAAAAGAGTAATCTGATTTCCGTCACACACAACCTCATGTAGTATTAGGAGTTATTCACATTAAATAGTATGTTACCAGAAATTGGTTTGGCCATGAAGATAACACCCAACTAACTAATTGTTTTTGCTTTTTAATTTTAATTTAATTTAATTTTATTTAATTTTATTTTATTTTATTTAATTTTATTTTATTTTAAGTAGGGGGCATTTAAACAATGGTTGCACAAGTAAGATGCTTTTAGATTCATAGATTCCCCCCAGCCTGATTGAACATGCTAATCGTACCAATATTTGTTAATGATACTTACTATTCATGTAAAAAAGTGATGCACAAGAATTTGAGAGAATATCAACTTCTCACATTCCCTTTCTACGTACTATGGCATAACGTGAAATGGCCTTTCGAGTAGAATGCCAGACGTAGTCAACCTTGACAACTGATTTTTAGTGAGGGTGAGATTGTTGGTAAAGTGAAAGGGAATTCATAAGCCAATGGCAAAAAGCAACATGTGCCGATTGATGACATGTATTAAATAACTAGAATTGCAGCTTTCATTCATTGAGACATTCCCCAGCCTACGTATGTCATCAAATAAAGTGCCGAACAGGAAATGACTGTGCCCCAAATGTAGCATGTAATTAAAAAAAAAAGCTATTCTGAAGTAATTATGCTGCAATTTAATTAACAATAAAAGCACAGTTGTGTAGCTTCCTTTGATATTTAGGGTGATCAATAGGTCCTAAGATTAACGGACTCACCAAACATTTCTTGTTCTCTATTTCTTATTTTGCATATTTTAGTTTTCATGTGATTTTTTAAAAAAATATTTTGAGTATAGTTGACACACAATGTTACCTTAGTTCATGTGAATTTCAAGAGAAATTTCTTAGTCTCTGGGAATAGTGAAAACAGAAAAAAAACCCTCAATTCCGTTTCCTTTGGTCATTTCCTATGAAGGAATGAAATAATGACGTAAGTACAAACTAAACCTTTCCTCACTCTGTTTCTTTTTCCTCTTCTATTTATTTTTCCACCACCTCCACAGACCCCTCTACCATTGAATATCTGGTCCACCTTGCATCTGTGGGTCAAGTTAGAGGGCCGTTAATTAATTCCAACTTCTCTATGCTCTTCTAGCCCCAATCCCAGAAGAGGCAGATGAGGCTTTTTCTCTTTGGTATGGCATGGATATAAGCCAATTGTAACAGAGGTCAGCCAAAATTTACTCTCCCCTGGTGTGCTTTTTCTGGGAGTATTCAATTTTACAGTGGTATAGATATCTGACAGAGGTGACTCCTTCTGCCTTTTTTTTCTTTTAAGTTTATTTATTTTGAGAGAAAGAGAGAGAGGGAGAGAGAGAGAGCTTGTATGAGCTGGGGAGGGGCAGAGAACACGAGAGAGGGACAGAGGATCCCAAGCAGGCTCTGTGCTGACATCAGAGAGACCAATGCATGATTCGAATTCGTGAACTGTGAGATCATGACCTGAGTCAAAGTAAGATGCTTAACCGACTGAGCCACCCAGGCTTCCTTCCTCCTATCTTTTTGAAATACTCTTTTTCTTTAGTCTCCAGTATACCACATTCTTTTGGTTATATCCCTACCTCATTACGTGCTCATTTTCAGTTTCCTCTCTATGTTCCTCCTCGTCTACCTGACCTCTAACTTCTGAGGTGCCTCAAGACACAGCTTTCAGAATTTTTCTCTTCTCTGTTGACACTCCCGAAAACGTTTCATCGCTTCTTACATGTTTAGATACTGTCCACATGCTGAACATTCCTCTTGTGCATATCAAGCATCTTGGGCTCAACTACACACATTAGTACTCAAGATACTATCATAAACCACATTTGACATCAGTCCGCTCAGAAGGTTATCAGACAGGAATCGCAGCAGGCCAGCAGCTCAACATCAAATATTTCTTCTTGCCATGGTCCGTGAAACAGTCCACAAAGCTATCCAGAAAATATCAAATCAGATGACAGTTCAGGTTCAAGAAGACACCATACTGGGAAGATGAGGGAACTTCTCTGGCTTAAAAGCCTCATGTCACACAAGCGCCAATACCCCTATAGACATAGCTTCCAGGTCCCTGCAGAAGACACGGTTACAAGAGTCACCGCCCTCAGGAAAGCCCAATGTATAACCCTATTGGGTATTCATAATTCCTTGTCCAGATACAATTTACAAATTAGGGGTAATTTCTGTGTTAAGTAATGTTGTCTGGATATGGCATTAAACTCTTATCAGGTTATCACGGTAACAGAGCCTGCAAGTTAACTGAAGGTCAAATCTCTACGCCAAGTTAGAAAAGCCTGGTTTCTCTAGCTCTCAAATTTCTATTTTCTCTCTAGATTTTTTCTCTGAACTCCACACTCCTATATTCTACAGCCTACTTGACAATTCATGTAAATATTTAATTAATGATGCCAACTAACAATATCTAAATTTGTAGTCTTGATTTTCCCCACAAAACATTCTTCCAGTCTCCCCAATGTCACTAAATGGAAATATCTTTCTAGATGCCAGGGTCAAATTCTCGGAGTATCTATAATTTCTCTCTATTCCTTTCACTCCATATCCAATCAACCTATACAAATACCCAAAATCCAAACATTTCTTCCGATGGTCACTGCTACCTTTCTACCTAAAACTTGCCAGTTACTGCAATAAATAAATTCCTACAAGGTTATCCTGCTTTAACACTTCCCTCTAACTACTTACAACATAAGAGTGTGAGCCTAAAAATTTATAATTTTTATGTTTTTAATGTTTATTTATTTTTATGAGAGAGACAGAGTATGAATGGGGGAGGGGCAGAGAGCGAGGGAGACACAGAATCCGAAAAGCAGGCTCCAGGCACTGAGCTGTCAGCACAGAGACCAACGCGGGGCTGGAACTCACAGACCCTGAGATCATGACCTGAGCCAAAGATAGCAGCTTAACCAACTGAGCCACCCAGGTGCCCTGAGCAATCCTTTTAAATGGAAATAAATTTGTATCATTCTTTTACTTAAAGCCTTCCAATGGGTCCCTACGCCCTCAAAATAAAATGTTGTAACATTTTTATGCCTGTGTTTTTCATCATCTGGCCCCAGTTACCTCTGTACCTCAGCTCATGCTACTCTCACCCTTGACACCTTTGCTGGCACCAGATTGGCCTCTTGGGTGATTGCTAAGTATATTGAACATGATTTTACTTGGAAACTTCACAAAGCTTTTTATTATCCCTGGAATATTCTTCTCCAAAATATCCTCACAAGTTGAATTTCTTAACAAAATGTCACTTTATTAGAAGGCATTTCCTTGACATAAAACTACCTCTTGCCCTGGAAATCCCTATTCTCATTTTCTACTATAGTTACCTTCATAATAGGCATCAGCATCGAATATAGCATGCATTTACATTGTTGGTTTGTTTGTTGATGTTCTATCTTGCTCACTAAATATAAGTGTTGCTGAGGTGAGAGACTGAGTATTTTTTCATGGTTGCAAACATTATATCTAATTCAGAGCCTGGAAAAAATAGTTACCTAATAAATAGATATTGAATAAATAATTGAAGAAATGAATGACTAAATGACATGGGAATGGGTAGGGGTGTGTGTGTGTGTGTGTGTGTGTGTGTGTGTGTGTATTTTGAATTCATCACGAAGTATGAAAATATTTGACACAATCCTTTCTCTCAAGTGTCATATCTCTTGTCATATCCTGTAGATAATAAATGTCATTTCTTATGCATCTATCTTATCTGGTAGTTACTTAATCTAGGCATTTTAAGGCCCACCTCTCCTCCTTATACAATTCCACTGAAGTTAAGTCAGTTCCTAAGAAGATGAGTTGGCCATGCTTCAAAAGAACTCCTGAGCCCATTGATTGTTTCTCCTCCAGGGTCCCAGTATCTCATATTTTCTTTGCTAAATCCAAACTCCACATTTTCCCCTCAGAATTCCTTCAGAGGAACAACTTCCACCTCTGTACCTTCTGACAATCTATTGGAAACTTGGATATTGGTATGAATTTTCATATACAATAGGTGACCTTGATGGCATTTGTGGCTGGCAAACAACCATCTGGATGGGTGTACATTTCTTTCTGTACTCTAGGATATCAATACTTATCTTTGGAGTAGACTTTATTCTGAAAATAGAGTTGCTTAAAATCATGCACATGTAATGTAAGAATGCACTTAAAAGAGGCATTCAAGAAGATGTTTTGTATGGAGATGGTTGGTAAGAATTCTTAATAATAAAATTTGAGTGGAATAGCTTGATAATATGAGAAAACTTTTGGAAAAATCCAACTTGAAGGGAAAAAAAGTTCCCAAATGTATATTTAGCATGTTACATGAACATAAAATACATTTTTAGGAGCATGTATATATCCTATTTGCTTGCTTTTTTTTTTTTTTTAATTTCAACATTTACTCACAGTGTGGAAGCTAAAACCAGACAAAAGTGGGAAGAACTTTTTGGCTTAATCTTACCTTTACTGTAGCTGGAAGAAAAACCGTGTAAAGGAGATGTCCTAGTCTGCTTGGAAAGTAACTTGGGGCCAACTGAGGGTGATATACATACTGCATAATTAAGATGATGGAAGTGAACTTTGTATCATGTAGTGTCAACTCTTATGGTTGTTTTTCTGCACCTTGGATTCAGGCAATTTTTGGGTGGGAGAGACTCCCAAAGGGAATTGGTTTACTATCCTTCAAGAATTATGTAATATCCAGAAGAGAAAATGAGGTGAAACTTGAACTTGGAGAGAGAACAGTGTCTTTTTCTATTAAGGAAGATCAAGGAGTTGAAAGAAGGGATTCCTGATGATCAAGCTAAGCTAGATACTTCTATGGAAACCTGCTAGGAACTGCTCAAAGATGGTGAGGTGGAGCATTGAACTACGGGCTCTAAGAATGGATAATAGAAGAGGCCTGGGTGGCTCAGTCGGTTAAGCATATGATTCGTGATTTCTATTCAGGTCAGGATCTTGAGGTGGGGCGATCAAGCCTCACATCATGCTGAGTGTGGAGCCTGCTTGGGATTCTCTCTCTCTCTCTCTCTCTCTCTCTCTCTCTCTCTCTCTCTCTCCCTCTCTCCCTCTTTTTTGATCCTTCCCTGCTTGTACTATCTCTCTCTCTCTCTCTCTTTCTCTTTCTCTCTCTCTCTCTCTCAAAATAAATAAACTTTTTAAAAAAGAATGGATAATAGCAGTTATAAGCTACTTTTCCTTTTAGTGTCCATTCTCTCTAAGTTTTTCAAATCTTATTAGAAGACACAGCCTTGTCTCTTTTGTGTTACGGAGGATAAGGGAGAATATCATCTTCTCCTTCCATTAAAGGTCACTGAGAGGTGTCAGAGGTGGTTACTGATAGTTCTAAGTCCCAACTCTGTGTCTATATCACAAGGTTTGGCAGCCTCAAAGGGAGTGCTACACTATTAAAGTGAAAAAACCAGAGGGGAAAAACTTGGGTTTAATTTTTTTTTTTCTGGAAAACATTGAGACAGTTCCCTGGAAGTTAACAGAAATAGCTGGGAAGTCAGTTTCTGAAATTCAGGCCACTTGGGATCTTGACAAAATAATTTGATAGAAAACAGATACACAAATTCATTCTATAGACATAGGATAGTGAAGTGCAAGGACAAACAGCATTTTTATACGGAATCTATTTAATGATCTGCAGAGTTGTCTTATGGAAATTTTTTGTAACTCTGTGGCATCCACTCTGCTAGCTGTTCTTTTAGCTTCTTTGACGTAGGGAATGATCTAGAAATCCTCCCCTGGCTTAAAGTATATATTCATTCCCACAAGGGCTGTTTCAGAGACTTTTCCTTGTGCCACTTTCTCCTTCAGGAAGATGTATTTGGAAATCTCCCTGAGGATTGACAATAGCCCCTTGCGTTTCCTCAAAATGTTCAAACCGTAGAACATTCGAACTCACATGCCAATTTCCTCTGGAGGACAGTACCAGAAGCCACAGATTATCTAGAAATAAATAATTCTAACCAGAAATTCCACTTGATGGTACCAAAAACATAAATCACCTATAAACCATTTCAGTTTATTAGTATTTTTCCCAAAAAGGTAATTTTTCAAGTTTTAAATTCAGAGTCATACCTGAGTCATTATTTTATTTAATTCAGTCAATTTAATACAGTCAGTATTAAATGTATGCAATGTTTAAGACATCCTACAAAAAGTTATATATAAGACTGTCATGTCCTTATACTACATACATATGCAAATGTGAGAATTTGACAATATTCATTTCTAGAGGTCACACATTAAATTGATAATAAAAGTTAGATTAATAAATTCACCACAAAACTGTCTTCCTTTATAGTTTCTCTTTTACTAAAAATATCACGAGGGTAGCCCTATTAATCAGATTTTGTTTTGGGAAAAACAACTCCAAAGATCAGTGGCAAAAGTAATAATCATTTATCATTTATTTGTCTCTGATTCTGTGGTTTGTCTGGGTAATATTTTCTGGTCTGGATTCACTTGGTTGATCTCTGTAGTCAGTTAATGGAATGGATGGATAGATGGAACTTCTGTCCTACGTTTTCCCCATCTTCCAGGAATCTTGCCTGACCACTCTCTTGATGGGGGAAAGGTTCCCAGCACTATGATAGGGTGTGCCCTACATGCAAATACTTTTCATTCTTTTTTTTTTTTCCATTATCCAGGGAAAGTCACATGGCCAAGAAAAAGTCAGTGTTGGAGGGGACTATTCAATGACATGAGTACAGATAGGGAAATTTTGACCATCAATCGCAAACAATCTCTCGGTAGACATGCTTAACAAGGGTAAGATTCTAATAAGTAAATAGAAAAAAAAGACAACAGTTCTAACACCAACAAACTTTATGGTAGGAGGTTTTCTTTCAAGCTCTGAAGTATAATATTTCTGTCTTTATATTATTTCTTTTCATATTTACATCTAATATTTTTTCAGGTAATAAAATCTATGGTTTAATTTTGGCTGACGTGCTCCTTAACCACATCTAGGGAAAATTAATTTTTAATAAAAAAAAAAGGACTGAAAATATATATATTTTATTTCACTGGCCTTATGAGTCTAAAAGTAATTAATAATTATGTAAAATAATTGCAATTAGTTCATAAATTTTAGATGCTATTTGAATAGTCATTATTCTTGACCATACTGGTGTACCTCACTGGGCTATCTCTGAAGCTATCTTAGAAGCCAAATAAATTGGAGCAAAAAAAAGAGGCACTAACTATTCAGTAGTTTGAATTAGATAGAAGCGCTACCTCTGAACGTTCCATTGTTCTAGAGAGAATTCTGGGTGTCTTTTCAGCCATACTTATGGTTGATGCTGTTGCTAACCTCCGTTTAAGGAAACAGTCTTGTGAAATAGATAAAAAAAAAAATAAATGAAGCCACAACTGTCAGAAAAGAAAAAAAAAGGTAATACAGGAGAGAAAGTTTGGGGCATGTGGCCCATTTCCATGTGTAACCCCCTACAAAGCCTGCAGACATGGCTGCCAGACTGTGAATAATAAAGAACTACTTGGAAAATGGTGCCAAATGATATCGTACCATATGGGTTGATCACTACCGTCCAATCAGGATGTCTTAAGTAATGTGAGAAAACTTTGTGTTGGGGTGCTGTGTACCGCATTGTTTTTTAAGTTGAGCTTAGTTGAGGCTTGAGGGCTGGCATACGCAATGAATACAAAATTCCCTCTCAAAGTATTGAATTCTTTCAGGGAAATATTTCAGCAAGGTATGAGGTATGACTCTGGCCGAAAGCCTGTGATATTAAAACAAGATTAAATTGGTAGCTAACGAATGCTAAATCCGTAAACTTGTCTATAACTCTTCTTGGGAAGCTTCACAAATTTTAGAATGTGTAGTTTGTTTGCTTTTTTTTTTTTAATTGAGAACATTTGGTTTCAAAATAGATGTAATGCAAATTTGATGAACTCACTGGAAATTTCTTCTGGGACTGCCACATGAAAAGTAGAGAGATCTGAATTTTTATTTGTAGGCTACTGAAATAGTGTTTTGTTCTAATTATATCTCATAGAATGATTTGTCAATATGAGAAAAAAAATCCTAACTGCTTTACTTTAACATTTATTTAGATAACGATATATGCATATTAGAACATTTATAAAAATTTCATCACTAGAAATCTGGGGCCAAACTTTCAATTCTCGATTGTTTAAGATAGTAGTGACTAGACATTTTCACAAAAATGTTTCTTGAGTTACAATTCTCAAAGTGAAATAAAAGTTTACATACCAGTAATTATACAAACCAAATGAAATTAGACATAATACACTAAAAATAGTACATTTCCAGTAGATACTCTGAATGACTCAGTGTAAGAAGACTAAATATTGTAATGGAAGACAAACAGAACAGTAAGCCTAGATTCTTTTTTTATTATCTCTATTTGGGTGCTTTAAAACTATCTCCCAAGGATTAGTAAGGATAGATATAAAAAGCAGTTCCTCTTTACCAGGTTTGATTTGCTTTCTTGCTATAGTTTTGACATCTTCAGTGAGTTTCTAAAGACTAGTTGCCATTAGAAATGTACATTTTGCATTATATTACAATTACATGGTTCAAAATTTACATTTTTGAAAGTGTCAAAGTGAACTGCAAGCACTTTATATTCCAATATAATTACCGTCAAGAATATTGAGGAAAATGCTTTCTTATTTGTGGATGGATACTACCCTCAAATAAAACTATAATTTGAAACATGGGTTCCAAGCATGCATTTCACTTTGATTTTCTTCCCAATAACCTTGTAACAAGCAATCATATGGGAAGTGTAACCACGTGATTTCATCGTGTATATGCACTTGAAGTGTAGAAGCACTCGGAGAATTTTCAAGTGCATTTTGCATTCACAGCTTATTTTGACATTTACAATGTGAATTCAAGTCCTAGGCACAGAAGACAAAATTATGAAATGTTTGTAATAGAATCAGGAGAAAATTTTATATCTGTGTAGTATTGAAGTCTTCCTTTCTAAAAGGAACAAAAAAGATGAGGAAAGTTAGTAATTTCTATATATTAATAAATACCGTAAAGAATCTGAAGAGAGACAGCACATACCATGCTAACAAATACGTGATCAACAAAGAATTATTACAGAGAATATATAAAGAACTCCCACCAGTAAGTAAGAAAAAGACAAATAGCGCAACATATTAATTAGTAATACACATAAACAGACATCTCAATGAATGGCTTATAATTGTATGAAAAGATTTCAACCTCTTTTGTAATCAGGGAAATTCCAATTAAAACCACAATGAGATGCCATTTCACACCCACCAGATGGGCAAAAATTAACAAGTCCAAGAACATGAAGTTTTGGCAAGGATATAGAATAACGGGAACTCATACCAAGCAGATAGGTTGTACATTAGTGAAAATATTTTTGAAAGCAATTTGGCATTATTTAATGGAAGAGAATGTGATGTGTGAATTCATAACCCGACTCCTGGGAATATATCCTAGAGAAACTCTGACCTGTGTTTGCCACGAATCATGTAATTGAATGCCAAGTGCTCATAACAGTGGCATTGTTTGTATTGGCCAAAAAAAAAAAAAAAAAGAGATGCAAACAAATGAACAAATTACCAAAACACCAGAACCACAAGATGCATTGAGAAGAAGATAAATTAATAGACTGTGTCACATTCTCATACGGCAAAACTGTTCTGTAGTAACTCTATAGCTACCTAGAACATTGTAACTAAAGCTCACCAATATACTATGTTGATTAATTTTATTAGCAAGTCTCAAGAGGAACATAGAAATGAAAAATCAACATTTCTGTTGTGATGCCACTACTTGGTTTGGGGGAGAGGCAGACAGCAGAGAAAGGCAGGGATTAAATCAAGGATGGATGTAAAAGTATTTTCATAGTACTGTTAAAGTTTGATTTTTTTTCAGACTCTTTGATAGGTATTGGAATACGTATTATATTTTTAACTAGTTACATATATCAGTATTGACATCCATTTATATTTTCAGAATTTAATAAAAATTGAGACTAGCTTAAATAGATGTCTCAGAAGTTTCTGGCCACACCTCTGGTGGCTTACCTTGATCAATCAACATATTAATAGATTGAGGAGACCACCTGCTATAAGGGAATAAAAGGAGGGTTAGTTATCAGCAATAATAAAGAAGAAGACATTTTTTCCATTCCTTTTTCTCTTCTGAGCCAAAATCAGTACAGATTCTATCAGAAGAGCAGAAGCCATTTTGCATATTTTTAGTTGGAAAAGATATACTTCAGGGAAGAGAAGGACCAGCAGTTGTAAGAAGGGCAGGGGGAGCAGAGGGTAGCTAACACCAATGGTCCCCTGTATGTGCAGCTAAGAAGTGCATAATTCTCAAGAAGTTGCTCAGAATGCATGGGCAAACCCCACAGGGTCAAATGTGGAGATTAGGGAGCTACGTTACCAGAGATTTTGTTCATGACACATGATTTTCAAGTTTACCACGTGATTCTCATGCAAGAAGACTGCAGATAAATCTTTGAGAAACTGCTGTAGGTGATTATTCCTTTACTAAGCTCTTGATCCCTTCTAAAATATTATAAAACAGTATTAATATAAATATGAATGCATCACCTTCAATAGTGGCATTAATTTGGATAGTTTCATTGGAAACCAATGTTTTTGGTGTAGTTGATAACCCCTCAATCCTAAGTGTCTGCCTTGTCTTTGTTCTACCTTGTTCCTAAGGTCGTGAATTACAATTTAGGCAGAATTACTTTGGCTACCCTGACTCTGAAATTGAAACTTGCCTCTGGAATTTCACTATTCTTTACAATGTGGCAATTCCAACAGCTACTCTGCTCTGATCTCTTACCTTTCAGAAACACAGAAAATTACTAATTTAATTAGAGATTTGCGATCAAGCTCTACACAAACTCCTACCAATGTCACACTGATGAATGTGTCTGTGAATCAATAAAATATTCATGTGAAAAAGATAGCGATATTCAGACCAAGAATATCTCTCCTAGATCAAAAAAATGTCAGTGTAGTTAACTAGTCTACTCTTCTACTCATTAATAGATTTAATTCAGCTAATTGATAAATTAACTTCTATTTATTAAGAAATCAACTCTAATAGGAATAAAGTAGTAGAGAGGATTCAGTTTCATTTATTCCTCAAATTAGCAGCATACTTATTTTTTTCTAACTTGAATTCTTAGCTAGATTTTTGCTAATCAACATAATGATTGTAACTACTTGGGGAAGTTCAGTCATTCAACTCAAGTTCCAAAGATTTTTATTGTTTCATCCATCCCAGTAAGACAGATCCTTTTATGATCCCCACTTTACAAATAGTAATGAACTTGCTTAAGATCTCATAGTTTTTAAGAAGCAAAACATAGATTGGAACTATGTCTGTTTGTCTCTAGAAACACAAGAGAATATCTCAGGTGCCCAATGGGAGATAAATCCTCTGTTGTAACCATCACATTTTTCCCAGCTTCATTCTGGTGCAGTCTTTTCTAGGCCAGGAAAGCATCTCAAACCAAGACTGTCTTTGTTTAAAAATCAACTAGTGGGGGTACCTGCGTGGCTCAGTCAGTTAGGTGTCCAACTCTTGATTTCAACTCAGGTCATGATCTCACTGTTTGTGAGATCGAGCCCCACGTTGGGCCCTGCACTGACAGCATGGAGCCTGCTTGGGATTCTCTCTCTTCCTTTCTCTCTGCCCCTCCCCATTTCTCTCTTTCCACCCCCAAATAAATAAATAAATAAACATTTAAAAAAATCAACTAGTGAATAGAGAACAAGCTGAGGGTTACCAGAGGGGAGGTGGGTGGAGGGATGGGTTGAATAGGTGATGGGGATTAAGATGTGAGCAGTGGGTGTTGTATGGAGGTGATGAATCACTAAATTCCACACCTGAAGCTAACATTACACTGTATGTTAACGAACTGGAATTTAAATAAAAATTTGAAAAAAAATCAACTATTGATACCCTAGTATTAGCTGTGTAAACCCACAAATTTTTCTGGACCCAGAAAGCTCTGTTTTCCACAGTCCTGTCTACACTCACGCCTACCTTCTTATTTTTGGCAGCTTAAAAATGGAACAGTGCATTTCATGATTCCTCACTTGGATGGAATTCTTTCCTTGTACTCCCTGCCCTGTTCTGCCCTCTGTGATCCATGTCCCAACCTGTAAACCTTGACCATACTTCACCCCTAATCCCTTTGGCCCTCTGACCACAAACTCCAACCCCCTACACTCTGCCCCTGAACATTCCTTTATCCATTTCTTGGCTGGCCACCAAGCTGGCCTGACCTCCAGGGCTGACTCTCTTGGCTTGGTTTCTCTGGTGATTGTATTAAATCTGTTATTGATATTGAAAAGATTAGTATTCTGGGAAATTTTATTGGCTATTTGAAAGTCACACACCTAATATGTGGACATCATTTTTTAGGGTGTTTTATACATTGTGTTCTCTTCTGAAGAGACAATATGGCTGCATGATTAAATACACAGAAACAGATTCAGACCGGCAAGGTTCAATTTCAGCATGTATTTCGCTTTTCATTTACATTTCCAATTACTTCTTTTGCAAACTGTATTGAGTAGCATTTTTTATAGCAATAATCAAATTCAGCTGTCTCTGGTGGTTACCTGTATGCCTTCTCTAGCACATGTACACATATAGTATGTGATCTATAGAGACTTTAAACATGTCTATCCTCTTTAAAAAGAATTTAACGTGGCCACTTTGATTATTGTGTAAAAGACATCTAGGTAACTACAACAGCGAGAGTCTTTTTTGCTTGTTTGTTTTAATAAAACACAAGTGAACAGAATCGCACTTTTCTTTGGTAGCAGTAAGAAAATCGGGTTGCTTGAAATGAAGTGTCCATAATGAGAAATGGCTGGGGAAGGGAGAGACTTCTACAATAATCTAAGTTTCATCTTTTTGCTGGGGAAATAATGAGCATGAGCGGGCAATGCATCACTGTGTGGCATCCTGTCGTAGGGTCTGATTTGCCTTTTATGAGGAATTCTCAAGCAGCAGTGTGACAATGGCCAGAGTCCTTTTGATAAGATGGAAGACAATTTCTGTAATTTATAGCTGAAACAATGGTGGCCAGGAATAAAGTAGAAGAGAGGGCTGAGAAGAACAATAGTGAAGAGATGGGATCTATAAATTCATGACTGTTTACATGGATAAAAAAAGAAGAATCTAGTACCAGATTTCTCCTAAGAGCTATTTTAATGGTTAGTATTGCCTTTTATTACAATGGGGACTATTCAAGGGAAAACCAGTTTTAATGCACAGTAGTTGGTTATGGATTTAGACATGTTGAGTGGGAGATGGCTGATATTCCCTGTTGTAGACTTCCAGCAGATTATGTTATGAGATAAACCATTGTTGTAGTAGGAAGTCAATTGTTAGGTAAAGGGCAGAGCAGAGAGAAAACTGAATGCATTTGTAGAAGCATATCTAGTGCAATTCTAATTCAGCCCTCAGACTGGTTATGGCATCCCAGCCGTGTGGTGACTGATTGGTGGGATATCTTGGAGCCACCATCAATGTCATCACTGCCAGAGTCCATGGGGATGATGAACAATCTAAAAGAAACTACTGCTGGGGTCCCTGAAGGACCAAAGGAAGTAACAGAGAAGGTGGCAATACACGGGCACCATTATGGTACCTCCATCCTTGTGTCCATGTGGGGAAGGCCTCAATATATTTGACAATGATGCTTTGATTGTGGGAACTGATAAATCCATCTTCTCCACACTGTTTTAAATCTTCCTTTAGGGATATAAGTCCCAGTTGCCCTTATCAACTTAACATTTCAAGAAGGGATATTGTTGTTATTTGATCATAACCTTTTAATAAGAAAGAATCCTATCATGTTTGTTTATAACTTTTTTTTCTGCTGGGAAAAGAAAAAAAACCTACACACTCACAACCTTTCTTGGTTTTTTCTTTCCTTCTCAAGCTGTTCAGAGTCCACAAGATTATATGGAGTAGAGAAAAGAAATTTTAATTTCAAGAACACAATTTTGAGTCATGGTACAGGATGAAGCCTATAATGTAATGATTTAAAGCCAAGACTCTGGTTCCAGATTATCTAGGGTTAAAAATCTCAGCTCTATCTTTTCTAGTTACGTAACAAGCAACTTTGACTTCATTGGGCTCCAGTTTCGTCTGAAGTAAAGTGGAGCTTGTAATAATATCTGATTTGTGGGATTATTGTAAGTAAAACATTTAGAATAGTGTCTACAAAGAGTAAACATTGGAAAAACATTAGCTCTTAATATCATGACAGATATTTCTATTTATTAAGCACATGCATTTCAGCAAATGCAATTTTCAAGTGGCTACTCATTTTCTCTTTATGACTTGTTACTATTCTAGATGAGATGAATTGGGATGTTAATATTATATCAATAGATTGATTAGTATGGACATTCATTCAACTAGTGGTTATTGTAAAATTTTCATAATTGCTGTTCTCTGAAGTTTCCATTTGTCTGCTGAAAGATTTAGGGTTTAAAGTTAAATCCCTTTGAAAAGGGAATTAGTCAGGAAGTTGGGATTAACTCTAAACATGGTGAATATATTTTTCAATCTCTTTGTAAACCAAGATTTGCTCTGTCCTCTATTAAAAACCACAGGAAAGCATTTCTCCTGGAGGCTTCTGGTGTTGTGCTTAATGTTGTACAGCTAGGGACTGAATGATTAGTGTCCAAAAAGAAAACGCAAAGAAAGATGTTGGAATCAATAGCAGAGTTTAATGTCTGGTAACTATACATAACTGAATGCCTCTACTTGTCCACAAATCCTTTCACCGAAATGCCATGATTAGTTTTTATGGGCTCAGAAGAAATTCAAGGGTAATTTTTGAAAGGTTATTAATAAGGGGATTCCCAGATCCCCATGCAATTTGAAGAGACAACTATTAAAAAAGGGTCTAGCTGGAAGAATATCAAAGGAATTGAAGTTATGCCAAGAAATATAGATAAGATAATTCCCAAGGTGTAGGTTCACAAATAAGGAACTGAAGCAAATAAAATTAGCCAATCTGACTAAAATGTGTTCTGGGTTTACAGGATTATTTGCTATTACATATATGGTTATCAAGTTATTTTTATAGAAAGTTTTCTCATTGATCCGCTTCTCCTTTACCATCATCATTAGATGCAAAGTTTAAATTTTCACTCCTTTATATTTTCAGAGAATGCAGGATGTGGCCAAAGGGCCGGGAAGTGATATTTGTTCATTCACTCAACAAATACTTAATACATACCTAAAAGTACACCAGGTACTCTCCTGGGCATTTATACTGGTTTGCACACATTTAAATGATCGATTTTAACAGACATATGAACTGGAAAAGATGATAATATAACTAACACTCTTTCACAGTAACCTACTCACTAAGTAATTGTAACCTAAAAATGAAATATTTGGTAACAATAAACAATAAAATGCACTCATCTAAAGTGTATGGTTTGGCAAGACTTGAGAAATGTATACATTTGTGTTACCACAAATATAAACAAGATGTAAAATATTTCCATCAACTGTTTACTTGGCCCCTTTTGAGTCAACCTCTTTTCCCCATATTCTGTTCCGGACATTCTGCTCTCCATCCTTACAGATTAGGCTTACCTTTACAGAATTGGCAATTACTTATTGTATACGTATAATTATTAACAAAAGATAAGACACTACAATTTTGAAGTGTGTCATTTTAAAATTAGGGCTGGGGCTCCTGAGTGATTCAGTGGGGTGAGTGTGCAGCTCCCGGCTCAGGATATGATCCCACAGTTCATGAGTTCAAGCCCCTCATCGGGTTCACTGCTGTCAGCACAGAGCTCACTTCGGATCCTCTGTCCCCCTCTCTCTCTGCCCCTCCCCTGGTCACACACTCTCTCTTTCTCTCTCTCTCTCTCTCAAAAATAAATAAAACATTAAAAAAATAAAATTAGGACTAAGAATTTCAAGTTTCTGACAAAACGGTTGAATCGTAACTTCAACATTACAATTACAAGAGTAGTCAGTGACTTCCTGGAGGAGATCATATCTACTGGAAAGGCTCAGGCGATGCCTTTCTCTATGTGATTCTTAGCTATGCAAAGTTGGCCAGGCACAATATATGAGGGGGAGAATCTTAGACTATTAAAACAGGCGGGCATTTATGCCAACAGGTTTAACGCATAGACAAAGAATCTATAGGATCTGAGGAGCCCCCAGAAACCTTACCTAACATCACCTAAAGAGTGAGAAAAATAAATGGAAGACATGGACTTCAGTAAGAGTTTCCAAACTGACAATCTGTATTGTGAAGAGTTAAGTTGAATGCTTCTTTGCTTGTTTCAGGCAGCTCTAGAGTGATGGCTTTTCATACAGTTCTAATACGATGGGTGTTTTCTTTTTTCTTTCTTTCTTTCTTTTTTTCTTTAATAATCTGTCATTCCTAATCTCCTTTTGGAGTCATGTAAGCAAACTTGAAATGTTTTAACTTGTTTAGCTGAAATAATCATAGCAGTGCTTTCATTATGGTTTGATCCTTTACCATTAGGAATTCACACAGCTTACAAATGACTCTAGTCTGACTAGTGTTTATTGGCAGTCACATTGCCATTATGATGCTCCAAGCCAATTTTGGTTGAGTTGAGTAAACATTCAGTAAGAACATTAACCCCAAGCATATGTTTCATGGAGGGCTTAAAACTTTACAAAACTTTACAGGCACCTATGTTGCCTCAAAATACTGTCTTCTTTCCGAGCTGAGAAAATTGAAGCTGGAGATTGGATGAACGGTTTTCTTGAGATCACAGAGGGACAAGAGGTAAAGTCAGGACCAGAATCTAGGTCATCCGACTTCTGGTCCAGGACTTGCTTCAAGGTTGGGGTGCAAGTTTCCATAACTGCCTGCTACGTCTATCCCCCCTCCCTGACTCTTCCTTCCTATCCATGAGCCAGCCAGCTTTCCCTCCTCACATCTCTATGTGGTGACAAGTCTATCCTCTGTTATTAATAAATAATTTAAATATATTTGAATGATAAGCATCCATAAGTATCAACCTAAATTTCTGACCACGCAAACATGTTTCCCGCCTTTCCCTCCGTAACAGGCCTCAGCCAAAAATGGCATTTATTTATGTTTGCAAAGTCCATAATGGTATCTATGGTCAGCTTGATCCAAGTTAGGTTTTAGGAGCGGGAGAGGATGAGACCAAGATCAGGGAAACATCAACTCTGGCTTGTGTCTCCGTCTCCACTTCTGCATGACTGAGTGGCAGCCTTTTATTCTTATTTTCTTGAGGCTCCTTGAGTCCTAGCACATTTCAGTCAGGCGACAAGGGGAATTTCCCTCTGGCTCTGTCCAGAGACTATTTGGAACTTCCAACTTTCCGTTTGACTCCTAAATATCTCCTTAATTCATTTGTATATAATCTGATTTTTTTAAAACCTGTCTGTGTCTCTTCATTTGTTCCTTCTTTAAGAGGCTAAGCTCCCTCCAACACATATCTTTGGGTTTGCTGTAAGAAAAACTTTGAATCTGCTGTAGCTTTCAACAGCTATGTTTTTTGTTATGACTATCACCAGATGATGTATTTAAATTTTTTTTTAAAATACTATAGTACGGTATTATTAATTATAGTTACGTGCTGCACATTAAATAATAAATTGCTGTTTTCTTATTAAGGCAGATACATGCCTAATAGTTTTTCACTTTGCAAATATGTCACATCTTCCCTCAACGTTTATAATTTTCAAAAGATTTCCTAATTATTTTTATGCTTAACATCTTAGATGACTTTTAATCATATGTTTATTTTATGGCATAAATAAAATATTATTTGTAATATTGTATATTATTATTGTAATATAATATGTATTATTATTATTGTAATATAACGATGTATAAAATTATTAATACATAATTAAATTTTTTTCTTTACTTCCATATATATGGATATATATATGGATATATATGGATATATATATGGATACATATGAATATGTATAGATAGAGTGTATATATATATATATATATATATATAGTAAAGAAATTTTTATGGAAAATATTACCTTTGGGTCCATAATATCAACTGGCTATTATTTTCGTGCAATAAAATAATGAATCTATCATGAATTAAGTTTTAACTATCCCAATTGCTGAATATTATTTCTTAGGTTTCCTTATTATTTGTCTTTTATTTCTAGATATACAAATCGATTTTTTGAAAAAATTGCTAGTAGTTCTCCACATCTCAAATAATAGACTTAAGGTTTTTACTTTATTTATTTATTGTTAATTACATTGATTAGGACGTCCGGGACAACATTCATTGGTAGAAGTTGAAGGCACATGTCATGATGCCTTTAATAGATATCCTGCTAGCATTGTCCCATAAGAATACATTTTGTTATGGTGTGTGTTTATATAAATATGTGTATATATACATATGGATATACACACATGTAGGTAAGAAGATAGATACTTACGTATATACACACAGACAGACATAGGTATTTCTCATGTAAATAATCTCAGTGAGTCTGGTTCTTTTCACCTTCCAGGCAACATAAGAGTTGAATTTTCACCTCTAGATATGGCCAGGGATGGGTTTGGATAATTGACTCTAGGTAAAATTTACCCAAGAGAATAATAATTTTATCTTCCAGACTGTATCTCTCTTTCTTTTTCTCTGTTTCTCCCTCTGAAATGGCAATAGACAAACCACATATTTGTATGGAGTTTCTGTAATACGGAAGCGACCCAAAAACCTGAATCAGCTTATGGAAGAAAATTATTCTGTAGAGTGTCTCAAACAGCCATCAGAAAGGGAGATTTGGGGGAACTAAGACACTGAGATTTGGGAGTCATATGTTACTGCAGCTTAACCTAGCCTGTCTTGACTAATATTCTTATTTTAATACAATTTTTAAAAATACACTTAAAGTAATGATATAAAAATAACTTTCTTCTTTCTGATATATTATTTTTATTATTCATATTAATCTATTCTATAATATTGATTCTATAATATTCATCTAATCTATAATATTGAATCAGTCTTGGAAAAATTAATTAGGTTTTAAATAAGTTGACTTATCTACTTATGAAAATATTCCATCTTACCAGTTGAAGGTGCTGTCATATTGTAACAGACCTGGTTATGGACTAAAATAAAGATTTAAAAAAATTAGCAAGAAAGAAAGGATAGGCAATACATTTTTTAAACATACTGACAGACTTTTCATGGACTCTAAGGCATTAATAAATACTGTTCAATAGAAGATCTTGTATGAGGCTGAATCCAAGAAGATAGAACATATTTGTTGGGACCATTTAGCATCCGACTCTTGATTTTGGCTCAGGTCATGATCTCACGATTTGTGAGATCAAGCCCCACATTAGGCTTTACGCTGGCAGTGTGGAGCCTGCTTGGGATTTTCTCTCTCTCTCTGTCTCTGCCCCTCCCCTGTTCATGCTGGAATACTCTCTCAAAATAAGTAAACTTTTTTTTTAAATGAACATATTCGTTAAAATGTGATTATGATAGAGTCACATAATATGTACACTCAATGTTTTTATTTTGCATCAAATAAATTCACCTCATTTATTTTAGTGTTTAATATTTTTTTGTTTCCAAGAAAAATAGTTTTATTTTCATTATTGTAATACATGGTGGAAAACTGTTGTTTCAGTCCATGCAGCTTTCTTCTGCTTGCTGGCAGCAGATTCCTTCTTTCTTGTGGAAATTCATTCCATGTGCCATTGGTAGGAATGACCCTATCCAATCTCACTCCTTCTAGAGGTTATACTCATGACTTCCTTGAAAGAATATGATAAGATATGACATGATACATGCTATAGGGGTCAGAGAGAACAGAAACAAGTGATTCTCCATAAGTTTTCCAGTTCTAGAGAAGAGATTTGATCTCTCTGCTGTGATTGTTGGCCAATTATTTCTTAAGTTTTGAACTGCCTTCTGATAACTTGCCTATACTGGAAGAGAACTTCAAGAGAAAGGCAAAGACAGATTTCTGTTGAAAATACTATGATTTTAATGAATAAGAGAAACAATGGTGAGCAGGTCAGGGCCTTTCTAACATCAACTAAATCATTGGCAAGAACTGTAACTTAAACCTGCTCTGTCTGACCTTCCAAATTAGTCTAGTATCGTCGTACTAGTTTGGAAGGTCAGACATAGATAGATAGATAGATAATGAATAGATATAAATAGATAGATTGGCAATGGGGATCAAGTGTAGCTTTGATTAATTTTAATTGTTATGGAAGAGACATGACTGATATATTTTTAGCATTATTACCATCATGATTTTTATATATCATCTTTATTTTGTACAAATGGGAAAAATGGGAAACATCCTTTTTTGTATGTAAGCTAGAGATCAAGGAAGGAGTTCTTGGAAGTTGGGTGAAATCAATAATGTTAGAGTAAGGCTTAGTAACCTAAAGGAAAGTAAAATTTCAGCAGAAAAAAAAATAGAGAATTAGCCTGACAAAATATTCTTTCCTGCCTAGAATGGTTTTCTCTATTTTTATTGCATTCATTTTTTGTTTAGATATGATTGTGTTATTGTATACATGCTATGCTGAGATTTTTAGCTTCCATTAATTTAAACAGTAACCAGATTCATATTAGAATTCCAAATACTTTATTCCTACTCTAATGTGAATGGGCCAGAATTCTCTGTCATTGGATATTGCATATATGTTTGAGATAGTTTTCTGTGAGCAATGTGCAGGAGCTCTACCCATGAACTTTGTTGTAGTCCATGAGGCTGAATAGAGATATTGTGGTTCACTTACAGGTTGAAGAAAGTTGAGATCACCCAGTAAATAAAATGCTGTCTGTGTGGATGACACACATATATGCACACACACACACACACACACACAGGATGCGTGTATACATTTACGTACATCATTTTAGAACATTATTCGCACACCTAACGTAAGATCAAAACTGTTTTTATATAAAACCAAGTCATAATTTTATTTATTGTAAATTATTTCAGTAGTTAAAATTCCTCAGTTAACAATAAATATATGCCAATTTAATCTCATTTTGTCACTGTTTTTTAAGAACTATCTAAAATATTGTTGTACTTTATCTTTTCTTTAAAATATCTCAAAATATGTAGGATTAAATTATGTTACCCACTTACATTGACACTGGTTGTTTTATCAGAGTTATACTTCTTTATCTTTCCTTAATGTAATGATAGTAGTAAAATTATTTCAGTAGTTCCATGATGGCATTGAATACATCTATGGAACACTCCCTCCTGAAGGTTTGTTTTTAATTAAGATGCCTTAGGAATGACATAATTGAGCATAAGCTCATCACATGGTCATATGCCAAGAATTAACAATAGTTACATTAGTGTACTATGTTACCTAGTAACAAAAGCAACATAACATTTTCATAACAGTTTAATATATATTCAAAATTTCCCAAAGTTCTCATAACCAAATACATGGCAAAAATACTCACACATATTATATAAACCCTTATGAAATGTGCATTCTGTCTTCTGTCTTGGTGTTCTTTTTGTATATTATTCCAGTTTTGTACTTCATCTGGAAATGTGTTCTATGCCACACTGGATGTCAAATGGGGAAATAGAAACAATAAAAAAGAACCAATTGAAAATTCTGGAACTGAGGAATGAAATTTCTGAAATTAAGAGATTTCCTTGGATGGACTTAACAGCTGAACAGACGTGACAGAGGAAAGTTTAATGAACTTCATGATAAATCAATGAAAACTATTGAAGGGAAAAAAATGATGAGAATAAAAAAAAAAGGAATAGAGACTTGAGAACTTGTCTGATGATCTCAAACATTACAGCACATGTAACTGGAATAATAGAAGAAGAAAGACTTGAGGACCAAAAGTCTTCAAGAGATAAAGTTAAATATTTTACAAATTTGATGAAACACATGTAATGACAGGCATAATACGCTTTGTGGATATCAAGTAGAGAGAGGAAAAAGAAGCTTAAATTTATGTGTATCCCATTCGAATGGTTGAAAGACAAAGACAAAGACAAAAACTAGATCTTGAAAATAACAAGAGGAAATTAACACATTATGTAAGAGGAGACAAAATTTCGATTAATGGCTGACTTCTCAGCAGATCCTTGGGGACAAGAAAAGACAGGAACAGGGGTGTCTGAGTGGCTCAGTCGGTTAATGATTTTGGTTCCTGTCGTGATCTCAAGGTCATGAGATCAAGCTGGGCGTCAGGTTACATGCTGGGCACAGAGCATGCTTAAGATTCTCTATCTCCCTCTGTCCCCCTCCCACTCATATGCACCTGCGCATGTGCTCTCCTTCTCAAAAAGTAAAAAAAAAAGACGGAAACATCATTAAAAAGCTGGAAACAAACAAACAAACAAACAAACATATAAACACTGGCAACACAGAATTCTATATCCATCAAAAACATTCTTCAATAATGAAAGTAAAATAAAGATATTTTCAGGTAACAGAGAACCAGAGGAATTCATCACTAACAGATCTGCCCTAAAGGAATTCTAAGGGAAGTTTTTCAGGATGAAAGGAAATGATAGCAGAGGAAAGGCTGTGTTCTCAGAAAAGAAGAAAGAACATCTGAAATATCTGAGTAGATAGAAAAGAGTATTTTTTCTTTTCTCCATTTCTGATTTTTTTGACAATCTCTACATATGTATGAAAAAACATTGTCTTGTAGGTTTGTAAGTGTAATGTAACCCTTGTAACATAAAAAAGAGAATTTATGACATATTTATTTGCAGGATTTTGGTATTTTAGACAAAGTAGTACATTATTGAATAAACTATGCAGAATTAAGGTTGTATAATGCAATCCTTAGGTCAATCATGCAGAAAAGAGCTAAAAGGCAACAGGAAAATTTAAATGGAATTCTAACAACTATTCAAATAATTTAAACAAGTAATAGTAAAAGGGAAACAGAGGAGTAAAAACAGAGCAGAAAAGCTGAGAACATAAAAAATGCTTACCACAAAAACAACTGTATTTATTACATTAATTGCTAATAGATTAAACGATCAAAGTAAAAGTTATATTTTCAGAATGTACTCATAAACCAAACCAAGTATATGCTATCTACAAGAAACAGGCTTTTATTTTAAAGACATATATGGTTTGAAAGTAAATGAACAACAAAAACATATAATGCAAGCTTTGAGGAAAAGAAGGCTTGAATGGTTATATTAACTTTAAGTGGAAGTTGTTAAGACAAAATATATTACCATAAATAAAGAGGGAAATGTCATAAGTACAGTTGACCTGTGAGTGGGTTTGAATTGCTCAGGTTCATTTATATATGAATGGGGTTTTTTGATAAATACCAGACAGTACTGAAAATGCACTTTCCCTCCCTTATGAGTTTCTTAATAACATTTTTAATCTAGCTTACTTTATTGTAAGAATATAGTATAAAATACATATACCAAATATGTGTTAATTGACTGTTTATGTTATCATTAAGACTTCCGGTGCACAGCAAGCTATTAGTAGTTAAGTTTTTAGGGAGTCAAAAGTTATACACAGATCTCTGACTGCTCAGGGTCAGCGCCCCTAAACCCTCAGTTGTTCAAGAGTCCACTACATAATTTTATAAAACAACAACTGCTGAGAACCAATGATCTAATTTCCCCCTTAAAAAGTTAGAGAAAAAGAGCAAATTAAACCCAACGTAGTTAGAAAATACAAGGTAAAGATAAAATATATCAATACAAGAATAGACACACAATAAAGAAAATTAACATAATGAAAAGAGCATGTTTGAAAAAATTAATAGGGGTGCCTGGGTGGCTCAGTCGGTTAACCGTCCGACTTCAGCTCAGGTCATGATCTCGTGGTCCGTGGGTTCGAGCCCCAACTGCTCACAGCTTGGAGCCTGGAGCCTGCTTCAGTTTCTTTGTCTTTCTCTGTCTCTACCCCTCCCCTGCTCATGCTCTCTCTCTCAAAAATAAACACAAAAAATTCAAAAAAAGAAAAAAAATTAATAAACTTGGTAATCCCTACCAAGTTTGCTCATGAAAATCATAAGAAAGACTCTGTCAATATCAGACACGCAAGAGGTTACAAAAATAGAGACTTTATAGGTTTCTTAAAGGAATCTAAAAGGGTATCATTACCAACTTTATGCTGATAGACATGGTGACTTAGATGAAATGAACAATCCATTCGGCAGCCATCGCTGGGAAAGCCAGTTTCACACAGGTGCACCCTAACCAACACCTTCCTCAGCTTGCTTTCTGCCCCAAAGCTTTTTGGATGTTTTGCCTTCTCCAGTCCTGCAAACTAGAACGTGCAGGTGTATTAACACCCACAGGACAACTCCTGAGCAGTGGGAGAGGAAGAACAGGAACCAAAGGGTAAATAAATACTCTCTTTTTTATTCTTTTCAAGCGGACAACGACCTGTAGGAGGCACCCACCACAAATTCTCAGCTACTTCAGTGGGTCTCAGTAGACTCAAGCCCCAACTGCTCATAGCTTGATAAGAGACTCTCGTGTTGCCTCTACCAGTCCTTCATTCCAGTTTTCTGGCATGGCAAATGCAAATAAACTATCCATAAGCAAGAGAATGTCTCGGATTCAGGTTCTGGGAAAAGTATGACATCAGTGGGAACAGAAAATTTGAGAACTATCTGGAAAATAGCAGCTGAGATTGAAAATGACAGGGAAAAAAAAGGGCAGAGTCATTTGATGATGATCTCCAAAGGAGTGGCTTACAACAGAAGCATATGTTTACTTGTCCATCTCGGCTCTGGTGCAGCCGTGATCCTCACTCAAGAATACAGCTGGATGGAATTTCTCTGTCGGAACAATGGCAGGTGTCATATCGTAGGGATGAGGGGAGCATGTCACTTCCACTCACATTTTATTACACAAAGTTTGCCACATGGCCACACACTTGAGTGCAATTGCACAAGATGTATAACATTTCAGCAGAAGGGATTTCAAATATTTATGAAAATTGAAGGATGGTCGATTCAATAAAATGCAGGAAAAAGCTAATCGTAGAGCACTTAATAAAATTTAGCCAACTGGTCACAAGATTACTTTTAGATATAAAAAATTACAAAGCATGAGAAATCTCTGCAAACAAAGTATAAAAGAAATTTTAATACGTCTTAAATAAAGTTATCTTAATTTTACAAGTGAAGCTTTACTTTTGTTTTGTTATTGTTGTTGCTGCTGTTTTGCTCATTTTACTGTGAAGCAAATGAGTTCCAATGAAATTATTTATATCAGAAAAAGAGATTTAGTACTGCAACTTTTCATCGTTTTAACCGTCCAAGATTTTATCACAGGCTTATTTTTCACCCATATTTTATTTGCGTAAGCTCAGAATTGTCAACTGGTAAAATATTATCATAAAAGACATTTTTTTCATAAAAATAAATCTGAAATAACTTTTCACAAATATGTTACAGTATTTGTGAGCTGCATAAATATCAGCTGAACGCTGGAAAATCTTGGAATTTTGAATTGTGATTTATTTCACTGACGATGCTGGTTTCCTGTAGCTTTTAACATCCATTAGGATTCATGCATTCTCATAACCTAGCTGGTTTTCTGAGTAGGTCTAATATGTGCTTGCTTTTATGAAGGAATATCCTTGAGATTTGAATGATAATTTTAATCCTTAGATTTATAGAATGACTGATTCCATTATTCATAAGAGGAACTATATTGCCTATGATTCAACGACAACTCCACATCAGAGGATGTCAGAAAATCGGTAGCCTCAATTGACCTGAAAATGTCAAGATTCCTTCACCGTGTGAGATTAATTTTGCGTTATACATCAGGCACCGATTTTAGTCAAGCTGTTAAGGAATTATAGATGTCATCATACTGTTTGTAGACATCAATTTCACGTTCCCAACTTACTCCTCAAAGTACTAGCTATGTAGATGTCAAACCGGTGCGGCTCCCAACACTCACACAAAATGATCCACGGTATGCAGTTAGCAGTTTCTTCTCATTTCTACCCACTCTGCATCTGTACTAGGAAAAGTGAGAATCTGCGTAAAAGAAATTCTAATGTTGGTGACTATCACCAAAGAATGATGATTAAGACAAAAGTAACACTGGATAAGAAGACATTTCCATTTAATTGTCTAGGGAGGTTTCGGGTACCTGATGCATGTGAAAGACAGGTGAGGGGGACACTTTTGAGCAGGGACTCCGAGCCACTTTTGAGCCAGAATAGGAGGATAATATGTGTCACTGGAAACCATGTACTTGAGCACGGTATTTAATTTGATTCCTTGTGGCAAGAGAAATCAGCATACTGTCACAAAGCTCGTATACCAAGCCACCCCAAGCACATATTTTTATGTAATGGATTTAAAAATGCATTGCAGATATTACATAACAGTATCTCACAAGGGTGGGCTGGTCTCAATTTTGATAATAGCTACTGTTGGGCTCGCCTACGCTAAGCTAATAATTTAAGTTTAGCTTGCCGAATCCATTCTTTTGTTTTATAACCCAAATCTGCTTTTCATTTGCATGTGTAAGTTGGTCATCTGCTTTGGTGACAAAGAGGAGGTGCCTCCGGAAAGGTTCTCAGACCAGGCTGCAGTGTTGAAGGCTTCATAAATCAGTTCGGGTTCGTACAAATATTACTTCCCTGATCCAGATCTGGCATTATTAATAATGATTTATTATTTTAAAAAATTTCCAACACAAAACATGGAGAGCTTTGAAATCATAATTTATTTTCCTTGCTTGCCATGCAGTCTCACTTGTCATGATATTTTTCTAAGTTTTAGGCCTGATTACTCAGAGCGAGTGTGCCTGGCTAAAATACGTCCTTTACCTGGAAATAGAAACTCTAACTCTATCAAGGTAACTGAGCTCTGCAAATAATAGCATAGAAGATGGTCAGTTCTTTGCCTATGGTATGTTTATGCCATCATCCTTCTGTGTTTCCCTTCCTTAAAAATAAGGGACCTGGGCAGTTTGCCTACAGTCTTGCAGGGTGGGGGGTGGGAATTGTGAATGATGACCCTGACAATACAGAGTGAGCTCTTTCCTCCACCTATCTTCTAGAATCGACTGCATGAAAATGAAAAATAAACTGTGTTTTTCCTTGCAAGGCTAAGAGACAATGCGATTTGGAATAGCTACAGATGTTTCCAATGCTCCTCTAAATGCATCTGAATTTAATAAGCCGAGAGTTTGTAAATATATTTGTCTGTCAATTAGTTTGTTCCAGTACTTTTGTTGGATGTAAAATGTGTTGGCCCAATTATTACGCTATTTTAAGACATGCTCAAAGTTTGATTTCTTACTCGTTCCACCAAATAAACTTCAATGAAAATAAGCTATTAATAAAGTTTTCAAAGCTTCACTTTTAAAATGTATTTCAGAGGGCACTTAGTAGGTTGAGCGTCTGACTCTTGATTTCGTCTCAGGTCATGATCCCAGAGTCATGGGATCGAGCCCTATATCAGGCTCTGCACTGAATGAGCAGCCTGCTTAAGATTCTATCTCTCTCTCCCTCTGCCCCTCTTCTCTGCTTGTTCTTTCTCTCTCAAATTAAAATAAAAAGTTAAAATACATTTTAGTAAAATAGACTTTGGTGAAATGCCAGAGGTAAATGTCATATACAAAAAAAACAAGAACAAAAAAACAACAGGGGGGCACCTGAGTGGCTCAGTTAGTTAGGCATCCCACTTTGGCTCAGGTCATGATATCACGGTTTGTGAGTCCGATCCCTACATCAGGCTCTCTGCTATCAGCACAGAGCCTGCCTTGGATACTCTGTCCTGCCCCCCTCCCCCCCCCCCCCCGGCCCCCACCGTCTCTGTCCCTCCTCTGCTTGTGCTCTCCCTCTCAAAAACAAACATTAAACAAAATTTAAAAAAAGAAATTAATTAAGTGAAGTTCATAATTTACAGGTCTATATATTATATTGAACAATACTGAGTAAAGAAAGAAATCACTGTACTTAAGTAAGCCATAGTAGAAGGAAACATGGAACATTACCCCCCATGGTTCACATTAATATTGACTTTCTTACATTCACTTCAAGCATATTTATTGAGTATCTTCTGATATTAGTTTGTCAACCCTCTTCTAAAATAAAATGGTCTATAAGTTTTCGAGATGGACCATCATTTTTTGAAAAAAAATTTGCAAGACGTTACCTTGTCAAATAAAGGCACCTTAATTTTTAATATCAGTTTTTATTTTAAGAGAGCAAGATAAAAAATAAGATTTAAATATATTATTTCACATCCTACAAGATACTGAGCGTATAATGATTAAACAAACAATATTCCTGACATAGTAATGCCAGAAAGACAATTAATGGTATATTGAAATGTTGTTCATCAGTGAAATAGAACAATGAGAAAGTGTTTATAGCTTGGATCACACAAAGAAAGGAACACTTTAGACAGATGAAGTAGAATTAAATAAATTCCCTAATGGGATACTCTGTAGTATGCCACCAATCAGGTGGCCTGCAGGGACAAAGGCATAGAGGAAAACTTTCCCTAGGTTAATCAATAAACTATGCTATTGGCATTTTACAGGTCATTTTGAAGAGGAATAAACCCTACCTAAAAAATACTCTGATAAAATACTTTCTGTGCATTTATAATTCTTAGCTGTAGTTATAATCCAAGCTGTAAACTAACCAGATGACATGGGATGACGATGTTATGAAGAACAAAAAGGACTAGCAGGATAAAAAATGTCACTAAATATTTAAAATATTCAAAGAAACTAAAGAAACCAAAGAAATAAAGAAACTAAATGGACTAGTAATTTCTTTTTACCTTGGCTCTACTAGATTAGAGTTCCCATTGCCTCTTTGATGAGTAAATGAGCTATGTTAAATTATCATTGTATTATATATATATATATATATATATATATATATATTCATTATGTGTATGTATATGAATTGTATACTGAAATACATTTAGTTTCATCACAGAAGGCAGTTAACTTGACACATTTTTATCTCTACTTTGGCCTCAGTTTAAACTCCCTGTACACATAATACACTCAAATGCACACACACACACACACACTCACACACACACACACACACACACACACACACACACACACACAGACCAAGATATAATTGGACCAATAAACTATGTCAACTAAACTGATATTTCTGATCAAAAACATATACACCCAAAACTTAGTTTCCTTTCCAAAAGGAAACTTAGGTAAGTTATGTACCTTTTAGGATACTTGATTTTAAAAGGCTTATTTCTCACTGCTGGGCTGTATTTTACACTCCCTCATTATTGCATAAATGTCACTGTGTTCGCAGCTCCTCTGATTTTCTGTGGTCACTCTAAGCTAACACCCAGTGACAAAACTTTTCTCCTCATCTGCATAGGGGAACTTTCCCTGTTCCTTTGTTTTAAATGTTTATTTACTTATTTTGAGAGACAAAGAGAGAGGGACAGAGAGAGGGGGAGAGGGGAAGGGGTAGGAAGAGAGGGGGAGGAGGAGAGAGAAAATCCCGAGGGGACTCTGAACTGACAGTACCTATGTGGAGCTTGATCTCCCAAAAGGTGAAATCGTGACCTAAGAGGGAATCAAGAGTCAGACGCTGAATAGACTGAGCCATCCAGGCGCCCTGCACATCTCCCTATTCTTTCCATGTTTTTCCAGCATATTTGCTTTCTCCCTGCCCATCTCCATGATAGGTTAATTTATTTTGAACCTTGGTTTAAGGGCCCGCATATTCTTCTCTTTCTGAACACTGTCGTCAAAGCTTTTGTCCCGAGAGTAGCTTAAAAACATTGGTGACCTGTGAGGCAGAGTTTTACTGAAACATTGAGTAACGGGGTATATTATTTAAAAACAAAAATATGAAAATAAGATGAAGGGAAGGAACTATTATTAACACCAAACAGTTAATGCACTGGTCCTATTTATCTTCCATTTCCCACCACAAGTATTTGTTATGTTTATTTATTAAGAGAGAGAGGGAGAGAGAGAGAGAGAGAGAATGCGAGTAAGGGGGAACCCCAAGCAGGCTCTGCTCCGTAGGTGCACAGCTCCCCACACGAGGCTCGAACTCACCAACCATGAGATCATACCCTGAGCCGAAATTAAGAGGCAGATGCTTGACCGACTGAGCCACCCAGACGGTTTCCCACCACAAGGATCTTCAGTCCTTGAACACCCATTCCCACCTCTCTTTCTTGGGCCCCAGTCTGTCCACATTTATTTACCTCTGTCCTCTCAATTACCTGTCAGCTTCTAACCCTTAAATTCTAGTTTTCCTTCCTGTAAAATCAAGCTCTTGGTTTACTTTTGCGGATCGCAGCAAATAAACGAACAAATCATGAACACATTCTGTTCAACAGCAGTCTGACCTGAGTAACAGAAAGTTATCGGTCTGTCTGGTCTCCATCTTTTAGCAAGAGAAAGAACCCATGAGTCTTTGAAATAACAGCTCTGCTATTCTGTTGGGGAACGCACTGTGATGCTATACTTCCTCTCCCTAACAGCCAGGGTTAGCAGAAGACAAATAGCACAAAGTTTCATTCTCTTTACCTCTGGCCCTGTACGTTCAGTCCACAGAAACTCCTCTGAGGCAGTTTATGTATCGGTTTTTATTTTACTTCCATTTTCACCAACTCCTGCATGAAACTATCACAGGAATCGACGAATTAATAGATTTCTTCAGTTTGAAGTCACAGTGAAGAAAGGATTATATTTTGATATTTGCCTCTTAGAAATGGCAACTACTAACAAATGTATTGTTTGAAAATGGTCCCGGGGCGCCTGGGTGGCTCAGTCAGTTGAGCGTCCAACTTCGGCTCAGGTCACGATCTCGCAGTCTGTGAGTTCGAGCCCCGTGTCGGGCTCTGGGCTGACAGCTCAGAGCCTGGAGCCTGCTTGAAATACTGTGTCTCCCTTTTTCTCTGCCCCTCCCCCTGCTCATGCTCTCTCTCTCTCTCTCTCTCTCTCTCTCTGTCAAAAGTAAATAAACATTAAAAAAATTAAAAAAAAAGAAAATGGTCCCTACTTCCCACCTTATTAAGTAGATTCAATAATTACATTCAGAACCCCCCCTCCCATAGCCTTCTGTTTCTGTCAATGTAGATAAAAATTATGTGAAACAACTTGGGGTGCCTGTGCAGTTCAGTCGGTTAAGTGTCTGACTCTTGATGTGGACTCAAGTCACGATCTCACTATTGTGAGATCGAACCCCTTGTTGGGATCTATGCTGGAGGGTGGAGCCCGCTTAATATTCTCCCTCTCCCTCTACCCCTTCCCAGCTCTCTCTGTCTGTCTCTCTCTCAAAGAAAAATGTGAAAAAACTTTAAATGTGAAAAATAGTATTTATGTATCTATTCTTTCATCTTTTGAATATTGAACATATTCAATCTCAGGACGCTTTCAAGTCAATGGGCATTTTATTAACAAAATCGAATAAATCACAATATCCAGGTGGACTGTTTGGGATATTGAAAAAAAAAACATTAATAAATGTAAGAAAGGTCTGAGGTACAAAGGAGGGTATTGAAAAGAATAAAGTCAAGTGAGGTCCTGGGCTTTTGCATGGATATGTAACTGAATGCATTTAGGTAGAGGGGAAATGGATTCTCTATTAGGATAATTTTTGGTTTCAGTAAAAAACAGCCCAATACAAAAAGACTTCAACCAAAGGAATATGAATTCGTTCTCACAAATAAGAGTCTAGGGCTGGCGTTCATTTCTGGGTCTAGGTCTTCTCTGAAATTCTCTTGTCACTGCCTTACTCCATATGGTGGCCTCTTTCTCATGGTGGTACCAGTTCTGGGCCAATATTTAGGCGAAGGTAGCATGCAGAAGAGAGAATGTACCTCCCAGTGGCTTTCCTGAGAGAGAGAGAGACATAGAAAACAATAATGAGACACATTTCCCCCGTATTTCCAAACACATTTCTCTCACATGCCTTTGGCTAGTAGGGTCACATGCCTTCCCGTCTGAACCAAATCCTATGACCAGATTAATGCCATGTGATGATTGGCTTCAGCCTGATTTCGCTGAGAACCAATCACTTTGCAGGACCACAGCATTATTTTTAAATTAATCATGAAAGCTTTTTTTTTTTTTTAATTTTCCATACTTTTCTTGCTGTAGCAAAGCTTTCTAAATTCCACTGATTTATTGCTCAAGGATAAATTGTTCTTTAAAGCTGTAAGATGTTAGTTTGGCCTGATCTGGTTTGAAGCTGGGTCCATACTGCTTAACAGCCCGTGTACTGTGGGTTCAGTTACTGTTGCAGCCATGACTCACTGTGTCTAGCTGTTGGCCACGACATTATGGAAACTTCTGAGTCTGCACCTTGCGATGTCCCATATGCTGTTGACCAGGTTTCCTGTGGTCTAGACAGTGGCCTGCGGGCAGATCATTTGTGTTAATATCTATTCCCTGAACCATAGTATGTAAATATTGCTTTTTTGGAATTTGTTTGAGATTGTCTCAAAAAACTTCATTGCAATGTGTTTGTGTGCAAGTTATCATTTAATAAGCTGCAATACTGGATACTTAGTGTGTGCTTATTAAAGCGTATTTTGGAAAGCATTTCATTGATTATAATACTTGCCACTTTATTATCTTTAGTTTTTATATAATGCAATCATTTCAGAAGCAAAGTTATCATGCAAATGATTCTATTTGAAAAATATGTAATAGTCAAATATGGCCTCTTGTATTAGATAGTAAAATCTGCTAGTTAATATACAAGGTGTGGGATTTTTTTTTAATTTGAAATATTATACTATTTAATGACATCTCTGTCTGTGTATTTCTCACATACTGTTGTATTTCAAGTAAATATAAGATAGAAAAACTAAATACCAATTTAACAAACAGTCTTATTAGAGTTGAATCATCCACTTTATTTTTTATTTATTTATTACAATTTTTTTTAATGTTTATTTATTTTTGAGGGAGAATGTAAGAACATGAGCAGGAGAGGGGCAGAGAGAGAGGGAGACACGGAATCGGAAGCAAGCTCCAGGCTCTGAGCGGTCAGCACGGAGCCCCACGTGGGGCTCAAACCCACGAGCTGTGAGATCATGACCTGAGCCAAAGTCGGAGGCTCAACCGACTGAGCCACCATGCACCCCGAATTATTCACTTTAAAATAGAATTTGTTATAAATTGCCCTTGTGTCTTTAACAAGTAATCTATTTGCTAGTTTCCTTTAGGCAATTTCTTTTCAGGACTATCTCAGTTGCTTAACCCTTAGTACATTAGAAGATGCCATTAATATCTCCAGGAATACAAAAGAATGAATCAGTCTCTGTTCTCTGGGAGTGTGAAATTATATAGATAGATGCTAGATAATATGAGAGTACATATATTCAAGGGATTTTTTTTCCTAGGTCATTTAAAAAAATGTGTTTTGTCCTCATTATGGCTTGGTTATACAAAGACATAATGTCTTTTTTTTTTTTTTTTAATATGGAATGCTTCGAGAATTTGGACGTCATCCTAGTACAGGGGTCTTGCTAACCTCCTCTGTATCATTTCACTTTTAGTATATGTGCTGCTGAAGGGAATACTTTTTTTTTTCTTTTCTTTTTTTTTTAATCAAGGGGTTTTTTATATTCTTGTTAGTCATAAGTACTCTGAATTACTGTTAGGAGTTTCTTATTTCCCTGTACTTGTGGGAGAAGGTAGCGGAAATTCCTGTAATGCTGTGGGGGAATCCCCTCTCCTACGTCCTTTTGCCAGGGGAATACCGGGAAGAAACTTCTACTAGACTTTTAGGAGCACACCTTATTCCTAGGAATTCCTATCCGTTCCTTGTGGACTCTGTTATTAGCATCAGCATTAGAACACATGGAGTAATTAATGGGATAAATACCAAACTAAGATGCAGTCACATTTCAGTTTCAGGGAGATATTGTAAGTCTCACACTATAGTAATATAAAATGCCGGAATTGAACCAGAGACTAAGGTACTCGTGTTATCAAATGGAGTCTTCTAATGCCATTTTAGCTTTAAAATTTAGAGTCAAAATGTATTGACTCCAGACTGTAGATCAGCATGGACATGGGGTTGGTTTTATTCAAACATCTGACCCCAAAGACTATAGGAGACAACCTACAGGCTCTGGGGTGTGTGGTTTTTTTTCTTCATCGCTTGTCTATTCAAAGTACTTCTATAATTTAATTAGGAAAAACGATTTGACCTAATCCAAAGAATCACAATACTTCTATTTGTCAGTTTTTGGAGATTAAAAATAGTAAAATGTAGTTCTTCATTTCCTGCCTAAAGTTGTAATATTTAGCTTTTGTGTTACCAGTTTCCAGATTAGATTAGTTTTTTGCCGAAGGCTTTGCGTTGTGCACACCTCCCATATTACTACTTACTATTTTCTTTATGTGAGAGGCTTTGGATAGTTATAATATTTCAGATCAGAGAAATTTGCTCTGAGCTTTATAAGATAAAGTGTCTGTGATCAGTAGTTTTATTTTTTTTCCCCTGGTATTTCTGGTAAAGCAAACTGGCACCTGCTATTTCCAACAGCCAGTGGCAATTAGTCATTGCTGTTTGGTTACCTAGAGGACACAGTTCAAGTTTCAGCAAGTTTTCATCTTTCCCATCTCTAGTATAATATCATTTATTCTATTGGCAATGTCTCTAGATATTTGATCATCTAGCTTGTGCGGTTCATCTTCTTGTTTCTGGGAAATTATATCTATTTTAGAATATCTTCCTTCGCTAATGTAAAGTAATAAGATTTCATGGATAATAAGCCGATGATGTACACTTATCAATGATAGGTATAAAATATGTAAAATTTTATTTTAAAATCTGTTACGTTAACGTGTAATTACCAGAATTCTCATACGACGGGATAACTAAACAAGCTTACACTTACTACAATCAGTTTGATAGGCTAAAAATTCTGAGGCAATGATACCGCATTATCCTTAACACTCCCACCCTTGTGTGTTGGCTGTGGTGGGGGAAGCTATCTTGTCTTGTGCATCAAATGCAATTATTCTTGAGAAGTCTCATCTGTACCTGGATTTGTTTTTTTTTAATTTTTTAAATATAATTTATTGTCAAATTGGTTTACATACAACACCCAGGGCTCATCCCAACAAGTGCCCTCCTCAATGCCCATCACCTATTTTCCCCTGTCTCCCACACCCCCCCCATCCACCCTCAGTTTGTTCTCAGTATTTAAGAGTCTTTTGTGGTTTGCCTCCCTCCCTCTCTGTTCGTAACTATTTTTTTCCCCTTCCCTTCCCCCGTGGTCTTCTGTTAAGTTTCTCAAGATCCACATATGAGTGAAAACATAGGATATCTGTCCTTCTCTGACTGACTTAGTTCACTCAGGATAATGCCTTCCAGTTCCATCCACATTGCTACAAATGGCATGATTTCATTCTTTCTCATTGCCAAGTAGTATTCCATTATATATATAAACCACATCTTCTTTATCCATTCATCAGTTGATGGACATTTAGGCACCTTCCATAATTTGGCTATTGTTGAAAGCCCTGCTATAAACATTGGGGTATATGTGACCCTATGCATCAGCACTCCTGTATTCCTTGGGTAAATTCCTAGTAGTGCTATTGCTGGGTCATCGAGTAGCCAGAGACCATATATTGAGTGGCATGGAGAGGCACTCTCCCAACACTGGATTTGATTTAGATCGAGATTTGAACCGTGAGCCTCAGCCTGATGATACTATAAAGAAATGAAATCTCTGTAGGGCCTTGATGAGAGAGAGTGAACTTTGCATGTAGAAGAAATATAGTTTGTGGACAGATACCAGATTTTGGTGGTTTTAAAACATGGCCACAAATTCTTTGCTACTCTTCCATAAAGAGGTGGGAATATGTCCTTTTCTTCTTTAGTATGGGCAGGATGACTGTCATAATCAATAATATGTGGCAGAGAACGCTATGACTTTCCAAGCTAGATCATCAAATGCCATGCAATGTTTGCCTTATTCATTGAAACACTATCTGGGAGCCTTAAATCTGCATGTAGGAAGACTAGCTAACGTAATGTGACCATTCCACAAGGGTGCCCAAGCCACATGGACCTTGTTAGAGCAGGTCCCACTGCAAGAACTTCAATTGACAGAGCTAATTGAGCGTGACCTTTGAATTCTCCAAATTCAGTTTTGTCACACATGCATATGAAAAGGCATCCAAATGATCGCAGGCCCCAGTTACTCCCAGCCATTGAAAGCTTCCCAGTTAAGTCTCAAGATATCATGAATCAGAGACAATAAGCCATGCCTGCTGGCACTCTGCCTGAATTCCCCACCTTCAGTATCCATGAACATAATAAAATATTTTTTCTTTTATACACCAAATTGGTTTGGTTTGTCATGCAATACTTGGGAACTGGATGACATACCCAGCATAAATCAACATAATAAAGTTCAGCTTCCATTTCTCTACTTCAGCTTGAAAGCTATGATTTGAAATTTCAGGTATGCTATCCATTACTTGGAAAATTAAAAAACAATTAAAAACTCAAAACTTTTTCCCTCACCTAGACTTAGAACAGTAGATATGTTTAGTAAACAGGAACTTCAAATTTTTGTTTAAGCATAAAAGGATAGTTGTGCATTTTGCTTTAATAGTAAATATTTAATACTTATCAATTGTTTCATTTGAGTTTCTCAGGGCCCATTTAACACCAAAACAATTGAAGTCTCTCATAAGGTATTTAATATGCAATTATTTTACACGAAAGGGAAACTTAACCTGAATAAACTATTTATTCTATGTTTTTTTCTGTTTTTTCTTTTATTTTATCTGACTTCCATTCTAACCCATATCTCTAACGTAAATGATAATCATCTGGCATACACAATGTGAAGAATTTGGTGTGTTAAATCCCACAATCTAAAGAAAATAAATATGCGTGCTTTTTGGTATAAGAAAAATAACATCAAGATCTTTCTCATAATTCAAGCATATGCATACAGAGCCTTTCCAAGAATTTTATACAGTTGCATGCACACATACACACATACATTTGTTTTACCTCTTAGGATTTAAAGAATGTCAATAAGGTCTTTACACTTCATTAAAGGGTAAGCAAAAATGCAATTAAATATCCATAAACTTTGAAAAATATTCACTCATTATATAGGTGTGGCCTTGTCCAAAATTTAAATGAACATAATAATTTAAATTTGGTAAACATAGACACTTTTCGTTAGTAGTTACACTGATGTTTTCCCTAAGAAAATCTTCCCAAAGCCACATCACCCTTAGAGGGTTTGCACATGCAGGAGGGGAAATAGATTTTTTTATCTTTCCTGTTGTAAACAATCTGAAACATCCCTTTTAAAATAATCTTTAGAGGGGCTCCTGGGTGACTCAGTCGGTTAAGCGTCCGACTTCGGCTCAGGTCATGATCTCACGGTCCGTGGGTTCAAGCCCTGGGTTGGGCTCTGTGCTGACAGCTCAGAGCCTGGAGCCCGTTTCAGATTCTGTGTCTCCCTCTCTCTCTGCCCCTCCCCTGTTCATGCTCTGTCTCTCTCTGTCTCAAAAATAAATAAACGTTAAAAAAAAATAAAAAATAAAATAATCTTTAGATTTGACTGTTTGATTTGGTTGTCAACATCCATCTTCCAGAATACAGATTGCAGCAGTATTCATTAAAACTATAGAACTGTCTTCAGTAAGCAGAGCACTGAGTATTCAAAGCCGGTAGTTGGAAATTATGCTCAGATGGAAGAAATGTTATTTATGCAGAGTAGGAAAGAATCGGAATTGCACAATATTGTTGGGTCTTCCTCAGAATCTGAGAGTTGGCATAAATAAAAAGTCAAATTCCTTTAGAATAATCAATTGTCATAACTCAGTAGTAATTATTATGGATTGATTTCATTTCAGTAAAGCCAAAACCCTCTTCAAAAATAACCTTCTATAACTCACAATTAATAAATCTCATTGCCCGTGGTGAATTTCATATCCGTTTGTTGAAGCACTGTCTTTTCAAAGACGTTATTTTCTTTCTGCACCTTCTTTCCCGCTGAGGGCAGTGCTACATTTGTCACAGGAGAAAGGGCTCCTAAAGGATGTTTCAGTTGTGTCGTGTTATATTCGCCCAACTCCACCCCATATAATTTGAATGAATAGGTACCCACCTATCTTCGTATATTCGTATATATATTGTCTTCTCCAAAATCTGCGTTGTAGCAGGCCATCTTAAATATAAAGCAGCATCCCATCTCTAAATGACAAATAGTAGCATAAAAGGAAAGTAAACCCACAAATGATTGAACATACTATGTTTTTAAATACAAATTTCCAAAATGGTCATGTTTTTGTGTGAAGAATAATATGTTACAGGCAAGTAGAGTAGACTTAAAAAAAAAACCCACATTTTAAATCTTGCTTTCATCACATTTAATAGTAGAAATTTTGGAAAGTTCTCTAGTACTTTGACTGTCTCTTTCGCTATCATCTCTCAGGGTTGTTGTGAGGGCTTATGAAGGACACAGGTGCAAAGTAAGTACTAAATGAATGCCAGCTTCTTTCTCTTTTGTTCCTCTCTTGGAGTAGGATCAAGGCTTAGTAATACTTATATACTCTAATGTCTTGAAAACAGTGGACAGAAAGCAAATGCTTGTAAATTATGTTGCCCTATTATTCAATTTTTATAGAATTTTAGTCAGATATTTTTGGTGATTTCCATATATTGTAAAACAAAAGTAACTCATAATTGCATAACGTAGATAATGCTTAATATTTCAGTGCTAACGAATGAAATTTATTCTAAGAATATTAAAATACATTGATATGATCATTATAGTTTAGAGTAGAGGGGCACCTGGGTGGCTCAGTCAGTTAAGCATCTGGCTCTTGGTCTGAGCTCAAGTGATAATTTCCAACTTTATGAGCTCGAGCCCCATGTCAGGCTTGCACTGACAGCATAGAATCTGCTTTGGATTCTCTCTCTCCCTCTCTCTCTCTCTGCCGCTCAGGGGGAGAGAATAAAATAAATTAAATTAAATTAAAAACATAATTTAGAGTAATAGAAGTTATGAAAGGGTAAATACATGTGAAAAAGTAGTATATGTGACAAGGTAAATAAAGCAGAGGTATATCTGGTTGAATTTTAAGATTTCCATCCTTTTCCTTAACCCTGAATCCTGCACATGAAAAATAGCAGATGATGATTAATTAAATTCTACATTTGAAATCATATAGTTCTTATATAAATTATTCTGTTGTTCACCATAACATTCGTATAATTATGACTCTAAAAATTTTTTATCAATTTTATCCAGTATGTTATTCAGTGTTTACTTATTAAGTTCTTATTGTGTAAAAGGAGGCATTTAGTATACTTACAACACCAACTTCCAAATTGGGGTCATTGTGCAATTTTTATTTTCAGTTTATTAATTAGTTAAAATATTTACTGTGCACATACTATGTACTGTCACTATCCCAGGGTCTAAGAATATAATAGATAATAGAACTGAGTTGGCGCCCACATGCAGCTTGAATTTCAAGGGAAAAGGCAGGCAGAAAAACTAAATGAAATAATTACAAAGTGAAGTGACAGACACATCTTGCCTTGTCTTTAGAGAATATTGGTGGTGCCATATTGAATAAGCGGTGAGACAAGATCTCTCTTAAGAGATAATATTTAACTGAGACCTTAAAGGTTGAAAAGGAAGCAGCCAGGAAAAGACCAGGGTCTTAGAGCATTCCTGATGAAGGGAGCTGTGATTACACAGCAACATTCCCAAGATGAAAAGCATCATGGCCTGAGGAAGACAACGGGGGTCTGAGGCTCAAATTATATTGTTAAGATTTTGTCTTTGTCTCTCTGTTTCAGGCCCTGTGTGTGTGTGTGTGTGTGTGTGTGTGTATTTAACCAGCTCTCTTTTGTGATGGCCCCAAGTTCACATCCTTTCACCTTATCCACCCCTGTAGAATACTGTTTTTGTTTTTTGGGTTTTTTTCTGGTATCTTCAGTAAGAGCACTAGCCTGTTTCTCATGGGTCAGAAATGATTCATGTGATTGGCTAAATCTGAAATATAGGCCAATGCTTGGAGCACTAAAGAAATATATCCCACCTGAAACACCTGGGATGAACGGGGGAAAAGTGATTTCCTAAAGGATGATTAAGGTGCTGTTACTACAAAATGGATGAATGGATACTAATCAATGAATATTCACTATAGAAGTTCACTAGAGAAAGTTCACTATACAATGTTCACTTTAGAAGTTCACTATAGAAGGCTATATGTCCATGAAAATGGACATGTCAGTAGGCAATTTGGAGCTGTATGGTCTAGATATGCACTGGAGATTAAAAACAATGAAAATCGTCAAGAGATAGATGATATTCAAGAAGTGAGAAAAGTTTAAACAAAGTAGGAAAATGTATAGAACAGAGAAAATAGCACACAACCTAGCCCCATGGAACTCTAATTTTTAGAAGCTAAGTGGATGGTGCAAAGCCAGCAGAATAGTCTAGGAAGAATTTTTTTCTGTATAGCTGAGTGATCTGGTCAAGTACGATTGGCTCAGGTCTCTTGCAGAAGTTATGTATCTGTCTCTACTGTTGCTACCCGTTCTTTGTGAACATTCACTGAAACCTTAGTTTTCTGGGAGACAGTTGGGAAGGATTCTCTTTCATGTGTGTCTTTTGGATTGCACTTTCTCTATTCAGTAGCTTCTCCAGTGCAGTACCAATGCTACATTCCAGAAACTCCTCAAAGTTAGTGAAATGCATTAATAGCACACATCCTTGCTTTCCAGGACCATGTTTTGGATTTGCACATTTTTAAATAAATTTTCCTTCATTTCCACAGGATATTGGGAGGGAAGGAGCTAAATGCCTTTCCCCAATCTGCCACCTTCCACTAGCAACGTAAACGTTATTTCTATAAAATAATTTCCTGAAGGTTCCATGCATTAAAACAAATCCTGCTGTGTAAACTAAGTAATAATTTTCCCCTGGAAATTGAGATTGAGTTTAAGTAATTGAGTAAAATTAACACTTAACTAATGTGTTTTCTTTCTAACTTATTAAATAGTTTAAAGCTTTTGAGGCAAGAGAAGCTCATTTATAATGTTCCAGAACACCTTTATTATAATCAACTTACCTAATGGAACACTCTGATATTCTTGGTTTTACTTACAGATTGCACTTTTGCCTTTATACCAAAATAGGAATGAATTATTTAAAAAAAATTCATCTCTTTGAAAAACAAATGCATGAACCCATGCATCCTTTTATTGAATGAGTAGTTTGTTTTTAAAATTTCTGACAGAATAAGCTCCCTAATTCAGTTTTCCTTTACTTTTTAATTAATGAATTATTTTGAGCGAGAGAGCATGAGTGGGAGAGAGGGGCAGAGGCAGAAAGAGAGAGAGAGAGAATCCCACGCAGTCTCCAGATTCAGCATGGAGGCTAGCATCAGGCTGGATCATGACCTGAGCCAGAATCAAGAGTTGGATGCTCAACCAACTGAACCACCCGGGCACCGCAATTTTCTTTTAAAACTTTAGGAAAAAATATTCAACACCACTACAACAGCAATCAGAATACTTACTTCAGATAATGCTATTGTTAATAATTAGCTCCAACTCTGTAGGTAAATTGGCCTGTCAAAGCGAGCTCAGTTCTAATATCCCTTCATAGGTTTACTATTAGAGCTAGTATTATAAAAAATGATATATGTTAGAGCAACAAGCACATGACAGTTACTCGATCCGTGTATGCTATTCTATTTATTTATTTATTTATTTATTTATTATTTTTGTAAAGTTTTATTTATGTTTGAGAGAGCATGACCAAGGCAGGGGCAGGAAGCAGGGCTACAGAGGGTCCGAAGCAGGCCCCATGTTGACATCAGCAAGCCCAATGCAGGGCTCAAACTCAACATTCCTTGAGATCACGACCTGTGCCAAAGTCTGAGGCTCAACCTACCAAGCCACCCAGGGGCCCCGATGCTGGTTATTTTAAATAAAAATCAATTTCACTAACAACTCAAAGATTTCCAGTTGGAGTGTTTTGTTTAGAAGGTATTTTCACACTCAGTTGATTAAAAAAAAACATTTAAAAATCTGATACAAAACCAGTATACATGGTTTGCATTCATTTTAAAAGCAGATATTCTGTTCAATTCATTTTTTCATTTCTTTCTGGCACCGCCTAAATCCAGATGATATTACGCTGTGGAAAACAAATTGGTTATTGAGCTTTTCCAGCTGTGAAAAAGGAAATAAAATCCCACACTTTTTAGGCACTGTGTATAAGGAAAACACTTTTCATGGCAGGTAAATATATACTATGGCTCTTAACGACATCCAGGTGAGTGGTCTTATTTCAAACTGTTCTTAAAATGATTTTGACGCTAATGAGAGCTCAGCTAGTCAGGTGGGAATATCTTTTGACTTTGTGACTGGTTCTGTTTTGACCCTTATTCTTTACAGAAAACAGGACATTTTTCTCTGGGTTAAGAATTGATGGTATCTAACACGAAGCCGAAACAAGAGCCTACGGTCTGAATAGAAATATAACAATTCTTATTTAATCTATTTATTCCATACTACTTGTGACGTCAGCAAGTTTCGTTGCCCTTCTACTCTTCAGTTTCATTGTCCCTGTATGTGAATAATTACAACCTCACCTCACGATTGTGTGTGTGTTAAAAAACTTATCCTGATGACAGTCCAGGAGCAGGCTCTCCGCATGTTATGGCTGTGTCTTCTTTGTCTATATGAAAGAACCACAATTCAAAGTCAAACTGTATAACCCTTCATGGAAGCTGCTTTTGCTTTGAACTTTGCCGGAATTACACCATTTTCCAGATATTTATTTGGTTGCCTATAGCTGTAAACATTTAGTGGACAAACAAGTAGATTAAGGTGAAGTCACAACAGCCTGTTGTCTTATAGTAAACCAAAGGAAACAGCAGTCTACAGGGTAAAGAAATGTGTCTTCTGTGTTGTATTTTTGGTTTCCAGGATACAATGTCTTTTGGAGTTTTCTTTTTTCTCTGTGTGAAAAACATATCCTTCAAAATCATCCTGGGAAAGAGTACATAAAATGAATTTTTGGACCCATATCTTTCTGAAATATTTGCATTTTATGTTCATGATGAATTGATAGTTTGGATGGTGTGATAGTTCCCTGTTGCTCTTGTAAGAAATGATCACAAATTCCGTGGCTTAAAACAAGACAGATATATTTATACTGATTTGGGGACTTTTGCTTTGGAAACGCCTCTTCAAGTATTTTTCGGAAAAGTACCTGGGGTGGACCTCCTATTGTGACCTCCTGGGGGACCAATAAGCCTGAGAGCTTTATTTGAGCTTAAGCTTACATGGATGTTACTTATATTACAGAATGGAACATCAAGCCTGGAATGACACCCGTCTATGTAATCTGCTGCCTGTGTGGTCCATTGCTCACCTTGATTACTTTCCTGAGAAGAATGAGAGACTTTTGAGGGACACTGATGTCCTTGCCTCTCTCGTAAACCCCTCGATTGAATGGCTGAGGTTTATTTGCTCAAAGTTCACTGTGGTGCATTAAATTGCTGGCTTCTGTTTCTTTTCTTTTTGATTTCTCCATCCTAGGGCAAGTGGAAGGGTGAAGGGAGGGGAAAGTGGCCGGGGAGATCAGGGCAAGTTTAGGGAGAGGAAGCCTAAGACTTAGTACCTTAAAACAATACAAAAATATTCTTATACAATTCTGGAGATCAGAAGTCTAAAATGGATCAACAACACTGCATTTCCTCTAGAGATTTTAGAGGAAAAATTGTTTTCTTGCCTTTTTTAGCTTCTAGAACCGGCACTTCATGACCTCTGACCACATCTTCAGATGTCTTTTAATCTTTCTCTCAGCTTCTATCGTCACATTGCTTTTTTATGACTCTCACGTCTCTGCCTCCCTCTTATTAGAACTTTTGTGGTTATATTGAGCCTAGCCAGGTGAACCAGAGCATTTCCCCATCTCATAATCTTTAGCCTAACCTCTCTAAATCCCTCTGCACCTAAAGGTAACATTCACAGGTTCCAGGGATTAGGGTGTGGTATCTTGAAGGGCCATTATTCTGTGTATTGCAGGTCCCCAGAGATTCACGTCCATGCCATGTGCTAAGTACATTCATCTTATTCCCTGATCGCCCCGAGTCTCAAGCATTACAGCATCATCACAAGTTCAAAGTTTCATCTAAGTCTCATCCTCAAAGGCACAAATCTCATTATCTAAATCATCTAGATTAGATATGAATAAAACCCTCAGTGTAATCTATCCCAGGACAAAATTCCTCTTCATCTGTGGATGTGTGAAGCTAGAAGACATCTTATTTGCTCCCAAAATACAATGATGAGACAGACATAGGGTAGCATCTATGAATGTCCTTATTCAGAAAGGATTAAAATGGATAGAAAAGGGAGTCACCAGTCCTAAGCAATGTCCAAATGGGCAAATAACATGAGGTTCCAAGGCTGCAAAATAACCCTGCATGGTTCTGGCTGTCCTCTTGGAGTTAGAGACTCTGCCCTCTGGATCAAGCCTGTGTACTTGGAAGCACCTTTCTTTTCTCATGAAGGGTAAAATGTGTTTGCAGCTGAGGAGGTTTATCTGCTTATTTCCTATGTATAGAATTGTGAGAGTCTAACAGCTTTCCTTTATTCTGTTCTCTTTCTTTTTCAGTCTGAGGTGGCAGTTTGTTGGCATAACGTTCTCAAGAACCTTGTAAATCTCCCTTGTGTGTTTCAAGGATTCACTCCATTAGACAAGAGGCTCATCCACAGATCTCTCTTGGATAATCCCATCCATGTTCCTGGCTTCTGCTGAGATGGATGAGGGGATCTGTGAGTCACTTGTTCGATCCCTCATAGAGCCACATGTGTAATTGAAGACTCTCATCTTTTGATCCTTCCAAAGCACTAGCAAAAAGTTGTCCGGCCACACCTTTGGCTTTCTCTTCAGAGCCGACTCCCTTGACAGTGAATCTTCTAATCTTACCGTCTGCCATCTGGCCAGGCTGAGAATTTCATATACAATCAGGTCTTCCTTCCTTTCACGTTGACAGAGCTTCCCTCTGTCTCTTTCCTGTTATGTTTTACCATATGCAACAGAAAGGAACTAGGTTCTACTTTCCACAGATTGCTTAGAAATTTCCTCACCTAGACACTCAAGTTCTTGGCTTACAATTTCCTCTATCCACACAACAGTAGGATGCACCTCCACTGAGCTTTCTGCCATTGTTTGATAAGGATCTTTTTTTCCTCTAGTTTCCAATAATATTTTCCTCTCTTCTTTCTGAGGGCTCACCAACACTGCCTTTATGTTCAGTTTCTACCAACATCCCACGTATGATGATTTAGGTATTGTCTGAAATGGATAAGCATAGATTGGGTGAGAAACATTGTTACTCAGGAATGGGTACTTAGCGTTCTCTGTGAGAAGTGCCATAATATGCCGATTCTCAGTATTTTCTATGAACTGCTCTCCATCTGGAGGCCGCTATCATTATTTTTTAAATGTCATTGAGATGTTAGGCCTTTATTTATCTATTTTTAATTTTTTAAATGCTTATTCACCTCTGAGAGGGACAGAGTGCAAGCAGGGGAGCAGCAGAGAGAGAAGGAGACAGAATCTGAAACAGGCTCCAGGCTCTGAGCTGTCAACACAGAGCCTGACACGGGGCTCAAACCCACGAACTGTGAGATCATGACCTGAGCTGAAGTCCAACACCCAACTGAGTCAATCAGGAGAGGTGTTAGGCCCTTTAAAAGGGAAACCCATGTTCCTAAGTTACGGATAATTTTCTCATATCAATTTGTTGACAATATCCTTCTTCTTCTGAAACTCCTTTCTTTCTGATTTTTTTGATTCAATTATTTAGCTTCCTGGGTTAATCCTATAATTCTAAACTCTTTTTGTCTTTTATTTGCATGTTTTTTGTTCTATTTCTTTTCTCCTGTAATTTTTGTTCAGATTTCAAGAACCTTTACTTATCTGTGTTTTTTTTAACTTAAAAAAATATATTCTGTTGTTTTTTAAACTTAAAAATTATATTCTGGTGTTCTATCTTCTTTTACTATTTTTGATTTTCTCTCAGGGTACTATTTATATAAACTTGGGAATTTTAATTTTTCCCACAAAGTGTGCTTCATATGGTTTCTTTTTTCTACCTTTTTGTTTGATTTGATGCCTTTCATTTAGAAATTAAAATACATACACACACACACACATATATATACATACATATGTATATGTTTGTATATGTATGTATATGTGTGTGTGTGTGTGTGTGTGTGTGTGTGTGTGTGTGTGTGTGTATGGTGATCCTTAACTAGCTATTCATAATTTAAAATGCGGCACTGAAAATACTCTTTGGACACCCTGTGTGTATGAGTAGGTCTTGCTGATCAGTGATCTTTATGACGGTGATCACACAAGATGCAGACATTGCCTCTTGGTGCTTCCAAAGCATTAATATCAATTTTCCTGTAATTGAGGCCATTTATTATCTTCAAAGAAGGATGGTCCAATCTGCTGGTAGCAGGCAAAGGAGAGAATGATAGGCTTTCATTGTAACACTTGGTTTTTCTATGCCATCTTAGCACATAAATTACAATCGCCTATATATGCTTCATGTTTTTGAGATGAGAGATTTGGTGATCCAGTTTCCCCAGAAAGTAAACTTGCCTTTTTTTTTTTGTCCCTAGAGTTGAGGTTAGAAAGAGATTGACTTTACTACCAGAGGTTGGAAAGAGATTGAGGTCTCAGATTCCTGACGTATATACTTTCAATAGACCTGATTTCAGTTCCATATCATTCTCTTACTGCGGAGGCTTTTGATATCTCCACTGACTGATATCTTCCAGAGTCTATTATGATTACTATTCAAAATGCCAGATTTTGTGAGGCTTATCTTTCAGTAAAAGGATGAAACTGTACTCACTATTTTCCACTTAGAAACGATCGTTTTTTCCAATGTCCCTAACTACACTTTAAGTGATGTCTCAATGACCACTAACTTTGAGATTTTTGTTGTTGTTGTTGTAATTTTCACTGGAATGATCGGAATATAGATTGGTTCCCAAAGTTAAAAATAAATAAATAAATAGTGTTCCTGGATCAGAAGACTCAACAGGGTTAAAATGATAATGCTCCCTAAATTCATCTGTAGATTCCACAATACTCCAATCAAAATTCCAGCATTTCTTACTTATATTGACAAGCCAGTTCTAAAATTTATATGGAAAATAAAAGACTTAGAATAGCCAAAACAATTTTGAATAACAAGAACAAAGTTGGAGGAACTTGCAGTAAGTTCCAGCTCCCCCCAGTATTTCCGAAGGTGGATTTCTGCTGAGTGCTGCCAGTGTATTACCCAACTTCTCTGTTATCTTGTGAGCTACAGCTACACTCTCTCCAGTGAGATTTGGGTCTCAGCCCTAGCAGGGGTTGACCTCTTCTCTTGGAGTTTTATTTCAGTCCTAGGGGTGATGGTTGCTGCCTCTATCTGCTACTACGACATTCTTTAGAGTTCCATTTGCCTATCAGTCAATTCCCCATTACTCTAATTCCCACGTTAAAAGTTTCTACATTAAAATTCCCCTGCTAGGGGCGCCTGGGTGGCTCAGTCGGTTAAGCATCCGACTTCAGCTCAGGTCAAGATCTTGCGGTTCGAGTTCGAGCCCTGCGTCGGGCTCTGTGCTGACCGCTCAGAGCCTGGAGCCTGCTTCCGATTCTGTGTCTCCCTCTCTCTCTGCCCCTCCTCCGTTCATGCTCTGTCTCTCTCTGTCCCAAAAATAAACGTTAAAAAAAATTTAAAAAAAATAAAAAATAAAAAAATATAAAATTCCCCTGCTAAAATTATTGTGTGGCTTCTGTCTCCTGATTGAACCCTGATGCTTACGTTTCCCCTATACCGGAAATAAACCAATAAACTATTTATCTGAAATAAAATGAAATATACTTCTGATATATGCAGTTATGGTGGCAAATGCCAAACATTGTTCTAAGAGAAAGGAGTCAGAAGAAAGACTACCTACCATATGATTTATATAACATTCTGAAAAACGTGGTTGTGAGGGGGAGTTAGTACAAATGTACTTGAGGGTAGCTTTTGAGATGAACCAAACATTCCATATGTAGTTTGTGGTAGTGGTTCCAGGACGGCATTCATTTGTCAACTTTATAGAACTATATACCCACAAAAGGAGAATTATAATGTATGTAAATTGTACTGTATAAATCTGAACAAAAAATAAAAATATATTATGTTTTTTAGACTGTTATGAATAGATAAATACTATTCATTGAAGAATCAGAGGATTTGCTATAACTATATGTTCATTCCATTTATGGTCATGAATTTACAAGTCTTCTCTCCACCTAAAGAAGAATATTCTTGGGGCGCCTGGGTGGCTCAGTTGGTTAAGACTCAGCACTCTTGATTTCGGCTCAGGTCACAATCTCATGATTCCTGAGTTCGAACCCCATATCTGCCTCTGTGCTGACAGCACTGAGCCTGCTTGGGAATTTTTTTTTTTTTCTCTCTCTCTCTCTGCCCCTCCCTGCTCACAATCTCTTGTCTCTCAAAATAAATAAATGAACATAAAAAAATAAAAAGAATATTCATTAAAAAAAGTTTTTTAAGTTTATTTTTGAGAGAAAGAGACAGAGAGAGAGAGAGAGAGAGAGAGAGAATCCTAAGCAGGCTCCAGGCTGTCAGCACAGAGCCCAACACAGGGCTCGAACTCAGGAACTGCAGATCATGACCTGAGACGAAGTTGGATGCTCAGCTGACTAAGCCACGGAGACAATAAGAATATACCGTAAAAAAATTTTTTTGTAATGTTTATTTGTTTTTGAGAGAGAGAGAGAGAGAGAGAGCTAGGGAGGGGCAGAGAGAGAGGGAGACACAGAATCCGAAGTAGGCGCCAGGATCCGAGTTGTCAGCACAAAGCCCAATGGGGGGCTGGAACTCACGAACCATGAGATCACGACCTGAACCAAAGTTGGATGCTTAACCGACTGAGCCACCCTCCCTGTGATGAGAATATTCTTAACATGTATTCTTATAGACTCTCCAGCAACTCCTCAAAATATGTGTCATTTTAATTGACTGCATAGTGGCCTTATGCCCTCTTACAGTTTGTTTTCTCTACCGTTAATGATCATTTTTCTTTTATCTTAAATTTTGCCATTAGCACATCATAATATTTTCTAAGATTTAGTTCCATTCTCCCCTGAAGGGCTTTTTTCTCTCAAAGGCTTTGCTTTGGTATCCTATGTCATGATCAAGTCTGGACTTGTCCTTTTGGGCCCTTCCTTCTTCTCATTTCACTGGATTCATTATCTTCTGTGTTTCTTTCTTTCTTTCTTTTTTTTTTTTTTTTTCATCTTACTGTTTAATAATTTTACTCTAGGAGGCTCTGGGTGGCTCAGTTGGCTGAGTGTCTAACTCGATTTCAGCTCAGGTCATGATCTCAAGGTTCTGGAGATCAAGTTCTGTGTTGTGCTCTGTGTTGACAGCACGGAGCCTACTTGGGATTCTCTCTCTCTCCCTTTCTCTCTGCCCCTCCCCCTCTCTTTCTCAAAATAAATAAATAAACTTTAAAAATAAGAATTTTACTCTAGAGACACCTGGGTGGCTCAGCTGGTTGAGTGTCCAACTTCGACTCACGTCATGATCTCATGGTCCGTGAGTTCGAGCCCCACATCAGGCTCTGTGCTGACAGCTCCGAGCCTGGAGCCAGCTTTGGATTCTGTGTCTCCGTCTCCCCTCCCCTGCTCATGATCCATCTTTCTCTCTCTCAAAAATAAATAAATATTTTTTAAAAATTAAAAAAATAATAATTTTATTCTCAATTCACCGTTTTTCTAAAACCAGATGAATGTGACTAAAAGTTTTGAGATATTAAAATATTTTCATGTTTGCTATATTTTGATAGATATAAAATTATAGGCTGAAATCATTTCCCACTGACACTTAAGGCTCTGTTTTCTTTTAATTTCAAGAATCATAGATGAGATGACTGATGCCAAGTTGATTCTCCTTCTTCTGTGCGTAAACTGGTTTTTTCTTGTGAAAGTTTTTAGTCGATACTTGAAAGTGATGTGTGAGTGGCAATCTATGTACCTATTTTTTTTTTTACTTTTTCTAGGAAGTTGGTGAAACCCTTCTAATTTGAAGACTTCTGTTTTCTGCCCAGGAAAATCTCCTATCCTGAGTTCTTTGGTAATTCTCTCCTTTCTGTTTCATGAAGGCTCTTTGGAAACCCCTGGTTTTCTGGCCCCATTGTTCCTTTCTGGTGGTTATTCTTCTCCCAACACCATTCGTGTGCATTTTTTTAAGAGTTATTATTGTAACTGAATTAATGGGAGTTCCCTCCTTGCTGAGTCACAGATAGAAACTACACCAGGTGAGTTGTCACACAAAGGAAACTTTATTTGCAGCAAATAATGAGATCACAGGGAATAACTTCCAAAGTCATGAATCTCTGAGCAAGAGTGAAAGGATTCCTTTTATTTAGACTGATGATGAATACATAGAAAAGGGGGCCTTGTCATCTTATACAGTGGTGGTATGAGGTAATGCATGGACCATAAGGAAATGTGCCTATAGGTACAGTTATGTAGATGTATGTGTAAGCTCATATATGTGCATATGTTATGTAAATGGGACTTGTGCTCCTCCTTGGGTGGAGATTTTGGTATTATAATGAGGTAAAAGTCAGTGTTGGTCACTCCATGGGTCACTCCATGGTCCATTTGTACAGGTGTGAGTTGGGGGTTAAGCTCAAACCGGTCTGGGTGGTCTAGGCCACAAGAACTCTTTGTCAGGCCGGTCATTATTGCTTCAAGGATAGGTTTTATATCCACCGGAGGATGTGATGTCAGTCTGGTCTTTCCCCAGAATTAAGAGATAAGCTGGAAAGGACAGCTTCAGGAAAAATGCGGGACAAAGGTCAGGTGAGCAGTAAAGGTCAGGTTTTGGGGTCTAGCTTCTGACATTGCGATATGACTCACTGTGCCCTGAGTGCAGTTGGTTTGTGTGAGGGAAACTCATGAACAAAGAAGTATCAATGAGTTCCTGGGATTTTTTTTTAATTTTAAATTTTAGGTTGTAAAGGTCAGTGTTCATTTTATCAGCATGCAGAGAAAGTCATGATGTGCAGTGGATTATACCTACAGCAATATCTATATCTGCTTCTCCATCTTTGTATATATTTATCTTCATTTATATCTATATCAAATCAATACCTATACATAGTATAGATTTACCTCTATATCTATGGTAGCGGTTTTCAGTTAGGGGTGATGTTGAACCCAGGGGATATTTGACCATCACAATGAGGAAGGTACTATTGGCATATAGTGGGTAGAGATCGGAAACGTTACTGAACATCCTACATGCACCGGTCACTGTCCTTACAAAGAATTATCCATGGGGCGCCTGGGTGGCGCAGTCGGTTAAGCATCCAACTTCAGTCAGGTCACGATCTCGCGGTCTGTGAGTTCGAGCCCCGCGTCAGGCTCTGGGCTGATGGCTCGGAGCCTGGAGCCTGTTTCCGATTCTGTGTCTCCCTCTCTCTCTGCCCCTCCCCCGTTCATGCTCTGTCTCTCTCTGTCCCAAAAATAAATAAAAAACGTTGAAAAAAAAAATTAAAAAAAAAAAAAAAGAATTATCCAGCTCACAAGGCCAATAATGCCAACTTTGAGAAACTCTGATCTGGAGAAGTCTTGAGTAAAAATAAAATCTCTTGGTTATTTTCCCCCCACCCAACTATTATATATCTCCTTATTCTTATTTCTGAAAATTCCTCGCTATCATTACAATTCATTCATCTTTTCTGTTTCAGCTAATTCATTATATTTCAGTTTATTTCAACTAAGAACATCCGTACCCAGTGACTTTTTCTATTCATCTTAGAGCATACTGAATAGTGGCACGTATCTCAATGGTTTTGACTGATACTTATTCTTTGGTTCCCTTGCATGCTTGTATCTGAAACAGTACCAAATGTTATTAATATTGAGAAAGTGGAATTGTAAAATATTTATCTCTAAAGACGCTACGGTTGCTTTCATAGTTTGAACATCACAATATTTTTCTCCTTGATGTAAACATAGGGGTGAAAAGAATATTTGCAAAAATAAGTAGTATACAAATATGAAGATAGAGCTCAGTGTAAAATTTATAAATATATAAAATTCCTTTGCTTTCAACACTCATGACTGTCGGGGTCTGCCAGGCTGGAAACATTGTGGCCTATTAGCAGCCAAAATGTGTTCTGAACCAGAAAATAATGTTTGATTTGAGGCCAAAATTTTTCCCAAAGAACTTATCTCTGAAATTTGTACTTCTCTAGTAAGTAACAACGTTTCCTGGAGTTAGTGACTATAAGATGTCCCAGCTCTGTGAACTGGCGAAGCCTGCAAGTGTGAGAAAATATGAGCATGAGGAATAGAAAAGTGTTGAGTCTTAATAATAGTTCAAAATCTTGTTCTGCCCTTTATGAAAGAGAAGCAAACACTCCAATGTTCTTGCAGAGATTACTGAAGTTTTTGTGCATCTTTTCTTTAAAATTTTGTATTAAAAATTTAGACCCTGGTCCCTGCTACTTACCTGTTTTTTTAAGTAAATGCTTCAATGATATATCAGAAAACATGTTGTGCCTTAGGTTGGAAGAAACAGAACTCAGCATGGCTCTAACAACCAGGTGCATTTACGGGCTTAAATATCCAGGGGTGGTTCTACCTTCTGGGCGGGTTGATTTGGCGTTTTAAGGGTGTTACTGAATTCTTGTCCATTTGAAATTCCAGGGTAGGCTTTCTTCTAAGGCAAGTTCCCCAGTGTGTTCCAAGATGACTGTCATTAATCTTTAGTGGGTATGTACGTATGTACTTCATTGGATAGGCGGAGAGAGAGAGAGAGTTCTAGCAGCTCTCTCAAACGTCAAGATTTCTTCCTTCTTATTAGCTCCTAGAAAGAACAATTAAGTACGTATACACTGAATAACATAGGATAGCCTTCTCAAACTTTTATGTAAATCTGGATGTACATAAGTGTCGTCCCCGGACTCTGTCAAGGTAAAGGTTCTTATTTGGTAGATCTGGGGTGAAGTTGGATAATTTAGATTTTTAACGAGTTTCTGTGCAACATCTATGCTTGTGGTCCTTATGTCTTTCAATTGCTAAGTATTCCTCATGTTCTCTCACTGTCTATAATAATAGCTTTTGATTGACTATTCTAGAATAAAATGGCCATTACTTACTTCAAAGAAAGAAGTTCGCATCTAATACTGCTATGGCTTTTGATGGCTTTTTTTTTTCTCTCTCTCCATATTGAGACAAAACTTTACAAAGTTGCCTTTAAGCCAAGTAGTACTACAAAAGAACATTTTTAATAAAAAAAAAAAAACTTTGAGAAAAGCGATTTAATTTTATTTTTGTAGTCTTTAAACATTTTTATTAGAGTTATTTACGTTTACGACACTGTTCCAAAGAGTTTTCTCAAAGTCGAGGGAAAGCTCTTGTATTTATCTATATTTCATTCTCTCCTTCTCTCTCCTTTATTCACCTTTTTTTCTACTTTATTTTTGAAAGTTTTTATTTAAATTCCAGTATAGTTAACATACAGTATATTAGTTTCAGATGTGCAATATAATGATTCAACACTTCCGTACAACACCTGGTTGTCATCACAACAGGTGCCCATCACCTATTTTCCCCACCCCACCCTGCATCCACCTCCCCTCTGGTAACCATCAGTTTGTTGTCTAGAGTGAAGAGTCCGTTTTGTGGTTTGCCTTTCTCTTTCTCCCTTTCTTTTCCCTTTGCTCATTTGTCTTGTTTATTAAATTCCACATATGAGTCAGAAAAGTGATTTTATTTTTCAATTTTTATTAATGTTTTCAATTTAAATTCAAGTTAGTTAACATATAGTGTAGTCTTAGCTTCAGGAGTAGAACACAGTAATTCATCTCTTATATATGACACCGAGTGCTAATCCAAAAAAGTACCCTCCTTAATGCCCATCACCCATTCAATCCTTCCCCCCCATTCATCTCCCCTCCAGTAACGCTGTTTTTTCTCTGTATTTAAGAGTATCTTATGTCACCTCCCTCTTTGTTTTTATCTTATTTTTCCTTCCTTTCTCCCATGATTCTCTGTGTGTTTCTCAAATTCCATTACCGATTGAAATTATATGATATCTCTATTTCTCTGACTTATTTCACTTAGCATAATACACTCTAGTTCATCCACGTTATTGCAAATGCAATATTTCATCATTTTTGATTGCCAAGTAGTATTCTATTGTATCTATATACCACATCTCTTTTATCCATTCATCAGTCAGTGACTATTTGGGCTCTTTCCATAATTTGTCTATTGTTGATAGTGCTATTATAAACATTGGGGTACATGTGCCCCTTTGAATTAGCATTTTTGTATCCTTTGGATAAATACCTAGTAGTGCAATTGCTGGGTTATAGGTTAATTCTATTTTTATTTTTTATTTTTTTGAGGAACCTCCATACTGTTTTCCAAAGTGGCTGTACCAGTTAGCATTCCCACCAACAATGCAAAAGAGTTCCCCTTTCTACACAGCCTCACCAATATCTGTTGTTTCCTGAGTTGTTAATTTTAACCATTCTGACAGGTATGAGGTGGTATCTCTTTGTGGTTTTGATTTGTATTTCCCTGATGATAAGTGATGTTCAGCATGTTTTCGTGTGTCTATTAGCCATCTGGATGTCTTCTTTGGAAAAGTGTCCATTCAGGTCTTCTGCCAATTTCTTCATTGGATTATTTGTTTTCACAATACTGTGGTATCGGCACAAAAAAGACACATAGACTAATGTAATCAAATATGGAACCCAGAAATGGACCTACAAATATATGGCCAACCAATCTTTGACAAAGCAGGAAAGAGTATCCAATGGAAAAAGACAGTCTCTTTAGCAAATGGTGCTGGAAGAACTGGACAGTTCTGCCATGCAGAAAATGAACCTGGACCACTTAATGGACCACTTACCAGAAAATGAACCTGGTACATGCAGAAAAATGAACCTGGACCACTTTCTTACACTATACACAAAAATAAACTCAAAATGGATGAAAGACCTAAATGTGAGACAGGAAACCATCAAAATCATAGAGGGGAAAACAGGCAACAATCTCTTTGACCCAGACTGCAACAACTTCTTACGTGATATGTCTCCAGAGGCAAGGGAAACAAAAGCAAAAATGAACTATTGGGACTCATCAAGATAAAAAAAAACAAAAAAACAAAACTTCTGCATAGCAAAGGAAACAACAAAACTAAAAGGCAACCATCGGAATGGGAGAAGATATTTGCAAATGACATATCAGATAAAGGGTTAGTATGAAAAAAGTAATTTTAAAAGACAATTCCCACATGATTTCTTATTGTCATTTGTTTGAAAATTGTACTAGAGATGAAAGAAAATACCAAGAAAATATTTTCCCAGATTTCAAAATACATTGATAAAAATGCTACTCTAACATGTAGTGTTTTGAATAAATCACTCACTCCATTTTGGTATAAATTTGTAATCTTGACACTAGGAAATTATTTTAGAAGCAAATAAAAACTACAGCTTAGCCTTTTCTGAAGTGCTGTATCACAGTTGTGACCCAAAGAAAGAATTGAGGACATTCTAACAGAGGATTCTTTAAGTTCCTCTTCAAAGAATGTGCATTTGCTAATTACCCAAATTTACCTCACAGTAAAAAGTATAATGTTCATTAGAAAAGTCACAGACTGGGGCACCTGGGTGGCTCAGTTGGTTAAGGGTCCGACTTTGGGTCAGGTCATGAGTTTGAGCCCTGCTTTGGGCTCTGTGCTGACAGCTCAGAGCCTGGAGCCTGCTTCAGATTCTGTGTCTTCTCTCTCTCTGCCCCTCCCCCGCTCACACTCTGTCTCTCTTTCAAAGTAAATAAACATTTAAAAAGTTTTTATAAAAAAAAAAAAGTCACCGAATATTTCATATTGAAGTTTGAGTATCTCCTCTGCTGTAAGTTTTTAGTTAAAAGCTACCATAAGTTGTGGTTATTCCTTTTTTGAAATTGTTCATTGACTTTTCAGAGCTCAAAACACACATTGCCATTAAATTTCTTCATTTATATCCTGTATATTATATGACCTTCCTAGACTTCTGATTTCACTGATCATTCCTTCTCTTCTCTCTCAAAAATTGTTCCACAGAAAAACCTAATTTCTTGACAACTGATCTTTGTGATCTCCAGTCATTCATTCATATCTCCCTCTTCCCCCCACTGTCTTTCCAAAGTTCACACTTTATCCCTCCATTGGCCTTTCTCTTTTCCTTCTTGGAGTATGCCCATATTTCAAAACTTATTGAAATCTTTATTACACTCAAGGCTATAGCAATCTTTCCTCCATCAACATTTGTAATACTACCTTGTAGAACACATGAATTAATCATGAAGTCCATTGTATCCTTTTTATACTATTGCCTTATAACATTTAATTCATTCATTGTTTTTTAATATGTATAGGTTATACCATTTGTCTTTCGCTAGCATCTTTCTCTGTCTATCTATCTAAAGAGAGAGAGAGATCTATATAGATATGGATATATCTAGACATAGATATAGTCTATCTCTATAGATAGATACATAGATAGATGATAGATAGAGATAGTGTATATATATATATATATATATATATATATGTAGGTATATACATATGTGTGTGTGTGTCACTCAAAATATATTGAGCTGGTTTGCTATATTTAAAAAAAAACTATTACAAATTGAACTACTATATTTTGGAAAAAATAGTTGCAACAAGTATTATCTAAAGAATATTTTCTTTACTGCATTGTTGAATGCTTATCCTGGAATAAGAAATATAAATGTTTCCTCATGTCAGGAGAAAAAAATTGAAATCTGAACATGGAATTATCTATTCAAAAATTCATGTTACATTGGTGGATTACTTAGTTTTTCAGAAGAATTTAGAACTAAGAAGGATTTACTTTTGTGATCTCTAATTTACATGAGCCAAATTACACTAAGGTTGGTTAAGAAGACAAGATAATTTCCAGGGATGTTTCAAAATATTTTAATGAGCCTCTTGCTGTTTTAAAAACTACAATCTTGGATATATATTCGGGTTTCTTTCTTATTCTGTTCATAAATTTTCACCTATTAAGTTTTTACAAAGTTCAAAAAGTGGCCAAATGTACCTTCTGGCCAAGTACAAAAGCATGATGGGAGGTTCTTGGTGCTCCAATACTCCACAGTCTGAATTTACATGAGTTTCATCCTACCAGTATATCATGAGACAGAGGCTTTTACAATTATTCTACCAGAATTTTGTCACTTTGGGTGCACACTAGCATCACCTGGAGAGCTTATAATAAAATACTAAAACCCAAGAATTATTATACAGCAAATAAATCTAAGTTTCAGTGGGTTGGAGTGTTCAAAAATAAAGATATTTAAATACTTCAAATGATTCAAGTGTATGGTCAGGGTTAAGATTAATTGACTTGGGGAATGACCATTGGGTAAATATCTTAAAGATTCTTACATATGGTGTGCAGCCCACCATTTGTACTATTATTCAGGGCCTACAAACGTTAGGAGGAGGCTTGCCTTTTCTCTCCCGTGGATCTTTACTTCTGATCTGAGCAAAGAATGGGCTTTAATGCTTAGCTATTAGAACATAATTTTAATCCTAGGAACTTTCTTGCTTTTAACAGCAAGGTAAGTTTTCTCTTTGCCTGGAGACTGTTTACTACCTACTAGCAGGAGATTCCAACTTTTTTTTTCCATTTTATGTCATTTGTATTTCTATGGATTGAATTCAATGTTATGTGCCCTCCACGATATACTCTGGTAACTACAATCCACCCAGGTGAAGTTAAATTCTCAGCAGGTCCCAACGTTTGCTTTCCCTGGGGATGTCTTACCTTAGTCAGAAAAAGCGAACAAAGATCTCCCCTTTCCTTCCATCAAGAATGGGTCATTACAGCACGCAAGACTTTTGGTAAGAGTTTGACTTCTCTTTTAGTTTTTCCATTGACAGAGAATATGCAGGCAACGACAACAACACTACCTGCTCTCCTTCACTAGGTATCTCTCATTGCAAAAGAATGTACTTTAAATAGAGTTTATACCTTTTCTTTCACATCATTTCATTTCAACTCTTCGCTTGGAAGAGGTCCTTTAAGTTCTTTGCTAGTACTCAGAACTAAAATCATGCCATAAAGAAGGCGTGATGAGAGAACATTTTGTTAATTTCAATAAAATAAGTATTTTTGTTTCTATCCATCCTATTGTAATTGTAGCCCTCTTCACTTTTCCAGGACTCCATGTCATAAATTATCCCCTTATGACTTCAAGCGCTCCCTTATTATTGACTTTTTTCCTTGGCATGTATAGATTTTTCCTTTCACAGTAATAGAGAAAACAGTAATCTTGTACTCTGTGCTCCACATCCAGCCACCTTTCTGCACTTCTTCTCCCTCTAAACGCCAAGAATAACAAATCTACAATCCGTGCTCATGATTTCCACCTCCTTTTTCTTCCCATCGAATTCTCCATGTGTTGTAACTTGACTTCCATCCCAAAGATTTCTCTAAGTCTGCCTTAATTATCTCCTTAGGAACCCCCTTTGCATCCATCCAAGTTCTTATCTAACTTGGTCCCTTGGGCATTTAACAATATTCTTTTGCAATCCTTTTCTTAGTTCCTTTGACTCTAATCATACTTATTTTCATTCTGTTTCTCTAATCATTTCTGTCCCTACTCCTTTCAGGCACTGCTATCTCTCTCCAAGGCTTGAAAAGTGCCATTCCATAGAATCTGTTTTTACATTTTTCTCTTCTCAATTTTCACACATCCCTAAACAATTCCTTCCATGTTAGTTCCTTGACCTATCATCTGCATCACAATGACTTTAATATTGAATTGACTATAAAAATGTGTTTTTTATAGGATACTCCAATCAAATCATCGAAAGCCAAATTCATCCCCCTCCTGTTGTCATTCACTCAAACATTTGGTCAATAAATAATTATTGAACATCTTCTTTTGTGAGGTATTATTTTAAGTGTGATGAAAAGAACCATGAGCAAAAATGCCAATGTCTAGGTTCTAACACAAATGGAGCAGAAAGAGTACTCGAGTAACTGGGAGAATAGTGTGATAAAGGGAAGATTGTAGGATGTTCACAATTGAAAGGGAACATTTGAAGTGTGATTTTGTTGAGGATAAACTTGAAATGTTGAGGATACAACCAAGCAGAGGAGTCTTGTAGGGAGTTAAATGTCAGTTTGGAGTTCAGGAGAGAGACCTTAGTTGTATATAATAAATAAGAGGGGCTCAGGACTTAGATAATAAGATTCATGACATTGAATAAAAGCATCAAGGAGGTCATTGTAGATACAGAATGTCAGAGGTCTATTGGAGTCTTTGGAAAAACCAACATTTGGATATTAGGGAGATGGAAATAGAACAGCAAAAGTCAGTGGAAGGTAAGAGAACCAGGGCAGAATGATTTCCTGGAAGCCAACTTAAAGAGACATTTCAAGAAGGAGGGAATAGCGCTTACTCTTGGAAATCCAATTAATATTTTGAGGAAGGTAATTCTAAGCATTTCTATTTGTACTGATGTCTGGATCATAGCCACATATCCGGTGAAATGTGGAGGTGCTACCCTTGGGGCAAAGGTTAAAGGAAAGGTGGAAGACAAAGCCACCTAAAAATATTTTTAGGCTAACAATCCATGTACATAAAGAACAAAGTAACTTTCAAAGTCAACATGGACCTCATTCAAATGTAGGTTTTTGCTTTTTTAGAAGGAAATATGTAAATCAGGGGGGAAAAAACTAAGAACTTCTAGTAAACTTGGCTTTAAGATTAAATTTAAAAACCCCATTATTTTTAAAAGGGAAATAAATATTACCCCATCATGGCAGAACATTTTAATTGATTCTACATTTACTATCATCAACGTGGAGGGAAGATTTGTATCTATTATTGGAAATGTATTTATTTATTAAATCATTATGCTTTCTGTTAATTCAATATTTGGTGGTTAGGTGAAGCAAGTTCTGATAAGTATAGAGAACACTATTCCTCTCTTCCTTAGTAGATTCACATATTCACCCTCTGCATACTCATGGAAGTTTCCTAAAACCATTTGTTGTGCATGATTGAATTGGAAATTTCTTTCTGCTTTGTCTTTTGCTTTCTAAAGAAAGACATGCAGATGAATCTTAGGACTGAAATGACTTTTCTATGAATTATAAGGTGTCCCTGGTAACTGAAGATACAGACTTCTCTTATTTTGCAGAAGAGGGATGCTCACAAGATTAAAAAATATAGTTAGAAATTAGTTAGGTTTGAGTGTCCTTTGGTGATTTAGAGTCAGAGACCTTCTCATGACTTCCTTAACATCCGTAACACTGTCCCTTGATTGTGGGTTTGGCTTCTGGCTTTGTCCAGCAAAGCCGAGGACAGCAGAAAAAGATTACTCAAGACTCTATGTAAGTCAAGAGAACTGAGAGGGAGGCTACGGGAAGTCTCCCTGAGGTGCTCTCAAGCCCCTCCATTTATTAAGCATACATTTAGGGAAACATTGTGCAATATGTCAGGGGGCTATGTGCTAGTAAGAAAGTATAGAAAGCATGCAGAAAAACAAGTTAAGGCATTCCTAAGGCTACAAAAGAGCAGATGAAGAAAGCAGGATGGAAAACAAGATAAGATATTCCATATGATAACGTGGTCTGAGGAATTCATGAGCACAGGCAGGACCCAACCCCTAGATATACATTGACTAGATAAGCGAAGCATGGCCCGTTGTTTTCAGCAAGGCCAGAAAGCAGTGTTCTGCTTTGGAATGCATTCCCTATAATCTCCTAACCCAGGACATGGCTATTTGATTTCCCACGTAAAATGCCTTCCCGCACCCCCATCCAGATCTTCACACATCCTTCCCATAACCTGTGTTTTAAAATAGAATAGGAGTGCCAGAACTGAGCTACCTGGCCTACTACAATTTGATAAATTGTACACAATTTTTATAATTGTACAACTTGATAAAGACCACAAGGCTTTACCAAGGGTCAGCAAATGAGACTGGAGAAGACATTCTAGAATAGCATGTTCTCTCTTTGTACCTTTTTAGGAGGTGTTGGGTAGAAATATGAATCCTGCTATGATTATTTTGCCTCTTGGTAGGAAGTGAGCCTTAGGACAAGACTCGTAGAAGACAGAGGAGACTAATTAAAAAATCCTGCTTGCTGGGATACTTGGGTGGCTCAGTAGTTTAATTGAGTGTAATTTAGGATCAGACCAGAGTAGTCAACTTTTGTCTCCACGAGAGTATTGTTTACAACTTGGCCATCCCCTGCCTATTAACTGTTTCCCTATTTCAACCAAGAAATTTTCACAGCATCCAACAACCCAAATGAACATTCAAATTTCATAATAAGCATAGACTACTTATGTACATGCAAGTTTGTTACAAATGAGGATAAACAATAAATTACCCATGACCACAGGGTTTGAGTGTGATCAATTTTTAAATTTTGTGTGAAAAGAAGTATTTAGAAGTTCTTTTTGAATTTGTTTATTTATCAGATTGGTGCTTGGGAAGAAAAAAATAAACATGCCAATAAAATTATTTTTCATCTATTAAATAGGGTGAGGAAATAAATATATAATAAATGAAAAAAAATTATATCCACTTTCTTGGAACAACACATTTAAAACATTTAAACATACAGTTAAAAACATATATATATATATATATACATATATATATATGTATATATATATATATATATAGAGAGAGAGAGAGAGAGAGAGAGAGAGTTTGTTTAATGCTTAATGTTAAAGAAGACGCTCATATTTTTTTAAATGAATTTTTATGTTAAATACCAGATATCTTTTAGATAACTGACATTAATACTTTTTCTTTGCTTTTGTTACATCTATTGTGATTATTTACATGCAATGATTAAAAGTTAACATAGCATAACCCCAGATCCAGTGTACCAGTATTTCCTAACTTGGTGAAAATATGAATCACTCAAAAAATGACTCACATAATTATACATTCTTTGGCAAAATAAATATGTTCTTGGAAATTTCAAGAGGTTTTAAATAGGATTTCCATTATTTAATGAATCAAAATATATTCCATGCCAAAGTGTTAATTATGATATCATATTGTATCAAATTAGGATGCATCCAGAGTAGTGACAGGCAAACATTTTATGCAAAGAGATAAATAATAAATATCCTAGCTTTGTGATTCATAAGGTCTCTGTTGCAACTAAATGCTATTTCAGCCCTGAGTGCGGTCAGAGACAATAGGTAAATTAATGGGATTATTGTGTTCCATCAAAGCTTTACCTACAAAAAACAGGCTCTAGGTTGGATTTGATCCATAGTTCACTGTTTTGCTGACCTCTGATCTAGATTTTTAAAATATGTAGTTTCCTGATTCCTAATTAGACAGATGTATTCAGTATTCCTTAAGTAACACATATTTATTCATTTATTATGTACACTAATAATCTACATATATGTGTCAATATGATTTTCTAATATTTTTTGTAAAGTAAAAGTAATATCACAAAGGTTAATCAGAATGATCCTATTATCAAAAGTTAAGCTTGGCATTTATTTGGGACTAAACATATAAAGAAAGGAAAAATGGGACACCTGGGTGGCTCAGTCGGTTCATTGTCTGGCTTCAGCTCAGCTCATGAACTTGCGGTTTTTGGGTCCGAGCCCTGCGTGGGGCTCTGTGTTGAGAGCTCAGAACCTGGAGCCTGCTTCAGATTCTGTGTCTCCCTCTCTCTCTCTGCTCCTCCCCACTCATGCTGTGTCTCTCACGCTCACAAAAATAAATAAACATCACAAAATTAAAAAAGAAAAAAGAAAGGAAAAAATATTTTAGTGAATTCATGAAATCCATCCTTATGAGACTTCACATTTTTGTCAGAATTCTATTTCTAATAAATATTCTTGTGACATTTCATTTGATACTTTTAACAGTTCTAGGCTAGCATATATTAGCATAGTAAATGTTAATACAGCAAATGTGAATATATTTTAGGTCTGGTCTTAGAAAGTCTTATCTATTCACACGATCATCATGAAGTTTTAACTTCAGTGTTTAATCATTATTATTAATGTCAACTTGTATAAAAATTTCTATAACGGAAATATACTTGGAGCATGCACTACCTTATCTTTTATCTCACATTTGCCACCAAAACTGATCATATTAAACAAAGCGATCCAGAGATAGCTGCAGTAAGTGAAGAGCTTGGAAAGTGTTGCTTCATTATTACAATAAGAAAAAGCTTAATGGACTGAAAATTAATCCCTTTTCTTGGATTTATCAGAGTTAAGATAGCAGACCCAAACACGACCTTCTAACATGAAGAGACAGCAAATCTGAGAGTCACAGCCTAGGTCTCCTTATCTGGGGCCTCTGCTGCTCAAGCCATTACCCGGTAGGAACACTTGAATGGGAATTTTTATAAATTGTTGGAGGCTGACTGTATATTCGCATAAGAGTGAGAGACTCCTGTGGGCATGGTCATGGTGGTGGGTTACTTCCAGAAACCTTACCAGGCTCTAAGGGTAATGAGTCAGGAAGGATTACAGGTGGCTCTAGCAAAGAGAGAAGAGAAGAGCCATTAGATTTCAATTAGCAATAATCGCGCTTTGGATAAACCTCATTGGCTACGATACTGCCACTGGGCAAAGCTTTAGGAGCCATTAGAAACCCCAAGACTGTTCTTCCATAACAAAGGACTACTCTCCATCCTTAAGAATTTCTCCGGAGTCCTATCTAACCTATGGGAATGCACTTCCTAACTCTAGCCTCCTCTAGTCTTCAGGTTTCACCCCGGGGTGGGGGGCGTGGGGGAGGGGGAGAAGCCAATAAACACTCGTGAAAGTCACAGTTCAAGGATTCAGGCCAAGTGAAATACTGACATAAGACAATAGAATACTTCCCTTCCTCAGCATCCTGCCCTGGCAGCAACAGGGCTCCAGGTTAATAACAGTGGATTACAGATGAAAGGGTTGCAAGACAAAGACTCTAGCTAAGAAAGTGCCTTTAGCAAATCTCAGAGACAACAGAGGAGACAAAACAAGACAGGAGAGGGATTTGAAGCTTCTGGCACTTACACCTATGGCAAATATTAAACAAACAGAACTCTGAACCAGATTAGCATAAACCCTTACACAAAGGCCTATTTACTCAATACATCATGTCCAGATGTCAACAAAAGAATTACAAAGTATGCTAAAGGGTGAGGAAAAACACAGTCCAAGAGACAAGGCAAGCGTCAGGAACAGGCCAATATGAAACAGATGTTAAAATTAGCATACAGGGGCTTTAAAATAGCCATGATTAACACGTGATGGACACTAATGCAAAAAGTTGACACCATGGAAGTCGAGATGGGTGATGTCAGCAAACAGATGAAAACACTAAGAAAGAACTAAGATGGAATGTTAGAAAAGAAAGACACTGTAACAGGTAGAAGAATGTCTTTGATCATCTTCTCAATAGACTGGACACAGCTGAGAAAAAAATCAGTGAGCTGGAATACACGACCATAGAAACATCCCAAACTGAAATGCAGAGAGGAATAAGGAAGAAGAATAGGAAAAGGAATAAGAAAGAGAGGCAGAAAGAAATACAGAGAGACAGACAGAAAGAACAAAGGGAAAAAAAAAATGAAGGAAAAGACAGTCTCTAAGAGCTAAGGGACAATTTCAAAAGAATCAATGTGTGTGTGTGATTAGAATACCAAAAAGGGAAGAAATAAAATGCTATTTGGTTGTCTCCCAATGTAGTATGCATTAGAAATTATGAACCCACTGTGCATGATTACTAGAATTGAACAATTAAAAAATTTTTTCTAGTGGAATCCAGATTTCTTTTTGTTCAAGTGGGAAGCTACAGATAACCAAGGAGAGAGGCCAGAATGCTCCATTTAACAATGGATCTCATTTGTGTACGTCACTATGAACTCGTCATGTGTAGTTTAATACAGTTATAGATGTTAACATATAGACATATTTAAGGATCTGTGTATATACACCTTATACTATATGCACATATGTTTTCCTGTTCTGTCCGCTAAGACAGCCAAGAAGTCAAGACACTCAAGTAGCAATGAACACGCCTAGCTCCTAGATATTCATTTCTAATTCTAATCTCCAACAAAATAAATCAGGGTTCCTTAGATAAACGGCTAATGTTAGGACGGGAGCAAGAAATATACAAGATCAGCCTGAGTATTTTGTAGTTTTAGAAAGTAAGAGAGCACACAACATACACACACACACACACACACACACACACACACACTTCACAATGATTTGGGCATATTAAAGTCACCGACTGAAAAAACTTATCAAGCAAACCGTAAGAGACTCAACTATAGAGAACAAACTGAGGGTTGATGGAGGGAGGTGGGCGGGGGGATGGGCTAAATGGGTGATGAGTATGAAGGAGGGCACTTGTTATGATGAGCATTGCATGTTACATGTAAGTGATGAATCACTAAATTCTACTCCTGAAACCGATATTACACTATATGCTAACTAAATAGAATTTAAATAAAAATCTGAAGACAAAAAAAAAAAAAAAAGAAAAGAAAAGAAAAGAAAAGAAAAAGGAAAACCTTCCTCACACCAAAGCTAGAAAAAAGGAATAGTGGATTATGACCCAAAGTATAAAATAAAGATCCATGAGTCCATAGTTTTATAAATAAAGATCCAAGTAAACGGGAGAGAAGAGACAAATCCCTCATGCTGAAGAATTTCAAATAATGTATGTGTTTACACTGGCTTCATGGTAGCTCAGCGTAATCCCCACTTATGTGTGGGGGGCACATACTGAGTTCTTTCCTGAAGGCGCAGGATGGAAAGAGTGAGAAAAACAACTTCAAGATGTATGCACCTGCGGGCGCCTGGGTGGCTCCGTTGGTTAAGCAGCCGACTTCCGCTCAGGTCCTGATCTTGCGGTTTGTGAGTTCAAGCCCCGCGTAGGGCTCTGTGCTGACAGCTCAGAGCCTGGAGCCTGCTTCGGATTCTGTGTCTCCCTGTCTCTCCGCCCCTCCCCTGCTCATGCTCTGTCTCTCAGTAATAAATAAATGTTAAACAAACTTTTTTAAAAGAGGTATGCACCTGTCAAGCAGCACCTCAGCCAGGTGATCAAGAACAATATCAACACCGACAAGTTATATTAATGTGGGTATACGCTTACCAGGGTAAATATACACCCTTGATATGATGTAATGAAAATAGCAGCTTACCTTTGTGGTCTTCCTCTGAGACACCCATAACCACCATCTAATCGTGAGAAACATACCAAATTCCAATAAAGAGGCATCCTGCAGTTTACTTCACCAGTACTCCTCAAAACGGTCAAGGTCATCAAAAACAGAAGAAGTCTGGAAAACTGTCATAACCAATAGGATCCTAAAGAAACATGACACCTGAATACAATGTGTTGCCCACGATGTGCTCCTAGGGCAGATAAAGGACATTAAATAAAAGCCATGGGAATACGAAAAAGTATAAATGTTAGTTAATGATTATGTAAATATTGGTTGCTTAATTGTAACAAGCATACCATACTAATGTAAGATGTTAGTAATAGAGAAATCAGGGTGTGGGGTTATGAGAACTCTCTACACAATCTTCATAATTCTTCTGTAAATCTAAAATAGCTCTAAAAAGTAAAAGGTATTATAAAAATCAAAGCATCAAATAATGTGCTTCATCATTAAGATTTAAGACTATTTAAAATGTTAAGGCAATTACGTTCATAAATGTATCTCTTCAGTGTCATTTCTTAAAATTTTCTCTTTTAATGTTTATTTATTTTTGAAGAACAGAGAGAGCACGAGTGGGGAAAGAGCAGAGAGAGGGAGACACAGAATCTGAAAGCAGGCTCCAGGCTCTGAGCTGTCAGCACAGAGCCCGATGAGGGGCTCAAACTCATGAACCGTGAAATCATGACCTGAGCCGAAGCTGGACGCTTAACTGACTGAGCCACCCAGGCACGTCAGTATTCAGTGTCATTTCTTATCGTTACTTATGTGCTTGTCATGTTTGCTCACCAGTGATGCTCAGCTTAACATTATCCTCTTTGACATGCCCTCTCTCCTCATTAAAATAAAATGTGTCCCACAATTTAAAGCTGCCGCCAAAATGCTACTTAATGATATTGACAAGTGCCCTCAGTATGCTAATAACCTTCTCTTATATATCACTAACTTCCTCAAAATACATCCCAAGGATTTGTATTATTAACCGTAAAGTCTTACATTGCTCTCTGAACTACATGAATACATGTAGTTGTGATGTTTATTTCTGTGCTTAAATGTTAGGCTGAGTAGTGCTTTTACATCTCCCCATTAAACCTCCTGGTCTCACAAAGAGCAGATTTTGTAGTTTTTCTACAAAAATCAAACCAGCAGTAGTGAAAAACAGCTCTGTTTAATACCTAAACATATGTGTTTTTTTCTCTTTTTTTTGGAAGTATATTTATTTATTTTGAAAAAGGGACATCAGGGAGGGGCAGAGAGAGAGAGAGAGAGAGGAAGAGAGAAATCCAAGCAGGCTGCATGCTGTCAGCACAGAACCCACAAACTGTGAGATCGTGACCTGAGCTGAACCCAGGAGAATAAAGGGTTTTCAATGATTCTCCTTGTGTCTGAAAATATTGCTTGATATTTTAAGGATCTAATGAAACAACAACTAAATTCCTCACGTTTGGAGATGATAGGGCAGAAGAGAGGGGGGAAAAAAACCCTTTACATTCTCACTGAATTCTTGTTCTTGAGGAAATACATGAATTTGTTTTCTCATTGGCTTTGGTGGTGGTGGTGAAGGCGATAGTGATGTTGGTACTGATGGGAGGAAAGATGATGATATTGACGCTACTTCTATTGATGGGGGCAATGTGATGGTGGTGATGATGGCTGTATTCTTGGGCCCGTGATTGCGTGGATATTGGTAATCGTGGTGGTAGGTATTGGTATTGGAGTTGGTAGGGGAAATATGTGAAAAAAGGAGCAAAATTCCTACATGTTCTTGGGGCATGCAATCTAAAACTCACAAAATATTGGCCTTGAAGGGAGGCGATGTGGTTGATGAGGCAGTTCTCAGAACATGATTGTTGGGTGTAGTTGCGTTGCGAACTTGGGCTCTGGAATTTCCTTAACAGCCATGCGTTGCTCTCAGTGTCCTTGGCCAACAATGGGCAATATGGCTATATAGTACAAGGCTCATGTGTTCACATTTTCCAGGGACTCCCCTAGTACCATTTGGTCTATTTACTACTCCAAGACAAGACATTAGGGATTAAAAAATAAACATTGGGACAGTTTCCTCTAAGTACATTGACAGTTAACCTTTTTTAAGCTTAGCGTATGTATCTTGGAGGAGAGAGAGAGGGCCAGGATGCTCAGATGCTTATACGAAATGAAATTCCTCTCAGTCTAAAGCGTTTCACCAGGTGGTCACTAACTTGCAGGTGTGCAATACCACAAGATTCACAAACACTCGATTAAACAAATGTAAGGAAAATCCCTTGGAAATGTTACAGCTTTTCTACATCTGATGGGGAGGTGGTAAGGTCACTAAGACGTGAGATTTAAATGGTAAAAATCAATGATAGAGGGCAGTGTAAACAAAAACAAACGTGCACACCAAAATCTAGGACCTACACTTTGGAAAATCAAAATGCCATTGAAGCGCATAAATGTTCTAAGTCTCGTTCAAAAACTGAAATGACTGACTCTCAAATGTGGATAACCTTGTAACACTTTGGGGGATATTTTTTGGCATATGCGTAGCATCTTACGGTTTAAAGCAAGTTAGAAATAGGGGTGCCTGGGTGGCGCAGTCCCTTAGGCATCTGACTCTCGACCTTGGCTCAGGTCATGGTCTCCCGGGTTCGTGAGTTTCGGCTGCATTGGGCTCTGAGCCGATGGCGTGGGGCCTGCTTGGGATTCTGTCTCTCCTTCTCTCTGCCCCTCCCGTGGTTGTGCGCCCTCTCTCTCTCTCAAAAATAAATAAACTTAAAATTGAAAAAAAAATTAAAGTTATAAATAATAGGCAATTGATTATAGCTGATTCTTTCACCACTCTTTCCTTACCGTCAAATAAAGCACATTTTGCACCTTACACTATATTTTTATTCATTTATCAAATATTTAGGGAATGTTAACTGGGTGTCACCACGTCCCAGTCAGAGGGCTCTGACTTCCAGTAGTTATAATAAGTAGTGGCCATGTTCTGGAGTCTGAAAGTCTCACATCCTGGACCCTCCACTTACAAGCCATGTAGTATTGGGCAATTTGTTCTTTCTGTGCCTCACTTTCTTTTTTTTTTTTTAATTTTTTTAATGTTTATTTATTTTTGAGACAGAGAGAGACAGAGCATGAATGGGGGAGGGGCAGAGAGAGAGGGAGACACAGAATCGGAAGCAGGCTCCAAGCTCTGAGCCGTCAGCCCAGAGCCTTACGCGGGGCTCGAACTCACGGACCGTGAGATCGTGACCTGAGCAGCAGTCGGACGCTCAACCGACTGAGCCACCCAGGCGTCCCTGTGCCTCACTTTCTTAATCTGTAAGATGAACCAATGACTGTTTCTTTTTGGAAATCACATGATGTAACATAACTAAAGAAACTAAATGTGTAGAACATGCTATGTAACTTTAAAAATGCCTATCCTTTCACCAAAAAAAAAAAAAAGCAAAAGGAGTTTGCAAATAAATTGCATTAAATTGCACATAAATCATGAAAAGTTTTATTCCAAAATTCAAGTCTGACAGTGTGACTATCACGATAGATACATTTGTGTGGCTCTGTCCTCGTGTATTAAATAGCTTCACCTCCAGGATTTGTTGGCACCATTTAATTCAACCACATTGAAATGTTGATAAGCATTTGGGTCTCTGTAGAGAAGATCCCCTTCCTTTTTTCTCCAAAATAACCCTTATTCCCATTCATTTTTTTGTTTGGCAAATCCTCATTCCATAAGATCTGTACCTTGGGGCACCTGGGTGGCTCAGCCAGTTAAGCATTGACTCTTGATCTTGGCTCAGGTCATGATCTTGCAGTTCAAGGGGTCAAGCCCCACGTCAGGCTCAACACTGACAGCTTGGAGCCTGTTTGGCATCCCTTCTCTCCTTCTCTCTGCCCCTCCCCTGCTAGTGCTCTTTCTCGCTCTCTTTCTTAAAATAAATAAACTTAACTAAAAGATCTATGTCTTATGTGTTTCTTTCTGACAACTTTGCTTCCTTAATTTTTATTTTCACTTTCCTTTGTGCATAGGCATTTTGAGACGTATTGCACTGAAATGTCATCGTTTTTTACATGCAAAATGAAGATAGTAATAATTTCTTTTTTCAAAAAGTTTATTTATTTTTGAGAGAGAGAGAGAGCATGAGGAGGGGAGAAGCAGAGAGAGAGGGAGACACAGAATCCGAAGCAGGCTCCAGGCTCTGAGCTGTCAGCACAGAGCCCGACGCGGGGCTTGAACTCACAGACCATGAGATCATGACCTGAGCCGAAGTCGGACATTTAACCAACTGAGCCACCCAGGTGCGCCAAGGTAGTAATAATTTCTACCTCAGAGAGTATCTGTTAATATTAAATGAGAAGAGCTTACAAATTGGTTGGCATAATGCACTTACATAGTAAGCGTTCAAGAAATATTAACTGATGGTATTCGTGTGTTAGTTTTATATTCGTGCTTGTATCACTCATGCATAGCATATACGTCACATTGAACAACCTCCACACATATTTAAATAAGTGAAATAAAGCGAATATTAACTTAGTCAATAAAATATATCATGGGAAACAGCACATTTGCTAAATATTGAAGTCTTTGAATGGATGACATGAATTTAAAAAGTTAATTTATTTGTATTGATGCAATATTTTAAAAATCAAGTGGCTATTTTATATGTTTTCTATTAGCATTACTGGCACCAAATATATTTCCATGAATTTAATAAGTAGGAAATTTGCACATTTAAAATATAATTCTTTTTGCTAAGAGGTTTATAGAATCTTCTGAAAATGGGCTTCGGACTGGATTTGGATGACAGATTAAACACTTATTCTGCCTCAAAACTTTGACTTGCCAGAAAGGACAAAGAAGATATCAATAAGAAGATTCTGGAATACAGAAAGCAGATGGAAAAAGAGCAAAGAAACTGACACCCTAAACCCCTTCTAGGAAACCGTCACTGCAAAGGTAAGAGCAGGTAGAGAGAAACAGAAGCTCTCAAAGATGCCGGCAGTTAAGGGGTCCTGGAGCCATTCTCAGGGACACCAATTAAGACAGAGCTTTCTTATTAGTTCCACTGGCCCCATCACCATCGCCACACCCCCTCAATGGGAATTTGCTGATTTTTATTAAGACTAAAAGTATGACTTCTTCTTTGCCAGGTTGATTACTATCTTCTCTGAAAGTGTCCCACTCACCACCAGAAACACACATACACCTAATAGTGAAATCATATTAAAATATAAAAGATAGATACTAATATAAAAGATATATCCAATAGATTTCAAAGTTGGGCAAATTAGATCAGAGCCCCTTTGATATCACAGATTTACATCACTATTGAAACCAGCCATGTTAACTAATGGCTTGTACTATTATGAAATAAGGATAGCCAAATATGAGATCCTAGCAGACCTTTGTTTGCTTTTCATGAATAAAATGTAGTATAAAGTATATGAAGCTGTGAAAACAAGTCCTTTTTAATTTTAAACTATAAGTAAGTTAATATTATCAGAATTTCCATTACACTCTGAGAGTTTCATGTTAATGCTTATGCTGAAAATTATGACTTTGGGTGAGCTGGGATATTAACATATACCTGGGATACCCTTCAAAATGCATTAGCATTGTATAAAGAGGCAACATACTTTAAACAATCTAATCTAATGGTAAAGGATGGATGAAATTACATAATAGTTCCTATCTACAATGAGGTATTACTCATCGAGATTAAAAGCTTTTATAACTTAGTGGATTTTTAAATCCTAAGTCTAGCAGAACAGGAAGGAAAAAAGAGGCCTCAGGCCCTAGATTATCTGTTTTATTGTTGGAATAGGACTCTTTTGGATGGTTAAGGTATGCCTTAGACTTTAATAGTCTGAATCCCTTGTCTGCTCCCCCCAACCGCCCCCCCCCCGACACACACACACACACACACACACACACACACACACACACTTATCCCCAGCCACTGTTTACACTCATTCATTAGCCAGGGATATTTGTTTTTAAGGGAAACAAAAGAGAGACTTCTTTTGTGTTGTTGTGTTTCTGTAGGGCAACAGATAGCATAGGAGGGTGGGAAAGATTATACTACGTATTTTCCCCTCTTCGTCTCTTATTTTGGAATTGGATTCCTTGAAGGTAGAGGTAGAAGTCTCAGAAATACCTAGGGCAAGTACAATGGTCAGGGCTAATGAAATGGTTCTCTTCCTTCATGTAGACTCTAGCAACACTGTGGGAGATTGGATGTTTGTACTGTATCTGTAGAATATAGGTGGTGACATCTGCCAACAATGTCATGGTGAAAGGGATATTGAGCTGGAGAGAAAGAAGGAGGAACAGGTAGATGTTTGGTAGTGACAGCAATTGTATCAATAAGGACAGGCAAGGTTACACTAAAAATAACAAAACGAAACAAAACCACCACTCCCGATATCAGTATGTTAGCACACAGCGAAGTGTATTCCTTGCAGATTGTACATATTCATACTTCTTTGACAGTGGGATCCTCCTCATCAGTTATTCAAAACCCCAGGATGATGGAAGCTTCATTTTGACACAATGTCCATAACCTGTGGAGCACTGGGGAAGGGAGACATTTTGATGGACAGCACATGGGCTCACTGCTGCTTCCATATACAATAATGGGCACTTCTGCTCTTATTTCCCTGACCAAGTCTTGACAACTGGATACAAGTACCTTCTCTGGGGACAAAATATTACAATCCTTTCATATGCCTCAAAGGCAAAGATATGAACATTTTGACAAGTACGAATTGTTGCTTCTGGCTTTTCCAAGTAGCCAAGTGTCTGAGTCTGGGGTGCGTGTCAGATTCCCCTTTGGATCTCATATGTAAGTGGGGATGATCTTGGATAACTTATGTTTCAATGTGTTTAGGTTAGTGACTCCTTGTCAACGTAATCTGGTAACACAAAGAAGTGTGTTGTCAACGTTAGTAAGGCCTAAGACATGTGTATTTCATTTGCTTTTGAGATTTTGTTTGAATAAAGAGTACTACAAAAAAAAATAAAACTAGCCCAATTAGAGAATATGTTAAGAAATGAAGATATTTAGATAATTTACATGAAATAAATATTGATGCAAGTCATTGTATGTAGTATAATTCTACTTTTGTAGGAATATTGTCTTAGTCAAGATCTCAATAGAAAACATGATATATTTGTCTTGAATGAGGAAGAGGGGGTGAGAGAGAGAAGGAATTATCTTGGATCCAATTTAACCAGATCTTAAGTCAGCCATTTACTTCATTCACATTAACAGAATGTTTGATCAAGGACTGAGATCCAAATTATTAGGCATGAAGTGATTAAAGGGATGTCATTCATGAAAAATTCTCTTAAAAGAGATTACTATCACTAAATATTTGGAAGAAGACTTACACCTGCATCTTACTTTTGGGGGCTAGAAATACAACCACTGAAAAGTACAGATCCAGTCACCAAATTTAATATAACATATTCATAGGGTATTCCGGAAGCCAAATAACAATTATCTAACTTTACAAGGTACTTACCTTAAGCCTCAAATTTGCTCCAGGGAAGGAAGTCTGTGAAATGAATCAGCTTCTCAATCTTAAAATTTCCTTTTTTCTTTTCCTCTCTACCACAGAGTGAAGAGGAGGGTATATTGTCGATGGAATGTCCATTTCCTGGGCGTGACCTTGAGGAAAACCAAATCAGTCCTGGAAGCAACAGGATATGTGCATTGAAACAATCTGAAAAGCATTCTGAATTTCCCTCATTGCATCCTACCTCAGGTCAGAGATACATTAAATACAGAAATGTTTGAGGCATTGAGCAATCCCTTCCTGGAAACAAATGTAATAATGTCCCTATGTCATAGTTACTGTGTATTGAGTATGTATTGATGTTTTTGTTGTTGCTTTTGCTGTTCTTGTTCTGTGAATGCTGTTTTAGCCTCTGTACTCTCTTGGAAGTGGGAGAGTTTAGGTTGATTTGACCTATTAGCCTGACTATGACTTGTATTTGTATCAGGAGATTTTCCAATGCATAATTATTGTGGAAAATTTTTGAAACTGTAAGACTTTCTGGGAATTAATTGGCTGTTGCCACAATTTCTATATTTTCATAACCAGTGTCTGGGTATTTTGATATTATTATTTGGATGGAAAATGATGCAAAGAATATTAAATGTTTCTTTCTTTTGCTTCAAGGACTGCCAGATATTAAGCAACGGTTAGATGTACTTCCTTAGAGAAAAAAAAATCACAGACAGTGTTCAAGTAATCATTACCACAAAAGGAAGAATATTAGTTCCTTCACACACTTAAGCAAACACATTTGAAGCTCAAATTTATTTTAGAAAAGAACTGCTCTTTGGAGACAATACAAACTTTCCCTCTTTATATTATTGTAATATGCACAAGATATGTATTCCTAATGTTTTTCAACGCTATCGGTGCCATTCAATTTTATAGAAACACTTGTTAGAGAAGTAGTTGGAAGGACTTCTGTTCCTATAATACATTCTAAAAGTAAATTTCCATCATATAACAGCTGGACGGAGACTCCAAACGTTGGAAACTGAAATACCTCAGTAGAGGCCATCAAGAGTTTATCCAAATGAGAAATTGTGGATTTGGCTGAATCACCCCCTTACCTTCGTGGAATAATTAGGAGCAAAAAACTCACGGGGTACTTCAAAGGATTTTGAAAAGACGTTTTTTTTCCCCTCAGAAAATTGTTTTAAACTCTGAAACAGAAAATCAAGCTCACCACACTATCTCACACGCCCTAACAGGAACTATTTTGTAGCCAGTGGTTACACCCTTTCCCCTCACTCTCTGAACCTTTGGAAATGGATTCCAGGGTTCTGAATATATTGGATCCATTCTTTGAAAGCTCAAAAGGAATCTCTCTACCTTCCTAAGGACATATCATACATCTGCTAAATAGGAGAGAGCATTGAAAACAACTCCGTTTCCTAAATATCAATAACAAATATATGCAGAAGTCATAAAAACAACTGAAAGACTCCAGAAAGATTATGCTCCAGCGGCGACCACAGAAAACTCATGCCTGTGACTTACAGGGTAGCTGTCTGTTGGAGCTTACGTGAGGCGATGAGCAATGGAAAAATATAAGCCTGTTTGTTCCCAGGGCTTCTGTAACTACTTTCAGATTGGTGTTTGTGAAAAGTTAAAAAAAAATAAATAAATAAACCCGTTTCCCAAAAATTGCTCCCTCATCAACTTGGGCTTGAACTGTAGCCACCACAGAGTATTTCAGGAAAAACATGAGTCTATACAGTGGACAACTCACATGAGAAACATATGATATATGAAACACTAGAGGAAGTTTAACATGCTGTGCCAGGAACTCATTGATACATCAACATAGGAACATCAGCTTCTTTCCAATGTGAGCTCTTGATGAAAGGGTAATGGGACAAAAATAAGCCTCAAGCAGAGGACCATAGCATGGGAAAATGGATCTTGAAATGGGTCGGAAGGGGCAAGTGACGAATTCAGGGGGTGGAAGATAACAGTGGGCTTTGGAAAGAGCCAGAAACGTTACTATCTTAAGATACTGCTTATATTAGGGGCACCTGGGTGGCTCAGCTGATTAAGCATCTGACTCTTGATTTTGGCCCAGGTCATGATCTCACGGTTCATGAGATCAAGCCCAGCATCGGGCTCTGTGCTGACAGAGAGGAGCCTGCTTCAGACTCTCTGTCACCCTCTCTCTCTCTCTGACCCTCCTCTCCTCTCACTGTCTCTCGCTCTCTCTCTCTCTCTCAAAAGCAAATAAACATTTAAAACTAACTAAATAAATAAATACAAATAAATAAATAAATAAAAGATTCTGCTTATATCCTACTTATAAAATTGAGCCAGGAATATTTTATTCTGCACTTTTTTTCTAACAGGTCGATAAGTAGAAGACTGGAGTTTTAGGTTAACCAGATCATTTGGCCTTGAAGATAGTTCAGAAATGTAAGGCTGTAATTATATATCGCCATCGAGTTATCCATCCATTCGCAAATGTTACTATAGAAAGAGATAGGAAATAAACAAGAAATTAGAACAAATTAATGACAAAAGTGTCAGAGAGTGACTAGTTCTATGAAAAACAATCTGCAGTGTAGTGACATTGAAGAGATCGGTGTATACTTTTTATGTAAGTAGAATACAACTCCAGGAAGTGACAGCTAAATTGGATCATAGGATGACTGTGGGATGCAAATTTCAGAAAGGGAGGTACAGGTCTTAGAGCTGGAATGAGCTTGGTTACAAAGGGAGCAGCAAGGACTGTGGCAGAAAGAGAGATCAAAGTATTCTTTGAAAACAGCCATGAAAATTGGCAAACTTCTCACAGTGATGTATTTAAAACTCAACCAACCAACTACCACCATCACCAATGGTAACAAAAGCAAAGTAGGTCTGAGACTGAAACTAATAAGCTGGACTCAAAAAGCATGAAGCACGGAGCCAAAAAGAAAGAAAATAAATAATTATTTGGTGAAGAAGGATTAGAATCCACTCAATGAAACTGAGTTACAATTTTGATTAAAGAACCACCCTGTCTTTTCTAATTTTCTTTCTAAGAAAGTGTCCATAATATAACATCTTTCTCTCTAAGTTTTCCGTTTAGTTCAAAAATGAGTTTCTTTTTAAGTCTGATTATATAAGGATAAGCTTTCCTGAGTATTTTCATCTTGGAGAAATGCATCACAACAAGACTTGGGTCTGAACCCGTACGTTACGGGATAGGTTGCTTAAAATTTTCAGTTTATTTAGAGGTGAGCAGATTCTGGGGACCTGAATTATTTTGACCAGGCTTATAAATCACCTTTTAGGACCTAAGAACGTCAAGCTTGGTTGGGAAGCCAGGAAAGTATGCAGTAAGATTAGAAGGATAAACTTAAAGAAAAACATCTCTAGACGTCTGCATTCAGATGTGCCCTTTTGACAACCAAGATAAGATGCGCCTACCAGGATGCCGACAAAATTTTAAATACCCAAGAAGACCTTTTGGTCACTGAAATAGACGGCAGATTCTTAGCCAAGCCTCTGTGTAAATCACTGCACATTTCTTCATTAGATAATTTGCTATATAATTTCCCCAGACTCATGACATTTTGGTGTACTTATTGAAAGGTGAACAATTCTCTTGATAAAATTAGCACATTTCTTAACTTCCAGATACTTGCACGTGGCTAAGCACATCTATTTTATGTTCAGTGTTTCTGCTAAAAAACAAAAGTAATCCTCCAGACAACCCTGGACTGTACCATACGATATTTTTTATCATCAGAAGCACTTTTAAAATTATAAAGTAGTATGCCAATGGGAATTTTGAGTCTTGTTACACTGAGCCTCTTATAAATGATTTGCAATCACTAATTCTGGTCACCATGAGATACAGCTGTACTCTGACTCTTCATTACCTCTAATTCTTTGTTATAAAACTTCCAGAATCTCATGCTTCGTTTTCTGTAACTCCTTTGAGGTTTGCCCCTAGATTTTTGTTGTTCTATTCAGATCATTAGTATGACCTACTTGATTCCTCACTTAGAGGCTCCATCCTCAAAACTCAAGCCAAGTCTAACAACATATTTGCCTCATCATTTCCTGCTTCTAAAATGTCTATTGAAATCTATGATTATTTATAAATATTCCAGTGTTCTCTCTAGATTATGGAAGAGATTATAAGTTTTTTGTCCATTTATTCTAACATTCTTACCAATTAGAGGATTCGGGAATGTGACAGGCAGAATGGCTTTTTTTTTTTTTTTAATTTTTTTAAATATATGAAATTTATTGTCAAACTGGTTTCCATAGAACACCCAGTGCTCATCCCAAAAGGTGCCCTCCTCAATACCCATCACCCACCCTCCCCTCCCTCCCACCCCCCATCAGCCCTCAGTTTGTTCTCAGTTTTTAAGAGTCTCTTATGCTTTGGCTCTCTCCCACTCTAACCTCTTTTTTTTTTTCCTTCCCCTCCCCCGTGGGTTCCTGTTAAGTCAGAATGACTTCTTAAAGATGTCCATTCCCTCAACGTGTCAGGGAAAAAGTCAGATGCAATTAAGATCAGAGATCTCTACCTACAGAGGTTACCCTAGATTATCCAGGTGAGTCCAGTCTAATCACATGAGCCCTTAAAAGTAAATAACTTTCTCTGGGATGTGACAGAGATAAGGATAAGACAGAGAGGTTTGAAGTGTGAAAGGATTTTATGTTGTTTTGCTCATTCTGAGATGCAGAAGTCACATAAAAAGACCAGAGAGAGGCCTCTAGAAGCTAAACACAGGCCCCAGCTGATAACCAGCAAGGAGACTGGGACCTCAGTCCTCAACTGAAAGGGGAACTATTCTTTTGATAAGTAAGTAAACTTCTTACATTTCTTAACGCTTGGAACTGGATTGTGTCTGGAACCAGAATGAGCTCAGAAGTAGGTTCTCCTTTAGAGCTTCCAGATAAAAGTCCTAGCCCACCAACACCTTGATTTTGGCAGCTGGAGACTCAAGAGTAGAGGCTCCAGTGAGCACACCTAGACTTCTGACCTATAGAACTGTGAGATCATGAACTGGCATTGTTTAAAGCTGCATGTTTGTGGTCCTTTGTCATGGCAGCGATAGAAAACTTTGTAAATACCCTTGCTTATTATGAAAAAAGATTAATTGGGGAAGAAGAAAATTAAAGCTATTAGCTCTAACTGGAGGCTTTCTGTCACTACGTTCAGAAGAAGAGAAGAAAAAAAAAGCTTAATAAGAATCTGAGTGTTTACTTAGAGCAAAATATCAAGAGCAATCTTCACTCCTAGAATATCTTTCAAACATATGTCCATCAAAGAAGGTATTTATCTTACTCTCATGAAGAACAATTATGGCAAGGTCATGTAAACTAAACCCCACCCCACCCAGGTTCAGTTGTTTACAACGAATGAATCATTGCCAATGCGGTTCATAAATTCCAACAGAAAAGGAATGCAAAGTACTCAGCTGGAGAAGAGTTTCTAATTATTTTTTTGGTGAAAAGATAAACAAATCTCCTCTTATTCTAACCCAAACTTTGCTACTATGCTGTGTTGGTGTCTCCCTTAAAGACAGTCAAAGACTTTGATAAAATACAAGCCAAAAGTTATAGAATTTGATTGAAATTCAGTCAATCAGAAATGAATTAAAATACGAAAAACCCAAATGTCAGCTAAGTAAATGTTTAATTATTTTTAAACATCAAGGCAACATTTAAAAATAACACCAAACAACGGATTTTGTCACTAAATAAAATGATTGTATAAAATACTTCGGTATGTCAATGACTAATATACCACCTTCCTTTATACAAAATTGCCCGTTCTTTTTGCATTTCAAAATATTTATTTCAATTAGATAATAACTCCTTTGTTCATGTTTGTCAAGTGGCTTTCTCTGTTCTTGTAATGTGTCTGAATCAAAGCATGGTATTCAAAAAGCATTAGTAAATGCTTTATGATCCTTGAGGAAGGATATGAAAGTATACAGAGCAGTAATATTGTAACAAATCCTAGAGGCTCTTTAGATTATTACAAGACAGACTTGTACTGTATGTACCCAAAGAGTGAATAAAGAATTCTGAAGTACAATAAATTGATAAATTGTCACTTCTATATTTATTTTTTTTTTAATTTTCTGATATGGTTATAATCTTTGTTTAATTAAAAAAAAAGGCTCTTCTACACAGGAAAATCAAAAACTCTACCTTGTCTATAATTTTCTTGAACCATTATTTAATTTGTCATTCATTCATTTGTTCTTTCCTCTATTCCGCAACTATTTATTGAGCATCTGTTATTTGATAGGCACTCTTATGAACTGTGTGGATGTAAGTTAAGGAGAAAAAATGACCAAACAACAACAACTGTCTTCATTAGAGTCCTGTTGTAATTGGCAGAGAAGTATCTGAATATTACAGTGTAGCTCGAGCAAGATTATACAATATCTTGATATATCTGTACTCGTGTGTATTCAAGTGACTTAATCTAGTTTATTTCAAATTACTACAATTTTATCTACCGATCTTTAAAAAATAAAGTTGCAATCCTACTCTCCTTTCAAAATTATTATTATTAAAAAAAAAGCAAACAACTAAACAAGCAAACACATATGAAAACGAGCCCCAAGTATCATAAGAACAGCTTGCAAACTGCTCAACCCTGAATGAGCAAATATTATCTTTTCCCAGTTTACAGCTGGAAAATGAGGGACAGGCAAAAGTTAAGTAACTTGCCTGAGGTCACTCAGTGAGCCTCAGTTGAGTCTGGGCTTTCGCTCAGAAGTTCCCGATTCCCTGCGGTTGGGCCACAGGTTCACAGCCCCTGGCTCACAGCAGCTTCCGGAACAGAACACTTTTCCTGTAAGCCCTAGAGAGTCAGGCTGCCACATCAGCCTAAGTGCCTGCAGAAACCAGGCTACAAGGAAGGTTCTTATTGCTTTAACCTTTCCGCCCACATGGAGGAAATTCACAGCAAAATGAATCTGGCCAAAAGAAGGGAAGCAAAGAGAGATAACTCTGGAGGAAATATCGTGGCCCAAGATCCGGGGATGAAAATTCGGGGTGCGCAAAGCCTGAGAAAATTAACTTTTTCCGCTGTGGAAGTCGTGACATTACATGCAGCATTCTTGGTGGTTTCTCTGACAAATATTTTTGCCTTTTCATTAATCCCAAATGAAAAAGTACTAACTCCAAGTTAAAATTAGAGCCAGGCCGGCGAATGGCTGTGAGTTTGTAGAGCTAAGAGTTCGGTGTGCTATAGATGTAAACAGTTAAGCCTGGGAGTTTGAAGAGAAATCAACTTGTATTCAGGTACAGCTAAATCAATTCCAAATCCTTTGGCATACAAAATACAGGGTTTCCTGCCTTGATGGATTGCACTGCTCTTGGGTGGGCTCAGAGGAGGTGAGAGAAAAACAAAACGAAATGCTTTTGAATTGATTCAAACCACCGGATTGCTAACATTCAACGCATGAAAATAACAATACCGAAAGCATACACTGCAAACAAATAATAAAACATACAACACACACACACACACACACACACACACACACACACACACACAATAACATATTTAAAAAACTCCAACAATGTAAAAATCATATTCAGAGGACTTGATCCGCAGGGACAACAGACTCACCAATGAGGTCACTTGGCTGCTGTGGTGGCACTAAAAGAAATAGAGCAAGCTTTCTTTTCCAGTGAGAAGTGGAATTCTTTGGTTGGCACAAGCTCCCTAGCCCCCACCCCACCCCCAGTTCTAGCGTGCAATTAGCTGTCCAACATAGAGATCCATTTTTTTTCAGTTTATTTATGATTTGCGGGGGGGGGGGGTGGCGAGAGAGAGAGTGTGTGCAAGTGGGGGAGGGGCAGAGAGAGACAGAGAGAGAGAGGATCCCAAGCAGGCTGGGCAGTGACAATGCGCAGCTCGAGCTCACGAACCACGAGATCATGACCTGAGCCAAGGTCGGTTGCTTAACTGACTGAGCCACCCGGGTGCCCCCATAGAGATCCATTTTAGAGATACTTAACAGATAGATAAATGTTTACATATTTAAATTCAATACAGATGTTTGCTGTGCCCCATACTATTTTAGGTACTGAGAAAGTAGCAATGCACAAAAGACGAAGAAAACAGCCTGGCCCTCGTGGAGTTTACACACAAATTTCACAGGGAAACAGAGATTAGATAAGATGATACATAGATGTAAATACGATGGTCCTAACTAGAAAGTGAGTCAGGTCAATGACATCTCCAGAGTTTCTATATCAGACAGCCAGGTGATTTGGCAACAGGAAAGGTTGAGCAGGTTATCTTGAAGGTGTCTGTGTGTGTATTGTGACTGCACTCCTCTCCATCGGTTGTGGGTTTAGTTTAATTAGTTGTGGAAAGATGTTGCAGATGCGCGGGGGGGGGGGGGGGTGGAGCCTGGGTGGCCCAGTCTGTTAAGCGTCTGACCCTTGATTTCAGCTCAGGTCATGATCTCCCGGTTTGTGAGTCTGAGCGCTGTGTTGGGCTCTATGCTGACAGTGTAGAGCCTGCTTAGGATCCTCTGTCTCTCTCTCTTTCTCTGGCCCTGCCCCACTCTTGCTCTCTAAATAGATAGATATAGATAGATAGATAGATAGATAGATATCTTCGATCTGTCCACTTACGGAAAAAAAAAACTTTCAGATGGAGATTATGCGGGTGGAGGGAGTTAAAGACCCCTTCCGTGCCTTATCACTGAACATATCCAGTCATTCTGTTGACTGAGAGTATTTAATATTTTAGATCATAAATTGTCGTATGCCTCGGCTCCTTTTGTCAATTCTACTGACAGAAGGGAAACGAACACATCCTTTGGCCAACTGTGTCACCGGTTCCCTTTCCTTTCATAAAAACAGAAGCACTGTTTTCTAGGAGAGCTAAAATTATATGATTGTAAATCTTGAAGTTATCGTTCATTCGTCTATCTCCTATACACAACCACCAAGTTTGGCTGCTTGCTTTTTATGCCTTCACCACCCATATGACCTTAAGAAAAAAACCATTGCAAATAGCACCTGACCAATCTCTCTGATTCTGGGCCCCCTTTACTACATATCATCTTGTCTTATCAATCATGCTTACATACTAAGCGTATCACTGAACTTCTCTGCTTAGAAAACTCCAATAGTGATGATCTAAAGTGTTGGGTTTAAATTCTACTGACTGACACCAGTCTACTAAACACACTTCCCCTTGCACATAATGCACTCACTGCTTCAGCCAAACCTTGCTCATTTTTTCACACCCATCTGGCGTGTGAGTTACTACACTGCTTTCTTCCTCCCATCCCTTCCGCTCTTTTCTCATTTCTACCCCCCTCCCTTGTTCTCTACCTTGTTTCTTTCCTTCCTTCTCTTTCTCCCTTCCTTCCTTCCTTCCTTCCTTCCTTCCTTCCTTCCTTCCTTCCTTCCTTTTTTTTTACCTTTTTCAAAGCCTACCTTAAATACCAAATCACTTTAAATAAGCTTTATTTCAACTATACTGACCAAAATAGAGGAAAAAAAATTAATACTACTGGTTTTTACCCTTTTTGTTCGGCAAAGATCAAAAAGATTGATAATACACTTAGTTGCTGCAAGTATGAAAAACAGGCACTTACATAAGTAGATCATGACAGTGTTATTTGGTACAGACGATGTAGAGGGCTTTTGGTAATAGTTATTAAAAGTGAAAATGCACTTAGCCTGTGGAAGAGCAATGCCATTTTTTAGAAATTTATCTTACAAATTTGTACTAGTGTTTGTGAGTATAACGGGTATAATTGCTATTCACCATTCACCATAGGAGTTTTGTTTTCTTCTGTTATTTTTTTAATAGCAAAACTTTAGCAAGTATTCATCAAAATAAGCTGTTTCAATTAAATTTTTTTAATGTTTTATTTATTCTTGAGAGAGAGAGAGAGACACAGGGCATGAGCGAGGGAGGGGCAGAGATAGAGTGGGACACAGAATCCGAAGCAGGCTCCAGGCTCTGAGCCGTCAGCACAGAGTCCGGCCCAGGGCTCGAACCCACAAGCGGTAAGATCATGACCTGAACCGAAGTCGGACGCTCAACCAACTGAGCCACCCAGATGCCCCTAAGTTGTTTCAATTAAATTTCACACGTGGGATCTTATCTGAGTAGATGAATACAATGTATTTATTTATTCAAATAATTCAGTAAGATTATATTTTATACAAGATCAAATAAGATTTATCAGTAAGGAAAAAAAAGAATAAAAATAAGTTTATGTCTGGAAGTGGAATGGATCTTCAAATATATGGATCATAGAATGAAGAAAAAAAAACCAAGGGGCCAAAAACTGTACATAGGTATAATATGTGTAGAAGCTTGAGAGATTGAGAAAGTATATTTCAATTTACTTGTATATCCATGGATATATTCTGGATGAGTATAAAAGGGATTGGAAACTCTGCCAATAAAGAAAGGAACTAGGGCAAGGTAGGAGGAAACCTTTCTACTAAATGCCCTTTTGAAATGATAAAATTTCAAAATGTGTTTCTGAAAAGAGAAGTTCTTGCTACACACTACAGCTAAACTAACTACTTTCTCGGTGTCACTGCATGTAGCTTGTTCTTCACCATTTAACGCCAAATGTTGCCTCAGGATGATGGTGACCAAAGATACTTCAGAAACTCCTGGGACTTGGTTCAAATTTCGAGTTACATGTTCTGGTGTCTGGGAAGGTTTTCAAACTCATTTCAATGACTTTTAGCGTGACTCTAGCTCTGACAGGATGTGGCATGCAATACGATGGCACGCTTTCCATGTTTTGTGGACCATTGCATATTCAGGAATCCACTATACGTCAGTGAATATTTCTTAATGTCGGTATTTTTATGTTTAACAATTACTGAATCCTGGAGACACACAGTACCTATGAAAATTTCAAAAACCCATTACGATTGTACTTTCCGAAAGAAAATAAAAGTAAACATGAAAAAAAAAATGGTGATACATCATTCATTATGGAATCCATTATGGTTGTAAAAGTCAACATGTATATTTTTGTCAATTACAAATTTCATAGAAAATTAAACATTATTCCAGATATGAAGAGAAAAACTTGTTAGTGGAACAATTTTTTCATTTTTTTAAAAATACCCGTAACAAAAAGGAAGTCTTTATTGGATGAAAATTTTGTGTAACTCATTTATAAATCATCGTATATTCTAAGCATGTACTTTTGTTTCAAGAGGACGTTTTTAAATATTCCATTTGGATTGAAGGATTTAACCTAAATTTTCAATACTTCCCGCAAACTTCTCAGCGGATTTTCTTTACTTGGCATTATATAAACGCTGGCAATATTTACTGAATGGGAACCAAACCACAATGTTCTACAGCCAATTTCAAAAAAATGTAACTCACAGAAGCTTCAACATGGCACGGTTTTTTTTGTGTGACTTCTTTTGAATCAGTTATGCTTTTGTTCTTGTGTCTTCTTGCAGTAACTGTGCGTGCAAATATTTATGCATGCAGCAAAGCAAGAAACAACATTTTATTTTAAATGGGAGCAGATAGACTCCTTTATATTTAGGAACAAATATTTAGGAGTCATTTGCTTTTCTGTTTCATCAAAATGAAAATGAAAACATACTAAGCAATATCTCGATTTTAATACAGGATACGCCTTCATAATGTTCTGCCATAAATTACTTATATTTTACAAACAAATCTTTCTGATACTATGGTGATTTTATCATTAATTGCTTTCCCCTTTGATTGCTAGGAACTGTTTAGAATAATTTTAAAGATATATAAAGAAATATGTTGACCTTATATTTACTGTGACTCGCTTTTCTAGCCATGTTGAGAAACATCGATTTAATTTTTCTTATTTGAGTAGAGTTCACACATGGTGTTACAATAGTCTCAGATATATAACGTAATGATTCAACTTCTCTTTCCACAAGTATAGTGACCATCTGTCACCATGGCAACGCTACTGCAGTATCATTGACTGTATTCCCTACATTGTGCCTTTTAGTTCCTTGACTTATTTATTCCATAATTAGAACCCTATATCTCCCACGCCTCCAACCCTTTCCTTCTAACAACCCACGCCCCAACCCTTTCTTTCTAACAACCATCAGTGTGTTCTCTGTGGAGGAATATGGATTGCCCTAAAGCTAATTCTTTCATCTCACTTCTTAATCCTAATAATGTTGATGTCTAAAGGAGAGTTTCACAATTTTTAAAAATGGATACAGGGGCGCCTGGGTGGCGCAGTCGGTTAAGCGTCCGACTTCAGCCAGGTCACGATCTCGCGGTCCGTGAGTTCGAGCCCCGCGTCAGGCTCTGGGCTGATGGCTCGGAGCCTGGAGCCTGTTTCCGATTCTGTGTCTCCCTCTCTCTCTGCCCCTCCCCCGTTCATGCTCTGTCTCTCTCTGTCCCAAAAATAAATAAAAAACGTTGAAAAAAAAATTAAAAAAAAAATGGATACATTCAACAACACTATTGATTTTAAAGTCATACAATAGATAAAAACATGTGATATTTCAGAAGTATTGTGACATTTGAGAATTGTTTGCAGGAAGTGCAGAGTGTAATTATAGGATGATCTGTGTTCATGTACCATGACCAAATTCCAGGCAGCAACTGAAGTCATGTTTGCAGGAATTGGGATCATTCTCCATGAGTGCTGGAATGATCCTTCGTTAGCCTGTTTTTTAACCTTCTTGAAAAACTGTTCAGGAGTGGTAACTCCTGCAGATGTAGAATCTGCTGGATGTATTTACTTTACTTTAAACATTCCTATGGAAATTGGCTCCCTTGGCTTTGATGGTAGAAGTGTCAGCAGAGGATTTATCTATCACTGTCATCTAGCTTTTGGAATCAACTCCACCTTCATTGCCAGAGCTTCACTTCTCTTTAGAGTTTCTCTTCTTTCCAACAGACTCAAATTTGACTGTCTGAATCTGCCACTGGGGAGACCCAACTCCTGCCTTGTACCTTAATTACTCTGTTTCATAGCCATGGTCCCTGGAGCTCCAAAGCCCAATTCACTCATGCTGAATCGCCTCTGCTCATGCTCGTAAGTTGACAGATGCCATTACCACTATATCTAACTCTTCTCTATGGGAAATAAGTATTTATTTTTCCAGCTTTACTGAGATACAATTGACATACAACAGTGCGGAAGTTTGAGGTGTGCGATATGTTGGTTTGCTACATTTACACATTGAAAAGTTTTAGCTGAGACATCTCTATCATGTCACATAATTTTGGTCTCATTTTTGTAGTCAAAACATTTAAGATCCGCTCTCTTAGCAACTTTCAAGTGTATAACACAACACTGTAACTGTAATCACCAGGCTGCCCATTAGATCTCCAGACCTTATTTGTCTTATAACTGAAAGTCTGTACCCTTTGACTAACATCTCCCCGTTTCCCCATCCCACAGCCCCTGGTAACCATCATTCTACTGTCTTAGTTTGGCTTTTTTAAGGTTCCACTTATAAGTGATATCATACAGTATTTGTCTTTCTCTGACTACTTCACTTAGCATGATGTCCTCAAGGTCCATCCATGTTGTCACAAATGGCAAAATCTTCTTCTTCCTCATGGCTGAGTAATATTCCATTGCATATATACCTCCATCCATTGACAGATACTTAGATTGCTGTCATATCTTGGCTGTTGTGAATAATGTTGCAATAAACATGGGGATGTAGATATCTCTTCAAGATCCCATCTTAATTTCCTTTGGGTATAAACTCAGAACAAGGATTGCTGGATTCTCTGGCAGTTCCATTTTTAACTGTTTGAGAAACTTTCGTACTGTTTCCTATAGTGATTATGTGTCAGTTTACATTCCCACAGAGTAAAATAATTCCCTTTTCCTTCAGATTCTTGCTAATATATATCTCTTGTCTTTGTGATGATAACAATTCTAGTGAGTGTGAAGTGATACCTCACTGTGCCTTTAATTTGCATGCCTCTGATGGTTAGTAATATTGAGCATCTTTCCATGTACCTGCTGGCCATTTATATGTCTTTTTGGAAAAAAAAAAACCCAGCCTATTCATTGCTCCTATTTTTATAGATTTATTTATACATTGTTTTTGCTCTTGAATTTTATGAGTTTATATATGTTTTTATATTATCCCCTTATCAGATATATGATTTTCAAATATTTTCCCATTCCATCAGCTGTCTTTTCATTTCATTGATTGTCTCTTTTGTTGTACAAAAGCTTTTTGTTTAAAGTCATCCTACTCAGTTTTTGCTTTTATTGCAAGCCTTTTAGTGTCATTTTCAAAAAAATGCCTCGCCAAGACCAATGTCAAGAAGGTTTTCCTTTATGTTTTATTATAGGAGTATTATAGTTTCAGTTCTTATGAATTAAAACCTTCACTTCAGGCGTTCAATCCATTTCAAGTTAATTTTTGTAAGTGGCATAAAATAGGAGATGAATTCCATTGTTCTGCATGAGGCGATCCAGTTTTCCCAACACCTTTTATTGAAGATATTATGTTTTTCCATTGAGTATTCTTGACTCCCTTGTAAAATATTAGTTGATTGTGCACGTGAGGGTTTATTTTCGGGCTCACAATTCTGTTGCAGTGACCTATGTTTCTATTTTTATACCAATACCATTCTGTTTTGATTGCTATAGTTTTATAGTATAGTTTGAAATCAGGAAGTGTGATGCCACCAACTTTATTCTTCTTTCTCAGGATTATGTTGGCTAATTTGGGTCTTTTTGGGTTCCATACAAATTAACAATTTTTTTTTCCTATTGAAAACAGCCATTGGAATTTTGATAGGGGTTATATTGAATCTATAGATGGCTTTGGGTAATAGGGACATTTTAACGATATTTATTCTTCTAATCTATGAACACAGGCTATCTTTCCATTTGTTTGTGTCTTCCTCAATTTCTTTTGTCAAAGTCTTGTGGTTTTCAATGTAAACTCCTCCTCTTCCTCTTCCTCCCCTTCCTCCTTCTTCTCCTCCTCCTTCTTCTCCTTCTCCTCTTCCTCCTCCTCTTCCCATGTTTCATTGTTAGTATTCAGAAATGCAACTCATTTCTGTAGGTTGACTTGTTGATTTTGTAGCCTGAATATCTGCTGAATTCATTTATTTGTTCTAACAGAGTTTTGATGGAATTTTAAAAATTTCATATATATAAGGCTTAACAATGCCATTTTATTGTTTTAGACTTCTCTTATTCCTTTCTATCTCTCTTGTTTCCTTCTTTTGTGAGTTGGGGAGTTTCTGTAGCGGCATGATTTGATTCTCTTTTCTTTATCGTTTATAAATCCTCTGTAGGCTTTTGCTTGGCGGTTACCATGAGGTATATATAAAACATCTTACAGATAGAATAGTCTATTTTACACTGATGACAACTTAGCTTCAATCACATATAAAAACGTTTTACTGCCCCCACTATTTTTATATTTTTGATGCACCATTTATTCTTTTTGTATTGTGTATTTATTAACAAATTATAGTAGCTGTAGTTATGTGTAATTCTCCTGTTGTTCAGCCGTCATGCTAGAGTTAAGTGGTTAACACGCCACAATATTAGAGTATTAGAATATTCTGATGACTACATACTTACCTTTACCAGTTTGTTGTATATCGTTGTATGTTTTCATGTTACTAATTGGTATCTTTTTATTTCAGCTTGAATGACTCCTTTTAGCATTTTTTATAATATGGGACTAATGGTGATAAACTCACTCAGGTTTTGTTTTACTGGGAAATTCTGCTCATTTCTGCTGCTCATTTCTGGAGGACAGCTTTTCCAGGTAAACTCTTCTGAGTAGGCATGTTTTTCCTTCAGCACATTGAATATACCATCCCACTCTCTCCTAATCAGTTAAGTTTTGTACTGAGATACTAGTTCATGGTATCCCATGAACTAAATTAACTAGCTTTCTGAGCTATAAACTCTGCCCATTGAGCTTTCTTCTTTTTTCATAAGAAACAACCTGTGTTGGCAGTTCAGCAGCTTTCTTATCCTGCTTCATTTTCAAGAGGTACAGATGCCCAAAGACCTATTTGTAATTTGAGCAAATGCAAGCTGGTGGCCATTTTCTGATAAATTTACCTAAAGCCTCTGCAGGACTCTAAACACTGGATTATACTCTATCCGTTTGAAAAATAAAGAAAGTCATATCTATATTTGTTTTTTAAAAAGGTATGTACTCACTACTTTGGGGACAATGTTGGGCTGCTGTGGGACCATGTCCTTAATAGTATTGGATCTCGTTTTTCTAGTTGGCAAGGCCTACTACACCAAAAATACTCCTGGGACCTTGTTTTAGTTCAAGCTACTATAACAAAGCACCATAGGCTGAATGCTGTATAAACAACAGACATTTATTTATCATAGTTTTGAGGCTGGGAAGGCCAAGATTAAGGTACCAACAGTCCCATGGTGTGGTGATAGCCTGCTACATGGTTCATAGACAGCCATCTTCTCACTGTATCCTCACAAGTCAGAAGGGGTGAAGTAACTCTCTGTAGGGTCTCTTTTATAAGAGCATCAATCCCATTGATGAAGGATCCACCTTCATGATCTAATCACCTCACAAATATCCCACTTCCAAATGCCATCACATTGGGGATTAAATCTTGACATATGAATTTTGGGGGGACACAGTCACTCAGTCTATGGCAGACCTTAAAAAGATTCTCATAGCCATATTTGAATGATCTTTGGCTCCAAATCTCATTTTATTTTGAGGTTTCTTTTAATCCACTTTTGAGATTAAGGATAAGGACAATTTTTAGTCCAATTTGTCTTGATCCCTGTGCATTCCCTCTAAATTCTGATCACAATATAGTTCTTTTAGCTCATCTCTCCCTCTTTGTATCTTATCAAAGGAAACAAAAGAAGTCTAATAACACTTTCAGAATTCTACATGGAAATGATTTTGTCAAAGTTCACAAGATAATTTTGCTAGTTTTTTTGGGTATCATATTCTCCTATACTAGTTTTTTTTTCCATTTTATTAGCTTCCACTAATAATTATTTTCTGCCATTTCTCAGAACTCAACCAATAACTAACCAATCAGTAGGGGCAAAGCTGCTTAGATGATATCAGCTGTCTGCAGACATGTGAATGAGCCTGGCCAAGGACATCAGAGAAACTATATAGCTGTAGCCCAAATTACAGACACACAGATTTGTGACCTAAAATATTGCTGTTTTAAGCATTAAGTTTTGTGGTGTTTTGCCACATCCCAATAGACAATAAAAGCATTATCCTAAGTAAACTTTTCTTACTGTTCCTCAATCCAAACTTTCTAGCGTGTATTGTACATTACTTATTAATTATACTTATACTTTCCCTTCTGTGGCATGACATAGTCTCTGAAATTATGGTGATTAACAAGTGAAGTATGAAAGGGAAAATGGTGAAATATGATAGACACTTAACAAATATTAATCTCCTCCATTTGTGCAGTTTTATTTAAATTTTGTGCAGTTTTATTTAAATTTTTTTTATATTCTGTAGTTTTTTTTTAATTTTATCTTAATTCCCACGTAGTTAACATATTAATCTTGCGGGATTTATTTATTTATTTATTCATTCATTCATTCATTTGTTTATAAATTTTTTTATTTTTATCTTTGAGAGATAGCACGTGCAAGCAGGGGAGAAGAACAGAGGAAGAGAGAGAGAGCATCCCAAGCAGGCTCCATACTTGATACAAAGCCTGACCCAGGGCTCGATTCCACAATCCTGGGCTCATGACCTGAGCCAAAATCAAGAGCTGGATGCTCAACCGACTGAGCTACCCAGGTGCCCCACAGTTTTATTTATTTTTATTTATTTTTGTATTCTGCAGCTTTAAAAAAATTTTATTTTAATTCTAGTGTCATTAACAGACAGTGTTATATTCTTGTAGTTTTAAATTAATATTTAACGGTAGATTGGGAAAAGTGGCTGCAAAATTTTTTATCTCTTGTATGCACACCCCTTAACAATATGAGTTTGCTTCCCCTCCCATCTAAAGATAGGGTTGTTTGTTCATTCTCTTGAACTTGGTCAGACCTTTTGACTAATGTGTGCGGCAGAAGTCATGTTGTAGGATTTCAATGACAAGCATCAAGGAACCTTGTAATTAACATTCTCACAGTCTTGGAAACCAGTCACTAGTCCAAGCTAGCCTTGAAAAAGAACTAGAGTGGTTTTGCTGACAGCTTGAGGCCATTTCCAGAGATATAAGTGAGGCCACCCTAGACCCACCAGCCCCTAACTAGACTGCCTCTTGACCACAAATGCATGAGTGATCCCAGTTGACACTGTATGATACAGAGATGAGATGCCTCAGCTGAGCCCGGCCCAAATTACAGACCAAAGAATCATCAACACACACACTTTTTTTTTTTAAACCATTAACTTTAAAAGTATTTTTCTACACACCCAAAGCTAACTGAAATACATTTATAATACACAGTTATTAAAATACACCGTATTTTGAATTTTAAAGTTTGCCAAGCATAGTTTCTTTATATTGAAAAAGGGGACCACATCCACTTTACTCTTTGAAAAGAGCTATTATAAAGATGCAAAATGATAATGGATGGAAAAGTACTTTGCAGACCACAAGTATATTCAACTATCTACCAACCTGTTGTTTAACTACAGGATTCAATGGGGTAAGTTAATACTATCTCTTTCTTCCCCTCTCCAAATCAGAATCCATGGCATAATGGGTTTCAGATAGTGTTGTTCAAGAAAAAGGTTTACTAGTGACGGAAGCTGGATTGGAGATGTGAATTAAATACCTGACGAAGTGCTTAAACTTCCCACTATAGCCCACAGTCTCTGCCCCAGTCACAGGCAAAACGAAGGCACTATGAGTCTCGACCACAGGGACAGAATGCTCCTCACCAAGATTAACGTAAGACAAGACAGCTAGTGTGGATCTGTGTCCCGGAGATAGGCCAGTTTTGCAAAAATGAGAGGGAAGAGGGTTGGTCCAGGTAAAGTCAGTTTCTTCCCCCCCCCAACTTAGGGGGTCATGCTTTTGTTTTTGTTTTTTGGTTCTTTGGGCTTTTTTTTCCCCAGTGGAGGGAAGTGAGTGACAAGTTGAGAATCTGGGAATATTATTCAAGATGAAGTTCCTTCCATCTAGAAACATGAGGCTCCGAACATGAAGATGCCCAGTTTAAAATACGCATAATATACGGATATCTTAAATATAATTAGGCTAAAGGATGTGAATTCACAAGATAAAAAAAATGTTAACAATAAATTTTAGCTTCGCGCGAGTATTAGTATTAGTATTCACTAGCTACAGCAAGTGTCAACTTCCGTGTATGTCTGTATCCTGGCTTCAGTAAGGGAGATGCAATCCCCTGAGTCTCCAGGCCGAGTAACAAGCCCAGTCCAACACGAGGGCATCAATCAGTTCTAAGTCCCCAGCCCCGTGGGGTCAATGTTACTCCCCGATGGGAGAATGCATGTTAAGTGGTCCAAATACCACACGTCTACTGAGACATCTTCCATAAGAAATCAATTAGAAGCAAACATAGTCAAAATGAGGACTGCAAATATCATCTATATGGGAAAATATACTTTATAAAATCATACAAAAGACATTACTAACCCTTTAATTTAGACTGACCCAGCAGAGGTACAGATGTATTTATTTTTAGTATTTTAAATCATAAAACAATGGAACTCTTTATGCTCTGATATTAAAATACATATTTCTAGGGGCACCTGAGTGGCTCAGTCGGTTGGGCATCCCACCTCGTCTCAGGTCTGATCTCTTGGCTTGTGAGTTCGAGTCCCAACTCGGACTCTGTGCTAACGGCTCAGAGCCTGGAGCCTGCTTCGGATTCTGTGTCTCCCTCTCTCTGCCCCTTCCCCAGCTCACATTCTGTCTGTCTGTATCTCTCTCTCAAAAATAAATAAACATTAAAAAAATTAAAATACATATTTCTAGAGCATATTTTTTCAAGAAAACGTAAAGAAAATGGTGTGTGTATATATGTATACATATGTGTGTGTGTATCTACATCTATATATACATAATGCAAACAGCTATAATCATATAATGTTTCATAACAATTTTATATTGAATTTTTAAGAACCTCAAACCTAAACGCATTTATATAGCTTAAATGTTGTTCTAGTTTTTACAATGTATACATATTTAGAAATATGTGTATATGTACATATATACATATGTGTGGCATCTAAGTTATATTTTAAAAGATAGTCTGACTATGAAAAGCTGAGTAAACAAGATAAAGAAGGATGAAGAGGTATCCCACAAAACTGAGTTCACTGGAAACGTTATTTTCCCAAAGCTTCCATGCTGCCTCGCTCTGAAAATGTATCATTAAAGATGTGTCACAAAGTTTCACTGATGAGTGAGTCACAATTATATACTTAAAAGAGAGGTAGTCTCACTGAATGCATTCTAACCCCACCTCTACGTTTTATATGAAATAATAATGTATAAAACACCTTATAACTAATAGTTCTTTGATATAAATGACTCATAACTAACACTGCTAAGTAAAATACCACTTATAAGTCAAGCAGTGTGAATCAGAAGGTGAAACCTTCATATATGATATTTCCTCTATAAACTAAGAATAGTATGGTCAGGCAGAGAACAGGTCATAATTCCCTAATGGATGTTGTAAACTTTTAGAGGAATTCTGTGTGATTCATATCAGAAATATTTAGTTTCATTTCATTAAAAATACATGTATAGGATTTTAAGGTGTTACTAGAAATATATATGTACATTTTCACTAAAACAGATGTAACTTATCAACTGGAATTTTTATCTTAATAATTTAAGTGCTCCAATAAGTCATTTTGATGAAGTCAATTAAAACTCCAAATTAATTCTAGGGGGAAAAAAGCAGAATAGATAGAAACAGAATTTGGGGCACCTGGGTGGCTCAGTCGGTTAAGCATCTGACCTCGGCTCAGGTCATGATCCCACGGTTCACCAGTTCGAGCCCTGCATTGGGCTCTGTGCTGACAGCTCAGAGCCTGGAGTATGCTTCGGATTCTGTGCCTCCCTCTCTTTCTGCCCTTCCCTCACTTGTGCTCTGTCTCTGCCTCTGTCTCTCTCTCTCAAAAATAAATTTAAAAAAAAATTAAGAAAAAGAAGAAACAGAATTCTACAAGGAATAGCACGTGGTTTGTTCCAGTTGATTGTAGTTAATTAGCACGTAGTTGCATTAGAACATATTCGCTTAAGAAAATATAGCTTCTCAAAGGATAATGAAGAAATGTTTGCCTTACAAGTAGTGATAGAGAATACAGAATAGAGAAAACTACCACTCTAAGGGGGCATCTTTGGCTACGAGGTTAATTTTTTACCATTTATTTTCAGGTCTAAGCCCTATTTTCACAAGTTTCGTGTCTCAGGAAATAGCTTTGCTTTAAATTCCAAGGTGAAAACTGATGTTGTAAGCCACAACTTCCCTCCAGGTTTGTTTCCCCTACTTCTGTGGTTACCTCGGTGGTTCTTATACTCATGTCCTTAGAAGATGAGATCCTCTTTCACATACACACCTGGGTTCATCCACCTTTTGCTTTATGCAGTTCTTCTGTTTACCTACCTTAGGTAATTTTAAGTCCTTTTCTTCCCTGTGATTCACTTCAAACAATAAACTGGCTCTAGACTTTTCCACCAAAAAATAACAACCTAATAAATAACTTTTCCATTAACCTACACTCTACTTCATATTATAGTCTTTCCCATTTTTTCCTTTGACAGTTCTATTTCTTGAAGGAATCCAGAACTACACAGACTTACCCAGTTGGTCTCTGGCAGCATTGACTTCGACTATGTGAAACCTCAACGTACAACAGCCACCGTAGGCTGCGGGGTTCATCCCATGGCCATGAGCATGTGTTAACTGTGGTGTGGACAGACTGGCTCTCCAACCAAAAGGAAGACGGCAGATCAGAGTAAAGTAAGCTAATCCTGATTGGAGAAAAATGATTGAGTTGTGAAAAGCCAAAGATGTGCCATTATTGGAGCACCTTTCAGGAGGTGGACCGATCAGAAAAGAGGAAACATGCCCCCCACGCACCCAACACTGTGGTCAAATTTTTGTTCTTATAAACCATTTAGCTTGCCTCTTTAAACTATGGTCAGTCAAGATTGTAGCTCTTGGGAAGAGGTTATATGTCCACACTAGCAGACAATTCTTTCTGGATTTCTCACACGGGGTCTTCTAAGCAAGGGGAACTGAGAAACTTTGTTCAGGGATGACTGAATAATGCATGGAAGATGAGACTATCTTCCTCCCTGGAGATATTTCAAATAATAAATTCCCCCATACTCTTCCTGGAATAGAGTTCCTTATTTTCAAGGAAAATGGGTAATCTCTTTCTGGAGGAGATTGACCAGTAGCTGTGATTAAAGATCAAATTCTCCTAATTTGAGGCTTCCGATGCTGTAGTACAACCCACTGCGTGCACAGGTGAACACACAGCCTTCATGTGTGTAGCTCTGGGGGGGATTCAGATGTTAGTAACTGAAGCAAGATGCTCTATTGGTCGTTACGTCTACTGTAATAAACCATCTGTGTGCCTGGCCCAGGGCTCCGGTGTCATGTACGTATGTGAACTTGTACACATAAGTAAGCTAACTTACTAACTTGCAATCAGGAGAATAGCTGAGACCATTCACAGCTTCTGACATAACAGATCATCCGAGGGTCACGGTTTCCTCTTTCATGAGGTTATGTCATCAATACTAACTATGAATGTCGTCCCTTCGCACCTCCTCATGGAAAGTAGTGGGAAATGTAGGATTTGCTGTCTGGTAATAAAATTGTTTGGTTTTATATTTTTCAGCAAACCTCTTGGTCACCAGTGAGGTAAAAAAAATGCATACATAATAGAAAGTTGAATATTGAATCTTTATTTTTTAAGAAATTTGATGATGAATGTTGATGTTACGTAAATGCTGTAAACACTGATTTCCCCTTTGTGAGCCATAGTGATTTCAGCTGCCACAGGGAAAGTGAAAGACACAACTCTGAGGAAGAACCATCAGCAACTACTGCAAAAGTTATTATATTAAGAAGTTTGCGCCTCAGATGATAATTTATTTTTTTTTTAATTTTTTTTCAATGTTTTTTATTTATTTTTGGGACAGAGAGAGACAGAGCATGAACGGGGGAGGGGCAGAGAGAGAGGGAGACACAGAATCAGAAACAGGCTCCAGGCTCCGAGCCATCAGCCCAGAGCCTGACGCGGGGCTCGAACTCATGGACCGGACCGCGAGATCGTGACCTGGCTGAAGTCGGACGCTTACCCGACTGCGCCACCCAGGCGCCCCTCAGATGATAATTTAAAACATGCAGCCACAGACCTGTTTCCTTATTGCTCTTTAATTTTTTTTTTAAGTTTATTTATTTTGAGAGAGTAAGAGAGGGGCGGGGTGGGGGGTTGGGAGCAGAGAGAGAGGGAGAGGGAAAATCCCGAGCAGGTTCTTCATTACCAGTGCAGAGCACAACACAGGGCTGGAACTAACCAACTGTGAGATAGGACCTGAGCTGAAGCCAAGAGTCACTCAACTGACTGAGCCACCCAGGCTCCCCTCCCTATTACTCTTTAAATAGTGGACTTTCACTTGGATTACATGACTATTATAAATCACATCTGCTCATTTTCAACTTCATATTTCCTTTTGGGTGCACAAAAAGACAAGGAGGGCAAAACCAAATATTAACAGTTGGTGTTTTTCACAGGGGAAGATTTTCATGGGTCCAATTGTTCAGATATCTATGATATCTGATGCTTCAGAGAATCAGATCAGTAGATTCTAATAATGATATATTGTTTCAGCAAATCATGGAATCAAAGAAAAATGTTTGAAGATTCACTCTGTTGAAGATGAAACAAAAGACATTTTTATGAATGTGATTATAAATTTATAAATTATAAATTACACATTTAAAAGTTTAATATTGATGATAATTTTGCAGCAATAACACAAAATTTGAAGACAGTATCATGGTAAAAACAATAGTCTAAAATAACAGGAGAAATTTACTTGAAATTGGCTATGTGTACACATCATCCATAGTCATACTGTAATAAGTTATGAAATTATAGTAACTGAAACTGAAGTTGAACTTTTCTTTGGCCTAGTCAAATTTTATAATTTTTATACAAAACTTCTGTAGATTTATATATACTCAGTATAACTGAATTATAAAATTTTTGTGAAAATATTGATGTTGAAAGCAAAGAAACACTTTAATATAGAAGTGTGCACTTTCTGCCATCATCAAATTAATCTGATATGAACTGAAATCAGTTATGTATTCTTATAAACAAGCCCTCTCAATTCTAGTTAAATTGTGTTCCACATCAATTGGAAATCTTTAATCAAAATAGTCATTGAAGGAACAACCCAAATACTTCAACTTCTAGCAAATTGAAGTTATTATTATTTTTCAAAAGCTAGCAAGCAAGAAAACATTGAAATTCACGTCTAAAATCACAAGGGAAGAATTGAATAAAATAAATGATGAAGGTTCAAAGTGCACAGGAAAAAAGAATTGAAAATTATATTTGTTAATTAGGATGGATTCTATCCTCTGTTATTTCACTTTGTATAAACGACTCATAGAAAGAACTTTTGATAAACTTCTTATTTTTAATTAAATACATATATATTCTATACAGTGAGATCAAGAAGTTCTGTGATTTTTTAGCATCTAATGAGGACAACTTATATGATATTTAAAAAATATATATTCTTTGGACAGGACTTAAAGGCAGGAAAAATATGACCTGTCTTTGAGCTAAAAACATCGCAATATGAAAAAAATAATGGAATTGAGAATTTTCTTAACACCCTTTTCCTAGAGAGTATTTTCTCAATTACAAATGTTATTTTCTACAGAGAAAAGTCATTTTTACCCATAAAATAAAACTGTGATGACAATTGTAGATAATTTTTTTATAATCTTAATAGCATAAATCAAATTCGAGGAAAAAAATTTTCTGAAAAATATCAGTGACCTTGCATTTGAAGACTGATCTATCTAAGTTAGATATAGCTAAGAACATAAATATGTACCAATAATAATTATTCTGCCTGAATTATTATTCTGCTTAAATTTACTATTTTATTTTTAAATATTTAAATTAAAAACACTTCATTTTTAAATATGTCAATGTTTGTAGATATATGTTGTTTTTCTTTTAGAAAATAGTTTTTGATTGTAATTTTTAAAATAAAATCATTTTACAAGTTCATTAATATAAAAATCAACTTTCTGGTGAACAAAATTTCTAAAACTTAATAATTATTATTTTCAGTGTTGCCATTTAGTCTCACAAGTGTCTCACTATGGATGATAAATTATACCGTCACCAAAGCTCTGTCCAAGTAACATAGCATTTATGCGCTCTTGGGAGTTTAAATTTCATTTCAATCTCCAAAGAATAGTTTCTTCTGCCTCTCTTCTTATGGAACTGGTTGAACGTAATAAACATACATTCTAGGGAAAACAGAAATCTCCCTTACGCAGAAGGTTCTCCTGCCAAAATTACCTTCCTAAAAATAGGTTGCTTTTTTTTTTTTAACGTTTTTATTTATTTTTGAGACAGAGAGAGACAGAGCGTGAACGGGGGAGGGGCAGAGAGAGAGGGAGACACAGATTCGGAAGCAGGCTCCAGGCTCTGAGCCATCAGCCCAGAGCCCGACGCGGGGCTCGAACTCACGGACTGCGAGATCGTAACCTGAGCTGAAGTCGGATGCTTAACCGACTGAGCCACCCAGGTGCCCCAAAAATGGGTTACATTTTGATAGGACTTGCATTTAAAGACCTTCACCACTAATTCCCTGTTCCTTCCCTAACATGCAGAAAAAGACCATCAAGCACATGCATGCATGAACACACACAGACCCTCTCTCTCTGGTCTTATCTCTACCCCCTCCCTCTACCTTTACCCTACCTTTATGTCTACATCTACCTTTACCTATACCTCTATCTCTATGTCTATCACCATCTCTATTTCCTTATGGCCTTCCTAGACGGTACTATTTCATGATTCCAGGATTTTAAATATTTTGTTCTTTTGTTTCAACCTCTCTTTCTTCCTTTCTCCACCTAGCAGCCTCCTATTTCTTTTTCTTCTCAGATCCATACCATCTGTCAACACATTACACTTATTTTTACCTCTCTTATGTCTTTCCTGTGCCATGAGCTGCCTGTGGCCAAAGCTAAGGACTATATTTATTGACTAGGTGGATTTCATATTCAAGACAATCGAAATGCATGCGGTGACTTTCAAAATGTTTAGTGCAATTAGATCCAGGTAAGGGTTATTTCCTTAAGACAATTGTCACTAATGCTGTTTTTATTTTTACATTTCAAATTACAGTAAAATCTACAAATTATATGTTCATCTAGATATAAAGTGAACTTGTTCATATGAGTCTGAAATTAATTTTTGGATAAAAATTTGGGGAATTCTGGTTTGATAGATAGATTTACAATTGCCAGTATTCAATCTTATTTTTTTCTTAATAATATATGATCAAGATATGAATTGTGGCCAAAAGATTATTTAAAGAGTATTTGTTTACATTCTACATCTTAGTCTTCTTGTGTTAAAATATGATTATAACTGTATTTATTCTATTCTCTTTTCTTCAGATGAATGTTTTTATAGTCAATATCACATTCCTTTAGATGGTAGGTAAGTTTCACTGACTCTCTCAGTGTGGAAATCGTGAGACATAAAATTTAAAACACTTAGCTTTATGTTAATGATTCAACAGAGTATTCACTGGGGCAAAACCACTTTAAAAATCATTCCTGAAGAATTATTTCATCTTTGAAATAATGATCCATGACTGAAGACATCCCATGATTCTAGGAGGGTGAGGTGGAAAGAAAGTGTGATAGGAATGGCTTGGAGAGAAAGGATTCTCCAAGCAGAAGAGAAATATGGTCATATTACCAAAGAGCTGTTTGGTTGGTGAGGGTTCCTGTTTTGTCATTTGTTTATTTCAGGCATTAAAACACTGCAGTTCTATTCAATCCTTGGTAAACACACACACACACACACACACACACAGACACACGAGATTCAAAATAGTCAAATTTCTGTGGTCAGAAAATTTTATGAAAGCAAGGTATACCCATTCTGCAGAAGTTGGAATTTGTTTTTAAAGCCAAGTAAAAATTGTGCCAAAACATTTGATAGTATTGTCTTGCAAAGTGCATTAGCATTTCAGTTGGTTTAGAATGGGCCTGAATGATTCCTTTGTGTGGGGGTGCCTGTCTGCAAATACATTTCTATATAAGAATAAAAGAACACATAATTATGAAAATAACCTATTTCAAAATGTCCCATTTTCATGAAATGGCCCTTAGGCAGGATCAGGAAATATATAATAATAGTTACAAGGAATATAAGAAGACTTTTGTTATAAGAAATAATTCTACATTAAAGGCTTTAGGGAAATTTTGAATTAAAGATCTGTAGGTGTTCATCAGTCGCTTACCTCATTTTCTTTATAACTGTGGGATGGCAAAATCAACTGAAAAATACACAACCTTGAAGAACTGTTTGATGAGAGCCATCGGATGTGAAATCCATTTGCTCAAACTAGAATATGCCTATTCTAGTAAAGGTTAGACTTAGACCCTTTGCCAACTAGATAGATACCACAACAGCTGTGAAAGAAACATTGTTCACACATTTGAGGTTCTGTCATTCATTCTTCAACAATGTCAAGTTTTCCACTTGTGCAAGCTTGTTTTAGTTTGTTGGTGTTTTTTATCTAGGAGACAGTTTGACTCACTAATGAAATATTTTAGTTATGCTGAACTTTCTTCATATACAGTTAGGAAAGTTAGTATATCCATGTAAAAGAAACTGAAGTCATTCAATGACACCAACAAGCCCACTGTTGGGTTTATGATGACTCATGATATCTAGTGTAACATCCAAAAACTCAGAGAACTTGAGGGGGAACTGCATAATTGTCCACAGCTGGGAAAAGTTAAACCGTATGAGATGTTAGACAATAGAGTAAATCAGAAATAGGCTGCAAGATTTCCAATTGACAAATTTGTTCTATATTTATAGATTTTCTTATACTGGGGAAAACAGAATTTCAGAAAATAAGTGAGAAGCAATTATAAATTGTTTTAACTGATTACAGAATCAGTTAAAGAAAAGACAATTTTAAAACTGAAACACTGCTTAAAAATCAAGCAAAATATGACCAGCATATTGGTCTTAGTCTTAAATACCAGTTTCAAACTTTAATTCTTGTTCTATGATCCTTGAAATGATATGAAATTTGATTTACTAGTGGATCTCTCATTGATAATGTTATATCCTCCAATCTTTCCATTATGGTAAGCATTTTTTTAAACTTATCACAGAAGAGAAAAGCTTAAAGTTGTTCACTACTCAGCAATGTCAAGTAATCAAAAGTAATCATGACAAAAATTTTATGATATCTCTGGAATTCTAACGTATTTATTATAACCAGTTGATAAGCAATATAGTGCCTTAAAATTCTAGTAGATTGATAAGAGGATCAGCATACAAGTCTTAGTTTCAAGACTGGTGCCTTGACCATGAAAAAATATATATATTCTTCCCCTATTTTACATAATTTAACATAGAGTTAACCCTCCGGTAACACAGGGGTTAGGGACACAAACCTCCCGTGCAGTTGAAAATCCATATATAACTTTTGACTCCCCCCAAACTTAACCACAAGTAGCCTACCACTAATATAAACAGTTTAATAACACGTATTTTGTATGTTATATGTATTACACACTGTATTATATACTATATTATATATGTACTTTAAAATCAAGTAAGTTAAAGAAAAGAAAATGTTATTTAAAACATTATGGGGATGGGGCTCCTGGGTGGCTCTGTTGGTTAAGCATCTGACTTTGGCTCAGGTCATGATCTTATGGGTCATGAGTTCAAGTCCTGCATCATGCCCTGCACTGACAGCTTGGAGCCTGGAGCCTGCTTCAGATTCTGTGTTTCCCTCTCTCTCTCTCTGGCCCCCCGACCCTGCTTACATTCTCTCTTTCAAAAATAAATAAACAAAAATTAAAGAAAAAAGAAAATTATGGGGGCATCTGGGTGGCTCGGTCAGTTAAACCTCTGACTCTTGATTTTGGCTCAGGTCATGATCTCACAGTTTGTGAGTCTGAGCCCCGCATTGGACTCTGCACTGATAGCAAAGATCCTGCTTGAGATCCTTCCTTTCTCTGCTCCCCCCCTGCTTGTGCTCTCTCTGGTTCTCAAAAGAAATAAATAAAAACTTTTTAAAAAATTTACAGAAATTAAAAAAAAAAGAAAATTATGAAAGAGGGGTGCCTCGGTAGCTCAGTCAGTTGAGCATCTGACTCTTGATTTCTGCTCAGGTCATGATCTCATGGTTGTGAGATCGAGCCCCATGTCTGGCTGAGTGGGGAGCCTGCTTGGGATTCTCTCTTTCTCCCTCTCTCTCTGCCTCTCCCCTGCTCATGTGCATGCTGTCTCTCTCTTTCTCTTTCTCTCTCTCAAAATAAATAAATAAACTTTACAAAAAGAAAAAAGTATAAAGAGACAATACATTTACAGTGCTGTACTGTATTTAAAAGAAGAAAGAAAGAAAGAGAAAGAAAGAAAGAAAGAAAGAAAGAAAGAAAGAAAGAAAGAAAAAATCTGTGTATAAGGGGAATCTGTGCAGTTCAAACTTGTGTGGTTTAAGGGTCAACTATACATATTGAGCATGAACAACTTCTCTGCTCTTTGAACACCCCTTGAGCAGGCACGAGCTCCAAACCCACATAGAGGAACGGCTAGCAGCTTTCCCGGAAGCAGGGAAACACTGTGGAGTGAGGTAGAGACGTGGGTTGGCATCGAGCACCTTGCTGTTTTGGGTACGTTCTCTGCGCTCATTCCTACTTTCGACTTCTCTTAGCCAATCACTATTTTCTGCAGCTGCTTTGTGATCCCCCATCATGTTTTGTATTAATTTCTTGGGTCGGCCATAACAGCGTGCCATCAAATGGGTGGTTTGAAATAACACAAGTTTATTCTCTCACAGTTCCAGAGTCCAGAAGTCTGAAATCCAGGTGTTGGCTTGACCATGCTCCTTCCAAAGGCTCTGAGGGAGAATTCTTTCTCGCCTCTTCCAGCTTCTGGTGGGTCCTGACATTCCTTGATGAGTGGCAGCATATCTTCAGTCTCTGTCTCTATCTTCACGTGGCCGCCTTCTCTACGTTTCTGTGACCTCTGCTCTTCTTACAAGGACACGAGTCTTTGGGTCTAGGGCTCACAATAAATCCAGAATGATTTCACTTCATTTGACGTTGGAAAAGATTTTTCTTTTCCAAATGAGGTCACATGAGGTTCTGGTGGACTTGATGCTTTCAGGGACACTCTGAGTCTTCAACATGTTATTAATCTTTCTCTTCTCACTTATTCAGAGTTAACTCATCAGAATCCTCAGGTTCCCTTTGTGTAGCTCCAAGTCTTTGTGGAAAGCCAACATCTATCTCTGGCAGGGGACTGTGCAAAGGTCCTATTTCCTGTGTCTGTGACCCCTGAAATGATTTCAAGTTTGATCAGGAGAAACAAAATAAATGTTTACCAGGAAAAGTGAAACAAATGCTTACATTCGTGCCACCCCCCCCCCCCCACCACTGTGGGGGTACTAAGCTATGCTTTCGGGTGATGTGTAGACTACACATCCCAAGAATTCTTAGTCTAAGAAGGAATGCGCCATTTGGCAGGCCTGCTGATTTGCAGCTACTGGTTCAACAGCTGCATCGTGATGTGTGTCCCCAGTTGAAAGAGAGGCTCAAGAGAAGAAATTCTTAGCGGCTTCCAAGGTAGACTAAAGGAAGGAATCAACATAGTTGGACATGAACATCTGCTCTTCCTGACAGCAATAAAATAAACATACTACTTGGCAAGCCATCTGTGTCTGGGTTGTGGCAGAAGCACGATGAGTCAAAGGCACCCCCAAAAAATAGAACCTGAGGCCAAGTTCATGTGGGAACATTTTAGGAAGGGGTGCAACACCAGGTCACCAAGGGTGAGGGGAAAAATTCACAGTCAAGGTGGTGTCTAACTAAGCTGGCCACAAGAAACACAGCTGGTTCCTGGGTGATGTGATCCGGGATGTCTGTGGGGAGGCTGATAGAAATAGTTTCCTCAGGATGACTCTACGAGGTGGATGAAGGGTTCAGATGGTGAGTAAATGTGAGGAAATAATACATTGGCTCTTCCATTTCTCCTGATTTCCATTGAGCACATTTTATCCCAAATGGTCTAAAATCCCCAACATTTTTGCGTTGTGTCACCTAATCCCCTTGGCAGTAGCTGGGGAGGCAAGCTCCACCCTGGGTTCGGGGATCTTTGCACCGGGCACTGGAGTTGATATAGCTTCCATCACACCTAGTGAGAAAAAGACTGTGCTGTTGTCTAGCCCATGCCACAGGGAGACCGAACAGTGGCGTTATGAGAAAGGGCATGGGCACTGATGTAGTCCCTGTACCTTTGACAAGCAGCAGAGACTGGAGGGAAACAAGTACAAATGAGCAAATACCTTAAGTATCGTATCTCAATGGTATTAATAAGGGGCACCTTTTAGCCAACTATTCAGTCTTTATAGAAATGAACAACATAATTCTCCAGATTCGTGCCCTATGAACCGGTAACAGTCCAGCAGTTATAGCTACCAACTCAGCCCAGGTAATTATTTTAATGGATATGTATACGGTTTACTAGATCTTGCTACAGCTATCCCTTATCCAACAAGAAACCTCTTTCCTAGGATACAAAAGGGGATCCTTTAGTCAGAGATCATCTGTCTTCATTGATTTGGGCTGCTATAACAAATTTCTGTAGACTGGAGGGCTTAAACAACAGTTATTATGGTTCTGGAGTCTGGAGAGCTAAGATCAGAGTGCCAACATTGTTGAGTTCTTGGTAAGGTCCTTTCTCCTGGGTCACAGATGGCTACCTTCTTGCTTGTATGCTTATGTGGCAGGGGGAGAGAGAGTGAGGAAACAAGCTCTCTGCTGCTTCTTCTCATGAGGTAACTCACCCATCATGAGGGCCCCTCTTTCATTACTTCATTACCTCCTCAAGGCCCCATCTCCAAATATCATCTCATGGGGATTAGGGATTCAACATACGACTTTGCGGGCAGACACACACATTCAGCTTATAGCAGTGGGTTCTGGCATCCATGCCCACATTTCCTTCGATCTTCAATATCTCCTGGAACTTCCACCTCCATGCTACACAGACTATCTCCATTTATTCTTTTCCTTTCTCTCTTCATGTCTTCCTCCTTCCTGATTCCCACCTGTGGTGGGCATAAATTCTCATTGTCCAGACCCAACAATTGCCTTAGTGACAATTGGGGTACTACAACTTGTCCCAGGAGGATATTTTCAAAGGGTCATGTTGCCCCAGGTAGGAGAGGAATTATAGAGATTATTTTAATAGGCATGTTACTGTAGACACATTATTTTGTACTGATGTTTAATCCGTGTGTTGCCGATAATGAACTATTCCAATTTAATACCTTAAATTGGTTGTCAAGATGGTTTCTTCCGAGTGGAATCTGGAGATAATTTTGTTACTTGAAGTGGATGCCAACAAGGATTTAAAGGAGTAAAATATCTGGATTGATTATTACAGAATGCACTAAGGTAAGTAAGTATTATTGTCATTTTCTGAAGCCGCAGGTAAAGATCAATGACCTCAAGTGATCGGGTGTGGTGGAAAAGAAATGAAGTCTTACTGAAGTGGACAAAGTATGAGGGTTAGCAGTGGTGGTCAACCACTGAGGAACCATTGGTGTTAGGGCCCTTTATCTCAAAGCAGAGGCCAGTGATGCAGTATTTGGAAGACAAGGCTCTTAAGATTTGAGATCTGCGGTGAATTGAGTTGAATGATGTGTTAAAATTCTCTGCACATCTACTGAGTTTAAGACTTAAAGGCCTTCAATGTAGAGTATATGTGCTTCGATATCAGAATATTTTCGGGGCACCTGGGTGGCTCAGTCAGTTAAGTGTATGACTTCGGCTCAGGTCATGATCTCACGGTTCATGAATTAGAGCCACGTGTCAGGCTCTGTGCTGACAGCTCGGAGCCTGGATCCTGCTTCGGATTCTGTGTCTCCCTCTCTCTCTACCCCTCCCTCACTCACAACCTGTCTCTCTCTCTCTCTCAAAAATAAACTTTAAAAAAAATTTTAAAAAGAATATTTTCCTCCAGTGCATTCTTATTTCATGTGTTAGACTATTACATTGTTAGTAGAATGATTTATATTTACTAGATTATTTACTCCTTATGAAAACCCCATGAGGTGGGTACTGTCATTACCTACGGTTTACTAATGAAACTTTCGAAACACAAAGAATTTAAGTAAATTGCCCAAGATTATTTGAAACATATATTAAACTGGAGATTTAAACTCAGTTAATAAAACCTTCCAGCTTATTTTCTGAATGTCAGCCAGTGACTTTTTCCCTTTGCTGATTTTACTCCCTGTCCTTTCTTTTTAATAAACCATAACCCTGAGTATAACAATCTCTGAGTCCTGTGAGTCCTTCTAGCAGGTCATCAAGTCTGAGGGTGGTCCCAGGAAACCTAGACACAAAACCCAAAAAGAAGAAACCAGTCTCTCATACAGAATTAGGCAAGATTAAACTCTAATCATGGCCTTGAGTTTGCACAATGCTTCAGTTTTTTTCCAACCAACAATTATCAGAAATTTTTATATACTTTTGTTCCAGGTCGAAACAGTGGAATGAAATCCTAATGTGTACTTCCTAAGCATTGATTCTAATACACCCAGAATAATGGGCCTTCTTACAGTTCCTTCAGCAAGATCTCCGTTAAGGACATACTCTTGAAGGGAGAGATGTAGAATTCTGTGGTCATTTCTTGTCTACTAACATAACATAATCCATAGCATGAACCATCCTTTGCCTGGCATGGCAAAAGGCTCATGAACTCTCATAAATTCTCAAGTGTCCCTGGATGTCACCAATTACAATATTTATATCACCTGACATTTCTCCCTTCTATCGCATACGCGTGCGTACACACACACACACACACACACAGGATTTTTCTACTCTCCTTTCTTCTTTCTCCTTTCCATCACTTCTGCCGAAAATAAAAACATAAATAAATTTAGACACGGGCAGAGTTTTGCAAAAAATAAAAGTCTTGAAAATAATTTTCTTTAGAATTCAAAGTACCAATTAACCTCTTGTCCAACAAGGCTCATTTTAGCATTTTACTATCAAAATGAGTACCTCTAGGATAGCTGGTTGGTTTCCTAGCTTTAAAGAAGTCCAGTCTTTAAACTAAGAGAAAGAAACACCATTTGTGATCTAAATCACACAGCATTTCTGTCTCTCATATTTAGAAGCATCTCCTTGATGGGCCCTGTAGCAGTCTTGTCTCTGCAGCCAGATACTTTTGGGCAAACTGGAAAGTCTAACTCATGTAAAGTTAGGTTATTGTGTTCCTTTCACCTTTCCAGTTATTGTTCCCTTTTTCCACAACTTTTAATAACAGAAGATATCCGAGAGACCTTGCTGTGCCTTATCCTCAATTGCAGTTATAGAGGCAAAGTTGGGTTTAACTCTGTTGAACTGACACGAGGAACCAGTCATTTGTTATCCACCAAAGTATTTGTTCAAGATTAAGAGCTATATGTGGGTGCTCCCAAGAGTGCTAAGTACAACAGAACTGAATTGTATTCATCCAAATGACTAGTCATGCTCCGTGGTTAGACAATCTCAAATTCAAGTTTATATCCTGAATACAAAAGACGCATTACCATCTTTGTTTCTCATATACTAAGCATGTTCTTCATTTTCTTCATCTACTTATAATTATTCATATGAGTAATATACAGGATGCTTCGAGGCTGAAATAGTATTTGAACATTTTGGACTTAATAGAAAATGTCCTTTTGGAAATAATTTTGGGTCAGAATCTAGATTAGGAGTAAGAAATTCATTTAGGTGAAAGTCGACCACTTGATGGAGTCATCTAAACTGATGAAACTCTTGGTCAAGAATATAAAATTCAGGGGCGCCTGGGTGGCTCAGTCGTTTACACATATGACTCTTGGTTTCAGCTCAGGTCACGGTCTCATGGTTTGTGGAGTGGGGCCCCATATTGGGCTCTATGTTGATGGCTGGGAGCCTGTTTGTGGTTCTCCCTGTCTCTGCCCCCACTTTTATGCTCTGTCTCTCTCAAAGTAAATAAAGTTTAAAAAACAGAATGTAAAATTAAGTCAAGCAGATATTTACTAGAACAAGCTTCCCAATCTTACATGAGTGCAAGTGCTTATTTCCATTCATGTTACCTATAAATGGCACAAAGTCACTCCTGTTCATTAGAAATTCAAGATCTTTGTCTCTAGCTTGATGACTCTGGCCCCAGTGATATCTTCTCCCAAACAGATTTTCATACAATTTTTAGTTCCTGCTTTCTCAGCTTCTCTGGGGACTGTATTCTTGTCTCCAGCCACTGGGCCTTTGAGATCCCCATTTCCGCTGGGGTATAGCCCTTGACTAGATGCACTTGTGGAATGTTGAGGCACACTTTGTCAACCTGACTTTGACTTTTGGTCAACATGCCGTCATGTTTTCCCCCCATCCTGGTTTTGACTTCTAACTTCCTGCCACCTCTTCTTGGCCATTCACTCCCCAACTGAGATAGGGCATTTCAAAACCTTCTTCCAACCAGTGCCCTCGCTATCCTTACCAAAAATCTTTTTAGTGACCAGGTAAACTAGAAAGAGTCTGACATTTAGTTTAATTTAATGTGCATTTATATTCATTTTTGAATAATTATTGTACGTGTATTGTTTCACATGATGTGTTAATATATGTATATACGACCAGTAGAGAGATATTTACATATTAATAGAGTAAACTGTCTTTACTTAAACCAGAGGTCTTTAAACTAGGCCAGACATTAGAAATACCTAGGGAAATTTAAAAAATCGATCAATGCTGAGGTCCCACCCCTAAAGATGCTGATGTCATTGGTCTAGGATCATATGCATTTTACAAAAAATCTCTTAGTGAGTTCAGTGTGTAGTTAGCATTGAGAACCACTGCCCTAAAAATATGCCTCTTTAAATGAATTTTCTATGCAACAGCCTAGGTACTATCCTTTCATATAAGGGGTCTCTGCGGCTCCTCGAAGTAAGTTAGGAAAATTGCCCCTCTGACAGCACAGAAGATGAGATGTCGTGGGATTCTCCCCTTTGATTTCTTTCTGTTTCCTTCTGCTTTGAGACTGACACCAAACTAGCCATTCCCATAATCAAAACGTCTTTTTGCTTTCTCAAAATCCCATCTCTGTGCATGATGCAAGTGTATTTCATTTAGCTGGAATGCACTTAAATATAAGCTTCCAAGAGAGTATAGACAAACTTCTTGGTTCAGGTGTCTCTGCCTCTGTCACACCTGACTTCTTGCCTCCAGGATACAAACTTGGCTAATAAAAGGGAAAGCACAGGGAAATTTTATACTCTTAAAGGATACTTGCAAGAACTTCCTCTTGTTAGGTCATATAATCATGATTACCTACAAAAGAAAGGAAGAAAGAAACAAAAACAAAAAAAAAAACCCCAGGGGCGCCTGGGTGGCTCAGTTGGTTAGGCATCTGACTCTTGATCTCAGCTCAGCTCATGACCTCATGGTTTCGGGAGTTTGAACCCCACATTGGGCTCTGTGCTGACAACTGGGAGCCCGCTTGGGACTCTCTCTCTCCCTCTCTCTCTCCACTCACACTGTCGCTGTCTCTTTCAAAAATAAGTAAATACACTTAAAAAAAACTACAAAGGACTTCATTCATTTGTTTAACAAATATTTATTAAGCAGCTATTATGGGCGAAATATATTAGCTACAAATATTTATTAAGCAGCTATTATGGGGGAAATAAAAAGCATCAGCAATGAAGGCAATCAGGAAGCATGCAGCCCAGCGGTGGAGGGCGGCCAGGGGGTGAAGGGAGGCAAACATTCAACCAATCTCTATCCCAAGGTAATTGTGGTAAGATTAGGAGGAGAAATACCGGGAGGTGTTGATCTGGGGAGGCTGGTGTGACCAAGAAAGGCTGTATTTGAAGGAATGGAAGTTAAATTGAGACTTGAAAGGTGGATATGGGGCAGAGACGTTAATGGTGGGGGGAGTGGGGATCCAAGCCCAGGAAATAGATGATGTTTAGATTCAGAGGTGGCAACGAAATTGAAGGTTAAACTTAAAAAACTGAAATCAACGTAACTGGCACGGAAGAAACAGAGGTGAGTGGTTGAAGGTGCGTCTGGAGAACTAAGCAGGAGCTGCAACTCTTAGAGGCTGGAATGTTTAAAAGCCTCATTAAAAGATGTGTATTGAAAAAAAAAATAAAAGGTCTGCATTATATTCTAGGAACAATTAGAATTCACTGCAGGTGTAAAAAAACCCACGGCACTCAAAAATAAGATTTAAAAAGGCATATCTATTATCCCCTTCTTCATCCATTCATTCATTTATTCATATTTACCCAAGTCTCACCTTGTCAAATAGACCTAGATTGGCTCCTCTATTTACTACCAAAAGCTGTCCCCACCTTCACCGCTGACCCTCCCTAACACCTTCACTGCATTGCCGTTTCATCCTGCGTCCTACCAATAAAGTCATTTACTTATCATGTTTATTGTGTGTTATCTGTCCCTACTCACCACTGTTAGCATTACAGGAGCAGAGCGCTTTTCAGTGTTTGCTGCTGTATTTCAAGCAGTTCCTCCGAGCAGCGCCTAGCACGTAGGAGAACATGTGCTCAATAATTATTTACTCATGACGTCAATTTCTCTCTTGGCTAAATCACTTATGAAACTTTTGACCTTCATCACAAATTCACACTAGACAGTTTCAACTTAATTGAGTAGTACATAAAATGGTGGGGGTTTTTCTCCCTTTGTATTTTTCCAATGAAAAGTCTTAGTATTCTTCAAGTCAGCTTTGTAGCAGACATGATCATATTCTCAGCAGAGAGGTCATGGACCAAATATTCTCATTCAAGAAGATATTTTCTTAAGATCAGACTCAAGAGGTATAATACTGGCAAATCAGCAAGTGTGATATTTTTCTGGGCCTGTTCTCACACATATCCATTTCTGTTCACAGTCCTCAGCATGAACTTCACATTTATGGGAGGTGAGTTTTAAGTTCACATGGTGACCCCTGAAATATGTAGCTAAGCTCAATCTGCCGGAAGACTCTAGCAGAGGCTCAAAAAAAAAAATTTTTTTTTAACTCCTGATGTATCAGAACTGTCATTGCCCAGAAAGTGGCAGGCTTGCTTTCTGAAAGCAGCCAGCCCTTGTCTCTAAGAGCATGCACAGTGTAGACCAGCAGAGGGCAGCTGCAATTCTCCACATTGGTTCCACGTCCTGACCATCAGGAGACACAAGCTTCATTCATTACCAAAAATGTTATTATTGCCTTCAGCCTATTTTTATTCCTTTTCTAATCATCTAATATTATTGATTTTTAAATTTAAGAAATATACAATAATAAAAGTAAGCAGATATGCAAAAAGAGAAAAGTACTGATATCCCCATCACTCAGAGATAGAGTAACTACTATTAATATTTGATATATCATATTCCGGTTATATATGCATATAATTTCTATGGATTTCCAAAAAAGGAAGCATTGGGTGAGCACTATTTAATAATACATTTTTAAGTAAAATAAATCTTAGCCTGAAGCTGTATCTGTAGTGCCAGGAAGTGCTAGAAAAGCAAAGCAAAGCAAAGAAAAGAAGAAAAGGAAAGAAATGAAAGAAAGGAAAGGAAAGCCCACATTGTTGGAGATATGGCAAAGGGACGGAGGAACCTACTGAAAGAGTGCCCAGTGTTCAAAGCTGAAACAATTGGGCAAAAAATAAAATAAAATAAAATAAAATAAAATAAAATAAAACAAAATAAAAATAAAAATAAACTAGAATCAGGTATAAAGTAAATATCTGAGTTCGTATGGGTATCCATGCACGATTGAATACATTAATAAAGAGTAGAGAGATGGGGCACCTGGGTGGCTCAGTGGGTTGAGCGTCCGACTTCGGCCCAGGTCATGATCTCGCAGTCCGTGGGTTCGAGCCCCACATCGGGCTCTGTGCTGACGGCTCGGAGCCTGGAGCCTGTTTCAGATTATGTGTCTCCCTCTCTCTCTGACCCTCCCCTGTTCATACTCTGTCTCTCTCTGTCTCAAAAATAAATAAAAACATTAAAAAATAAATAAATAAAGAGTAGAGACAAATCTGCTTTGTAGAAGAATCCCAAGCATTTGAAATAATTTCCCACTCTTTAAGTGTGGGCCATGCATAATGGCTTCCTTCCAAAGTGTACCGAAAATATACAAAGAGGAAGAAAAGAATAACTGACAAATATTATCTTAGCTAGGTGATCAAGGTCATCAACAAATTGTGTTGACAGTATGTACCCTTGACATGTGTGATAAAAATGGCACTTTACCCTCTGTGACATTCCTCCCAGCACCCTACAACTCAGAAAAAATGAACCTGAATAGGCTGGAGGCAAATTTCAAGCCAGTCGCATTTATTGACCAACAGAACATGTGGAGAGAGGGCTAAGTCAAAGTTGGAGAGACAGCTTACAGTGCACATCTGGATGAACGCAGATTGTGTCCACTGGTGAATGGAAGGTATAATCACGTGCACACAACTGTTGGCTGCAGTATACACACGTGCCAGATTTCCCTGGGAGAGGCTGTTAAACCCATGCACTAAATAGAGTATTGCCCTGTTCTCACTGATCACCTGAGTCATAGAAAAAGCAATACCTCTCTATTAAACAGCTACACTCACATTTTTTAAAAAGTTGAAAGAAGGGAAAGATCGTTAAGCTTGTGAACTAGAAAACTTGGGGTCAAATCCAACTCTGCTGTTTTCACATTGGGCAAGCAAGTGCACATGGAAAGGGAGGTAATACCTAAGTTTCTGGGTTGTTATGAGAATTGATGAAACGATGAAGAGTTATAAGAAATTATAGTGTCCTTCCCCAAAATGGGATCAGAGGAATCATTGTAATAACTTTAGATGGCAGAAATGGCAGAAGGAATCTATTTTCTGGTTTCCCATTAATGGAGGGTGATGAAAGATAATCCATATCCCCAAGCCACCCATCTACTATGGATGGATATCTATATGCTGATCTCAAATTTAATAATTTTACTTTCTTTTAAGTTTTTATTTAATTTATTTATTTTGAAAGAGACAGTGAAAGTAGGAACTGGGGAGGGGCAGAGAGAGAGAGGGAGAGAGAGAATCCCAAGCAGGCTCCACACTCAGGGCAGAACCTGATTCAGGGCTGATCCCACAACCATGAGATTATGACATGAACTGAAATAAAAAATCAGACATTTAACCAACTGAGACACTTAGGCACCCCTTAATAACCCTACTTTTAATTAACTGGTTATTAAAATATCCCTTCTCTCATTAAAAAAAAAATTAAGATCTCAGAGAGTATCAACAGCAGTATTTTCAGCCCTATGATAAAGAAGAAAAAAAAAAATCCTTCTCAGGTTTTGAAAGTTTTTTTTTTCCCCCAAAGAGTCTTTACCATACAGGTTTGGGCCAATCAGGTACACAACTGCTGTTGAACAGTTTACACATTCTCTATCAACCTTCATCTATCTATCTATCTATCTATCTGTCTATCTATCTATCTATCATCTATCTATTCATCTATCTATTATCTATCTATCATCTATTTACCTACCTATTTGTTCATAAACTTTTATTTAAATTCTAGTTATTAAATATATATATATATATAAATATTTTTATATATATACATATAAATACATATGTATTTATAAAAAATATGTATATTTTTATATATATACATATATTTATATATATATATATATATTAGTTTCAGGTGCAGAATTTAGTGATTCATCACTTACATATAATACCCAGTGCTCATCACAAGTGCCGTCCTTAATGCCCATCCCCATTTAAGCCATCCCCCCACCTACCTCCCCTCCAGCAACCCTCAGTTTGTTCTCTATAGTTAAGAGTGTGTTTTATAGTTTGGCTCTCTCTTTTTTCCCTAGGTTCATCTATTTGTTTCTTAAATTCCACATATGAATGAAACCGTATGGTATTAGTCTTTCTCTGACTGTCTTATTTTTTTTGGCAGAATGTATTCTAGCTCCATCCATGTTGTTGCAAATGGCAAGATTTTATTCTTTTTTTTTAGTGTCCAAAATGATTTTTTTTAATTTAAATTCATGTTAGTTAACATACACTGTAGTCTTGGCTTCGGGAGTAGAACCCTGAAGAATCTCTTACATATGACGCCCAGTACTCATCCTGAAAAGTGCCCTCCTTAATGCCCATCACCCTTTTAACCCATCCCTCCACCCACCTCCCCTCTAGCAGCCCTCAGTCTGTTCTCTGTACTAAGAGTCTCTTACGGTGGGGTGCCTTGGTGGCTCAGTGGGTTAAGCACCAACTTCAGCTCAGGTCATGATCTCACTGTCCGTGAGTTCAAACCCTGCATCAGGCTCTGTGTTGACAGCTCAGAGCCTGGACCCTGCTTCAGATTTTGTGTCTCCCTCTCTCTCTACCCCTCTTCAGCTTGCACTCTGTCTCTCTCTCAAAAATAAATAAACATTAAAAATTTTGAAAAAAAAAACAGTCTTTTATGGTTTGCCACCCTACCTGTTTTTATCTTATTTTTTCCTTCCCTTCCCTATATTCTCCTGTCTTTTACATGTGTTGAGTTTCTCAAATTCCACATATGAGTAAACTTATATGACATCTGTCTTTCTCTGACTGACTTATTTGGCTTAGCATAATGCCCTCTAGTTTCATCCATGTTGTTGCAAATGGCAAGATTTCATTCTTTTTCATTGCTGAGTAGTACTCCAGTGTGTGTGTGTGTGTGTGTGTGTATGTGTGTGTGTGTGTGTGTGTGTGTGTACACACACCATACCTTCTTTATCCATTCATCAGTTGATGGACATTTGGGCTCTTCTCATAATTTGACTATTGTTGATAGTGCTGCTATAAACATCAGGCTGCATGTGTCCCTCAAGTCAGTAGTTTTGAATCCTTTGGGTAAATATCTAGTAGTACAAATGTTGAGTCATAGGGTAGTTCTATTTTTAACTTTTGAGGAACCTCCATACTGTTTTCCAGACTGGCTGCAATAGTTTGCAATTCCCACCAACAATACAAGACGCTTCCCCTCTCTCTGCATCCTCGCCAGCATCTATTGTTTCCTGTTTTGCTAATTTTAGCCATTCGGACAGGTGTGAGGTGGTATCTTACTGTAGTTTTGATTTGTATTTCCCTGATGTGGAGTGACGGTGAGCATCTTTTCATGTGTCTATTAGGCATCGGGATGTCTTCTTTGGGAAAATGTCTGTTCATGTCTTCTGCCCATTTCTTAACTGGATTATTGGTTTTTGGGGGTGTTAAATTTGATAAGTTCTTTATAGATTTAGGACACTAATCCTTCATTAGATATGCCATTTGCAAATATCTTCCCCCATTCCACAGATTTCCTTTTGTTCTCTATATTGTTTCTTTCACTGTGCAGAAGCTTTTTATCTTGATGAAGTTCCAATCATTCATTTCTGCTTTCGTCTCCCTCGCATCCGGAGACGTGTCTAGTAAGTTGCTATGGCTGATGTCAGAGAGGTTGCGGCCTGTGTTCTCCTCTAGCATGATTTCCTGTCTTGCATTTTGGTCTTTAATCCATTTTAAATTTATCTTTGTGTATGGTGTAAGAAAGTGGTCCAGTTTCATTCAGACCAGTGATGCCACAGTGTCAACATAACGAATATTGTTCAATTCTTACTGACTGAAGTTCTTGGTGTTAAACAACGTTCAGCCCTCCCTTCCTCCTGAAACCCTTTTCCTCCTTGATATCCAGGCTGCTGCTGCTGATACTCCCTCTTGTTTTCTTCCAACACACCTGGCCTTTATTTTCTGTTCCCTGCCTGGTCTTTCCTTTCCTTGTTCCTTACATACATCCTCACCTAGAGTCCCCTGTCCTCCCTATGACAGTTTCCTAAGTAAGTGCATCCAAACATTTTGCTCCACCTTCTATGTATCTATTGATGAATTGCAACTTCCTATTTCTATCTCATACTTCTGTGCTCAGCCCTTGACCTGTATATTCAAATGGCCACCAAATGTCTTTGTTAAATGCAGAATATTCCAAATAAAATGTGCTGTATTTATTTTTTGCATTAGTTTTTTACTTATATCAGCATTTGGATGCATGAGATAGCCATTTCCCCACAAGCCCACACCAAATATGTCCATGTTTTCCTAAATTCACGGTTTTAATCCTCACTCCTATCTATACCCCTAAGTTAGCTGCTCTAGCCCTCCTCAGTCATTACAGCCTCATAAAAGTCCTTAGCTTAAGACATTCATTGCTTGTATCCTGAAACACTGAAAACACCCTTTAGTTGGCTGGTTGGCCTCACCCGTTCCCACACCCCACAACTAGTCCACCCTTTACATTATTTTCAAAATCATGTTTCTAAAATTATGGTCATGTTACTCCTAGGCTTGATATTTGCACATAGTTCTCCAAGGTTTTTAGTTTAAAGTTTTGACACTTCTCATAAATCTTGTTATCTGGTATCTTACTACCTTTCCAACATAAGCTCCTGCCATCCCATGACTATCCTTCCTTTAGCTAACCAAACACCTCATGTCTCCAAAATCTCTAATGGGATCCATGCTTTTGTGTTTTACAGCTGCTGTTTCTTCCAAATGAAATATGCTGCCTTCTTTTACCACCATTAAAAAAATTTTTTTTAATGTTTTATTTATTTTTGAAATAGAGAAAGACAGTGCATGAGCAGGAGAGGGCCAGAGAGAGAAGGAGACACAGAATCGGAAGCAGGCTCCAGACTCTGACCTGTCACCACATAGCCTGACGCAGGGCTCGAACCCATGAGCTATGAGAGTATGACCTAAGCTGATGTTGGATGCTTAACCAAGTGAGCCACCCAGGCACCCCCACCTTTTTACTTCCTACTTGGCCTTCAAAATTCAGATGATGCATTTCTTCTTCCAGGAAGTCTTCCCTCACTGCCACAGCCTGATTTTCATGTCCTTCTTTGGTCTTCTATAATAACCTCTATATTTATTGTTGTACTTATCACGTTTAATTTTGGCATGGATTTATAAGGACATATCCTCCCAGAGGAAAACATAGAGCTCATGTTTCATTTATTTTCTTGATATTAATTTCTTAATATTCCTTAATATTAATTTTCTTAATATTTATTTCTTAAAATTTATTTTCTTAATATTTGGAAGAGTGGTTAGTAATAATTAAATTCTTTGTAAGCAGATAGATGAATGGTGACTGATGATAATTATTCAGCAGTGAAAATAAGGTGAATGAAAGAGCTGAGAGAATGAAATCAGGAAAACCTTTAAGAAGGTAACACAATAGCCTAGAGAAAAGGAAAGTGAAAATAACAATATTAGCCATTCTTAGTTCACAAGGTTTGTATGTGTGAATATACATACAAGGTTTGTATGTGTGAATATGTTTGTGTGTGTCTGTATGGATGTATGTTAAGATATCAAATAAAATAATGAATGTGAAAATGCTTTGTAAGTGGTTAATTAACAACCAGTTGTTGGTTTTTATTTTGTGCATTTGTTGTTTCTAATCAGGAAATAGAAAGAAGAGATGTTGCAGAGAAGGAATTGCTAAATCCCACAAAAGATCAAATATGATTGTCAATAATAAAAATAATTTCAAAATGGGGCACCTGGGTGGTTCAGCTGGTTGAGTGTCTGACTCTTGATTTTGGCTCAGGTCATGATCCCATAGTTTCTGAAATCTAGTCCTGCATCAGGCTCCATGCTTAGAGCATGGAGCTTGCTTGGGATTCTCCCTCTCCTTTTCTCTGTCTGCTCCTCCTCTGCTCATGTTCTCTCTCTCTTTCAAAAATGAATAAATAAAGTTTTTAAAAAGTTCAAATTATAAATAGACTTGTCTTTTCTCTATATTTTCTATTTCTGTATACTTACCCATTACCATTTAATAAATCAATCATTTATAAACATGAACACAAACAAGGAGTATTTAGGAACCCCTCTCATGACCCCACTCTTTGGAATTTCAGATAAAATAGGAACATTCTATATGAATCACTGTTTAGAGAGTCTTCTTTGGCCATGATGTGACAAGGGACGACATCTGACAAGGTCCTCTCTCTTCCCTTTTAGTACACATCTGATCTTCTACTCAGAAATTTGTCACCTTAGTTCTGGTTATTCAGACGGGAAACACATATTTCAGAGGAGGGAATTCTTTAAGGAAATAAATAGGTATGGACATATGTTTAACATTCATTACACACTTACCAGATGCCAAGTATTGTGTTAAGCACTTGGAAATCTGTATCTCATTTAATATTCAAAATAATCTTCATGATGTAGATATGATTGTCATCCCATCTTACAAACGAGAAAGCTGAGGTACACGATCGCATGGGTAGTAAGCATTGGAAGCAAGGGTTTGAATCCAGCCTGCGGTCATTCGTGAGAGCCTGTTGTGCTTGATCTAAGACTTTTCCTAGATGTCCCCTCTTTGTGTCTACAATCAGTGATACTCTCACATTTGTTCTAACTGCACACACACTTCTGTAGAGTCCTTTGCCATTATTTTAATGTTACCAAGGGAAATGTCAGTAATTCATCATCCCCATATTCAACTCTACATGCTCCTAAAGACCAATTACTAAATGTCAATTTAACTACTAATTTTTAAATTTCCATCTGCTAACAACTGAGTCAGGAAGTGAAATGGAAACAGAGAAACTTCACTTTGCATGCATTCGAAACCAAATTAGTGCCTCACATCTAAAAATTTAGAGGATACTGGATTTTTTTTATAGTGATACCAAGTCCAACCTATTGCAATTTGAATTCTTTTTTTTGAAACTCGATGGAAAAAGAAATAATAGTTACAATAAACATAAACTATTGATTCAGGGGACACCTGGGTGGCTCAGTCAGTTAAATGTCCAACTCTAAATTTCAGCTCAGGTCTTTAGCAGGTGTTGGCTCTGTGCCAACAGTGCAGAGCCTGCTTGGGATTCTCTTTCCCCCCCTCTCTTGCACGCTCTCTGTCTTTTTTAAACAGACAAATAAACATACATACATACATACATACATTAAACAAAACAAAACAAATGCTATCGATTAAGGCCAAAACACAGATGAATCTTAAATGCATTTTGCTTAAAAAAAAAAAAAAAAAGCCAGAATGCAAAAGCTATACACTTCATGATCCCATTACATAAGACTCTAGAGAAGATAATATATAGGGGGAAAAATAGACCAATGGTGACACAGTTTGGAGAAATATGGGGCAGGGCTAATGATACAAATGGACCATAAGAACATTTTGAGGTGATGGAACTCTTCCGTACGGAGCTGTTGTTGAACCTACAGCTGTATGTATTTGTCAAAACAGATCAGACTCTACACGACAATGAGTGATTACTACCGAGTGTAAATGTTAACACCATAACCATCAGCCCATGGTGAAGAGATGGAATGTAAATTTTGACAAATGATTGAACTGTGTTACAAGCGAAGTACATAACTGCACTGAAGGGGGGGGGGGAAGAAAGGAGTTATTTACAGCATGATAATTTGGAGCACAATATTTTGTATTTTTTAAATGTCTATTTATTGATTTTGAGAGAGAGAGTGTGTGAGCACAAATGGACAGGGGCAGAGAGAGACAATCCTAAGCAGGCTCTGCACTGATAGAGCAGAGCCCCGTGAAGGACTTGACCCCACAAACCATGAAATGATGACTTGAGTTGAAATCAAGAGTCACATGCTTAACTGACTGAGCCACCCAGACTCCCCTGGAACACAATATATTGACTGAATGTTGCATGGAAACAGAAAGCAATATGAACTCTACACAAATACCGTATTCTAGTGGGTAATGGAGTAAAAACTCCTAAATTATTTTATTTACATTCTATAGTTAAAAAAATGCATAAGTACACTGTTGATCATGAGAGCCAGATTTCTCAAGAAGTTATAAAAAATAGGGGTGCCTGGGTGGCGCAGTCGGTTAAGCGTCCGACTTCAGCCAGGTCACGATCTCGCGGTCTGTGAGTTCGAGCCCCGCGTCAGGCTCTGGGCTGATGGCTCGGAGCCTGGAGCCTGTTTCCGATTCTGTGTCTCCCTCTCTCTCTGCCCCTCCCCCGTTCATGCTCTGTCTCTCTCTGTCCCAAAAATAAATTAAAAAAAAAAAGTTGAAAAAAAGAAGTTATAAAAAATAAAAGAGAAGGTTAGAATGAACCCCGTGTGCTGCAGTGACGTGTGTGTGTGTGTGTGTATGCGTGTATACACTTACACATAGATGGTAGAGAGATAGTAGATAGCTGATAGATGATAGATAGTCGATAGATAGATGATAGATAGGTAGATGCCAATGCAGGTATTAATGTACACACACATAGTTCCTGTCTCTATCCACTGAGAAAGCTACTAAAAGCTGGGACACCCCCTAGAAATGAGTATACTTAGCATCCAGTTATCATAGAAAATATCATTTTCTAATAAAAGAAATCAGACTCTGACCTACAGAGAACAAACTGATGGTTACCAGAAGGAAGGTGGGTAGGGATGGGTGAAATAGTTGATGGAGGTTAAGGAAGGCAACTCATTGTGATGAGCACCGGCTGCTGTATGGAAATGATGAGTCACTGAATTGTATGGAAGTGGTGAGTCACGGAATTGCACAGCTGAAACGAATATTACACTGTATGTTAGCTGGAATTTAAATAGGAGAACTTAAAAAATGAAAAGGAAATCAGGACTTCTTGGAGACATGGATGATTCCAGGGCTGGGGCAAGGATGTTACAGGGTAAGCATGGACTACCTTGCAGTGCTAGAAGTCAAGGAAGTGCTCAAAGCAAAGAAACAGACAAGCAATCAAGAAAAGATGGGAGCCTCTGGAAAGCAGTGTGGAGGTTCCTCAGAAAATTAAGAATAGACCTACCTTTGACCCAGCAATAGCACTGCTAGGAATATACCCAAGGGATACAGGAGTACTGATGCATAGGGGCACTTGTACCCCAATGTTTACAGCAGCACTCTCAACAATAGCCAAATTATGGAAAGAGCCTAAATGTCCATCAACTGATGAATGGATAAAGAAATTGTGGTTTATATACACAATGGAATACTACGTGGCAATGAGAAAGAATGAAATATGGCCTTTTGTAGCAACGTGGATGGAACTGGAGAGTGTGATGCTAAGTGAAATAAGCCATACAGAGAAAGACAGATACCATATGGTTTCACTCTTATGTGGATCCTGAGAAACGTAACAGAAACCCATGGGGGAGGGGAAGGAAAAAAAAAAAAAAGAGGTTAGAGTGGGAGAGAGCCAAAGCATGAGACTGTTAAAAACTGAGAACTAACTGAGGGTTCATGGGGGGGTGGGGGGGGAGGGGGGGTGATGGGTATTGAGGAGGGCACCTTTTGGGATGAGCACTGGGTGTTGTATGGAAACCAATTTGACAGTAAATTTCATATATTAAAAAAATAAATAAATTTAAAAAAAAGAATATACATATGTCATAAAGTAAAAAAAAAAAAAAAGAAAGAAAAGATGGGAGCCTGTTGGACACCAACATCATGTAGCCACTGGTATGAGGTGGAAAGAAAGGCGTATTACCTTCGTGCACCCTTCCCAGTCATTTGGAACCTCTGTACCATTGTGAGGCAATATCAGGCAGATACAGATTGACAGACATTCTATAAAATAACTGACCAGTACTAATCAAAAGTGCCAAGGTCACGAAAGACAAGGAAAGACTAAGGGACTGCCACAGATTAGAAGAACACAGGAGACGTGAGAAGTAAATACAATGTGGGGTGCTAGAGGGGAGCCAGGAACAGGAGTGGGGAATTAGTGAAAAACACTGGTGAAATTCAAATATATGTGCAGTTTAATTTTAATATAAGTGTATAAAAATTATGTTCTTTGTTTTAACAATTGTATGATTGTGTAAGACGCCATTAAAGGAAGGAGGTGAAGGATTTACTGGACTTCTTTGTACTGGTTTTGTAATTCTTCCAACAACCCCAAATTATAGAAAAATAAAAACCTAAAATAATTTATTTCCCAATTACTGGTATTTTAATTCATTTTTTTCAGAAAGTAGGTATTATCAAAACCTCTGTAATAATGTGAAACTTAGTAGAACATTTTGACAACTGTCTTAAGCGTGAACTGGGCTTCTAAGGCATCCTTTAAACATATATTTTTAATTTCTTTCCCCAATCTCTAGGTTAGGAGGAGCAAAAACAATAATAAAGTGATAAATGAGTAATGACAACTTTTAAAACTATGTTCTTAGTAACATATTCAACTTAACTACAGAAATGATACTTACTTCATCTTTCTCCCATGGACTTTTTACTCCCAAAACATCAACACCATTTAAGTTGCTTACAGCACAACAGACCTGTGGGGTGAAGTTGGAGTGGGGGGAAAGGGGAGGGAACAAGTCATTTGTAAGGGGTCTGAAAAAAACTTACCTATGAATTACATCTGGTTTTGTTCGAAGACTGGAGACATTTGAACTCATTATAATTGTTAGAATGGCAATTTTCTCACATCCGTGTAATGTAAAAGAGAAAATGACTTTAGAAACAAGTAGCATACTGTTGCAGACATGTTTAACACAGCTCCATGGAAGTATATTTATTAGGGTGTTGCCCTGTTAAAAACGGTGTTTTAGGATTTACCCAGATCACTATTAAATTACGTCATGAGTCAAAAACAATTAAAATGGAACTTTTTATTTCAACTATTCAGAATATGTGCCTAGAGCACAATCAACTCCACTAGGCAGGGCAATGAGGGAAGAGTACCATGACAGAAAGCAGCCAGATAACAGAACAGATGGAACATACCAGTGTTCTTAGCTTTTGGATGGATCAAGCCATTGAGGACGCTGATTAAAGAATACATATTTCCTGCGGCACCTGGATGCCTCAGTCGAGTGAGTTTCCAACTCTTGATTTCAGCTCAGGTCGGGATCCCAGGTCATGGGATGGAGCCCCGTGTGGGGTTCCACACTGAGTGTGAAGTGTGCTTAAGAGTCTCTCTTTCTCTGACATTCTCCCCTTCTCATGCATTCTCTCTCTCTCTCGCTCTCTTTCTCTCTCTCTCTCGCAAATAAAAAAAGTATATATTTTCTACCCAAATCCCCCATCCTCTCCCATTCCAAATATACCCAAGCTTATCCTGTCAATAGTCTGCAGACATTCAGAAAAGGTTTATAAACAGTTTGAGCCTCAAACCTGGAATTAGGCTGAAAAGTGCCTGGTATAAAGTTAATATGGCTTTAAAATACGAAAGCAGCACTTTATAAAAAATGATCTCATTATTTATGAACATACAAAGCATAGTGATGTTTTGCATCAAAATTTAAGCTGTGAGTCGTATTGTATTTCACATGTTACTGCAATGATCGAAAGTGTTGAGTCAGCTCGTCTGATCGGCCATTCCTAAAAGGGTAGAATTCGCTTTTGGACAAAGATACACGTTTGCTTTTGTTCTCCCACTGGGTCCTTCATTTAAGTCGTGGGGATTTGTGGTGTACTTCTAAAACCTTATCCATAGTACTTGAACACTGTTTTAACTCCCAGCTTGGGAAAAAGGATAACAGGCGTATTATGAGCTCTGCACATTTTTCTACTTCATCTCCACATCATTACAAGGAGGACATTTTTCACACTGACCTCTAATATTACTGAAAGATAAAATGTGATGAGTGCAAAGGTCTGTTTAGTGATTGGGTGATATTTAGTTATTACAGTAACCATGCCCACCGACACATAATTACATGAGTTTTTAGATAGCATGTACGTGTTCTATAGTAGGAGGAGGCTTAAAGCCAGAGTTTTCTGTATAATGAAATGATAATTGTTGACATTTGGCTGAACAACATACACAGTAAAAGTAAGTCATGCATTTGGCAAACACTCTAAGACCCAAATATAGCAGGCTCTTCAGTATAATTTGGCTTATGACCAGATTTTCTTTAGATTAGGGAAATGGCAGGAGTTCTGTGTTTTACTTTATGCCCTGAGTAAGGCAGCTGACAAATATGTGACTTTCTCCATAGGGGCCAAGGAGACTTTTTAATATGAATATCACAAACACATTAGGCTAGAAAAACAAATACTTCTTTGTTTAATAATATTATTAAAACTATCTACTGAATGTCAGCCCCTATAGTACGTCACAACTTCACCATTCTAAAATAAGCTATAAATTTTTTAGGTCCTAAACCCTACTGTTGAATAATGCGATATTCAACCACGAAAAGTTCTGATTGCGAAGATATTCCTTTGAACTGAGAAACCAATAGCAAAACCTATGAGAATAATCATCCTACATTAAGGAAATACAATAAGTGAACTCTTTCAGTTTTGAAAAGAATAATCTTTTAATGTAGTGCTTCGTACACAAGAGTGCATAGCTTATATTTTATAGGTAAAATGGTCATAAATAATTGAAAAAACCAAATTTACTTGATTTTTAAAAGTCAGTTACCTTTATACATACGGACAGGTGAAAATCCAACATTCAGGTTTCATTTTTATTTATTTTTTTTTAACGTTTATTTATTTTTGAGACAGAGAAAGACAGAGCATGAACGGGGGAGGGGCAGAGAGAGAGGGAGACACAGAATCGGAAGCAGGCTCCAGGCTCGGGGCCATCAGCCCAGAGCCCGACGCGGGGCTCGAACTCACGGACCCGTGAGATCGTGACCTGAGCTGAAGTCAGACACTCAACTGGCTGAGCCACCCAGGCGCCCTTCGGATTTCATTTTTAAATCAATGAAGGCCATATCTTGAGTATTTTCATCTTTTATCTAGTTGAAAACCAAGCTTCTGTTTTGTCTGTTTAGTTTTCACAAACAAAAAACCTTTTCTTTTTTTTTTTTTTTTTTTTTTAAATTTTTTTTTTTCAACGTTTTTTATTTATTTTTGGGACAGAGAGAGACAGAGCATGAACGGGGGAGGGGCAGAGAGAGAGGGAGACACAGAATCGGAAACAGGCTCCAGGCTCCGAGCCATCAGCCCAGAGCCTGACGCGGGGCTCGAACTCACGGACCGCGAGATCGTGACCTGGCTGAAGTCGGACGCTTAACCGACTGCGCCACCCAGGCGCCCCTCTTTTTTTTTTTTTTTAAACTTAATCTCCTGACTTAATATAGTGAACTTGAGGCTAGTCTGGTACATCTCTATTCTTGACTTCTGAAAATGATTAATTACAGATGAGTCACACGCCTTCCATTTTGAAGTAAGACGGCATTTTAGATCCACCAGCAACCTGCTCCTATATATGGAATACGCATTTTCAGATAAAACGTTAGATGACAGATTTGAATGTGTAGTTTGTTTTTTTAAGTGGTAGATACAGCCAAGCGAGAAGTCATTTGGCCACTGTAAGAAGATGTTCAAAAGCATTTTGGAGCCTTTTTTTTTTCTTAATAGGACAATATGGAAACAGCAGCGGCAATTGGTAACGGAAGTAGAATGCTCTTTAATAAATGTAAGTCACACTCATTATTAAATCTGAATCAGACAGGAGATGAATGATGTCATTATCCACAGCTCTAGTGAACAACTCCCAAATATGAAGGGTTACAGAGGGATTGGAAATAAAGTTATTCAAAGAGACAGAAGATGTATTGTTCATTCTAACGGACAATTTGTCCTTTCGGACCATTGAAAATGTCATCATCCCCACTTTTGTTTCTTAGCGAGACAAAATTTGTATTAAGGGAAATATTATTCATTTGTTGGTTAGCCAAGGACTTTCAAAAACTCAAGATTTACAAGAGTAACAAGATACACTTAATTACCAAGGAATATATGAATTTTTCCTCAAAAATCAATACCAAATGTTAATAAAAATAGAATATTGATTGCCCCTCATTGGCGATTTGCCTATTTTACAGAGAACAATCTTCTTAGAAGAGTTTGTATTGTGTATCACATTGTTTATCATGGTGGGGGAGTAGCACAGGGAGATTAAAGACCATGATAGGCTTGTTCTGAATTGAACAAGTTAGAAAGATACATACACTGGCAGTCAAAGACAGTGAAGAAATATTTAAAGGATGATGCCAGATGTCCTGACAGGGATTGTTTATCTACATGTATTTGAATGTGGAAAGTCTGAAAATATCCTAGGATAAAAACCAACCATGGCAAAGCTAGTATCAACAACATATAAACATTTCAGCTCATAAATTTGAACAGCCACTGTAAATGAGTGAGACTCTGTTGTTATGCCGTCCTAATGTAAACTTAAGCTTGTTCTTGCCCCTCAGTTAATACTCATTTCTTCCAGCTAGGGAGGTCTTTGTAGCTTTCAGCCAGTACCACAGGTTCCTCTCACAAAGAACTGATAACTGAGGTGGGAGGATCTAAGTGGGACCAAAACTCAGAGAAATATCCAAAACAAACCCCAAGAGTGAAAATAATTTATTGCCCCGGTTCTGGTTTTAACACTTAACTACACGGGTACATTCTAGAAATAGAGCAAAGAAATGAAAGATCTGTTATGAAAGTGGATGGACTCTTGATGAAAATATAGTAGTATGCTTGCAAACCTTTTTAGTTGAATATATGACACTCAGAAACCAGAAGAAAATATGATTTTGTAGCATAAACTCAGTTATGTCGTTCATAAGCATTCAGCTAGGATGATCGGAATGCCGGTCTGTGATCTCTTTCTCCTCCATTTACTTCTTTTCCCCCATGCTTGCGTTCTTCCTCTCTTCATTTGTTCTTCTTTATTCTGGAAACTGCAGACATGGCTTCCAAATTCATAATTTCAGTGTCATCGATAAGTATCACGAGGTTCTACTTAGCTTGCTTATTTAATCATAATGGTCCTAAAATTGCTATAAAATGAGATTGTTTTGTTCTTTTTCCTCCCTCTGGAATAGTCAAGCACGTGTAGGAGAAAGGAAATTCCATTCGTGTATCTCTATTCATTGAGCACAGTTCTGAAAGACTTCAAACCTCTAATCTCACAGGGCTAAAAAGATGAGATATGAAAGAGAATACCAGTTCCCTGACATATGCTTACTACTAGTATAAAATGTCTCCCACATTTACTCCTGATATGGATAAATTTCAGAGTGAGTGTGGATGGCTTAATTCACCAAGTCTTAACCCAAAGTAGATTTAATCCTTTAATGCAAATAGAAGACATGAGATAAGAAACCAGACAGAATGGATGGCTTGTCAAAAATATTTAGAAGACATAAAAATAAACGGGGGATCACACAAATATGTATTGTTTTATCTCTCATTGTGGTGATGACTGTAGGAAAATTAGATTCTGGCTTCATTGTTTATAAATTGAGTCTAACGTTATTTATTCACACCAAACAGATTAACATGCTAAAATGCTTCAAATCTCCAAAAATATTTGGAGTTTCTTAGAATTTTTCCAGATTTTAGCATTTCTGAACTCAATGGAATGCAAACAAAATATGCTTTATTTTTCCTCCCTTCATTAACTCCTATGTGTTATGTCCAGTCTCTTTTCTCGGTTTTTGCGTAATGAGGACTCAAGAGTCTCCTGGCTTTGGGGTCATGTTCATTTACAATCACAAGCTTGTTTTTGATAATTGTCATACTTCTTCAGGGGTTTAAATTTCAATTCTAACAAAAACTTCAAATTTATGTCTAATTCAAGCTTCCTTTTCCCCCTTTCGTTGAGGTCCAATTCACGGCTAGTGAACTCATTGTGGAGAAAGGGTTAAAAACTTGGGTTTTGTGTGTATGTTTGTTGTGTTGTCTACTTCTCTCTAGATCTCCTGGATCCTCCCGAATTGAGGGATAGGTAGAGTGTTTAGAGGAAGAGGGAAAAATTCTTTGCATCTAGGTTGGATTATTTTCAGACTTTCAATGGTAATGTGTCCAAGTGTGGCAAGCATCCATATATGTTCTCTCTTCCAAGGGCTTGTTAATGGATCCTCCAAAATTTCTCTTGGGAGGAGGTACTGCTGTAAGTCCCTAATATTAACACTTTGGTCATCTCATCTAACCCACCTTTAACTCCTGCCTTCAGGAAATCTCCTGCCAGAGCTACTTTTCCCTTGGGCAGCTAGTTCTCCTTGGTGAGATCCCATTGAGTGATGCCAGTTGTATATCATGGCACCTCCTTGACCTGCTTGACATGCATTCATTCCAGAGTGCATTTGTTTTATAATATATGGGATTGGATGTACTCTGAACAAGTTGAGGGTATGACCCCTGTCGTTGTGCAGCAGGGTGGTGCCATCTGCCGTGACAAACACTGGGAATGTGGGAAACTTCTATCCTTGCAGGGAGCTCCAGAAAATCTTCCACCTTGAGCACAGGGAGAATTAAGAACAAATAGCTACATCCATACATAATCTAGACCGTCTCTTCTATGGAATGAAGGAAGACAGCAGGTTGTTTTTTAGTGGTCTTTAAGAGAGGTATATTTAAACAAGTTCTGCATGTTAGTGTCTGGCTTTATATCTCTTTGGAATACTGGTGTGGTTCCCTAATATTATTGTTGCTTTGGGACTTCGGCCAAAACTTTGAAAAAAGTACTAAATACCCCATTCAGCACCCATCTACATTTACAAGTCAGTGTTACAATTTTGGCATAGTCTAGTCTCGTTGTATGCATTATGTTGTGTTCAAATCCATATTATGAGTTTCAAGCTAACACCTCAAATATTCTGCTACTAATTATGATATTTGCTTCGAGTTTCAAGCTGATGGTCTTTGTCAGATTTTAAGTTTCTTTTGATTCCTACTTTGATTTTTCAAAACTTACCATTTGGAGAGCTATCATTTGCAAACCAAAAGAAAAACAAAAGCAAAAGCAACTTAAACATTTTTTTTTCTCTTATATAAGAATACATTAAGAGTTGGCTAGTAGATAAGGGCTGATTTATTTCTTAAACATGCAATCAGGGATCAAGGCTTTCTTCATATTTTTGCCGTGCTTTTCTGCCATTCTAACTTATTGGATTTCATCCTCATGCTCTTACTGAATCGTGTCCCAAGGTAATTGAAGGAATGTCAGACATCATGTCATCATTCAGGAAATTCAGAGACGGAAACAGTTGTTTTTGAACACTCTGTCCCCTTTCATTGGAAAAGAAAAAGATGGCCGCTCAAATGGTCCAGCAGTTTGGATGATATCTTGTTGGCCATCAACAACTATGTCAAGTGGCATCCTTGCAAGGGAAGATAGGAAAGGGAAGTTTAAAAGAGAAATTACTAAGGAAATAAAATGTTATTGGCAAGCGAGACGAGAGGAATGGATATTAAGTGGGCATAGAACTTGTCTACAAAACCATCCTTGCGTTTCTAGTTTAAAAACAGATTGGTTATGATGGATTTGTATGTCAATATTGTCTTTTTTTGTGCAGAATTTAAAATTTTTCTTTCAAAAGTAAGATTGATTGACCTGTAATCTTCCTTTATTACATATAGTACTTTTCTGGTTTGAGTATGAAGGCTGTATCAACCTTACAAGACAATTTTGGGACTGATCCTATATTTCTATAGTCTGGAAGATTTTATATAGTTGTGGGATTACTTGTTCTTCCAATATTTAACTGAGCCAGTTTGAAATACACTATACATCAAGCATAAATATAAATGTATCCAGACTTTTATGGGCTTTCCTTTTTAAAAAAAAATTGTTTACTTGATGCCCTAAAAATAAAGATAAATTCACTTTCCATTCTTGTGATATGTTCCAGAGTATTTGTGCATTTGCCTTCAGAAAACTGGCTTCCCAGCATGGCTAGATAGGACGATCCTCAATGAAACAAAACATCTGGTTGTGTTTTGTTTTATTAAAAAAAACAAAAGAAAGAAAAAAAGAAGAAAGAGAAAACTCCACATTCCTCTCCTTGACAAGGCTAGAATAATACGGTGACAGTTCACAAGGCCATATAATCATGTTCTTTGTATCTTATCACCACTTTATAACAACTAGCCATGTAAATACAGCTTCAGGAGAATGGTGCAGAGATTTCACTAGAAGGAGCACTGAAGCTAAAGACAGCTGATTAAAAACAGAGAAACAAAAAAGGACGCCCAGTGATTTGTTTTCATCTGATCAGAGATGTACATCGCGTATCATAATTCAGCAAGTAAAGATACTCAAAACACATGCAGCAAGGCCAAAATACCTGAAATAGACTGCTGTCTCAATGTCATCACGCTTTTTAAACTAAGCCATACGTTCTTACCTTTGGCTAACAAGGAATACACCTTTGCATCTAATTCACACAGCAGCGTTTTAAATTTGTTCCCAATTGTATCTTTTTTTTTTTTAATTTTTTTTTCAACGTTTTTTATTTTTATTTTTGGGACAGAGAGAGACCGAGCATGAATGGGGGAGGGTCAGAGAGAGAGAGGGAGACACAGAATCGGAAACAGGCTCCAGGCTCCGAGCCATCAGCCCAGAGCCTGACGCGGGGCTCGAACTCACGGACCAGACCGCGAGATCGTGACCTGGCTGAAGTCGGACGCTTAACCGACTGCGCCACCCAGGCGCCCCTCCAATTCTATCTTTAAGAAGGTATATATTTCTCCAACGGGATATGATAAATATTATACTTTTGCACTGAATACTGACTGGGAAGAAAAAATAAAGAGAGCTCGTGCTTTTCTTGGTCATATCTGACATTATATGCATGATTGCAGAAAACCTTCGAGTGACGAAGTCCTCTTATTACGCTCTGTGACTTGGCTTCTCAGAGGCCAATGTATTCTCAGGCTGCATTTTCAGCTTTCTCAACTCTTATATAATACTTGCCACGATAGATGACTCAGCGTTTCCTTAAACATATATTGAATTTTCACCTTTCCTTATTAATTCCTTCGAGAGTTAATTTTTTTTTTTTATCTTTCTGTTTGTTGACAATCGAAATTGTATGATGTTTTAAAGGCCAAATTCAAGTGGTGCAGTCTTTCCGAGCTGTCTTCTCCCCAGGCTGGTGCTTGTGTTCTGATTGGGCTTTCTATAACCTAAGGCTTCAATCACTCCTCAGTGTGCATCAATCTGTCTATACCACATCCTCACCGTTCTTTTAAATCATACAATAGATGTCTGATTTGCCTGCCTGCTTCCAACCACAGTCCCCTACCCCCTGCCACTGGCCAAATGGATTTTTCTCTCTCCGTGTTTTGATCTAAGTGACACAAATATTCTGGCTAATTATGTATTAGCACTGAATTTGGAGTCTTGAGTCAAGGGCCGAAGAGTAGATGTGAGGTTGAAGATGTAAAATTAAGGGTTGTAACTGCAGGTGGCCTCTGCAGGATCCGAGGGTTCAGAGAGGTCCTTGCAACCACAATCCACAGGAGTATCTCCCTCATCTATAGTTCAGGGTCTCAGAGTTTTCTAAGCTGGGCTCTAGCCTTAGCATGAGAGATCTGCCTTGCCTAGGCCATCAGTATTACATGGAATTCTACAACTCTGTTCATGGGTGCTTGACCCTCAGCTGTGTTTTCCTCCCATTGCAGGAGATGGTCCTCTTTGCACACTACCCGAGATGCCCTCTGAACGTCACCCTTCATCTTTAAATGTTTAATTATCCTCCGTATTTCTTTATTCTCCTGCCGGCTGCCAGTGTGGCTTGCTCCCTTGATACCTTTGGGATGCCTGAGTCATTGCATCAGCAAGGAGGTTCAATGCCCCTGGAGACATTTTCCCAAGTTGACATTTTCGCAAATTTTGTGGAACGGGGCCACCTTCTTTCAGGGACTTCCCTGGCCCCCACATCTCGCAGAAGGTGGAGTTTTTCCTATCCGGCTGGAAGATAAGGGATCCTGTTGCAGAAAATAAAAATGATTCACTACCTAAAAAGTGTCTGTCTCATCACTGCTGCTTCCAGTAGTGTTAGTGCAGGTGTTCCAGGAAGCAGATTCCAAGGTAGAATTAATTTCTGTAAGTATTTTTATTTATTTTCGAGAGAGAGAGAGGCAGGCGGACAGACAGAATGCAAGTGGGGGAGGGGCAGAGAGAGAGGGAGACACAGACTCCGAAACAGGCTCCAGGCTCCGAGCCGTCAGCCCAGAGCCCGACGCGGGGCTCGAACTCCCGGACCGCGAGATCGTGACCTGAGCCGAAGTCGGACGCTCAACCGACTGAGCCACCCAGGCGCCCCGTCCAAGGTAGAGTTCAAAATGTGAGGGTTTTATCAGACAGGCATCTCTGAAGGGTCCAAGGGACAGGGAGCAAGAATAAACAGCTAGAACTCAGATCGCGATGCAGGCCCGAGACTTTTGACAGAAGGAAGAAAGAGAAAACAGAGGATCGGGTTGTGAGAGCTTCAGATCGCGGTGCAGCTCTGAGAAAGTCTTGGAAAGGCTGCTGTGAGAAGCCCCACAGTCATATTGCACATTCGAGGAATCTTCAGTGGGGCAGAAATGGCCAGGTTCTCACTGCGCTCAGTCGTTGGCTGGGGCAGCTCAGGCAGGATGTGGACCCTGCGGGTGCTGCAAGATGGAAATCCAAAGGCCATCAACTAACTACACTCCTCGCAATGTAGTTTTTGCTTAGAGATCTGAGCAGCACACGTTCATGGCCGCCGCACTTCTGTCCACAAAAGCAAACGCAGGGGCGCCCGGGGGGCTCACTCGGTCAAGCATCGGACCCTTTGCTTTTGGTTCTGGTTGTGGTCTCACCATTTCGTGGGATTGAGCCTTAGGTCGGGCTCTGCGCTGACGGTGTGGAGCCTGCTTGGGGTTCTCTCTCTCCCTCTCTCTCTGCCACTCATGCTCTTTCTCTCTCTTTCTCTCTCTCTAAAAATAATTTTTTTTTATAGTGAATACAACCCAAGGTGCAGCTCAATGAATAATCAGAAAATGAATGCCTTGCACTGCCCAGTTCGCGTATTAGACCTTTGCCCGCACCGTAGAAGTTTCTTGTGTCCCCTGCCAAGCACGATTCCTCTCTCCTTACCCCCTATGCTGACTTCCATCCCTGTGTTTTTTTTTTTAGCTGGCATGGGACTTAGATAGCGCCATAAAGCATGTACTCCTCTGTGTTGGTTAATTTCGTAATGTTCGTGAGGCTCACGTATGTGGTTGTGAGCTACCATGAAAAACATGGCTATGAAAAATCACGTCAATGACTCCGTGCACGTCTTGCCCACGTCTCTGATGGGGCTCATGGGTGGAACTGCTGTGTTTGGAGGATTTTGTATCTTCAACCTAGCAGATAACGTCAGAATGTTTTCCTAAATGGCTGCGTCAACTGCATGCCCTTGACGGTGGGTAAGATACTGGTTGCTCTGCATTTCACTATTCCATGAGGGTGTGGTGGTATCTCTTTGTGTTTCCAAGATTTTTTAGTTGGATGTTTTTATGTTGCCAAATCTTCCAGGCTTTCCCTTTTGATTGATTTAACCTTTTCATGCTTTCTATTTCCTTTCTATTTTTTTTAAGGTTTACGTATTTATTTTGAGAGAGAGAGAGAGAAAGAGAGAGAGAGAGAGAGAGAGAGAGAGAGAGAGAGATCAAGCAGGGGAGAGCAGAGAAAGAGGCAGAGAATCCCAAGCAGGCTCTGTACTCTCAGGGCAGAGCCCTACAAGGGCTCGAACCCCTGAACCACGAGACCATTACCTAAGCTGAAACCAAGAATTGGATGCTTAACTGATTGAGCCACCCAGGTGCCCGGAGGCTTTATATGTCTAAATAAAACCGTCTATCTAAAAGCCAAATCACACTTATCAGTATTTTCTTTTAATTCAAACAATTATTGCTATTTTGCTTTGATTTTTAAAATTCTTCCTACAGTTTGCTGCAGAGGAAAGCTTTACAATTTTCCCCTTCATAGCTGATCAATTTTAAGACATCATTTATGAGAATAGAATCTATCCTGCTTCAAATTGTGTTGTCCCCATTATTTTACTAAGTTCTTACGTAGGCTTTATAAGATTTCAGGACTATTTCCTCTGTTCCTGTGATATGGCTGTGATTCAATGCCCACATAATTTTATTTACTGTTACTTTAATCTATTCGTTAATATTTAATGTTGTCATTCAAGGAATATTTACTATGTAGCCATAATTGTGTTAAACCTATTTTGGAAAGTGTTTTCAATATTAAACCTTCCAATCCAAGGTCATCACAACTCGGTCCTTTATTACTACAAAAGTAGCTTAGATGGCTCTCTCAAAGGAAAAAAAAATGTCACTACCATAAATTCTGGTAATAGTTAAAATCCGCTAAATGATTATTGTCTACTAGGCCCTGTGTTAAATGTTCCACATCTATTAATTCATTTAATGTTATTGTCACAATGTTACTGTTACTGACCCCATTTTACAGATGAGAAAGTAAGGCTACAGAGAGGTTAAGTAACTGTCCGTGGTTCATACACCTGCTAAGTGGAAAGGACAGATTTTGAAGCTGGGTTGACTGGTGTGGTTTGCATGTTCCCAAACAGTGTACTACATGCCCTTTCTCTGCTTACAACACACACAGAGCACACATAGTTTGTAGTCTTAGAAGACAGAAAAGGATGAATTCCAGCATGATTGAAAGCGTGTCTACAGTAGTCTAGGTTTCACTGGAAGGAGATACTGGATAACAAAATAATAAATAATAAGAAATTAAACATCCTTGAAGTGAAAAAACTTAGCACAGTATCAAAACCACACAAACAGATCAGGTAGATATTAGAGAAATACTGTGGTGAGAACGTTGATGCCCTCTCCCTTCCATGTCAGTTTTCATTTCTTTCAGATTTTTCCTAGAGGGGGTGCTTTCATGTATTTTAGAACAAAATCCATTGTAAGAAATCCATGTTACATACCTTGACCAGGTACAGATAGAAACATTCCACAATGAACACTATACACACACACACACACACACACACACACACGCACACACTTCACAAAGCAGTAATTCTTTTGCTGTGTGCCATGTTTTCTGATTGTTTCGATTCTCTTTGCTGTTATATTGGTTACACTCTATTCTACTGAACTAATAACTGCCCAACGGCTTTAAGTGACAGTACAAAAAGCTCTAGAGGAAAGTGACAGAAAATACATTAAAAAAGGAGAAAATATTAAGGGGTATTGAAATCAAAAAGATCGAAGGTGAAGGGAAATCTATGAATTTCTTAAAAATCGTATGCATTTGCTGTTAGAACTGAGCTGGGCTATACACCAAAGAAAGGCTGTCAATTATAGATGAAAGGAAGTCAGGCCATGAGTTGCAATATTGTGTCCAAAAAAGATTTTTTGTCCAAAACAATCTGGCAGAAAAATGATAACATAGGATGGTAGGTAGTGACCTTAAAAACTCTGGTTCTGAATACTTTTATACCTTGAAAAGTTTGAGGGACAAAACAAACAGGCCTTCCATCGGTGCTAGAGAGCCAATAATTCTTCTTTTTTAATTCTTTAATGTTTATGTATTTTTTAGAGAGAGAGAGACAGAGAGACAGAGACAGAGAGAAAGAGAACTAGTGGGGGAGGGGGCACAGAGAGAGGGAGACAGAATCCAAAGCAGGCTCTGCGCTGTCAGGGCAAAGCCTGACGCGGGCTCAAACTCATGAACTGTGAGATCATGACCTGAGCTGAAGTCGGATTCTCGAACAACTGAGCCACGCAGGAGTCCCATAAGCCAATAATTCTTAATACTGAGATGCATGAGAATTTCGGAAATAAGAAGTTGGATGATGCTGGACACAACGGGGGCAGGGGGAATATTTCTTTTTTTTTTTTTTTTTTCAACATTTTTAATTTATTTTTGGGACAGAGAGAGACAGAGCATGAACGGGGGAGGGGCAGAGAGACAGGGAGACACAGAATCGGAAACAGGCTCCAGGCTCCGAGCCATCAGCCCAGAGCCTGACGCGGGGCTCGAACTCACGGACCGCGAGATCGTGACCTGGCTGAAGTCGGACGCTTAACCGACTGCGCCACCCAGGCGCCCCAGGGGGAATATTTCTTTAAGGGATCTTGTAGTCTCTGTAAAGGATGTGCACCTTCTCCCTGAGGATCTCTGCTCTAAATGTACCTGAGCAGAAGCTGAGATCGATTGAGGCAAAGAAATGAAACCAGGAGGCCGAGTCATAATAAGCAAAGAGGAATTTCTGTAATTATTACTTAGAATTAAATTTTTTTTCAGTGAAGACATTTTCCATAATCTTTGTTAAGTGAATTATTTTTTTTCCTTTTCTCTTCATTTAGTAAAAAAGATCCCACAAATGCACTCCAAATTTTTATCATAAGTAATCTTGGCCTGCTTTGTTATGACTGTTAACTTCCTCAGTGAATAGGCTTATATTATTCCAAAGGAATATAGACACCGTATGGAATTTAACACTAATTTAGTCTCAGCTCCCTAAAGTTAGTGATTAAATGGTGATCTGGTAACAACATACAAGTAGCCACAGAATACTGGTCCCATCCCTTAGCTATTTTACAAACTGGAAGGAATGGCAAGAACGTACTAGGTATCATAAAAAGTCTCTGTGATTGTTTTCTGCGTTTATAAAATATATTAGTATTTCCTTGAATTATTCAGAAGTTACCCTTCCCCAGGAGAACTGTCCATATTTAATTAGAACAGCAACAACAACAAAAACATAATGATGTCGATCAAGTTCTGAAATTCTTCAGACTATAGAAAAGGGCAATAAATATATGTCCAGTAGAATCAAACTTTTACGATATGGAAGGCAAAGAAAAATTTGGATTCTATAATCTCATTTTATCATTAAACTCATGTATTATCATAAATTTTTAAAGGACAATATGCATCAATATCTGTTGAAATTCCTGACTTCTTACTTCCTAGATTACCTAAGACTGAGTTATATCAAACTCGAGACAACAAAGCATTGTGAAATGGTATTTTTATGTAAACAGTTTCCAAAAGGCGGATGAGTTTCTTAGAGCTGGATGTTTTTACATGGGAGGGGGCAGCTAAATAATGTTCCCCTGTTAACCTTAACTTTTCCAAGTTCAGAAAAGTCACAAACTCAACGGCTTTACGACAGTTTGATCCAGAAAATCCCTCGGTGCAGTTTTGAGGAAACCTGAAAGTATTTAGGTGGCAAATGATTTTAGGAAGAGCAGAACATAGTAGATGCATGAGCTATCCCCAGTGTAGACACGGGGTGAGCTCCAAGTGATCCCAGATTGCAGAAGACAAATAGCAATAAAATGTTCTGGGACATTTGAAACAGATTACATATTTATTTCCATATTCAAAATTTTACGGATAATTTAGTTTTACCACAAATGTGGTTATAGATGTGGTGCACTGAGAGATGCAAACCGAGTTTATGAACACGACGAAGTGTAACTAACTGCCACGATCATTTCCCTTATCTTTTATACTCCTGATTCTTCTGGCATCAGATCCTGGGCGAGGAATTATTTTCTTTGGCTGGCAAAGGAAGAGCCCTCTCATCCCTCCCTCCCAAACCTCTTCCTTTGGAGAATTGTCTGTGCCCAAAACAAAGACCACCTCATGCCTTCAAGTAATATTATTGAACAATGTGTGTTCATTTTATGGCTAGTTAGCCTCCCTTGAAGAGAAGGGAGGGAAGAAGTCGCATTGCTCTGGTTCTACACTGCATTTTTATGAGGCTTCTTTGGTCAAAGACAAAAACAATGACTTCTATTTGCTCAGCACATTAAGCGAACGCCCGTCCCCCCACCAACTTGGCGTTGAAGGTCCTAAACTACAGTAATCACAAGAAGAAGCAGGGCAGCAAGTGCCTTACAGTCCTCACCACATTCCATCTTCCAGCAACATTCTAAGGCAGGTACTCCTATTGTTTCCACTTTTCAGGAATCTCCGGCCGAAATGGGTTAAGCCATTTAGGCAATAACAAAACTACTGAGAGACAAAGCCAGCTTCGAGCTCGGGGGCTGTTTGATTTAGTTTCGCCAGACTGAGCTGTGCGGTTACTCATGCTATCCTTTCCCTCACTCACAAATGTTAGCAACCTCTCCCGTTCTTGACCTTCACACGTGGATTCGCACTCTTCCTCGTTTTGGCTCCGTCGAGGCTGTTTCTCATCTTGTCCTAGGAAGACACTAGCGTCTAGTGTGCCTTGGTCATACCCAGGATGAACTGGGCTGCAGGTAACATTCTACTAAAATGAGAGCCGTATGGACACGTATGTGCTAACTAATCAAGAAACTAGGGTCGGTTAGCTGCACGGCAATGTCAACAAACACCCAGGTTTATTTGGAGCTTTCTGTACTCCCGTTCTTAGGGTATCAGGGATGCCTCTGCAGCGGCTGCTAGGAGGCTCCAGAGTTTCCAAGCATCGCGTCTTCAAAACCTGCATCCAAAAGTGGGAAGGAAAGGGACTCTTGCATGTTTCTTACTTTTTATCATGGAATCCCTCCTTCTCAGATCGCTCAAGACGTTCTCTTGGTTAGTATCGATTAGTCCAACTCTTTAGTTTCCGTGTTCTTAAGATTTACTGTGTATTAAGCACTTTTATAAGCGGTGGGGATCCAGCATGAACAACAGATACTCTCTGGTTTTGAGGTTTGCATTCTAGTTAGAAAAGACAGACACTAAACAATGACAAAATATACATATATGTCAGGGTGTGATAAGTTGCTAAAAGGAAAAGCATGTAAAAGAGAAATAGAGAAACACCGGTAAGGTGGCCGAAGCAGGTGTCTTTGATAAAATGACATTTGGGTTTGGGTATGAATAAAGTAAGGGGGTGAGATGTAGAGATATTTGAAAGAAAATGTTCTTGGTAGAACAAATAGCAAGTGCAAACACTCTGGAACCTAGCGAGGATGCACCGAGAGGGAGGAGAGTCTGTGAAGGGGAAGAGAATGGAAAAAGTGTCAGAGCGACAGCACATAGAGGTCATAGGTAGCTCTCTGGCTGCAGTAAAATGATCTAAATTTTATTCTGAGTGGGATTTGAAGTCAATGTTGGGTTTGGGAAACAAGGCCAATGTGCCTTGGCCAACATTTTCAAAGATTCGCTCAGGCTTCTCTGTGGAGTGTTAGCCTGGGGGCTGGGGATGTGAGCTTCGTGGTCATGTGTAGCAGTGGAGAAATCAGTGAGGGTCCTGTTTGGAATGGCTCCAGTCAGGTGTTGTGGTTGCAGATAATAGGTTGATAAGATGGAAACGGGATGCTACAATCAGATTCTGGGCCTCTTGTGACAAGACGGTCAACAGAATGCTCTAGCGGTATCGATATGAGACGTGAGAGGAAAAGATAACAATAATTCCACAAATTTGAATCTGAACAAATTAGCAGAATGAAGTTGCCATTTGATTCATAGCCTGTGATTTATCTAAAGAACCAGGAGAGAGAGAGAGAGAGAGAGAGAGAGAGAGAGAGAGAGACCAAGAGACTGGGAAAGTGAGTAGCTGGTATTTAAAATGTATGTAACCAGACAAATGCTCTGCCAACTAAAAAGGTGGGAACTGGGGGGTTTATTTTTTTCTGTTGTATCCTCACTCATAGCCTGTCCTCTTGCCAACAAGATGGATTGCGTCTTTTTATTTTGTTTCTTTTTTAAATATTTGTTTGAGAGAGAGAGAGAGAGAGAGACAGGGACAGAGAGAGAGAGAGAGAGTTTGAGCCAGGTGATGGCAAAGAGAGGGGAAGAAAGGAGATCTGAAGTGGACTCTGAGTTGTCAGAACAGAGCCCGATTCAGGGCTCAGACTCCCAAAGAGTGAGATCACGACCTGAGCCGAAGTCAGGTGCTTAAACCTACTGAGCCATCCAGGCGCCCCTAGACTGTGTCTTTTTAGTCACATCTTTATGGCCAGGGCAGCAAGTATACTGTTGCCACATCTATAATAGAACTACGATCCATTCAGTTAAACATAAGTAGGGCTTCTGTAAGCCTTCATCTTCAAATCAAATACACTGAATAATGCCATACCATATTGTAACATTTTTCTTTTTTACTTTTTAAGGCTTTATGAATTATACTGAAGGAATCAAGTACTCAGGTATTTGCATCTAGTTTATAAAAACAAATGCAAGGCAGGATCTTGACGACATTATAAGTCAGCGTGAGGAAACCACTGGGGGACATCATGGTGGAGCAGGGATTCAGTCTACACTTTGAGTTTTCAGAGGAGAGAGATCACTGTAGGCTTCAGTGTCTGGATGTGTTTTTACAGAAGAGGTTCTGAAGGATTTTTGGATTTTGTGTGACAGAAAAGAGAAACAGGTACATTTTGGTCAGTGAACCTGAATGACCAGATGGCCAGAAGGACGTGAACATGAAAATATGTGTAGGTACCAGTGAGTAGATCAGTTTGCTGTAGGGCAGCAACTTTACTCAGGGATGTTAAGGTTCATGGATTATTGGAGGTCAGATCAAGAAAGGGTTAGAAAGTCCTGGTGAGGGCACAATGTAATCCCTCGTTAATGAAAAGCTAGTGAAAGTTTTGGAACAAGGCAGTGATTTAGGAAAGCAGTGTTTTAAGGTGAATTTGGTAGTGGGATATAGGTTGGAAAAAGAATTGGAGAGAACATAAAAGATGTTGGATCCACTAAGGATGTTCATACATCAAGTAATGCAGGCTCAAGATAAGGGAGAAACATTGGGATGTTAAATTCACCAACAGTGGTGAGAGAGATTTTAAGGAATGTAAACAAGAACTATGTGTGGAAAATGAAAGAACAGGAAGGTTCACAAAAGATCCTAGGATTCCACAATGAAGTGCTTGGAATATAGTGATACTGTTAACAGAAAAAAAAAAAAATGGAGGTCTTTTCTCCAAAGAAAGTGGATGAATTCACTAGAACGCATAAGGACAACTTCTGCAGGTGTCACAGTCCTAGAACAAAGCCAGCCATCATATGGCATTTGTTGTGCCCCCCAATGTCATGTACTCCCATGCCCAAAAAATGAAATTTGACAGTTCACAAGCTTCTGCCACTAAGTCAGAACCCAGGTTAGCTTTTACACCACCTCATCCTTAAATCTGAATGGGAAAAATTATTAGATCAGTCCTCAAAAGCCAAAATAACCTAATATTAAAATAATGACCGCAGTGGAGATAGAGAGAGAGACAGATTATTTACTTTAAAGATGTTGGCTCATGTGATTATGGGATTTGTCAAGTCCCAAGTCCAAAATCTGTAGGGCAAGTCAGCAGGCTGGAAATTGAGGTATGAGTTGATAGTACATTCTTCCCCTCCCCCACATCTATTGCGATATAATTGACATATAACATCATGTAATTTAAGATGTACAGCATGATGATTTGATATAGGTAATACTGAAAAATTATTACCACAATAAGGTTAGTTAAACAATCCATCACTTCACATAATTATCACCTTTTGTAGTGAAAACACATAAGATCTAATCTATAAGCAATTTTCTGGTATAAAAAATAATCTTGATCATCATACTGTACATTTGATCTCCAGAACTTACTCATCTTATCACTGGAATTTCTGGGTTTTTTTTTTTTTTTTTTTTTGCCTTTGATCAGCATCTCTTTCTTCCACCTCTGCTATCTCCCATCCCTACCCCTGGCATTTTAAAGTAATATCAAAATTTTAAAGTATGAGGAAACCCTTAAAATGGAGTGGAAAAAAATAAAACCAAGATAACCATCACCAAGAGGTTTCAGAGGGTTGGGACATCAGCAGTCTTCAATTGTTAGCTTGGTTTCCTGAAAGTTTTATACTCTTGCTAAAACAAAGGAAAATTTCCATTATCTGTAGGTTTAAATCCATGCGTTCTTACTGTTTAATGTGAGGCCAAAGAACTAACTGTAGTTTATTTCTTCTTTTAGGGATAACTGGCATTGCCAGGAGTGCAATCTGTCTTTCTGTAAAGGAAGGCAAAACATTAAAGATGGTTCTATATTCAGCTGTATGTAAAGTTCACTGAGTATGATAACTTGTTGCTTTTCTTCTTCTATCTCTGCTCTATTATGTGCTTGATGTGTTCTCAATGTCTTAGAACTAGATCCTCTAAATCTAGTTGTTTTTTGTTTTTTGTTTTTTCTCAATTTCAGCTTCTTTTCTGGAGAAGTATTTCAACTCTAGACTTATGTTTCATTTGCTTTGGTTAACACAATGTATTTATTTTCTTTACTCTTCTAGTACAATGACTTAACTTGTAAGCATATAACATGGGAGATGCTGGCAGAGAGAATACCTGTGACATCACCCTCCAAGATCCAAAAAGCCATATGTTATCTCTTCCCAATTAAAAACACTTTGTCATGCCAGATACAGACTGAGTGTGCTGTGCTTCTCAAGTTTGATTTTATAGTTTCTGAGATTCAAGTTCATCTGTGGTTAGAATCTGATAACAGAGCTTCTTGTATTCCCATGTATCATTGTCTACATATCATAGACTTAGAGTATATTGAAATGGACACAACCGACTCGTGTGTTTTTGTCCAATGATGAAGACAATAAGTAAAGAGAATGTTTTCCAAGGGCTTATAAACTAGGAACACGCAGCATGAAGTTGTTTTACTCATTTTCTTGTATCTGCATTTTGGTAACAGATGGAAATTAGATGGTTAAATAGATTAAAGTCAATGGATATATACTTTTATTAATTTAAAACAAGGTAGATTTTCAGAATGAATCCTAGGAATTATCCAGTAAACAAATAATCAAAAGCCAAAATTTCTCTTATTGAAAAGCATGGTGGACTGAGCATATAGAATTTAATAAAATGGGATGTGGACCAACTGAGCATAAGGCTCGTTCTAAGTGTGTAACTGAACAATCTTATACTTAATGGTCATTTCTCTGTCATCACTGAGCCAGTGCTTTTAATTGAACCGCAGTTTGTTTTCACCAACTTAAAAGTTTTTTTGCATAATCTATGTGTGCACATTAGTCAAATATATCTAAACAACAGGCAGGATATTGTTTACCTTATTTTAAACATTCCGATGATTTCTTACAAATGACCAACTACTATTTCATTTCCAATTATATGAATGGTACTAGAAATTTGTAAATGACTCACTTGGGTAGAAAATTTCTTCCCTGAGGGTTTCATATATGTCTCTCTTTTGCCTTGACTACTTCCTCTTAAATGGATACCCATCGTCTATTCTTGCAATTTGGCCACATTTTCTTATTCAGTGTGAGTGATGTTTTTAAAGGGGAAATCTGATCATGGGACAATTCTAGCAAACTTCTTTTATGTCTCTTCATGACTTCCAGGATAAAAAATGACATTATTTTAAAGTTTATTTAAAACTTTTTGAGAGAGAAAGAGAGAGCATGTATGAGAAAGTGGGGGAGACGCAGAGAGAGTAAAGAAAGAGAATCCCAAGCAGGCTCCATACCATTAGTGCAGAGTCAAATGTGGGGCTTGAACTCATGAACTGTGAGATCATGACTCAAGGGGAAACCAAGAGTTGGACACTTAACCAACTGAGCCACCAGACATCCCCACCCCCTTTTTTTTTTACAGAGAAAGAGAGAGAGAGAGAGAGAGAGAGAGAGAGACTGTGTGTAAGTGGAGGAGAGGTAAAAGGCGAGGGAGAAAGAGAATCTTAAGCAGGCCCCATGCCCAGCACAGAGCCTGACACAGGACTCCAACCCATGACCCTGAGATCATGGTCTGAGCCGAAATCAAGACTCAGATGCTTAACCAACTGAGCCACCCAAGCATCTCAAAAGTTGACATTTCTTTTTTTTAAAATTATTTAAATGTTTATTTATTTTTGACAGAGAGAGAGAGACAGACCATGAGCGGGAGAGGGGCAGAGAGAGAGAGACACACAGAATGTGAAGCAGGCTCCAGGCTCCGAGCTGTCAGCACAGAACCCAACTCAGGGCTCGAACTCACAGACCGTGAGATCATGACCCGAGGCAAAGTCGGACACTCAACCGACTGAGCCACCCAGGCACTCCAAAAGTTGACATTTCTAATAAGACACTGCATACATCTCCAGATTCCTGCCCAAATCTCTAACTTTAAATTAGCACACAATTTGCTTTCATCTGTAAATTTCCAGGATACTGTCCTCTACTCCATATTCTTCCACAGTTCATTTGTATTAAATCTTTAAATTTTGGTTCAAAGGTCACTCACCCAAGAAACCTCTATCTGGCCCATTAGATTAAGTCAGGACTCTTCATTTTGTGCCATTAATTATTACCCTCACATCACTTATCACAGTTGTAATTTCATTTTTTTGAAGTTGTTGATCGAGATCTATTCATCTCAATGAACTGTAACTCCATGGAGGTAGGAACTCTTATCTTTGCTAAGGTCTGTATCCCAAGCACCAAGTACGTTGACTGTCACATATAAAGCAGCTAATAAAAATTAATGGAGTCAATGTGCATAAAGAATATGAGGTTTTGGGATTCCAAATGACTCATCCAAAGTTAATAGCTGGTAAGTAGTGGAACCAGGAATTATATCCACGACTACCTAACAAAATCGGTAAGCTAGTTAATGGGTGATTGCAACTCAAACACTAATTGGTCATGATGTCTTTCTTTCAAAATGCTTTGGCATAGACATAGTGATTTCTATCTGGACTCATTAATTTAAACTTTAATACTGGAAGAATCGGTTATCTAATTGAGAATTCCCAATCTAAGAATCGTCAGTAAGTGTTATGTCAAAAACTCAACATACATAAAGTTTCAGCTGTCATATCTACATTAACACTTCATGTTTTACTGATTAGCAGGTAGAAAATTTAAACAGATGTTCTTGCTGATAAATAAAAAAAAATCAAGCTATGTGTTTTGGCTAAAATAGTAAGGCATGTTCTAGTCATATGAACACAGTATCATATACTCCAGTGAGGCATACAGCTACAGCATTATAGTTATATCTCTGAGTTCTTGTGGACCACACCATTGATTTAGGAGGATTTCTGGATGCCTGATGCAGAGAATAAGGTTAATAAAATATTGCCTCAAGTAAACCTTTTAGTGTAAGAATGCGGTTAAAGCCTACAGAAAGACAAAGACCTAGAACGTCATAGAGCTCACAGAAGAAATATTTTGAACTAGTTTGTGTCTTTGCATAGGGCAGAATATGGTCTTAAATCTTCTTTCTCTATAGCTTTGTAACAAGGTCATACCAATTTCTATCTGTCATCTCCAAAGTCTTGGGGGACTATTGTTATCTTCCAAATAAAACCTTAGAGATGTGCACAAACGGACTCAGATAAATTAACCTACTATGTTAAAACCTCTGGGTTAATGGACAGTAAGATCAACCAATATAGGTCTTCATAGGGTGAGAGTGAATTGGTAGGCAATATTTAGTGTCTATTAAATTTTAACTTTATCTTGGAGATCTTGCTGAGAGCATCTTGAGTTAGGCATATGTACACAGAATTAATAATGAAAGAGCTTTAGGTTGAAGATTTGGAAAGCTTTAGTGAACAAGGCAGAAGCTACTAGAAATCTCCAGGGAAACTGTTATTAATAAGAAAAATAATGGCCAGAGATGAGAGGACTTTAATAAGATGGTTATTTTCCAAAGTTAAAGACCATATTCCATTCTTTTAATGATAGCACTTTAAAATGTATGAGGCACTTTCAAAGTACTTAATAAATGTTGTGAATGAATAAATGAATGAACTTGTCAATAATTGAGAGAGAAATAATTGATCTTTATTATTAAATAGCAATTTCAGCTGAAAGTCTGTGCAGGTAAGGATTAATTTTGATGATATTACATTGCTTGGATTATAAAAAGTCTTGATTTTGAACAGCAGCAAATACTTTTTAAAACCTTTGATTTGTTTTTAATAGTTTAGTTGCTTTAAAGTATTTCATTTCCTGGTTCAAGTATATTTGAAAGTAGTTGTTATATTTTAAATTGAGCAAATGTTCCCCCTCTCTGCATTTATTGCCCAAGACAGATTTCATTTGCATTTTAGTTCAGAAATATTAAATGAAAAAAATCCATGCATATATTATTTCAACAATGAATGATCACTAACTTAAATTGTTCTGTGTATTTCTTCCTAGGTAAGCATTCTTTATTTTATCAGTATAACTAAATAGAGATACATTTCTGATCTAGATGGTCAGAAGTGTAAAAGGCTAAAAAGAAAAAAAATTTCAAGCTGTTACTTTAATTTTCATATTATTAAAATACAATTTTTGTGTTTTAGCATCCAAATTTCCTCTGTATAGAAAATTACACTTGTGTGACCTTAGGTATAGTATTTATACTGTTACTAGATTAAAGTGGGTCCATAGATCTAAGATAAAAGTAAGAAACATTTCAATTTCTGTCAATTGGCTGTGGACCTAAATCAAAACATTTAATTGTTAGCATACCAGCATATCTAAGTATAAGTCAATCTCACCTAAAAGGTCATTCTATTGCATGTATCTCAAAGTTTACATTATTCTGAAAGCCTAATGTAACAAGCTAAATTTAATATGCTCCTGAAATTATTGAGGAAACTGTTCTATTATTTTCCATAACTTCTAGATTGTATGGTTTTAGCAACTACGATCAACATATGTGGCTTAAAGAAAAGATATTTTGATTTTAAGTGCTGCATGTCTATAATCAGTACTGTTATTATTTGTTCCAGCACTGACATCTTTCTAAGATGTACCTAGCATTGTGCTAGGAGATGGGATGGAAAACAGTGAATAAAACGAAATATTTGATTTTTTTTCAAGGAAATTATGTATGCAAGTATCTGGTAAACTGAGTTCTGTGTGATTTTAAACACAAAGCTTATATATTTTAATTCCTCGTAATTGGAAATCCACACTCCAAGGGTTGCATAGTTTTGAAGCAGCTTGATGCCTAAACGTAATCAATATTTTAATATCTGATCAAAAATGAAACTTAATTTTTATTTATTTTTTTTTAATTTTTTTTTCAACGTTTTTAATTTATTTTTGGGACAGAGAGAGACAGAGCATGAACGGGGGAGGGGCAGAGAGAGAGGGAGACACAGAATCGGAAACAGGCTCCAGGCTCCGAGCCATCAGCCCAGAGCCTGACGCGGGGCTCGAACTCACAGACCGCGAGATCGTGACCTGGCTGAAGTGGGACGCTCAACCGACTGCGCCACCCAGGCGCCCCGAAACTTAATTTTTAAAATACTTTGGAATCCTTTGGTTTATGAAGGGTTGAAAAATTGTTCTAGTTGTCTAGTATTGTTACCCATAACTAAGTGATATTAAACATAAATAACTGATATGGCTTCATTTGCTCCATTATTGGGGCCTTAACATGGAAGACTCAAATGCCTGGGTATGGCTCAAAAAGCAGGAGGCAGAATGATCTAGAAGTGTTTTCACTCGCATGCCTGCTGTCTGGGCTGGAACTCTTTGAATGTTGGCCTCAACTGGGACTCTCCGTTTGGGCTTCCTCTCAGCCTCAAGGTACTTAGGTTTTTTACATAATAGTCCCAGGGTTGAAGAGCAAGTATGCCGATAAATAAGACAGAGCTGAATGGCCCTGACCCAGCCTTGGAGGCCACAGAACGTCACTTCAGCCATACTTTATAGATGGGAGTTTTACAAGCCAGAGTCAAGGGGAGAGGATATAGATTCCCACCTCTTTTAGATAGGAAGGGTGCCAATTTCTGGCCATGATGTAAAATGTGCACACCCTTTCTATGCAACACTTACAGCAAATATCATTTGTGAAATGGATTAGCCCTTTAGGGCTGAAATTAAATTTATATCTATATCTGTATCTATATCTATATCTATATCTATATCTATATCTATATCTATATCTATGTCTATATATCTATACATAATATACCATATATATATTTATATATGTTATATACCATATATACATAACATATATATACCATATATACATATACATATATATTTATATATATACATATATATAAAACATATGCATCTGTGCATGAGCTATTTTTGTGAAAGTTGAAAAGTTTTTTACTTTCTTTTGACCTCTCTGGCATTTGTGCAGCAAAAATAAACAGTTAGATTAAATACATCTCCATCGTTCACCTGGCTAAAGGTGTTTGGGGGGGCTGTCCACAAAGATGGAGTTACCATGGTATGGCGGCTATTTATCTGTGGCCAAACTCTCTGAGTTTAAGTATCCGCTGGGCAAATAACATGGAAAAGTTATTTAACTTCTTTGCTCTTCAATTTCCTCACCACTAAATTGGAGAACAAATTAATCCTACGTATAGGGTTGCTGTGGAGATCAAATGTGATTAGTATAAATAACAGCACTTAGTGTATATAGCACCTTGTACTTGAGAAAAAACACATAGAAGAGAGTATTTCCTTGGTTCAAGAAATATGAATCCCCTAGCAAGAGGAATTCTATTAATGAGCACAATGACCTAAATTCAGCCAACCTTGCACATTATCTCTTCAGATTTCAAAGAAAGATATCCACACCGACAAGGGCCCACAGAAAAACCCGTTTTCTCATCTTGAAAGTCAATTAGACGTTCCCTTAAAATGAAATGCATTCCAGGATCATGGAGAATGAAGTCTGGACTCAGACTACCCCAGCCATTGGCTCTGCTGAAAGTGTGGTTTTCACACGTTCACTTCTCATTTGCCTCTGCGGTTGAGACTTGCTAAGCCAAATGGGCTCTTAATTTACATTTGGCCTGTGTGCATCAGTGGCAAAGTAGTTCGAATATTGTAAGGTCCTCACTCCAAATACTCAATTGGTTGAAGTTCACAGGGTGCGTTTATCCAGTTGTAAATCAGCCCCGTTGAGCCTGTGCATGCCTGGTGGGTACAGGTGGAAGAGAGTCCACAAGCAGGCTGGCATGGCTGACCATAGGGAGCTGTCTCATGGAACTTGAATTTTTGAAGTAGTGAATCACACCTATAATCACAAAGTGACTTACACTATTCTTTGGCATCGTTAAAGTCTTTAATACCATCTGGAAAGGCAAGGAGCAAAAGGTTTCCTAGTAGGTGGCTTATAAAACTCTTAAGATATTTAGTGATTACATGTAATGTTTCAAATATTCAAGGCACTCTTAAAGGAGCTATTTGAAGCACTCCAAATGATTCCCTCTCTTAATTCACCAAGCACTTGCAAGACTTGACTTTTAACAAGCAAGGCTGGTTTTGATTTATGAAGTGCAAAAAGGCACCTGAAAAAAAAATCTACTTGAGATTTCGCTTCTTTTTGAAAAGACTGAAAGACGGTTTTGTAAAAAAATAAAATAAAAATAAAAAACATAAATTCTCTTGTGCTGATATTTTACATGCCAAGCAGAGCCTGGAGCTCATTTTTACAGCTGTTTTACGAGTCTTTAAAATAGTGATTTATAATGGAAAGAGTGACACAATCTTAATTATAACACGATGTACCAGGTATTATAATGAGCAAAGATATTTTTCTCCAACATGTAGAGCGTGAAACCCTTGCTGGAAGGCTGGCAGGGTATTCGCTATGATTCTAATTCTTAATTATGCCTAGATCCCCACCTACAGAGTTTCTCTCCTTAATAGTTGTTACTATCCCTTTCCTTTTCCTCAGCAGTAAAGATGCAAAATATTCCTGGAAAAATAAGATTTCTAGTTTTACTACAATAGTATGGAAAAATATTATTCGTTATCACAACGTGAATAATTCAACAATTACATGATGGCAAGTATTTTTTATATATATATATTTTTTTCACGGTTATAGAGTTCATCCACCAGAAGCAACAGTATACCCTCTCTAAAAACAGACATTGGTCAACTAACAAGAGGTTTGCTGCAGAGGGTGGAAATGCTCTGTGAAATCGTCGTTTCTAAGGCCCTGACATGTATTGAGGAGCGGGGGGCAGGCAGGGAAGGTGCATGTTCTTTGGCTCATCTACTCCTCCAGAATCAGGAACAAAAACAGCACCCTTGTCATTCGGTCAGTGCTTGCAGAGACTGTGAGCATTTGTGTGCGCACGCGTGTGCAAACAGGTAGGGTTTTTTTGTGTTGTTTTTGTTTTTTGCAATGGATTCTAGAGTGCCCGAGTGTCTTAGAAGTCAAACAATGATTAGCAAGTAGAAATATATAGGAAATAAAACTTGCTCGTAAGTAGAAAAATCTTAGTAAATTAAAAAAAAAAGATTGTCAGAGTGAATGATAGTGAAGAGGCTTTAATTATGAAATCAGCGGTAAAAACGTCTGGGAAATACAATGCAAATAATTATAAATAATGTAAATAGTGTAAGAGTGATGCACATCCTAAAATGTGACTCTTGCTTTTTTTTGCTTTACGAGGATGCTATATCCCCTTGCCTATAACTCCTAAAACATAAATAATTTTATGGAGCCCTTCGGTATAAAGGTGGTACTTGTTCCTCTATCTATGGCATTTGTTATTCTTTAGAGTAAATCACTGACAGTAGGGTTGCCCGGGTGTCTCAGTTGATTGAGCTTTTGCTCAGGTCATGATCTCTTGGTTCACGAGTTCAAGCCCTGCCTTGGGGTCAGTGCTGAGCTCAGAGCCTGAAGCCTGCTTCAGATTCTGTGTCTCCCTCTCTCTCTCTGCCCTCCCCCACTCATGCTCTGTCTCTCTCTCTCTGTCTCTCAAAAATAAATAAGCATTAAAAAAAAGAGTTTAGAATAAATCACTGAGAGCAACATTATTTGTAAGTAATATAATTCCCTTTGTGTACCATCCAGAAATATAAAATAAAAATATGGTGGCACTTCGTGATAATAAAACAAACATTTAACAAAACAGAGGAATGCGTCTATATAAAAAACTCCATTCATCAGAAGCTTATTCAGGAAAAAGGTACAAATCTCACAAATATTTTATTGCTCAGTTTGGAGAGCAGCATTAATTGACAACAATTCTAATGCTTTAGGTCATTTTGTAGACCATATCTTAGTTCCCTACCCACATTATTTAACTGTAGCTCAAAGCAATTATAATGGGTTGCATAATAAAAATATAAAAATATTTGTATAATGCATCTTATTGTTAAAGCTACCAGCAAAACAATGGTCATATTATGGGTAGTTTGGACAAAACTGGTTTGTAATGGGAATGCCCCCTAATTTAGTCGTGTCTAGAGAAATGTGGGCAAATCAAACCGTTTTCCTGAACAATCTGTAATTCACAGAGGAGATTTTTAATTACTGATTAAGATCAGGAAATTACAAAGACTAGTTCAAATCCTAGGAAAATTCAGAGGAAAAGAATTTCGCCAACGTATCATAAACAATGTGTGGAGAGTCACGGTTTGTATTTTTCCATGGCCTTCCTGCTTACTGGTCTTCGGCACTTGCATTTTGAACACGATTATGTAGCGGTGAACTTCTATTATGTTTCAGAAACACATCTTCAATGCCATGACAGCTAATTTCTAAGAGCTTCTATTCCAACAGCTTCCAACAGCCGCTGACAGTCTCTTATGGCCTGGAACAGTTTCCCCACTCTTATATTCTCTTCTTTATTCTTTAAAGGGGCTGCTCAGATTCAAGAGGGGACCCCTTTCTCTCAACGGGAGGAAGGTAAAAGGATCTGTGGACATTTCTAGTCTGCAACAGCCTGGATCACACATTTTTTTTTTTTTAATCAGAAATGCAGAGACGCTCCCCCCTTCACTGCTAATCCAGCCACTGCTGTTTTACACAGGCTCTGACTAGTTTGCACAGGCACAACCTGATAGCATCTCATTGTGTATCTGTCACTTTCTGCCCTGGGCCTTTCTGGCACTCTTTTGTGGAAGGCCCACGGCAACCCAGTCCGCATAAACCCATGTTTAACATGGACGTGTAGGGGAGTTAACATACTGCAGCAAGGCCCCTGTCAATGGGGGAGGGGACTCAATAGATGAACGTTTCCCTGGCTTTGCCCTACGCAGATGGTTCTGAGATACACATCAGAGTTTCACGTGAGCTTGAACAACTTGAGGGTCCAAATGGTAGCAATAATGACCACGATGTGCTTACCTACCAGAAATAAACCAGAAATAAACATGAAGTTCATGTCCTGAAATAAGAGAGAGAGTAAGGTGCCATAGGCTGAATTGTGTCTCCCCAGAATTCACAAATTGAAGCCCTTACCCACAGTATGACTATATTTGAAGTAAAAAAAAAAAAAAAAGTAATATTAATTAAGTCATAAAGTGAGGATCCTGATCCTGTATGATTAGAGTCCTTATAAAAAGAGACCCCAGAGAGCTCACTCTGTCTCTTCCTCCCACAACACGTCAGGACACAATGAGAAGGCAGCCATCTACAAGCCAGGAAGACTCTGTCATCAGAAACCAAATCAACTGGCACCTTGATCTTGGACTTGCTAGCCCCCAGAACTGTGAGAAAGTCAATCTGTTGTCTAAGCCTCCAGTCGATGGAGTTTTGTTCCAGCAGTCTGAGTGGACTAAGAGACGTGAGTACTAAACAGTCTTCTTTAAATGAAAGGTTTGAATACGCTCACCTTGAAATTAAAATGACCTATCTCCTATTCCATAAAGGTAACCTTGTACACTCTCTATGGGTTTGTGGGATGCACTGATACATTTCTAAAGCAGATATCTTTTGGAAATGGAGGATTTCAGCGTGACATAGGGCCTCGGAAATAAGTCACCGTCTTTCGCAGAAATACAAATTCAAGTATTTCCATCACTCTAAAAACTTGCACCCAAGTGTTCACCTATCGTCCCATAGACTCTGCTATTTGATTTCCATTCGCCACCATGCCTGATACATCTCCTGGGCAGCTGCTAATACCATCTCGGCCTCTGACTAAGCATTCTAACACTGAATCGTAAAGCAAGGTGAAATGAGAAGAATGACAAGTCCATTGCACCTGTTCTATCAAGTAAACATTACTCCTTCCGACTGAGAAGACACTTACTTACTTTTTGTTTCTGGGTATTTTACAGCACACTATTGTTCTTAAAGCTTTGATATAGTCGTGAAAAAAAAACTATGCCCCTCAAATCCTAAATAGAGTCGCTGGACTACAGTGACTACAGTGAAGTTATTTTCCAGGAGCTTCTTACTTCCCATCTGAGGCATCCAGGGCTCAGAGAAGCCGAGTATGACCAACATCATAGTACCAGTTAGTGACAGAAGCAAGCAAATCTGGAAGAGTATGGACGTATGGACTACCACTTTCTTACATTATAATGTAATGGAATCCTTCTTTCAAGACTTTCGTGCCCTGTTTCTAAGAGGAAAAATGCATGAGAGCAGGTACGGCCACCACTTAAAATAAAGCACGGTTTAATATCTTCTATAGTTAACATCTGTCTTGCAAAAAAAATGAACTTTTTACATATATTCAGTAGTTACACAAACAAAGCAACTTTCTTAGTTAATCTGAACCTTGAAAAAATTAAATTTATGTCTACCGGCAGTGACTGTGTAAAATTGTTTTTGTAATTACATTGTTTCTTCATCAAGAATCCTTTTCTGAAAGATTTAGAAAGCTATGATTTTTTTTTCAATGGAATCCAATAAACCACATTTAATGCATTTTGCAATGGGGCTTCGTGGCGGTGTTAGGCAGAACAACGAGGTCCTATCGAAATGCTTGGCATTAAGTCGGGTGTTCTGGAAGAATCTCACGTTTGCCAGTCTCCGTTGGCTTCAGAAGATTTCGATCAGGGAACCCTCAACACATCAGTGAACACTTACCTGTCCCACACATGCCAATCTAACCACCGTGTCTCCTTCATTTTTTATATTTTAAATTAAAATGCATTTTACCGTATTATTAATTTACACCCAACTCTAAAAGCTGGGTCAGGGAAAAATGTTTTAGGTACCATCAACACTTTTTCCACCAATCCACTGTTTCATTCGTTATCAATTATAATGGTTTATGTTTTATCTCAGACTCCAGGTGAAGCCTACTAAAAGTAGTATGACCACCTTCAACGACTAAGAAAAAAGATCAGAAAAACAAATGGGCCAAATACTTGTCAATACCAGAATTGGTTGAAAATCTTTGAAAGAAGATGTACAAAGATCCTTAAGAGAGCCTTAACAACAGAACTATTAGAACTATTAGATACTATTAGAACTATTAGATATAATTTTTCTTTGTTTATATGTCACTTGCATTTATCTAGTATTTTTCAAGGAACAAATTCCTAAAATAATCCTTACACCAAACCATATAACGATAAGATCTTTAAGATACTTTCAATTATATTTAGTAGTTCACGTCTCCTTCTTTCAAATTAAAAAACAAAAATAGTCCTTATTGAAAGAGATTGCCAATTATGGTTCGTCATGCAGTTCTAATTTGAACATGTTAAGACTTTATATTTTAAATCCTCAAAAATGTCCCGAGATTAGTAACTAACAACTGATAGTAATATTTAATGTACATTTAGATCGCCTGAGGGGTATTTAATAAGGCTTCTTCTCAAGGTCTGCAGCTTCCTGTTAATCTTTGTGTCTGAAGCAAGTTTTGTTTTTCTTTTATTCAATCGGGACCCAACATACAGCTAACAACACTTGGTATCCCCTGGGAAGACAGGGCAGAATGAAGGCTATCAAGAGGTAGTAAAAGTCTTTGGGGAAAAAAAACACTGTTGAGGAGTGAGTAAAAATTTATCCAAGAAAATAAGTAAGAACCAAAATAACATAGCAGCCTACCTTAAATCTGTGTCTGTCTTATCCTGAGCAGGTAGATTTTCGGATACCAGTTGAGAGGTTTCAAAAATGGTCCTTGAACAGACAACAGAACATATCAAACCATATTATCACCCTTAGTGAGCAAATGGTGGTGAAAAACATCTCTTTGTCAGTGAAAAATATCTTTCAAGCTGGAAATCAGGAATTTCCTTTCCATAGACTTTGCAAGATCATTTGTTCCTTGATCTATTCAACAGCAATACCATGATAAAGCATTTTTAAATGTATTTGTAGTATTGGTTTTCCATATCAACATATTTATATGATAAAATAACACACAGATACACTTTATCATAAGTCATTTTTATGTGAAAAGAATCATTGAATTATTTTAAGATCTATTTTCATTTATTGATTTTGTTGACTGATAATACTAAAATGTCAAACATATATAACCCTAAGCAGTTTTACCAGTATATCCTTAGTCCCTAATTTGTGTCTTTGTAAGTATTGAATGAATTATTTTGGCATTCATGTTCTTGAACCACTTTAGTGAAAAGATTTTAGCTGTGCTCCCAATTTCAGCTGCCATGAAATTTCTTGGCAAATCCTAACTCTCAAAGTGACTCTCGAGTACCCCTTTTTTTATTGACTGGTCCTACTTTTCTACTTCCAGACTTATCTTCTTCCTTCCCACTTTCTCTCCTGGCAAAAGACTGTCAATCCTCACAATGGTTTTTGTTTCTAGCCTGTCTCCAACTTTGATCTTCGTATTCCCCATTCATGCACACAACTAGCTGCTCAGTCCACAGGGTCAGATCTTCCAAGATTTGGGTACGCTATGTCAAATGGAAAGAAGTTAAAAATGCTTCAGTAGTACCTGGGTGGCTCAGTTGGTTAAGCGTTCAACTTGGGCTCAGGTCATGATTATGGTTCGTGAGTTCGAGCCCCGCGTTGGGCTCTGTGCTGGCAGCTCAGAGCCCGGAGCCTGCTTTGGATTCTGCGCCTCCGTCTCTCTCTGCCCCTCCCCCACTCATGCACACGCATGCTCTCTCTCTTTCTCTCTCTCTTTCTCTCAAAAATAAATAATAAATGTTAATAAAAACAAATACATAAATAAAAATGCTTCCGCTTTCTCTCTCAAAATAAAAAATAAAAAAGGGGAGGCACCTGGTTGGCTTGGTTGGTGCAGCTCCTGATTCTTGATTTCAGCTCAGGTCATGATCCCAGGGGTGGTTGTGGGATTGAGCCCCACATGGGGCTCTGTGCTGAGTGTGGAGCCTGTTTAAGATCCTCCCTCCCTCTCCCTCTGCCCCCTCCCCATTTATGCTCTCTCTCTCTCAAAATTAAAATAAAATAAAATAAAATGCTTCAGAAGTATGTTTACTCCTTTTTCTCTTGGTAATGGCTATCAGGCATGTTACTTCTAACTTACTTATATTTTCACATCTCAAAATACATGGAGTTCATACAAATGGCAAGAAAGAATGAGAATGGATGGTTAATGAATCCACAGATGGCCTGATGACAGTGGTTCAAGTCTTCCTTTCACAATAACTCTCTGCACTTATTTTGGGAAGGTGGGAGCTGCAATATGTCACCGTGTCATTCTCCAGCATTAAACAGCACAGAACGGATAGCAAACTCTGTGCTCCGAACTTGTGCCTTATTACTTGGGAAGGGATTAAACTTACATTTCTCCCTCAGTGTCAGATCTATTTTTTTTATTTTATTTTAGGAGGAAAATATTTTCCTGCCTCCGAGTTTCACCCCAGAATCCCTTTAGAAAATGATTGGATCAAGATGATCCCTTCTTGGTAAATAAAGCAGAATCCATAGCTGGCATATTTGGGGTTTGGTTTACATCCAAGTTTCAATAACTGGCTCTCAAGGTAAGTCCTGTACTCATTTGTTCAGAGGCTTGATCTTTTTGATGGCCAAGGGCGAAGTGCTATGCATAGCTGGCTAATGATTCTGTGTGGAGGCGGTTCTAACCAGCGCTGGCACTAATTGGCAGGAAGGAAGGGATTCCAGAATTTAAAGGTGTTTTATTCATGGAGAGCAGTTATAAAAAGAACCCAATTTTCTGTACTTTCAAAGTGATCTCCCTTAACCAACTCCATAGTAAAGGGTCTAGCAGGTGGTGGTAAATTGACAGAATTATGGGTAATGAATGAGATTGACTCTAGCACATGTGTTATACCTTGTTATTCACTCCATGTAGCATCCCTTCAAGCAATGGAAAATATGCCCTTAGGGTTTTGATGTTGAATCTTGATGTATATTTTTATACCTTTCCCTTAAGGTATCCTTCTTTGCCTCTTTCCCTGTTTCTAAACCTAAAGTGGGTTTCTTACAGAGATCCTGTTTCTTAACCAGCGACAAAAGGTGGTCCTAATAATGAATCAAAAATCAGATGACTGACTTCTACGCCAACTGATGGCAAGGGCAAACAGATTTTTCAGATAGAGGCCAGCCATATTCCTCTTAACCTTACACATTGTTTTCAGCGACTAGTCAGTGCTAGGCAGTAATAAGTGTTTTAAATGAATTCACTTATTTTATTTTCTAGTAACTCAGTGAGGTCACTCCTATAAATTTATAGCTAAAGAACTCAGAGCTTGGAGATGTTAAGTAATTTCTGCCGAGTTACAGCGGTGATAAGTTTAGGAGGGGGTTCTGACACCGAAACCTGTAATTTATGCTAGAGAATATGTTGACTTCCTTTGAGGTCTTATCACTCTTATCACTTAATGAGATGAGGCCGATATTCTTTACTTTGACCATCATCTCTGTATTTAATAGAATGGGAAGCTCAAGATATTCAGGGTATTCAAGATATTTCAAGTGAGCTCTGTTCTGCAGCTTATTTCTGCATTCAGAAGTATCTGTACACGAAAACACTAATATTTTTTGAAATTAATTTTGAAAATATAATCATACATTTCAGTCCCTTGAGGATGTAATAGTAGGTTCAATTTTCTAGACTAAGACAACATATACTTTTATTGTTTCAAATGAGTTAACACACACTTGCAAAAATAATGGACACATCTTGAACCAAAGTAACGGGCTGGAAGATATGTCAAAAAAATATATCTATTTCAAAAACTCCAATTTCCTTAACTAAAAAATTTTCTGATGTCGTGTCTTCATTTAGATACATCGAGGTGCCTTAAGGTATCAGTTTGGAGGCACACACATTGTTTGGAAAATTCATTTGCACTCTTCAAAGTTTTTCAATCAACAAAATCTGTTGTAAATTCATAAATCCTGTCACTAAAAAACATCTAGCATTTCATGATATTTGTCGATTGCAGTTCTTGTACAAAAAGCAGCACAGCCCCAGGGTATTCCTAGTCCTGATTCAAATCCTATAAAAACAACCATCGATCTGTGTCATGCTTGGGGATTCCATTACAACAATGAGAAGTCGAATGAGGGTGGTCATTTCATGCACGCTCTTATTGTGAAATACTTGCCTTGTTTCGTTGTTTGTTTCCCTTTTGTTATAATGAATTTTACTAGGTAAGGCCTGATGTGGGAGTGACAGTAAGATGGGCAGAATGGTCCTGAGTATACAAAACAGAAACTAGCCACTCTTAGTAATAAGTTTGTTAGGGCACCTGGGTGGTTTACTCTGTTGAGCGACCTACTCTTGATTTGGTCTTAGGTCATGATCCCAGGTTTGCGGGATCGAGCCCCCATGTTATTTTAAACTTTTCTTTCTGATGTGTAGTCAGACTTGAAACAGAAAAATAACAGTTTTAGAGTGCAGGATTACAAAATGTTCTCATAGAATCAGTTGTTGTTTGGTTGTATATCAGTAATCGTAAGAAAATGTTCATGTTTGGGGCGCCTGGGTAGCTCAGTCGGCTGGGCATCCGACTTCGGCCCAGGTCACGATCTCATGGTTGGGGGGTTTGGAGCCCTGCATCGGGCTCTGTGCTGACCGCTCAAAGCCTGGAGCCTGCTTGGAATTCTGTGTCTCCCTCTCTCTCTGCCCCTTCCCTGCTCACGCTCTGTCTCTCAAATAAATAAACAAATAAACATTGGAAAAAAAAAAAAAAAAAAAAAGAAAGCACTCATGTTAAATCCAAAGACAATCCAAAGAAATACAATTTAATAGAGGTTTAAAATAAAAATGGTCTAACTGTAAGAAAAGTGATGAAAGAAATACATTCTTTTTCCTTAAAATGGCAAGTATATGCACAGTATGGCGGGCTTCTCTAGACACGTGGTGCACACTAATGGTAATTGTCAAATCTCTCTAAGTTCCACTTGTTTGTTTCTTTGATATAAGCTACAGTGTATTGCCAACCGTCATGTCATGGTTTTCCATGTAACATAGCATGATTCGTTATCAAACATTTGAGATGCTTGTAGGTTCATATTCAGTTGAAAGAAGTCATACAAAGAGCTACTACGCGCTACTCTATATACCCTTTTCCCCATGGATAACATTTTGCGAAGCGGTAATACAATATTGCTACTAGAATACTGACCCAGGTATATTCAAAATACAGAACGTTTTCAACTTTACAAGATGTCTTTTTGTTGTAACTTTTTGTATTCACACTCACTTCGATCATACCTTCCTTCCCTCCGACAATCATGAATCAGATCTTGATTTCTAGAATTTTGTCACTTCAAGGGTGTTATGTCAATGGAATCATATGGCATGTAATTTTTTGTGATTTATTTTCCACACAGCATAAATCTCTGGAGATACATACAGGCTGCTGTGTGTATCAGTAATCCATTCTCATTTTTTTTTTCCTGAGTTGCCATCCACGGAATGGATATACCTCAGTTTACCCTTCTGGTTTCTGTTTGTCATAAGTATAACTGCTATGAACATCCGTGTGTGAGTACGTGAGCTTTAATTTCTCTAGAAGACATACCCAGGAGTGCAAATGCTAGGTTGAATGGCAGTTTGATGTTCAGTTTTTTCAAGACGCTTTCAATGTGTTTCCAGAGCTGCTGGTATCCAATTGCTTCAGAACCATTCCTTCCTTCATCGAATTGCTTGTGCACATTTATAAAAAACCAGTTAGGCGTATTTGGGTAGGTCTGTTTCTGGGTACTTTATTCTGTTCCATTGATTGACTTTTGAATAGTGAACCTGTCTTGCATGCCTTCAATAAATTACGCCTGGCCATGCCATATAATTATTTTTATACATTGCTAAAATCAATTTTCTAATGTCTTAGAAAGGATTGTTGCATGTTTATTCGTGAAAGTTATCAATCTATAAATTGTGTTTTGGTTTTCTGTCTCTGGCTTTAGTAACAGGATAAATCTAGCTTCATAAAATGATTTTGATAATATTGGAAGACTTTAAACACATGTTGGGGAAAATTTTTCAAAGGATGGAAGGTGGTCAAATTCAAAGCTGCAAAATCATGGGAAAATGTCATAATTGTTGGTGGAAATCTGTATTATCATTAATATGCAATAATTTCAGCCAAAAAAAAATACAAGTTGACAGAAATACACACATGCGTACATATATCTTTTCCAAGGTCTTTAAAACTCTGTTTTATAGTTCATTTCCAGAAGATTGTTTGGGTAGGATGTGACTTGAATTGGATAGTGAATTAGGTGAATTTTGTAGATTCGTCTGGGCCTGCATCAATCAGGATTGTTGTGTTGGAAAACAGAATTTCTGGGAATGATACAGCTTATGAAATTTTTTAAATAAAAATTTGTCTTTATGTAATTGTGGGAGCTGCTTAAGCAGCATATGTATAACCATTGTTTCTATGTCACATGCTTGTTCTGGCCCAGGATTCGGAGATTTGGAAGGAGCTGACGGGTTTTCGGGCTCATCTGTTACCCCATGGCAACAGGTGACCCAGAGGATCCAGTGACAATGAGACAATGAGTGTGAGTTACAACAGCATTTGGAGCAAAGGAAATAAAATAATTGTTAAGGGGGAACCATATACTATTTAAGAAATTTTTTTTAATCTTTATTTTTGAGAGAGAAAGAGAGAGGCAGAGTGTGAGTGGGGGAGGGGCAGAGAGGGAGACACGGAATCCAAAGCAGGCTCCAGTCTCTGAGCTGTCAGCACAGAGCCTAATGCAGGGCTTGAACCCATGAACTGTGAGATCATGACCTGAGCTGAAGTGGGACGCTTAGCCAACTGAGCCACCCAGGTGCCCCAGTACTTTTGTCTTTGAATTTGCGATTTGTAAATAAGTCTGACAATGAAGCTTGCCCTTGAGGGCTTAGAGCCTCAACCCACATGCTCTCCCGCTTCTTTCTACCTCTCGGGGTGGATTCTCGGCACACAAACAAGAAGAGCTTGTAACCCTTCTAAAATGGCTGTTGACAAGGCTTTCTCGATTCAGCTTTTTACTCTCTCTTCCTGAGTGTTCACCTCCTCCCCAGATTCTATGAATGAAGTTCATGCTGGAGAAAGTCACATCTGGGACTCTGTTCCCCAGGGAATACCATCCATGATCTCTTGAGCCGCAAAAAAGTATTTCGAAGTCTATCGCAGGGGTCTCGGGATACTCATGGTAGTGCTGTTTAGACAGTGGTCCAATGGTTTGAAGCACGTTAATAAACCAAGCAACTCTTTCGAGAGATTCTCTCCCAATAAGTCAGTGTGCTCCGTAGAATTCCCCATACCACTAGCAGTTGCCAACAGGAAGGAAATAGAAACAGTCACATTTTATTTATCATTCACATTGGGGTTTTTTTTGTTTGTTTGTTTGTTTTATTTTGTTCTGAGCAATAATTTGTTAAGCATCTAAAATAGACCAGGTCTGAAGTTTTGAGGATAGAGCGGTGAACACAATAAAAAGTCTCCTTTACCACACACCCCATGGACCTTACATTTGCGTGAGGAGATAGATGGAAAATGTATTCATGTTTAGTTTTACCTAAGAAATGCTCTAAAACATACGGTCCTTTGTTACTGTATCTTCATGTGTAATCTGCAGACAACTTATGTGAAAGTCATTCACAATGTTCATTCAAATGATGGATTTCCAACCGTTACCCTGGAGCTACTGATTTAGAATTTCTGAGAGGGTGGTGGAAATACCCATTTTGCAAGCCCCACGGAATTTTGAATCATAATAGTTGAGATTCTCTGGCTCAACAGTATAGAGAAAAGACGGTAAGCACCAGATAATGGTGCCGGAAAAACAGGTACAGCTGACGAGCACTTGCACAAAGTATTAATACAAATGGATTAAAATGTCTAATTTAATTGTAAAGTATAGTCATTGAAACCCTCTCTGCATACAAGTTATATTCCAGACCATTTCAGATCAGAGAGTAATTTGCTTTGGGCTTTCCACATTTGGAATCTCTGGAATATTTCTGAAAGCGATTAAAATCTCCCAGGAGGAAACATTTTCCAGAGGAGAAGCATTGTGGAACTAAATATTTCCAACACTGTTAAGAAAAGTGTTCAGAAATATATTATGGACAGCCACATAGAATTATGTAACACACTGGATTAATTAATATAGACAGAAAGATGTTGTCCTTAAATGACATTCCCAGCTAAATCTGTTAGCTTAAATAAAATAGGAAAAAAATAGCAAAATTCAACTTAATACCAAATTGGATAAATTGTGCAGGGGAACAAAATTTGGATTGACATGATTTAATTTATGAAGTATAATTTAATCAGTAATTCATCAGAAGCTTCAGAGACTTAGAAAAGAGAAAGCTATCAGATCAACTAAAATGGATTTAATCCTTTTTCTTGCAAAAATGGAGATAACACAGAGAAACATCATTTATAATATAAACACTATAGTAGTTTTTCTGGCTTAAATTAGTTATAGCTGCAAAGCAGAAAATGACCCTTTAGCATACCACTTTTGAGACTTTAGCAGAGAACCATTTATTTCGGTGTTATCAGAAGATAAATTGACTTAGTTGAAAGGAAATTTCATCTCACATTTTTCCAAATAAATGTAACCATTTTTAATCAAGGAGAATCATGTGATAACAGGCTAACTACAATGTACTCTATCCATGAAAATAAGCAACACTCCTTCTTCCCAGGACCTAAGAACAATCTGGGTGGGTCTAACAAAACCCAGGCAACTGGTTTTATGAAGAATTGGCTATGCTTTGTCTCTTAATTCCTTCGGAGTTACTTTTCATGGGAACCTGCATTTACTGGGAGGATTCTAAGGATGTCAAATGCAGACATGTGTGAATGTTTTGAGATTTAGTGATGAGGAAAATCACCAAGGGATAGTAATGACCAGATCAGACAGGGTGGGGAAGTAATAGAAACTTTTTTTGTGAAAAGCTAATCCCAATTTAATGACCCATTTAAAAAATCATTTGCAGGACTCTAAGGAAAGCGTTTCCTTTTCCCACGTTTTATCATTCCAATGTCACATCAGTGGTTTTCACTTCCTTTCCACGTCATATCAAATCCCCTTGATGTCAAATTTAAGACCCACTCCCTTCTTTTTGATAAGATTAGGTTCTGTATCACTATCAACCCACCTTCTTTTTTCTCACTATCAAATGCCATTCTTCCTTCCCTTCTGCATTCTACCCTCTTCAGAGAACCAGTCAAGTCCAGGTCAAGTTTTCTTCTCAGCAAACTTTTCAGAAATTTTCTCTCATAGATCGGGTGACTATGTATTACTGTATAGGTCAGAAGGTCAGTATTTTATGCATTGTAAGCAACTAAGAGTTGTAAAATGTTTAAAATTCCAAAATCACATTAAAACGGATGAAAAAACTGCAAATCACTGGCAAATACATATGTAGTAAATATATATGTAGCTTTGTAAATATGTTTATTTAAATTGCATTTGGAACAACTTTCAAACTTAGAAAAAATTGCATGAATAGTAAAATTGATCATAAACATATATATATATATTAAATTTATATGTACACACTGATATTATGCACCTATTCTCATAAAAACAATGATAATAGATATAAAAAACTAATATATTGCTGGAAGTGGTCATTGCTTCTGGATTTCTAAACCGACACTTTAAGAAATTCACTTTCAAAAAAGTTTTCTTTTCCATCTTTTTGGTAATAGCTTTCCTGGTTAAAAAAAGAAAAGAAGTGATATACTATGTGTTGTGACAAATTTTATATGAAGAAAGTTCCACCTGCCTGTGGCCAATATGAAGTTGCTGAATAACATTTTTTTTAATATATGAAATTTATTGTCAAATTGGTTTCCATACAACACCCAGTGCTCATCCCAAAAGGTGCCCTCCTCGATACCCATCACCCACCCTCCCCTCCTTCCCACCCCCCATCAACCCTCAGTTTGTTCTCAGTTTTTAAGAGTCTCTTATGCTTTGGCTCTCTCCCACTGTAACCTCTTTTTTTTTTTTCCTTCTCCTCCCCCATGGGTTTCATGAAAAGATGTTCAATAACATTTTGAACTATGCACATGCAATTATGTAATAGAAGCAGATGCGTATATGTTTTCTTTATTCTCCCTATATAAAATCCATATATATTACGATCAACTATATAAACACTACCGTACTTACCGTTAACTACTCACTGATGGTTTCTGCCAAAATTAAGGCCAATATAAATATTCAAATTAAAATCAAAATACACGGCATTCTAGTTTTTAGAATGTATTTGTGAACTCTCTCCAGTTTTAAAACCTAGCAAGACCATGATGCTGAAGATTAATACAACACGCACATAAATTTTAAAAGCAAATGTCATATTTTTCAGTTTTAATGATTTAAAAGTCTATAGTGAATAGAGAATTCTTAGATGCCAATACTGATAAGACAATCCGCGCCAATACTCCGCAAACACTTTTAAAGACAAAAAGGAAGTTTGGTCTTTTCACAAAGAACCAATACATTTTCAGGTTAAAAAGCACATTCTACGCATGGGTTAACACTTCAAGATTATGTCTTATGCTTTGAAATTAAGAAGACCGCTTTATCAGGTGGGCTTTTATTAGCAGACTCAATACTACATCCCAAAACTAAAGTGAATTATTTCAATCAAAATCTAGTTAATTTTTAGAAATTGAAGCATGTGAGAAAATATATGACAACCCCACAGCAAATCTACGCACAGATGCCTCTCCAGGCACAACAGCCTGACCAACAACCATCTACATAGCAGCCCCTAGATGAGGGCTAATGCAGTCTGTCCGTCAAAGCATCGACTTCTGCACCTGCTGACGCTCTGATGGTTGCATTTTATTCTCTACAGAACCTGATGTAAAATCTCAACCCCATAACATGTTAGAAGACAGTGGAAATCTAGCGCCTTGGCACTGAGTCACCTGAGAACACGTAGCCAAGATAGGAATCTGAGGGGTCCAGGGGACTATCCCAATGCCATATGGTGACTTAATCTTTTTCAGCACTAACATCTCTAGTTTTCGTGTGTTCTGAACAAAGATCTCGTGGCTCAGAAACTCCAGCTGACACTGTTTTTCCATTTGGATCTATAGCAAATAGAATCATTTCAAAGAGATGCCAGAATTTTTTTTTTTTCTGTCACTCACCGCTAGTTTGGTGACAAGTGACACAGCTCTGAGAGGTATCATCCAAATGATCTGTATGAGTGATGTCCCTAGAATTGTGCTGTGCACAACTAGCACAGCTTCGCAGGGTGACCCTGGTGACCCCCCACTATTCTCTGAGAAGCCTGATTATTCTTGAAATTAACAGGGTTTCCCCTGGGAATATTTTATGTACAAGGACATTAGTGTTCTTTGTGTTCCCTTTTCTTTATTTTTTTAACTGAAAAAATCCAATAACTTCACTTTGTAATTACCAGCCATTGCTTACAGATCATAATAAGTCCAGGAATACAAAATATCACAACTAAATGTTTAGTCATTCCCTTCTTGCACTTCAAGTTCATGCTCCTGAGGTAACCGTTCTGCATGATCCTAGCCATTTGATAGGCATCAGCTTAGATCTTGCAGTTTGTTATTTCGCATGTTTATTATGTATTTCGACCCAAATTAGGTCACATTACACATTCTGAATTGACATTTGCGCTTTACTTTTTTTCCTTCCAAAATAAAGTATATCCTGGGCATTTTCCCAAGTCATTATGGTATATTGATCCGATTTATATTTTTGAAATTGCTGCCATCTGTTAATATCACAGATTGAGAGGAGGTAGGGAAAAGAGGAAGTTGGAAATGGTGAGTGGGAGTGTGCATTTGTAGACTTAGATGGGACAGCCATTCAGGGATGTTTAACAAAGCTGAAACTGCCTAGAATTTGGATTGGGGAGGTATAGTACAGCGGCATTTCTGCATATACTCACCAAGACACATCTTCGAAATAAAACCCATCATGTAAGCTACAGTAGTTAAAATGAATGCACCATGTTTATGGATGTATGTATTGCTAATAAGTAGAAGGATACAAAGCAAAGTTGATTGAAAATGTGAACTGCATCATTAATTTTATAAAATTAAAACATGTAAATGAGAAAAAATTAAGTGATATTGATTGTTCATGGATATACACACACACAGCAAAAATATAGAAACATGGCTCGCTAAGTAGCTAAGTAGCCCTGAAGTTTAAGTTGGCAAATGAAATTTATGTCAATATGCCAAAAAGAAAGAAAATCAAAAAGTTTTCAGTAGATTCTTATTGAAACCAACAGCAGAAGACATATTTACAAAGCTACTCTTCGATTTATATTGATGAAACATTCAGAGCTTCAGAAATGCAAGTTGAGTGTTTTCTTATTTATTTTTTATGAGCAAGAGTGGACGGTTGCTTTTAGAGAAGGAAGGAAATAGCAGTTTTATTCATTTATTGTCACAGGTAACATATTTAAAGCAAGATAAATGAAACCAAAGCAACCGTAAAACAAGCTACAGCACCAAGAAATCAATCTCTCACCCACACGTATGCTGTTTCTTCTCTGTACATAAATAAAGGAAATAATTCAACACAGCGTTCTTTGCCAAAAATAACATCAGGAGAGAAAAAGAAAATCTTAAATGGCTTGCATCCAAACAGCAAATGAAATATTCTTGAAGCACTTTAAAAGCCATTTTAAAATTATTTATTTATTTGCTTCCCAATGTTTGCTTTTTAAAATATCAAACATTTAAGCATGTGTAATATTATTGAACATGTGCAACTGTGGTTTAGATAATTGCACATATTTGTTTCACGTAAAATTCCACCTAGTCTCTCTGTCTTCTGTCTTTTTTTTTATTTGGAAAGAACATAAAAAGAACTAATTCAATCACATACATATACATATGTGTATATATATATATTCATACAATACACATACTACATATGTCCATCCTCTACTAATTATGGTAGTCACAGATAAAAGTCCCTTCTTTTTAAAAAGCAAAGCTTGAAAGTCGCTCATTGGAAGGATTAAAGAAGAACGGATTCTGGGCTAACATTTATGAACATTTAGTTTGAGTATTTTTTTAATCTGTTATTAATATCACTGCTCGAATGAATTGCAAGACATAAGCTTGTAGCAGGAATCTAGGAGTGCCCTCCTGTGGGAGAAGGTAAAGAAAGGAGCATTTCAACAACAGAGACTGGAGGGCTTGCCAAGTGAATGTGCCTTTTGCTGTTGAAATTCATAGGAAACAAGTTCAAGGTGTTTGGCTTTTCTTTTTTCCACGCTGCTAGTGTAACTCCCATCTACCGATCACTTAGCTCCTAAGTATGCCACTGGGGGACATATGATAGAATGGTGTTGATAAACATCAAGAAATAAAATACCATACATATCTGCTTCAGAAGTAAAGCATGAAGGCTGTCTTCCAAAATATTTGTAAACTCTGCTTAAGTCACAGCACATATCAGAGTTAAAAGTCAAAGAGTAAGTGTAATTTTTCATTGGTAGTTCTAACACAGCTGTGACATATTTAAAGAGTGGTCTTTAGTTGAATGGAAACCAGGTGATATTATATAGCTGATTAAGGAAAAAAGATGTGGAAACAGTAACAGACTGGGGAACATATATTAAAATTTGGAACCCGATAGTCGTCTTCCAATGAAAACAACATCAGTGTACTTTCCGCTCTTTCTATATCACAGTTCATTGCTCAGTTTGAATTGCCAATTTAGATTCATAGATAAGCAAACTTCCCCCCCACAGTGAAAAGTTTTAGTTTAAATTAGACATTCAATCTAGGTACATCTTGTGAATGGAAAAGTAAGAAGTTTTAATAACAATGAAGTTAATGTACACATACACACACACACACACACACACACACACACACACACACCTTTTGGTAGTGGTTCTTTGCCAACCATGTTCTCTTTAAATTAATCCCATCTTCTTCACCATTTGTGTCCTTAACTATAGGTTCTCTATGTCTTCATGGAAAACTACCTTGTCATTAAATATTGTTTAATTCTAAGGTAACAGACACAGGAAGTGGAAACAGATGTGGGAAGGTATGTAAAACTGGGTTTTGTGTAGGGACAAGGAGTCAGAACCTAGAAGAGAAAAACACATTCCCAGTGTGACAGCTGAGCTCCCCTCAGTCACTTGCTGAATCATGGAAAAATCACCATTCTCCCCCAAAGGCTCTGGGAAGATCCATTCAGGAGTCATGCTCAGACCTACTGAAGCAGAAACTCTAAGGATGGGGCTCAGGAATCTGAGGAAGACCCCCATGTGCTTCTGGCATGGGCTCAAGTTCAAAAATTACTGCTTTGAGGAAACTGTTTTTGTAAGGGCAGTCAGAAAGCAACTTGCATGCACAGATTCAAAACATTCTAGATATTTTTCTATCCCATCCTTGTCTGTATTATATCTTAATTGCTTCAGAATAGGTTTCTAGAAGGCTTATTCTCAGTATCATTTGTTTTATCATTGAGTATTTTCTAAGCTTTCATGCCTTCTGTCCTCTGATAGCGATATCTTTGGGATTCTCATGTCTCCCTGTCTCCAATCTCCTCATCAGGCTAATGGTCAGCGAGTAATGACAGGTTGTTCAGGAAGGTACAAGTATTAAACTTATCACTAACCACATCCTTTTAGATATTTTCTAAAACAGCAGGACAAAAATCCATCACCTTAAGTGATCCTTTTTTTTTTACAGTTTTTGATATGACTATCTAATATTTTCTTTTTTCAAGTTTTATTTATTTATTTTGAGAGAGTGAGAGTACATGTGCACATGCATGCAAGTGGGGGAAGGGCAGAGAGAGAGAGAGGGAGAGCGAGAATCCCAAGCATGTTTCGCTCTGCCAGCAGAGAACCCAGTGCCAGACTTGAACTCATGAACTGTGAGATCATGACCTAAGTGCAAATCAGGAGTCAGGCACTTAATTGACTGAACCACCCCGGCGCCCCTATTTAATATTTTCTATATGTTGAACCAATGAAATAAGGTAAGGATATAAATGGAAGAATAAATCCTGGAAACAAAGTAAAAATATTTTTATTATTTACAGATAATATAATGTTTTTACTATAAAAAGCCAAATTAATGAAATATCAGCTACAACAAAATTCACAATGGTTTTCAGTTACGGAAATGTTTATAAATCTATCGTCTAAATACGTATCCCAAACAAGCAATTAAAAACATAAATGGGGAAAATGGCATTTATAAGATCGAAAACTGTTAAAATGAAATATATAGGAGTAAACGTAAATCTATTTAAGTAAATACAGACCCAAAATATAATAAAATAACATTAAAAGATATGAAAATAATCTAAGAAAAATAAGATATCCTTGGATAGAACATCTTAATAGTATAAAAATGATAGTTCTCCTTCATAATATTCAATATATTTAAAATGTTATAATCAACACTCCAAAGATTCGTGTTTTTTGAAACTTAGTGAAATGGCAGATTCTGAATCTCAGAAGACATAACAATATTATGAGGAGAATTATTACCAAAGACAGTGGTAAGAATGGACTGGTTCCATGACACTGGCTGTCAATCTTGGCTGCTCATTGGGATAATCTGGTAACTTCAAAAACTACTGGGTGCCAAGCTCCCCTCCTTTTGATTTATTGGGTTGGGGTGGGTATGGCCTGGGCATTGGGATTTTTAAAGCCCTCTTGGTGACTCCAGTGACCCCAGCCATTCAACTCATTGCTTTGGGGGCCTCAAATATTATGGAGCAGAGAAATGCCACCCTCACTGTGGCCTTTTCAAATGTCTTCCCCACAGAATGGAGCATAAGAAGATTGTTGTTTTATACCCTGAAGTTTGGAATAGTTTATTGTAGAAGAATAGATAACTGGAGCAGAATGCTGTAAATCCTAACCTCATGGATTTAAAGAAGGTAGGGATTATTAGTATCTGATTTACTGCTGTCTGTATAGTGCACTTCTATAGGAGTGAATAACACTTCCAGCAAGATCTATGGGTGCTGTAGGTCAGTGTGGATCCATTGGAAGGTATTTGGCCCTAAGCTATTATAAAATAAACTCCATATAGTAACAGTTCCCTTTAGGGGAAGGTTACCTGTGCATGAAATACATTGGGAGTTAAGTGGTCAATGTATAAACCAAGGTAGAGAGTCATCAGTGACCAGGAGGTAGCATCAGCTACGCTGGACAATTGCCGTTAGAAATGCCTAGTAGAGGGGAGCCTGGGTGCCTCAGTGGGTCAAGCATCCGACTTTGGGTCAGGTCGATCTCATGGTTTGGTTTGTGAGTTCAGAGCCCTCTTTGGATCTTCGGTCTCCCTGTCTCTCTCTCTGCCACTTCCCCGCTTGCACTCTCTCTCCTTCTTTCAAAATAAATAAATAAACTTAAAAAAAAAAAAAAAGAAAGGAAAGAAAAGAAATGCCTAGTTGAGATTTTCTCTGACAGAACGAAGCGGCATTTAGATATCTACTGCATTCAGAGTAAGAAAGCCAGATTTCAAGTATGCCTGCACAGTGAGATCTTTTCTCTCCCTTGCCCCTCCTCCTCTCCCCTCTTCTGTGCTGAACGAGGTTGCACAGGAATCTGTACCATCTGGCAGATTGGAAAAGTATAAAATTGAGTGAGAGGTTAGAGATATGTTAATACCTGGGATGCATTTCTTTAATACCTACATTAAATTACTTACTACTATAACAGAAAAAAAGAGCTGTTATGGATAAATAATACAGAGTGGAAGAACTGGATAGGAAAATCGGCAACTACAATGAATATGCTCGTCTCAGTCGATTTGGACTGCTAAAAGTGAATACCATAGGCTGGGTGGCTTGAACAAGTTATTTCTCACAGGTCCAGAGGCTGGAAGTTCAATATTGGTGTGCTGGTTGGTGTTTTTGTTTGTTTGTTTGTTTTTGTTTTTTTTGTTTTTAAGTCATGTATTTATTTTGAGAGACAGAGAGAGAGAACCGGTGGGGGAGCAGCGGAGAAAGAGAGGGGCAGAGGACCCCAGGCAGGCTCTGTGCTGATAGCAGACAACCCAATGCAGGGCTCAAACCCACAAACCATGAGATCATGACCTGAGCTGAAGTCGGACACTCAACCGACTGATCCACCCCTGGGCCTCAGAGCTGGTTGGTCTAGATGAAGACCGGCTTCCTGGTTTACAGACAGCTGTCTTCTAGTTGTATCTTTACACGGAGGGGAGCAGAGAGAGCAGCAAGCTCTCTTGTCTCTTCCTATAAGGATGCTGGGGTGCCTGGGTGGCTCAGTCGGCTAAGCTTCTGACTTCAGCTCGGGTTACCATCTCACAGTTCACGGGTTTGAGCCCCGCGTGGGGCTGGGTGTTGACGGCTCAGAGCCTGGAGCCTGCTTTCGGATTCTGTGTCTCCCTCTCTCTCTGCCCCTTCCCTGCTCATGCTTGGTCTCTCTCTCTCCTTCAAAAGTAAATAAACATTAAAAACAAAAAAGTGAAAGAAAAGACGCTAATCCCATTCATGTGGGTTCAATCCTCATGACCTGGTTACCTCCCAAAGTTCCCACCTCCTACTATCAGCACACTGAGGGTTTGGATTTTCAAGATATAAAATCTGGGGGGACACAAGCATTCAGCCCATAACAATCCTAGACATATAAAGGAAATAAAGTAGTGTTGAATTAGACTTACTTTTTCGTAACATATTTATACTAAGAAGTGTGAGAAGATCTGCGTGGATGTCCTGAGTGTGCATGATTTGAGTGTTCAACTGTGTTTGTTCTCTAGAGAAATGCCTTGGTTATATAAAGTGACTCTAAAAGATAATTATGAAGACAATGGGCTCAATTATTTCTGGTTTTGTTTTGTTTCATATTATTTACAGTTTTTAAAGCCTGTTCCAAGTAAATTAAGACTGTGTTGTTGTAATCTCTTCCGCAAAACAATTTTTGCCCCAGTAGAAAGTATTTATTCAATCTTCAAGTAAAATGTCAAAGGCTGCATTTAAATGGGGTATTACCAAAGCAAAGGATTCAGGATATAATCCTGATTTTTTAAAATGTAACTGATCTCTCTGGAAATGAGATGTTAATTATTAAAAATTAAAAAAGAGATTTGTTTTTAAAGGACGTTTGAACGTTTCACTCGTTCTATTTAAAAAATACACAAATAAGCAATATGGGTATGCTTAGAGGGCTTGGACAAGGTTATTTTAACATTCTGTAAATTTCCTCTGCTGAATTAGGAAACATTCTACAGAACCCAGAACCACCAGAACAGCAATAGCTGTTCCCTTACATTAAACCACACAATTCTGCCCACACCATGGGGAGTAAGTGTGCAGTTTTTCCTATACATTGTTGACCTCTTCGGGCGTGGAGCTTTCCCTTTGCCTTCGCCCTGACTTCCTCTCTGACGTTTGTTTAAACTTTTTGCCCACACCATCAATTTACCTCTTAGTAAACCGTATGATGGTGGACACAAATAAATAAATAATACAAAATCAGAGCTTTTCCAAGTTCAGGGTTGCATGGGAAATGGGCCATTTCTTCACAGTCAAAATGGAGATAAAGCGTCTCCTGAACCTTCTGTGACTCAAAGACGAGGGGCAGAGACACGAGGAGCGGTCAAAGTAAGGTAGAAGGAACCGCTGTGTTCAGAGAGAGAGAGATCATAACTGAGAAGTAATAATTGACGTACATTTCCAGAGCATTCGGAAAGAAGAAATCTTCCATAGCATTGCCTTACTGTCAATGAGGACTCTAATTTTTGGTGCTCACCTTGAGGCTTGAAGCCCGAGAGTTCACAGTTACTTCAATGGCTCAACTACAAAGAAGAAAATATTAATGTCAAGAAGGACACAATACATAAAATAAACCTGCTGCCTGGTCTATAAGGTTTATCAGGTTTTCATTAAATTGGTGGTATAGACGGATAGTAGTCTGAGGTAGAATCACTTAATTCCATTTGAACATAATCTCATTTTCTTAGTCACCATTCCTGGTCAGCTTCCGGATTAGTCAGTGGCAAAGATAATCATTGTCTAGTGTTTTCTAGGAAATGGGTGGGAGTACAGAGGGTGAGGGGCAAAACCATTTAAAGAAAATATGCTGCCTCACCAAAACGAGGTAACACTCTCAACATGCAAGGATAACTAATTTTCCAGTGTATGTCATGCTGGCACTGAACTGAGCATAAGCATTGTGGAGCATCAGATGGTACATTACTTTTTATCTAATCAATATATTAAAATTGATTGATTCCGTCTAAGCCACATTTTTTACCTCAGCCGGGAAAATATTTGCAAGCAACACATCGCACCTCTTGGGATATATATTCACCCCATAACGTAATCGTTTCAAGTCTTCTAATTGTAGGGATCTTTAGACGAAAGAAAGAAAGAAAGAAAGAAAGAAAGAAAGAAAGAAAGAAAGAAAGAAAGAAAGAAAGAAAGAAAGAAGAAAGAAAGAGGCAAGTTTGTCTTCAAAAAATGGGTAGTGAGGAAACGAACGAAGGCACATGGCATATAAAGTAGAAAGGGTTCTGGTCTGTGAGAGATGTCCGTACTATATCAAGTACTGTAGAATTCCAGAAGACCGAGTGTCCTTTCCTAATTGGGGTGAGGAGATTTATAATAGAAGAAATTATACCATTTAGCATTTGAGATATGGCTCAAGGAGTAGAATTTGAACCTTTGGTGATAATAGGAAGAACATTCCACATAAAAGGAAACATGGACATTCATGGTGTTTTGTTTTGTTTTTAATTTTTTTTTTAATGTTTATTCACCTCTGAGACAGAGAGACATAGAGCACGAGTGGGGAGGGGCAGAGAGAGAGGGAATCAGAAGAAGGTCCAGGCTCTGAGCTGTCAGAGCCCGACGCGGGGCTCAAACTCACAAACCGCGAGATCATGACCTGAGCCAAAGTCCGTGGCTCAACCGACTGAGCCACCCAGGCACCCCACATGGTGTTTACTGATAAATCTTTGAATCTAGGCGCCCCCGAGAATTACAGATTCATAATCTCTAGGGCTTGACACAGGGACGCGTGTTTTCAAAAGCTTCACGTGTAAATCTAAGAGAAATCTGAGGTTAACAATTGTGACTCCAATAGAAACCTGGCAGTGAATATTTGAAGACTGATGCCAGGATAAGCGAACCAATTTGTCTGAATGTAGTTTACGCGGTGATTTTGGTACCTAGGGCTTCCTTAAAATATCCTGCTTAATTATAACCACATGGGCTAGGGCCAGCTATACAGTCGCTTGTAAATCCGGCTTCTGACTGTCATTGAGGTGTCCGAGTGTTGGAAAGAAGTGGTCTGGAGAAGAATGATCCCAGTAAGGGAGGATGGCTTACAAGGGCAAGATATGGAGATAGGCAGAGAAGAGTTAGGAACCTGTTTTTATAATAATGACAAGTCATTTGTCAGGGGCGTCTAAGATTAGATGGGACAGAAAGAGAAATGAGATTATTTGAATGTTGGAATGTAAATCTGATAAGACCTAGCTGACAGTTTGGTTTAGACAGCAAGAAAAATACAAAGTGAAACTCAGATGTTCTTTTGGGGATAGAAAATAATTAATAATATAGGAAAAAGCAATTGCGTGAGTAGAAAGATGAAAAATTCAATTTTCAAGTGTTGTTGGGAAAAATCCGATGGAGGTGTTGGTTGCCTGGAGTTTTTCTATGAAGAACTAAAACGCTCTTACAGGAATAATTTCCTTATTTTCACATTTATGATACATTAAGGTTTACTGTATCAATTATTCTAACACATTTAGATGATTGGAATGAGAAATATATGTAATGGGTAGTTGGCTTGCAGAGGAATAAAAATTCAGAAAATTGACAGAGGGTTGAACTTTTGACTCAGAAAGTTGACTTAAAATTTTTCTCTGTGGACATTCTTAATTTCATAAACCAAAAAGTCCCCACAAGTCTGTGGGTTTCTAGTTTTTCAGATGGGTTTTGCAGACATTAGGGAAAAAAATATGGTTGAAGAAAATGTGCCAAAACCAACTGTGGGTCTTGCAAGAAAATATGAATGGATTTAGCAATTTAAACACAGAAATGTAAGGAATAAGGAGATAATAATAAGATTTGAGCACTTACATGTAATAGCAGTAAATGGTTATATTCTCCATGTTGTCTGTTGGAAAATATATCTACAAAGCTAAACAACTGATTGAAAATAATATTATGCATAATATCAAATAGATAATTGTTTGTTTTTCTTTACAGGCATAGCAATTGAGAAGAAAATTAATTATTATTTATGGCAAAATTAAAAATAGTGAACTTTCTTAAAGGGAAGTAAATTAACCTTTATTTTTATTAATTTATTTTAACTTATTTTTTCCCTTATTTATACCTTTATTGAGGTAAACTTTTACTTTATGTATACCTTTATTGAGGTATAATTAACAAAATTACATGTATATATTTAAAGTATGCAATGTGATGATTTGATATTTGTATATTTTGTAAAGTGATTACCAAAATCAGAATAATTAACATATTCATTACCTCATAGTTATCTGTTTTATTTCTTTAAAAAAAAAATTATGTGACTGGAGTAAAAGGGACCCTCATGCAATGTTGGGGGGAATGTAAATTGGTACTGCAATGTAAAATGGAAAACAGTATGGAGGCTCCCCCAAAAATTAAAAATAGAAATACCATATGATCCCATAATTGCACTACTGGGTATTTATGCCCCCCCCCCAAAAGGAACACTAATCAAAAAGATAAATGCACCCTTATGTTTATAGCAGTATGGTTTACAGTATCTAAGTTATGGAAGCACCCTAAGTTCCATCAATAGATGAATGGATAGAGGAGATTTGATATATACACACAGTGGAATATTACATATACCACCATAAAAAAGGATAAGATTGCCATTGGTGACAACATGGATGGACCTGAGGGTATTACACTAAGAGAAATGAGTCAGACGGAGAAAAACAAATGCCATATGGTTTCCCTCACATGTGGAATCTAAAAAACAACAAAGAAATGAATAAACAAACAAAAAGCAGAATCAGACCTATAAATACAGAGAACAAACTGATGGTTGCCAGAAGAGAGGAGAATGGGCTAAATGAATGAAGAGAAGCGGGAGATACAGGCTTGCAGTTATGGAATGAATAAGTCATGAGAATAAAAGGCACAGCATGGGAAATACTGTCAATGATACTATAATAACAGATAAGGAATTGTTTAGTTTTAGTTTTCCATTAAAGCCACAGTCATTAAGAAGAAATTTAATAATTATTATTTATGGCAAAATTGATGAACTGCAGGATTATCACTTTTATGCTGCTTGGCTCTTAATTTTTTGGGGGAGCATTTGATTTAATTATTCAGTATAAAATAACTCCTGGCATAGCTGTATTATGCTATTTTCGTTTCACTCTATGATATCCAGCTAAAATCTAGGAACTGAAAGGGACTCAGCTGGAATGTAAACTAAACTTTCTGCAAAGTTTATAATGTCAAGTTCTAATAAATGTGTGTTGGGAGAGGAAAGAGTAACTACTTTGTAGTCTGCAAGAATTATATGACCACCAACAATTTCAAGCTTCCAACAGCAAATTACAGGATAAAAACCTATCAACTGTTTTCATCTCTTGGGGGAAAAACGTTCTGTGAATAAATGAAGAGTAATCAAAATGATTTGAGAATTATTTATGGCTCCTTTGAATGTTTAGAGAAAATTACACTTGTCAAACTCCTATTGAAAATTAAGATTTTACCATTTTCCAAGTATTATTGACTAATAAAAATGTCTATCTTTAAATTCCATATCTTTTGAAACTAAGGTTACATTTAAGAAAGAATAATTTGTGAAGACATGTGATTATACATATATACATATGCATATGATAAATGGTATATGTATATACATACACAGAGCACTGAAAGTCAAAGCAGATAATGAGTGTTTCAAATAAGTAATGAAAAAAGTAAAAAGCTGTGGCACATTTCTCCCCTTTTCTCTCCTGCAAAGTAAATATCCCAGTATTGAAAATCTAAGGACATCAATCCAAATAAAGAAGTAAAAACAAATTATTTTAACTTAGAAATGGAGCATTTCCCTTCTATATTTGTTCCTATATTTTTTTTCTTATTGTTCTCATTAGTCTCTTCCTTGCTAATTATTCCATTTATTCTTTCAAAAATTAAATGTTTCTCTGGAATCTCTATTTTTAGAAATATATTATATATTTTTAAAAAGCAATAATTTGTCTTTCTTTTCAAGATATTTTCCTTACTGTCAGAATGTGTATCACAGAATAACAATCTTTTTATTGCAAATGAATAAAATATAGGCTACCTAATTTGCATATACTGGTGTCTCATCATTGCTGTTTTTCATTCTATGACCTTACACATTATCAAATATACTTCCTTGATTTCTTTTGTATTATTGCTTTCCTAGTATGAATATATGGACTATAATAATTTTTAGTTTTGAAAATCAAATAATAATGCATACATTTCCTGCACATCATTGATTTAGGAGATCACCCACATCTATCCCACAAACATGCTATTTTAAAGCATTTTGAAGCATGCTATTTTGACTATAGTGTGTGCTGATTGAAATGTGTTGTGCAACTAGTTATTTTGTTCATAAAACAAAATAATTCTTTCAAATAATATAAGGTTTATCTTATATTCTAATATATGTGTATATATATGTATATATGTATATAGATATACATATACACATGTATATACATGTATATATGTATATAGATATACATATACATGTATATACATGTATATATGTATATAGATATACATATACATGTATATAGATATATGTGTGTGTGCATGTGTGTGCGTGCACGCACGTGTGTGTGTGTGTGTGGTATCCTATGATAGCATTGTGCTCATTTTGTTGAGGTTATTGTATTATTTGAGTCATTCTGTTCAACGAATGTAGTGTTTTAGAGTAATTCTACTCAACCAACCAGTGCCAGTAGCTGCCAACCCTTAGTCCACATTAAGGAAAGTGATATGATCATTCTACCATCAGTTCTTGGAAAAACTCTTCCGAATGGACCCAAAAAGTGTCAACCAAATGCTACTTTGCCTGGGGTGCCTCATCTCCTTGTTTCCCACCTTTTCTCCCAATATAAAGAATCATGGATATCAGGTTTATTTTCCCGATGCCACCAACAAATACAAACCACATACATCATTTTCTATAGACCAAGAGGCAGAAACATGCCAGACTCCATATGATAACCACTCTAGAATTTCCTTCTATGTTGGAATTGAATTCTGTCAGGAAAGAGTGGCTTCTAAAGACTACTACTTCTAAAGACTATTGAGGGGTGCCTGGGTGGCTCAGTTGGTTAAGCGTCTGACTTTGGCTCAGGTCATGATCTCACGGTCCGTGAGTTCGAGCCCCGCGTCGGGCTCTGTGCTGGCAGCTCGGAGCCTGGAGCCTGTTTCAGATTCTGCGTCTCCTTCTCTCTCTGCCCCTCCTCTGCTCACACTCTGTCTCTCTGTCTCTGTTTCTCTCTCTCTCAAAAATAAACAAACATTAAATAAATAAATAAATAAATAAATAAATAAAGGCTGTTGAAATGAATACATCATCCTGATTTTGTCAATTTCCTCCATTTATCTATCCCCACCATATCATCTCCCTCTTCCTTTTAACACTTCCTTGTGTCTGTCCCAGTCCCAAACTATTCTCCTTCTCTCCATCTTTTCCCCAGACCTCCAGCACTCTGACCCTGTAAAAAGCAAACTCGCATAGCCCTAAATACCACATTATGTTTTTGAAAATAGAATTGATTTTTAAAGCAGTTTTTTTTTTTTAGGTTTACAGCAAACTTGTGAGGAAGGTACAGAGATTGCCCATAAACACCTTGCTCTCATACATACATAGCCTCCCCCATTATCATCATCTGCCACCACAGAGGTACATTTGTTATAATTGGTCAATTTACACTAACCTATCATAATCATTCAAAGTCCAAGTTTACATTAATACTTACATTTGGTTGTACACTTTATGGGTTTGAACAACGTGTAATGACACATACCCACCATCACGGTGTCATACAGAAGAGTTCCACTGCCCTAAAAACCCTCTGTGCTCTGCCTACACACCCCACCCTCTCCCAAACCCCAGGCAACCACCAATTGTTTCTGTCTCCATAGTTTTGCCTTTTCCAGAATGTCATGTTATTGGAATCATAGAGTAAGTAGCCTTCTCAGGTGGATTTCTTTCGTTTAGTATGCAGTTATATTTCCTTCATGTCTTTTTATGGCTTGATAATATTTTTGAGTTCTAGATAATATTCCATTATCTGGATTCACCACGGTTTAACCATTCACCTACAGAACAACATCTCGTTTGCTTCCAAGTTTTGCAATTGTGAATAAAACTGCTATAAACATCTGTGTATAGGTTTTTGCATGGGCATAAGTTTTCAATTTATTCAGGTAAATACCAAAAAGCACCCATACCAAGCTTTTTATCCACTTCCAAATAAATCATGTTCCTTGCTTGAGTCTCCAAAAATAAAATCGAACACTTTCTCTTTGGGGTACCGATAATATAGTGTCTGTAATCCCAATTATAGAACTTATTATAATTGATTGTAATCATTAAAACTCTGCCAATCTAGATTGCAAGTTGAATTGCCAGAGAAATGGATATTGATAGGTAAATGTTTCATAAGTATTTCTGAATGGCTGTCTCCTAAAAAATTGAAACAATTTATTCCCTCATTAACATTGTACTTGAATACACATTTATCCTTATTCTTTATTTTTAAGTTTATTTATTTTGAGAGAGAGAGAGCATGAGCAAGTGGCAGAGGGGCAGAGAGAGAGGGAGAGAGAATGCCAAGCAGGATCCACACTGTCAGCACAGAGCCCCGTGCAGGGCTTGAACTCACTCACAAACTGAGATCATGGTGAGATCATGGCCTGAGCCAAAGTCGGTTGCTTACCAACTGAGCCACCCAGGGACTCCATCATTTCTCCTTATTCTTAAAAACAACAGAAAGTTCTTCCCATTTTAATCCTTAGTGATCTCGTTGTTGAAAAATAACACACAATGTGAAATCCTGGGATTATTGCCAATACTGATGATTTATAAAAGTATATTGATTATTTCTCTTCTTTCCTGTGTAACCTACTGGCTCATGTTCTCTACTCATTTTGCTGATGATTTACATCTTAATAATTTATAAAGGCATTTGTACACATTAAAGATACTTCCATTTTATTTGTACATATTGCAAAACCCTTCCCATTCTTGACTTTTGCCTCCTTACTTGATTTAATATGCTTTGATAGCAGAAATTTTTAAACATCTCAGTCTGTTAAACTACAATCCTTTCTCAGCTTGGTGTGTAGTATCATTATTAAGCAAAGACTGCTAGTTTGCATATGGTTTCAGTTTTTATGTTTAGATGTTTAATCTGATTGTATTTTTTTCTTGTAAAACTTATGAAACAAGGAAACAATTTCCATGTCATTTCCTCCCAACCCGAGGATCCAGCTAATTTTCATTACCCCATTTATTGAACAATCCATGCTTTCCTTATTTTTGAAATGCTACTTGGATAATTCATTAATTCTGATATACACAGTTGCATTTTTCTGAATTCTTAATTGACTTATTTTGAGCTATATGTGTCATGGTATTATATTGTGTTAGTTGTTGTCATTAAGTCTGGAAGATACGTGCCCGCTCAGCAGATACAGTTTTAATAAATATTTGAAACCCATCTCCATGGAAGTCACTAGGTCAGGGATTAAATTACAAATAGCAACTACGCATTAAGGATTGGGTAGACCTTACAAAGTCTTTGCCTCATGGATTTTACACACGTAGGATAGGCTCTCACCTCTTAGAGTACTTTCAAAAATAACATTAATAGCTTCTCTTTTATAGTTTTATAGTCTTCTCTACTAGAGTCAAAAAAATTCCTTTCATAAGAAGAGAATCTTTCCAGTTAAAAGCAACTTATCATCTACTGCTTTTATCTTTAGTTAACATCAAATGACCCAGGAGAAAAATAAACCCTCTTTTGTAGGCAACAGAATCAGCCACTAGAGGAAGTAAGTGCTTTGCATTGCTGGGCAGCAAATAGGAACGGACTCAGCAAAGTCACTGTCAAGATTCCCCTCTGCCTAGCAAAATATCCAGAAGCTCTAGGAAATGGACTTTAAATTTATAATTTGGTAATTGATTGTATAGGATTACACACTTTAAAATAACATTTGATGGAAGGCAGTTATTGGAAAGTTCCCTACAGCATGAACAAGGAACAAGTATCTTGTCGTCTAGATTAGATCCTGTCTTCAATTATTTATTGCATAAAAAGGATGAAAAACGCTTTTCTGATTAAAATACATAGTGATTAAAATGGAATTTTATGAGAAACTAATAATGAGGAAAATTGCCTACTTTACAAAACTGACACAAGTAAGTTGCCCAGAATTGAAGTATTAGTGAGTATACTTTTGATTGTAAAAATTGCTTTGTGGAAATGACTGGGGTCTTGAAGGCATTCCAATATGCAACGGGACACATGGGTTTTGGACTGTAGCAAGCCTCGAGAAACTGAAGAGACGTGTGTTTATCTGTACTTAAGTGGTTTTTATTTAGAAAATAAGAATCACAACCCAACTTAAAATGTATGATTTATTAAAAGATAGTTATCTACAGTTTATGATCACCTATAGTGACTTGAGGAAACTATGTTTATTCACTTAGTAAATACTTAGTTAATACATTTAGCATCCCCTATCTGCCAGCTATGGTGTTAAATATTTCGCATATAGTCCAATGATGTACAAAGTTTATTTGTTCACTCAGCACACATTGATTGTGACTGTTGTGTGCTAGACTTTACCTTATCCCTTCCAGTGGACACTTTCTCCCTAACTGTTGAGCGGGCTGTGTCACCTTCTACATTCCCCCACTAGATTGTCAATTCCACAAAGTTTCATTTCGTCACAAGTATTTATTGAGCACATACAAAGTACCAGTTATTAACTTGCTTGCTGGGAATATAGGAGTAAAAATAAAATAATAAAATGAAACGAAATAAGCAAGGATATTTGTCATGCCTAAGAGAGCCAAAAGTCTGTTACCATATCTCTCACATTGTGTAAGTGAACCACATAGCGTCTCCTAGAGTGGGTAACAAAAAGGCACATTCCTGGACCATAGCCCAAGCTTTCGGGTCAGAATATCAGACGGCGTACCTCAGAGATCTGCATTTTGGTCAAGTGCCTCCGGTAATTAATATGCCTTCTGAGGTTGGAGATTCACCACTCCTCAAAAATGCACAGATTGTGTCTTGTCGTGTTCACTGCTATATGTTCAGCATGACGTCTAGAACAAAGTGGGTCCCTCTTAATCATGAGTTGAGTGAATGAATGAGCTGCTGACAGCTTCAAGTAGTTTACTAACCTACACACCAGAAAGAAAGAGAGAAAATTCTACAGAAGCACGTAGAAGGACATGACTGATTCTTTGGGGTGCACGGAAGAGAGTCACAGAAGGGACACAGAGAGTCACAGAAGTCACAGGAAGGGCAAGCAGGCTGGGAGGCAGAAAAGTCAGAGCAAGAGTATTTTCAATAGAAGAAAGAAGAAGAGCTAAGGAAAAGAGAAGAAGAGCACGGGTGTTCGGGAAATGAAAATGCGTGCATTGCCTGACGGTATGTGGATGCGGGGAAGGTTAAGATGAGTGAAAAAGCCATAAAGGCATTCTGACCCCTATTATACGTGATAGTGAGCCATTGAAATCCACAAATCTCGTTTGGACAAATCTACTTTGGTCATATTGTGGGTATATTATCAGTTAGGAGGCTATAGGAGAAAAAGTATGAAGACTAATGGTCATCTGTTATATGAAGAGAGTGCTATAAAAAGGAAAAAAGACAGCAGCAGGAGATATTTTGAAACAGAAGCTACCAGATGTAATGAATATTGTGGGGATTTGACAAGTGGAACTGATGCCAGTATTTTCACGAGAAGATGCTGACAATCTCCACCACTCCAGCCTAAAACTTTTAAGAAACTGCTGACGACCAACATTAAAATCACACAGAATTCAATGGTTAGAACTGAATAAATCTTCAAATATTTTTATGGTGCCAATGTTTTTTGTTTTGTTTTTTTTTTTACCTTACCAATAGCTTACTGAGTGGATATAACAAAGTCTGTCAATACAAGGACGAGGAGAAATAAACTAATTTTGTCCCCCCCCCCCAAATTTTACTTTCTTTTCCCAATTTTATTGTCCAAACGTTATTGATTTCATTAAAGTGGCTGGATCAAAGACCAGCATCTTTGATTTTAGCTAGTAGTTTTCAAAGCAGAAGTATATACAGACCTTCAGGAAAGTTTCTTCTTTAAAATTTACCTGAAACTTTGCCCTTATCACCTGCATGTCTGCCCTGAGAAAGCATCATTCTGTGAGATGAAAAATCACAATCTTTTAGGTGATATTTTATCTCATGCTTCTCTGGATGGAAAAGACAGTCTAACTACTGCTCAGGGATGGAAAATGGCCTCGAACAGAAAGATGCATCATTCCATCCTGCTTGGGAGACAGAATTTAGGAAAGAAATCATAATCATATTTAATCGATAATAAAAATGGAGGCCAAAATACTGTCACCATTCTTTTTTGTTGTTTTTGCAGACGTGTTGATCTCTCTTCACTGTACAGAAAGTGCTCAGTGCAAACAAGAGGAGAAACCACTTCAGGATCGAGTCAAAGAGACAAGTTTAACATATACTTTCATAGACATTCCATCAAAAAAAAAATCCAGTCTTATTTGCAATAATTCTGTCTGATCCACTTCTCTCTGATGAAAAAAGCATTCTTAAGTATAGTTTTCCAATCTCAAAAAAAGACAATTGATGGCTTTACAAGCGAGCTTCATATTGCAAGAAAACCCTGGCTCTATACAGAATTGTGAAAAGTTCTTTATTTTAAATGCACACGCACACGTACGCATGCATATATTATGTTATTAAAATTGCCCTCAAGAAAAGAGTGAAATTAGAGATGTTTGGCTTAGTGCTTTGGAATGACTTCACTCAAGTGAACAATAAAAAGAGAGACTGAGAAGAAAACAGAGCATATCCAATGGTTCTTCTGTCCTCTGTACGAGGGCTGTGAAATTTCATACTGACGTGTTGAATTAAAGTCTGCCCTATCTTGCTTCAGATAACTGGTGCTTAGAACCGAAACACCCAAACAGACGCAGTTCAAGTTGTTTGTAATATACAATAAAGATATTTAAGGCTCTTGTACACTATGTCCTTCTTTTATCTCAACATACAGGCTGAAATAGATATTTTTAATGGTGATGTAAAGATGTGCCACTCAATTAGTTCAAAACTTTAAATTCAATTTTTCTTTATTTGATGGAGCCAAAATGATGTATGAGAAGATTTATTTAGGTAAAAGTCTTCTTGCCTTTTAAAGAATATTCAAATAAAATACAATTCCACTTCTTTTCTAGGTGTTCTTGTTCACACACTTTTCCTCGGCCACTCCTTATTGGTTTTTTTCCCGATGATCATCTGTCATAAATTTTAGAGGCCATTAATTTGGAATTCGGTTAAGATTGACTAATACTGTGACAAATGGAACAATGTTGCAAATCACAATTTATGGAAAGAACTAACGGGGCGCCTGTGTGGCTCAGTCGGTTGAGCATCCGACTTTGGCTCAGGTCATGATCTCACGGCTCGTGAGTTCGAGCCCCGCATCGGGCCCTGTGCTGACAGCTCAGAGCCTGGAGCCTGCTTCAGATTCTGTGTCTCCCTCTCTCTCTGCCCCTAACCCACTCACATCCTGTCTCTGTCTCTCTCAAAAAAAAATAAAATAAAATAAACATTAAAAAAAAAATTTTAGAAAAAAAAAGAAAGAACGATGAAATGATTTAAGAGAATTTTTCCACCATCAATTAAAAACAATTTGTGCCCATAGAATAAGATCGGTGCTGCCCTCTGTGCACTGACTCCAACTGTTCCAGCCTCACCTGTGTCTATGGACCTTTGCCACATGGCACCTCAGCACCATTGAGGCCAAAAACCCTGAAGGTTTTCCTCTCCACCTTACAGGGAGGGGCACAGTCCACAGTAAGTTGTTTCACACCTGGCTTCCTGTGTCCCCTTCTCACCATCTACCCTGGCTTCTCTGGTACAGGTAAATCATGAGAAACTATGGCGCCAGCTTAGAACCTACACAGGAGCAGCCCAGCAATGTGGGGAAATTAACACACCACAGGGTGTGACTTTCACAAAGGAGACACTGAACTGGTAGGTAAATGTCTTCCCCCCCCTTGTCTTCCCAGTGGAGAGCCCACAAGTGCCACAGTCATAAGCTTCTTGGAAGATAGTCCTGGGAGGGTGAGCACCCTGAAGGGCTTGATTATAAATGGTAGATGGATCAAGAACAAATCTTTCTATTCACTTGCCCTCCTTCCCTGGCTCCTTCTCCTTCTCCTTCGACATGCTCCCCTGGGATTGCTCTCCCTAATGAAGTGTTAGAACATATGATTTGCCAGAGATCTACTTTCCACAAGTCCCACCCTGAGGAATTATATGAATTAGGGTCTGTTGCTTAAATATCACCTTATAAAAAAGCTTCACAATCCACATTAGCCAAAAGAGCACCCCATTCTGATTATTCTCTACCCTTGATATCTCCATTACCTGATACCCTGCGTTATTCTTTATTATCATTGCCTATCTCCCCCCACTAGAATATAAACAGTAGAGACTCAGACTGTTTTGTTCATTATATGTTCCCAGCAGATAAAATACGTTTGACAGTCAATGAGTTAAGTTTTGCTCGGAAGTCACCTCTGTAAGACCTACCCAGACCACACTATCTGAAATTGCAATTCTCTCTCATTTTATTTGAGTGTTCTTTAATGTGCAATTCTCCCTGCCTTTGCACCCAAGGCCCTTGGCCATTTCTATTTTATCATAGTACTTATTTTCTAGGTTATTATAAAATTTACTTTTTTAGGCTTTTAATTGATTGCGACCACCCTCACGAGCATGGAAACTTTGTAAAGTCAAGGTCACTTTGTTTTGTTCTGTTTTTCAGTTTTGTTTACTTCTGCATCCATGTATCCCGAGTATGCAGAACAGCACTGGGCATGTAGTGGACCTTCTATTGAATGAATTAAGTGGAATAAATTAAATTCCGCTTCAGAATTATGAAAATAGGTTATTGGCCATAGTCTTCGCTCAACCAGAGAATCTGTGAGGTTTGTTTGAGTTTTGTTCCTGTGAATTATTTGCCAAGATCAGACTCACAGATACAGAAAAGTCAATGGAATTTAAGGAGAATAGAACTAGGTCAGCAAATGCTAGAAAAGTACATCAGGCTAATGCTTCAAACTACCACCACCCTTCTCTAAAACATCCTTTGAGAATTTTCTTTGAGTGTGTTTTTGTTCTTCCTACATCTCACCTACATGTATTTCCAGTGGTTCAGCCCCCTGTATAAAATTTCCATAGAAAGAACATAGACCAGGGTTGCCTGGGTGGCTCAGTCAGTTAAGCATCTCACTCTTGATTTCAACTCAGGTCATGATCTTATGGTTCGTGAGTTGGAGCCCCACATCCCGCTCCGCACTGACAGTGTGGAACCTGCTTGGGATTCTCAATCTCTCCTTCTCACTCTCTGCTTGTACGGATACTTGTACGGTATCCCTCAAAATAAGTAAATAAACTTAAAAAAAAAAAGAAATAACAGAACTGAGACTTAATCAGTATTTTTCTCACTAATGAAGAGACTCCAAAATAGTCTAGGCTACTTTCTTCTTTGATCTTGACATGTAAGTTAGAATAGATATTTTTAAGGCAGCATGAATGTTTTCAACCATATGACCTATATGTGTCCCTCCGAACATCTTATTGTATCAGGCATAGCATAAATACTTCATAATCAGTAATCCTGATCATTACTTTTCCAAAAGTTTATTTTTTCGTCTTTCAACTAATAGCTTCTTTTAGTTTCTGTCCTACATCCAGTCATATGTTGGACTTCAAATACTACAAAATTACTTGTTTCTCCATTTGCACCAATATTCCTCAAGGCTCGGATCCTAATTTTGTGCTTTGCATGTTCCACTAACCCAAGCGGGTGGCAGGAACACTAATCCAACCATGGGCAGGAGCTCTCCCTCACACTTTGTCACCTCAAACATGCCACTTGCCATAGGTCTAAATAGCTCTGCTAAGGCTGACTTCCCCTGTGAGTCCTTTTCTGATTAATCCATGGTCCTTGACATTGGCAACCTTAACCATCCTCGAAATCCCTGAGTATGTGTGCTCTAATGCATCTATGAAAATATGATTTCAGATTTTGAATTCTTGTATTAGTTTCTAGATTATTATGATTCTTGTGATAGGAGCTCCCAGGTTTGAAATCACCTCCCTACCATAAGGGGCCAACCACATAAGCATGATATTCAGTTTAAATTGGTTTACATTTCAAATCCTAGCACTTCAATTCAAATCTTTGGAGTTCAAAAGGAGGGAACAAAATTCCATCTTATTTTTGTTTAATGTTTTTATTTATTTTTGAAAGAGAGAGAGAGACAGAGCGTGAGCAGGGGAGGAGCAGAGAGAGAGGGAGACACACACAGAATCTGAAGCAGACTCCAGGCTCCGAGCTGTCAGCACAGGGCCCGACATGGGGCTCGAACTCACGAGCCGTGAGATCATGACCTGAGCCAAAGTCGGATGCTCAACCGACTGAGCCACCCAGCCGCCCCAAAATTCCATCTTATTTTTTAACCCCCTCTCCCAATACCAATTGAGTGTTCTGTATACCTTGTGAATATCAGCATAAAGTGTTGGTAACTTTTCCAAGAACAGTTTAAAAACACTAAATATTTAACCATATGATTTCAAATAATAGGGGACTTCACTGGTGTTTGTGTCAAGATTAAATATCTATTGACAGGCAGAAAAGCAGAGTGTTACTAGTGATGTCTTGGTTGAAGAATGTAATTGACTTTGGGTTACGAACTATCACCTCGTATGTAACAGCAAAAACAGAAATAACCTACAACTGGGGAGTAGTTTCTCAAGTTAGCCTAGATGAGTGACTTCACCTAGAAAAACACAATGTAGATAGCTCAATGATGTCAGGGTGAAATTTGAAGGGAGACAACTTTAGAAGTGTCCTAGATTCTGTCCTGGGAGATAAAGAAGGACTTTGGCAATAGTTGTGATCTCTTGCTCCCAAGGCCACTCACTGGCTAAATGGCATTTTATACCAGTGTAGTAGAAGAAAAGGAAGTCAGAGAGATGTGCATTATTAGAGAATATATATTTTAATTAGGGACGGCTTTGGAAGGCTCAGGGACATTGTTACATGAAGCTGTACCACCTCTGTCTTCTTAAATTTTTTTTTTAATGTTTATTCATTTTAGAGACAGAGAGAGACAGAGCATGAATGGGGGAAGGTCAGAGAGAAAGGGAGACACAGAATCTGAAACAGGCTCCAGGCTCTGAGCTGTCAGCACAGAGCCCGACGTGGGGCTCGAACTCATGGACCGTGAGATCATGACCTGAGCTGAAGTCAGTCGCCCAACCGACTGAGCCACCCAGGCACCCCACCTCTGTCTTTTTAAATTTTACATCTTTTAATGTATCTCGAAAATCAGAAGTTATTTTTCATAAATTTTCGTTTAAAAAAGATGCCACATCTAACTTGCTTCAAATGCTCACGTTGAAATCGAGAACCGGATAGTTATAGAAGTCAGATTGGACAAAATTAGTATGTAAAGTGAGTCCATGAATGTATACATATTGAGATAATTCAGAAACGAGTAGTCTCTGAGTTTAAGATTAGTAAGGAAAATCTGATTTTGAGAATGAAGAATCTAAAGCAAATTACAGTTCCCTTTTTTGAGGACTACAATAGAGGTCTTCTATTGCTTTGTCATTATTGGTGATGCTTGATTTCACCATTCTGTTAGTCACAAAGCTCATCAAAAGTCAGTACCAATAGAAGGAGATAGAACCAAAATCTGTCACATAGACTAGATCAAGAAGGATCCTCTTTTTCTGACAGACATGAGTTGCAATTTCAAGCAAATTTACCACTACTGCATTTTAAGAAATGCCATATCAGGCCAGAGCATTTAGTGGAATCCCCCCATAAATATTAAAATAATATTAAAACATCATAACTTTAAAGTGACATTCTTAAGAATCTACTATGTCTCAGGAATTATATTTACATGTTTTAAGTACTAAATTAAATATGCAATTTAATTATCAAAACAAAACTCTAGATAGATGTTGAAAGTAAAGCTTAGGAAAGTTAAATAAATTGTCCAGGGCGCCTGGGTGGCTCAGTTGGTTAAGCATCCTACTCTTGGTTTTGGCTCAGGTCACGATCTCAAGGTTTGCGGGTTCAAGCCCCAAGACCGGCTCTGGTGCTGGCATCGTGGATCCTGCTTGGGACTGTCTCTCCCTCTCTCTGTGCCCCTCCTCTGCTTGCGTTCTCTTTCAAAATAAATAAACTTACATAAAAAAATAATGAATTGTCCAAAGTGTAGATGGAGCGGGCACATAAGCAGTGTGACTCCAGAATCCTCGCTCTTTACCGTTATTCTCTGTGGCATTATTGACATTTTGGGTCTCAATGTTTTGTTTTGTTTTTTGTGGCAGAGGACTCTTCTGTGCATCGTTAAGTTGTAAGATGTTTTTTGTTTTGTTTTGTTTTAATTTTTTTTCAACGTTTTTTATTTATTTTTGGGACAGAGAGAGACAGAGCATGAACGGGGGAGGGGCAGAGAGAGAGGGAGACACAGAATCGGAAACAGGCTCCAGGCTCCGAGCCATCAGCCCAGAGCCTGACGCGGGGCTGGAACTCACGGACCGCGAGATCGTGACCTGGCTGAAGTCGGACGCTTAACCGACTGCGCCACCCAGGTGTCCCGTAAATTGTAAGATGTTTATCAGCATCTCTGGTCTCTACCTTCTAGATGCATTAACATTGCTCCGGTTATAACAATTACCAGTGTCTCCAAGCATTGTCAGATCTCACCTGTGCTTGTGATGGAGGACAGTTTGATAGGTTTTCTCCTCCCGCAGCTTGGGAGTCACTGCTCAATGGTTACTTGCATAGTATTAATGGTGCCATGGTACAACGTGATGCGGATTACAAAGTATGTGTTGAGTTTGCCAATCTAGACTGACTCAAGGGCAAACAAAGACTATGCCTCTCTGGCATTAAAAAAAGAGAGAAAAAAATGGGACAGTCAATCACATTTTCACCGTGGGGATGGTCTGAAACTCTATCTCTTGCATCAGACAGAAACTAATGGAGGTGACTATCTTCCTGGTATTTAACCTTCATCTGAATACATTTTCAAGCGCTCTTTGTTAAACACTGGTGAAGTTAAAGACTAGAGTTTTCCTGTAACTTTAAATAAAACTACAGTTTCTCTGTTGTGTTCTCATCCCTGGAAAGACAAACAGATCCTTGGATGGAAGGCCAGGTGAGGAGACAATGAGTGAATAAGCAATAGGAATCTATTGCAGACCAGATCTCTGGTCAGCTGACCTCACTCTAACACAGTAATTTTCTGTGTGTAGGTCCCAAGTTTTTTCAGCCAGTCCCCCGTGTTAGCTGTATCTATTATGTGTTTAAGGGTGTGGTTTTGTGGCTGGCAAACATCATTTTGCATGAATAAATATCAAGAAAAACTCGGCTGTCACTTCAAGCAAGGCAGTACCAACCGAGCCATTAGTTTTAAGGTTTTTTTTTAATGAGAATTTTACTTCTGTTGTGGATCTTTGTAGGAGCGAATAGGGTAAATGATGGTTTGAATATTTCAACATGTTAATGCAATATAAAAAACAAGGTGTCTCAGAACCAATTATGCCATAAAATCAGCTTGTCCTTATGGGGATTTTCTGTTAATTCCTCAATGCTATCCCCCCAAAAGTGTTTAAAACTATCTTAGTATGCATTTATCATAGAGAAAAAAGTTAAGTTTATCTTCTTTAAAAAGAAAAAAACTTTTCAAAAACTTAACACATATGCTTCCTTTAAGGACTTATGAAATTATCAGCTGAACAAATATTTATTGAGGTAAAATGATTTTCAAAGAACGTGGCTAAATATTGAGTAGTTACTGTGAAAAATAGGACACGGTATCTATATTCAATGGACTTATGATGAGGTAGGAAGAATATATAACCGTGACCATAATACACATTTGTGTAATAGAAGGGCCCTAAGACATGTTTCGACAGAGTACTGGGGTTTAGTGTCTGTTTCAAGAGACTATGTTGAGCGGGAGGATCAGAAGGGCTTTATGGATGAAATGGTGTTTGAGATGAGACTTGGAAGAGGTGCAGTAAATGAAGACGAGGGAGAGGAAAATGCTAGCATATGTGATCACGTAAAACTTCAGCAAAACTACGAAGTCCGCAATGTGCCTACAGAGTAGGGAGCAGGATGCATGGGTTAGTGATTAAGGTATACATTTTAACATTGCAGAGATGAATTAGACTCTACCAGGAAGGCCGGACTGAGGGTAATTGGCGAGGCACTCGTCACTCATTGCAGCTCGTAACAAGGGGAATGATAAGTCATCAAACTTGCATTTAAGTAATATGATTCTTGTAGAAAGGAGTGTTTTGAATGAATTAGGTTGAAAAGGAAGTTGCAGACGGACTGATTATCAAGTGTTTCTAGATTATCAGTCAGATATCATGAAAGCTGACCTTGTCACAGTTGGGAAATAAAGTAGGGAATCAATTCAAGAGAATTTGAGGAAGTAGAATCCAGGTCATTGTTTATGTGATTGAATATATGGGACAGAAAAGATTTTCTGATTGGAGAAACACATCACTTTAAAATCAATTCTTTCAACAAATAATCAGTAACTGCATAAATTAGTTTTAACGTCATCAGAAATCTCCAAGTGGAGGGCACTTGGGTGGCTCGGGTAGTTAAGCATCGGACTCTTGATTTTGGCTCAGGTCACGATCTCATGGTTCAAGAGACTGAGCCCCCAGCCAAACTCCATGCTGCAAGCTCAAGGCCTGTTTGGGATTCTCTCTCTCTCTCCCACTCTCTCTGACCCTCTCCCACGGGGTCTCTCTCTCTCTCTAAAAATAAATAAATCAACCTTAAAAAAAATAGAGTTTTGCCACAGTGTTCGGAAAGTGTCCAGAAATGGGGTGAGGCATACCCAGAAGCCATGATTACCTCAGATTTGAATACTAAATTCGAACAACACCTAACAGAAACAGGGTACAGAAGGTTCTATTTATATTGAAGTTTCTATTTTGTTCACATCTTAATTTTCTCTAGTTGTATGACTATCAGTGAAGAGAATTATCTTCCCAGTAACTAGATAGTCATTTACATGTTACTGTTAATGTGTAATTGACAGGTAAATTACAGGGTATTTTTCAGAGATACAAAACATGGTTTGTGCAAAGCGCTTGGAACGTTGCTTGACACATGGTAAGTGCTTAAAAAATATTGGCTACTACTATATTTGTATTGAAGTATAGTTGATACAATGTTACATTAGTCTCAGGTTTACAGCATAGGGATTCGACAAATCTGTATGTTACCTTACGCTCACTACAAGTGTAGGTACTATCTATCACCATACAATGTTCAATTACAATGCTATTGACTCTATTTCCTATGCTGTACCTTTATCCCCATGACTTAGTTATTCCATAACTGGAATCCTGTATTTCTCACTCCCTTTTACCTATTTTGTCCATCTCCCCACTCCCTTTCTCCTTTGACACCCATCAGTTTGGATTCTGTATTTGTAGCTCTGTCTCGGCACTTTGCTTGTTTGCTTATTCCTTTGTTTTTTGTGTGTGTCTGTTTTTGTTTTTTGGTTTTTGTTTCACATATATGAGAAACTATGTGGTTTTTATCTTCGTCTGATTTATTTCCTTAGCATAATACCCTCTAGGTCCATCCAGGTTATTGTAAATGGCAAGATGCCATTTTTGCTGTTACTGTACTTTTTATGAATTACTCTTATGTTGTTTTGTGTAAGCTAATCTCTAAGAGGACAGAGCTCTGAGACACACTTCCTAATTAAAAAAAAAATATTTTTAATGTTTATTTTTGAGAGACACAGAGACAGAGTGTGAGCGGGGGAAGGGCAAAGAGAGGGAGACACAGAATCCCAAGCAGGCTCTAGGCTCCGAGCTGTCAGCACAAAGCCGGATACGGGGCTCGAACTCACGGACCGTGAGATCATGACCTGAGCTGAAGTCAGATGCTTAATGGACTGAGCCACGCAGGCGCCCCATGCTTCCTAATTTTAAAATGTGTGTGATGGTTTTTATTTTTAAGTCACATTCACATAATATTTAATATTATTCACATGAACACAAAGTTCTAATATAATCTCAACTAGTAGGTTCCTAAAAGAAATGTCAATGGTCTACATATTTTAAAATCTGTAAGTACAGTGTACAAATTAAACAAACCTATCTTTATTTAAAAAATAATAAAGACCATGCCAGTACTTAATATTCGTCAGATAACACCATGTGAAGTGTTTCTTAGTTTCTTCCTTTGATTTAACATTTCTACTTATTAAATTATATACTATTTTCCCCACACTATAAGCCAAAGCACACAAGTCCAGGATTAAACTGTCTAGTCTATAGCAATATTTTGTGGTGATAGAGTGGTTTCAAGAACAATGTGTGCATTATTTCCAGCCATAAACAGATCAATTTGTATGCTGAGTTGGGAGTGACTGGTATTTCCAGGTCTGTTCGATCATGCCATTAACTAGCTGATTCACTCATTATCTAACATTAAAATTAGGATGATTTTCTCAATACCATGAGATTACTGTGCTTCTGTCAACCTCTCATTCAACCTCAGCTAGAAATAAACACACTATAGCCAGAAATTATGATCACATGTATTCAGGCACGTGAATAAATTAGAAAGCATCACAGAGCTCTACCCCTTAGAGTTTAGCTTATATAAAATAATATGAGTAATTAATAAAAATTGTAGTATTAGCTAATATTTACACTACATATCAGACAATGTGCTAAATGCTTTATATAGATTATTTCGTGTATCTCTGAAAATAACCCTACGAAATAAATGCTGTTCTACACTAAGAGTTATTATGTAAATTTCCATCTAGCTATTGGGGGAGAGTATAACGCTCTCGCTGGTGTTATACAACAATGGACAATTAGGATTTAAAAAATATACAAAAACCATTTACTTGAAATCCTATGTGATATGAGGACTGCAGCTTCTAAGGTTCAGGGTTAGTCAAAATTAATATTTGTTCAAATATAATATTCAAGCATGAGGAACTCATGGCCTCTGGTGGCACATGATACGATGTCAGATTGGTGTTGATTGCCTAAATTAATTATCTGGAGTGGGAGTGACATTTAGTCAAAAAACAATACAAAACAAAACGAGAGTGAGAGAGAGAGAGAGAGAGAGAGAGAGAGAGAGAGAGAGAAACAGAAAAAAGAGGCAAAAGAAATATATATATATATATATATATGAAAAATCACATTGAAAAGAAATTATATCTCTATTTCTAGAAGAGTGATTTAAAGCCAATAAATGGATGTAGCTGTAGAGTTGATTCTTTAATGTCATAAAATAAAACAGGTCCTAAATTCTGGTCATAGAATCATGGGAGGCTGGAAGAAAGGAAAAAAGGAAGAGAGGGAGGGGAGAAGGAAGGGAGAAAGGGAGAAAGGAAAGAAGGATATGTGTGATGGAGCTTCTGCAATGACTCAATTCATTTAGATGTTGGGGGTCTATTTACCCATTTTGTAAGGTAGAGATTTCTGTGGGATCCATATGAAATGAAGGAATTTGTAGCGTCTCTTAGAAATTAAGTATCTTAATATGTATTTGCTCTAATGCTACTAAAAGCCTGGAGAATATTTGGTAGTCAAAGAAATTGTTTATTTTCCCCTCCAAATATCTAGGTAATAAAAGCTCAAGGAAATTTTGTTAACAATAAGTACTAACATTTTAAGTAGTTAACATTTTAGTAACAGTAAGTACTAACATTCTTGTTTAGTTGGTGTGATGGAAGAAATTCTATACTTAAGTGAACTTTGAGTATAAGTAATATACAGTCAAGATTATATGTCACTTTCGTTGAATATTTCAGGATATATGTAAACACTAGACACAGTCTTTGACTTAGTTGTTGTTAATGTTATTGTTGTTTTAATGTTTTTCTGATGACTACATTGTCAGTTGAGTTGGGTATTGCTGTACTAATATTGTTTTCTAAGATAACTGATGAATAAAGCATAAACGTTGAGAGTTTAGACTCTAAGAATGGATGTTTCCCAAGGTTAGATCAGACAGAAGCACTCTTATCAATTAAGGGTAAGACTGGGGAAGCCATTCAAAGGAGAAGTTTGTACAGAGGACAGGATTCATTTTCCAGACCAAATGCCAGATTGTTGTTCCAATTTCAGGTAAAAATGTTGAAATGGTCAAAGAGCCCCTACTGTCTTGAAAAATTAACTATTTAAAAGTTCTATTATGATAGTCTAAATATTTTATGAAATTTTACTAACCTTAGGATGAAATATAGCTAGACGTTAGCCTCAGGCATATATAACTTTATAAGAAAAATGCAGAGTGCCAGCAATATCTTTGCAAGCTCATGCACATTCCTATTTATATGCATGCTTTAGAGTTCACAGAGAAGGAAAGTAATTTACCAAAACCCTGAGGTCACTCATAGGACACAATTTCCTCTTCCATGGGAGATTCTATATATAGATGAAAATATGAGCCAAGTAAGACCGTGGGAGGGTGGGGGGGTGGTGGGGGGGGCTTTTTATTGTCTTGATTTTCCAATGTGTCAATAAAGAGGACTTGAATTTGGGGAAATAATTTTCTTAAAAAAGTAAAATCATTATTGCATCTTCCCCTTTGGAGGCGAACTTTGTATTTTTCACATTTCAGAATCTAAAGGTGTTGAGTTATTTTTCCTCCTAGCAGCCCTGCTGATAACAGCAGAAAAACAATGTGCTTAAAAGTCAAAATTTATACTCGCGTCTTAGAAGGCCAAGATAGTAATAAGTTATGCAATATTCCCAAGATTGGACAGCCTTTCGAGTAAAAACGTCACCTAAAGTTCTGGATTTTGTCTTGTAATTCTGTTTCATGTATTTTGGGGTTGATTGATGGCTAAACACATAAAATGCTTTCTTATGTCATGGAAATTCTATAATCTGATCATAAGAGTGTTCGAGAAGGCAAAGAAAAAAAAAATACATGAGGAATGAGTTCTGAAAAGGATAATGATCGTTCATCTTTGGACATAGAGGCCTATGTTTGCTTGTTAATGTAACACAAAATGTATGTATCAAATAGAGAAAAGCTGGAATTCTACTCCCAGGTGGGAGAGGTGAGTTAATGCATCCAACAGCTGAGAATTGCCAAGGCATTTCTGAGATCATGTACTAACTCTCCCTGATAATGTGAGTTATAAATTACTCCCTGCACACCAAGTGGTCTCCTGCCATTAATTGTGTGGATTAATGATGCCCAAGAGAACTTTATGAGATGAGAAAGCGCTCAATTACTATGCTGTCCAATTTTCTAGGCCCTAGCCTCACATGGCTATCAGGACTAGAAATATGTTTCGTGTGACCGAGGAACTGAATTTTTCATCTTATCTAACTTTACTCACTTGGAGCTTTAATGTAAATAGACATATGTGGCTGTTGGCTCCCATTTTGTACAGCCCAGATTGGGCCACCAGACTGTTTCCTATAAATAACAACATTGACATCAGAACCTCAGGGATTTTCCCCTTGAAAAACTCTCCCCCTGGTCAACCAAGGCTCCTTGGCAATTGCAGAATTTGTTTTCAGCAACCCAGGTAACCGTTGGTATCCCCACGTAGCAAAAGGATCGTGAATTAGATACAAAAAGTTGTGGCATCCAGTACTCAAGATAATTGGGAGGGCACTGAGACTTGCAAGTAGATTTGTTTTTTCCTGGTAGTATTATTTTAAGCTATAGTGTAGGTCAATAGTTATGGTTGATCTGCAAGCCTTAAAAACATCCCAATATGTGATTCGCTATTAAAATGAACAAATGGAAACTCTCCCTGCGTTCCAAGTACCAAGTATATATTTTGCAAGCTCACTTTTGTAATTATCTGCTCATAATTTGGAGAGTAAAATCAATTCTATTCAACCTACATTATTAGGGGGCTTATAGTATGCAAGGCTATGTGCTGATCATATGCAAAAGTAAAGAGTACAGAGTCTGTCCTCAAGGAATTTACAGTCTGTGTGGCCTAGGAGTCAAAGCAAAAATGTGAAGAGGCCAGTGGCGGAAAAAAGCAATAGCGTCCTTATAAATTTGAAGGAATAGTTTCAGAAGAATGTCTGAGGCTAGTGCGGGAACAAATACAAAATCTTGATTGCCCAGAGCCAAGAGAAAATAGTAGAGTGAGGTTTTGGAAGTCACACATGCTGTATCTGACATCTGACTTTACTGTAATTTGATAATTTGAATTAAAAGTCAAATTATTTATGAGTGAGGGGCGCCTGGGTGGCGCAGTCGGTTAAGCGTCCGACTTCAGCCAGGTCACGATCTCGCGGTCCGTGAGTTCGAGCCCCGCGTCAGGCTCTGGGCTGATGGCTCAGAGCCTGGAGCCTGTTTCCGATTCTGTGTCTCCCTCTCTCTCTGCCCCTCCCCCGTTCATGCTCTGTCTCTCTCTGTCCCAAAAATAAATAAAAAAAAAACGTTGAAAAAAAAATTAAAAAAAAAACAAACAAACAAATTATTTATGAGTGATTCAGAAAATAGTGTGTATATCCATGTGCTAAAGGTGTTCTGTTCCCTAAGTCACATATTGGACAGATATTTGTTGGCATTAACAGGTACAGAAAAATGGCCAGATTCTGGTGTTAGCACTAAACAGGTTCATTCAGGTAGTTACCCTCCTAATACCACGTATGGAAGGTTCTGTATGGCTACCATCAAGAATAAGCTAAAATATGGAGGTGCAGTCCTAGTTTATCAGCTGTACCTACCAAGTCTTTCTGGATGAGAAAGCTAGATAGGGTTCAAGTTAAAATGTAGGAACTTAGCAACAATATTAATCCTACAGTATCTATTATTTACTGAATAATACTCTGCTGTCTAGTACTGTGCTAAAAATAAAAATATTCATAGTTTCAGTCAATCCTGAAAACAATTTTTTGAGGTCTATCTCTAGTACAATCATGTCCAGTTTAGCGTTCATTAACTTGCCCTAGTTAACATGGGCAAGTGCTTCCTTTTAAATGACAAAGTCTTTGGATCCCAAAACTTGTATTCTCAGTTGAAATGTTATTGTTTCTCATACAAGGAAGGCATTAAGTTGAATCATATGAAATTGTCAAACTGGTGTTAACCTAAAAATAATGGGTTGGAGCACTTGGGTGGCTCAGTCAGTTAAGCATGCGACTTTGGCTCGGGTCATGATCTCACGGTTTGTGATTTCGAGCCCCGCGTCGGGCTCTGTGCTGACAGTTCAGAACCTGGAGCCTGCTTCGGATTCTGTGTCTCCCTCTCTCTCTCTACCCCTCTTCAACTCGTGCTCAGTCTCTCTCTCTCTCTCTCCCTCTCTCTCTCAAAAGTAAATAAACATTAAAAAAATAAAAATAAAAATAATGGAAATTTCATATGGTTTAAACTAATATAAGCAGTCTCGCAGAGGACTAAGTGATGCCTTGAAAGGTTATTTGCACTCTAAGATAATTTATTATGGGTATCTCTGAGTTATTTAGCCGGTCTTCCTTCCAGAATGAAATTTCCTTGGATGATAAAAATCTCAGGCTAGCTCAAGCAGGTTCTCACCTGGGATGAGATACTCTTAATTCAGCCAGGAACTCTTGGCATACTGGAAGGGTGTGGTCTCCTGGCTCAAATGGTGGTGGTGCTATTATCCTATTATCAGGACTTTATTCTGGTTGATTTATCTTTTGTTGGTTTATTTCATTGTAATGTGAATGCATCCTAACTGTGGAACATGTGTCTCTACCACATTTTCAATCGACACTTCTGATGTGTAGTTATGGAGTAAAAATCTTGGCCGCCAAAAAATAAAAAAGAAAAAGAAAAAAGAAAAAAGAAAAAAAGGAAGAGAAAAGAAAAGAAAAGAAAAGAAAAAGAAAAAGAAAAAGAAAAAAAGGATTTTAGTTATTAGTAAGTTAACAAGTAAACAAGAGATTTTCCAGGGGAGAGATGGTGAGATTATTTTTCTTTTCTTCTCTGACTGCTTTGGTTTTGATAAGGCTGCTGATGAAATTAAATAATTTACTCCTTTATTTACCAAGGGGATGAGAGAGTCAGAAGGGCTGGCATATTGGTCACCCGCATATTGGTCGCCCTGTTTCCACAAAGCTACAGTCTTATGGAAAAAATTACACTGAGAACGAAGTCAGAAGCTCTGGGTCACGCTGCTGTGTAGCTTATGGCAAAGCACTCAATTTTGGTGAAACTGAATCTCCTCAAAATTAAAACTCATAATATTAAGATTAAAATAGTAGTTACACGTCCGTACAGTTATGAGTCTCAATGCAAATGTATAATGAAGGCATTTGTAAATTCAGAGTACAACGTGATTACGGTTGAGATCTTAACTGATGTCTGTTCAGTATGTATAAGAAAATAGTATGTGTTCAATTTCTTTTTAGAATATACCATGCCATGTTTTATTAAAGATTCAAGTGTGTTCCATTTTATCTTGAATTTATCCATTTTAAACTTGAATTGATCTGCTCGGGAAAGATATCAAAGAATACAAACTACTTTAGGTATGTTCCTAAATGTATGTTAATTTTATTAAGAAAAACAAAAACAAATCTTTTTTTTTTTTTTTTTTTTAATTTTTTTTTTTCAACATTTTTTATTTATTTTTGGGACAGAGAGAGACAGAGCATGAACGGGGGAGGGGCAGAGAGAGAGGGAGACACAGAATCGGAAACAGGCTCCAGGCTCCGAGCCATCAGCCCAGAGCCTGACGCGGGGCTCGAACTCACGGACCGGACCGCGAGATCGTGACCTGGCTGAAGTTGGACGCTTAACCGACTGTGCCACCCAGGCGCCCCAAAAACAAATCTTAATGGTAGGTACTTGTCTAACTTCCATGTTCTCATCTTCTGACCTGGTTGTGACTGAAATTCAATCTGTAATAGTCTGTGCATAAACCTTTCAGGAATACCATAGTTTCACACTTCCGTTAGAAATGCCAGAGACTTCCGGGGCGCCTGGGTGGCTCAGTCGGTTGAGTTTCGGACTTGGGCCCAGGTCATGATCTCACAGTCAGTCCGTGGGTTCGAACCTCGGGTCCAGCTCTGTGCTGACAGCTCCGAGCCTGGAGCCTGCTTCAGATTCTGTGCCTCCCTCTCTCTCTGACCCTCCCCCGTTCATGCTCTGTCTCTCTCTGTCTCAAAAATAAATAAACGCTAAAAAAAGAAAAAAAATTTTAAAAAAAGAAAAAAGAAAAAAGAAATGCCGAGAGTTCCTTCTCATGATACATTTCTTTAGAAACTATTTGTTGCATTATTTGTTGGTGTGGCTTAGAGAAATATGCTTTGAACTCTCTGCCAAATGAACTTTATTTTGTGTCACCTGAATTTCTGAGTAATATGCTGATGAAGAATGAGTAACAGCTCAATGCAGGCTTTCAGTTCTGGCTGTAAATTAAATCAGTCTCTTGTACCTCAGTAAAGGACACTTCAAAATGTCTCTACCTTTTCTTATAATTATCTGAACAATCTACACATTCATAGACAACACATTTAAATAGGAAATTTCTTGTCTATTTCCAATCTCTCTTGTAAAAGAATGAGTCTATTTGGTTGTAGAAAGTCTGAGTCATCAAGAACATTAATTAGAATGCAAATTAATTGCAAGAACTACTGAATTGCAACCATTTTATTGTATATTAACGTAGTTCACATTTAAAAGCTTATTCCTTCCAGAAGGTTGTCTTCATAGTACAAGCTTGTGTCATAGTTATTTATGTTATTTGTCTATTTTCTCAAGAAGATCTGAAAGCCTTTGAAAATAGAGTGTATGTCTCAATTTAGAGCTTCAAATAGTGTGGGTTTAAATGAGATTGCTTCGAATTGATATTTCTGATTAAGAATTGTGAACTAATATCCCAACAGTTGGGATAATTATCTTTAAGTAAGTGGCCTTTCATTCAATTAAATATTTCCTTTTGCTATTAACAACAAAGGATAAAAAGTAATCTACTGAGAAAATATGTACTAATATTGGGAGAAGATGAACACATATACTGATATATATATAATACTGTATTATATTATTTGCCAAGTAATGCTTCTTCCTCTATTCTATAAAAATGACAGTTTAATTCTGCTAAGTTGAAATAAAGAAGAGAGTAATGTTGAGCAACTCTCCGTTTCTATCTTCTGTCAATCCCTTAGACTTTCTTTGTCAATCTACTGTTCTCAGAGTATGGTCCTGGAACCCCTGTGGATCTTTCAGTAGATCTAGGAGGACAAAACTGTGAGGGTTTTTAATAATGCTAAGATACAAAATAATAATGAAATTAATATTAAGACGATTTATCTTTTTATCACTCTCACCCTTTTACAAGTGTATAGTGTTTTCCAGAGGTTATATGGCATGCGGTGATGAAATCACTTATGGCTGATAATGGCACGTATTATTTGACTATTTTTGGGTTTTAAAATTATCAAGAGTGTAAAGGGGACTTTGGCAACAAAGGTGTAAAAGCCCACTGCTGTAGAAGAAAGTTTAACCCCCTGAAAAGTACTATAATAGGAGATTCGTAGAACTACGTTACTTGACATTTCCTTTTCCTTCCTACTTTTGAAGATGTAGGATCCTAGTCTTCTGAAATCATAGAAGGTATTTGCAAGAATGATGGTTTCATCTTTTTTTCTTCTTGGGGCAGCTATAACTGAGGGTGGCCAGATGATTTTAATTAAAACAGTAGACATGCTTGGTAAAAATTTGTCTACCCAAAGCGAAATGCGTGTGCCAAGGGAAAATTATTTTCCTTATATTCAGCACACATTATAACATTTTTAATTTCAACAGCTCATCTTTTGTTTCCAAAGAGATGAAAAACAAATCTTTCACCTTGCCAGCTCTCAACCAACAAAGTTGCATCATTTACCCCAGTCAATATTCTTTTCACCATAGATATGTCATACAGAATTGAAATAAAGTATTGAAACATTTGAAAAACAAATCTGGAGGGGCAGTTTATTTTCCACTATTTAAAATATGTTCCTTCAAGAGAAGAGAACATCATGTCCAAAGCACTGGCTCCCTCATGGTGAAAAATTGGAGGGCTCACTTTTTTTTTTTTTTCCATGGTGAAAATATCCAGATCTGAATTACTTCATCAAAGAAGTGCATCCCTCGCCGTTAGCCAAATTTGAGTGTTCCAAGTTTCATATCATGAATTTTTAACACACAAATCACTTCTTAAGAATATCTGAGCACTCCTGAGTACACTTTCAATCATTCTGAGTTATATTTATTGACTAATGAACAGGCATCATTTCTCTCTCCAAATTGGTTCCATTTTCCTTGATAATAATTTCACCGACTCAACCTACTTTTATGACTAAAGGTCAGAACCTAATTTCTCTTTATTCTATCGCTGTCAGTCTGCTTTCATTAAACATTTCATAAGTTCTCAGTCTCAGAAGTACCCCGAAGATATGCAATTAATGAGTATTTGTTAAAGGATATTGCTTCTTGAATTCTATTATTAATTCAACCAAATGGATGATAGTTGGCATTATTACTGCCCTTCCCAGATTCCCTTTCCTGGCCTGGCCCCTGTGAGTGCTGGGAGTGGCTTGCAGTACACCTTGACTCCTTCAGAGAATTGCATTTTGGTGATGTTCCCTGGCAGGTTACAATTGCCTTTACAAAAGGCCAATATTGATATGATGGTAGAAAACCCCTGCTCCCTTGAAAACTTCATTGTGATTTACTAAAGTCCCACAGAAAATCAAGAATGGCTTAGAAACAAGGCCAACTCGCTCAGTTGGCCAGCTCACTGAGTACTTCTGCATAAAATTACAACATCAACAATGATATATATAATCAATTAATCAGCAGATGATTTCTTGAGCCCGCATTGTGTGTCAGATAGCGTTAGGTGTTGGGGTAATAGTATGACAGAAAAAATCCTTGCCCTTGTGGTACCTAAATTCTAATGGATAAAATAGAAACACAGAGGCACATCACACAAATAAAACAAATATTCATTGTGATGTGACAAGAAGGAACCTTAGAAAGGACCCACTTAATAATAGAAGGGGATTTGCTTTACAGGGGGTAGGCAGCAGTGACCTTACTGATAAGATGTCCTCCGAAAAAAAGGAAGGCAACCTAAAAGTTAGCATAAAGCACCATTCAGTGTAGAGGGAAAACCAAAAAAGTACCTGCAGTCCTCAGACAGAGCAAAAGAGTGCTTCAGCCAGATTTGGCTGAAGCCGGTGGCTATCAGGTTAATGATGGACGAATACTTCTGGTCCAAGCTCTGAACAAACACATGCAGCGATTGCATCTTAGTGATGAGACTCTGAGAAAGAAGAAAGAAAGAAAGAAAGAAAGAAAGAAAGAAAGAAAGAAAGAAAGAAAGAAAGAGGAAGGAAGGAAGGAAGGAAGGAAGAAAGAAAGAAAGAAAGAAAGAAAGAAAGAAAGAAAGAAAGAAAGAAAGAGGAAGGAAGGAAGGAAGGAAGGAAGGAAGGAAGGAAGAAAGAAAGAAAGAAAGAAAGAAAGAAAGAAAGAAAGAAAGAAAGAAAGAAAGAAACGTGCTCAACCTGGCACAGACCACAGACCCACAGACCAGATTTCCTGGGACAAGAACAAACCGAAATCCACAGAAGAGAATCTTGACCAAACATGTAAACTGTTCCCTTTACCAAACCCTATGGCATTACAGTAAGAAACAATAGCACTACATGAAAAAATTCTTTAGCCTTTATATATGTGTTGATCTACCTATCTTGAGTTGGTTTCATTATTTGCTTGTTTTTTTAATAGAATAGGGGGTCAATCTTTCTCAGATGTGCTTAGTCACGGTCATAAACTCCCCTTTGATGGGCACCTGGGTGGCTCTGTTGGTTGAGCATCTGACTTCGCCTCCAGTCACGATCTTGTTTTTCCTGAGTTCAAGCCCCACAAAGGGCTTGCTATTGTGAGCTCAGTGCTAACTTCTGATCCTCTATCCCACTCTCTCTCTGCCCCTCCCCCCACCTCCCACCCCCATTCATGTTCTCATTCTCAATCTCTCTCTCTCTCCCTTTAAAAAAAAAAAAAAAAGCTCTCCTTTGATTTCCAAAGTTAAGAAATACATGCCCCTATGCAAAGAAATTGTATGAGGGCATGAAGGAACTAAGCAAGTCATACCAAATATCTACATTTCCATTTTTCATGCCTGTAGGGGGCAAAACCAGGTGGTAGAATTTACTCCTTACAGGGTTTTTCCTGAAGCTTAATTCAGCCTTGGAGTATTAATTTTATTCACACACCTTTGGAACCGCTGGCATTCATTTGCCATGTGTCAGTACAAAGGGCAGTCCCATGAACTGACAGAAGCTAACTGGACAGAAGTTAAATAAGCAGAAGTTAACTGGTATGCATATGGCTTTTTCTAAACTTCCCTAACAAAGAATCAAACTGATCAGTGATGCCTACAGTACGAACACAGAATATATTCAATAAATTTACTTTTTATGAAACATAATATAGAGTTGAGAAGCATACTAGGGAATTTCAACATAACTTCCAGATGGAGAAAGTATATTCAAATTCAGTCTTTAATGAATTCAGTCTCTAATTCTAATTGATATATCTGAAGTACCTCCATATAGTACATTCGTTTGTATCCGTCATATTTTGTGTGTGTGTGTGACAACAGTTAACAAGGGTTAGAAAGAAACTACAGGCCCAAGCCAAAATGGCACCACTTAAGGGAAGTCACCAAATCCAGGCTTAATACCTAATTTAATGGCGGTTTCAACTTGCCCCAGAAAGGTAGTCTTAACCAGTCAGTCAGGAAGTTTCTTATCAGCATTAGTGAGGTAATCTGTCCCAAGGGCCTTCTCCATTCCCCAAAGGAAGATGAGGTAATCTTCATAATGAGACCCCCTGCCCTTCCCAGTAAGGGAAGATGATCACGCCTTAAGCAATTCTTTTTTTTTGCTCATAACTCTCTTACTCCACCCTCCTTCCTATATAACCTACAAAACCTTCCATTTTTTAGCCTCTGGAGCTCTCCTCTGCTTTTAAGATGAGATACTGCCTGATTCATAAATTGTTTAACAAAGCCAATTAGATCTTCATATTTGCTCAGTTGAGTTTTGTTTTTAACACGAGTGTCTAATTTTAACTGAAAATGCATAAGATAATATTTTCCTTACATTTTGCTCTCACACACTGATATTGAATGCCTTGAAAATATTAATGCACCTTGCATTGGCATTATATTTAGTAATTTGAGTGAATTGATGATTTGTGTTTATTGATGGATTCATTAACCCCTCTCATTCTAAAAAAAAAATAGAAAGAAAAGAAAAAAGAAAAAGTAAAGAAAGAAAGAAAGAAAGAAAAAAAATGAATTAAAGCAGTTTTCATGTACATTTTCCATTCTATGGCATTGGTTTCAGATAGGGCTTATTAGAGTCGAAAGATGAATCAGTGCTATTTATTTTGCTAACTTAGAATATTACTCAATGGTTATCCTGCTATTCTTTCTCACCTTCAATTTTAAAGAAATCCCAAAGGCAAAAATGACTGTTGAACAGCTCATGGCGTGCGAGTCTATGGAAACAATAGTTAATTTAGTCATTTATTCCATTTCGATTGCTGAGATACCAAAACTAACAGCAACAAAAAACTTAAAGTACCAGAAAGTAACCTATTAGACTAGCAACTTTACATTTCATGAATGTCAGAATATGGAGGAAGAAAGAAAAATAAATTAATTGAAGTATTATCTCGCATTCTAATCATCATATCTTCAGTGTTAGGGAAATTGGAGAGACTTTTATTTATACCAACTTACTATTTTTTTGTTGTTTCACTCTGTTAATATTTTATTCTTAACTCCTGGTATTATTGAAGTTACGTATGCGTTAATCATAACTTTCTAAAGAATCATCCTGAAAATCTTTTAATTGACATAATTTTTAGACTTGAAGTTCATTTGACTGCTTATTTGCTGTAAATCTATAAATATCTCCAGTTATTCGTAATACATCTTAAATTCTTACTGCTGTTATGTTTTTTATCCGTAGAGACACCAAAATACTGTAATTATCTGGATTGTTTGACCATGAGTTTCCATTCACTTATTAATCTACTCTGTATCAACTGGGAATCTGTACTTTCAAGCAGGAGATAATGACTGATAAGACCTAGGGGGGTACTTCCTTGGGGGTAGTTACTTAAGCTCTGCACGTGGGAACACGGAACAAAAGAACACTGAAAACTGTAAGAGTAGGCTCTCGATTTAAAAATGGGACAAAGACTTTAAGAGACATCTCACCAAAGAAGATATGTAAGCAAGTAAGCCTATGAAAAGAGGCTCCACATCATATGTCATCGGGGAATTGTAAATTAAAGCAGCAGTAAGGTCCTACTATACGTCCGTTAGAAGAGCCAAAATCCTGATCGCTGACATGACACCAAACGCTGGAGAGAATGTAGAGCAGCAGGAACTTTTGTTCATGGCAGGTGGGAACGCAAAATGGAATAGCTACTCCGGAGGCTGGCAGTTTCGGGTAAGACTAAACATATTCTCACCATATGATCCAATTGCACCTGCTTGATGTTTACCCAAACAAGTTGAACACGTATGTCCATACGAGCCTGCACGTATGGATGTTTATAGAAGCTTTATTCATAATTTCCCAAACTCGGCAACAACCAACACGTCCTTCAGCAGGTGAATGGATAAACTGTATATATCCAGCAAATGAATTATTCAGACACACACGCACGCACACACACACACACACACACACACGGACTATGAAGCCATGAAAAGACATGCAAGAAACTTAAATGCGTATTACTAGTTGAAATAAGCCACTCTGAGAAGGCTGCATCCTGTAAGATGACCACTATAGGACTTCCGGCAAGAGGCAGAAGTGTGGAGACAGTAAAATTATCAGCTGGGGGCATGAATAAGCAGAGTGCAGAGCAGTTGTAGGACGGTAAATAGGTTTTATTTTGATATACAGTAATGGACCCACGTCCTTATGTATTTGCAAAACCCATAAAATTTACAACACCGAGAGTAAACCCGAATGTAAACTATGGGCTTTGAATGGTTGTGATGTGTCAGCGTAGGATGCTCGAGGTTGACAAATGTACCATTCTGGAGGGAGAGGCTGATGGCGGGGGAGTTTGTGCATGTGTGGTGGCAGGGAGTACATGGGACACCTCTACAGCTTCTTCTCAATCTTGCTGTAAACATAAAATCACTGTTTAAAAAAAAAAAAGTCTTTTCTTAATTTTTTATTTTATTGTTTTAAATTTTTTTTTAAATCCTTTTTTAAATGTTTATTTATTTATTTATTTTTTGAGAGAGAGAGAGAGAGAGAGAGAGAGCAAGCAGGGAAGGGGCAGAGAGAGAGGGAGACACAGAACCCGAAGCGGGCTCCAGGCTCCGAGCTGCCAGCACAGAGCCCGATGAGGGGCTCGAACTCACAGACCGTGAGATCATGACCTGAGCTGTAGCCAGCCTCCCCACCGACTGAGCCACCCAGGCGCCCCAGTCTTTTTTTTTTTTTTTAATAGACTTTTAAAAAGAAGAGTAGACGGTGACAGAGAACATGGTTCTCAACAAGCACTCCAATTGCCCACTGTCTTTTTATAGTCCCCTTGCACGGAGTTATGGGACTGTTGCTAGGCAGTGAAATGTGAGTAAGAGTGACGTGTACCACATTGAGATGAAAATGTATACGTGATTCTCTATTTTCTTTCTTACTCCACTGAGGTTAGAGCAAGGCTGTATACTGAAGATGGCATACTTATAAGATGATGAGATACACGACAGAAGTTACGGTGACGCCACGTGTTCAAGATGGTGGACACTCCATCTCGCAGGACCTTATGTATTATGTAGCCTGAGTGACCTCTAACCCTCCCAGTAAATGTGGCACGAGTGAAACATCAACTTCCCCGGGGCCTGGGTGGCTCAGGTCATGATCTCATAGTTCGTGGGTTCGAGCCCCGCGTGGGGCTCTGTGCTGACAGCTCAGAGGCTGGAACCTGTTTCGGATTCTGTGTCTCCGTCTCTCTCTGCCCCTCCCCCACTCAAGCTCTGTCTCTCTGTCTCAGAAATTAACATTTATAAAAAGTAAAAAACAAAAACAAAACATCAACTTCTGCTTGATTAAGCCATTAATAGATGAAGAACTGTTTGTTACAAATACAGATATTATGTCAGTTCTTTGAGATATGATTCAGTTTCATGGGTGATTATATAGGACGGCATGAAGTTGAACAAAAATCAAAATGGCTGCACTAATGCTTCAGCAAAACTGGATTTTAAAATAAACGTTTTCTTCTCTTCTGCAAACCTCTCCTCCACCCTTCTTTGCCTTTTGTTTCAGGAACCGGTACCACCCTGAAAAGGACTAATGAGCCAGGCAGCACATACATAATTCCTGTGGAAACCAGCTAGATCCTGCATTTCCCTATAAAACGCCCCAGCCCCTTCCTCCAGGAAGCCTTGCAGTATTTTGAAGGTCATAACCTGCTGGCGCGTCCTTTGCCCGGCAAAGCAGTAAAGCTATTGTTCCTTCTTATCCCAAACTCCTGGCTTTGCTTTATATTTTGACTCCAAAGCACAGAGTTTGGTTTTTGACAATGTATAAATGTGTATATTTAAAAATTATGAATTTATTTACTTATAATATGTAATATTTTATCTATATAAATAGATAAGAAAACATTAGGATTTAAGAAAAGATATTCCTTCATATTGATTTCAACTTCTAAAGAGCTTGACCATGTTAAATCAATTAGTAACATTTGAAGGACTCCATCTTCTGTCGTTCAGTGACGCTAAAGGCCTATTGGATTTATACAAATATTCTTCATTTACATCAACACCATTAGCTTGAGACCTATCATTTAATGACGGGTCTTGGGAGAGAAATAGGCTTTCCCAGTAGCTGATCATATTTCAGTAGGAAATATTTAACCCCTGGGATGTCTCGATTTTAAAATGCTCAATTTTAGTTTGAAGTGCCATTACTCACTAAAGTGGTTTTGGTTCCAAAGGGATATTTAATTAATTCCTTATTGAATCTGGCCAAAGAAATGGCGCTAAAATAAAAATGTCAAACCTACCACCTGTCATCCTATCATTTTCGTTTTATTCCTTAGAAATCTTTTTTTTTTTATTTCAACGTTTTTTATTTATTTTTGGGACAGAGAGAGAGACAGAGCATGAACGGGGGAGGGGCAGAGAGAGAGGGAGACACAGAATCGGAAACAGGCTCCAGGCTCTGAGCCATCAGCCCAGAGCCTGATGCGGGGCTCGAACTCACGGACCGCGAGATCGTGACCTGGCTGAAGTCGGACGCTTAACCGACTGCGCCACCCAGGCGCCCCTATTCCTTAGAAATCTTGTTTAGTGAATTTTTTAGTGGAGGTTTTTTAGACTACGCTAACATTTTTTAGTGTTACATACACTTGAAGTTCCTTTGGTTAACATTCGGTCCGTCACATGTCCAGCTGGTATCTCAGCAAGAATTGTGAAAAATTTGCTATAATATAGGTCAAAATGTGTGGGCTAGACGGGAATAATAAACGCTGATGATATTTATAGAGCATGGGAAAGAGCTGCAAATACAAATGTTGACAGATCACAGATTTGCCCAGGCTGATTCTTTAAAACAATGTAGCAGGCAATAGGCAATTCAGAGACAGGAAGAGACACAGCTCGGTTCAGGCAAGATTTAAGGGAACCAAAAGCCGTAGGAAAAACAAAACATGTTTCTGTGAGAGAGAGAAAGAGAGTTTTTGCAACGAATTGGCTGATCTAATTGTGGGGGCTGGCGAGGCAAGTCTAACAGTTAGAAATCTGTAAGGCTGATCACCAGGAAAAGCAGACTGAAACTCCCGGGCGCAGTCTGTGAACTACTATCCACAGGCAGAATGTTTTCTGCCTCAAGAAAACCTCAGCTCTGCTCTTAGGGCCTTTCAAGTGATTGAGTCAGGCCTCCCTAAATTATCTAAACCAATCTGTCTTATTTAAAGCCAACTAATTATGGGGGCGCCTGGGTGGCTCAGTCGATTAAGCATCTGATTCTTGATGTTCAGGTCTCGGCTTAGGTCATGAGCCCATGGTTCCTGAAATGGAGCCCCACATCCTTCTCGGCCCTAACAGCACAGAGCTTGCTTGGGATTCTCTTTCTCCCTCTCTTTATGCCCCTCCCCCCGCTCGCATGCTCTTTCTTTCTCTCTCTCAAAATAAATAAAAACTTAAAAAAAAAAAAGCCAACTAATTATGGACTTGAATCCTATCTACAAAAAACCTTCCCAGAAACACCTTGATTAGTGTTTGATTGAATAACTGGGGACTGTAGCCTAGTTATACCGACCCATAAAAAAAGATCAGAATGCCCTGTTGAGGAAACCACATTCCGCACAGAGGGGATCCACTGACCCACAGGGTACAACCCGGCCACATCACACCAGGAAGGAGCAGACAAAGAGAAGAGTTGATACACCACTGGGGGGTCATGCGGTCCAAATACCAAAAAGAGATACAGTTGTTGCAACACAGGAGGGAAGAAAGATTACCTTTTGAACCCAAAGCATTCACCAGGGTATTTCTCGGTGCTTTTATTCGCAGCGCTGAATGTGACAATCAGAGCTGAGCAAATGCGAAGCAACTAAGGACTAAGAAGAACTTACTCAGCCAACTCTTCAATGTTAAGGCTTTAGAACAGATTGTGACTGGTCTCTTCCTGGAAGCCTCGGGGATGGATTTGACTCAACGGAGCTTATTAGGTGGGTCAGAGTTGAAAATGGATGGATCCTGTAGGAGGACACTTGTGTTTACTGTAGAGGCCTCTTGATTTGCAATGCTAAGAGTCTCTTTGTTTCTTTCCCAGGCTTCTCTGACAGGGTGAGGAGAATCTTCCAGGCACAGGTGCTTAAGCAAACCTAGATATTTGGGAGAGTTAACATCTCTTGGAGCTACTTTTTTTAAGTCTTTTTAGTGTTTATTTATTTTTGAGAGAGAGAGAGACAGAGTGGGGGGGGGGGGTGCAGAAGAGAGAGGGAGATACAGAATCCAAAGCAGGCTCCAGGCTCTGAGCTGTCAGCACAGAGCAGGACATGGGGTTCGAACTCACGAACGGTGAGATCATGACCTGAGTCGAAGTCGGATGCGTAACAACTGAGCCACCCAGGCACACCATCTTGGAGCTGTTCTTGACCAAAGAGGGATATAAGCTGGTGGACAAAAGCTCCTCTTTTCTTTCACTCATGAAACAATTTGAACTTGTCAATGGATGGAACCCCATTTGCCTAAAATTATGATCAACTTTTATCTCATCTCCCATTTTACCTTCCTCATCTTCCACCCCTGTCCTTTGGGATCTGGGCATAAAACAGGGAAGCAGGAAATGAGATTAAACAATCTGACCACGTACTAAACACTGATATGTTTTCTGTGGGAGAAACGTTTTCATTGACTAAGGTACCATTTCCCTAGGAATGAAAGGCCAAACATCTCATGAAAGACTTTTGTTTTTGATAGAGTGTTTTTCAACTAGTTTACTTGGGAGGGTCTACATTTGAACAATTCACCACAATTCACAAACAGTTAAGCACCGTTTATATATTCTAAATCTTATTTGTAGGTAAAGATGGGACTACCTACTTTCTGGAATCAGGATCTGACAGGTTAGACATCTCACACAAGTTTGGCAACATTACAGCATGGAGATTTAATGAAACTTACCTCCATTTGCATGCACACAAATCACTACTCAAAACAAAACCTTTTTTTTTTTTTGTCAATCACTAGACATAATTTTTTTTTCCTAAACAGAATATATTTAAAATCAGAGCACAATCTTATAATAAGTTCTGTTGCTTTGAAGTCTGTTACCTAACAAAAAGCTTATTTTCCCTTTGTTTCAGAGAACAGCATTTTACTGCCAATGAGGAAAAAAAGAAAAGTTCAGGTATAATACAGCATTTTCTAAGATCACATTACTTCAGTATTTCTCAAAAATGTTATTTTTTCTGAAAAGTGAAAATTAGTTCAATATATTTGCTTTGACTTGTTCTAAAACTGCTTTGAAACCTATGCTATTTCAAGCATTTTCTAGAATAATACCCAGTCATCTTCTTTTAGGATAATGCCTAGTCCATTTGGGACAGTTCATTTACCTACAAATGCTGCCTTGAAATTTTCTTCATCCATGGTATTATAAAGACAACTCAGGATATCTTGCACTTTTCTGAAGGACAAAAAACATGAGGAGATTTCAGGTCATGTACTTTTCCTGCTTCTTTTTCATCTGTCTGCCTCTCTCTTAGAAATTGGAGGCAAAGGCAGCCTGTAGAAAAAGGGGAAGCAGGCTACAAGAACCATGAAATGGGGGGAAAAAAAGATAGTGAACAATGAAATAATATTTTATAGGCTCTCTAATGTGGGAATTGTGTTCTTTTCTTGCAATTCATCCAACTGGATAAGATTTCTTTTAATGAGTCTAAACCCTGACATCTAGACCAGGAGTAAGCAGATAATTGTAGGATCTTCCTATTTCAGTAGAGGAAGGAAACTACTCAGCCAGATGGACGTCATTTGGGCCGGAATTCTTTCTGAAAAACTGCTCACCTCAAGTGGGAAGGAAAATGCAGCGGTTGCTAAGCTACTGATAGGCTTTGCCCTTCCGCCCCTTAATGGACAGTCACTGGGTCAAGGCACAAATGATGACGTTAAAGCTGGCTTTTCCTTGCTCATTGAATAGTAACATAGGAAGTGGCTAAGGGTTTCCTCTAAATCAGCTATTACCCCTTGCTATTCCCTGACCTTCCCTCCTGGGGTGAAGGGTGGGGACACAGACAACTCCCAGGGTGACAGGAGCCTGGAGATACAAAGGTAGATTTACTTACTGTCAAATTTGCCAACATTAACGAGCTATTAGGATCAAAATTATATGAAAATCGTGATTCTTTTTTTTTTCAATTGTTAAAAGAGTTTGTAGTAAAAAAGGAGGGCTCGTGCTTATCCGTGTAATTATTCCCAATGGCAAAGGATTATGAAGGTTTATCCTTGAGCTTTTGCTCAAATTTGAAACGCCATCTCCCTTGGGATTAGAGTAACAAAGGTCAGCCTTAGAAATTAGTAGGCAGGCACTACCCCAAGGCACACGATAGGTATCCTCCTAGGGTCAATTTCAATGCATGTGTTCTATATTGCTTATCTCTGGCACATCCCTATTCAATAGCATGTTACAGTGCTTAAACTAATGAAGGCATTGCCATCAATGTTCTAGATTTTACCCTCACAGTTATTAGCCCTCAGGTTTTACTCTCAGGCTTCTGCAGCTGAGAAGTAGGAGACAGGTAAGACGTCTTTTATGATTTGTGAGCACCTCCTGTGCGTATGCATAGTGCCAGGTGCCGGGCATACAGTGGGAGACAAAGGAGACATATAACTGTTGCTAAAAAGTGTTTGCAGTGACACAAAGATCGAAAGCAGACTCAGATGATTACCTCCGTGCTGATGCTATAATTGGGATTATATGGAATGAGATTGGGGAAAAGGTCATTTATTAAGGTACAGAAGGCATTGATTGCTGAGAAGGCTTGGATCGTTACAACGGTAGGGGTGGAAACAGTGTTTCTACTTATTGTTTTGGGGACAGAACTGTCACTGACTAATTGTTTGCAATGGTGGAGACACTGTTACGGTGCCGCAGCTTTCTGTTTTGGAAAAATCACTTAAATGGTCATTATAATGCCATTTCCCACAAGACAAATATCTTTTTAAGTTCCCAAGAATGGGTGACGAGACGTTTTAAAGGACCAGACTTGGTGCAGATAGATTAGTTTCCTATACTTTTTTAGGCAGACTTTAAATGTTTCTGTTTAGGAATTTTCGAAGTTGTCTAAGTCTCAAGGAGTCATCTGGGACTGAACAGAGGGAGTTTCCTCTACTTTGTAATGTATAGCGATTGAAGCTTCTGAACATGAGTGGAGTAGTTCTGACCTAGACCAGGTAGAAGGGAAAACCAGTAAACCCACAGTCAGTGTCATAACACATACACACACACACACACACACACACACACACACACACACGAAAGAATGAGAAAGAAACAGTGGTTTACTTCCAGTACCAATATATGAGTCAGAGTCAAATAGTTTGTTTTGGGCAGCAAATAGTGCTGATTTTAAAATCTCTCCTGACCCAGTCATTCTAGAACTGTAGGGTATATTTTGTGTGTACTATAGAGCAAAACAGAAACACCATTACTGATAAATTTAGTGATAATAGCTTCGTTTCCCATTTCCTTTGCTTCTAGGGGAAAGTGCATAGTTGCCTCTGGTTATACCCATCCCAACCATTCCCCACTCTTGTAATGCATCACATCATATCATGGGGAAATGTATACTAAGCACCTAGTACACACACACACACACACACACACACACACATGCAAACACACCACTGTACCACAGATAACAGTGACAGATTCATTTTTTGTCCTTATATTGTAATAATAGAGTCAACAATGGCCCACAGCTAATTATGTGATAAAAAGTCAATCATCGTTAAATGTTCTGAAGAACATTCTGAAGAAATACAAATCAGGAGAGGTATAAGGAGTGATGGGGCTATAAGTTAGGTTGATGGTCAGAAAGGTCTCTATGAGGAAGGGACATCTGAATAGAAAGCTGAACGAATAAAGGGGGGACTGCTACAAGAATGTGTCAAGGAAACTTCCACCAGGGAAAGGCATATTTAAGAAGCATGCAGTAATCCCGCTAGAGTATAGTGAGCAGGGGCATGGTAGGTAGAAATGAGAACAGAGGGTGAGCCAGGGGTTATAGGCTTTGGAGAACTTTGTAAATGAATATGAGTGTTTTGGATTTTCTTCCTAATATTATGGGAGGCCAATGAAGGGTTATATCCCTAAAGGTGGGATATAGATCTCACTACTTTGTGGAGAATAAGTTCTAGAAGGACAAGAATTGAAGCTGAAAAAAGAATCCCAATTGGAGGTCTATATCAGCGTCTTAGGTGACAAAGGATCTTAGTTCAGACTGGGATGATAACAGTGGAGACAGATAGCAGTGGTTGGATTCTGAACCTCTTCTGAAGACTGAGTTCACAGGATTTTTGATAGAGTGCAGGCAAGGAGTACAAAAAGAGAAGAAAGTCAAGGTTAACTTCAAGTGTTTTGACATGAGTAACTGGAAGTCAGTAGTGCCCTTTGCTGTGGTATAGAACTGTGATGGTTAACTTTATGCATCAATCTGACTGGGCATAGGGTGCCCAGACATTTTAACCAACAATTATTCTGAGAGTGTATGTGAGGGTGTTTCTGAATGACATTAACATTTCAATTAGTAGACTACATAAAAAATATTTTTTTCCTCTAATCTGGGTAAATCTCAACCAATCAGCTAAAGACCTGAGTAGAACAAACTGGCTCAATAAGAGAGAACTTCTGCGGTACCTGGGTGGCTCAGTCAGTAGAGCGTCTGACTTTTGGTTTTGGCTCAGGTCATAATCTCATGGTTTCATGGGTTCGAGCCCTGCTTCAGATTCCAGGCTGCTGGTGTGGAGCCTGCTTGGGATTCTCTGTCTTTCCTCTCTCTCTCTCTCTGCCCCTCCTCCACTCGTGCTATCTCTGTCTCTCTCAAAATAAATAAATAAACTTAATTTATTTTTTTTTTAAGAAAAGAGAGAGAGAGAGACCTTCTCCTGCCTGTTTGGGCTGGTATGTCAGTCTTCTTCTTTCTGCCTTTGGAACTCTAACTGAAAAATTGGCTCATCTTGGGTCTTAACCCGCCATCTTAAGACTTTACATCATCTTTTGGGATGAGCACTGGGTGTTGTATGGAAACCAATTTGACAGTAAACTTCATATATTGAAAAAAAAAGACTTTACATCATCAATTTACACCACCAGCTCCTTTGGTTCTCAAGCCTTCCAACTCAGACTAGAACTACACCATTGGCTGACTTGAGTCTGTAGCTTGCCACCTATAAGCCTTAGAACCTTTAGCCACCATAATCATATGAGCTAATTCCTATAAGATCTATCCATCTATCTCTCACCTATCTGTCTGTCTATCTATCTATCTATCTATCTATCTATCATCTGTCTATCAATCATCTATCTATCTTATTGTTATCTTTCTCTAAAGAATCTAGATTAATACAGAAACCCTGGGAAAAAAACAAGATTTTGTTTGTTTTTGTTCTGAGCTTTCTCTTTGGTGGTGTGCCAAGAATGAAGAATTTTATTTGAGACAAAGATTAAAATGATTATTACATACCCAAACAGAATTATATCGAGGGCATGGGCCCTAATCATCTACAGATTATGGGAGAGAAGGCAGGTGGAAAAATACATGTGGAATTTATCAATGTAAAGACTCTTAAAGAATGAGAACTTGGTGATTTCTTCCGAAACGTGCTTAACTCTGTCCAGATTTACTGATTGGAAAAGCAAGAGAAGGATTAAGAATTGACCATGGAATTTGGTAGCTTTGATCTCACTCATGACCATGAACATAATAGTTAAAGCACTAGATGCCAAAACCTACATGGAACAAGGTCAAAGGAGAAGAGGAGAGAAAAGGAAGACAGGAAATGTGCATTTTGTTATTTTTGTTGAGAAGTTACACTATCAAGGACGGGGACAGAAGTGGGGTGGTAGGGGAGACAAATGGGACACGAGGTAGCTTTTTCATTAAATTTACTATTTAAAGAAGATCGAAAATATTGTAGCATGTTTGTCTGCTAATTGAATGATAAGAGAAAATTGCTGGCCGAGGAAAGATGAGAAAGAATTGCAAGCACAAATTATGAACGTAAAGCCAGATGGCAGGGAATCCCATGCATTTTTAGAAGAGGCATCTCAAGAAAGAGGAAAGGGAGTAGGCCCACTGAAACAAGCAAAGCTGAGGCACACTGAGAAAGCTCGGGGCCGGAGTTGTCTTTCGCTGAAGCTGTTACTTCTATGATACCTGCTTTAGTTTGTGATACAGAAGTTGTTGGATTTTCAGTTTTGCTAGGCTGCAGGTAACTGGTCTCTTAGTTCATTTTTGCCTCAGGTTGTAGGTAGAGAATATCTTCCGTATCCGAACCGTATTTCCTGTTACTTCTATCTATAGCGTACTCGAGCTTGTGTTCATCTGTCCATGGGACTTTGTGGAAAATGGCCAAAAGCATCTAAAACACAGCGATATTTTCAATATTTACTTATCAGCGCTCCTAACGTTACTGGTTGGTGGACATCTGCACTGCCTCCCGAGGACGGGGAACAACAGTGCCATCAATTTTTTAAGTCAACTGTTCACCGATTTTATAGGACCTTTTTCTCTGGCATAGCAAGGCGCAACGGCCTACGGCGTCTGCGTGCCCCTTGCCTTTCATTTAAGCCATCACAGTAGTGACCACACTCTGTGGTAATGCAGGTTCCCAAGTGGCTCTTGAACCCCTGCCTTTGATGTGTCAGGAAGCGTGCTATAAAAATCAGGCCAAGGGGCATACTTTCCAACGTTCACTTCATATGTAGCCATGGAGATTGAAGAATACAAAGAAAACTCTCCTAGAATCAGTACTAGTTTTCTAGGGCTGCTGTCACAAAGTCTGACAAACTGGGTGAACTTAAAATAACAGAAATTTATTGCCTACCGTTCTGAAGTCTCGAAGTCTGAAATCAAGATGTTGGCAAGGCCGTGTTCCCTCTGAAACCCGTAAAAGAATTTTTCCTCACTTCTCTTTTAGCTTCTGGTGGCTTGGTGGCAATCTCGGCCATTCCTTTGCTCACAAGTGCATCACTCCAATCCTCTGTCTCCATAGGACATACTCCTTTTATATGTGTTTGTGTCTCTTTCTTTTCCTCTGGTGTTCCTTATCAAGGACACCAGTCTGTTGGACTCTGGGCCCACTCTACCCCAGCATGACCTCATCTGCAATGATTCTATTTCAAAAGAATCATATAACTGGGAGTTATAACTTCAATATGTATAGTCTGGGGGGAAAACAATTCAATCCATAACAGAACATAACCTCGGCTTGCCCAAGTCTGCGGCCAGGTCAGAAGTGGTCTCGATTTGTGCCCAGCTGCACTGGATGGTTACTGTGGCTCAGTGTAAACACCCATGTTTGGACTCTACCCTTTTCTCAACAAGAAGTTCATTTTGGTGATCCAGGTCTGACTTCCTCTTTGTTATTGGTTTTGTGTCAAAAGAGGGGACTTGGAAATAACTTGTATTTTAGGTTTCAGGCTACTGGCCATGAACAACCAATCCAATCCTGATTCCACTTGACATCTCTGTGAAGTGCTGGAATTCACTCTCGTTGAGTGGTTACATAGAACTTATGAGTGGCCTCCCAGGGAGGATGAGGTACAGGTTTTGTAATTGAAAGGAAGGGTATAATGAGTTTATGGGGTAGCCAAAAAAAAAAAGGTGGAAGATGGCAGGCATAGTCACCCCCGATCGATGTTCTCATTTCTCTGATGATGATAAACTCTATTCTTAACTTGGCCTTGGATGACACACAGTAAAGGCCAAAATTTCCTGAGTTCCCTTACAGCTAAGTTACGGGCAGTTGAATATAAGCAGAATTGATGTGTGTAATTTTAGTACCATATCCACCATTTCCTTTTTCCTACTTAGCCCATGCTGTTGCTTGGAATGTCGGCTTGATCTTAAGCTGTGTTGGATTACATGGCAAGAGCATCACCATGTAGTTTAAGCAAGGAAGCAAACAAACAGAAAATAATACATCCAGGAGGGATGTACATCCAGGACACCACAATAGAGGCATGAGGTATAGCACAGAACTGCTAGATTTCTAAGTTTTAGCAGGAACTCTATGCATCAATCACAGAACGAAAATTAAATAAGAACAAGTCTCTTGAATGGGCTTAGCACACATTTAAATCTCTTGTCTGTGATACAACAGTAGCTAGTACTGATTATTTGGAATCAATAACCATCTTTAGAGTCCCTAGACTTTTTGAGGCCAAGGAAAAAATTAGCCTGTTTCTTGAGATTAGCAGGGTTGAAGTTGTAATGTATTTTAAATATTAGAAACTATTACTTGTGTATAGGAATTTAGTAAAACAAGGCCACACAATGACATCATTTGTATCGAGACTCTGTACCTAATTTTGGAGGTAAAATTATAGTTGCTTTTTAGGGTGTAAAAAAAAAACAGTCAATATTAGGTTCCTGATTGATTTAAAACAAGAAAATACTTCTAAGTATTATTAATTGTGCTCGTGGAGAGCAATGGACAGCCAAAATCAACCAAGAAAATTGGAGAAAAGGTGATAATAGGACTATGGACAAGTTAAGTCTAGGATGTCCTTAAGAGACATGGAAGAGAAATAACTGGAAACAATGTGGGTGTTAGGAAGGTTATATAGCAGGAAAGCATGAGAGAGGAGGTGTAACTTCTGAGGGCCACCTTTCATAAGAGGGTCAGAGGCTCTCCGGTCGTGGATATGCTCTATGGAAATGGCACTTAGAGCTACTACAGTCAGACTTAGACTAGGTAAAGAGAAAAATAAAAAGCTTTCCTAAGATACTTGTGTGATCAATTGGATTTCATCTATTGACCTTAGCTCATCAGAGGCCACTGCTTTGAGAGGAAGTGGTACAGGATGGGCCATAATTACCATCACTCCATTAGTCTCATTTCATACGATGTATTCTGTAAAGGGAACCCAGGTACATTTATATCACTATTAAATGATGTATCTGATGCAGAGATAGGATTTTAAGTCTTATCTGTAAGGCACATTCATTTTAAGTGAATTATACATTTCTTTGTTGAACTCTTCTTTTAAACGTCGAGGTGGATTTCTAATGGTCACCTGGAAAATGACAGAGAAAGACTCAGAGCTGTCGTGGGTCTGTGTTGTCTGCCTTTCAGAAGATAGAGCCAGAGTTCAGATTCTAGTGAGACCTACGTCTTTTTCTCTAGGCATTTCAGTGGCAGTTAATTTATTGAATCTGTATCATTTCAATAAAACATTTTTAGATCTACATTTGTATTCCATTTCAGCTGAAAACATCTACTACTCCTGTTTTTTTTTTTCTTTTTTTAATTACCAAGTGACTACATTTACCAATTTGATAATTGTGCAACGGCACACATGAAATGTTTACGATGGTTCAGGAACTATGCTTTAGAACTGTGATCAACAATACAATAGAATTATTCGAATGACTGTATTAAGCAGATGATATCTCTAGTCCATTATACACATGACAAAATTACATAGCAGAGAGCCGAGGTTTACCTAACCTAAATCCATCAACACAATCCTGTGTTCAGTTTTAAAGTTTAGTAAAAGCAGAAACATTTCTCAACCAACCAAGAGACGTGTAACTTGCAAAAAAATTTCCCCTGCACCGTTTAAGCATCGGACTGAGGATTATGGACAACGATTAAATAACATGCAAGTTCCATAGCTCATTATTAGAATTGTAGGTCATTTCAGGTACTTCAAATTTATTCAGCTTTACACTGAAGCCGTTTGTTTAAAAATAATATTTCTCGTTTGAAATTCTAAGATGTGGCAAATATAGGACCTATGTTACTTTACTTGAACTCGTGGTTGCCTTTGGAAGATAGACTAGAACAAAGGCACCCTTGCCACAAAGTCTAAGAAAAAAATTATCCCGAGAAGATTCTAACTAAAAGGAAAATCATCAAATACCACCAGCACCTCCCAAAAAAGGACTAGAAATCCTGTCACTATTTAAAAGCATCTACATTCACCGAATATTGTTATTTATTTATTCAACCAATCTTTAATTCAACCAACTTCTATTGAATACCCACTAAGCACTTGGTTCAGTGCTAGACCTTAGAATTATACTGTAATTATAAACTTTTATGAATAACATAAGAAAAATTGTGATACTCAAAGGCATATTGATACAATGCAGTAAATGGATTCCACTGGCATTAACTTAGAAGACCTAAGGAATACTCTAAATATACCCTGACAATCATGTTTCCTGTCTCTCTCTCTCCCTGAATACTTAAGAAGGTGCATAGGTAAGAATAGTAGCAAATGAGACAATGTTAATTGAGTCGTGAAGAATGTGCCATGTAAAACTGTTCTAGAAATCAGATTGCAGCATATGACTTAGGCCCAAGAGCACAGTAGTGCCTCTTTCCTTCCCTGTTTAGAGTCATAATGTTACCATTTGCAATTTCCCAAGAATGTAGAATGGAGCTTGGAAGTGAGGTTAAAGGAGATGGTTTTCTCCAGAGGTAGGTGCTTGCTTAGACCCCAACCATGTGTCCCAGGGTCTGAGCACAGCATCAGAATCTCTACCCCGGAGAAGGAGGGCTGAGAAAGCAAAGAGGAGAGGAGAAGGTGTCGCCAGGCTGAGAGTGTTCTTCTAACACCCTGTGAGAGCCAATGGAAAGGAAAACCTGAGGTAGCCCGGCTGGAAGGGAGGGTACAGGTGACAGCTGGTAGAAGTTATAGGAAGAAGTGACTGATGTAAATTGAGTTTTTGAGGTAAAAATAAGCTATAAAAAGCACTTATGAGTTGAGAGAAGGCAAGTGGAAGGCAAAGGGGGAATTAATTCTCCCTGAAAAGTATGTGTACTCAGAGTAAAACAGAAGACGTACTGGGACAGACAATAAACAATTTTATACTGTAGCTAATGAGCTTTCTGCATCTGGTAGTTTTGCGCTACAAATTTAAGAATTTAAGAACATGAATTTGAGAACATGAGTAGCGTGAGTCAAATTACTTTTATTATGTTCCATTTTATATCTGCATGAGTATTTATTCCAAAACCATTTCTCCATATGAAATTATTTTTAAAATAATTTCAATTTATAATAGAGAAATTGCTTCCAGAACTTTATTAGTATCAACCAAAGATGCCATTTTCTACCTTGATTTTTCAACTATCCAGCGTGATGATGAAATTATTTACATTAGAAATTCCAAATGAGTTCGGCTAGGTCCCCTTTCAAATACACTTTTGTAAAAAAAAAAAAAAAGAATGTGTATCATCATGGAAAATACTCAAACACATTTCTTTCCTTTGCTCCTTTCCACTTTTCTTTTTTTTTTTTTCCTGCTTTTTACCCATTCATCTTTCAAACCAGTATTTCTGAACATCTACGTAAATCAAATTGGGAAGCCCTTGTAACAGACAAAAATCCCCGACCTCGGCATTTACAGAGCTACGAAAGGTACAGGAAATTAGGAGTTAAACAAACAAACCAGGTCAGTATGGAATGTGATGAGAAATATGAAGGCGGTAAAAGAAGGGAGACAGGATAGCAGGTGCCTGGGGGAAGAAGGGCACTGTGGGAAACTGGACCAGACAAGCTGCCATAGTAGATGATATTTAAATTGAGACAAAGGGAATATAAAGAACGTAATCATGCAGACTTCCAGGGAAAGAAAGTCCCAGGTGGAGGGAACAGCAGTCGCACAGGTCCTAAGGCAGAGGTGTTAGCGCATTAGAGTTAAACAAATAAACAGGAAACCTGGTAAGGCTGAGGTCCTGGATCAAGGGAGGATAGGGAGAAAGTGATTCACAGAAGTGGGGAAAGGCACTGCCGTGCTGGTTCTGGAAACCATGCTAAGGAGTGTGGGATTTCTGCAAAACGTGATCGGGTGTCACTGCAATGTTCTGAACTTTAGAGGTAGGTGATATGAAATACATTCTCACAACAATATTCCACCTGCTGTGCTGACAATACCCTGGCAGAGGGGAAGGAATCAAATCGTGCGAGGCATTTTGGAACACGTTGCGGGATCCAGGTCTAGCGTGTTGTTCACTCTGACTGTGGCGAGAGCAGAGAAAGTGGTGAGACTTGCCCAAGTCTGAGATGTTTCGAAGGTGGTTCAAATGGAAAATGCTGATGGTTCAGATGTGTGGAGTTAGGGACAGATGGAATATAATTTTGTGGCTTACACTAGTAAATAGTGTAGGTTTTCACTGAGATGGGAAAGAATGAGAGTCAGCAGGTTTGGGAAGGGAAAGAAAGTGTTGTCTTTTAAGCCTGTTAAGTTTAAAATATGAGACAGACATATAAGCGCACCTCTAAAATATACAGATGAATATATGACTTTGGGAGTTGTTAGACTGATGATGGAAACTTGGTAATCTTAAAGCCATGAAACTATAGAATTAGCTAGGGAGGGCTTTTATTTATCTTTTATTGTTTAAGTTTATTTATTTATTTTTGAGAGACAGAGAGAATGAACAGGGGAAGGACAGAGAGGGAGGGAGAGAGAGAGGAAGAGAGACAGAAGGAGAGACAGAATCCTAAGCAGACTCTTCACTGTCAGTGCAGAGCTCGAAGCAGGGCTTGATCTCATGACCTGAGCCAAAATCAAGAGTCTGATGTTTAACCGACTGAGCCACCCAGGCACCCCGGGAAGAACTTTTAAAGAGAAAATACTAATAGCCTGGTTCTGTGCTCTATGGCTTTCCATCTTTCAAGGTTCGGAAAAAAAAGGGAGAAGAATCTTGCAAAGGAACTTGGGAAAGAGAAGCAAGTGAGGTAGAAGGAAAAGCAGCAGGCTGAGATTTTTTGAAAGCCAAAGGCAAGAAGTTTTCAAGAAGTGATGAGTGATGACAAATACTCTTGAGAAGTGGAACGAAACGAGGAATAGGAGCTTTGGGTTTGACAGAATTAAAGTTTTTGACAATAACGTTTCCAGCGGCAGAGTAGAAATGAAATCTTACGGGAACCTCACAGAAAATGGAAGAGGGGGCAGTTAAATATTGCTGATTTCTTTTGGAGATTTTTGCTATAGTGATGGGCAGAAAAATGGGGTTGTAGCTGGAGAGAGGTGTGAAATCAAGGGACCAAGAGAATGTCCATTTTGTTTGTTCCTTGTATGTTTTTTTTTTTTGGGGGGGGCGGAGGGGGGTTCTTGTTGCTTTTCTTGGTTTATTATTTTTATCTATTTATTTTTGAGACAGAGAGAGACAGAGCATGAATGGGGGAGGGGCAGAGAGGGGGAGACACAGAATCGGAAGCAGGCTCCAGGCTCTGAGCCATCAGCCCAGAGCCCGACGTGGGGCTCAAACCCACGGACCACGAGATCGTGACCTGAGCTGAAGTCGGACGCTCAACCGACTGAGCCACCCAGGCACCCCTTATTTTTAAGTTTTTTATTTTGAGAAAGAGACGGGGGGGGGGGGGTGGAGACAGAGAGAGAGAGAGAGAGAGAGAGAGAGAGAGAGAGAGAGAATGAATCCCAAGCAGGCTCCAAGCTGTCTGCGCAGAGCCTAAGACGTGTCTCAAACTCAGGAACGGTGAGATCATGACCTGAGCCAAAGTCAAGAGTCAGATACTTAACCAACTGAGCCACCCAGGCACCGTGATTGTTTTTATTTTTAATATGGGTGAAAGTGAGAACTGTCTGTACGGTGCTAGAAAGAAATCGTTTGATGTAAGAAAGAGCTTGACATTGCTGGGGAAGGGAAGAGATCATTGCAAGAGTAAAGTTCTTGAGTAGGTAAAGGGAAGGAGACAAGAGAACAAGGGGAGGGGGAAGTTGGCCAGAGATTCGAACAGGAAAGTCTCTTATATTTAGAAGGAGGAAAAGCAACGATCGTGGGAACAGAAGTATACAGGTAATCAAAGTTGTCAGCCTGGTTCTCAAAGATGTGGACAGAGAAACCAAAGCTGCTCCCCAGAGGAAAAGAATGAAGCAGAGGTAGAGATGGGAAGAGTAGTTTGCAGATTCCCTGCTGCCATGGTTGCTGATTCTGGTCTCTTCCTGAGCCCCAGCTGCACCCAGGTCCCTGGGTGGCACCCCAGTCTTTCATGCCATGTTCCCTTTTGTGGTGAAGCAAGCTATAGGGACTGTCTGTTGCTTGCAATAAAAAAAAGTCGTAACGGATACAAATGGAAACTGCACTCTCTACTCTGTGGATCTGATTCTTGGGAATCCAAGTTCTTCACCTGGCTACAAGACCCCTGGAATGGGCCTCCAAGCGACCCCGCAAAGGGGGGCACACATAACTGTATTTCTAAATTTCCTTCTTTAGAGTGGTTACTTGACATTATTTCCTATAACTTGTCCAGTACTGATTTATTTTAGAGTACAAGCGTTAAAATCATGTGAGTTGGTGTTGCATACAAGCCAATTCTCTTTAAGGCTGTATTTTATTTCATTTGACTTGCCTCCATTTTTTTAGAAGTGCATACTGACCTAATTATAGAAATATGACTAGCGGGGGCAATGGCAATTCAGCAAGCCTATAGTTCTTAAGACTATTCAGTGATGCTAAGAATTTCCTTTCATTTCTAATCACACCAGTGAGATTTTCTTGGCCTTGAATCTGTGAGAACTGGGTAAAATTTTGGCCACTGTAATGTCAGCACAATACATTTTTGTAAATCATTAAGTTCCTTGAAATTCTTCCACGTGAGAGCAAAGAGGCTCTGTTTAGCACAAACAATGCAACGTGAATGAATATGGAGGAAGTTTGTGATACACGCACAAAACTAAATGGATTTTTTTTTTTTTTGGCCACATCTTTAAGAGGAAAGAACAGTAAAATCAGGTAATGTGACTGCTAGCTGATTTACTGGTGGAAAGCTGCTTTGAGTCAGTCTGCTCTGGTGTATCCGTCCTTGCTTTGTGTTCCTGGCCAGTTTTCACTGAGAAAGGGACACTGTTTACTTTTTCCACATATTTGCTTCCCCAGAGAACAGTCTCCAATTCGACTATCTGGCAGGCCTTAAAAAAAAAGTGCTTTGGGGCTAGAATCCTGATGACAAAGGAAATCTCAACTCCTATCTGGACCGTAAATACACAGCCATTAGGTTAGCACTGGTGACTATTTTTGGCAAGTAATTTGTTATATCTGCCTGGAAAAATGATGGATGTGGAAAGTAAGGGGAAATGAAAGGTCATGTGTAACAAGTTTAAAAAATATGATTTTTCCCCCCCTTCTCCCAAGGGTTCTGGGAGAGGGTCACAGATCTCCTTTTGGAGGTAGGCCACATGATGGGATTCAACCTAAGGCTTGGAGAGTGCACCTGACCTTACCTTTGAGAACGTGGTTTGTATTCAAGTCCAAATCCTCATATTAACCAATATTGGTCCCATTTCTAATTCTAAGGGTTTCTTCAGTTTACAGTCTGTTCATTGAAACCTTCTTCAGAAGAATGGTGATGAGTAAGGAATTGATTTAAAGATCATAAATGTCAGCTCAAATTAATAGGTTTTATTAAGATATCTTATTATTGTACTAATAAATGTGTTTTATCACCTGTATTTTCTGACCATGGCAAAATTAACGTAAGCCAAGTTGTCTATTCACCGTCTTTGGGCAAATAATCTGGAACTCCAGCAATCAGAGACAGACAGGGGCTTTTTTCCTCTACCACCATAATGCCAATACCAGGCTATAGGTTGCGGTGAGCAGCTTAGGCCACATCACAGGCATATGTCAGCAAGCAGGTGCGATACTGATCCTTCCTCTGTTCTGTTCCTGCGTTCTGACCTTGATTCTCCGATGACTGTCTTCCGTGAAAGACTCCTTCTGAGGTAGACTTAATGCCATTCTAAATGGTGGGACGTAGACACCACATACTGAAATATTTTAAAGAAAATTATAACACGGATACCACAACACTGACAAACCGTAGCCTCTCAATAGATACTCGTCTAATGAATAAATGGAAAGAAACACACAAATTGGTAGAAGGTATAAACGTCCTGTACAGAACTCCCTAATGACTCTTAAAATAATACATTTAAGGGGCGCCTAGGTGGCTCAGTCGGTTGAGCGTCCGACTTCGGCTCAGGTCACCATCTCGCGGTCTGTGAGTTCGAGCCCCGCGTCGGGCTCTGGGCTGATAGCTCAGAGCCTGGAGCCTGCTTCCGATTCTGTGTCTCCCTCTCTCTCTGCCCCTCCCCCGTTCATGCTCTGTCTCTCTCTGTCTCAAAAATAAATAAAAAACGTTAAAAAATAATAATACATTTAAGGGCAAATAGAATCTGCCTTCATTTGTGGGATTTGGTACAAATAACTCAATTCTATGGTGTACACACATATTATCTGCAGTTTCCTTATGAAGGTATCATGACGTACAAAATAGTGAGGGGAAAAAGAATAAATAAAGATGGCTCTGTGATAAGAAATTTAAATGTGACTATATTATATCCAACATCCTTATGTGTAATAAGTATACATATAATAGTGTATAATATAATAAACTGCAACATAATATATAATAAATTGTAATATAATAAGCTCTAAAAATGTGTATATGTACATGTATACATACATATACTTATTTTGGTTGGGATTAATATTAACTTCATACATAATGACCAAAGGCAATTATGGTTAGTTCCCTGAGTTACAAATAAATAAATGAAAAGAGGAAATAAAATGAAAGAATGGACATTTTGGAAAACCCAGTGAGTGATTTGGAAGATTAAATTTCAGGTCTACCTCACAACACAAAGTCATAATACAAAGATAAAGAAATGAATACCATAAGTAAATGATAAGAACAGGAAATTTCTAACAGCCTTCATGTGGAAATAGTTGGAGATTCAGGGAAGGCAAAATAAACAAAGGAATAAAAATTAATAATCAAATATACAACTTATGAAGAATTTCCTGAATGGAATGAAGACAGACCTGGGATTTTAGAACCAAAGAACTCATGGGGCCAGAAACAAGGAAGGAAAAAGACGTGCATTTTTAGGTAGCCTAAAATCTACCTTGATCTCCGGGGATTAAGAAGGTATTTTCAGGTTTTGAGGCAGTTTACTTTACAGCTTATTTCATAAGGAAAATTAGATTTTACAAAAGGTTCCTGTTCCACCAAAGTACAAGCTAACATTCAGTGTCAGAACATCTGCAGTGTTTCAACAGACCACAGCTGCAATCCCCAAATTGTTCACAGATAAATATAATAGAAACAAGTAATTGCTGAGCATATTATTTGCAGAGGCAACCAAAGAACATTAGAGCACCTTAAAGATTTTAAAATCAAGAAAAATGCATTGTAGAAGCAGCAGTCATTGGTTGTATGTATGTATAAATAAATATATATGAATAATAACAAAGTGATTATAAATTACAAAACAAGTAAGAACATTCTCTCTTAGTACTTAAACACAAGAATGGGAGGAAGGAATAGTTATAGCTTAATCATCACCTACAAATAAAATTCTGAGTTAGTTTAACAATTATTGAGAACGATGGTGAGGAAAGACAAAGGGATAGAAAATTATGGTTTATCTTATAACACTGGTGGAGAAATAATAAATATGACTTAAGAATGTAAAAATTGGTGAATGTGCATCCCAAGTGACTGCTGGAAGGGGTAGAATTTAAAAGTTTTATTGGGGCACCTGGGTGGCTCAGTTGATTGAGCATCCAACTCTTGATTTCCACTCAAGTCACCATCCCAGGGTCTTGACCAGACCTGTGCCGGGCTGAGCATGGAGCCTGCTTGAGATTCTCTCTCTCTCTCTCTCTCTCTCTCTCTCTCTCTCTCTCTCTCTCTCTCATTCTGCACCTCTGCCCTTTTGCCCCCCTCCCCTGCTCGCATGTGTGCTCTCTCTCTCACTCTAAAATAAAATAATATAAATAAAATAAAAGTCTCAACATCAGTGACAAAGGACAAAAGAGAAATAAAAATATACTGGGACATCAAAATATGAAAAGAATAATTCAGGAAATATTTTCAGCATTAATGTGAATGTGTTGGAGTCTACCGTTCTAAGAAATCTCAAATTGGGTTTTAAAAACTCCACTTACGGGGCACCTGGGCGGCTCAGTTGCTTAAGCGCCCAACTCTTGATTTCGGCTCAGGTCACAATCTCACATGAGTTCAAGCCCCGAGTTGGGCTCTGTGCTGGCAGTGCAGAGCCTGCTTAGGAATCTCCCTCTCTCCTCTCTCTCTCTGCCCCCTCCCTTGTTTACACTTTCTCTCTCAAAAGAAACAAATTAAAAGCTTTAAAAAAAATGCACTTAGAAAATCTCTAAGAAAGAGAATAGAAGAATATTAAAGCAACGGACATTTGAAGACAGCCAGAGTTTTAAAAAGCAAATGTAAATGCAAAAGTAAGAGGCAGAGCAACATTATGTATCTAAGAAAATAGAACTTAGGCCAAAAGCTTTACATGAAACTATTATGATATGTAGAAACGATATAGAAGAAATAACGAGTATAAGAAACAAAGAGTTGGGGCGCCTGGGTGGCTCAGTCGGTTGAGTGTCCGACTTCAGCTCAGGTCTTGATCTCGTGGTTTGTGAGTTCGAGCCCCACGCCAGGCTCTGTGCTGATGGCTCAGAGCCTGGAACCTCCTTTGGATTCTGTGTCTCCCTCTCTCTCTGCCCCTCCTCTGCTCACATGCTGTCTTTCTCTCTCAAAAATAAATAAAGATTAAAAAATAATTAAAAAAAACAAAAAGTTGGACAGCACAGTTTAGAAATATCTCAAACAAACGTAAAGTTTAAGAAGTGAAAGTTTTAGAAGTTATAGCTCATGAATTCAGGATGGTGATAGAATTGCCACAGTCCTCTTTGATGTCAATAGTTGAATTTGATATTGTCTGAGTATAATATAGTCAAACTAAAAGTTGACAGCAAAGTATGGTAGTCAAAATGATCGAGATAAATAGGACTCATGGAGGATTGATGGATGGATGAATAGATACATGGATGGGTGGACAGATGGGTAGTTAAACAGATAGTTACTCGATTTGTTTTGAAAACAACACAGTCTTCCGATAACGCATGGGTTAAAGATAAAATCACTACTAAAACACTATCACCAAAAAAAAAAATGATTTAGAAATGAATATATTACATCGCAAAAACTGTATACTATGTCCCAGATAGTTGATTAAGATAAAATTAGTCTTCAGTATATTTATAAGAAACAAACAAAATGAAAAATAATTAGACATACACCTTCTACATGAGAAACGTGTGGAAACAAAAAGTCCTAACACTTTTATAAAGGTATAGATAGAAATGGTTATAAACAGGGTGGGAGGGAGGTGAGGGTGGGTGATGGGTATTGAGGAGGGCATATTTTGGGATGAGCACTGGGTGTTGTATGGAAACCAATTTGACAATAGACTTCATATATTGAAAAAAAAACTCATAAAAAAAGAAATGGTTATAAACATTTATGTTCAGTCTACCGCGTTTCCACAGGCGTCATTTCATTAGAATGAATAAGTGATCTTTGCCAACATTTGTTTTAAAATGTTTTTAACGGTAACCTGAATGTAATGTCACATGGTCAAGCTAAACACACACAGTTTTCCAATGACCTATGAAATAAAGGTAGTATATTTACTTTCTGGTGCACTGTTGTCATATATTTTAATATCCTATAATCTGGCATAATATTTAAGTGAGAAAAAAAAAAAACATGTTAGGATCCACTACGGATCTTAAAATCTCTCCATTTACTGTTGCCAAGCTTTTTAAAGGAAAGATAAATTTTCCTAGTTCAATGAGCCTCTCTTGATGCTGTTGGAAGAAAGAGGAGATAAACTCAAGAACCATATGGAGCCCGCCATCCAGCAGATGCTTCACCAAAGCTGTGTCCACATAAGTTCCTTTATAGCAACGTAAACACCACATTCTCAGCAGAGGCTGGGATACATTCAATCGGGTAAACGTTGAGAGTCCTAGTCTAACAAGGTGTGCAGCTGGCTTTCAGAGAATTTCCACACATCGTATTAGATTCATAGGAGTGAGTTATAATGACACAAATAGGTTTCTCTTTCACCTATAAGCAAAGTTAGAAGAGAACCAATAAGATGTTTCCCCCTGTATTAATGGAGTTCCTTCCCCCCCCCCCTTTTTTTTTGGTTATTGTGTTTTGTTTGTTTTCTATTTTTGCTTTTCTCCAGGGGCACCTCAGTCTTCCCAGCATCTCTTAGGAAGCACGTGAGAATGGAATGGCTTTTAGCAGGGGAAGTAATCTGGTCAATAATCAATGCCATGCTTTAATTCAAAGCACTTTCCTGATGTTTTCCACCGTAGCTCAGTGAAAGTTCCATTTGGGAATCCTTTCTGTGTAAACTGGATGTGCTTTTTCGGTGCCAGGGATGACAAGGTTTAAATTAATGCGCCCAGCTGTTTCCCACATGCTGGGCTTCCAGAGGGCAGTGTCCAGCTTCCTTCCCCTGCTGAGCCTCCCCTGCATTCTTATCTCCACCCCCTCACCCCACTCCCACCAGGACAGGCCCTGGCTTGGCTTCGGTGACCTGGGGGAACTGCCACGAAGCAGGTTTTGATAAGAGACAGGATGTGCGATGGTTCCTATCTAACAAAATGAAATTCCAAATGTCCCATCCTCTCCCGCACACCGGGCATAGGCGCTAAATGCAAGTGTGTGACTAGCTCATCAATTTCACAATGACCTGCTTAGGGAAATACACCAATAAGCGATGTGCAAAACCAGAAAACGATGAAGAGTATCCTCACGATCAAATTACCGGTCACGTTAGTGAACAACTGGTAGAGGAAGGAAATTTGAAGTCAGTTTTTTTTTTTTTTTGGAACCAATGTCTTACTTTCTACTTCTCAACACCATGTCTCAGAAGACAGACAGATGAAAGATAGATAGATAGATAGATAGATAGATAATAGAGAAAGAGAGATTCGGGTAACGCGTTAGGTTGAATAATTGCTCCCCTCCCCCCACCAAATTCATGCCGGAATCTCTAAAACCTGTGCGTAGCTTATGGTACACGGTATAAAGTGGTTTTGCGGATGTAATTTAAGGATACAGGTGTTAAAATACAGAAATTGTCCTGGATTATTTTAATAGGCCCAATCTTATACAAGCCCTTAAGAACAGAGAATTTTAGGGGCGCCTGGGTGCCTCAGCGGGTTAAGCATCTGGCTCTTGATTATGACTCAGGTCGTGACCTTGGGATCGTGGGTTTGAGCCCCACATCAGGCTCTGCACTGGCAGTGTGGAACCTGCTCGGGATTCTTTCTCTCCCTGTCTCTCTCTGCCCCTCTCCTGCTCTCACTTTCTTTCTCTCTCAAGATAAATAGGTAAACTTAAAAAAAAAAACAAAAAAGAATTTTCTCTGGCTGGTGTCAGAGAGATGTGGTGAAAGAGGAAGACAGCAAGGGAAGTCAGAGAGCTTCCAAATGGAAAAAGGATTTAACTTCAACATGCCTTTGCTGGTTTTGAGATATAGGGGGTCACGAACGGGAACTGGAAAGAGGACTCTTGGAGACATGGCCAGTCCCCAGCTGACAGAGAGCAAGGAAAGGTGAGCCTCAGACCGAAATTCAGCCCACAATCTAAATTAACTTAGAAGTGGATTCTTTCCCATGGCCTCAGATAAGGAATCGAGATAGCCCAACACCTTGGTTTAGTCTGGAGATTGCACCTTGATAATGATGCAGAATTGTAGTAGGTAATTGACCTCTGCCCCCCTCTCCCCAGACAGACACACTTAAATTCTAAACCTAAATCTTAAAACGAAAAAATGTCAGCTATTATCACAAGGTTCTGCGTGTTTCCCGTTTCCTCTTCACTCGTGGCATCCACGTTATAATAATCCTTTGGCTAGAAGGGTGGAATTTCAGGAAAAGAAGAAATTCATAAAATTTCTCGGCCCTTACTTTTTAAGAGTTTTTTTTTTTTTTTCCTAAGCAGAAACAAAAAAATGCAAATAAATAACTCGACAGTGACTTTGAAAATCCTGACACACGGCATCATTCCACCTGAAAGCATCAAACAGAGTATCATGATGTGAAATTATCTACGTGCATTTTGACCTCTCTTGCCCTGATTAGAGATCTTCCTCTAATCTAGGTAAATCTAGGAACAGATCACACGCAAGGAGAATTCCATCAGGGACATCAAAGTTCTGGAAATGTGCAATGGAAAGTAAAACATCTTTGAATTGTTTCATTTAGAGGCTCTGATAACTAAATGTTTCCAGCCGCCACATAGATGTGGAGATGAGTGAGTGAGGCGGAGACATACTAGCCGGGGGTATTGTTGGGCTGTTAGTTGGGGGAGTTAGTTCACTGTCCCAACATTACATGAGACGTGAATCAGACTCAAAACATGTGCCAACCTGTCCCTGTAGCTCAGAGCTCATCAGCTGACCACAGCTGGAATTTGTAGGCTGGTGGAAAGCAGGGAAGACAGAGCAGGCCCTGGACCGTTTTCTAGCTGGGAGGAGGCCTGCGATTGGCAAGGGTAAGTGCATAGCACACACTTTGCTACTGAGGGTCCAGATCCAGCTTTCTTGCCATCACTCTGCCAAACCAGGCGAGAGAAGCATAAAAAGCACTACTAAGAATAATTAAGGCCATGGAGGACAGATTTTATAAGGAGAGATTAAAGGGATTTCACATGTATGACTTGGCTACGCAAACACGAAGGGAGAACATGAAAAACGTCGATAAATATTTGAGAGGCTAAATTATTGGGAGAGGAATGAAAGTTTAAGCAATAAACAAAACATGAGAATATGGCACCGTGCCCCCGACAGAAGTTAAGATGCATAAATATAAAAAAGCTAAGTCATTCCAAAGTTAAAATTACCACAGAAAGTTACCCAGAGTGTTAGCACGTTATTCTCCTATAAAGGAAAGGGTGTAATCGGACTCTTCTAATTCTTAGTGTCTCTGACATAGTCCAAAGATGTAAACACAATGCCCACTTGGAGACAGACAGACTCTCTGAGTATGCCTATGGATACACTCAGCCCATGCATGCCAGAATGCATGTTGAGGTAAAACTGATTCATTGTGTCCATAGACACTCAGAAAACACTCGCTTGGTGTTTCCAGACAAGCGGAAAGCTGACCCTGTCAATTGGCCTCAACATCTTTAACAAGCTACTGCTGAGAAAGAGATCACCTATCCCTCAAAAGGCTGTGCTTCAATTCAAATTGGAGGGCGAAGCAAATTATTTCCCTCCTTCTCATCTTGCTCCAACGCAAAGGTCCTCCTCCTTAAGGAGGGGCAGAGGGTCTGCTGAGGTAAAAATGGTTTTCCTGAATTTCTAAAATTTCCTCAGTGTATAAGAGAATATAGTAAGGCCGGGCAGCCAGACCCAACAGTGGGTCCCCACCACAAAGCAAACGAGTTTTCACCTTTTCCCCTTCCTCCCCCGGCGTATGATTCCACGGGTCATGTCATAAACCACTAAGGAACACGGTTGGTGTTTTCTTGGGTAATCTTGTTCTCGAGAACTTGCAAATTGGTTCTCAAATTGGCATGCCACACATAATTTAAGATCCAAGGAAAAATTATTCAACTTCCAAGTAAAAATAGGAGATATAAAAGAAATGGACTTTAAGGATGTGAATGTTTTCCTGGGAATCCATAACAATGTTCCACCCTTGGCAACTCTGATGGTCTTGATTGCTTTGAGATCCTAAAGTGGACACTTTATTCTTTGTAGTAAATACCCCACTTGTGCAACAGGCATCTTCCAAGGGGACTCTGAGTTGCAAGGCCAGTACCTAAGAATGTTCTGTTAAATTTAGAGAAGTGTTAACCCAGTGACCCACTGCTGTTCTGACCAAGAGAAGAACATTCAATCATTAAAACATGGGCAACTCCAAGCAGTGAAAACATGGGTGTGAGTGAGCCGTTTAATACAGCACTGACCTAACACTTCAAAATGGTAAAGGAATTGTTTTACTCAGTAAAGAAAATTTTGCTAAATGGAAAATCAACCTAATAACCTTCCAAGTTAGATTGTCTTTGTTTGATAAAGTTGCAAATCTATAGCCTTTTCTTTGAGGTTTTTTCTTCTGACTCTCATTTGTGAGGGGAACCTAAAAGCTACCCCTTTTCAGAGAAGTAAAAGATATTTCCTTTTAAAAGAAGCTCCAACATAGTAATGATGGATTATTATGTTCCCAGGTTACTTACATCTGCAAGAGATGACCTCATACTTCACAAGTTAATATCCATATTCTTTACAATAACCTTCCCTAAAAGTTGTTTTGTATCATGAAACTGCCACCAGAAAATGAATATACTAGGCTTTATTTATTTAAAGGTGTGATGGCACAAGTCCTCATGACCTGCAATCTTGTGTACTAAACTTACCCTGTATTTTTTTCACCCCATCTAATTCTTCATCTACATAGTTTATCCTGTCATTACACATGGTTTGTTTAAAAATCACTCCAAGTTCTTTCCAAAGCCAGTTAATTTTTTTTTTTTTTTGACACCAGAGGTATAGACCGTGATATGGTCAGAATTTCAGTACTATGTCAAAATATTCTTCCCCTGAGACAGAAAAGAATGGGGCACATTATAAAATCTCCAGTTGCTCTGAGACGTGAGCTTTGCGATTGTACTGCTCCACAAAGTTATTAATCTCCTTAAAGGCAGGAGCTGTCTCCTTTTTTTTACCCCCTTATCGTACCTGGCCCAAGAGTCGGTCAATTGCTTCATTCTAAAAGATTTGAAAGTTATCACATAATTCCTGAAATAAACCTTTCTTGCACTTTTCAGTTACGTTTCGGTTGTATTTCAAAAATATTAAATTGAAAAGAAAAGAAAGGTGCTCCCCCTACAACATTGTTCAAGCCTTTCTTAACAGCTTTTCCTTCCTGTTACTTGACTTTCATCTTGTTACTGTTGCTCGTTTTTTGTGTGTGTTTTGTCTTTCACAGCATAAATATGCTACCACCTGTCTTAAATACCCCGTTCTCCACTGCCCTGAGAGAATTCTGAGTATGTTCCATGTTTAGGCATGTGAGCTGTCACAATTACCATAGATTAGCACCCAAGAAACACACAACCAAGCTACAGCTCTTGAAATAAAAATTAAAATTCTAATATTAGAACGCATTTCTTTCATATATTCAAATTTCTGGAAAAGAAAATTTTGAGTACGTCGTTATTCCAAACTTTTACTATTTTCCAAAGCCTGTTCTTTGAAGAAGTGCCAAAGATGTTTTGGATCAAAGTATGATAAATGATTTGTGAGGGATGGGTTGTTTTAGAAGAGCTTAAACAATACTGACCTACAGCATGTTTGCTGACCCTGGGCAAGTCACTTAACCAATTTAGATATCCATTTTCTCTTTGGTAAAACAAGGAATGGGATTCCTGACCCAGTTTTGAAATCTATTACTAAAAAAATAAAATAAAATGAACAGATGGGCAGACTTATCAGAGTAAGGACATAATCTTTAAAGTATTTTTCTTGAGATGCCTGGGTGGCTCAGTCGGTTAAACGTCCAACTTTGGCTCAGGTCATGTTCTCACGGTTCGTGGGTTTGAGCCCCACGCCGGGCTCTGTGCTGACAGCTCAGAGTCTGGAGCCTGCTTTGGATTCTATGTGTCTCCCTCACTCTGCCCCTCCCTCACTCGTGCTCTCTCTCTCTCTCTCTTTCTCAAAAATAAATAAACATTAAAAAAATAAAATAAAGTACTTTTTCTTTGGAAGTTGTTTTAAATGAATTTCAATGGGAAGATATAAAGTATCATTACCATTCTTTGATATTAACCATAACAACAAATATTTAATTATAAAATTTGATTGTAGAGATTGAATAAGGCATAATGCATTTTTAAAAGCAGGTACATTGATAATTCAAGGACAAATCTAATGAAAAATCCTGCCTAAGGCAAAGAAAATTTCAACTATGACCAATTTTATCCAGAGATACTGAGGTAATGGGAACTCTACCCACTTACCATTAACATAGGTTGGGGATGAAGAGAAGGGTAAGTAAGTTCTTTCCTCAAATTCCAGTTGGGAATTTACTTTGGTAGTTAGGTGATAAAATTTCAAAATACATGAAATGGGCTATCTACATTTTGAAATCACAAGATCCCAGGTTTTCTTTGTTTGTTTGTTTTTTATTTTTTTTTTAATGTTTATTTATTTTTGAGACAGAGAGAGACAGAACATGAGCGGGGGAGGGTCAGAGAGAGAGGGAGACACAGAATCCGAAGCAGGCTCCAGGCTCTGAGCTGTCAGCACAGAGCCCGACGTGGGGCTCGAACTCACAAACCGTGAGATCATGACCTGAGCCGAAATCGATCGCTCAACCGACTGAGCCACCCAAGCGCCCCACAAGATCCCAAGTTTAAGAAAACATCCATACACCCTCATCTCCTGGGATGCAGGAGATAGATGCAAATATGAGCCATGCGATGGCCAGTCATGCTATTCCACGCTTTGCAGTGTGGATCCTCATTGGATAACACAGTGCTCACCTAGGCAACTCTGGGTCACACGGCCAATACATACGAATGTTCCGTTAGAGTAGCCGTTACGTTTTTGCGCCTCTTGTGTACGACCTTGCTCTGTTTTTATTATAACAGTTTATTTTTAACCATCTGACTCCAGTTACATCAAATACCCACCGTGCCACTAACAAGCCCAAAATCTGTGCCCCTGCTCATGCTATTTGTCCCCTCAGAAGGTCTACATATGTACCCTACTTCAAACTTTCTTGACAACTAATGTGACCACCAATACATTTCCACCCCAGAAAAATTGCTTTACCACTGATGATCCCTTAGCATATTAAGAAAAAAAAAAAAAAAACAACTGCAAAGAACAAAGACAATGCAATTATTCCCTGGGTATCCACTGTTTAGAGAAAGCAAAATATCAATACTTTGGTCTCTCTTCTTCATATTATTAAAAATGATAAGTTATTGAGGTTCTTTATATTTTTCTCCCTTGCTCTATTCATATGTGTGTATATCTCCATAAACAATAGAAAGTAATGTTTTCTAATATCATTGTGATAGTATTTTCACAATGGCCATCATTTTCTATTTACGTATCCACGACTTCAAGAGGTTATAAAGACTGTGAAATCAGGTTCCACTTTTTAATAATCTTTCATGCCCAGACCCTAGCGTATTGCATATTCAATGTTCTATTCTCTTATAATCAAAAAGAAGAATGAACGCAAGCATGCATGTGTGGGAATGTACTCATTCCTTGTGTTCTTTCCAGAAATAAATTGGACTAACAAGCCAAAAAGCTAGATAGAATTTATCAAATAGTCACAACAACCTATGAATAATATATTAAACAGAATAATCTTACCAGAATATAATACAATCTTAACATTTTGATTAAAACTTATTTTACTCTAAAATTCACAGGCTTTATGTGCTTTCCTTTTGAGAGGCGAAATAGATATACTTTCTAGCAGGATACTAAACTTATTATATCTTCATCATAATAAAAATTCAATATATTTTAACTTCCCCTACAATCATTTTGATGTGTTGAGAATCATCATCTACCTCCCTAAAGAAATATTCTCCCCCAAAATCCAATATTGGTATCTTGGATCAGGTTTGTTACAGGTAGTGTGTAAGAGGAGGATTCATGTGCAAGAAATTTACTTCGAAAGCAATCCCAAGGGAGACTTGAAGGGAACAGAGGAAACAGTACAGGGGGATGGAAGAAGCCCCAGCAAGTGTGTATCTTCAGGTAAATCCCCCGTCTCCACCTGATCATGCAGAGGTTCTCTGGGGCATGAAATATGCCTCAGGTTTGTCCGATGCAAGAAAGTGGACTTTTGCCTTCTCAGCGACTAGCCCTTGATGACCTAAGGATCATCCGAGAGGGAAGTAAATTCCCAGGCACCTCTAAGTCACTGTCCCTGTGGAGAGAGGGCTCCACAGACCGAGAACTATCTTCTGAGGACGGTTGTGAGCATCAACCATTAGAAGCAAAACGTACGCGAGAGGCTTTGGGCAAACATAAGAGGAATCAGGGAATCAGTGAGGAGCACCAGTCGTGTTTGCTACAAATAGTAACTTGCAATTAGTATCGGATTTATTAGTTTTATCAGATATGCTAAATAAGAAACGGGTTAAATACATAAAAACGTACATTCTTCAAGTAAGTGCAATGCAGGTGTTGGAATGATGCTGAGAAATTACTTGTATTGACATGGAAATCTTCATGATAGAGTATGTATTAAAAAGCAGGTGACAAAGCAATAGGTGCGATACAATTACACTGAATCGATTCAATGAACTGCCGGGGTAAATAGATCAATAGTGGGATGATTTGTGCTGCTCTTTATTTTGTCGTTTTATTTCTGATCCTTTGTTATGCAAGGTGTATGAGTTTTACAATATTTTTTACCATTTGATTCTGAAATCCAACAATTTATATCATGATTTATAAAGAGATGAGATGGACAGGATTTGTAGAGGAGATTAAATCTCTAAAGGCAGACAACACAGAAGAAGGTATTCCAGGCATGGTGAACTTTTTTTTTAAACGTTTATTTTAGTTTTGAGAGAGAGAGAGATAGAGCATTTCGGGGGGTGGGGGGGGGGGGGGAGGGCAGAGAGAGAGGGAGACACAGAATTTGAAGCAGGCTCCAGGCTCTGACCTGTAAGCCCAGAGCCCGACATGGGGCTCAAACTCATGAACCGTGAGCTCATGACCTGAGCTGAAGTCAGACACTTGACTGACTGAGCCTCCCAGGCACCCCCAGGCATGGTGAATTCTAAGAAGTTGGGACATAAATTAGGTTTCCTATGCATTTTTAGTAAATACATTGACATTAGGCAGATACAATTAAGGTCATCAGCTTGATCGATCAGTTAAAAGCTTACAGGCTAAATATAAATTCTTTCTCTGTAGGAAAGGTTCTAGTTCCAAAGATAGAGTTTATCAAGTCCCTAGTGCAACAGTGTGTCATTATTTCTGTTCAAGAATTTATGACAGTGTTTCAGTTTTAAAGAGGGATAGATGTTCTTAGAAAATACCAGTTGAGGGTTCGGGAAAGGATTTGAATACAGACCTATTCCTACAAAAGAGGCAAATACATAGTGGGGAGAACTGTTGTTCTGGAGGAACCAGGGTCATATCTAAGAGCACCAGGACCTTTTGGCATGAATTAGACTTGAAACAATACCACCATGCTTTCTAGTAGTACTGGGACAAATGATTCCAGATTTTTCACGTTGAATGAACACGGCATGTTAGGCCTGCTTCCATTACAAATAATAGAGAAGTCAATGCAAATCACCTTAAAAAAACAAAGAAAACAAAAACAAAAGGCAGAATTTATCAGGATAACTGGATAAAGAGAACACGAAGGCTTTCAAGGTTCAATTTCAATCTATATGTTGGCTCTATAATGGACACCTTTTTCTGTTTTCTCTGTGTTCCTGTAGGCTTTTTATTCCTAGGGACAAGCTACATGATCCAGAAATGCACCCTATCTTTTTAGGATCCCATAGCAGAATGGATAATTTTCTTTCCCCAACAGTTTTCTAAAGTCTAGCACGTGAGTGTCATTGCATTGTGTTGGATACCTTGTCCTTCCCAACAATCACTGTTACCACGGAGGTGCAAAGTTCTGATGTCAGAGTTAGGGTCACATTATGTCAAGTGGATGCTCTGTGGAGTGACTGCATCCAAAACCTGTGGCTGGGGGACGTGCCGGAATGGTCAGCGCTGGAGGAAAATCAGAATTCTGCATCCATAAGGGCAAATGAAATCGGATGAACACTCACTTTATAAATACCCTTCCTCTCTCAGAAAAAAAAAAAAAAAAATTGGAACAGTGAATGGAATGACACTAAAATTCCTAGTGAGGAACATCAAAGAGTCAAGTTGAAGAGGCAACCAAAAAAAAAAAAAAAAAAAGCAATAAAGCATTGTTGACAATAGTTTCTGTTATTTATAAATTTTAGAAATGATGTTAACTATTTTGGGATTAGGATGACAAATATATCCTTTATTGTTTGTTTTTTGTTTGTTTGCCATCAGTTTCCTGGGGCATGATTCATTTAGGATCCTTCTGTTAATAAATTTAAAGCAAAGTTTCCTTCATCAGACTTAACAATCTTCATTTCAAACATCTTCATTTAATTTAGGAAGTACTATTCTTGAGCTTACCAATTGTAAAGAATAGACTAAGCATACTTAGCACAAGTTCATTTTTAAATAAATTGGGGTTTCTAACAATGCTATTTTATCAACATTATATTTTTAAAAATACACACATGTTGTTCCTCCATATTTTGTTTTCATCATGATAAATGTGCTCTTCAATGCACATCACCTGGCTTACCCATCCCCCCACTCACCTCCCCTCTCATAGCCATCAGTTTGTTCTCTATTGTTAAGAGTCTGTTTCATGTTTAGTCTCTCTCTCTCTTTCCTTTGCTCATTAGTTTTTTCTTAAATTCCACATATGAGTGAAATCATATGGTATTGTCTTTCTCTGACTGATTTATTTCACTTAGCATTAGACTCTCTAGCTTCATCCATGTTGTTGCAAACCACAAAAGACCCCAAGTAGCCAAAGCAATCTTGAAAAAGAAAAACAAAACTGGAGGTATCACAATTCCAGACTTCAAGGTATATTACAAAGCTGCAGAAAACAAAACAGTATGGCACTGGCACAAAAATCAAAACATAGATCAATGGAACAGAATAAAAAGCCCTGAAATAACCCACAATTATATGGGCAATTAATCAACAAAGGAGGAAAGAATATCCAATAGGAAAATACAGTCTCTTGAACAAATGGTGTTGGGAAAATTGGACAGCAATATGCAAAAGAATGAAACTGGACCACTTTCTTACACTACACATAAAAATAAACTCCAAATGAATTAAAGACCTCAATGTGAGACCTGAAAATATATAAATACTATAAATATTATACACAGGCCATAATTCTGTGACATTGGCCATAGCGACATTTTTCTGGAGGTCTCCTGAGCCAAAAGAAATAAAGGCCAAAATAAACTATTGGGACAAGATCAAAATCAAAAGCTTCTGCACAGCAAAGAAAACAGTCAGCAAAACTAAAAGGCAATCTATTGAATGGGAGAAAATATTTGCAAATGACATATCTGATAAAGCGTTGGTTTCTAGAATATATAAAGAATGGATAAAACTCAACAGCCAAGAACCAAATAATAATCTGATTAAAGTATGGGCAGATGGAGAACTTGGATGGCTCAGTTAAGCATCTGACTCTTTATTTTGGCTCAGGTCATGATCTCAATGTTTTTGAATTCCAGCCCCACATCAGGCTCCAGGCTGACAGTGTGGAGCTTGCCTGAGATTCTCTCTCTCTCTTTCTCTCACTCTCTCAAAATAAATAAATAAACTTAAAAAAAATATATATGGGCAGAAGACATGAACAGACATTTCCCCAAGACGTAGAGATGGCCACCAGATATGTGAAAAGACGTTCAACGTCACTCATCATCAGGGATATGCAAGTCAAAGCTACGATGAGCTATCACTTCACCCCTGTAAGAACAGCTAAAATGAAAACACAAAAAACCTGCATATGTTTCACATTATACTTAGTTGCACTGCTACAGAGACTTAATGTTTAAATTTTAAAATAAGCTATTGCCATGCAATTTACAATAATTTAGCATGCATATTGAATTTAAATGTGAACTCTACTTTTAATGTCATGTTTAATGTCATGACAAAAACAGGTCATGACACCTTCTCCAGACCCAGGTAGAGTTTATATTAATAGAAAAGTGGGGTCAGATGAGTTGCTAGTGAGCAGCATTGAATGCAAATGTGTATAAGTTTACATAATCGCCCCTTACCTTCATCTCTAATCATTTTTTTAGTGGATTAACTGTCAACCGTGGCACTTTCGCACCAAACTAAGAAAAAGGAATGCAGTTGCTCACTGACTAAAGAAAGATACCTGACAAAAACATAACTTATTTTACTGTATACAGTGATAAAATATGCCTAACCATGCATTTAATTATTTGGCTTAAATAGGCCATCCTATTAACCTAGAGGATATTTCAATTACGTGGGCAACCAACCTGTTTAGAGCTAGATGTAGGTCCAGTACTTGGGTGCTGGAAGTTGTATAATGCAAAGCCAGTACGTTCTTCCATGAAAATTGCTATTTTTCTTAGGTGTTATAAACTCAATGTAAGGCAAAATATCTAAAAAATCTTAAATGAATAGAAATGCAGTATCCAGAAGATCAGAATGATAAAAATGGATGCTTGGATATTGGTGGTAGAGAGGATTAGATCATTTACCTATTTAATTCTGTCTAATAGGGTAAGCCTGGGCAGTTAAAATGTGCAGAAAATGTATCAACTGAACAGTGGTAAAAGCAACTGAGAAACCATAGCTTAAAAAATAACAAGTCTATGCGGTGCTTGGGTGGCTCTGTTGGTTAAGCATCTCACTCTTGATTTCGGCCCAGGCCAGGCATCAGGCTTCACACTGTCAGTTGGGAACCTGCTTGGGATTCTCTCTCTCCCTCTCTCTTTCTCTGCCTCTCCCATGCGCTCTTTCTCTCTCTCTCCTTCTCTCTCTCTCTCTCTCTCTCTCTCTCTCAAAACAAATAAACTTAAAAAAAAATAAGTTTACTTGACCATCTTTAAATAACCTCTACCAACTAATAGGAGGAGGCAGAGACTACTTTCAGGGAAACTCAAAACCACAACTGAGACGCACAGATGAGAAAAAGAGAAAGGCAGATAATAACGTAAGAACTTTCTAACAATGATACCAATTCAACATTGGAACAGGCTGATTTGGAAGTTAATGGACTTTCCAAAACGGGAAGGAATGGACAAAGAAATGTGTATTTATTAAACAACTATTGTGCTGGTCTCTAGAATCAGAATGTTGTATATATTGCCTCCTCATATCCCCACACACCCATGAAGTGGCTAATATTACCCTCATTTAGATGAGGAAAACAGACTCAGGGTGATGTTCCAGACCCCAGAGCTGGAGAGACGTACAGCCAACCTGTAATCCCAAACTATTTGACTCCAAAAACTATAACAAGTAGAGATGGGATGAGCAGCTGTTAAAAACATCATAAAGGACATTATTGCCACAGTTGATGACAAGTAGATTAGATTCTTATTGAAAGTCTTTTTGAACTCTTAAATAGTATGACTTTGTTAGGGCAGAAGTTTAAGTTTCATTGTAGGCTAACACACAAACTTTTTGAAAGCCTACCTTTAAGCACCCCCACCCCAGGGCTGGTTAATAATATTCCTGGTGTTATATATAGAATATATACCAAATATAATATTACCAGTATTATATATATTTTATATAAAATATAATACCATCAGTATTATAGAATACCTTGTGAGATATATCTATATAAATAGATACAGAGATAAATCTATAGATCTATCTAGGTATAAGTACAGACATACATATATCTCCCCGGGGCTACTCGGTCTAATGTGGCCACAAGAGCTAGGATAGAGGTTAGCATTTTTCGAAGGAGATTTTCCTACAACTGGAAAAGTCAACTGAGCTTTAGTTTCCTGGCATCATGGTTTATAGCTTTGACATCTTCCTGTGTAATGACCCCTCAGCCGAAAAAAGGGTTGATATCAATAGGCCATTCTTTGGACATGGACAAGAGAACATAATATTCACCCACACTAATTAGAGATACACCACTCAGCCTTCTACTGGTTCCTGGCAAGTCTCCATGCAAGCTGCCCATTGCACTGATAAAAAGTGGTCGTTCTGTTCTTTTCAGTCTCATTTAAAGATGGAAACTTCCCATATTTAAGCATAAAGTCATATCATAGACGGTGTTTAAAAAAATAATGGACTGGGGCGCCTGGGTGGCGCAGTCGGTTAAGCGTCCGACTTCAGCCAGGTCACGATCTCGCGGTCCGTGAGTTCGAGCCCCGCGTCAGGCTCTGGGCTGATGGCTCGGAGCCTGGAGCCTGTTTCCGATTCTGTGTCTCCCTCTCTCTCTGCCCCTCCCCCGTTCATGCTCTGTCTCTCTCTGTCCCAAAAATAAATTAAAAAAAAAATGTTGAAAAAAAAAATTTTAAAAATAAAAATAAAAATAAAAAAATAATGGACTGTTGCATAAGCATATGGAAAATTGTTTTTCCTACAAGCCATTGAAATCAAACCATTTTTGGTATTTAGGTTGTGAAAGTCAGTGAAGTATTTTTCTGTCAAAGGGTTTGATTGAAATTAAAATGTGCTTTGGATAATGTGTTGGGCAGGGTTAACTTCCTGACAAGGCATTTGAGTCTCAAAGTGAACGCATGCATAGGGATGGCTGAATGAGCGAAGAAGGGGACATTAAGAGACTTAAGTAGAAAGTGTGGTAAATGTTTTAAAAATAGTTCCATCCATTGTTCAAAATTTTTAAACAGACACTGAGTTTTACTTTTCTTCTTGTAATATATTCTCACCTTAAGCAACATGGAGTTAGAAATGTGGAGAAACAAAAAGCAGAATTAGAGAACGAACAAATAATGCTATTTTCTCATCTGATGGAAAGGCAGGGGGAAAAAGTCAGAAATGGGAAGAAGGAGGCTCAGGAACACAGAAATGAAAAAAGAAGGGAAGTCAGGAATAACTAATTGGAAGGGGAATGGTATTCACAACCTTTCCCTGCTACTATTCTGATTTGAGCCCTCGTTAATGCATAAAATATGATAACCTACTCTCTAAATTAGTCTGTTAACATTTATCTCAATTTGTGATGTAATCTTTTATTTTTCAGCTGCATCTGCAGTGGTTACAGTCAAAAGAGTCTCAGGCTTCTAAGAGTTGTTCATGTTTCCCTTCTCAATAAAGATACTAGAAACGGCTACGCATGTTTATCTACCTCGATCTCTCGGGCATGCACTTCTCTACCCCCCCCTTTCTCTGTTAAAGGCAGAACCTCAGTTTTCCTTTGCAGGGAATAACCCTGTCCTTGGCTAAGTCAGAACATCTGGATCTTGATCTCATGGTCCTTGGAAGATAAGCAAAAAATAAAATTGTTCTGAATTCCCATTGTCTTCTCTAATAAGCTTTTTGTAAGAGAATAATCGTCTCCTGGGGAAAAGGAAAAAATGATAGAAATAATCACATTCAACCCTGGACCAAATCTTTAATTAGGAACCATCTGAGAAAGGGGAGCAAGACGGCAAACCGTGCGGGGACCCTGACATTCGTGCATGAACTTCAGGAGTGACAGGAAGGGTCAGTCACAGAGAGATTGAAACTTTTGGCACTCGGGAAAATATTTCTTCTGGCAAATTCACAAATTTTAGTCAAATCACTGAAACAAGTCTATTTGGAGAACATGAAATGCTAGACTATAAAATTTTAACAGACTCACTTTACATGCAAACAAGAAAACATCTGCTTAGCAGAAGTAACCACAATGCATCCTGAAGTCTAGAAAGCATGGCTACATGAAGTGGGGATTTTTCCATTTAGAAGAAAAATAGCAAAACACTGTAGTAACTAAATAATGTAAAAGTCTAAGTTAACCGAGCTGATGGAAACCAAATACCTTTAACACTCTTCTCTTACAGTAGCAAGCCCAGTGACATTTTGGAAAAGAAGCTACCTGATGCAAAATGACAAAGGATATGTGCTTACTGCTATTTTTTCCCCTCATTTCCACATTTCTTCCTTTCAAATAATCTATTTAGACCACACTGCAGTGAGAAGTAATAGATTTTATACTTGTGGGTAGACATCTACTTCATACGTGTTACTTCCATTTTCTAATGTTCTTTTGGGAAATTGAGAACTAAGGATCAGTGTAACAGCAATACAAAAAATCTCCTTTATCTTCTGCCCCAGATTTCCCAACTTCTAAGATTTTACCATCTTTCCTATACCACCAAAAACCTCCCCATCCTCCCTCATTCTCTCTCTCTCTCTCTCACTCCCCTCTCTCTCACTCCCCCCTCTCTCTGCCCATTCTCTCTCTCCCCTCCCAACCCCCATTGGAACAGAATATACAACCAGAGTGTTGCCAGAAGAATAGAATCTTTAGAATGAATTTCCTTTGTGTGTGTGTGATCTTTTAATGTTTGTTTATTTTTAAGAGAGAGTGTGCGTGGGGGAGGGGCAGAGAGAGAGGGAGACGTAGAATCTGAAGCAGGCTCCAGGCTCTGAGCTGTCAGCACAGAGCCGGACACGGGGCTCGAACTCACGGACTGTGAGATCGTGACCTGAGCCGAAGTCAGACGCTTAACTGACTGAGCCACCCAGGAGCCCCTAGAATGAATATTCTTAATTGGCTCTGAACTTTTCTGGGTTTGGTTCTCCAATCTGGTTAGATTTTAAAACATTAATGATTTTGTTTCCAATGATGAAAGGGGGACTTGAGTGCATGGCATGTAGTGACAAGTGTTTACTCAAAATATCATTTGGACACACCTGTAATCAAGTACCTATAGAAGTCACGGCTCTAGGTAACAAAATAATAATTGCTGCCTTAGAAAGTTCCATCAAAATTAGTAGCATACGAGGGTTAGGTGGGATATTATTAGTTTGCTAGGGCCGTGATGACAAGGTATAAAAACCTGATGCCAAAGGAATTCCATCTGTTCTGTATGATCACCACCCCCCACCCTCCGGCCCCCCCCCCCCACCAGGGGGCAGAAACTCCCCAGGACATAAAATTAGAATCAGTGGGTCCAAGTTACAAGGTCAGTGTTTGAGCCAAAATAATGAGAAACAGTTTTAACACTCAGAACAATCCAAAGATAAATAAGCGATCTTAAAACAGAATGAGTTTTCTTATTGGAAGTCTCCACGTGCTGGCTGAGCCCCTTGCGCGGCGGAGCGCAGGATAACGCAGCACATTCAAGCACCAGATTGTTGGTCAACCTATGAAACCTTGAGAATCCCCACCACTACTGTCTGTAACTGCTAGTTAGTAGGACAGAGGTTTTAGATTTTGCATCTAAATTACCTAGAACACCTAGAAAATAATAGGTGCGTAAGACTTACATTAAGATTAATCTTTTTTTGGGGGGGGGCACCTGGGTGGCTCAGTCGGTTGGGCGTCCCACTTCGGCTCAGGTAATGATCCTACGGTTTGTGAGTTCGAGCCCCGCGTCGGGGCTCTGTGCTGACAGCTCAGAGCCCGGAGTCTGCTTCGGATGCTGCGTCTCCCTCTCTCTCTGCCCCTCCCCCCACCAGCGTTCTCTGTCTGTGTCTCTCTCTTAAAAGAAATAAACATTAAACAATGAAAATAAAGGTTAATATTTTCAACATATTATAACAGAGTGTGACAGACCAGAGCTCATACGCTTATTACACAGTGAGTGTAATATACCAGGAAGCATTCTCTAGGCGTTGTTTTCTCGTTTGCGCATGCATACAGGCAAGGAAAAGGAAAAGACTCAAAATTAAATCTCTCTCAATTATGCTAAGTTGCTTTTACCACAAACATTATTGCATGCGTAAGTCACCTACCATGGGCATATTGTTGAGTAGCAAACTGGCCCACGCTTAGTGGCTGAAACCAACCTCAGTGCATGGTTGCACACTTATATATGGGTTCGCCAAACCATTCTACTGGTGTTAGCCGAGGTCAGCAGCCTTCACGTGAGGTTCCTCAAGTATCTGTGGTCAGATAGTGAGTTGGCTGCAAAGTGGCTATGTAGGATAGTAGGGGCCAGTAAGCTCCCTCCACATTTCATCCTCTCGCGAGCTAGCCTTTTTCTCACATCTTAGCAAGGGTTTCAAGTGACCGGTCGGAGGCACGCAAGTCTTCCTGAGGCCTAGGCTCGGAACGGGCATACCAGTGCTCCCAACCTATTCTAAGGTGACTTTGCTGTGGGCCCGATCGAGTCACGAGGCCAGAACAGTCAATAGTCCTTACCTGTGGGAGAAGAAACAACGTTGCCAAGGACATGCATACCAAGAGAACAGAAAAGTAGGAAAACTGTCACAATGGATCTATCACACCATAAAAGTCTATATGTTGGCAGTCCCTATGTTATCTATGGCAAGAGCTAGACCCATATGAGCTATTATGAAAACAAAAAGTACAAAAGGTTAATTTTAGAATGATTTTTGTGTGTATTATTTTATTGTCAAAAGGTTATGCTTTGGCTATATTTGCGAACTCAGTAGCAGAACTATATTAGTTTTCAGTTGCTGTGTAACAAATTACCATAAGCTTCCCAGGTTAGACAACACATGGATTTATTTCATAATTTCTGGGAAGGACCTTTCTGGCCTTCCTGGGAGCAGAGGGCTTAACTGGGTCCTCTGCTCAGGGTCCCATGAGACTAAGATCGAGGTGTCACCTGGGCCTAGGGTCTCATCTGAAGTCTAGGATATCTTTCCAAACCCATGCAGTGTTGGCAAAGTTTATTTCCCTGAGGTTTTACCACTCATTTTCTTTAAGACCCTCAAGAGAGAGGGTCTTTAATTACATATGCAAAACCCCTCTGTTTTAGTCATATAACATAACTTAATCATGGTGATGATATCTATTCTACTCATAGGTCACAATTAAATGGAGGAGATACAATATGTATATTGTACTTGCTTAGGGACCATCTTAGAATTCTGCATACCACAGAAACAATTCTAAAATACCTTAAAAATATCCATCACGGGGCGCCTGGGTGGCTCAGTCGGTTAAGCGTCCGACTTCGCCTCAGGTCACGATCTCGCGGTATGTGAGTTCGAGCCCCGCGTCGGGCTCTGTGCTGACTGCTCAGAGCCTGGAGCCTGTTTCAGTTTCTGTGTCTCCCTCTCTCTCTGACCCTCCCCTGTTCGTGCTCTGTCTCTGTCTCAAAAATAAATAAACGTTAAAAAAAATTTTTTTTTTAAATATCCATCACATTTTTACAGATAGGATGATTCCTGCCTATATGGTGTAGAACAAAGTCCCGGAGGTCTTCCTTAAAAATAATCTTTTCACAGAGTTTTCTAACATCAATGGGCTCTAAGGCCTGATGGCTACTAAAATTAGTTTCTTTGCTCAGTAAAAATCACTGAAGCTCTGAGCCTAAACTTGAACCCATTTTTCTTATATTAAATGTCTTAGAGATTTGCTAAGACTATATAATTTTCATACCTAATAGAATAACATAGCGAAAATTAATATATCTATATTTAGGCCACCACTGTTAACAGAAAAGACATTCATCCTTTTTTTTTTTAACGTTTTATTTATTTTTGAGACAGAGAGAGACAGAGCATGAACGGGGGAGGGTCAGAGAGAGAGGGAGACACAGAATCTGAAGCAGGCTCCAGGCTCTGAGCTGTCAGCACAGGGCCCGACACAGGGCTCGAACTCGCGGACTGCGAGATCGTGACCTGAGCCGAAGTCGGACGCTTAACCGACTGAGCCACCCAGGCGCCCCAGAAAGAGACTTCTACATAAAAAAGATGCATGCCAATCAAAGCAGACAGGGGAGTAAGAGCTAAAGATGAAGAAATCTGTCCAGTTGAGCTCTAATAATCAGGAAGACATGCGACCATTCATTTCTCATGAATTCTAGTTTAAAAGAGAAAGTTCCAGAAGCAGAGATTTTTTTTTTTTCAGCTGCAGGTAAAGTCAAAAGAGGTACCACGAGTTTGGCACACATTACCTGGGCCAAAAATGTGAAACGAGGTCTAGGCTGACGCTAAGTCATGTTAGAACAAACTCTGGTCCATCCTACTGGAGAACTGAAGACATTCTCTCACAGGAATGTATGAGACTTTAAGGTCTGACAGAAGACTTACATGTATTTCTGTGTATGTATATGTATTTGAATATTTATGTGTATGCATGTTTGTGTATTTATGTGTGTTTGCATTTATATGTATTTGAATGTGCATGCATGTTTGTAGGTTTATGTTTTTTTAAAATTCTTTTTTTTTTAATTTTTTAAAGGTTTATTTTTGACAAAGAGAGAGAGAGAGAAAGACAAAGCGTGACTGGGGGAGGGGAAGAGACAGAGGGAGACACAGAATCTGAAACAGGTTCCAGGCTCTGAGCTGTCAGCACAGAGCCTGACACGGGGCTGGAATCCATGAACCACAAGGTCATGACCTGAGCTGATGTCTGACGCTTAACCAACTGAGCCACACAGACACCCCTTAAGATTCTATTTTTTAAGGAATCCCCACACCCAATGTGGGCTCAAACTCACAACCCTGAGATCAAGAGTCACATGCTCCACTGACTGAACCAGCCATTTGCCCCTGTATGTTTATGTTTAGTTGTATGTTTGTGTTTATTTGTATATCTATATGTGTGTGTGTGTGTGTGTGTGTGTGTGTGTGTGTGTGTGTGTGTGTTTGGTGTATTCATGTGTGTCTGTTTTTGTTTTTAACCTACAAGTATAATACTCTGGTCCTCAGTACTCATTTTGATAAAACCACACAGAAGTGGCTATCATTGTTGAGGTTTCTCTCAAACTATCGACACATCAAATACAACAACAAATCAGCACAAATACTTAGAGGAAAAAAACATCAGAAATTGAATATTGAAAGCCCCAAAGTACAGGAAAATACATATTTCCTTAAATTCAAGGATTGGTTTGTTTGTCTGTTTATTTTAACGTGGTTTTCCCCATTCGCAAGGATCCCAAAGGCCCCTGTGGCAGGACACTTTGCTGCTAAGGGATTTAAGATCTTGAGAGGTTGAAGCTGGAAAACAGAGAGCTCTCTGTTGTACACAGACCTATTTCTTTGGTTTATAAAGACTTTTAAGAGAATTGAATTCAATTTTTCTTTTTTAAAGTTGATTTATTTATTCTGAGAAAGAGATAGAGAGAAAATGTGCACATGCATGCTAGCAGAGAGGGGCAGAGAGAGCGAGAGAGAGAATCCAAAGCAGGTTCCATGCAATCAGCACCGAGCCCGATGCAGGGCTTGATCTCACAGCCATGAGATCATGACCTGAGCCAAAATCAAGAGTCCTACGCTTAACTGACTGAGCCACGCAGGTGTCCCACACACTACATACTAAATGCAAAGCATATAAACATTATTTTACGCCTCTTACATTGGCAATAATTAACATCCTACCATTGACTTAAGTTCACCTTTCTTTCCTTCTGTAGTTAAAATGAGATGCTTGTGAAAGCTGATCTGTTGTAGACAGTGTGCATGAATGTATGCTAAGAAGCCCTTCTTTCTCTTTAGAGGTTGATCTTTCATGTCAATATTTAATGTCTTTCTGGTTATGACTTAGGCTTTTGGTTCCATAAGGGACATAAGGTCATTTGGAAACTGAAGGCAGGAAAACAGTTTCCTGTTACCATATTTAACCCCTTTGGTCGGTCACAGGGAAGTAGGTATTTGTCAACGCTTTCTTGGCTAATTTCAGGGATCCGTGGTCTTAACTTTCATTCTAAGATACCCGTGTGGGACCTGGCCCTGTCTCTCCCTTTTGCAGATGTCTTAGCTGCCTGCCTGGGAAAGGATTCTGAGCACAAGGGCGCCCTTTCTCTCTCCGTGGCTGCTTTGGCAAAACCTTTTCTCCTGTTGTTTTAACTCCCCTTCCCCTCCCCCATTTCCTATGTCCGTCCATCTTTTTCTAATTATCCTCAACCGGAATGACTCAAAATCCACATACACTCAAAATGAAATTCTTGTGGTTGGGGACAAGGAATTCAGAAGTAAACGTGCATGTACAAAAATGTCATGTAAGGGTAACTTGAGGGTGGAGAGGTGTCACTGGACTAAAACATGCCTGATAACACAGCCAGCCCAGCAAACATGGAAGGAAGGCATTTTAATTCACTTAGCACCTCCAAACTTGCTTGTGAATTACTACGTCACTTTGCCCTATGATTGTTTACCCTTTATAAGATCCCTCCCGCCCGGCAGCACACATGAATTGCCCACCTCTCAGCTCTGCCCTCATTCTTCATGGATCTCCGTGCAGGTTTCTCTGTGGTTTTGCATTGACCTAAGTGTGTGTATTCACTGAAGTGTCCCCCCTGCCATGTGAAACTCACACTTCTTCCTGTCTGGTTTCTCCCCGGTTAAATGTTATATACTTAACAGCCCTGTGTTTATTTTTTTAAGTAAAATCTGTAAGCAAATCCTTGTGGCATTGCTAATTCTGACTACTCTTCGCTCAGATAACTTCTGTCTTTGCATCATGTGTGTTTGGTACATGCGCATAGGTGTGTGTTGGGGGGAAAGGGGGTGCCTATGTGTGTAAATTCATTTATGAAAAGAATAGAATTGACTGGTGGTATTTTCAAGTAAAAGAATACACCACTGGAGAAGTTCATAAAGGCCTGTGAGAATTCTTGAGCTTCCTCAAATGATGGGTAATTATAATAATAATAAAAACCTTTGCTTCTTATGCAGATGTTTAGGGGCGATAGTTATTTTTCAGAGGTGACAAACTAGAAGATGTACGTTTGCCTCTAAGCTTCTGAATACTCGGTTCCTACGACATTGCCATTTTTCTAGCATTTTTGTGTACAGTATAAGCGTGGCTTTGGACGTTAACCTCCCCATCAACTTTCAACCAGGCTACTCTTCTTCCCATAGTGTGAATACCATTGGTATTTGTGTTGGCAATGACCCAGGCAGGGTGTGTGCATGTTTGTGTAGGCCAACCACATGTGGGTGGGACAATAAAAACAAAACCTCAGCATAGCATACCTTGAGACAAAGGTGGATGAAGAGAGATAATGTGTGGTATAAATTAAAAATGACCTCAGATGGAAATTTTGTGGGTATTATAAAAACACAAAAACAATCTATCTGTCAGCAGAAAGTTTACTGTAATGGTGAGCCCCTCATTCTTCACATCTTAAACTGATGCCTCCCTGTTATTCTGGAACACAACTCCCATTGGCGACATTCCTTATTTTCTACGGAACCGTGGGCATCATAAAGAGAATGGTATTAATCATGTTTATCTTTGCCAATTTTATAACATGGTCAGCCTTTTAGGGATTAAGAGCATCAATCCGCCGAATATTTGCGATTAGTTCCTCAACATTTCAGGTTAATCAAAAAAAAAAAAAAATTAGAAGGGAGTTATACACAATGCCTTTGTTAGTATAAACCATGCATTTTTAATCTGTATGTTTAGGAGCAGCGAGGTAGATAAAAAAAGCTCCTGCAGAAGGCAGCGTGGAACAGTGAGAAAGAAGAATCCTAGGGGACCACGCAGTTCTGCTCTGCAAGCCTGTTTCTGGCACTTAGAGCCGGGTGAACTGGGCCAATTACTTAAACAGTCCAGATCTCAATTTTTTAACTATAAAATCATGTAATAAGAGCTATCTTAAAGAGTGGTTATAAGTACCAGGGCTAACATAATCCTTTGGCCATTGTAAGTCTAAATGCATGATAGATGATTATTGTTCTTAGTATTATTTATTTTATGGAAAAATCCATATAATCAATTTATTGATTCTATGAAAAGCACCATAGAACATGTATGAATAGAATTACATGTGTAATTGTATCCATAAATCATCTGTAATCTCTTAAACAGGCATAGTAATACCATGTCCATTTCAGTAGAAAGTCATCATTTTCCACACGAGTTCTTCGGGCTTTTTTGGCTCTCACCCTAATTGAGCAGCAGAGAGGCTTTCAAGCTGCCTTTCCTGAAGTCATGGCTCTTCCTAAGCAGGCTTTCCAGCTTACTGTCCCCAGCTTAGCCAGACTTTAGGAATTTTCTTAATGCATATCTTGTCTTAGTAGATTTGACCATGACCTTTGATCATGACCTTCATGAAAGTCTGTCCTCTCTCCATCCCTGAGACAACCACTTTTACACTTTACTGGATTCCATCAAATTTATGTCTTTGTCTATAGGATGATGTTATGAGCATTAACAATGTAAAACTCTTAATCACAACTCAGAATAATCGCTCAATAATGGACTTGCATTACAGTTATATTAGCAGCAGCCTTATCATCATCCTAGATTTCTTTGTTAGCTGTTCTCCTTCCTGACCTCTAGTAGCAATGGCCTCCCGGTTATCAGTTCTTGGTCCGTTAGTCTTTGTTCACTAGTTTTTGTTAAGAAAATCACCCACTCGCTTGACTGCCTTACATTAATGATATTCAGATGTAACTCTCTAGCCCAATCACTTGCGAAAGCTTCAGTGTTATATTTCCATTTGCTTCCGTGATCTTTACTCGAATGGAATATCCTGTCATCATCACCAGCTGAGCATGCTGGTGACCTAGATTCTCCCCCACCTCGTGCTGTTTGCTTTCTTCACCGTCCCTCCCCGACCTGGCCCTCTTCACTTCACCCCTATCATTTCTCTATCAAGAGACACGAGTCCTTGTTTTTCTTAAATTTGTCCATTCTTCTTTGCTTTGGTCATTCTTCACTTTCAAACATTCAGTGCTTTACCATTCAATCAATTCAATTGCCGTTATTTGCCTTTTAGTGGAACTTTGGTCTTCCGTTACACCCAATGCTAATTCTACAGGATACATTGCTATGGCAATGGTTTTGAATGTCCTTTCATTTTCCTCATTTATTCCAGAGCCTACGAAGATACCTTAATGTCATCTATATTACATTAAAGTTTATTGATAGTTTTTGTGTCACTAATGTCTGAAAATTTTATCTATCCCGACTCTGTTTTTTCTTTAAACTACTCTGTATAAAGATTTCGTTTCAATGAGTATGGGCCATCCTGAGCCACCTAAAAAAAAACCCATGGTGGTTGACTACTAATTCTAGACCACTAGCTCATGCTTTGATTTTCTATTTGACAAATTTTCTACATATTCTCTTGGCCTACTTTTTGTGGTTCATGCAAGACTCAGCTTAATTTTCATTGCCTTGTACAGCTTTTACCTTGATGACCTGCCTATTTTTACCTCTCTGTTTTCTGATTATCGTACCTTTTTATGTACTACATATGTTCTCTTTACGCTCTCTATTATAGCTTCCTGTAGGCCAAGTTTTTATATGACCTTTATAAGATGTACTTTGTATTCCCCCCAATATTATCAAGTATCCTTCTTTCTTTGTAACTTCTACTGCCAATACCAGAGTTCAGGTCCTTTTAGCTTTTTCCAGGAACCATTACCTCTGGTCTCCTCATGCTTTACTTTAGCTTTAGAAACAGAAATTGTACAGTAACATTCAGGATGGATCAGAGGGAAAACAGACACCCTGTCATTGCTAAAATCTGTCAATAACAACAGTGTCATTTGTAGGGACCTCTTACCTGTTCGGTAAAGATCTCCTTTGGTTGTGAAACCCAGATCTTTATTTAGTGTCCTCGAAGAGCTTAAAACAACCTTCCCAACATATTCAAGTCTGAGGATTCCATTCGTCAAAAATCATCTGTGGGCAGGATCTTCTAGATTTTTTTCTTTAATCTTTTGATATTCTCTACTTATGGGATTTGGTCTATCATGTTTCCTTAGTTACACTTGTTTAGGTACTCAAGCTCTTAATTCAGGATTAACACAATTGCCTCATAAGAGTGCTTTGGTTTCCTGTAATATCTCACCCCGGTTCTTCCTGAATGGAACTGAAGTAACGATTGTCCCAAAGTACATCGTTTAGATTGTCTTCGAGCCTTTCCACCCTGCCTGGCTTCACAGCTGCTTGGCAGTCTGCTCTTTTGCTTCCTTTTAGGTCATGAACAACTCAGAGGCATGCATCATCCCTCTGTCTCCGAAGACAGAGATGTCTTGTTCAAATGACAGAAACTGAATATTTTCATACCAATGAATTATGCAAGCTTTTAAGTGTAGTGTTCAGCCAAAATTCTATTGTTTCATAACTGGAAAACGTATGATAGATCAACCTATCCTTCACAGTTACAATGAAACCATCTTTTTACAGGTGACTTGAGTGTCAGGCACTGTATTAAGAGCACCGTGATAAACACGACTGCCTACCGTTAAAGAACTCAACATATAGTGAAGGACACAAAGAGTACCATATGATGGTGTTGGAGTACATAAAAGGATAGATGCCAAAAAAAGGGGCAGAGAAAAGACAATAGACAAGAGAGAAGGGGACAGGTACAATATTGCTTTAAGATGAATGGGACCTTAAAAGACGAGTTCGCCTCCACAACTATTATATATTAGGAAGGATGATCCCATAATATTTTTTTTTAATCTCCCAAATACCAATTTCGTATTCTCTTTTTGCTAATCCCAATTTCTCTGCTATGCTTCGGTGCTTGTCTCCCATGTACAATTTGAAGATGAAATACTAACTTCTCTCATGTCAGTTAGATTTGCTTTTTTGAACATCCGAGAAGCTTTCATTTTCATATTCCACTGGCAAGTTCCTTCGTCAGCTTCTGAAATTGAAAGAATGTATAATTATAAGCTTACTTTGTGGCCGCAATGGTGAGGATGGGCGTTTTTCAAGTTAAAAACAAAATCATCTTCCTGGACACATGGCAAGCCTAGAATTCAATCTCTAAATTATAGGCTGCCTACAAATTCCTGTGCTTGTTTGTTCATCTTTCAGCTAACACCTTTCATGTATGGCATTTTTTTCTCTGAATAGGAAGAAAATAGAGTAGGTGTGTGAACCCACTAAAGGAACTGAAGCTCTAAATATTGCATTTTTTTTTCTGGATCAGGACCACCAAAATATCCTAGATGCTCATATGAGATCCTAGTTCCCTTCTAGAATGGGTAAGTAGATAGTAAAGTGAAGTTTTGAGAGATGGTTTTAAGAAACCAGCCAGCCTGGATTTGTATCCCAAGTCTGCCTCTTGCCAGTTATGTGATTCTGTGCAAAACACTTGACCTCTACGTCCCACCAGATAGTTTGCCTAATAGACTTTTGAAATTAAATAGATTAATAACACTACATTCTAGCTCATAGTAATCATTTAATACATTTAAACCATTTCTATTGGGGTGCCGGGGTGGCTCAGTCAGTTGAGCATCCGACTTCGGCTCAGGTCATGATCTCTCAGTTTGTGAGTTCGAGCCCCGCATCGGGCTCTGTGCTGACAGCTCAGAGCCTGGAGCCTGCTTCGGATTCTGTGTCTCCCTCTCTCTCTGCCCCTCCCCTGCTCTCTCTCTCTCTCTCTCTCTCTCTCAAATAAACATACAAAAGTAAAAAAATAAAAATAAACCATTTTTATTGTATTCCTCTTTCAAGTTACTGTTTACTAGACTTCTTATCCAGATTTTTGTCATTCAATATATAGATGAATGAAGCTGTAATTACTTTTCTTTGTTCTTTCTTCCTGAGAATTAACTGACACATTTAGAGCAATGACTAAATAAATATTATATTTCTCTGAGCAAAATCAATTTTTTCTTACCTTTCAGATACCACCTTATGTTCTATTTCCTTTTATTCCATAAGTAAAATATCAACTTGTACTTAAAATCTATTAACTTACATATATTAGTACCTATTATTTATACATTTACACATATTTGTATCTTTATCTCGCCTTGTTTGTCCCTCCTGCTGATTTGAAATGAATTGCCTGAATGGGCATAGTTGGTCTTTTCTGCCTGGTTCACGTAGATCGTAATAAACTTTGACTGAATAAATTTAGAAGCAGAAAGTAAGTCATACCTAGTCTTGCACAGCAAAGGACATGGGGTGGTTCTGCAAAGCTGAAACCCTCTGGCACAGACCAGATAATTGACCAAAGGGCGGAAACAAGTTCAGGCTCTCATTTTCCTTGGATGGCTCAAAAAATATATTTTTTAAAGCACTGAATTTCTGCTGTCATATGAACTTAGGCATACATGAAAAATTTACATTTGATTTGGAGCAATATAACTTGTGAACACATAAAAAGGATATTTAACTTTTGTTTCGTGTTACTACAATTCATCAGGAAAAAAAAAAAAAATACCTGTCTTGTTTCTCCAAGAAAAATATTTTCATCAAGAAAGGTTTAACAAAAATGCTGGAGGATGGCAGGATTTTCGTGTAATGTGCCAATTCCACGTGCTTTGGAAGCTCAGATGTTTAGAGCGGGGTGAGGATGTTACGCCACAGCTCATAAAATGAAAGGACTAACGGGAAATCTCACTTGTGCATCTGAAACAAGTCAACTGTTTACACTCACATGTTTTAATTCGTAAGTCATAACCCAGCATCACAGAACTCTGTGCGTTGCGGATCATTTCAGTGGATAAAATGCAAAACATCTTCCCTCATAGACCTTAGTCAGCATTAAAAACAAAGCATGATGTGCAATTTTTCTGTTAGAAATCTAATACAATCACTCCATACTTGAACTTCATTTCCACAATAACGAGATACTTGCCATTCCTAGAATGGATAGCAAAGTCATCCAGCATATCTATCCCTAATATGATATTAAGAGAAAGATGGTTACGTGCACAGAAAGAATAAACCTAAAAGATTAGACATCGACGTGTGAATAGTACTTCGCCCTAGAGAACAAGATCATGAGATTTTACCTTATTCTATACAGTCCCGCATTTCTTAAGTGTTTTTAACTTGAACATATGCTACTTTAGGAATTGGGGTAATGGAAGAAACAATGCTATTCCTTTTTAAGAGTATTTTATTTCTCATATCATCGTGGGCTATGTGTACCTAGCAGGATAAGTTTAACATTTCAGAGTACTTAGTGTCCATGTAAACCATGAAAATAAATCGATTTATTAACAAGTAACTTTCAGTTAAGCTAGATATGCTCAAAGACAAAAAACCTCTGATTAAACGTAAATGCATTTTTATCAGTCTTTAAGAGTGGATAACAAATGAACTGTTGAATAGTCTTTCAAGGAAACTCAGACATTTTCAATCAAAATTCCCTAGGTTTTGCTTCAATCCCTTTTTATTAGGATCTTAAAATTCTACGTAAACTCTTAACACTATTTGTTTGCACATCAAATATTAATTCAGCTGTTATCTCGGCTCTTACTACAACTGTGAAACAAAAAGACTAGTCATTTCTTGCCCACACGTTAGCAAGTAAGTTTGACAAGCCCGCCCACTCTTTGCTTTCTTCGCTTTGAGACTAGAGGGACATTTTTGTTGTTGTTGTTGTTGTTGTTGTTGTTGTTGTTGTTTTGGTTTGGCTTTCTTTTTAATGAACCTAACAAGTGTTGTTGGAAGCTCCCAAAAGTGTGAAGGAGTAGGATGCTTTTTAAGACCTAGGGCAGAATTGACTCACTGGTACCGCCTGTAGTGAAGAACTGTATCCCTCCTGTGGAGGCACAATTAGAGGTAGGGAGCAAATTTTGGTAAATAATGATTGAATCTCCTGCAGCTCTGTCCACCACCATGCTAGGTGTGAGCGCTATAAACAACACGGTGTCACGTGCTAAGGGTCACAGATCAGAGATATACCCAAAATGGAAAAAGAGTTGAAGATGCCATTCTTTTGGAGAAGGTGGAAAAAATCTTTATGGAAGCCGTAAGAGAAGCCATAAGCCCAGTTCTAATAATGAGAACGAGGTCTGTCAAAAAAGTAGGCGTTCGCAAGGGGGACAGAGAGGTGAGAGCATTACAGGCGGAGGGCACAGCATATACAAAAGAGCCACAGAAGACATGACTTGATTAACAAAACATGCGCAGCATATGGATTGAGAATAGATCGCAAGGGGATAAGTAGTAGGTTTGAGGCCTAGAGATCACTGTAAAAGATCTGAACTATAATGCTAAAACATTTGGAACTTGTTTTGTGGGTTACGAGAGGTGTAAGAGTTATGTTTATACTGCGTGCCAGTCTATCGCAAAACATAGTGGCTTAAAACAACTAACGCTGGGCAGCATGACAAACCCATAAAAATTTTAGTGGCTTGAAACAGCACCATTTTTTAGTTAATGATTCTACGGGTCAGCAATAGGGACTGGGCTCAGAGAGGTGGTTCTAATCTCAGTTGGACTCACTCCTGTGATGTGGCTGGAGCACTACTGGGTAAATAGGAGGCTGGTTTGATTACGGGCTCATTGCAATCCCGTCCTTCAATGGACCCCAGGTCTGTTTACATGGGGGAAGACAGAAAGGTCTCAGGAGAGCGAGTGGGATTACGTAAGGCCTCAAGAGGCCGAGATTTGGAAGCTAGACTCAACCCCTTTTTGTTTTATTCTATTGGACCAAGCAAGTCACAAGGCCAAAACGGGGCAAGTAGACCCCGATTCTTGATGGTTAAGAACTTCAAAGTCAAACTGTGCACAGAATAGAAATGAAGAGGAATGAAAGATTGTATTCATTTTTGCAACTTATCAAAAGGAACTTTTTTGAATGATTTTTGTGTGTACAGAGGTTACAAACGGAGTGATGGATTTCTGTCAAAGAATATCCTGAATATTCTTTTAGGTGAAAAAATCCTTACACAAGAGAACACAAAGAATATAGGAACTGAAAATATGAGAGCGTTTCTAGGGGAAGTTGTGAGAGATAATAAGATGTTCTTCTGGAGGGACTTTGGAACCCTGGCACACCAAGGCAACCTACTCTTTCTTCTTCCACTAGCCAAGCAGAAAGCACTCCCAGTTAAAAACAAACAAACAAACAAAAACCAAACAAAACATCAAGTGTCACATGTCAACTGTATCACCAGATAAAGATTAATTTCAATTATAAAGGATGTGGTTTATGTATACAGTGGAATACTACTTGGCAATGAGAAAGAATGAGATCCTGCCATTTAGAACAACGTGGATGGAACTGGAGGGTATTATGCTAAGTGACATACATCAGTCAGAGAAAGATAATAGGATTTCACTCATGTGGAATTTGAGAAACATAACAGAAGACCCTGGGGGAAGGGAAAGGGAAAAAAAAATAATAGTTTCAAACAGAGAGGGAGACAAACCATAAGAGACTTGTAAATACAGAGACCAAACTGAGGGTTCATGGCGGTGGAGACCCAGGGGGTGAGGGGAAGTGGGTGATGGGCAGCGAGGAGGGCACTTGTTGGGATGAGCACTGGTGTTGCATGTAAGCCATGAATCACGGGAATCTACCCCCGAAGCCAAGAGCGCTGTATACACTGTATGTTAGCTAACTTGACAATAAATTATATTTAAAAAGTTAAATTAAATTTTAAAAAACCCTTGTAAATATTAAAAAGGGTACCCAGTATTTATATATGAGCCATATCTGGTATATTGGGATAGCAGCGTAGCTTGGAGGCAATATATTGGACTACAGCTGGTAGGAGAATGATCCTGGTTTTGAGACACTAATAGGAGTGTGAATCCAGTTTTGAGACCTTTCGCTGCCTACTGTGGTTTTCTAAAAATGGAGGGAAAAGTCTGAAGGAGGAAGATCGCAAAATGAGTCAGGGAGGACGGGTTACAGCAGGCCGGGACTGAATGTTAAGGGGTTGCTAATAAGGGATAAAAGAGAAGGGGACGGAGCCAAAAGGGCATAGACACTTTGGACCCTGGCAGGGCTGCCTTCTCTTCTGACATCTTTTTAAATTACAGGGTTGTTTTTTCTTTCAATGAAGCTTTTAAGGGATTCATCCCATTTCCTGCTGTAGTCTTCGTTCTCATCTTTCTCTTAAGTATACCTGTTTCTATACTTTTATGCAACGGGGCGCCTGGGTGCCTCAGTCGGTTGAGCAACCGACGCCGGCTCAGGTCATGATCTCACGGTCCGTGAGTTCGAGCCCCGCGTCGGGCTCTGTGCTGACAGCTCGGAGCCTGGAGCCCGCTTCCGATTCTGTGTCTCCCTCGCTCTCTGCCCCTCCCCTACTCATGCCCTGTCTCTCTCTGTCTCAAAAAGAAGTAAACATTTTAAAAAATTAAAAAAATAAATAAAACCACCATGTGTTGGGAAAGAGCATAGTGGCATTACTCCTCTCAACATAGCACCATATATACCGAAGGCTGAAACTATCGCTTGTAAGTTGAGCTCAGCAGCTATCATCCACCCCATCCCATGCATCTATTGACATGTATGAATACATAGAAAGGGGAAAGAGCCCCCTGAGAGAGAAGAGAACAGTAAAATGCAGATATTTTTATATGTATGGAGATTCCCAATGTATCAAAACTTGTTTTAAGAAAAGAAGTAGCCTTACTGAAGCTATGTTACCGACCAACGACTGGAACGGAGAGTCTTCTGGACCCAATCTTTTGACGGGAACCCTGGTTCTGGACACAGACTGGAACCCACACATGTAATTCATTTGGGGTTAACAATGTTGCATGTTTCAGAACCAGTGTGTCTTAACCATGGGCGTTTTGAAAACGATAGTAATGATTTGGGGGGGAAAAATTTTTTGTAAAAGTCTACATGCAATGGATACAAGAGGAATTGTTAGTGAACCAGAGATATTAATGCAGTGTTTGGAATATAGAGGGTCATTGATGTGTTTGGAGTGAACAGGTGAAGCAGAGGAAAAAGGCATGTGGATCATGAATGAGAACATAATGCAGGGTGGTAGGTCTCTTTCTTCTGTGTGGATTTTCAAAGAGATTCTAAACCCCCAGCTATAATGTCTTGTCTATACAGAGACACTTTGGAGGGTATTCGTGCACAAGAGGCACAAGCCAGGGCTTCCCTGAGCAATAGGGACCGGTGATGATACCACTCAGAGAGAGCTCCCTAGCAGAGTCAAGAGCGTGCTGTGTACTGTAATCAGACAGTTGCTGGCTAAAGTCTCTGAGAGGAGTTGGGAATCCGGCCTCCTTCCTCTCCTGGCCCTAAGAGGAGAGGTCATCGCAAACTTTGTTCCAGCCAAAGTTTTGATGCCTATCATTTTCTCATCCACTGGATGATTTGCCTGAGGCATTCTTCCTTGTTCTCCAATCGAGTAGAAGCAGGTATGAATTGAAGAAATATGGAATCCTCAGCAAACAAGTGTGTTCAGGCCAATATGTAGATAAAGAACCATGTGGGGAAGTGAATTCCTGCTGAAGAAATATGAGGAGGTTCGGGGCGCCTGGGTGGCTCAGTCGGTTAAGTGTCCGACTTCGGCTCAGGCTTCAGCATCTCGCGGTTTGTGAGTTCGAGCCCCGTGTCGGGCTGTGTGCTGACAGCTCAGGGCCTAGAGCCTGCTTCAGATTCTTTGTCTCCCCCTCTCTCTGCCCCTCCCATGCTCATGCGCTGTCTCTCACTGTCTCAATAATAAATAAATGTTAAAAAAAAATTAAAAATTAAAAGAAATATAAGGAGGATCCAAGTTGTTGCACTTGGGGGTATGAATCAAAATATCACTTCATTTTTCTTATAAACTGGCAAGGCTGGACATTCCCATTCCCATTCATTAGGAGTTCTTGCATTGGGTTTCTAGGGAGTGGATAGAGGGTGGGTAGAGTAAGGCCAGAGAGGTAATATCCCTTGGCAGGCTGGTGGGAAAGAAGAAAGGATACCTCTCTCAAGTATAAGGTATATTTCTACAACTAGTGTCCTGAATTTTGAGGTTAGGTTATGAATACTGTAAAGCCTTCATTAACACAATTGCACTGGATTGTTTTACAAATATCCAAGAGAGATTCACCGGCTCAAAGAAAGAACCGTTATTGGTGGTGGAGTGGATGGGGGCAAGATATGACATTGAATTTGAGGCAGGTGGCTTCTGCCGGAGGAAAGAGCCATAGCAGAGACCGGGTGAGTGCTCCCAGCAAGGTGTCGGCAGTGTTACCGATGTATACACGAGAAACGTGTAAGGGAAAGCAACACAGTCTACACAAGTTTCTGTAGGGCAAGCCTTGTCCCCAGCCTGTCCCTGAAGTTCCATGGGGTGGGGGGGGATGGGGGAGACTGATCATTTTCAATGGAACTAGTCTAGGCCCTAGTCCTCCATTAAGGAAGATGGCGTATGAGAAAGACCCTCCCCACCACCTGAGACTTCATCCTGCCCTTAGGACGGGTGAGAAGCCGAATCGAGCAGGCAAGTTAAGGCGAACAAGCAAGTTTGTGTTTCCAGTTGTGATCACATCCTGGGGCAGAGCTAGGCTTCCTCTGCTTCAGTGGGACCCTCCACTCCCCCCAACGGTGGAGCTCCGTTTTCAGAAGGTTTTCCTTTCCCTTCCTTCCTCTCCTTTCCCTTCGCTAGATGGCATGTTGGCTGTGTGCAGTCAAGCCTGAACTTTCGCCTTCGATACTAATGAATAGATGGGTGGGAAAATAAATGTCAGTGATCATAACAAGCTTAGTTCACACGCCTGAGCTGCTCAATTTCTACTTGTGCAAGCTTAGAAAAAATATTATTAATCCAGAATACTGCGGGAATGAGGAAGAGAATCTGCTGAGACGCATGTTCTCACACAGAAAATACTGAACGCACCTGGACCTTCCCATCTTGTGCTCAGACCTTCCATCCTCTTCCCAAGAGCTGGGTCAGGGTTTTAGCTTTGCCTCCTCCACTTTGTATTGTTTTAAGACCTACCTCTCACCTTTTAAGCAAACATTTGCACATCCTGCTGAATCCAGACACGCCTTCGGGGATAATAACTGGAAATCATGTTTATTTTGTGTCATCAGCTTTGGTGTCTGATACATCAGCTTATTGCATTTTAGAACAGCAAAAAGCAAATGCAGTGGGCACTCGTGGTCACGTGTGAATTTTTAAATAAAACATTAGATTGACTCACTCTGGGTCATGAGTGTTTTCATAGTCACATGTATAACTGGTGAATTCGACTACACAATTGTTCAGTTACAGAGTCATCTTATGAAAGGGAATTTTAGCCAAACAAGGTAGAGGACGAATGGTTACTGAATGTGCCCAACAGTACTAGCTTCCAAGCTTAATTCTTCATTTGAAACCAGTTGAATTTACCCCATTTTTCTTAAGTTCAGAAAAAGTACCTCATAGTTATGAAGAGACAGAAAATTGGTTTGAACTCAGAGGTCTACAGTGAGCTCTGATGGCACTATAATATATTGACATCAATATGCCCCAAAGATTCAAGCACATAATTTGCCATTAATTTATATTTTGTGACTCACACAGATTTTAGAAATCATCAAAAAAGATGCAATACTAAAAAAGGAAGATCCAAGGCTTCCTAACTATAGCTAGGTGAAAATGTTAGTTTCAGACTTAAAACAACTTTTACGTGATGTTTCTCCATCAGGACACAATCTATAAAATTACGATGTCTCATATAAGGTTGAATAAACTATGCCTTTTTCTGTTATATTATTCATAGAGCTATGTAGATGCGAAACTCCGTATTTCCCACATCTCTGGAAGGCAGTGGAAAGTTAGCACATGTTCATAAAACAATTCTCACGGTCAGTTGCTTTTCTCAATTTTTTTTTTCATTCTCCATTGGAGAAAAAAAAAAGGAAAAACATCACTTATCTTAATTAAGACACAAGTCAGAAGAAAAACATGTTTGCAGAAAAGGACACAAATTAGGCCTAGATTTCAGAGAGCGGTGCCTCAGGGGTTTTGGACTTAGTGTACCTTCACATTTCAATTATAATGAGGAGATTGAGCTATCGAAGCCAATAGGGCTGTTGGTGCCCTAAGAATTCATGAGGTGAATGGCACTCCACTCAGCAGGTTTGAAATGTCATCAATGTTGGTAGAGAACATTTAAAGAATGTTCATATTCTTTAAATATATCCAGGGGCGCCTGGGTGGCTCAGTCGGTTGAGCGTCTGATTTCAGCTCAGGTCACGATCTCACGGTCCGTGAGTTTGAGCCCCGTGTCGGGCTCTGGGCTGATGGCTCAGAGCCTGGAGCCTGCTTCCGATTCTGTGTTTCCCTCTCTCTCTGCCCCTCCCCTGTTCATGCTCTGTCTCTCTCTGTCTCAAAAATAAATAAATGTTAAAAAAAATTAAATATATCCAGTAATTCTGTTAGTCTTGTACAGCTCTGAAAGTCTTCTTGACCTAAAGCAAGTGTGTTTTCACACCACGTTTATTTACAGTAAGAAACACTACAAAGGAAAAGACTATTTATTAATGGTGATGATACCTTGCTTTGTAAGAGAGGAGAAAGGTAAATTCGCACGAATGCAATAAAACTAAAAACCAATTGTACAGTCAAATCCCTGTGTATTGTTCCTGCCATGAGGATCTCCTTACTCACTATCTCTATCAACACACACACACACACACACACACCCCTTTGAGTTTAGAATTGACAAACCTTCCAAAAGTCAGCTCTCGAGTCCTACAAACATTTACTCCTATGAATTTGCATTAAACTTGAGATTGAAATAGTACCAGCTCAGAGGTCAGTTATCCTTGACCTGGTGCCAAGAAGGAACTAATAATACCTCCTTTAAGAGACCAGCATAGGGGAAAGGAGTGGTTGGAAATCAGAAAGTTTGAATATTTCTCTGTGTTTCACATTCCTTATCTCCCAAGTGTCAGGATATTGATGTAAGTATTAAATAACACACTGCATGTAATAAACCCTTTGTACGCTTGTGCAGGATTGTTCTTCAATGGATCCTGCTGCACATTTACTGTCTCTCAAAGTGAGGCTATGCATTTCATATAACCCAACGGAGTATATAGCTTTACTGAAGTCTTCCAGATTCTGAATGTTGTACCAACCCCTTTCCGTCCCTTACTTTTCTTTTTTTTTCTTTTTTTAATTTTTTTTTTCTTTTTTTAAAAAAAAATTAATGTTTTTATTTATTTTTGAGACAGAGAGACAGAGCATGAGCAGGGAAGGGGCAGAGAGAGAGGGAGACACAGAATCCGAAGCAGGCTCCAGGCTCTGAGCTGTCAGCACAGAGCCTGACGCGGGGCTTGAACTCACAGCCTGTGAGATCATGACCTGAGCTGAAGATGGACGCTTAACTGACTGAGTCACCCTGGAAAGTAACCCAGGTGGCCACCCAGCCACCTCTGTCCCTTACTTTTCAATAGATTATAGGAGTAAACTGATATCACTGCTATATTGAATTTTTATGTTGTTCTCTCTCTTTGCATTATAATTGCATCACCTCTTAGTAATGCTTATGCCCCTGCCTGTAAACTAACCAAGTGAGAGATGTAAACAAACCCTCCCTATTCATTTTCTTTTTTACATATAAACCAATATGTTAAATGGAAGTTTCAACTGAAGTACCAGTTATGCAAGAAGGCCGAGAAGCATGTCAGTTCTGATTCCCTACGCTATAACTGAGTTTTCAATGAAAATATCTGAAAACTAATTATACAGTACTTAGCCCTCTTACCCTGAAACCTCTTACTCTGATTAAAAATAATAAAGGATCAGAAGAGTGTAAGGGTTGAGAGAGTGGAGATTCTGTGAGAAGATTGCTGTGCTGGGGCTCTCACTACGCCTTCCTACAGAGGCAGTGGGTGGAGGGGCCATGATTGAGACATTGTCTGGAGCCCAGCAACAGGGGCTCCAATAGGCACACTCAGAAAGCTTCACATGCATTCCCTCCAGTGGGAGACCCCACTTTAGGATGAAGCATGACTACAGAAGACAAAACCTTCTTGGCAGCTTCTTGGGGAGCGGCAGCTGGAAAGCAACTGTACTTCCAAGGGGAACGGGCAGGTCAGAGTTCATGAATCCCAGGGACGGAGTGTGATACATGCAGAAAGAAAATTAGTATGGGGTCATTCAAAACGACATCTACCCAAGAAGACAGTCTTGTATGGCCAGAAGAAGACAATGGTAAGTGGCTCCTGAAGGCAAAAGCTAGAGAGAATTATAGTAGTCAGGCAACAGAAAGGTATCACTTACATCATGGAAACTACATTCCAAGGAAACCAACAAGTTGCCTTTGAGGAACCCAGAAAGACCCTGCAAGACAGACCACAGCTTGAAATATTTGCTGGGCATAGGCTGCATGAAGCTTGCATGTAATAATACCAGTCAAGGAAGAACTTTCTTAGCTTCCTTCTTCCTCCTCCTTCCCTTCATACCAATCTGAGATTAGAAATAGCATCTAGCAGTGGGGTTCAAATTGACTGATGAAGAGAGAGAAGACAGCCACGATTCATTTTTCTGATAGCCAGAAACCCTCCCCACCGCCCTCCGTCCCCCCCGGGACTGGCCCTAGCTGGCAGAGGAATGGGGAGGCAAATTGTCTTGAATAAAGGTAAAAATACCAATTAATAGGGGCACCTGCCTGGCTCAGTCAGTAAAGCATCCAACTTTTGATTTCAGGGTCGGGAGTTCGAGCCTCATGTTGGGCGTGGATCCTACTTTAAAAAAAAAGGCAGGGGCGCCTGGGTGGCGCAGTCGGTTAAGCGTCCGACTTCAGCCAGGTCACGATCTCGCGGTCCGTGAGTTTGAGCCCCGCGTCAGGCTCTGGGCTGATGGCTCGGAGCCTGGAGCCTGTTTCCGATTCTGTGTCTCCCTCTCTCTGCACCTCCCCTGTTCATGCTCTGTCTCTCTCTGTCCCAAAAATAAATAAAAAACGTTGAAAAAAAAATTTTTTTAAAAAAATTAAAAAAAAGGCAGTTAATATATGTGATTTGACACCTTAATTTACTGAACACATGAGACTAAGTTTACAACTTAAAGTGACCAAAGGATTTTGTGCTGTATTATCCGAAAGTGTCTGGAAATTCATGGGCTCTTCATCAAGCTTTCATCCAGTGGTAAAGGATAATTTTCCCCTTCTGTTAGGTTTAAAAGGATAGTGGGAGACAAAAATAAACGAGCTATTACATCTAAGGAGTTCTAATACAGATTACTTATGTAATCTCCATCAGGATATTAAAAAAAAAAAAAAAATCAATGATTTAAAAAAAAAGCCTCCCAAATGTTAACTAAATAGAAAGATAGACGGTCTCCTGGATGGCTCAGTCAGTTAAGTGTCCGACTTCAGCTCAGGTCATGATCTCACAGTCCGTGAGTTCGAGCCCCGTGTCGGGCTCTGTGCTGATGACTCAGAACCTGGAGCCTGCTTCAGATTCTGTGTCTCCCTCTCTCTCTGACCCTTCCCTGTTCATGCTCTGTCTCTCTCTCCCTCAAAAATAAATAAACGTTAAAAAAATTTAAAAAAAGATAGATGACAGATAGATGATAAATAGATAGGTAGAGTATAAATATACAACACACACATATGACTAGCACAGGGGTACCTAAACATTGAAGGCAGTGTATATGTAATGTACAAAGCTTATTTTTATTTTTCTATTAGCAGGGTCTCTTTGTCCCATGGATCTACATATGCCCAATCCTTTGAATAACTACATTTTCCAGAGAGTCACTTGACCTACCTCATTACAATAAAGAGTATTTTTTGGAGTTCATCAAAACCTCCAACCTATTAATATTCCATTTCTTTTTTTCCCCCGGTTTTCCCATTCCCACTGATTTTCTTGGTACCTGAACCTGGACCTAATCATCAATCATTTTACGTATATTCTACCCACGGATCTAATTTCTGTCCATCTTATCCAGAGCCACACCTGCCCTGTTAAGCTCTCAGACCCTGATCATTTTCACCATTTGTCTCCTGTTTATCAATTCCCTTGAGGCTGAACACTGCTTGGGAATATTTCATCAGCTTGCTGATTGGCATCATTTCAGGCTATTATTCAACCTCAGCTGCTCCCTCAATATTTCTTGGCAAGCTGTTTGTGCAAAACCTTAATCATATTCTTTGTCAAACGTTGAAAAGCCTACTAACATCAAACCACCCTCTCATTTGAATAGCTGTTCTAGTTTCACTTAACTGGGGAAAAAAAGTAGAGGCCTTCAGTTATGAATATTCCCTCACCAAGCTCATATCTTCACCCATCCTTTATTTTTCTTGTCATTCTTCTCTTCATTGCTTTCTGACACCAACTTTCTTTGTAAGATATATAATTTTTGAGGGTTTATTTTTTCCCCTCACTCTCATTGCCATTACTTTCTTTCTTTAAATCAGCGCTTTTCAATTAGGGGCAGGGGAAACAATTGTGCCCCCCTCCACAGGAGACATTTACCAAAGTATAGAGACATTTTTGATTGCCATGGCTAGAGAGGTGTGCTGTTGGCAACTGGTGTGGAGGGGTTGGGACGCCCTACAGCACACAAGTGTCAGGTCCAAGAAGTCAACAGTGCTGATGTTGAGGAACCCTGCCCTAAGGATGCAGAGTCCATAAAGACATTTAATAAGCAAACACATGAATAGACAGAGACAGATAGGTGGCTCTCCTTGATAACATTTCCTGTACAATTCTACCCCAATTCTTTTTTTTTTTCACTTCCAGATGTGTTGAAAAACCACAATACCCAGTATATATCATTTCAATTTGTACGTAATATTTCTAATTATAACCTTTCAAAAATTTACCCAATATGGCTCCCAAAATCCATGTTGTCTAACTACTGGTTGATGATATTTGACATTGTTGAATGGATCTCTCTGCTTGCAACTCTCAGCTTATTTTCTCATTGAACAGTGGAAAAGGTATGGGCTTTGAAACTGAGACATACTCTTTAATTCTGGGTCTAAACCTTACTGCCTGGGTAACCTATTTAATCTCACCAAACCTCATGTTCCACACCTTACTCCCTTTGGATTCAGATCACATGCTATTTATTTTTATTTCTTTCTTCCTCTTCCCAGTTCCTAACACTTCACTTGGCTGATATTGAGGGTTCTGTAAGGTGAAGAAATTACTGATTACACCTCTGGGTACGAATTCTATATTCCTATCCCCATGCTTTCTTTTGTCCTCTTTGACCTGCAATTTCAAACCATGTCCAAGGTGCTCTAAAAGGTCACTTTGCTCCACTCTCCCTCAGTGTATCCATTTCCTTGGTCAATTTCATAGCATAACACATCGTTGCCCCTACCTTGACTTTTATCAACCATTGCAAAATAACTGAACAAGTAGCATGTGGTAAAATGGTTGAGACTTATTTTGAGCAACTCCAGAAGACAGAACTAAAACCAGAATGTCAATGGAAGAAAGAAATTACCCATAATGAAGCTCTTCCAAATGAAAATGGGCAGTAGATTTGAGTCAGTGATCATTCTGTTACTGGAAACACTGAGCAAAGCCTCGGTGTTAACCTGTCAGTTTAGTAGGCTGGATTGAATGACCGGAAGGAATCATGATATAATGCCAAGAGCAATGGACTCAAAGGAATACAACATGGTTTAGGATGCATTTGCCTCATTAGCTATATTCACCTTGGTCAAGTTACTTGACATCTCTAAACGTCAGTTTCTCATCTATTAAATCTTACACAATTGATGTCAGATTTTGAATTACTGTATAGAGAAATATCTTGTAAAATATAAAGCGTTATATTTTTAAGTTGTTATGACTTTAAGGATTTATTTCCACATTTGAGTTCACCATTTCAGTGGTAACAGTTATATATTTATAGAAGTAATAATAGATGAAAACATATTTGTCTACGTACATATATATGTATACATTTCCGTTCCTGTATTTCAATGAAAGAAATATGGAGCACAGAAAAGTAGTTATTTTCTATCAAAAGAATAATACTAGCAATGAAAATGGCGAAAGTTTATTTTTTATTACTATGGCACACTACATAAATGTCACTTAATCATGAAGAAGTCTCTCCTAGATTTTCATGCTCAATCTCAATCTCAATCTCAACATTCTCACTGTTCTGGAGAAATTGCTTTTGAATTTCAGTTTCTTTAGATATTTGTAACTTCTACTGTCTCATATTTTTAATTATTCATTAAATTATTACTTAAACTTATTTATTTACAAATATGTAATAAGCTTTAAATATTGTTCTCAAAAAAATAAGAATGGCAAAGAGCAGACAAGAATAGTCAAGCAAGCACCTTAACAGAAAATCATTTTTCACAATGTAACGATATTCTAAACTGCAAAAAACAGTGAGAAATGAAGAGTTTTCTCCTGCTTGCTGTTCTTTCCTACTCTGCCTTCCTGGTCTTCCTTACCAAACTGCAGGATCATTTGGCACTGTTCTAGCATAATCTGTTGAGAAAAACAAGAACACGGCTTCTATCTCAAGCTTGAGTTTTCCAGGATCCGCTGTTGCCACATCCTTTCTTGTCTGAGTTAATCACAAGGGTGGGGACACAGGCTATTCCCGACTTCAACAATTATTCCTTCTGCCTCACACCCACGGGACAAGTGTTTATAGATAAAGTGATGGTCTGCAGCTCCTTGAATGTGCCTCTACGACCAACCTTGGAAGAAGATGACACGGCACAGAGCACATAGAATCATTTGTTCTCTGTGGTGCTTTCAAAAGCTAAATATGCGTTGGATTTTCATAACCTGTTGAAAAAAAGCATCACGGTTTAGCTTTCATTTTGAAAACTAAGCAGGAAACAAGGAAAAGGGTTTTCCTCAAACCAAAAATATGAGTTATTGTTGTGGCAGTCCAAAACAATCCAAAATAGTTCATGCATCACGATCGTTACGAGAAAGGTGTTTCAAGTTTTTTTTCAGCCCCCCTCCCCTGCAAAGAATTTGTTGTCCTTGTTAAAAACACAGATTAGTAAATCAATTACCCACAAGTTTGGTGATATTTGTATGTATTTCTCTTACGGTTTCTATGGGTTGCCTTGAAAATGCCTTTTGTAAGCATCTGAAATTATAAACGTAGGGTGGATTTAGCCAGCCTCTAAGCTTGAGCAGATTTCCAAAATCAATTTGCAATGTGTCTTGCTCTAGGGAATTGAACTCAGATTGCAAAATCTGTCCATCTTTGGTTGTCCTTCTCTTTTAATACTTTTCTGCATTGCCTCCCCTTTAGACATGATTCTGCTTATAGAAGGTATTCTTAACCCCTTGCTTATTTGGTTGATCTTTCCAAATATATATGTTAGCGATTTTCTTTTTAACTTTAGGTTCCCATGAAGGCTTCCAGTGACTGAAAACAACGGGTGAATAAAAACGCAGTTGTGGGTTATTTTGCATATAGGTTAGACAAAACAAAATTTTTGCCAATAAATTGTTCTCTCGATTTTCATTTTGTTCCTAGGCTAAAAAACATCTAATGTTTAGGCTTCCTTCATAAACCCAGCTCATGTTTGTATCCTTGATGCGAACTAACCACGCTGTGATTAAAATTTTGATTAAATGGACCTTACAAGTTTTCATCACAAGAAAAAACATTTTTTGGGGAAAAAAATTTATATTCACAGTAAAAGTTGTTTGAAAACAAGAAGTAGAAAGCCATGTGTTGAAACTTACATGGACACAGAAGGAAATGACAATAAGAGAAAATGACTCAGACCGACAAAACTTAACCATGCCAACGTTAATTTTATTTAGAACACGAAAGAAGCTGATAAAGCTACTCTTCAGGGTAAAGACCAGAAGTTTTTTGCCTCATTTGACTGCCCAGTACCCTCAGCACCTCCATGCTGCCATTCCAGTCCTGCTAGTTTGGCTATTCTGTTTTTGTTTTTGTTTTTGTTTTAGCCATTTCTTTGTACGTGTGTTTTTAAGGTTTATTTTATGTTTTATCTTGAGGGAGAGAGAGAGAGAGAGAGAGAGAGAGAGACAGAATCCCAAGCAGGCTCCACACTGTCAGTTCAGAGCTCAACATGGCGCTCGAACTCATGAACCGTGAGATCATGGCCTGACCCAAAACAAATAGCCAGTCGCTTAACTGACAGAGACACCCATGGGCCCCTATGTTGGCTATTTTGGAATAAAGTGAGAAATCTGGGAATAGAAATTAATTTTTGCCAATGATTGCATCTTTTGATTTTAGGCAATCTAACCTCCACTTGTAAATCTACAATCTGTACAATTTAAGAGTAAATGAGTACACTGGATTTAAGAGATAATCTGTCATGCTAAGAAAATTTAATTTGTACTAAAAATATGGAAAAAAAAAAAAAACAAAACCCTTATTCGAGGGATCCTGCCGCCTACATAGGAAATGCAAACTTTAAGTATCCCTGCATTCACCTTTAATTGAATAGTAAATCTATTCACAGGACCTTGTAAATCAGAAGGTATATATTCCCTCCAAAAATGCTGAGACAACTTCCTACCCGTAACTCACACCTTTTAATTGACTGTTAGAAAATTCCACTGAAAAATGGTATTCAGTGAAGTCATACAACCCTCTTCAAATAATGTTTCCAATCTTTGTATCTCATGCCTACAACTGACTTTCTTACGTTAATGAAACTAGTTTTAAATATAGTGGAAAATCGCTACCTTTACTCTTTTACACTTACGGCGTGGTTTTCAGATCTGGAAATATGCATTTCCTCCACGAAAGTTAGTTACACAGCCTTCTCTGAAATTGCTCCCCCGTCTGAGCTAAGTGTCCCTCATGTGGCTTGTCATAGAAACCCCCGGTAAGTTCTAATATAGCACTCACCTTCTGTATTCTAATATTTTTAAACTTTCATATCTGCACAATTATATCCTAAGCTACTGGAGGAAAGGGTCTATATTAGTCAAGGTTCAACCAGAGGACCAGAAGTAGTAGATGTTATATGTTAACAGATTTATCAAAGTAAATTAATTTACAGACATTAATCACACTCACAAAATATCTTCAAAGCAACCCCTAGATTAGTGTTTCATTAAGTAACTGGGTACTATAGCCTTGCCACGCTGACAAAATATTGACTATCCGTTTTTTTCACCCAACTCTTATAAGAATAAAAAAGAAAAAGTAAATATTCTGAAGAACAGAAACTTAGAACACCACTATACCCCTCACCTAGATTTGAAATGCGTTAAAATTGGACAAATCTTCTCTATATGGGTAGATGAGCGTACGTTGTCAAAATTGTTTCAAAATATATCGGAAACCTCATTACACTAGATCTCTAAGACCTTCAACATGCATCTCCTAAGAATGACATTCTTCCACATGACCACAGTGCGTTACCCCCCTACCAAACAAATCAACAACAGTCTTGTAAAATTATCTAATAATCAGTTCAGAATCAAAATTTTACCATCCTTCCATAATAACGAAGGAAGGAAGGACAAAATAAGGAATGAAGAAATTAAGAAAGCAAGAAATAAAGAGGGAATCTTAAGGTTTCCTCCCAAGATTTAAGGTCAGCTAAAGGATGCATGTGTCTAAAACATCCCCTGTGTTATACTCTCTGAGAATTCAAGTTCAATGTTGGGTAAGCTCCTTTCTCTGTCAATGCCAATTTGAAAGGATGTGAATATTTGTATGATGATTATTATTGCTAATGTTATATGCAAACTGGAATTTGTGTTTAATTCATGATTATATTCATTCCTGATTTTAAAAACACCGAATGACTGTCGAGTTGCTTAATAGGATTCGAAATTAGTGTTAAACAGTCCTTATGATGAAAGAGGTTAAGCAAATTTAGGGTAAAGAGAAATGGAAAGATGGAATAGAAGAGATCAGGACAGGGGCGCCTGGGTGGCTCAGTCGGTTAAGCGTCCGACTTCGGCTCAGGTCACGATCTCGCGGTCCGTGAGTTCGAGCCCCGCGTCGGGCTCTGGGCTGATGGCTCAGAGCCTGGAGCCTGCTTCCGATTCTGTGTCTCCCTCTCTCTCTGCCCCTCCCCCGTTCATGCTCTGTCTCTCTCTGTCTCAAAAATCAATAAACGTTAAAAAAAAAAATTAAAAAAAAAAAAGATCAGGACAAACAGCACATTTCTCTATTCACTGGGCTGTTACAGCCCCTTTTCTCATTTAACCGTACTGTTCACAAATCCTCGCCATTTTTCCTGCCGTGCGTTAGGAATCACTTGGTTTAAAAATCCTCCAACTGGATGTACCAGCATTTTGAGGAGGTATTTTTCTTCGGGATTCCTTTAAAGATAACAACTTTATGCGTGACAACATTCCATTTTTCTTTCATCCATTTAAATCCTCAAGATGTTTGCCCATTTCCCCAGGATATAAATCCAGTTTCAAACAGGATTTGAGGAAGGATTACCTCAAAGAACGCTTTCTGAAACATTTAAAAATGGTAATTGATGACTTGGGTATTTGTTTAGCTAGGTTGGTTCTTCAGCTGCGGAGAACATTCCGTTCCTAGGAGGTAGTTGCACTGTATAGCAAGTGCTTAAGAAAATAGGGTAAAGAAATAAACACTCTGAAAATTAACCTCGTCTGACTTCAAATCAACCTCGGATACATTGGATTGTGTTTCGGTCCTTCACAATTTCATGAGTCGGTAGAGTTTGTTAGAAGCGCACATTCACATTGAGGCAAAAGAGGCCCCCCTTGAGCTCCCGTCTAGCCTTTCCATAATAAACCGAAGACCTGAAACATGGCCATTAGTGACATCACTATTGCGGCAAGGCCTGTCCAAGAGCAATAAACGCCATTATATCTGCACCCCCCCCAAATTACAGTGCCTCACAGCCTGCACTGGGCTGGGTTTATTGAGTCGTTTTGTCAGAACATAAGGAAAGAAAGCTTAAGGACTAGACGTGTAGGCAAGAAAAGGCAAAGACAGACTTCCTTGATGGAACAGATTGATAAAACAGCTGCTTCAACTTAAATATGTTATCCACCATTTTAATAACCAGTACTCCACTTAACGGGCTTAATATGGATCCCAAAATTTCTGAATTCAAGTCCTCAGCTAATATTAAAGAAATCGCATTGGCTTTGATAAATTTTGACACATATTTCTCCATTCTTTTGCCACTTTATATGCCCTTTGATCTTCAAAGGGAACTCTAGCTCAATCTTTCCAACATAAAAATGTCCCACCTATTGGTTGGAATTCTTCTTAGTTTGGAAATACAGTAAAATCTTGGTTTGCAAGCATAATTTGTTCCCGAAATATGCTTGTTAATCCAAAGCACTTGTATATCAAAGAGAATTTGCAAAACCATTGTCTCAGTTGTGATCATGTGATGTTCTGAGTCACCTCCTACTCGCATTGCAAGACATCCCTCATTTATCAAACTAAAATCTACTAGGAATGTTTGCTCATCTTGTGGAACACTCGCAGAACAAGTTACTTGCAATCCAAGGTTTTACTGTAAAGTCCCCCAAGGGTTTGATGTCTCCACAAAATAGCTACATGTTTTATTACATGAAAGTTTTTAGTTATAGTATAATCCACTGATTGGTTGTTTTCACACACAATTAATAACAATAAGTTCAGGCACGTGCCGTATGGTAACTCCCCAACCCTTTTGGTCAACAAATAGTTCCCCACTCCTTTTTGTTTGTGTGTTTTCAGGAGAAGTGTGTGTTGTGTATGCACAGTTGTTTTTATTGTTGCTGTTCTGTGTGTGTGTCTGTGTTTGTTTTGTTTTGTTTTACTTTGGAAGCTGAGTGTTCTAAGCCTGAAAAACAATGTTTTATTTACCTATACATAACGGAACCGTAGCAGGATTCTTGCACAGAGGGTCGTGACGACGAGGATTTTTAATTTCCAGGAAGCAACTTTATTCATGTCAGCACTGCTCAGTTGGGTTCATAGCCCAAGAACTGAGCACCAAACGTCACGTGGCATAGTTCTTTGAATACATTTTCCATTTCTTTGTCTCCCATATATGGTAACACACACAAACATGTAGTCTGATTAAGTGGTCTCAGTTTACAAGGTCATGAGGGATGCTGTCACATAGGTGCATAGCCAGATTACCTTGAAGATTTTTTTGTTTTGTTTTTCCTTCTCTCTCTCTCTCTCTCTCTCTCTCTCTCTCTCCTTAGGGAGGGGACCCTACCACAGAACACTTCGATATAAGTTATATTTTTTTGCTGGGTCACCAGAAAAAGAACATGTTAGCATATTTTGAAACCATATCTGGGTGTTCCTTTTTATATTGAGAGAACAGGTACGCTCAGCGAATGCTGTCATGAAAAATAAATAAGTTAAAAGTTGGTGCCACGCACCATCTTACAGATTCCTTTGCTTTTGCCATGCATGACCGAGAAGAGATTTCTTCGTCATGAAAACATAAATACCTAAAGGTACAAGCGGAAACATAAGAACAGACATCCAATAAAAAATACTAAAAAGCTCATAATTTGGATTTACACATGTAGACTAGCGTGAGATAAGTATACAGTAAATCACTAGGGTTACAAGCGTCAGTAAAAGGTGACAAAACCATAGCAGTAGTAACTTTATCTCTAAAAGTATTTCTGCTAACGCTCTAAATGCTGCTGTGCTCCCTCGCCCTGTTCTCCATTCTCTGGGTCTAGTCTCACGCCTTTCAAGGCAATCTCCCAATGAGACGCACATTAATTACCACCTGCTCTCTCGTCTGAACTTCAGAAGGCTACGTGTCCTTTTTACGTGACATTTGGACTTAATTCTTAACAAACAGATCAACTTTAAAGCAGCAAGTCCTCATCAGTTCACCCCTGACGTGACTAATGGTCTCACCATCTGCTCAGGAGTTTACCCAAAATCTTAGCAATCATCTTCCAGTCCCCCTTTCCCTTCATTCTCCCCATTTACCTCCCGGCAAATCTTCAGGCACTTTTACTAAATATATGCTCTCTCTCTGCTGTCATTGCAGTACCGAAGTCCGAGGCCCCATACCACGTTCACGGACAACCGCCATTGACCCTTACCAGACTTCCTGCTTAAAAAATCCGTTGGCCCAGAAGCAAACAGCATGAACTTCCAAAAATTCAAATTCAAATTTGTGATATTCTCTTGCCTAAAACTTTCCCATAGTTTTCTATTTCACTTATAATACAGTTTATATCTTTTACAATGGCCAACGTCTTACAGGATCTGGCCTCTGCCTAATTCTTGACCACACACTATACCAATTATAGTTTGCTCATTACAGCGCATTAGCTTTCTACTTTTGGAAGCTTACCAGGTTGGCTTCTACGTCAGGGCTTTGAACTAGTTGTATTCTCTCCTGATCCCCAGATCATTGGTTCCATCTTGACATTAAATTTTAACTTAAATAAGACTCCCTCATTATAACCTGCTTTATTCACAGTTTGAAGAAGCCCCAATGATTACTTTTGCTTAAAATTTTTTTAAATGTTTATTTATTTTTGAGAGAGAGAGAGCATGAGTTGGGGAGGGGCAGACAGAGAGGGAGACAGAGGATCAGAAGCCGGCTCTGTGCTGACAGATTGGGCCCAATGCAGGCTCAAACTCAGGAACTGTGAGATCATGACCTGAGCTGAAGTCAGAAGCTTCACCAACTAAGCCACCTTGGCTCCTCCCAATGATTACTTTTAAATTTTGTTGCTCTCCCATATTGCCTATCACTACTTAAAAATATTTTGTTTAGTTTTTGTAGCCCTATGAATGGAATAGCATACTGCCTTTGTTTTTGTTTGTTTGTTTGTTTGTTTGTTTTGCTCATCTAATGTGTTTAGTAATCCATGAATGTCAGATGTGGAAAGTATTTCAAAAATCTAAGCCTCAGTTTCTCATCTCATATAAAAGATGAGGAAAACTACCTTTAACCATCTCACTGGATTGATATGTGAATCAAGTCAGGTGATAAAGATGAAAACTTTAAACAGGAAAAAATAGTATACAATGAAAAATAGTATTGTCATTAGTGATGAGCCTGGATAAAATCACAATTCATAAGAAGTTTTCCCATAAGAATATTTTATGGTAAACTCTGAACTGAAGAACTCTATGTACCCATCCTTTAATATTTATTCAAACTGCTACATATATTGCCACATGAAATAGGGTCAGTTGATCCTGGGAGTAACAAAAACTAAGCCAATGCTTAGGATCACCACTCAAATGAAAACCCTTAAAGATATTGGGTTGGTTAAAGATATCCCATAATGTATGATAACCCTAAAAAATAAGATATTCAAGAGCTGGCTCCCCTGTGCTTTCTTCCTCAAACATGTCTTCACAGTCACCCATGACATTGATACGAAATAGTTCCGGTAGACAGCACATGGAGACATTACTGTCTTTAAACCCCATCATCTCCATCTACACAAGTGCACAAAAACAACAAACACAGACAATAATAAAGCTATTGTGTCAGCAGCAGAAGACTGTAGGGTACCGATTTACAAAATGAGATCTAGACCGTTAAACTGTCACCTTTTTCAGATGTTTCCTATTCTAGCACAGATTGAAAATTTTAGGACAGTCAAGATTTGTTCTTAACATTGATCTTCACAAATTGGGATTCCAAGAGTGTTAAACACCTGCAATTTAACAGATAAATCTATAGACCATGAAGATGACAATGCAAAAAAAAAAAAAAAAAAAAAAGATCTGCTCTTACTGTAAGAGTAGTGAAATGTACTAAATATGTTGAAACTAAGACGCAACCAGTACAAATAGTTGCTGATCGCCATATTCAGCCTTGTGGCCATGGATGGCCTCAGACCTATTCTACCTAATGACGTCTGCTTACCTGAAACGTATGTCAATCCCCCCCTTCAATACGCACATTATTTTGCAAACACATTAGGTCTCTTTTGGTTTCGAGTATCGTATCCAATGTACTTAGAAGTGAAGTACCAAAATCTCTCCCGCTGTGTTCATTTTAGTTTCCAAAATTACACCAAGGTGACGCTGAATTTTTAACTTCCTATAATTCATTTTTTTTTTTCCAATCACACACATCACTTTCATACAAAGTTAGTAACAAAAAAAAAGTTGGTGCCACAGTACAGCTGAGCCGAGCCCTCAGTATGTGACAAGTATAAATCAGCGGGGGCACAAGGCAGAGCAGCATTGAAGGACATAGCCCGTGCTGACCTTGAATCTCCTTGATTATATTTCCAATGCCAGTCCGAAAGAATTGAAAATCCTACAGTTGTGCCAGTGTTTATTTTGGTGGTCAGTAATCAAATAGAATTAACGAGGAAAATGAAAAGATATACACGATTTTCATATATATATATATGAAATATATATTTTTTTATATATATACTATTTATTGGCAAGATTGTTCAGATTTGCAAGGATTAATTACAGATTTTTCAACAGGATTGATTTTTTTCATTTTGTTTTGGTTGTGACAAGTGGCAGATAAACCCCCAAACCCTAACTATTAGTAAAGGGTTTATTTAGGAAGCAAAAATTTAGAGATTGAACAAGCTGTGGAATGTATAGGGGGAAAATAAAAATAAAAGCCCGGTGGAAAACTTAATTCTCTATTACTCAACTAGTCCCCTCCTGGTATTCCTATCCCTAGCCATGTTTTCAAAATGCCTCCCACTATGTTTCATCCAGCTTTTGAGAATACATTGCCTGGTGGCTTGTTCTGTCCAAGAACACAGCAGTTCTAACGCTGCATCAATTTCAAATTGAGGCCTCAAGAGGCCTTGTATAGAATTCTGCTCTCTCTTGGAACTCCTCCTCTGCCATGTGAGAAGCCTAGAGTACGCTGCTAGACATTAAGAGACTCGGTAGCGGGCAACTTTATCGTCCTAACCATCGTAGACCAGCCTACAGTCAACCCTCTGAGCACATGATGCAGCCCATTCAAGACTAGCAGAGAGGTTTCCCCAACTTATAGCTAAATTCCGATTCATAAGTACAGCGAAGATCAGATCTTTCCAAGTGACTCAAGATTCGTGAGCAACAATCAGTGTTTCACATGAGTTTCCTTTGTTCAAGCTTATTATGTCAATAGATAACTGCTTCGTAAGAAAATACCTCTGAGAGTTCTGAATTATGACTACTCTATAGTCTTCCGGCTCTTGTGGGATGCAGGCCCAGAACTAAGATGGGATATGCTTCTGAGAATCAATTTAAGTTGAATCTAGAGACCCGATTCCTATAGCCACAGAGCTAACTGAGGATCGGTAGTGTCTAACGCAAAGTCAGAACTCAAATATCTGTTATGCATATTAACTAATAGGTTTCTATGCAAGGTCCAAATAAAGTGTATTTAAAAAGCTGAAATTAGCCAAATTCCTATCTACTTTAAGGAAAGGGACACGACTAGTCTTTGCATTTGCCAAATGAGAGGCCTGGTAACAAAAATAGCCATTTGTTTAAGACCACAGAATGGGATCACAAGGCCCTAAGAGACAAGGGAAGCCAAAAGTCTTGGGGCAAAGATGAGCTCTAAGCCAAGGAGAGCAAACAGCTGGAAGCGGTTATATGAAGAATAAGAATTTCAAAAGCAGGTGGAGAGAACCGAAGGCAAGGGAGGATGCAGGGCAAGAAGCAAGGAGGCAAGATTCACGGGTGTCATTTTCAAATATCATCTTATACTGACAGCTCTCCTTTGGGGCCCAACAAGCATGCTCTCTGTGTCAACTCTTGGTTTCAGTAGGGATCAAGAGGCACAGCAGTGTGGTATTTGACTCTGTGGTGTGGTTCAACTCTTTCCCCCTTTTATTTTTGTAACCACAGAGCCCGACGCGGGGCTCGAACCCTTGAGCTGAGAGATCACGACCTGAGCCGAAATCGGACACTTAACTGACTGAGCCTCCCAGGCGCCCCTGGCTGAGGCTTCTGCTGCAGCTGTGCTGCTGGTCCACTCTGCCTAATCCCATTCCATCCACCTCCTTCTGGGTGTCGTTCTTGAGAGCTTGCCACAGTAAACCAAGTGTGCATGAATCTCCATCCCCACGTTGACTTCCTAGGACATAAGAAAGACAACCTTCGGTGCCAAGAATGGACTTAGAGAACAGACAAGTTCTCTTGTCTGTTCTCTAAGAGGCAAGGGTGGTGTCTTGTCTGTTCTCCCTTAGAGGCAAGGGTGGTGTCACTGCTGATCTTTCTTCGGTGGCAGGAATGAATGCACTGGTGAGTGCAAGATCTAAGACATCTGAGAAATCATGGGAGGCAATAATTACAGGGATCCTGGAATCAGCTGGCTTTGGCTCTCAACATTTTAGAAAAACTACAATGAAAGGCTGAGGATGATTGATCACCAAATGCAGGCTCAGTGTGGAAGTCACAGGGCATCCCAGAAGCACATAAAAAGATCCTCATTTCCAAGGGCCACCTGGGTGGCTCAGTCGGTTGAGCGTCTGACTTTGGCCCAGGTCATGATCTTGCATTCTGTGGGTTCGAGCCCCACATCGGGCTCTGTGCTGACAGCTCAGAGCTTGGAGCCTGCTTCGGATTCTGTGTCTCCCTCTCTCTCTGGCCCTTCCCTTGTTGAGCTCTCTCTCAAAAATAAATAAACATTAAACAAAATTTTTTTAAAAATCTCATCTCCTACTGCCATAAAGACAGAAAAAGCGGAGCATCAGACCCACAGCTTGATTATAAAAATATAATATAAGCAGAGCTCTAGTGAAGGTTGAATTCTCAAAATCAGCAAGTCCCTGAGGCTCCATCAGGGTCTTTCCTCAAGAAAAGTGAAATTCTGCAACTTGACATAGGGAGACATGGGCAAGGCCTTGAAAATCTTGAATCTCCAGATTGATTAGTCTGAGGGCCTATAGAAAGGCCACACTCTTCCCAGTGAAAGTCTAGCTAAACCCCTTGCAATGGGATCAGAGCCATATTAATTTACAATTTGTCTATGGCCATTTTCATTATACAACAGCAGAGTTGAGAAGTTGAGGGAGAAGTGGTGTGGCCCTCCAATCTTAAAATATTAGCTACCTGACACTTTAAGAAAAAGTCAGCCAACCCCTGTTCTAGAAGATTTTGACTGTTATTTATTACATCCTACCCGCCCCCCCCCCCCGTCCCCCGCCATGTGATGAAGGATAATAAAGTCTAGGCCCAGTAGTGGCTCACAATAGATCCACTGGTAAATGAACTCACTCAAGGGTAATTTCTTTGGTCTCAAAGTGTGTAACTGAAGTGGTCATGTTGATAGTTGGCAAAATCCTACAATATTATTTTTCCTCTAGGATAAACTTTAGCATAGTTAGTACACTCAAGTGGAAGGCTTTAAAACTGCCCTACAATACCTGTCTGGCCAAGAGATTGAATAAAAAACAATATTACATCTTAGGAAGATCAGCAAATATTGCTTTTTTTTTTTTTTTTTTTGCAATATATCCATATCATCAAATTGTCCTCTATAAAATCTGGAAACATCCTTGAAACATCCTATTGTGAATTCAAAGATCGCCATTACAGTTGCTCTGCTGGATATAGTTTCTTGGCCAGAGCAAACTCACATGGTCTCAGATATATTGTACCCATAAAGTACAATGAATGTGTTCTTTGGATTCCTATAAAGAAGTAGGAGCACCTGGGTGGCTCAGTTGGTTGAGTGTCTGACTTTAACTCAGGTCATGATCTCACAGCTTGTGGGTTCCAGCCCTGCACCAGGCTCTGTGCTGACAGCTCATAGCCTGGAGCCTGCTTTGGATTCTGTCTCCTTCTCTGCCCCTCCCCTGCTCAAACTCTGTCTCTCTTTCTCTCTCTCAAAAATAAACATTAAACAAAATTAAAAGAAGTAGAATAAAATATAATATGTTCATATGGGATGGGCTGCAATATATATTTACAGTTTTTCTTTTAGGCCTCAGTTTATAACCCCAGCCTGTTTCATAATTGAATCTGAAAGTACTTAAGCTGTCAGCACATTCCACAGAATGTCACATTTATCCACTATATTGGTGACATCATATGAGTAAGATTAGATAAGCAAGAAGTAGCAAGATCATTGAAAGCCTTGATAAGTTTCATGTACTCCAGACAGTGGAAACTATAAGCTACAATGATAAAGGATCTCACCATGTCAGTGATCTGACTATATTAGGATATAACCAACAAAATGATGTATTTATTATTGCATTTTTAATCTCCCGCAATTAAGAAGAAATTACAGTGCCTGGTAAGCCTCTTTAGGCATTGAAAGTAACATATCCCTCACCTTGGAAAATAATTCCAATCCATTTACTGAGTGACATGCTTCCAGCCTTCAATGGGGCCCAAAAAAGGAAATGGATCACCATCAGATCCAGGTTGAGACGAAAGCGGTTCTGACACGTGAGTCATATGTAGCCGAATTACACATTAGAGGACTCTTTAGTGAGAAGTTCTGTGACACGCTCTAGTCTCAGAATTACAACAGGAAAACCCTGGCTACTGGATCAAAACCACATCATCTGAATCTGCAGACTCAACAAGCAGCTCCTAGTATGTAACTGGACTGTGGCAGAGACCAAACACATGACCGTGGGACATTGAGGAACCATGTGACCACAATGACCTATCTTATGTTGTCTCTAATATAGTCATAAAACCACAAGATCAAGAAGGCAAGGAAGCAGCGCATTTTAAGAAGGAAGCAATAGGTTTGGAATCAGTCTCAGAAGGCAAAAATAAGCTACACAGTAGGTGGCCCAGACTACCAAGTCCTGTGTCATTCTCTATCGTTGACCCATCAGCTCTCCTGTAGCCCATACTTAGGGCCATAGAAGAGACCCCTTATAGACCATCTGACAGAAGGAAAAAGTGCTTGCTTTCCAGAGTGCTCAGCTTAATAAGTAGGTTCAAGCTTAAAATCAACTATTGTTTATAACAACCCCACTCGGAGATTGCCCAGAAAAACAGTGGCAATTGTAAATTTACCCAATAGTCAGATCTTTTGATGGTGTACCTTGTCATCTATTTTTTTATGGAAATAGAAACGGCTCAGATATAGATATAGATATAGATATAGATATAGATATATATACAGACATGTAGGCAATAGCTAATGGCTTGTTTGGTTTGACAGAAGACTTGAGGAAAAAGATTGGAAAATCTGGGACAAAGTGTTTGGGAGCAGAGACATGAGGATAAACACAGTCCTTTCTCTGACATTTTAATACCCATCAGAGAGCATTCACCAGAAAAAGAGACATTAATGTAGATTTCATAGTAGCCCATTGGGGCTCCTGGGGGGCTCAGTCAGTTAAGCGTCCAACTTCAGCTCAGATAATGATATGGTTCCTGGGTTTGAGCCCCACCTCAGGCTCTGTTGCTAACAGCTCAGAGCCTGGAGCCTGCTTCGGATTCTGTGTCTCCCCCTCTCTCAAAATATAAATAAACATTAAAAAAATTAAATAGCAGCCCATTGACATAGGCCAGTATGTCTGCTCAGCCGTCTCTTTGGCACAGAATAGACGGGAACATAATTGCTATAGTGGCAAAGATGGAGTGATGCATGGGATCAACAGCATGGAATCCCACTTAATAAGACTTATCTACCACTCTAGTCAAATGTCCAAATCTTTTAGCTACAGAGAAAAACTGTGAATCCTTGGGATGATACGATACTTCGTGGTAACTAGCCAGGCATTAATTTGCAAGCTGCTACCCTTGGACTTCTTTGAATTTGGAAGGGACAAGATTCATCCTGACAACAATTGACATATATTCTAGGCATTAGCTTCCCTTTCCTGACTGTAGGACCCCAGCCAGACACACTAGCAAAAGGCTGACAAAATATTTGTCCTATCAACACAGGATTCTGCATGGAACCTAACTGTACAAAGAGGTGCATTTTGCACAAAGGATAAGGATGTGGAAATACAACCTTGGAATTAATTTTTGTTGTTGTTGTTGAATATATTTTGTTGGAAATGGTATTTAAAGTCAAGGGTTTGTTTAGTTTGGTTTTCTCCCCCTTTATGCACTTTCAGGATTTTGATTATTACTCTTCTGTACTAGTCTGTACAGGTCAGTAGAGACCACCTGTTTATCTGTGCACTGTTGCACACGGTAGGAACAAAATTCTATCTTGCTGGGGTCACTATATGTTAGAGCCTGTAAATGCAAAAATTAAAAAAAAAAACACACACAAATAAAATCAGGACATGGAGATTCTTTTGTATTTGTATTTGTGTATTTGTATATCTATGTCTGTCTATCTGGGATATTAACATAAGTTTTGAAACTGAGGAAAAATTTCCCAATACATCTTAGGTGACATTATTTTACAATTTCATCTGTCCAGTTATTTTAGAAGCTAAAATCTCTTCAGAGATTATGAAAACTTAGGTTGTGCGAGTCCTAAAAATTCTACTGTTACCATAATGTCTTCTTACTAAGCAGTTCCAATAGATTTGGCTCAAGACAAAAGTTCGAGTTCTTAAAAAGTACATGCATCGATATACACCCTTTAATAAAGTGGTGACATTACCGTTAAAGTCATCTACTATTGCAATATAGAAAAAAGTATATTGACTGGCTAAAAACTTAGTCCGATATAAAGCATGAGCTAGAGAGTAGCAGAATAAAATGAGAGGAATATTTATCAGGAAATAAGAAACCCACGTCATTTATTAGGCCTGTATACTAAATTTATCTTTACAGATAGACTTCTTGTAATGTGTGAAGCAAAATAATGTTTAGCAGTACTGCTTGAAAAATATTTCCAATTATGAAAATAAGTATTTCCTTCTTAAAAATAGAATACACACATGCAAACATACATAGCCACACATACCACTTCAAAAATAGACTCTAAGAATGAAAATTTCCAGGATCTGTTTTTTATGATTATTGTCTGGAAATCATCAATAAGAAACAGAAAAAAAGTTTCCTTTCCTTTCCAAAGTATTGATGTGATAACATGCTGTATGAACCAGTTCTAATTTTAATTATTTCAATGGCTTCTTAAAATGTATTAGTGGTCTTTTGAGTATTACCTTGAATAGATATCGTTAGTCAATTTCATTAGTTGTCACATTTTAAGGAAAAAATATTTCTCAAGAGTGCAATTTGTGCAAATCAACCAAAGTTTTTTCAACTATCAAATATTTACCTCCTATTCGGTAGACAAATAGTGAATTTGGAAATAGTTTTATTCTAAATGAGGTTTTAATAAATCAACTCAATGTAATTTTCATGTTAACTTTACTCCTGGGTTTTAATTTTTTTTTTTTAAATTTTTTTTTCAACGTTTTTTATTTATTTTTGGGACAGAGAGAGATAGAGCATGAACGGGGGAGGGGCAGAGAGAGAGGGAGACACAGAATCGGAAACAGGCTCCAGGCTCCGAGCAGTCAGCACAGAGCCCGACGCGGGGCTCGAACTCACGGACCGCGAGATCGTGACCCGGCTGAAGTCGGCCGCTTAACCGACTGCGCCACCCAGGCGCCCCTCCTGGGTTTTAATTTAAACTATTATATTTGGGGAATATAAGATCTGAAATGTTGGAGACTAAGTTAACATGACTTCTCAGATGGTATGGCAAAAATTTGTACATCTGTATGCAAAAATTGAACCACACCTTGTGCCATTTATGGAAAATTATAAAACATCTACCAGGAAGCTTCTTAAAACACACACACACACACACACACACACACACACACACAACCTTGGGTTAGGCCTAGATTTGACATTCAGCAAAATGAATTCTAAAAGGAAAATTAAATATATAGGCTTCCGGCAAAATGAAAAGCAAAATAAAAAGTTAAGAACTTCTGCTCTTTGAAAGACACTGCTAGGAAAATCAAAGGACAAGCCACAGACTGGGAGAAAATACTTCAAAACAACAATGTAATAAAGAATTGGCCTCCAGAATTTATGAAAACTTTCATGATTAATAATTACAAAACACTCTAAAAATGGACAAAATATTAGAAAAGATCCTTTGTCATCAACATCACACATTTATCAGTACTTGGTATCAGTATTTGTTAGGGAAGTGTGGTTAAAACCACAATGAAGGATCACCAAATACACATCCACATGACTTTAAGGTCTAACTACCAGTATCAAGTTATGGCAAAGGGTACAGACCAGTTAGAACTTTCATACCATGCTGGTAGTAATGTAAAATGATACAGCTACTTTGGGAAATAGTTTGGTAGTTTCTTGTAAAGTTAAACATCCATTCACCACACAACCCAGAAATGCCCCTTCTAGGTAGATCTGAAAGAGAAATGAAAACCTATGTTTGTGTAAATACTTACACACAGATGTTTAACCGTTTTTTAAGCACCCAAAACTAAATCCAAATGCCCATCAGCTGGGAAAAGGTATGCGAAGGATAGTTTACAACAGAATACCAGAAACAGTGGAGCAGCACTGATGAATTGCAAACCTATCATGCTAATTGAAATAAACTACGAACGGCTGCATACAGCATGAGTCCATGTATACGAAATTCTGGAAAAGGCAAAACTATGTGGACAGAAAACGGTTGTTAAGGTTGGTAATGGAGAAAAGACTGACCACAAAGTGGCATGATAGAATTTTTGGGGGTGGTGGAACAGTTCTCTCGACTCTGGTGATTTTGTGACTGCGTGTGTTTGTCAGAATTCATACAACTGTATCACTTAAAAGAGTGAATTTGACTGTAAGTAAATTACATTTCAACAAACCTAACTTAAAAAAAATAATCCAGTAACCCAAGCAGAACTTAGAACAGTTTCTGGCACATAGTAAGCACATAAGAAATTTGACCTCCTCTAGTTACTATTATCATTATCATTGAAATGATGAAAACATTTTTTGGTAAATGAGTAACTACAGTTTGTATAATATAGGAAAAGAGTGATGGAATTTCATCCAATATTTAAATGGTCAAATAAATAATTCTATAAGAGCACAAACTAACTACCAAATCTGCATTTAGAAGTAAAAAGTCAGCATTATACACTTGCACTTTTGCAACATTCTACCTAAACTTCTAAAACAGATTAAAAGCATTTGTGTCTACAATATTTATTGACCACTTACTATGCATCAATCCTTTGGTATGCATTGGAGATTTACTAGTTAAAAAAAAATCACTAATAACTCTTACCCTTATGTAATCCAGTGTTTTTGCATAATAAAATCATGTACTAATGGTAAAGTCAAAAATATTTAGAAGGGCAACAGGGTGGCTCAGTCGGTGAAGCATCTGACTTCAGCACAGGTCATGATCTTGTGGTTTATGGGTTCAAGCCCCGCGTCGGGCTCTGTGCTGACAGCTCAGAGCCTGGAGCCTGCTTCCCAGTCTGTGTCTCCCTCTCTCTCTCTGACCCCTTCCCCACTCCCACTCCCCCTCCCCTCAAAAATAAAAATAAACGTTAAAAAAAATTTTAAGAAAATATTTAGAAAAAATATGAAAGCTACGCTAAATACCAAATAGAAACAGATGTGTATCATCTTCAAAGAAAAATGTTTCTGTTCTACATGGTTGGTGGAAGTCAAGTCAAATAGAGCCCTTGAGGATGAATTATACATGCAACACTGTTACATACAGTTAAAGTTGGGGGAAAATGATAAAAAAGCTAAACAGGGAGTTTAATGTAAAATTATATTTGAATGAAGGGTGTTCCAGGTACTATTGCTACATAACAAATCATTTCAAGCCTAGTTGTGTTACACACACACACACACACACACACACACACACACTATTTTACTAGTGTCATAGACTCAGAGGTTCAGAGTGGCTTGTCTCATCTCCACTATATGTAAGGCTGCACCTGGGAACTTTCCAAGTGGAGGCTAGAATCATCTTGAGGTGTCTTTACTCAGACCTCAAGTCGCCTATTGGCTGGACCCCTACAAGTGCCCTCTTCATGTCTAATTCATTTAAGACTCCTTTGGACTTCTTCCCAGCATTGTAACTGAGAGCAAATATCCCAAGAGAACAAAGTGAAAATGCAGAGTATCTTTATAATCAAACCTTGGAAATTTCATGGCATCATTTCAGTCATATCCCATTGGTCGAAGAAGTTACAGAGGTCTATACAGTTGCAATTTGGAGAGTGCACAAGGCACATAACCACCACATCACTGCATACAATGAAAGGAATAT